>NC_142767.1:15912500-18312500 GCF_054948205.1 Urtica dioica subsp. dioica
TTAGATAGAGAGGCGCACGGTTTGGGCGAGAGAAAGAAGACGTGCGGTATTTAAAATACCCTAAACTATTAGGTGCGACATTAGGTGCGACATTGTCGCACCCAATATGACTATTAGGTGCGACATGTCGCACCTAATGTGAAATTCCAGAACCAAAAATTTTTGGGGGGAATTTCTGACCGTTTTAAATTTTTTTAACCCATTAGGTGCGACATGTGTCGCACCCAATAGTATCAGGTGCGACAGTTTCATATTGGGTGCGACAATGTCGCACCGGATAGCACTAATCATCAGCGAAATTTTTAGTCACTTGGAGGACTTTTTGGTGCGACACGTCGCACCTAATATGTGCTTACGTGCGACATTTAGGTGCGACATGTCGCACCTAATACCCTTCCGCACCTAATATGTTAATTTGCAGTAGTGAGAAAGAGAGAGAGAGAGCAACAAGATTTTATGAAATTATTACGCAATTATGATTTGATGTCATTGAAAATATATTAATTAAAGTTCAAAAAAGTCAATGCCATATATAACTAGCATTCAAGTCAAGCCTCCTTATAAATCCGATTTTTATCTTTTTAAAATATATTTTAGTAGCAGAAATAAATTCGGTTTAGAATTTTATGAAAATTATCATATATAAAAAAATCGGCTATATTAATTTTTTTTTTAAAACGTTGACTATTTTACAATTTTAATATTTCAAATTGGCTATTTTTTCCTCTCTATATGCTTTTTTAGTAATTTTTAATTGTAATAATAAGTATCGTGCGTTAGTTCAATAAGACTAAATATTTATGATATTACCCCAACATAGTCTTTCTTTTAAGCTGGTAATTACTTTGAACAGATCATGCCGTGCATATTTCATTACCAATGTCTCAAAATCGTTAAATAAACAACTAATTATTAATTACTAATAAACTATCAAATGGTTATTAAACTGAATGATTATATGTCGCTGTATATTGGAGGGCCGGTCGCTGTATATTGGAGGGCCGGTCGCTGTATGTTACGACGCATTTACACTAGATCCAGAGGGGCACGTGCCCCCTCCCAAATTGGTATTTTCTTAATGTTTTTCTTAATTATTTTCAATTAAAAATAGTTTTAAACTGTTACATAATTATGTTATTGCAACAGCTGTCAAATAATCAGTCTCGGATTGGATGGCGAGGAGTTGCCATACTCATCCTACATGTATCTAGTGCGGATCCTGCCTAGCGCTGACGGACGGTTCAATATTCTTCTAGAAATTTCTAAATTTAATCTCTTTTTATGAACTTTATTATTATTATTATTATTATTATTATTATTATTATTATTATTATTCTTTATACTTTCTTTAATAGTCATTTTATATAGATAATCATATTTTAATTTATAAATCCTAATTTATTCTTTTATTAATAGCGTTCTAACATAATTATAAAATATAGCACTAATTTTATATTAAATAATGTTTAAACATGTAATACCATATAGTTTATGTTATACCGTCTTTTTTCTTATGGTAAAAACGACGCCTCAATTGCAAAAACGACGTTGCAATATAAAAGGACAATTTAGTCAAATGCTAAAAATAAGCATGACTAAAACCAAGCGACAAGCGAATTTGAGACAAGCGACAAGCGACAAGCGAATTTGGGACAAGCGACAAGCGAATTTTCAACAAGCGACAAGCGAATTTTCAACAAGCGACAAGAAAATTTTCAACAAGCGACAAGCGAATTTGTAACACGCGACAAGCGAATTTGAGACAAGCGACAAGCGACAAGCGAATTTGAGACAAGCGACAAGCGGCATGTTTTCCCTATAAATAGCTCACTCACGCAAATCAAAATTCAAGTCATTCAAAACTTAGAGAAGTCATTCTCGACTCATAAATTCTCTCTGAACTTGAAAAGTTCTCTCTTAACTTGAAAAACTACGTCTCTCTCACTAGAGAAATATTTCCTCTCTCTACCCTCTAGAGACGAGATGAGACCCCCCACCTCTGCTAATGTTGAGCGTCGGAGCGCATGTCGGGGGAAAACCATCCGCGCCCCCTAGTTCATGTTTCTTGATTCTCAGGTTGAAGAACACGAAGAACGTGAAGAACACGAAGGCCGACTATTGGCGAAGTGACGAGGAGCCAGAAACCACTTTCAGGCAAGGCAAGGACGACGAGAATAGAAGAACTTCACCACACCTAACCTACGTGCGGTCATAGGGTCCGACCCTAGATCGAACCACGGACGGTTCTGAATGCTAATCCAAAAAATGCGATTAACATTTTGGCGCTAGAAGGAGGGGTTCCCGAGAACAATCACGGGCTCTCCACCAACAAACTCTTTTCCTCCGCGAAAAACTTTCAATACGACGAATATTGACCACAAAATTCACCGACAACAAATGGCTAACCACTTAGCCATCTCCGAGGGCGGCGCCCCCCCGACGTGAAGCGTTGCACTCAACACTCGGGCCCGAGCCCGCCAATCTCAAGAGAACAACAACCATCAAGACGAGGCTCACCCCGTGCCCGTTCCTGACGACCGAGACGCACCAATATAGCGAATTGAGACAAGTCTTTTCCAACTTGTCGGCATTGTTGGAAGGATCGGAGGCCGCGGCACTGTCGTTGGAGACATCTTCAATGATCAAGACGAACGAGACGCGCCGGAGTATATCCCATTGGGACCCGAGATACAAGACTCGGAGCAAGGTCCAAACAACGACCCCAACCCTGAAGACGAAGACGATAAAAATATTCCATATCGACGGCGACCGAGACTCCCTGACGGAATACAAAACAAGACCCGAAATGGTTACGACCGAGACGATTCGACCGGGCACAAACAAAGAAACCTTTGACAAAGTCATCGGCTAGACTACTTAATCAAGCCTTGAAAACAAGGTCCACGACAACGACCATTGTAGCTCAACGCCTCATTGGCTCACGACCCTAGTCGCTAAACGCCTCCCTGGAAATTCGAACATACGACCCTGGACAACTAAGGTGGGATCGACCCCGAGTGGCATAATGACTCCGACCCGATATGGCTCGGACTAGTCCTAAGAAGGGCGAAGCCCCGACCTCAAGGGGTACGAGCGAGCCTAGCCTAAAAAGGCACAGACCCTGGCCGTAAGTGGTTGAGTCATCATGCTACTCGGAGTTCATTTCACTAAAACTTCCGGCAGTTCAGAAAATATTCGATCCCAAGAGAGACCGTCACAAAATCTACATTGAGGAGTGCAATGCCCCATACCACTAATGGCTCGAGTTAGTCCCGAGCAAAGCCCGCCTTACGAGGCATGGTCTCCCGAGACCCTGATCTTCCGAGATCGAGCACAGCCACGAAATGGACTTACTCAGCCATAAGAAGTTTGGATCATTGCACTACTCAACATAGGTTTTTCTTGGGTCCCTCAGCCTTACGAGGCCACGTCCCACGGGACTCAATCCTACGGAATCAGCCTTACGAGGCCACGTCTTGCGAGACGCAGCCCCACGGGGTCAACCTTACGAGGCCACGTCCCACATGACTCAATCCTACGGGATCAGCCTTACGAGGCCACGTCTTGCGAGACGCAGCCCCACGGGGTCAGCCTTACGAGGCCACGTCCCACGGGACTTAATCCTACGGGATCAGCCTTACGAGGCCACGTCCCACGGGACTCAATCCTACGGGATCAGCCTTACGAGGCCACGTCTTGCGAGACGCAGCCCCACGGGGTCAGCCTTACGAGGCCACGTCCCACAGGACGCAATCCTACGTGATCAACCCCACGGGGTTAGCCTCACGAGGCCACGTCCCACGTGACTCAATCATACGGGATCAACCCCACTGGGTTAGCCTTACGAGGCCATGTCTCACGGGACTTAAATTTTGCAAAGTCACGTCCCATGAGACGTACCGCTACAAGATACGTATCTAATTCATAAGACCAAACGGTCCAAAAATATCAACGACGAAGCTCTCGGGGAATTCAAATTAAATTTCTCGCACGACAAGTCGCTCAAAAAACTGGGGGGTTAATGTTATACCGTCTTTTTTCTTATGGTAAAAACGACGCCTCAATTGCAAAAACGACGTTGCAATATAAAAGGACAATTTAGTCAAATGCTAAAAATAAGCATGACTAAAACCAAGCGACAAGCGAATTTGGGACAAGCGACAAGCGACAATCGGATTTTCAACAAGCGACAAGCGAATTTGGGACAAGCGACAAGCGAATTTTCAACAAGCGACAAGCGAATTTTCAACAAGCGACAAGCGAATTTTCAACAAGCGACAAGCGAATTTGGGACAAGCGACAAGCAAATTTTCAACAAGCGACAAGCGAATTTGTAACACGCGACAAGCGAATTTGAGACAAGCGACAAGCGACAAGCGAATTTGAGACAAGCGACAAGCGGATTTGCGACAAGCGGCATGTTTTCCCTATAAATGAGCACTCACGCAAATCAAAATTCAAGTCATTCAAAACTCAGAGAAGTCATTCTCGACTCATAAATTCTCTCTGAACTTGAAAAGTTCTCTCTTAACTTGAAAAACTACGCCTCTCTCTCACTAGAGAAATATTTCCTCTCTCTACCCTCTAGAGACGAGATGAGACCCCCCCACCTCTGCTAATGTTGAGCGTCGGAGCGCGCGTCGGGGAAAACCCTCCGCGCCCCCTAATTCCTGTTTCTTGATTATCAGGTTGAAGAACACGAAGAACGTGAAGAACACGAAGGCCGACTATTGTCGAAGTGACGAGGAGCCGGAAACCACTTTCAGACAAGGCAAGGACGACGAGAATAGAAGAACTTCACCACACGTAACCTACGTGCGGTCATAGGGTCCGACCCTAGATCGAACCACGGACGGTTCTGAATGCTAATCCAAAAAACGCGATTAACAGTTTATAGTTTGAACTCAAAAAGCCGTACTTTTTTTCTATAATAAATTTTTTAATTATAAAAATTATTATCGATGATCGTCGTCATTGGAGACTCAATATCCGATGAGGTGTCTCTACCACAACGTCGTTGATGCTAAGGAACCGTCTCAAGACTTGAGTCTAGGATAAAGTTCGAATCCTAATACCGCTCTGCCATTAGAATGACTTGTCGAAGCCAAACAAGCATATCTAAGACAAGATTTAGGAGAAGACGATCAATAGGGGATTTGACTGATCTCCATTTATGTGTACGAGCAAGTAGATGAGCTTTCTTATGAATTTCAAGAACGTCAAACACCACCACGGAGCCCGGATGAAATGCTCTAAGAACGTAAACGATTTTGGTAGATCCGGTGCTACTAATATAACTAACATTATGTATTATGTCTCTGAAAAAATGGGTATATAATTATGAAAATATATATTCAGTATTTAATAATTCCACCATTTTAAAATTATATGTTATATTTGAGTCAATGTTATGTGTGCTTCCGTCTAAATTTAAGTGTTGATAGCGAGGATGCAACTAAATAATATAATATATTTATGCAACAAAAAAAAAAGATGTATACGCATGAAAAAAGGAAAATATTTGGTATTCAAACCTCCATATTACTTCTATAAGAACTAAATAATTATCATAGACGCATTATTTTTTACATTTTCACGATCATGTAGAATATAAAGTGTAATTTGGAAACGAAAGCGTAGTTTCCTTTTAGATATAATAGTTTATTAAACAGATAATACATATAATAAAGAACCATGTGCAGATCTCAAATTTAAATTTATGATTTTAACACTATAAGGGATATATTGCTATTTTAGTGTTTGGATGGATAAGCTCAAATCACGGAATATTATACCACCTAATCCAACTGTAAAATAAATAATCTGAATAAGGAAATCAAATTATATTAAAAAAAAAAAAAGAAGCTATAAAGTAGGAAGTTAAACATAAAAAGGTGACAAATCAAAAGTTTTGAACGTGAAATCCATGAAAAGAAATCCGGTTGGAAAGTGACAACCACGTGTCATTTTTCTAGTCGGCCGGTACACGTCAAAACCAACTAATATGCCAGTATCTAATTCAATAGTACAAAAATAATTACACAATTTCCACGCATATAACTCATGAGTTACATAAGATATATATACACGGAATACTTGCATGCACTTGACTCATCTAGACCTTTTGACGTCACTTGTTACGCAATTGCATGATTTTCGGCGGCTATATATTAATGCAACTCCAAGACTAGCTAGCTTCAAATACAACGCCCACAAAAACAAATAACCTTTAAATATAATTCCATTGCCATTATGGGAATCACCAAATTCGCCAAAGACCCTCCGAACGGTGTTGCCATCACATCAGAAGAAGAGCTCACTCTAACTGATGAGTGCCAAAAAATGTTGGCCTTGCTCCCAAAGGAGAAAGGTTGGAGAACTTCCTATCTATACCAATACCAAGGCTTTTGGTGCCAAGCCGCCGAGATTCAAGCCATTTCCACCTTCCAAAAACACTTTCAAGCCCGTCACGACGACATTGTCTTGGCCACCATACCAAAATCCGGCACCACTTGGCTTAAAGCCTTGACTTTTGCTCTGGTCAACCGAGATATTTTCCCGGTTGACCTAGAATCGCCAAAGACCAAACGTCGCAACCCTTTGCTCTACACCAACCCCCACGATCTCGTCCCTTTCTTTGAGTACAAACTCTATGCCAATAACAAAATCCCCGACTTTTCGAGGGATGACATTGACCTAATTAGCTCGAACAAGCCTAGGCTCTTCGGGACACACATTCCTTACCCTTCACTCGCTGATTCCATCAAGGAGTCTGATTGCCGAGTCGTGTATCTCTGTAGAAACCCTTTGGACACCTTCGTGTCGTCGTGGCATTTCATCGGGTCTATGACGCGCTATTCGCTAGAGGAGGCCTTTGAGATGTGTAGCGACGGGGTCATAGGGTTTGGGCCGTTTTGGGACCACATGTTGGGGTATTGGAAAGAGAGCTTGGAGATGCCCGAGAAGGTGTTGTTCCTGACATATGAAGACCTCAAAGAAGACACTTCTTTCCAGCTCAAGAGGTTGGCCAATTTCTTGGGGTGTCCCTTTTCTTTGGAGGAGGAGAGAGATGGGGTGGTGGAGAAGGTAGTCAAGCTTTGTAGTTTTGAGAATCTAAAGGATTTGGAGGTCAACAAGAAGGGAAAATCTATAAAGAACTTTGAGAATAAGAAGCTCTTCAGAAAAGGAGAGGTGGGAGATTGGGTCAACCATTTAAGCCCTGAAATGGTTGACAAAATGTCAAGAGTTATGGAACAAAAATTGGGCAGTTCTGGTTTGAAGTTCAAAAATAATGTTTTATAATATGTATAACTACTGTGTGATAAGTTTGTGTAAGCCAACTTCGCATGTTACGTACCCAATGTCTAGCTCAATGTTTGTTTTCTTAAATCCATATGGTCATTTTTTTTTTGTTTTCCTTGAAGTGTGCTTACTTAAAGTTGATGTTCAAAATAAATGTAATAAGGCAAAAGAGAACACACAATTTTACATGCAGAACTACACCGTGTTATTCAGTGAAGGTTGTTTCGGGTGGTAAAATAAATCTTTGCAAATTACTCTTTAATTAATTCTCCCAGTATTTTTATTAAGGGTTATTTTTGCTCAACCATATTGGTGTGAGCTACGCCCAAATTTCAATATCTCGTGATTCATATTTTTAATTCAAGTTCTGATTTCGGTGAGCCAAAGACAATAATTTCTTGAAGTTGCATTGTACTTGTGAGTTGTGACCCTCTAATTGATTGTCTTCCATTTGGTGTAAGCTATTATTGTGCAGTGTTGGATTTTGTTGGTACCTGCTTAACTATCTCAGTTTACTTTACTAAAAAAGAAGAAGAAGAAGTTAATATTGATATTTTGTAGGAATACAATAAACATATTAATGTTGCTTGTTAGAATAATCCAAATATATCCCCTCATTTAAAAAAAAACCAAATTATTTACAAGCTTAATAAATAATAACCAGACTGTATTTGTTTATATAAATATAAAGGAAATGAATTATTCAATGCTTAAGATTTCATAATATATCATAGTTTAGTTTAGTTATGAACTTTTAACTGCTACAATTATGAAAAAAGCCACTCTATGAGATATATTTGTATCAATTTTACAAATTCAATTCATATATTTAAGAAGAAATTGTTTTAAATAGCTCAATGGCTACTTTCAAGTAACATTATCTCAATTACAATTCATAATTTCTTTATTCAAATATTAAACATATAACTTAACTCATGTATCTCTTTTACACTAGTTGAATAGCATTAGTTTGAATTCTTCATAAATATTAGATAGTTTAGACTATAATTTTAGAATATGAGGTTTAAATAAGTTATTATACAGCCCATGTCCACAACTCTACCTTTATAGTTTAGAAAGTACTTAGGATTAAAGAACATGTTAGCAAACTTGGGAATCCATTCTTTGTCCTCATTTTTTTTTGTTTTGCTTCTTAATGGCTAGTTATTTTATTTGAGGGCAAAGTAATAAAACCAAAGTAATTGCCTGACCAATTACTTCTTTTTATATATATTATATATATATATATATGTAATTTTTAAATATAAACTCTACTAGACATGGATATCTCACTAATTATAAGCATGACTTTGACAAATATATATAATACTAAATATTATTTTACACTTTATCACTTATTTTTTTAGGATAATCTAGCAACGCAGTCAATTTCAAACATGGTTTTAAGGATGTAGTCAACGTTTGATAAATTTTGTAAGGATGACTTTAACATAAATAAACGGTTAGAAAATATCGAAAATACCCTTATGTAACATAAATCATATAAACCAATTACTAGCTAACATCGCGTATAGAATAAATGGAAATTAACTGAAAGTAACCCAAAAAAACTTGATATCGCAACTAATTGGACTATAAAAAATTAACACTAGTACAAAAAACAGCATTGGATGCGACTTTTTTCGCACCTAAAGGTCGAAAGTCGCACCCATTGATACCTTTAGGTGTGACTTTAGGTGCGACTTTGTCGCACCCGAAAGTTCGCACCTAAAGGTCGTGGGTGCGAGGTCATGACTTTTAGGTGCGAATTTTAGGTGCGGATTTTCGCACCTATATTCGCACCCATAAGTCAGAAAAGATGTTCAAAAAAGTCCGCGGGAAGACCATTAGGTGCGACTGGTCGCACCCAATGGCCTTCGCGCCAAGTCATTGGGTGCGCCAAGTCAATGCATTCATCATCATTAAAAAATGGGGGAAGTTTTGGCCGCCGAAAATTTTAGATCATTTAGGTGCGACTTAGTCGCACCTATCACTTTAGATAAAGTATTGGGTGCGACTAAGTCGCACCCAATAGTGGTACCACACTTTTGGGTGCGACTAGTCGCACCCAACGTCAAAAAATTTCCCAGCGCTTAATTGATTTTTGGGTCCGACTATTCGCACCTGAAAGTCTTATTGGTGCGACTTTTAGGTGCGAATAGTCGCACCCAAAAGTCATCCGCACCGGAAAACTGTTTTTGTAGTAGTGTAAAGAAAATATTATGGAATAAATCAAATTAACATGCATTAAAGCAGCGTTATTTGACTGCGATCAAAACGTTGACTACATGCATTAAAGCAGCGTTATTTGACTGCGATCAAAACGTTGACTACATGTTTATGTTCAGTCGATTTTAATAAAGGTTAATGTAGTAATTTGTTAAATAAATAATAAAGTCACGTCATCATTTGTTGCTACATTTGAAACTTAAATGAAACATTGGTTAGATTGCAATACCAATGTTTAAAGTAGCGTAGTCCGTGTAATTTTCCTATTTTTTAACTAATGATGTGAGATAAATTAATATCTTCCATTTTACCCCTTTGTTATAAGTTTCTTTGTTTTCCGTGTACTACTTGCTAGTAGAGAACAACTTAGGAAGTGTTGTAAATAAGTGGGAGTTGCTCTATTATTGAGTCATAACATTTAATTTAATATTGACTTTGGTGCCCAAAATCACTTATAAATACATGATGTGGGTGAAGTAAATATTTATCCCGATTTTTATCTTATACTCTCAATATCTCTATCACTCTTTCTCTCTAAATCTCTGACATTTAATATTTATTGCTATAGTTGTTTTGTTTTAGTTATTTCTTTGGTTGTTATAACAGTAAGGATATATATATATATATATATATATATATATATATATATATATATATATAGAGAGAGAGAGAGAGAGAGAGAGGACATGGGTCCCAAAGAAACACAAAGTGGGTCGAAAAAAGGTAAGAAAAAACATACAAAAAATTTCACAAATATCTTATTTCTAAAGTAATAAAGAAAAATTGAAATGAAACTATAAGTTATAACCAGTAAAAACAAGTCAAATTTTTTTTTTTTTATAAGTAATAAAAAAATTGTAAAACTGAGATATTTCGGAGAATTGTACTAATTTGTCCCTCCGGACATGTAAACTATAGGTGAATTTCGGAAAATATTGCAAATGGAGATGGTAATATTCCTAGTATATATCACATTTTCAAACCTTTCTCAAATACTTTTTTCTCAGATAAATAAGGCCTTATTCTAAATGAAACTATAAACATGAAAAAGCTAAATAAAACTATAAATATTAAAAAATAAAGAGTAAAGTAATAACGAAAATAAGAAGAAAAATACTGTAAATAAGAAGATATATATGCTAGCAAAAAAAAAAAAAAAAAATGAAGAAAGAATAAGAAGATATATATCTTGTCTTACTCGTCCCAAACGTGTTGCCAATTTTCGGAGAACACATTGGGTTGTCATCGAATACAATTATTTAAAAAAAATAAAAAAAAAATAAAAAATTTGTAAAGTTTGATGAATTGCGCAGAAATGGGACGATATCATGATAACCATATTTCAAACAACGTAATTAGTGTTTTTTTTTTTTTTTTTTTTTTTTTCTTTCTCAAACGCGCACACCCGTGTCTTCTCAACGCATACACACATCCGCACGCACACACTCACTATTTTATGATGAAATGTGATGATATCTTTAATCCATATATGAGAAAATTTAAAGCATTGCCATAGTAAAATATATTATTTCAATGGAATTAATACAACCGTATCCATCAGAAACCATAGTATAATATATCATCTTTATTTCATTTATTCATAAAATCTCTATACATTCTTTTGATTTTGACATGAATAATCACCTCAAACAGTTTCAATCTTTCAAGGAAGATAGATTGATTACAATTTGATGAGCCTCAAACTTTTTTAAGAGATCGATTATGTGCTCTAAATGTTATTGTAAGTTATTATAACATTTACTACTGATTAAATGTAAATAACTCTGTGCTTTTTTTTATTGATTATCGAATGGATTACAGAATTAGAAGAAGAACAACAACAAGCAGCGGAATAGTAGTGGTTAGCTTGAGCGTACTCATTGTGCGCGTAAAGAGAAAAAATAAGTGTAGTTTTTGTGTTAGAAGATGATATTTATAGCATTCGTGGAGTGTTAACAAGCTCCACCATCCGGAGGATACGTCATCGTTGAATCGATCTTTGCCACTCATCTCAGGACATGTGCAATGTTTGCTCCGGAATTAGTGAGGCAGTTGAGCAGAATATGGTTGAACTGTCTTTTGTCTCGAGATTTGGGGGCTCGTTGAGGCGGTATACCACAATGGTCCCGTTTAACATAGCTTTGTTTTTAAAAAAATGCTTTTAGATTTAATTTTTGAAAAAAACTGTTTTTTTTTCAAAAATTGACAAGCTGTTTGGTAAACTGTTTATAAAACAGTTGTTGCTGGTAACAAAGACTGATTTAGCGTTTGGTAAATTAAATATATTATAGTAAAAAGACTAAAATAGACATGTTCTTAATAATTAAATAATAATTATTAATATGCTTATTTATATACATATATATATATATATATATGAATAATATTTTGTACGAGGATATTACAGTAATTTATATAGCAAACTTAAAAACACTTTTTCTAAAAGCTAAGAATTCTAGCTTTTCCATCTCATGTACAAAATCTAAAATCGCTTTGGAAGTTTTTTGTAAAAACAGTTTTGCCAAACACCGGATAAGCAGTTTAGTTTTTTTTCTAAAAACAAAAACAGTGCTTTTTAATATGGACCAAACGCAGCCAATATAAAGGTATGAGATTGACCGATCAGAGCTAGGTAAGGCTGCGCTCGCTGTACTTCAAACAATCCAATTCTTAATTCAAGATGTCGGTCTAGCTCGATCATGCTAAGGGTTTGGGCTAGATATTCCGCTTATTGGTTTAGCCCATCTCGATGAAATCGGGCTAGACCTCGGACAACCTAGTTCAATCATGCTTTGGGCCGCGATAGTTCTTTAAGCCCAAACGTACATTTGTGTGGAAATAGCCTCCAATAACTATTTTTCGTAATTTTTTCAATATTAGCCGCTACATCTTTTATTTTACATAAGTAACCGTTTTGATTTTTGAAATGTCCATTTTGCCCTTCATAAATATTAATCATATTTTAATAACTGTTGACCAGATTTCAATGATTATGAACCAGATTTTCAATAACTGTTAATCAGAATTTAATATACCAATATTTTGAACCAGATTTCAATAAATGTTAACCAGATTTCAATAGCTGTTGATCAAATTTCAATGGTTGTTGATCAAATTCCAATAGCTGTTAACCAGATTTGAAAAACAAGGGTATTTTTGTCCGGAAAAAAGAAAAACGATTATTGACGAAATATTTTGAAAATATGAGTGAGATATGAAAAATGACGCACGTTATATACTAATTATGTAATTTTCCCTACGTTTATTAAGAGTACGAAGTCTTACACCATAAAAAGAAAAAAGAAAACCTACAAATTTAAAAGTTTTAATTTTTTTTAGTTCTTATTATAACTTATATTATTATTATATTTTGCACTGAGATAATGTAGTTATAATAAAGCTAAAGAAGAAATAAGTATATTAAAGAATGAGATTCTGGTGACACAAAACACATACAAAAATATAGTTATGTCTTCGATGAATTTTAAAAAATATAGATAATTAATATTTCCTGAATACTTCGGTCACAGTTGGGTATCTAGCATTTTTTTTTTAGAGTACTGCTGCGATGGTAATTTTGACCGTGAATTAGTAAATAAAATGAACTATCCATGTCAATGAAATTAATGTGTCAAAGTTACAACTCCACGGCTAATTTAGCAAAATAGCCGATTCAAACCTTAGAAATTGCTAAATAACCAAGGTTTTATAAATATTAAGTAAATAGTCAGCAGTATTTAATTACCCGTCCAAGTTTACTAAAATGCCCAAATAATTTTTCCGCCCATTTGCCATTTCCTGATTAATATTAAAAAAAAATACAGGGAAATCATGATTTCCGATAATCGAGGTAATTAAATCACATTCATACCCACTTACCTCCTTTATCTCTCGGTTAAGAAAAAAAAAAGCTAAAAAAAAAACCTCTAGTCTCTTCCCCGACGAAAACCTGTCAAACATCTCCGACGTACGATTTCGGCAACAGCAAATTGATATGCAAATGTAGATGTTCTTGCTATTTTAACCAGTATTTACTAATTTCCGACAAAGATTTACACTAAATGGAAAGATAAATCTGGGTTTTTGGGTTTGATTTTTTGAAAAACATGGATTTTGTGTTATCATCTTCCTCTGAGATAAAGATTCATGTATTGTTAATAGTTGTTAATATTCGTGTATAGCTTATTCATAATCTTAGATTTTTGCCTTAAACCCTAGAAATTTTCAGACGAGATTTGGGAGTTCGGGTTTTAAATAGCTTGATGTGTATATCTTGTTATGATGCCTTCATATCAATAATAGATGTATTGTTCAATGTTTGGTATTGTATTAGGATGTTGTGAATGGCGTTGGAAAGTTGATGATTTTGATGTGTGTGTGTATTTACATATATTTACTGCATAATATTTCAATGACTTGTGTATATTTACTAGTGGACAAGTTATACATGACTTGTGGTCTAATTAAAAGGAAAAATGTGTGCATGTAGATGTCATTGACTTAGGTGTGATGTTGTTGAAAAAGAATATGATGTCTATATATTTAGATGTTATTGTTTCTTGTTAAAATGTGTATTTACTGCCGAAAATGTCAATTAAAAAGTTGTGACGAATATATTTCCATGTATTTACTGCTGAATATGTCAAGTTATGAATTTTTTTTATATCTAATGAAATTGGAATATTAACACGTATTTACTGCAAACAGAGTTAATATGGCTCAACCACGATGGCGATAACAAAAATATCTGCCGTCAGAAATAAGGCGCTCACAATAACGTCGTCTACCGAAAACTGTTTGTAAATCATTTTGATTACATTTTGTATTTACACCAAGTGACAATGAATTATGGTTTTCCTGCCATTGACGTTCAAAAAACTTAACTGCAACATAACAGTGACAGTAAATGTACGTAAATATAATAGTAATTTTATGTAAACTAGAGCGAAAATAGCCTAAAATTTCAAAAAAAAAAAAAAAAAAAAAAAAAAAAAACCACCTGATTCATTCAGAGAAAACCTAGACATCTTGTGGATCGGTGATATTTTCATACATTTGAATAATTTATGAGCGTTTGACAATATAACGTCTGAAGATCAAACTAAAAAGTAAAGAAATAATCAAAACAATAAATAAGGAATAAAAATCAAATATATAAGGAAACAAAATAACAATGCACAACCATGTTAATTCAGTTGCTACATATAAGGAAATAATTAAACAACTTAATCGTGTTCACACATAAATTCGGTCAGTTCAAATTTAAAGTTTCGGAAAGCCTAAAAAAATTCAAATTTCAAATATTTTCATAATTCAAAACTCTAAAAGGACAGATTTCGGAATTGAAAAAACATTTAATTGAGTCACGTCATCCGAGAGGCTATTTACTTATTAATATATACAAAATCTTGGCTATTTAGCAAATCTCAACGTTTGAGTTGGCTATTTTGTTAATTTTTTGTATAGTTAATTATCTATATGATTAGTAAAATAATTTATACCAGAATCGGATTTGATCATGATTAGTATCAACTCAACTCAGACTTAAGCTCGTTGTCAGTGATTGTTGCACGTTTTTCGTGGAGATTTCCATATAAGAAAGTAAATTGACATCAACTAAAATGTGGGCAGATTAATATCAATTTGCTGAAATCGTTAAAATATAACAAGAAAATAAATAAATTCTTACGAATAATAAATTATATGTTAAACTAATTTGGTATATATCAGCTATGCCGCTATGCCTTAGCCAGATGGAAAATCGATTCACTAATAATATGTCAAACGAAATATATGTTGTTAAATTACTAGGTTTTTAATTAATTAAAGCGTCAATCATGTGTGCTTTGTAATAACAAACAAATTTATTTCGTTAAAACATTAAAAAAAAAAATGTTCTTCAATTGTAGGTAATGCCTGCTATTAAAGGCTATGGAGTAGAACAAATTATGAAAGAGTTAAATTAATATCAAATTTCAAGTAGAACCCTTATCTCTACAGACCCAAACGAGAAGCTTTCTTCAACTTAAAAAAAAAAAAAAAAAAAAAAAAAAAAAAACAGTATTCCTTCCGAGAAAACTTTTAAAACGGTTGGTTTGCAGAGAGACCAAGGATGAGTGAGAGGTAGCTATAAGCAAAACCCTAATTGATATTTTAGAACCCTACCTACCTGAGATTTAAAAAAAAATGATAGTTCAAAACCCGTAGTTCTGAAACTTTACAGCATTAAGTTCTAGTCCCTAAAACGATAATTCACTGCATTTACTATTTCAAATATGTCGCCACACATGTTTCAAAGCTATACGTAATAAAAATTATCATTTCATTATACATGTCTCTCATTATACATGTAACATGTCGTTTTCCCCCATAATGAGAACGTATGAAATATCACCCATTCATTACTTCTTCCCTATGCCAATTTTTATGAACAATATTTATGGACAGGTATTATTTCCTTCTATATATTCAGAAACCTTCACAAGTAAATTATCTCACCATTCACTCATTCTCTACCAAATCATCTCTCTATGCCTTCAAATATGACCATGGAGCTTCAATTTGATTCCTTGATTATAATCCCCACAACAATTTTGACCATCATAGTCCTCACTTTGATTTTCACAAATAGATCATTCAAAAAACTTCCTCCGGGCCCATGGAAGCTCCCGATCATAGGAAACTTGCATAACTTGATCGGCCCACTTCCACACCATACTCTTCGAGAGCTGTCGCAAAAGTACGGCCCTCTCATGCACCTACAAATGGGCCAAATCTCGGCGGTCGTGGTTTCATCGCCGAGCATCGCAAAAGAAGTCTTGAAAACTCACGACCTCTCTTTTGCACAAAGGCCTCAACTTCTCGCTGGAAAATACGCGGCCTACGATGATTTGAGCATTGCCTTTGCGCCGTACGGAGAGTATTGGAAGCAAATGAAAAAGGTGTGTGTTCTCGAGTTGCTAAGCCCTGCTAGGGTTTCATCTTTCGCTCATATCCGAGAAGAAGAGGTTTCAAACTTCGTCGAATCCATTCGCTCGTCACAGTCTCTGGTCAATCTCTCCGAGCTCCTTTTAACCTTGATGAGCATTATGACCTCTAGAGCCGCGTTTGGCGAAAAAATTAAGTTCGACGATGGGTTCGATTTGATAACGGGTATAGAGGAAGGATCAGAAATGGCCACAGGTTTCAATTTGGCCGATTTGTTCCCTTCGTTCAAGTTTTTGGAATCCGTCGGCAATATGAGAGCTAAACTCGAGAAGATCCACGAGAAGGTGGACAAGATTCTCCAAGCCCTTGTTGATAATCGAATCGAAAAAATGATAAAAGAAGATGACGACAAGATAGAGAAGGAAGATCTCATTCATATCCTTCTTAAGATTAAACAAAGTGGTTCTCTGAATATTCCAATCACACTTGAGCACGTAAAAGCAGTAATCTTTGTAAGTATCAATATCATCTTGTCGTCCCTTCATTTTTCTTATCATTTATCATCAAGATTTTCTTCGTTAATAATATTCTAATAAGTTTAACACTTCTTTAACCTAAACCTCATATTGATTTATTATAATATCAATGACCTAATAACTTTGCATTTCAAATATTTTTAAATAAAATAAGGGACGTAAATTTTCCCGTAGTGAACATAAAAATAACTTTTGAAAATGAATTCTTTTAGGATATGTTCATTGCGGGAACGGATACATCCGCAAAAACCGCGGAGTGGGCTATGGCGGAAATGATGAAACACCCGGCGGTAATGAAGAAGGCCCAAGAAGAAGTGCGCCGAGTTTCAAAAGGGAAAAGGAAAATCGAAGAACATGACATTCAAAAAATGACCTATCTAAAGTGCGTCCTCAAAGAGAGCCTAAGGCTTCACCCTCCGGCCCCTTTGATGATCCCGAGAGAATGTAGAGAGGTGTGTGAAATCAACGGCTATGAAATCCCATTGAGGACCAAAGTCATAATCAACGCTTGGGGGATGGCGAGGGATCCGAGCTATTGGGAAAACCCGGAGAGTTTTTGGCCGGAGAGGTTTGTCGACAGCTCGGTCGATTACAAAGGAAGCCACTTTGAGTTCATACCTTTCGGGGCCGGAAGGAGGGTTTGTCCCGGGATGCTTTTTGGGATGGTCGCTGCCGAGCTTGTCCTGGCTCAAATGTTGTACCACTTTGATTGGGAACTTCCCAATGGGATGAAGCCCGAGGATTTCGACATGACCGAGCAGTTTGGGGCTAGTGTTGGAAGAAAAATGAGCTTGTGTTTGAGAGCTATCCCTTTCAAGCAACTTATTGAAGAGTTATAGAAAAAAGAAAAGGTGGGGAAGAAAAAAAAACGAACGTATGTGTTATATATCTATCTATCTTTATGAAATTTAATTTTTTTTTTTCCCCTTCTGGTTTCGTGTCACACTCTAAATAATGATGTAACGTACGTCTTGTATGTCGATATTTCATGTAGCGGGTTTCGTCTTTGTTTATGTCATACCTATATCAATATTCAAGAGTGACTATAATAAACGGGTATGGACCTGGCATGTTTCCCAATTTAAATATAGACATTTTATCTTTATTATGCATTTACACTTCAAATTTACTTTTATAATACAAAATTGAAAAATTAGGTAAGAACTTCCATTTTAAACAAAAATACCATTGATCAAACGAAATACTTTCTCTCTCTCTCTCTCTCTCTCTCTCTCTCTCTCTCTCTCTCTCTCTCTCTTAATGATCATCGCTAACCTTTGCAACTAAATGCATGGCAAATTGGATTACAGATTTTGAAAACTTGGGATTGTCATAACGGAAATAGATGAAAAAGTAGTGTTTTCTTTCTTGGAAACGGAAAAATAAAAAGGAAGGACCAGTGTTATGCAAGGAGTCGGGTGATTTAATTCAAATTATTACGTTTAGGCCTTCAATATGGCCTTCAAATTATTAAGTAGTTTTAATTTTATGTATTAATTTCTTCAGTTTATTTGGGTTGTGAAAGGTCTCAAGATATAACATAAATCTTAGTGACTTGTTTTGTATTTGAAAGATGTTGATGAATACAAAAAATTGAAACTTGAGAGTTTTCTCCAAATTTGAGCGTCGTGAGGAGCTCCGAGTTGATGCCAGAAAGTTGTATTCGTGCGCGAATCAACGGTGATTGGATGCCCTGAGTCTAGAATTCGTGCGCTAATCAATAGACGAAGGAAGGTTCTTAGATCAAGTATTCGTCTGCGAATCAACGATCAAGTTCGACTATTCATTAACGTATTTCCTTTTATTTCGGTTCTTAGATTGGTTTTCAATCTTTATATTCTCTGTTGCATCAGTTGGTATCAGAGCCGAAGACGATCGTGAATCATGCCATCCTTCACCGGCCACG
The DNA here is from genome assembly GCF_054948205.1 of Urtica dioica subsp. dioica. Lineage (NCBI taxonomy): Eukaryota > Viridiplantae > Streptophyta > Magnoliopsida > Rosales > Urticaceae > Urtica > Urtica dioica. The sequence continues at coordinate 15,931,401 of NC_142767.1, forward strand.
TCGACATTATCCCACTACCACATGTGTTTGAAATTGATGGCAAAGAAGAAGAATTTTTTTTTTTTGGGCCATTGGGTACATGGAGTAGTCTAGTATTCGATGAAAGCGACGAGGAAGTAAAGACCAGCACAAATCAACTCTGGTGAGCAATGAAACTTATGAAGCCCCGAAGGATTTTGTTGATGTACTTTTTACCTTGGAGGTCGAATTTCGTTACAAAGAGTTCCCCAATAAGATTATCCTACATCCACATCACTTGAAGATGCATCGAATTCGAGGACAAATTCTGTCAAACGCGGGGAGAATGATGCATAGTAAACTGGATTACAGATTTTGAAAACTTGGGATTATCGTAACGAAAATGGACGAAAAAGTAGTGTTTTTTTTTATTGGAAACGGCAAAATAAAAAGGACCAGTGTTACGCAATGGGTCGGGTGATTTATGTCAAATTATGACGTTTAGGCCTTCAAAATGACCGTTTTGTGTTTTGTCCGTTTTTTGTAACTTTCATTTTTATTTTTTTTCAATTAGGTGTGTTAATGTGAGTAATTAAATAGTTTTAATTTTATGTATTAATTTCTTCAGTTTATTTAGGTTGTGAAATGTTTGAAGATATATTATAAATTTTGGTGACTTGTGAGATGCCATTTTTCTTCGATCAGGTGCTTTTTTTTTGTACTTTTTCGATTTTGTATATGTTTTTTCGTCAAAGACGTCGGATAACATAAAAGTCTACTTTTGTTTTTCTCTTAAATTAACATTGACTAACACCACAAAAACAATTTTTCTTTAGTTTTTTTCCTTCAAATGTTTATTTCAAAAAAATAATAATAATAATTAAAGGCCTAATTTATTTTTCTCCCAAGAATAGAATAATTTATGATAAATTGGACTAAATACCCTGCTCAAATTTAAGGAGCTGCAAAAGTGTCAATGTTTGAATAGTTTATGTAAATCTAGCCTGTTTACAATAAATGGTATAAAAATAGCACTAATCTAGTGTAAATTTTGAATTATGTGATCTGAAGCTTTACAAATTGCTCTTATATTCAAAATTAGACTGCAATCAAAACCTATCTCAAAGGGTCGCTTAAGGGTTTTTTTTTTTGTTTTTTGACAAAATAACATAGAGCATTCTATTAGAATAAGGGTAAAATACCCATGTATAGAGCTTAGGACATATTTGAACACGACACAACACAAATTCAAGTTTGCTGGGATCTAACACTAAGTACTGATGTTTGCTCAATTTGCTCTTACTTCCGACACGAAGAAGAACAACAGGCACATTATGCTTCGAGCACTTTTTTTGGCTCTTTCAAAATACCTACGATGGTTGATGAAAATAACCAAGCAATCGCGGCCCGTTGACCATAAAGGAAATAATTCTCCAATCTGTATAGACAAAAATCTAACAAAACTCTCTTAAAAAGATGGTGGCAGATGATAAATCCGTCTCCAAGATCATAACAACGATCATAACAAAGAAACATAGTACCAGTACCATAATGCATAATGAGACAAAGGGTCGCGATCCCGCGAGGGTGAGCTAACTCCAAAAACCAATACCTACTAGAATATTAAAAGATTGGCGTTTACTTTCAGCATAATTATAAAAATTATCCAAACAAAGGCGACTTTCACATAAAGCCATATTAAAACCCTAATAAACTCGGTCCAAATCGCAAGAGAAAAAGTAAAATAGGAGATACAATGACAATTCCAAACTGATGGTTTGACAACTCGCTAGATCCTCTTGGAGCCAAAGCTACGGGACCGGAGACTGTGGTGGACGACACTGAAAAATTCCCAATCACGAAAACGGTGCTCTTTCGCCGCACATCTCAGGTCACCGGAGAAGCACAAGTGTGGTGGCGGGGCTATATAACCACCAACGTCGGCGACCAAATACAGCGAAGCGAAGGAAGCACCTCCGAGTCACACAGAGGTGATGGCGGCGGCCAGGGCCGGCCCAAACTCACCGGGGACTCTAGGTGATTCAATATTTTGGGGCCCTATAATACTAATTAAAACTTAAATTTTCAGGGTAAAAAATGTAAATTTTTTAGAAAATAGGCCAAAAGTGTAAATTTTTAAGGTAAAAAAATATAAATTTTCTTAAAAATAGGCAAAAAGTGTAAAATAATTTTTTTTTTTGCCCAAGGCACAAGCCTTGCCCGCCTTAGGTCAAGGCCGGCCCTGGCGTCGATGCAGATCTGGGCCAACGATGGCAAGAAATCGTTGAAAGTTTGTAGCAGCGATCTGTAATATCAGAAGAAAAAACAAAGCAAAAAATATAAATTGTAAAGAAGACTTTAGTGTTTAGTATTTTTTTTTTCCTTCTACTAAGCTCATAATATTGTATGTTTCTTTGAAGAATTTTCCTCTAGTCGGCACATAATTCATTAATATTTACCTCGAAAATCATTTATTTTGCTCCGCTTCATACGTTAACTGTCCTTGAAACGAATCACAATCATATTCATGACCGTTAAACGATAAAGAGCTAACAACTATTTTACTGGCAAAGTTTAATTTCACTCAAAATTGATAGGAGTAAAAAAAAACAAAAATAAAACACAGCATACAAATCAACTAAATCGAAACAAACCCAAGTATTTACTACAAACTATATACATACAAATTTGAGTAAAGAAAATCCCAGTCCACACGCAAGATTCTCCTTTATTGCTCATCGGTCATTCCTCAGCAATCTCGAGACACGACCGTTTATTGATCTCCTTCGGTCCACGGTCACAATCATCGACTCCGATGGCTTTTCGCTTCGGTGTCGGAGATGCCAAAGAGGCATTGGGCTTCGAGTCTGCAGATGGGCCAACTTCTAGGCCCGGAGGCTCGTTCTGTCCCGAGTCTTGGCGGGCCGGGCTAGTCACCGACGACACGGCTTGGGAGGAGGAAATTGCAAAGGAATTCCCGGCTTTGTTTTGCTCGTCTAAGATCTTTTGCAAGTATCTCGCGTGTTCCTCTATTCGCAGCTGTAGCGCTCGCTGGACCTGCGTCGAATAAGTATTACCAAAAGGACTTTTTAGCAATCTATGAGAAAATGTGTAGTCATCACAAAGTTTAACTAGAAATATACAAGATCTAAAAAAAAATTATAAAGATTTAGGACCCTTGAGGAGGCCGTGCGGCTTGTATATGAGCCTGGCCTGCAGTGGCGGAGCTAGACTTTGAGTTCGGGAGGGGTATGGAAGAAAAAAAAAAATCAAGGGGCACAAAGCGAAAGACTATAATTTTGTTGACAAACTGCAAAACATTTATTTCGGGCCTAATGTTGCTACCCTGCCGTAGCCGAGGCTATTTATAGAATATTTTTTTTTAATATCAAGGATCGAAATTATATAAGAAAAAAAAAAAGTATCAAAACGGCGTTATGATACTAGGTTTTTGTCTATGTACTCTATTCCTTAATACTCCAAAAATTGCATATAATTTTGGTTTGTTGACAAACTTGAAATAAGACATAAAAACAACATATTGCTTAAAAATGGGCAAATTATGTCCAAAATAAATTGACGAGAACATGCGAGTCGACCATGCCTTAGTCGACATGCATGTTCTCGTCAATTTATACACACAACTCTGCATACCTCGAGTTGCTCGTGTAGCTGCTTCTGAACTTCCATTTGCATACGAAGAGCCTCCGTGATTTGGATGCTTCTACAATAAAAAGCGATTTCATTCACCCAAAAACCGAAGAAAAACAAAACAAAAAATAAAAAATAAAAAAAAAATTAAAATTATAATACCGACCCTTTTCTCCGACCATCGTTTTCACGGCTACTTGTGGCCGTCTTCTTTTCCTCGGAGCCAGAAGGCTTCTTCTCTGGAAAGTTCCGAACACACACAAAAAAGGAACAATTTGTAAAGAGAAACACATACAACACCACCAAAGCTTTCCTCTCCTTGTCTTTCCTTACCTTCTTTTCTCTCCGGCATGTATTTGGCGAGTCGGTATTTCTAAGCGGGAAAAAGGCACGGAATAAACAGAAGCTCAAAAAAAAAAAAACAAACGGCACACACCAAAAGTACCTGTAAGTGACTTTTGACATGATAAATTGTTAATCCTTCAACGTTCATAGCCTTCATTACACTCTTCGGAGTCGCGTCTGCATAAAAAAAATATATATATATATATATATATATATATATATATATATATATATATATAATCAGAACCAAATAAGCGTGTATAGATACAATTAAGAGGTGAATATAAATGACACAATCGCGTACTCTCGGCTCCATCGAGCATGTTGACAGCTTCCACGAACCGCTCGTGAAGCTCCGGGGTCCACCGCATCCTCTGCTTGTGTCCGGACCTGCCAGCTGTCCCGGGGGACGGGTGGTCCGACACACACTCCCCCACGGACCGTGCACTCTCACACCTCACCAACTTCATCACTGGCTCCGGCGAAGGCTGATATGTCTCGTATATTTCCTTCATTTTTTTTATTTCGAAACAATCCAGCATTGGTATAATTGGAAAAATAATACAAAATAGTTATTTGAAACTAATTTATTAGTAAAATAGTCAAAATTTCAATTCTCGTAAAATAGCCAAAGTTACGTTATCAAAAAAAATTTATTGACATGATTAAACTTTTAGACACTTTATATAAGCGCTATTTATTACTTTCAAAAAATTTAATTATAAGATCAAAATTTTTATTGAAACCTGATCCTTGAATGACTATTTCACTCATTTTAAATCAACCTTAGCTATTTTACAAATCTATTAAACTCAATTAGTAACTCGTAATCTTAAAAACCTTATTAAGTATGATTATTTTAATATGCTTCATCAAGATGATGGCTCTTTTGTCTCACTCATTCTTATGGTGCTATGTCGTCTGAAACTCGTGACGTGTTAAATCTATTCATCTTTTTGCTTTCTTTATCATGTGAGTACGTTTTCAAAAATCGGTAAATTGGAATGAATAAAATAAAATAATAAAAATAAAAAATAAAAATAAAAACTTACATCGACCCCAGGGTATTCTCCATGGTCGGTGATGGCCAAGTCGAGCTCGTCGGACAGGTATTGAAGCTCCAACTGCTCGGTGAGAGCTAAAGTGGTACGACACGTTTGAGGCTCGTCGTCGTCCAAGTTGAGGAAGTCTTTCATCATAGCCTCTGATTCGTCACCGCCGCCGTCCTCGTCATCATTGATGCTCAGATCGACGGCTGAGATCGACTGGGTGGGCGTAGGAGGCGGGAGGAACGGCAAGTTGCCGAGCTGGCGAGTTGTCTCTGAGCTCGAAGACGAGGACTGGTAAAGGCTGGTGCAGAACAACGAGGACCGCGAAAAGGACTGCTTATTGGCCGAGATTGGACTCATCGGCTCGACGGAATTTCGACGGATAAAAGGCGACAAACACTCGCCGGACCACAAACTCCGGCCCTCTTGGTGGTTCATTATTTATTTATATTTTTATTTTTTTCACATTTTTGCTCTCTAGCTTGTCTGTGTGAAGAAAACAGAGTTCCTTAATAATAGATAGAGGCAAAATTCACGTGTAGTTATAGATAGTAGATACTTCATGTAATTTGCTCCAGATCCAAATACATGTTATCAGACCAAAAAACTAACGCTCACTGAAAAACTAAATGTTCGCTTCACAAATATGTAAACTTTTGTGTATTTTGTATACATGGAATAGATGATACACTTATACTATCTTTGATAATGCTCAAGTCTTTATTTATTTTTATTTGTATCTGAGAATAGGGAGAAAAATAATGGTATTGTCCCAACTGGTGGTGCAATCTCGTAGAGACATATTTACTTGCATCTAAAACAGAGTAAAAATTCCTCCAAAAAAATAAAGAAAAAAAGAAGAGTAAAAAGAAGAAGAAGAAAAAAAAAAAAACTCAAAAGCGATACACAAAAAGTTCTCAGCTCAGAATACAGAACCAAGAGAGAATCAACAAATAAGCGCATTTGCTAATTCCAAAGCTGGAAATGTTTTACTCTATCAACCTTTTTTTTCTTTTTCAGGAAGCTCCTTTGAGCATATCATATTTACACAAATAACCCACGGGCAAATCTAAAACACGCATCACCACATTAGAGAAAAACCATGCAATACAAGACTTCAAAAAAGAAAAAGAAAAAAGTAATGCTCACCTCTTGAAAATGGTGTCTTTGCTGAGAATGAATGACGATTTGCTGTTCGGAGCTTTGTTGCCAAAAATCAAATTGACGAAGAAAATACAACAGAGCAATTGTTTGTAAGTACCAAGTACTGTTTTTTTTTTTTTTTTATAAAAATAAAAAATAAAAACTATAAATAATATGACGAAAGCTTGCCAAATTAGTTTAGTGAGACAATCACGCGCGTTTTTAAACAGAGCATATCTACACGCGCTAAATTGTCATTTCTTCTTTCTTCCCACATTGTGGGACCCTTAAAGGTCAATCCCAACTTTTTGTTTCAAGCAAAAAATAAAATAATTGTATTCGGTCATTCCATTTATGATGATGCAAGTTATTTGAGTATTTTTTCTTTCTTTTCAATGTCTCTTAATCATATCTTATTATGAGCCCATTAACATAATTTGTGATGTCATTGGTCATCTCTTACGGGACTCATTGTAAATTGTAAATATTAGCGTACTATACAACCTTTTTTTCTTAGGATATTTGACACACAAAGCTATTGATACACTATTATTACTATATTTAGATGGGGACACTTTATTTGTTTTTAATTTTTTAGAATTTTCATTATAAATAAATCTTGAATTGTTATTGCGCTATTCTGATCCCACGCCAATCCTCATGTTAGGTCCGAGTTGAAGGATCTTCAATACTGCCCTTGAATTCTCTTTCAGAGAGACAAGAAAACTATATCATTAGACTAAAGCTAAGTAAAATTATAAAGATAATTAAGAAATGACAACTAACACGACCTAAACTGACTAAAAAATAGTCTGACTTGCCGTCCGATAACAATGTACAGGAGGAGTCCGAGTTCAAATTCTGTACGCAATGTTTAGGACCAACATTTATGGATGATTTACTTTTCTCTTGTGTTTATCCGATCCAATTCATAATGTCATCTTTCTCAACTTGATATATCAATCACGCGTATTATAAACAACTAACCATTCATCTATCATCTAGTGAATTAAATTAATAACAAACTTACCAGATTAAACACATTTTCATCAGTAAAATTTATATAAAAATAGAGATTTTAAAGTAATTAATTAGTAAAATTGTCAAAATCGTAAATTTTCAACGAAATAGTCAAATTTATGTTATCCAAAGAAAGTTTCACAATGTTGTTAAATTTTTTGATGATTCATATAAGTAATTTATCACTTTCAAAAAAATTAATCACATATAAAAAAAATATCAAGACATGGTAATTATATATTTTTATAAGATTAGGTGTCCCATCAATACCAATAATAAGGCCCATCACATCAAACCACTGTTCACTCCTCGAAGAAATGAAAAAACCCTTTTTCATATATCTAAGCAAGGTGATACTAGGCCACTCGCCGAGCCTCCTCGTTGGAATCCCGTCAAGAAAGGGCGAGGCCGCTGGTTGAGTAAGGGAAAACCATTGCTCGTTTCTCAAATTCTTGAAAAAGAGCTTCCTCGCTCATATGGCTTTGCCCGAGCCTTCTCGCAAACAAATAGGTATTAACTGATCTCTTGCCTTGGATCACTCGCCAAACCTCCACGGCCCTTAACGCCCGATATATGGGCCTTCGAGTATGCATGTTCGTACGGTCCTAAGTCCACATTTTCTATAAATACCTCACTCGCCCCAATCTAGCCAACGTTTTAAGTATATTTAAAATCTAGTCACATTTGGTAACGTGGCTTCATTAATCGTACAGCAGGGTCTATAGCATTTTTATCTTTTAGTAAATTTTAATAAATGACTAATTTATCAAAATAAACGAAACGCTGATTAGTTCCTTAAAATCAAGTTTGAAATTGGCTAGATGACTACTACGATCATTTTAATAGTTTTTGGCACGCTTAAAAACCTACTACAAATAAATGGTTTGTATAGATCATCCAACTCATAAAATTAATTAAACATTGTAATAGTAATTCAAAGACTTTATGCACATATAAAAAAAAAAGCTTTTAAATAAACAGAAAATTAAAAAAATAATCAATTTAAACGTTTGACATTGCTAAATATGTTTGATAAATTTTAAGTAAATAATCACTTTCAGACAAAAATCTTAGATAAATAGCAAACATAAATAAATGAGCCTAAAACTCATACCCAAGGTTGCCAAACTTAAAGAGTATCCATCACTAATAGAAAAGCTACATATAATGGGACCATAACCATGACGATACCAAACCCCATCCTCAACCACATAATGCAAATTTGTAATTATTAGTTTCTTTTTTAAATTCTAGCACAAATGACAGAAAATATTTCTTTAGACGAAACTGTTGGGAACGAAAGAGGATATTCTCTCATCACATATGGTTTATTCTACGCCTCCATTATTGATCCAATCCAATGGTACTACTAGAACGACAAGATAAGCTTTCCTACTTCACATTTCCCCGCAAATTTATGTTTGTTTTTTTTTTTTCCATAATAAATGGTTATATTTAATAAACAACACAGGGATAAGCTAAAACAACAATCGGTTTCGATTATAAAATAATAATAATAAAAAAAAAACTTAGAATAACAATATAATATGCTATAATTTAAAATCTTTACTTACATAAAAGCTGGTCAAGCAAAGCCACGAGATATTGAGACATTGTTATTTCTGCAATTGAAAGACGCCTTAAAAAAATATTTAGAAAAATGAAGATAACGGCATTTATAAGTATTTGATAATCTTACGTCTTTGAGCTAATTTTTCGATGTAACATAGAAATTGCGGATACACTGCATGACCTGGGTGCATCAATGAAGAAATGTTCAACATAAACAAATCGATGCTATTAAGATGGCAAAAACAATAAAAAAAAATAAATAAAAAAAATAAAAAATAAATAAATAAATAAAAAACTAGTCAAGTGCTCGAGTATGACATACGCGGTCTAGAACTACTTGCTTTCTAATGAGAGCGATGACATTTTCCGCAAAGGGCACATCACTATCATGCATTTTTAGGTGAAAGCGGAATTCAATCACGTATTATAAAACATTGTGATAAATTTTAAATTGTCCCAATAAGAGTTATTGGCAAAATATATATTGAATATTTTTTATTTAGTACAATTTAATACTCATTCTTTAAAATTTGCGAGAATAATATTCAATGTTACAATATATTTTCTCCGTTAAGACATGTCCATTAAAAAATCGATGGAAATACACATATAAATTATCTATGTGAGCAAAGTTAGAAAGTAAACATAAACTTTTTATAATATTAAAAATAAATAAATAAAAAATTGCTCTCTCTCTCTCTCTCTCTCTCCTTGGTCTGTATCTTCTTTCCCTCTAATGCATCTTCGTTTATTTTAATATTTGTTTTACACTAAAAAAGTTTGAATACTCTTTATTTTAAAATAAATTATAAAATTATTAAAGTATCAATAAATAAAGAGTTTAAAACACTTTATGTCCTTTTTAATTCAAAATTAATTATGTTCTAAAACATTAATATAATAAAAATTAATCATAAATAAAATGTTATAAATATGAAAGTTTGCCAAAAATAATTAAATAACAAATCATGTATTTATAAATATACATGTTCATGGTGATGAAAGAAAGAGTGGAGATAGATATATAATTTTAATTTTTTTAACATAATAACAAAAAATTATATTTAATTTTTTTTAAAATTTGCTAACTTAAATTGTTAACTCGTGTCTTTTCATCTATTTTAATGGGCATGTACTAACGGATGGAGGATATTATAAGTATTTTTTTTTTGCAATTTGTAAAGAATAAGTTTACATTGCAATAAATCAAAAACACTAAATATTTTTACCGCTTTGTATATAAATAATGATATCAATCATTAGTGGTAATGTTAAGATTTCTCTAAAATTTCTCTAACTTGGGGTATTAATTTATCATATCTCTCCGTTGTGCTAGTATACACTGAATTAAGCATTATATGATGATAACGTTTTATAAAGTTCCTACACTGCTAGCTTATATAAATATTGATGTTTCGTATCAATAAAATAATAATTTATCTTCTTATCTTTATTTAGTTTTAGAAAATTCCACAATAACAAATTAAGTACTCAAATGAACTCGTGAAAAAAAGGGTTTGTTTTTTCTATTAATTTATTTCAATATATATTTCTTATAGGGATGGGACGAGGAAACTCGTAAAGGTATGTTAATACCTCATTGAGCCTTACAAAGGTCGTGTTTTGGTTTATTAAGATCCAAATCTTATTTGCGGTTATGGAATGTTGGTCCACCCATGAAGTGTTTTTTTTTACCAGTAAGTTAATAATTTGGTAGGGTCCGAAAATTTGTATTAATATATGAAATTTTGTATTTATTGTTTGGTGATGTCACTTATAATGCATTATTAACATGATATGCGTGTGTGTCAATAAAAAATATATCGATTAGATGCACAATAGTAAATATATAAAGATAAAGAACACATCAAAATTAGTAACTCAGTTCGACCACTGATATCTACATATGACGAAATGATAATCCCCATGCAAAAAAAAAAAAAAAAATTCACAAAACAATGGTAATTTATGACAATCTAAGCTGAATAATCAACCCTTCAGTATTATTTTTCTAAGTCTTCTTATGAATCTCAACTCGGGTCCCAATAAATATGAGTTTCTCTTACTTCCACGCAGAATTTGATTCTCGTTTATAACAGTGCATGATCTTTACAATATTACACTACAAACTCAACCTCCATCGCTCACATATAAGTGGTAACAAACAAGACATAAGTACCCGCACTCACAATCACAGCACGTGTTTACGCTCACAGAACTCGTGAAAACACATAATGCGCAAAAGAGTTAATTAAGGGTAAAATATCTCTTTTATAGGGAGTCAAACCGTAAAACGATTTTTGACTAGGCTTCCAGAGAAGATCGCCACATATTGATTTGAAGTGTATTTTGAAAAAGAACTTGCCTACTATAATCAGCTAACCAAATCCGGCGCGATCATGCAAACACGGCAACCAAATTGATTCAAGTTTTCATAAAAATGAAATGATGACTTACTTAGGAACATTAGTCGCTCATCCCATTTAACATTCTAGTGTATTTTATTATTACATATTATACGGGCTCTATTCATCCATGCATTTTTTTTTATGAATTTAACAGAGATAAGTTCAAGTCACTAAAATATTATGTTAAAAAATATCAAACATGTTTGCGAAAAATCTTGATAAGTTTATGATTCATCTATAAATTTATAAATAAATAAAAACTCGTCATAATTTAATAACTTTATCTTCATAATTTATAACAATATCTCCGTAGATATATGACAATATTTTCATAAATTTATCATAATATCTTCATAAGTTTTATGAACTGATAGGAAAATAGCCAATTTAAACGTTTGACATTGCTAAATAGTCAACGTTTGGTAAATCTTAGATAAATAACCGTAAATAATAATGTGATCTAATATATGGAAGTGACTATTTATCTAAGATTTACGGCTCTAAATACATGAAAATGACTATTTACCTAAGATTTACCAAACGTTGGCTATTTAGCAATATCAAACGTTTAAGTTGGCCTTTTATGAATCTATAGAATTGATTTACTTTTCACAGTACTACAAGTATGGGTCCTCTACATTTCGGACTCCGTAATCTGTTTTAATATGTTAAAAATAACAATGAATGATCTGAAGATATTAAAACTAAAGTTCTCAAATTTCATGCAATTAAATGCACTTTTACAGCATACTAGTTAGCTAGCTACAATAAAACAAGGCCATACTGAAGAAATGACAACAAGAAATGACAAAACGTTGGTGTATGAACTCTGTAGTGAACTCCTAGTATGACTGTCACGAAAATTCCACTCTTACCCCATATTTCGTGACAATGTTGGCCAAAGTAACATTTCCGAGACCATGTTGTCTCGAAATCTATAGCTGAAATTTGTAACATAATAACGAAACCAAAGAATGCAGTGGCAACACGCTACTACAAATTAACATATTGGGTGCGGAAGGGTATTAGGTGCGACATGTCGCACCTAAGCCCATATTATGTGCGACATGTCGCACCTAAGCCCATATTATGTGCGACATGTCGCACCGGATACTCGTCCGGATGACTAAAAATTTCGCTAATGTTTAGTGTTATTCGGTGCGACAATGTCGCACCTAATACCTTTAGGTGCGACATTTGTCGCACCTAAAGGTATTAGGTGCGACAAATGTCGCACCCAATGAGTTTTAAAATTAAATTTGTCAGCGAATCCCGCCGAATTTTTTTTTGGATCTGGGATTTCATATTGGGTGCGACATTGTCGCACCCAATATAATTATTAGGGTTTTAAACCTGACTTTTCTCATTTTTTCACACATTCACTCACTCTCTCTCTCTCATCGTCTCACAAGGTCTCTCTCTCTCAGCCAGCCCCCGCCGCCGTCCTTCCCCGCTCCGCCGCTGCCGGCCCATCCTGGTACGTCCCCATCTCTCTCTCTATATCTCACCGGCCGTCTCTCACTGTCTCACTCTGTCTCTCTCTCTCAGCCAGTCCCCGTCGCCGTCCCTCTCCGCTCCGCCGCTGCCAGCCCTCCCTGGTACGTCCCCCTCTATTTCTCTCTCTCTGTCTCACCGGCCATCTCTCACTCTGTCTCTCTCTCCCAGCCTGCCCCGCCCCGCCGCCTGGACCGGACCCCTTCCCGCCCGCCCCACCGCCGCCTGGACCAGCCCTCCGCCCCGCCCCACCGCCGCCTGGACCAGCCCCCTGCCCGCCCGCCCCACCGCCGCCTGGACCAGCCCCCTACCCGCCCGCCCCACCGCTGCCTGGACCAGCCCCCCGCCCCGCCGCCTGGATCGATCAGCATCCCCCCCCCCCCCCTTCTCTATTTCTGATTTTGTAATTTTTTTTAATTTAAAAAACATATTAGGTGCGACATTGTCGCACCTGATATGTCGCACATAGAAGTATGACTATTAGGTGCGACATGTCGCACCTAATGCCTTTTGCTACAGGTTATCTGGTGCGACGCCGTCGCACCTAATAAACTTTTAGGTGCGACATTTGAAGTATTCGGTGCGACATTCGTCGCACCGGATAACGTTTTTTGTCCTAGTGACACTGTCACGAAGTAAAAAAAAAAAGCAGTGACAATAGTGTCACGAAACCAAAGAATGCAATGGCAACATAGTCATGATATAGAGAATTCGTGACAATTTTTTCACTATACTTCGTTACATATTTTGATATGTTATGTTTATTTGGACTATGTGCAGTGATGAAAGACATTCATACCTTCGTCAAGTATAACGGTAGATGAGTGAAACATGAATAATACGACGCTGGTCCTGGTTGCGGTGTGTGAATCCTAACACCGGAGAAAGTGACGCACGAGGAGTTCATGCAGCTGTTGTATGCCACGCTCGACCAGGCAACAGTAAAAAAAAGGGGGAGATCAACGTGAGACCCGTTTGTTAAACTGCGGACATTATTCAGCGCCTGAATCATCACCAATTGCTCCGTCCAAGTTGGTTTGGTAGTGGCTTTTCTTGAGGCTGGAGTTCGATCTTAACTTGTCGGTGTCTTTGCAAAACTTGTTACCACATGCCCCGTAAAAATTCTAGGTTAAAGCGTGCAGCAAAGGTGGGAGTACTATCGGGCTTTTGGATTATTTTGGTAGACGTGGAACAGTTGTATTTTCAACAAAGCGTGTCTTATTGAAAGAGTCGAGTATTGCTCTGTGACTTTTTTTTTTCGTGCTGTTCTGATATTTCTTATAAGACTAGGACCACCCAATATGTAAATTTCACCAATCCGCAAGACCTTCAACGATCCACCAATCCACGAGACCTTCAAAAAGTACCAATCCAAGTCCAATACTAGCATAATACATATAAGTGAAGAAAAAAAAATCATAGAACAAGAATAAACCAGAAATATCCATTGTCGTCGAGAAATGTATGAAGGATATACTCATCAATGAACAATGTAACATTCAAACTAATAGTTCACAAATCTCACAACATGATAACAGAGATTAGCTCAACAAGACTCTATGCACGCTCAAAGTTTCCTGACTCACCGTAACGAACAAACTCACTCAGACCCTCTTCCCTTCTTCCTCATAAGATTTCACTCTTTTTTAGACCGTTTATTTCTCAATGTTAGTGGTGTAGAACTTATGTATATTAAACACAATTACATAAACAGTTTGCCAAAAGTTACCAAGGCAGTCAAGAGCGGAATGAGGCATTATAACGGAAACAACAAGCACGGAAAATAAAACCATGGACATTAGATTATAAAGGAAAGAATCAGATACAGAGAATTAAAAAAGTGAATACTAACTTTTATCTCCACTCAATTTGAGGCTGCAAAATACTAAAGTAACACAGAGAAATGTTTGTTATTAGGAAAGCTGTAGCAACAAATATAAATCATTCATCGGTGGGGATTTTCAGAGCCGTTGGGTGGCTTGTTCAGCTTCCTAGACCCCCCTGTACCAACCTGCTCCTCTGTATCCTATATACCCCTCAATTACGATTTTCGGACACGACAGAAAAATATTTGCTAAACACAACTTTTGTCAGAAAAATAAGAATTTATCCACGGTCATGAGAAAATTAATTTGTGGAAGGATATAATAGTGTAGAAAGAAAAGGGAAGGAAATCCGAGCCATGTTCATCGAATTGTTTAGCCTCCTGGACTATCCTGTGTCAACTTGCTGGACTGAATAGTTGAGAAAAATTAGATTAGATACACAATAGTTAAAAATCATATGATTTCTAATTTTGAACCTGAAATACGTGTACACGACAACGAACTAGCGGACTGCAATGGCACGATTTATTATACCTTAGAAGATAAAGATAGTGTGTTTCTTGACTAACTCACGAAATAAATTTTGAGATCAGACCTTGCTAAAGAAATTGCTTGAACAGGGCCTAGTCTTCCACACATAAAAAAAAAGGTGACATAAATAAACCGAAACCCACAATAAGAAATATATGGTTACCAGATACCTTTACATGGATCTTTGTATCAAACATCTTCCTCTGGACCTTTGATACTCAAGAGAATGAAGAATCGAAAACATGGCCAACAACATACTGAAGTTCACACATTGCATAGCAGATCTCCCAAAAAAACAAAAGAGTATGTTTACCATTTGTTGCATTTAATCAAGACTTGGTATGTGTTATTATGTTTGACCGATTATTATTGTTTGTGGGTAGTCAAAAACGTGGGGAGTGTTTATAGGAATTTTAGGATCTAAGTTTGTTTCGTTGTGCTATAAAATGCACACCATGTGTTTGTGTTATTGTCCAATCCAGAAAGAAATGAAAAAAACCTTCCCAGACTTGCTCTTTATTTTTTCAGTAAAGTTTTCTTTCTCTATTTCCTGTTTTGATGTGTTGATTTAGGGACCATATCCAACAAGTGGTATCAGAGCGTCAGGGATGCCGAAGCAAATGCCGTCGCCGAGCCGGGTCATCGCGGATGTAGCGATGCAAAAGGGCGGAAGAGAGCGAGTCATGACGCTTCAATATCCGTTGCTCACACGGAGCAACTACGGCGCATGGTTGATCAAGATGCGGGTCAACTTGCAGGCTCAAGGCGTGTGGGAGGCTATCGAGCACGACGAAGCTGATGACCGCACAGATAGATTGGCTCTCGCGGCCATCTATCAAGGAGTCCCGGAAGATTTCTATCCGTTTGTTCGTCAACTTCGTCATGCTCGATAGCATTCCACACACATTGAGCTTGCAAGTTGACCCGCATCTTGATCGACCATGCGCCGTAGTTGCTCCGTGTGAGCAACGGATATTGAAGCGTCATGACTCGCTCTCTTCCGCCCTTTTGCATCGCTACATCCGCGATGACCCGGCTCGGCGACGGTATTTGCTTCGGCATCCCTGACGCTCTGATACCACTTGTTGGATACGGTCCCTAAATCAACACATCAAAACAGGAAATAGAGAAAGAAAACTTTACTGAAAAAAAATAAAGAGCAAGTCTGGGAAGGTTTTTTTCATTTCTTTCTGAATTGAACAATTACACAAACACTTGGTGTGCCTTTTATAACAAAACGTAATAAGCTCAGATCCTATAATTACTCATCTACTTATCACCAAGTCCATGATCCTATAAACACTCCCACGTTATTTGACTACCCACAACATAATAATAAACGGTCAAAACACAATAATTAAATAAACCAACATACCAAGCCTTGATTAAATGCAACAGATAACTCAACCAGTGGAAATCATTCGTCACAAAAAAAAAAAAAAAAAAAAGCCTAAACCAATAACTCGTGAGAATCAGTTAGCACCAAAGGGAAGCCCAACGTCTAGGAAATATTTACGAATTAATATAGGGAGACATATCCCATCCTTGACAGTTCAACTTAAAATATTAAAAACAAAAAATCTAGTACCAGTTGCTAACATAACCAAAACTAACCTGAGAGAAAAAAGTAAACAGCAGCTAATACACCCTCCCGAAATATACACCATCCCAAAATAGAAGTCTACTGCAGAACCAATACCAGAGTAGGCCCTTACATGTAACTGACTCACCACAGAAGAGTCGCTAGAAACTGAGACGCAATCCCTGAAAATATCAATACCATATAAATTCAAACCACTGATCAATTGCACAAACATCCCGAAATTTTAAGCCCATGGCAGAACTAATACCAGAGAGAGAAACCCTGACATACAAGTGATTCACCACAGAGGGAATCCCTATAGAGAAACTGAGACGCAAGCCTCTAAAAATACTAATACCGTGTAAAATCAAACCACTGATCCATTGCACAACCAAATGTCGTGCTCGAAGGGAAAAAAAAGTACCTTATACTAAGAAAAATCCAATAGAAAGAACAAACCAGAATCACTTGCTATAACCACCCCAAACCATCCTGGAAGAAGATACAAGAAAGCCAATATACCATATTGTAAAAGAAACTAGTGATAATTACCCTTATAGAAAGTGAGAGCTAATCCATGAGGATATACCATTCTAGAATATATAACAAACTCTTAGAAACCCATAGATATGGTTTGCTAAACAGCCCCAAACCATCCTGAAAGAAGAGATAAAGGCAAGCCAATATACCATCCCGACATAAAATCAATTGACCCCAAATAGATCAAAATCCAAAAAACATACGAAACAAAAAAACTATTACATGCATAAAAAGTTGTCAAAAAGGGTAAAGAGAGAAAGTACATTGAGCCTTATTGAAATTATAGTGCTCTTGCATCTCTTACGTTCTTATTCTAGTCTTTAAAATCACAAACCATAGCTCCAGGAGCTCTTCCAAAGAATCTTACTGACAAAAATAATAATAAAATACTATAGCCCCAAGACCGAAATGGACATTTCCTGCAATCCTAAAGGTAATTAAAAAAAAAAAATAGAACAGTAGAGCATAAACAAAATAAAAATTAAAAATCAGTAAGATCTCATATAAATAAAAATTCTATTGAGGCTGGAAACAAAAGCGGAAAATAAGTTTCTTACTGAAAATAGATGACAGATCGAAGCCTTGTATTCAAGATGCACGTCTATATATGCCACAAGAACAAGAAAATCCTTCTTCAAACATGATAAACTGCGCATTCCGTTATATAAAGGAAATCAAGAATATCAAGCAAAACTGAAGAGCTTGCAGTACACACAACAAAAGCTAACATAGGGGACAATAACTTGTTGCCCTTTCTGTAATATCAAACTAAATCTTGAGATTATGGAACGTAGCTAAATATCAAAGATCAGGGGATTTATACGAGGCGTGATATGCAAGGTCATATAGATGATGAATATTTTTTTATTTATTTTTTGGGCGGAAGATGATGAGCCATTTAGATTAACAAATAGAAACACCAATCGGGGCAAACTGGTTTGACTACATCAAAAGAGAGGATAGCAGAATTTGAGGTCTTCAACCATTCCAAACATAATTTTCCAAAGGGTGCCCTTAGATGGGGCTCATTTCCAGCCAGGAGGCTGGTCTCTGATGAAACTGGACCAGCATCTTCAAATCCCCAGTTTAATAAGCTAATTGCCAAGCTATCCTATTTCAATTCACATTCCACCCAGAGTAAGAAAAAAAAAAATTGGAATGCCGTCGATAGTATAGGACAACACACTATGAGGAATTGGATAATGTCTTATATACTCACCTAAACATCGCCCGCAGAAGAAACGTGATTCTTGAGGGCATTGGAGAAGTCGAGATCCGAGATTCATGACCGTATCAAGTGGACCATGACATGCTAGCTTGGCAGCAGTGAGAAAGGGAAATAGTGATGGTTTGACAATGTGATTACACCAACATAGACCATAAACTCGAGCACAAGCGAAGTACACATATTTGCAGCCAAATTATATATATGCAATCCATAGGCTATTTGAGAATAGGAGAGTTTGGGAGTACTAAAAAGGAAACAATTTGAAAAGCTGAAATTACCAGAGATGTGCTCAAGTCACCCCTGTTCTCTACGAGACCCTGGAAAATACATTCGAACATTGCCTGTTTTCCATGGCACCTGAACTGCTACGTTTTTTTTTTTACTGTTCCCTGCCTGACCCCACAACATTTGGGTGGCACCTGGACTGCTATAGACGGAGAGATTCTACATTGAGTCGCTATATTGTCTAGATAGAGCTTCCTCACTAATTTTCTCATCGTCTGAACAATAAGTCTTCATAGTCTTGCAGTATGGCGGAGAAAATAAGGTAAGATCATCTACCATCGTCAGCTTTTGACAAGGTCAGATTGGGGAGAATATACTTCATATTGATCGAATACAGTCTTGAGAAATTATCATTATGGTCAAAGAAAGAACCTCGATAGAGAGAAAATATTGCACATGGAAGATATTTTGGTATCAACAATGTCACAACAAAAAATTACAAACCTTGGAAGATATTTTGGTATCAACAATGTCACATGGAAAATATTCCTCTAATTTCATTCATACAGGTAAATCTTCTCTAAACACTTGGAATATCTAGTGTCTTTCAACATTTCATTCATCCCCCATAAATCTTCTCTAAACACTTGGAATACATAGTGTATTTCGTGAGATATTGTTGTACTAATTTTTCAGGTTAACATATGGGATAATACATTAGAAATCACGATGATTAATTATTTTAAATGGGGTAGATTATAGATATAGTCTTGAGTATGGTACTTAAAAATCATATCTTATTTATACCCATATAATTTTTAATGAGTAATACTCATATCCTACCTATTAATCATTTATCCGGGTAAGACTCTGTTTATTATGATAGGGTCTTGCGGGTACCTGGATGTGCGGGTAAAATTGTCATCTTCCTATTCATAACATTTGGTTATTTTGGGTAAAATTACCACTGTTATTAAGTTACTAAACAGAAGTTGCATGTGTAAGATCAAGGATTAAAATATCGATATCGATACCCGATATCGAAGTTTTGATTTTACTGATCTATCGAGTATCGACGGATATATCGACGGATATTTTATAACAATTTCAATACCGACTACCGATGATATCGATGATATAATAATGACATATCGACTACCGACGGATATATCGACAAAAATCCTAAAAAAATAGATATTATGTTATATATATACATTATTTATATCTATAAATATACGTAATGAATGAATATATAACATTTATTTGAATTTTGAACCACTTGATTTTAACTTAAAACAATGGAATGCAAAAATAAAAAATAAAAATCTTTGATGTTATTTAGCTAACAAATAAAGTTCACCTTATTGGGAAATTAAAAAATTTAAAGAAATCACTCCATATAAACCTATGTGGTTCTATGAATTTTAATAAGCAAAAATGGGTCTTCATCCTCCCAAGAACTCAATTTTAAATTTTGGTCTTGTTTAGAGCAGTAAAAATAGGTATTTCAGGAATAACTTTTCTGTTTTGGCTGTTATAGTAATTTTTCTATAAAAACGGTATTTTGGGAATAAAACGATATTTTAGTAGTTATAGTAATTTTTTTTTTTACCGAACTTCCCATTTTTCCTTGATATCGTGGATATATCGGGATATATCATCGATATTTTGAACATTGTACAAGACACATGAAAATATTTTTGAAAGACAAAAAAAAAAAATTGAGCGTTTCCATAATTTTAACAAAGTCACATCGTGAGTACACCTAAAATTGGTGCAGCGAGGTGTTCGGTTTCTTCCAAACTCGTTGATTCAATCTCATAGAATACGACATTTAGAGGTCAAACACAAATATAAAGTGGATTTTGAATTTACAACCAATAAAAAAAGAGGCTTAAATAGCCTATCAAAACAAAACTCTAAATTAGAACCCTAAATCAAAACCACAATAGAATCAAAACGACAAAGGAAATAATGGGGAAAAAATCCTTCACATGAATTTGGCAATAAAAGTCGATTTAGGGACGGCCACGCCCGTCCCAACATAAATATCATGTTGGTCTTCAATTTGATATCCTGAAGAAAAAAATTAATGTATTATCTATTCTAAATTAACAAGACCACACAGATGAGAACTGCATTCATACACCAAAGGGGGACCAAATGAAAATTTTGCTAAGCCTTCTTACACTCTGCCCCTACAAATGTGACTCATCGCCAATTCACCAATCACCATGTATAGTGACTCACGTTATTAATTTTTGTTGGCGTGACAAAATTAAATGCGAGTAATAAACTAATAAATGTTTCTATTGAGAAATTTCATTAATTGGGCTTAATAACCCATTAAATATCAAGATTAGACCCTAATGTTTAAAAATATCTAAATATGGACTTTTGTACCGAAAATGGACAAAAATGCCCCTGAGACTATATCAGCTCAGCCTCACTCTCACTCTCACACTCGCTCAAACTCTTTCAAATCCACTCAAATCCTCTCTACTTAAGCGGGTTTCAAAAGAATCATGGGTAAGATTACTAACTTAATCATTTTTACAAAGTTTATGAATGTATATGATAGAATGTAGCATAAAAAATCGATCAGATCTGAAAACAAAGTCCAAAATCTGGGTTTAACTTGTTTGTACGATGGTATACGATGAAATTTAAATTTGTGTACGATGAAATTTAGAAAAAAAATTGGATTCTGTACGATGCTGTACGATGGTGTACGATGGTATACGATGTTGTACGATTCCGTACGATGCCTCTTTTACAATGTACGATTCTGTACGATGGTATACGATGCTGTACGATGCAGTACGATGTCTATCAGTAAGATGATGTACGATGATGTACGATAGTGTACGATGGTATACGATGTTGTACGATGCAGTACGATGGTGTGCGATATAGAAGCTTATTTTGCATAGTTTGACTGTTTTTTTGCAGTTTTTGTCATGATTAACGGCACTTGGGAGAAGGAAGGACACCAATGGGTTTTCACCAATGCAGAATTTCGTGCATTTGTAATTCCGAAAGAGGTAACGTACACGGAGTTAGTAGATTTCTTATACGAGAAGTTCGAGTTAGACAGATTCGCGTTCGACTTAAAACTCGAAGTCCCATACGAAGTCGGTACAATTCCAGTAGGCCCTGCCGTATTGAAGGACAATGGTGATGTTTCGCATTTTATGAAGCACAAATATCGTAATAGATTTCCACTCTGTGTAAGTTTGGTACCGAAACAGATCGAGGTCATTGCACCTATTGCGTATCGAGGATTATGTAAAGGGAAAGATGTGGAAGTTGGAATGGTGTCTCGCAATGAACCGAAGAAGAGACGGAATACTCTTGTTATCGAGGATCGACAAAAAGATCCTATAATTGAAAACAAAGACGGTGGCTGTGACGATGACTTGTTTAACGAGTACAAGGGTGCCGGAAACGGTGACGAAGTATACAGGCGTGATAGAGATTGTAATCACAACAGTGACGAATATGATGGACACAATGGTGATGAATACGAAGATGGCGAAGGTGATGAAAACGAAGGTGGCGAAGGTGATGAAAACGAAGGTTGCGATGGTGATGAAGAGAATAGTGATGGATATGACGGAGATAACAATGGTAGAGGTGAAGAATTTGAAGAATTTGCCAATCCCGAAGAATATGAAGAATTTGTGGAAACGTTTACGGTACCAACGGGTCATTGTGAACCATCGGGTCAATGTCAGCGTGAGCCTCCGATGATCGGATCACCTATCGTTCCTTATTCATGGAAAGCACCCGAGTTCAGCGCCGATGATGTTGTGAAGGAAAACCCGAGTCATTATCCAAGTCATTCTTCTACAGGTAATTTAAGTGGATTCAAATGAGATTCAAGTATAATATGAAACCACATATTGTTTAACTAACCTTTGAAAGTAACAGGTAGCTCAGAAGAAATATATATTGGGCAGCAATTTGAAAACAAGCATGAACTGAAGAAACATATCCACTTGTACGCGTTGAAACATAATTTCGAATTTAGAGTGAAATCTTCTTCGAAAAAGAGATGGTATGTTCTATGCAAAAACGAGAGATGCACATGGAGGTTGAGGGGTGTCGTGCAGTGGTCTGAGATGTGGGAGATTACGTCGTACGAGGGTAAACACTCATGTGGGCGTGTTGTTCGAACAGAGGGCCATCGAGGAGCGGCACCATGGGTCATCGGTCACGTATTTAAAGACAAGTACTCAATTAACTCTATGGCGGAGTATTCGGCGCATAACGTCAGGGAAGAAGTGAAGACAAGATGGGGTGTGAACGTATCGTATTTGAAAGCTTGGAGATCCAGGGAGAAAGCTATTGGGTACGTGCGGGGTACGCCGGAACAATCGTACCAGAAGTTACCGTCTTGGCTGTACATGTTGAAGCAAAAGAATCCTGGGACGTTAACAGACTTTGTGCGAGATGGTGATAAATTCAAGTATGCTTTCTTTTCCATTGGTGCGTGTCGTAGAGGCTTCAAAGCATGTCGGCCGGTCATAGCATTGGACGGTGCATTTCTGAAGACAAAATACGGGGGACAGTTGCTTTACGCAATTGCAATGGATGCGAATTCACAATTATATCCACTTGCATTCGGAGTTGTAGATAGCGAGTGTCATGCTTCTTGGATTTGGTTTTTGAGAAGATTGCGAGAAGCTATCGGTGAAGACGTACCTAATTTGGCGTTCATATCCGATCGCCACGTTAGCATCATACATGGTGTCGAGGTTGTGTTTCCTGGTATCCCTCACGGAGCATGTTACCATCATTTACAACTGAATGTCCAACACAAGTTCAAGACAGACCATTGTCGCTTTGAACTTTACGATGCGGCTTACGCCTTCAGTAAAACAGCATTCGAAGCTAATTTTAGACAGTTGAGACGTAAGGATGTCGAGATGGCAAAGTATCTTGAAGAAGTTGGTGTCGATCGGTGGGCCAGAGCTTTCTTTCCTGGAAAACGGTAAGAGTCTAGAACTTCTTTTGTACTGAATTTTTTATGTCGTTGATTATATAAATCAAGTATGTTTTATATAGGTACGACCTAATGACGAGCAACAACGCAGAAAGCTTCAACAACAAAACAAGGAATGCGAGGACGTTTCCCATTACGACGTTGCTCGAGTTTATTCGATTCACACTCCAAACTTGGTTTTTTGAACGAGAAGAGATAGCGAACAAGTTGAACACAAAATTGACACCAACGTGGCAAAATGATCTCGCACAGCTAAATAATAAGGCACAGTTCGTCAATGCGTACGGACTTGGTCTATATGAATGTCATGTCAAAGACGTAAGAGGTGATTTCGATGTAGACCTTATGGCGAAGACGTGCACTTGCGGACTACCACAACAATTGAATATCCCGTGCGAGCATTCTATCGCAGCAGCCCAACATCGAAGCGTGGACGTGTACTCGTTATGCAGTGACTTTTATTTGAAGGAGACGTGGATTGAGATGTACAAGGAAGCCATATATCCGGTTGGCAATGAAGATCAATGGGATGTCCCGGATGAGATAAAAAACATGAAAGTTTCGGAACCCGTTGAAAAGAAGCAAGCCGGTCGACCGAAGAAAAGTAAACAAGGAAGAAGAAGAATTAATCGATACCCATCTCAAGGCGAAAAGATTGTCGTGCAGCGAAAATGCGGGAAATGTGGTGGTAGGGGACATAACAGAAAAACATGCACTTGGAGGGATTAAAACTTTAGACTTTGTGTGTTATTTTTATTTTTAAGTTTAAAACTTTAACGTTTATTTGAGTCACTTTTTTATCTTGTTTAATGGCGTCAAGATGCAACTTTAGTTGTTTATAAATGTCTCGAGTTCTAAACCCTTTGTGAATGTGTGAATTTTTGATGTTTTTTTTTTTGTGAATCTCTTTAATTGAATTACATGTTTATAAGGTACAATAAAAAACACAATAGTCAACAAACCATCTCGATAATATGTTTATAAGGTACTATTACATAGAAAACCAAAAAGATAAAAAATAAACATCCGAAAATACAAAATCACGGGATAAGGTGGTTGTAGAATAAGTCCACGCACCATTTCTTCCTGAACATTCTCATATTCTCACTTTGAAGAGTGTCAAATGATTCGTTCAGTACTACGTGCTCGACATACTTCAATGCGAACATCCCGCAATCACCGCTACAGCACAAGAATAAGTTGTCACAAATAGTTGAAACATAACTTGAAAAAACATGATTGTTTAGAGAAAGTTGTCAAAAAAAAGTTCAAATAACTAGTAAAATAACTTGTCAATTAAAACTTGTAAAAAAAAAAAAAAAACTTCTAAAATAACTTGTCTTGAAAAAACATGATTGTTTAGAGAAAGTTGTCAAAAAAAAGTTCAAATAACTAGTAAAATAACTTGTCAATTAAAACTTGTAAAAAAAAAAAAAACTTCTAAAATAACTTGTCAATAAAAACATGATTGTTTAGAGAAAGTTGTCAAAAAAAAGTTCAAATAACTAGTAAAATAACTTGTCAATTAAAACTTGTAAAAAAAAAAAATAACTTCTAAAATAACTTGTCAATAAAAACATGATTGTTTAGAGAAAGTTGTCAAAAAAAAGTTCAAATAACTAGTAAAATAACTTGTCAATTAAAACTTGTAAAAAAAAAAAAAAAACTTCTAAAATAACTTGTCTTGAAAAAACATGATTGTTTAGAGAAAGTTGTCAAAAAAAAGTTCAAATAACTAGTAAAATAACTTGTCAATTAAAACTTGTAAAAAAAAAAAAAAAAACTTCTAAAATAACTTGTCAATAAAAACATGATTGTTTAGAGAAAGTTGTCAAAAAAAAGTTCAAATAACTAGTAAAATAACTTGTCAATAAAAAGATAATTGTTTACCTGTAAGCACATTGTGGGACCTTGTCATCGACGATCCACGTCGGCACAGTGAACTTAATTTCACCATGTTCACTTTCCCGGTAAGAGTGGGGATGGTTCTTGAAGAAACCACCTATGGCCACAACCCTAGCAAATGCTCGACTCCAAGTCTGAATAATAAACATTTTAACAATGTTAAGTAACTCTTAATTTAATTAATTGTTGCTCTAAGGTAATAATTGTGAATAACATAACATTTTACGTACCTCCATCAGCTCAGTGAAGTCCTTTTGATGTCTCGACGACTGCATGAGATCCTTTTGGCAGTCGAAGACGGTAATGGTCCAGGCCTCGATGTCGATCCGAAATGTGAACCAATGAAGGTTCTGGAAGTTCACGACGAACAGGATCTCTCGAGCACCATCCCAAGGCAAAATATCGGCGTCCCTATACCCAGTCATCGGGCTAATAGTTGCCCTCATGTCCCAGTCCACGGGTTCGGGCTCTGCTCCCAGTTCGATGGCCTTGTTGATGTTCGCTTCTTCCGTTCTGAATCGGCCGTACACGTGCTGGACCCACCGACAATCCATGATTCGGACGTCTTGCCGATAACCGTCGAGACCTCGTTGGCGAGCCCGAACCATGTGAATCATAGCATCAATATGCTGAGACATTACAAACATATAGCGTTATTTTAAATTGATTGGAAAAAGTGAAATTATATAATAACGTACCGAATCATGTAGCCATTTGGTTTCTGTCAATATCGTGTCGAAGAAAATCGTGTCTGCGTCGCACGTCTTCAGTCGAACAGACTCCATGAATTTGCCGTCCCACTTTTTTATCCGCAACCACTTAACGAAATTATCAAACTCTTTTTGCTTCGCGTCCTTCAACGGCTTGAACTTGGGGATCGGCTTTTCCAAATACTTGGGCCTCGTCGGATCAGTGAATTCGGACCAACGCGACGTCTTCTGTCGCACTTGCCGATGTGGACGTGCCGGAGTAAGCTGTGCCTTCTGTCTTTTCCTTAGAGGAGTTGTGAGCGGGCGTAGCTTATCCGAAATGTCTTCTCTACGAGGACTCGACGAAGACGTCGACAACCTGGGAGAAGTCACCGGCCTGATCTCCGATCGCTTCGACGACTCGCGATGCGTTGAAGATGGCTTCTTCGACTTCTTCGATGACTCGCGATGCGTAGAAGACGGCTCTGACTTCTTCGATGACTCGCGATGCGTAGAAGACGGCTCTGCCTCATGCGATGGAGACGCCGGCTTTTGACTAGCCGCCGGAGGAGGAGGAGGAGGAGGAGGAGGGGTCCGGCGTTTACGACCATCATCTTGGGTCGTGGGAATTTCACCCCCAGGCAAGCCCGTTGCGTCCTCGAACAAAATGTTCAGCCTCCTCCACATAGAAAGCTGAAAGTCAAAGTAATAAAATATGTCACAAAATTTAAACTTGTCAAAAAAATTTAAACTCAACTCTAAAATTTAAACTCAACTCTAAAATTTAAACTCAACTCTAAAATTTAAACTCAACTCTAAATTTTAAACTTAACTCTAAAACGTTAAATTATATTTAAACTTAACTCTAAAACGTTAAATTATATTTAAACGTAACTCTAAAACGTTAAATTAAATTTAAACTCAACTTTAAAACGTTAAATTAAATTTAAACTCTACTTTAAAACGTTAAATTATATTTAAACTTAACTCTAAAACGTTAAATTAAATTTAAACTCAACTTTAAAACGTTAAATTAAATTTGAACTCTAACCTGTCTAACACTCATGCGCTCAACTCTACGGCCGGTCGTGGCAAGAGAACGTAAGACTATCCCTTGTGACTGAATCATTCGTTTTTGGGATGCTAGCAGTTGTTCTTGAGATGCTCGCAGTTGTTCTTGGGAAGCTCGCATTTCTCCCTACATTTCCCGTGTTATGACAAAGGCCTCGGGAATGTCGGCGCGAGAGGTCGCTGTAGGCCTCGATCCCATTGCGGGAGTGGTCGGACTAGCAAGACGAACACGTGGAGTGTCTGACACGTGTTCGTCGTCGGAGTCTCCGACGATGGCATCTTCTGCAACAGTCGCGACTCGATCTATTTCTTCTTCGATGTCTCGCGGCTCTGTCGCATCTTCGCCCTCGATGTCTATGGGATACAGACATTTGCTCGTCTGTGTCTCGAGGAGAGTGAACATTTCTTTCTCTGGTGCCCTTGGTCTCAGCATTTGAAGAACACCCACCTACAATACATTAATAAACGTTACCAATATTCCAAAATAATGTAAAATACATTAATAAACGATAAATAATAAAAAGTTACCGTTTTTTTATTCAAGACCGCCTCGATGTCTTTGCCCATTATGAGCACATTACTAGACCACGAGTGCATCCGGGGCACACGAATCCCCTGGTTCGACCCGAACCTCATCCCGATCTCTGGGATAGCCTCGTACGCCCAGTAATGAAGGGTATGGAGATTACCCGTCAATGTGTACTTGGCCTCTTTCTGTGCCACATTTGGCTTGTCCTTCAACTTCTTTTGCAGCGTTTCGTGATAACGCCGTAGGTTCACCGACAAGCTGGAATACGTCTCTGCCCAACTCAAATTTCCCCAAGGCATCTTGAAGAAGAAGGGGAGGTCTTGAACGATGTATAGAAATTTCTGCCACCTTTCTTCGATGGCTTTGTTGGCCGGCTGCCCCAGAAGATACCCGTAGACGAATACGAGCAGCCCGAGCTTGAACGCAGCGTCAGGGCTTCGACATATGGTGAACGCGTTGATCAACGCGCTCAACTTGCTTCCGGCAACGCCGTTCAAGTGATCCGTGATCAATCCATCGTTCTTTCGCTCGTCTTGTTCGGCTTTGGTCGGACCGTCTTCATAAGTCATCCCCGAGACGAGTGCGTACTCGAGGCGTCCAAATCGTACCCGTTTGCCTCCGATACCAAAATGTATCTCGCCGCGTACCGTCGCCTCGATCTTCTTCTGAAGGAGAGTATGTACGAGCACCGGTGAGAAACCAAGCTCGCTCTCCGTAAAAAATTGCTCGAACGGAGTCCCGAGGATTCTTTCTTTTATCCCGAGCTCATCGAATCTACTCCGTACAAGCTTCAAGATCCCCGTCCCACCGTACGTGATACGCCCCGGGAATGAGACGTTGTACATGTAGTTCAAATTGTCCTAAAAAAACAACAAAATTAAGTCAGAAATTAAAAACATCGTACAGCATCGTACAGTATCATATATCATCGTAAAACAAGAAATTAAATTTTTTAAAAACATCATCGTATAGCATCGTACAACATCGTAAGACAAAAATTTATTTTTTTAAAAAACCATCGTATAGCATCGTATATCATCGTACAGCATCGTAAAACAAAATAATTAATTTTTTTTAAAAACCATCGTACAGAATCGTACAGCATCGTACGACACTTTTTTTTAAAAAACATAAACCCATCGTACACCATCGTATCGCATCGTACAGACCTATGCATTTCATCGTACGACATCGTACAGCATCGTACGACATCGTACGATGCATGAATATCATCGTACACTGCCCCCAATTTTTAACCCTAACTTTCTAAATCCGATCATAAACAGCTCAAATAACCACAAATCAGATAAATCCTAAGTCCTAATACATATTCTGACTATTTTTTATGAGATTTAACAAGAAATTAGTTGAAAAACTCACCTTTTTCGACGTTTTGAGATGTCGGGATTTCTGAGCATCACCGCCGCCGGATCTCGAAGAATTTCCATCGTACGCCATCGTTATCTATCGTACCGACTCGTACAAGATCGTCTGCCGTCGTACCGACTCGTACACAATCGTAGAGTTTTTTTTTTAGTGAGCGAGAGAGAGATGAGTTGTTTTCGGGGGGAATGAGACTGAGTTGAGATTCAAATAGGTTATAAGGGCATTTTTGTCCGATTATGGTACAAAAGTCCATTTTGGGATATTTTTCAATATTAGGGTCTAAATGAGATATTTAATGGGTTTTTAAGCCCACTTAATGAAATTTCTCTTTCTATTCCACATTGATGATGTCATATCAGCAAACTTTTGGAAAAACCTTACATGCAGAAAATATAAGTCTTTTCTATGGGGGCATCAAAGCCCTGGGTAATGACGGATTTCCGGCGATCTTTTACCAAAAGAATTGGGAGATGGTGGAAGAGCGAGTGGCGAGCGTTTGTTTGGGCATCCTCAACAACGGCGACCCGGTGACGGAGCTTAATGACACCGTTATCACCTTAATTCCCAAAGTTGATAACCCCGAAAAGGTTAGTGAGTTCCGACCCATTAGCCTTTGTAATGTGATTTACAAGGTGGTTTCGCGGTGTCTTGTGGCAAGGCTTAGGGCGATCATGGAAAGGGTGATCTCGGAGAACCAAGGAGCCTTCGTGGGTGGACGCCAAATTTTCGACAACATCATGGTATGCTTCGAGGGCATTCATACTATGAAGAGGGGAAGGTTCAAGAATGGGGGCTTTGCAGCCCTTAAAATCGATATGGCCAAAGCCTACGACCGGGTCGAGTGAATTTTCCGATATTAGCTTCGGTTGTGACGTGGCGGAGGAAACCAAGAGTGCTATGCTCGGAGTCTCCATAACGGAATGCCACCTTCGGTACTTAGGTCTACCCACGCTTACCGGTAAGAAGAAAGTGGAAGTCTTCGCGTTTATATGAGAGCGAGTTTGGGCTAAACTTCGGGCTTGGAGAGGCATTTGGTTCTCGCAAGCGGGACGTGAGGTCCTAATTAAATCGGTCCTCCAAGCGATCCCGAGTTACGCGGCGAGTTGTTTCCGACTCCCCAAAACGCTCGTCTCCGCGATACACAAAGCGGTGGCCAAGTTTTGGTGGGGTAATAGCGGGGATGAGCGGAAGACTCATTGGTGCAAATGGGAGGAACTTACCAAGCATAAGAGCGAAGGGGGCCTCGGCTTTCGCGACTTGGAAAAATTCAACCAAGCCCTTGTTGCGAAGAGTGTGTGGCGTCTTATCCGGAGATCGGGCAGCCTCATCGAGAGGGTTCTTCGGGAGAGTTATTACCCGGGTGGCAACATTCTCGGAGCCTCGTGTCCTTCCTACGGCTCAAACCTTTGGCGAGGCTTGGTGTAGGGTAAAGAAGTGATTATCAAGGGGTCGAGATGGAGAGTGGGGGATGGCGAATCGGTCTTTGTGGCAACGGATAAGTGGATTCCCCGGAATCGGGACTTCTCGCTTATTGATCCACCTTTTATACCCGATGACATACGTGTGGCGGAACTAAAAAATCATGATGGAGAGTGGAATGAAGCCTTGGTCCGAGTTATGTTCGAGAGAGAGGATGCCGATGCTATTCTTGCTATTCCCTCGAGCCGTGGGGGGGCAACTGATGTACTCCGATGGCACTTCTCCGACAACGGGAGTACAAGGTGAGGAGCGGCTATTGGCAAGCTTGTAATGCCTTGCCGAGACCGAGCCCTTCTTCTCCCTCGTCCTCGTCTAAGTGGTGGGACTTTCTTTGGAGACTCTCGATCCCCCCGAAAATTAAGCTCTTCATTTGGAGAGTTTGCAAAGGGTGGATTCCGTCGAAAACGATCCTCCACCGACGACTACCGCTGTCCTATTTGCCTCGGAGCTCCGGAGACGATCTTTCATGCCTTATAGGAGTGTCGGTGGGTAAAGAAAGTGTGGGCTCTCACTAGCTTTGAAGATATCATAAAAACTTACCAAGGGGAGGACGTGGTGGGAACCTTTGCCAATATCTCGGAAGACGTCAAGGTAGTAATTTTGAATTCCTTATAGTTATGGTGTGGGAGATTTGGAATCATAGGAACAAGGTTACCTCGGGAATGCGAAATGGTCCCCCAAAGCTCTTGTGGAGTGGGCTGGAGGCTTCCTTGACGAGTATAGGACCGCTAACAAGGCTCGGCGCCACGGGAGCTGCAAAGGGGCGGTGTCGGCTTGGCCTCCCCCGAAACCCGGTGTGCACGCGATTAATGTTGACGCGGCGATTGATGACACAAGGGGCCGCTACGGTACCGGCTGCGTGATTCGGGACCACCGGGGAATGGTGGTGGCTTCGGAGGTCTCGGTTAGTCATTTTGGTCTCTCGCCAGTGCTTGCGGAGGTGGCGGCTATTCGGCAAGGACTTGCGTATGCGGGTTATTTGGGTCTCAGGAGGGTGGTGGTCCAATCCGATTGTCTTCAAGTGGTGAATGCTCTTAAGAATAGAGACCCACCCCCGACGGAGCTTGGTACGATTTTAGAAGACATCAAGGTGAGCTCATCTTCTTTTATTGAGTCTAGTTTTATCTTTATTCCTCGCTCTTGTAATGAGGTGGCTCATAATTTGGCCAAATATGCTCTTGATATTGATTCGGAGGCTCGGTGGTCGGGGCTTGTCCGGCCTTGCGCCGTCCGTGGTGTCCTTAATGATCTTGTCAACTTGTAACCACGGTATTCCTCCGCCATACGTGAGGGCTTTAATTTAATTCCCGTGGTCCCGCCCACGTTTTATAAAAAAAATAAAATAAATTAGTAAAGGGCAACCATAATCTAATCTGTTCTTGGTACGGGGACAATGTTAATCACATTTCCAAATATTTTTTTATTACATTGTTTGGTGAGAGATAATTTAAAAAAATATAATTTTCTAAATAATAAGATTATCTTAAAACGAGATAATCTTAATACTACCTAAAAAGTGACTTTTAGATTCCACTAACGCGTCAATGTTTGATTTTTTTTTTTTAATTCACGTTTTTATCTTTTCATAATAAAAAAATAGTAATAATCACAGTAAAAAAAAATAAGTAACCTAGAGTCCTCAATGCACTCACACGTAACACATTCTTCAATTACAATAACCAGAACATCAAAATTGCCGATCAATACATAATCGTGAAAATCCTTTACTTCAAATACTATAACTTCGCCGGCCGCGTCGAAATTTCACCCCAAGATCAGTGGATAATTTCTTTTGTTTTAGACTTTTAGTCTCTTTTGCGATTCAGAAAGGACATATATATATATATATATATATATATATATATATATATATATATATATATATATATTATATTGGGTCGAATTTTTTTTTTTTCTATCGCTATTCTTGACGTTTCCCTTGCAAATTTGTTTGCTTTTAAAAAAATACTAAAAAAAAAAAAAAGATCACAGGTTCTCTTCCAAAGTTTTTTTTGCTTCCAATACCATCTAAGTATTAAACATAATCTACAAAGAATAGCCATGTTAATAAGCTAATACGTACTTTTAACTTTAATTGTTTATCAGTTGATCATGATCATATTGAATTCAAAAATGCTTTTTGGGGGATAGAATCATTTAATAAGAGTCCAAGAATGGTGCAAATAAATAAAACTGGTATTAACTTTTGTTGTTTAAATATTGACAACTAGGTGTTTGACGAAAGGCCTGAAAAAGAGAGTAGTTATTCATATGGTTGTGGCTGTAGTGCAATAAATTTGGATATCTGCTTACAGGCTGATTTGTGGTAAACTGACACTGAAATTTGGTTAATTTTTAGCTACAAATTCATAATGTTTTTTTTTTTTTTTTTTTTTTAAAAAACTTACTACGTACATATGAGAGGCTCATCATCATTGATCGGTCGATTCCATGGTTTTCTGTTTGTTTAATGTTTTTTTCATCTTTCTCTTTTTTATTATTATTTTTTTTATATAAAATACTCATCAAAATGATTATTGGGTAATAGTGGTAAGAGAGGCTCATCATCATTGATCGGTCAATGCCATGGTTCTCAGTTTTGTTTCATGTTTTTTTCGTCTTTGCCTTTTTATATATATATATATATATATATATATATATATATATATATATATATATATATATAAAATACTCATCAAAATGATTATTAGATAATGGTGGTAAAGGAGGCTCATCATCATTGATCGGTCGGCTCCATGGTTCTCTGTTGCGTCAACTGTTGACATCTGATGTCAACAACTGATAAACTTCGCCTAAAAACAATAAAAATTGCCCAAAACAAAAAGAGTCTCATTTTTTTGGCCAATCTCAAACGCACCCATAATAAACATACCCAAAAACCAATGAAAAGTTTGAAAAGAAAAAAAAAACTAACCTTGGACGAGGATCGGAGCTACGTTCTTCGTCGTGACCGGATCTATGAGCTTTGGTCGTGCTTCCTTGAGCGTGTCGGAGCTCAAATCCAAGAGTTTGGGTCAGCTCAACTTTGGTAAGGATTGGGTGAGCTCAAATCTAGGGTTTTGGTTCTCTTTTGGTTTTGAGGTTTTTTTTTTTTTTTTTTTTCTCTTAGCTGCAGAGAAAATGACGAGAGAGAGATGAGATGAACAAGTTATATTAAATGATAAATGAACAAATGATAATAAATGAGGTTATTAATTATAGATATAATAAAATAGTATTAAATGATGTTATTAATTAGTTTGGAGAGGTAGGTGTGAGATTGAAAGAAAATTTCAAGTGGAGGGTAAAATTGGTTTTTCACAATGAGTCAACTTGTATTTTTGGCCAAAATTATGTTTTGGTGGATTATTGGAAAAAGTTAGTGAGTAGGTGGTAGTTTGAGCAATTTCTCTTCCGAATATGGGTCGGTAACTCCCTAAATTTACAAAAACCAAAAACATTGCACTGAGTTACCCCCATTGACTCATATCATCAAGCCCACCTAAAATTATATGACCTAACATGAAGAAAAGAAAGAAGAGGAACTGAGAATAAGAGAGAAAGATATAAGATATAATTAAAGCATTAAATGTAGGAAAAATGATACATATATACCCCACATTTTAATGAAATATCGACTTTAAATTTTTATTTTCAAAAATATCGAGTTCATACCTTCTGTTTAACTAAAATGACAAAATTATACCTTTAAATAGATACAATGCCACGAATCTTCTTTTTATTGACTTTTCATTAACGTTGACTATAATATTTATATGTAAACACCAATTATCTTTATTCATTCGCGCTATATATCTATTTTATTTAAAAATGGAAAAAAAAAAAAAAAAACAACAGTCTCTGAATCGTGGAGAAGACAGAAAGAGGCAAGGGGTAAAAATTGACAATTGATAGTCATGAAAATTATAGATTCAAACAGAGAATTCAGGATTTAGAGTTGCAATTCAAACACGGAATGAAGTCATCTCTTAGGAAATATGAATTTCATTGTTTAATTTCGATTAAAGGTTATTTTTTATATTTTGAATTTAAAAGTTAGGGTACTCGTTTGGATTTGATTCCATTTTTTTTATAAGAGTTAACATCAATCAAAATGAGATTAGTAACACTGTTATCCATTTCAATGTATAATTTCGTCCTTTTAGTTAAACAGATGATATTAAAACTAAATATTAAACTCGACATATTTCACTAAAACACAGAGTATATATGTGTTATTTTCCCTTCATCAGAAAAAAATAAAATCATCTTAAATTTTCGAATTTCATAGTAATATTTCATCTGATTTCATCTTAATTCATCGGATTTTATTGGAAAAAATTTCAAATTCAAAATCTTAACTTTTTCAAAACTGATCCAAATAATCTAATTATCACTCTAATCATTATTAAAACTATCCTGCAATAATACAAACACG
This sequence comes from Urtica dioica subsp. dioica, assembly GCF_054948205.1. Taxonomy (NCBI): domain Eukaryota; kingdom Viridiplantae; phylum Streptophyta; class Magnoliopsida; order Rosales; family Urticaceae; genus Urtica; species Urtica dioica. Next base: position 15,966,478 of record NC_142767.1, read on the forward strand.
AAATAAAAACAGAAATCTTACTTTTTTATCACTTGTTTGACCATCAGAATCCTAAATTTGAAAGAAAGAAAAATCATTTTGAGTGAGAATGAGAGAGAGAGAGTGAAAAAGGGAAAAATGGGCTGAAATGATATTTTTGTTCGATTTTTTGTTAAAAGTCGAGTTTTAAATATCTTGCAAGTATGAAATCTAATCTTGATATTTCTCAACTTTTGAGGTCCAAAAATAAAATTCTCATTTCTTTTCTATTCTTCTCCCTCTTTCTACGACTCAAAACTTTGAGCTACCATTGGTTTAAGGAAATCCCTAACCAGCCATGCTACGAAGAGAGTTGTACACTATTTCAAGATCAAAATATAAACAAAAAAATAAATAAAACACTCGAGTCGAGTACTGGATTCATCTATTAGATCCTTAGTCATGTTTCTTTAATATATATATATATATATATATATATGTGTGTGTGTGTGTGTGTGTGTGTGTGTGTAAAATTACTGTAAAATTATTGGGTTCGAAGCTAACTCATGAATTGATCATGTAATTAGTAAATGATGTCACGAAATATATTATTCTAATTCATCCATTCCACACAATATGGTGGAAAACGTACATCAGGAAAAAAGAAAATATTAATAAGGAGAGGGATGCACGATGTGTCTCTGAAATTTGCTGACTACATGCGTATAATGAAATAGATCTCTCTGTCCGATTGCCTCTCGATAGTATATCGAAAAATCACATAAACGAGTCACTTGAAATGCTGAAATTATAATTAGTTAACGTTTTAAGTAAATTTTAAATATAATCACAATTAACGTGACTTTATTATTCATTTAACAAATTACGTGATTATCTTTCGTTTAAAAATCGATAAAAAAAAATGCCTACGTAGATAACGTTTGGGTGCAACGAAATAGGCAATATTTGATACACGTTATACTAATTTATTTTGTGATATTCCCTTTCATAATTTGTAGTCCAATTAGTAGCTCTGAAACGTCCATTTGAGTGTCATTGACTTTCTATTTTTATTCACACGTTTGATATGGTTTATTATATAAATCCCCTTAATTAGAGATTAGTTTTGGTTTTTTTTTTTTAACGTAGCAAATACAGTTCAAAAAGGCAATTGACCATTATTTGTTATTTCCAAATTTTTAATTTCTTGTTTTAGTTATAAATATTAATTCGTTAAACGAATTTATTTTGTTTTGTTCATTATCATGTCAGATTTTTCAATTTATTTTAATCAATATATAATTTATTCTTTTATTATATTTCATAATGACTTTCCTTTAAAAAATTTGAATTTTAATTCGCAAGCATAGACTATGCAATATTTAACTGATTTAATTGATTTTTATTTACGGAATCTTCAAACGTTGGCTAGTAGTTAGTTTTTTTATTATTTTTTTTTATTTTGCTACATTTATTTTTGTAAATGGTTAGATTACAAAATAAATTAAAAATTGACTACTTCCTTAAATCTAAGTTTGAGATTGGCTACGTAGCTAGATTGTCCATATTATATATCTTTCAAACTGTAAAACAAATATATGCATATATGTACAATTAAGACGCCATAACAATAAAAAAAAAAAAAAAAAAAAAAAAAAAAAAAAGAGTCAATACATATAAAAGTGAATATTCGGTTAACTTCAATTAATTGTTAACCGAAGTGAGCTGTTATCGGTTAACTTTTAACCGAAAAAAATTCAACCCAATTAACTTCAATTAACCGAAATAACCGTGTACCAATGCATCCAGAGAGAGTCTGATAATTTATATACGTGTCATTGATTTCTTGTACTGTTGTACATGCATATTCACATTACCAATGCAGACTAAAATGCAGACACGAGTACCAACGCATATTCACATTGCAAGATTTCGGTTAACCTCAATTAATTGATAATTTACTCGATTAAAATTAACCGAACGGTTAATTTTAACCGAAAATTCGGTTAAAATTAATTGTTCAATTAATTTTACTCGATTAAATTCAGTTAAAAAATAAATAAGAAATATCTATTTAACCGAATTTCCTTCTTTAAATACATACAAACATTTGAGAACATCATTAGGGTTCTTCCCTATAAACTCTACGAGAAAAAAGTGAAACAAGACTTAATATGGTTTCAAATTTATTTTTTTACTGGACATTGTCGTTAACCGAAGATTTCATAGGTAAACGTACACTTTTGTTGCAAACGATAATATTCATATTGCTTATTATAACAGAAAAGCTTATACAAATAGTCATTTAAACTAATTATACAAAATTATACCAAGGTTTAAGCTTTCAGCTAAAGAGCTAAATATCGTTTTACAAAAATAAATTCGGTTGACATTTTCACAATAATATCGAGCACTATATAAACACTCAATGACGGTAAAAAAAGAAAAGAAAAAAAGAAAAGAAAAGAAGAAGAAGAAGTTATTGATATACGTGATACTTCTACATCTGTTACAATTTTGACTATTTTGTTAAGTTAAGGCGAAATTGAACTATTTTACAAATTCCTTAGTTTCATCGGCTATTTACTAGACCAAGAAAAAAAAAATTGGTATGATATGAGACAAGCAAGAATATATATAATCATTGTATAATCATCTTATGATCAGAAAGCACGAAACACAGCACAATCAAACAAATTACATTATCTATTTTATTTACAATTTCAACGAGACATTGATGCCAAAAAAAAATTACGTAAGTAAATAGCTGGACGTCAAAAAAATACGCATGAAAAAAATGTGTTAGAGCCGGGGGTGAAATCCAAATCCTTTATCTCTTTTTGATGTCTCGTGTCAATCCAATCAAAATAAATCAATTTAATCATTTTAATTTATATTTAAATAAATATAAATTAATAATTAAATAAAATGATGGGTTTAAATGTAATAAGAATCCTCAAAGTAAGTATAAAACAAAAAATTACCCATACATATTCATTGACTAATTACTAGACCATAAAAACAATGGTAGGAGACAAGCACACGAATATATATATATATATATATATATATATATATATATATATATATATATATATATAATTATCTTATGATAAGAAAGCACAAATTACATTCTGTATTTTATTTACAATTTCACCAAGACATTGATGCCAAAAAAAATCATGTAAGTAAATAGCTCGACATCAAAATAAAAAAATGTGTTCAGCAGGGGTTGCTTAAATGTAAGTATCATCAAAGTCAAATATACAACAACAAATTACGCATACATAATACATATACAAATCATATAATCAACATCTTTCGCGACCGTACGTACGTCCAAAAAAAAAAAAACGAGGATGATCATCATGTTCATGTTCATATCCGTACAAAGAAGATGCTAATTAAGGTCGACGTCAAACAAAAAAAGAAAGACACATATGACGCATGAAAAAAAAAATGTTAGAGCCGGGGGTGGCTTAAATATAACGTAAGGTATGATCAAACTCGAGTATTAAAACAATAAATTAGCCCTATACACATATACAAATTAGAATCAATATCTGTTTACGTGCAAAAAAAAAAAAAAAAAAAAAAACGACGACGTTTTTCATAAGCGTACAAAGAAGATGCTAAGCTCGGTGCCGTTATTCCCGTCGGGGCTCATCATATGGTAGGTCTCGGAGTCCCTGGAGCCGACGACCCGCTCGAAGTGCGCGCGCAGGTAGGTGAGCTCGCCGGCGACGTCGGCGTCGGCGGAGGGCAGGACTCCGGCGCCCATGGAGACGGCGTGGAGGAGCTGCATGACGGTGAGGTCGTCGTCGGTGGGCTCGCGGCGAACGGCGTAGCCGGACTTCTTGCCGTTGCAGAAGAGCGTCCAGACGGGCTCGTCGACGATCCTGGTGGCTCGGTCGCGGGGCCCGCGGCGGTCGCACTCGAGGGCGAGCCTGACGAGCCCCGCCCCCATGTCCTGGAGCAGGCGGCCCGTGGGGACCGCCAGCTCCAGGACCAGGGTGGGCAGGCACCGCGGGCTCTCCTGGATCGCCAGGTTCACCCGCGACTTTCGCTGCCCGAAGAGCGTCCCCGTCACGCGCACGTGCGCGTGGTGGTGGTCCCCGCCGCCGCCGGCCATGTTCGGCATCTTGCAGCCGGCGGGGGCGATGATGGGGAACGACCGGAACACGGACCGGACGCGGCGGAGGATCTTTGCGGGGCCCGATTGGCTCGACCGCCCCGAGCCCTTGTGGGAGGCTTGCAGGGATATCGCCGGCCGGTTGTTCGGCGACGGCGGTATCGCCATCGTGATTGGCTCGATCTCGTCGGTTGATTATTGGTTGATGGTATGGTCTGGTATGGAATATGGATGAGATAATGATGATGATGATGAACGGGTTTTTGGTCTTGTGTTGGGATATGGACTCTTTTTTTTGTGTTTTATTTATAAAAGGGTTTGTTTGTGGATCGCACGTTTTTTGTGGAATTTTTTTTATTTTTTATTTTTAAAAGAGTTGTGAATTGAAGAGGAATTTTTATGGGGGGATTGATGTTTTCTTTCTAGAAGATTTTTGTTTTAAAATTTATTTATTGGTATGTGTCTATGTGTAAGTTTGTTGAGGAACATGATAAATATATATATATATATATATGTGGTATATATAGTTTTTCTAAAAATAGGTTGGTGATAGTTATCGTCTCAAATAATTAATTTACTGAAGGAATGTGTGTCGGTTTATAAATAATGTAGACAACGAAAATATAAACGCATTTCTTGTTGAATATTAGTTTGACTTAAATTAAGAGGTGTTTTGGGATATTTGACAAAACATGGGCACTGTGTATTGTATACCTGACACGAGATGATCAATAACATTATTAATGGGGTTTTAAGTAATTTAATATCTGATATATTCTTCTGATAATATATATATATATATATATAGCTTTGGCTTTGGACATTGAATTTGATTGTCGTCCTTCTATATATGGAAACTTTTGCCCCCATGGTGTGATTACTTTGTCTTTATTTAGGTTTTAATTTTGTTTGAGCTTAAAGACAACTCTGCTACTGCTAGAGGGTTGTTTTGGCTTTAGTTGTCATTTGTCGGAGTTTTTTTTTTTTTTTTTTTTTTTTTTTTTTGTTCTTCACGATTTCGATTTATTTTACCGGATTATTTCTGTTAAACAATTGTAGATCAGTTTTTGTTACAGACAGAACGAGGGATGAAAAGAAAATAATAATAAAACTAAAAACCGTCTAATCTACCCATACTATACCAGTTACCAAACCGTAGAATATATTTAAAACCATACCGTACCACTTATAAATGGCATGGATTTTGTACGTGGTTATACTGTTACAGCATTGCTTTATAAAAAAGTAATAAAAATTTATAGCCGTAATTAAAAATATTTATAATATATTCAAGGGTTTATGTGCTTATTTATTGTAGCAGAGTTGAAAATAAATATATGGACCAATGTCTTAGAAATTACGATGAGCCAAATAACTAGCTCAAATAATCCCCTCTTTTGAAATTGTAACTCAATTATTAACATATTTAAAAAAATAGCTAATTTATTATAACAAGAATGTCTTGAGGTTGACGATCGAGAGGGAGAAGAATGTCTTGAAGCTCGCCGGAGATTTCACGAGGAGAAAAATCGCATTCGGAAGTTTGTAATCGTGAATCGTAAAAATCGGGGTTTGTAATCGTCCAAATCGTAATTCAATTTGGACGTTTCTAATTTTGAAAACGGGTTCCGTTGAGTTTGGGTATTTATGTAGAGGGGTATAATTGTAATGTTGTAATGTGAATTTTAAGTTTGGATTATTTTCCTATATAAATTAATAGTTTGATTATAATTTTATAAGAGCTAGGCTATTTGGGCTACATATTTACAAATCTCAAAAATATTTTATCATGATTCATATTCCGCTCCACAATTTTGTTCAATATATATATATATATATATATATATGTATCTATATATATGTATCTATTTTGTGTTATGATTAATATTTAAGTTTGAATAGAATTTGGCTTTATTATAAAGTATGATATGCTCTTCTTATCATAATTTGAATTTTAATGGTTATTTATCTGTTTAGTTTTATTAGCATTATTAATTTTATATGACAACATCTTTTTCTCAATGTTAGATAATAGCCTAAACCTAAATTTATTAAAATTTAATAGACACTGATCCGATTATCACTGATTTAAAAGTTTTAATAAAAATACAAAATACCAAATTCACGATACATAGAGCTGCCATTGACCTTATTTCTTATCCAACTGTGCAGTTCTATAGATTAGCACTACTTTCGCAAGTATGTTGATTCAACTTTATAGGCAAAACAATATTTCAAGTGACAACAATTTTTACCTATAACACTATATTTCAAGTGATTCTCCGTAATGAAAATTTAGGATGTCGTGTATTATCTTGTTATCATAGCACATTATGTTATAATTTAAAAAAGTAAAGACTTCTGTCGTAAATTGACATTTAATTCAAACATTTTTTTGTTTTTTATTTTGGTATACATATAGCCACTTTAAAACTAGAATGGCAAACCTTATGGGTAATTACAAGCTATACTTCACAACAACAAGGAAACCAAGAATAGCATTTTAATTTATCAGCATTTGGACTGACAGTGCATATAATGAAGCATAATTTAGTACCATGAATCTTGTCTTTTTAAAAGTATGATAAACTTTTTATATATTTATTAGGATGTCTCTATACAGCCGATAGCTTGGACGTGGGTAAGTGACATGCCAAAAAGTCAGATCTAGCTTTGTAGAAAAAAAGATACACTTGGCCTTGTATAAGAGACACAAGATCGTTATCCCATCTAGTAATATTTTACAAGTCAACGGTGGAATGAAACGGTCTGGGTTTCCATAGTTGGCTTGGAATGGGTCTAATTAATCTCGTTACTTTTCTTTGGCTACTAGTTTCATTTTACATGACTTAGCTATTTCTAGGCTTTTTTATTTTATTTTTTTGTGTGTGTGTGTGTGTGTGTGTGTGTGTGTGTGTGTTTTAATTTGGATCCTCCTCAACAAGGATCCCAGTATGAATAATGTAATAAGGGGGTAGTTGTGCTATTAATATACAATATTTCTCTAGGTCTTGATTGGGAAGCTACATAATCCTAATCAAATGGTTGCATCCAAATCTGAACAATTGAAAGAGAAATTTCATTTTATAGACCTAAAAATTATCAAAATATCAAGACTAGACTTAAAGGTGGCCATATGGGATCCCGCGAATCAAATGGTTGCATCCAAATCTGAACTATTGAAAGAGAAATTTCATTTTATAGACCTAAAAATTATCAAAATATCAAGACTAGAGGTAAAAGGTGGCCATATGGGATCCCGCGGGATCCCGTTTCCCGTATTTTTAGTATCATATGAGAAATGAGAAAAAACCGTATTATGAAATGTGGTACCGGAACTTTTGTCCCTGAACCATCCGGTAAATGGGACGAAACTGGGATCCCTGTTTAGCACCATTTAGTACCATATTTTTAAAATTGTATTTTTTAATTGAAAATATATGAATTTTTATTTATTTTTAAATGCATTCATGATTAAAATAAGATGAAAATAAATAAATATGGGAAATATGGGAATCCCGGAACCGCGAAATATGGTACCGGAAATTCCCGTTACCGTGGAAAATGATTCCAAGATTTTTCGGTACCATTTTTTACGGTTCCGGGAGTCTCATTTCCCGTAAAATATGAGACGAGACCAGGGGATCCCATTTTTCGGGCTCCATATGGCCAACTTTAACTAGACCCATTAGTTTAATAATATCATAAATTGGACTTTTAGACACTTTACGAACAAAAATGCCCCTGAAAGTCCATATATATATATATATATATATATATATATATATATATATATAAAGCATCGGTTCATCAGATTGCATCGAATTTTGACGGATTTCATCGGATTTTGGCTGAGATTTTTGGTTGAAGGTCATCGGAAAAATCCGGTGATCTCCGATGACATTCATCGGATATTTCCAAATTTGTGATGAAGACTTGTGATGAAGAGGGAGAGAGAGATGAAGAGGGTTTGAAATGAGAGAGGAAGAGGGTTATTTGAATTTCAGGGGCATTTTTGTCCGAAAAGTGTCCAAAAGTCTAATTTAGTATATTGTTAAACTAATGGGTCTAGTCTTGATATTTTGATAATTTTAGGTCTACAAAATAAAATTTCTCTATTGAAATTAAATGAATGGGAAATTCCGTCCCTAAAATTCTGTTCTGCACTATTCACGGATTGGAAATTCCATTATCGTTTCGGTATTGTTCATCGAAATTTATTTTATTTTTCTCTTCAAAATATTATATATTTATTTTTTTAAATATTTATTGAATAGTGCCTATACAAACCGAAATGAAGGTTTCACTCTGCCAATAGCACAGGAATGAAATATCATCTTATTGGAAATAAAATTTTTCATCTCTTTCTCTTGATATTTCTTCTCAAGTTATTACGGTATGTTTAGACCTGGAAAAATTCAAAGAAAAAAAAATGAAGAAATCATAGTTTTTTTTTTAATTGCGAAAAAAAATTGAGGGACAACAAATTAGAAAAAAAAATCGAAACTAAAATTGAGATTTAATATGAGGTGTAATTGTGCAGGCATGAGGTGTAATTGTGCGGGCATGAGTTCAATCTCCCGAAGTTTAGAGAATTTATTTGTAATATGAGTTTAAATGTTTTATATAATCAAATATAGATTATATGTGAATGTATGTGTGAAAAAAAATTAATATTAGGAAAGAGTGTGATAAATAAAAATACAAAAAATACGTAAAAATATTGGAGATATGGTTTTCTTGTGTGCACAATTGTGATGTGAAATGTGATGTTCTATCGCCCTCAAAATTTACTTTACTGGGATTTATTTTTCTTTCACATTTTCCTTTAAATTTTCATTTCTCATCCTAAAATTGAGTTAAAACATGGCCTTATTGATTCATGCATCTTTTTTTTATGTAGAAAATAAGCAGAGTACCTACTTCGAATCTCTGCGCGGAGCAACTTGATAATACATATAATTTATATATATACATATAATTTATATATATATATATATATATATATATATATATAATAATGTGTCATCAAGTGTAAGCTTAAAATAATGACTTAACTTCTCTTGAGGTTAAGCTAGCCCTAACACCGGTATAATTACCTCTTACATCCAAACAAATAGAATATGGAGTTTCTTGCGTCTAGTTCATCCAACATATTCTATATTAATGAAAATGACCACATTAATCAACTTGATGAACTAGACGCAAGAAACTCTACACTCTATTTGTTTGGATGTAAGAGGTAATTATACCGGTGTTAGGGCCAGCTTAACCTCAAGAGGAAGTTAAGTCATTATTTTAAGCTTACACTTGATGACACATTATTTTATATATATATATATATATATATATATATATATATATATATATATATATAAAGTAAATGACACTTTTCTAGACTAAAATCACTGTTCATTAATTTTTTTTAAATAGAAAAGATAAAAAAAAATTGGACCTTAAACACAACTAGTGTTCATTTGTACTGATATTTTTTTAATCAGAAAGATAAAAATGTCTCTAAAAAATTTAAATTCATTTTTTTCAAACTGAAACATTTCTGAACATGTCTTTGTAAATTTTTTCATCCAGATTAAAATAGGGTAAACTAGCAACATAGCCATTTTGAAACATGGTTTTTGGAATCTAGCCAACGTTTGGTAAATTTTGCAATCTAGCCATTTACTGAAATTTACGGATATAAAATACCTAACTTACCCTTTTTCTTATACTTACTTGATCAAAACACTAGCCCACGTTTGACCGGTTTGAATTGTATACAGCCAATTAATTTCATATTTTTTCGCAATTTAATTGGATATTTAGCTAATTTAATAGGAGATTCGGTGATGTAATTAAAAGAGAAAATTTAATGCAATAAATGCACAAAAATTTACCATAATTAACAGAAATTAACAAATCAGCGGAGATTAACAAAAATTTACAAACATTTACACTGTATTTGCTTACACGGCTATAAGTTCAACAATTTAATTTCAGCTTTTTGAATTCATAATATGAGATTCGGTGATGTAATTAAAAGGGAAAGGAAATATTTATTTGATTGAATAAGTCAAACAAGATAATGAATACACGTAATTATGATAAAATCCCGTTCAAAATTAGAAAATAAATTTGGAAAACAAAAATACCGTATTAAATGCGTATTAAAGGAAAGGAAAGAAATCGGCTCTACCTGCACATATGTAAATTTACCATAATTAACAGAAATTAACAAAGCAACGGAGATTAACAAAAATTTACGAACATTTACACTGTATTTGCTTACACGGCTATAATGTTCATTAAAGAAAAAAACGCTCAATAACCAACTTTGTCAAGTATATAATTTTTTTTAAAATTCGAAATATAAACCGAATATAATAAATTCGGCTACAAAACCAAGTTTCAAAACGTGGGCTAGTATTTTTGAAACCAAACCAAGGCTAATATAGTAAATACCATCTTACATAAATATGACACGTCATCAAATTTGGCTAGATTCGAAAATAAAACGAAACGTTGGCTAGATTACAATTGCAACGTTTGATGTGGCTTAGATCGACTAATTTTTCTAATATGTTAATTATTCCGCAGTAACATCCGGGTCATACTGCTTGTATGTTAAAGAAAAAATGGCTCTTAAATAAATTTATTTTGGGCTTAAATACACTCGAATATAGTTTAGATAAATAGAGAAAATGCCCAAAAAAATTAAATTGCTTTAGGCCAAAAAAAGTCTTGAGCCGGGCGTAACCGGTATGAGAAACTAGCAACTGGGATTTGATGAAGGTTTAAGGGGCTTTTAAAATATTAGAATTGTAGAGCACTAAAGGGAAAACACTTTCTTTGTAAGTCATTCCAAGAGCTAGTGAGTCCATAAACAAAAGGAATTTAGAGGCTATATAAAAGCTCAGAACAGAAGTATCACCTCATTCGAGAGATTGACTAGAGATGCCGAGTGGAATTGATAAATAACGTTGGCAAAAAATTTAAGAAGGAAAATCTGCATCGACCACCGGGAAGGCTTAGGGGGGGGGGGTTACGGATAGTGCACAACTATTTTGAGTCAAGTGAGATTTGTATGCCTAGAAAGTAACTTGTAATTAGAGCTTTCAATAAGTGTAATGAAGTTTTTCACATCAAGACATCATAACCAAACGGGAAATTAATAATAAAATGGATAATATTATTTATTTATAGAAAAAGTGTATTTATTTATCGTTCACCTCCTTACTTTCATGTTTGTCAATGATGCTTGAATAATTCTACACACACACACACACTCACACACACACACACACACACACACATATATATATATATATATATATATATATATATATATATATATATATATATATTCAAAGGTAATGCTTTATTGGCAAACATGAAATATATATATATATATATATATATATATATATATATCATGAATAGTAGAGTGAGAAATGGTAGGTCTCTCAGTACATTTTCTTAACATGACATGTTTTTTCATATTATGTAAAATAAAGTTAGTGGTAGAAAATAAGAAGACATGTTTTATTCCACTCCAGCGACACAATCTAAAATAAACATCCACTGTATCATCTCCACTCATATCAAAGAAAAAATATTAACCCAAAAATGATTTAAAATTATAAATGTTTGGTTAGTTTATCGGACAAATGAAAATTTCAACTTGAAATACCGGTTAGACCGATTAATTGTAACCGGTGTTTTCGGTTATAATTAACCAAATGGTTCTTTCTAACTATTTTTCCCGATTACTCAAGTAAGAGTAAAACATACGTATATTTAAAGATTAACCAATTTAATTTGTAATAATTTTAAATAATTAGTATTTAACTGTTAATTGTTTTAATCAATTAACAATTAAATCGGTTAATCATTATATCCAGCTTCATGAGAAACGACAATATGCATAATGGTGAATGATAAGTGTGTTATATACACACTTATCATATATTTGTACCCTTAAACTGAAGCAAGTTCTCATTTTGGTATATATATATTTTTTAGCTAATATAACGGACTAGTCCACTTGAGACCGAGAGGTGATGATTCGGCAATTAGATAAATTCGTTAGCGACTCGGGAGAGATTAGCAATTATAATTGCATGAATGGGACTACCATCTTTAGGAACAAATATGCTTAATTAGCGTTTGAAAACGCCAACCATGTCAATATCAGTGAAATCGAGGTCTTAATTTTTTTTCGTCTTTGAAACTCGTTTTTGTTTACTTCTTTTTTATTTTTATTTTTATTTTTATTTTTTTTATTTGTCTTTGTATTTAGTGAATGTGAATTTGACACAAGTTTCAACGTCCTTACTAAATCTATATTACTTGAATGATTACACTACTCTTGCTGTAAATTATATTGTAAATGTACAAGTTGGCTAGATATTTCTATGCGGTTGGCTTGTGGGCTCAACTTGGAATTTGTCCTGATTGGGTATGACTCAAAAAAAAAGTTATGGAAGCCATTGATCATTGCCCTGCATCGTCATCATTGTTTGGATCTATCAAAACGGCCAAAACAGAGGTTAAATCAATCAAAAGAATGCGGAAGTTTTTTTTGGGGGGGTGTTTAAAGCTCTAAATCGCATGTTGATTTATTTACTATTATTATATTTTAAAGATAGCGTAGCTAGATTGAAGTCTTTTTTTTTTACTAGTTGAGAAGATTAGCTCTGTCTTGTGGCTTTCATGTGATAAGTTTTTATATTTTTTATTTCTTGCCTTATTTGGTAAAGGCTTTTGATTTAAGAATAAATAATAATAAAAGTCAAGGGCAAGTAATTTTATGTTGAAATATGAAAATCAACATTAAAATATCCAATTATGTTATGGGTGTCCTATCCGGAGAAAAGAAAGGACGATCATGCTTAATTAACTTTTTTCAAATTATTTTTGAAGCTTGGCTTATACTAGTGAACAAGTCCCAAAATCTTTTGTTTTACAAAGTAAATAAAGAAAATGGATAACAGGCAGAAGATGCTTTAAATTAAAGACGTGTGTATTAAAGTATATCATGTTAGTGCTCTTATCCGATAATGAATAAATTATATTTTCCATTACAAAATAAACTATACTGTCTATGATATTTATTTGTTAAATACCTGTTCACAACATACTAACGAAATAGAAATCCTTGTTCATGAAAAGGGGATCAAATAAACGAATCATGATTTCGATAAACTTGTCTGGCATAATAGTGGACAGACAAAAAAAAAGGGGCCAGAATTAGATTCTGCCAGTTGTTGTCTACTTGGAATTTATTTTCTTGGGTACAATTTCTTTGAATTTATTAGCAGATTACATCTGTAAATAATTTATAGTGAGTCCAAAATAATGTTCACGAGATTTCACATCTAGATACTGATGCCAAACCACCTATTATGTCACTCACTCCACAGATTATATTTCAAGTGAATTATTGTAGATTGGTTTTAATTTGTGCCGTTCACATTCCTTTTCCAGATACATCCAACTGATCCAAGTAAATCATTGTACATCATAAAGCAAAATACATAGAGTCTACTCTAAACGCTGAAAGGTGAGAGGAAAAAAAGAAAAACAAAACACATTCGCTCTCGAACGTGCTGCTTATTAACATATACGAATGAAAGAAGAAAATGAAGAAGATACTCGAGCTTTTCATTTATGTTTTTGTCGGTGGTTAAAACTTTAAAGACTCCAGTTTTGCCATAAAACTAAATACATGTGGCAAGAGGAGCTTGAGAACTCTTCAACACTCAACTATATACAAAAGTTACAAACCACCACCACACAGAATCCCTTCAATACTATTTATTTAATAAGCTATATATGTATGGTTCTAATAAACAAAATTGAGCTGATCAATGATACAGCGAGTACTTTAAACTCTCACTTCTTTGACCACCTTAACAAAGCCATTGTCTTTACACACAAACAAAAAGTGTCTGAACTGAACACACACACACACACACTTAACAGAACCATTCCGATCAGGCTCCGGAGCTGAAATCCAGAACCATGGACCTGTTGACAGAACGGCTATTGTACATTTGACCGAAGGTCGGAACTTCAGCGTCGTCTATCTGGAATCCGTTGGTGTCACTGGAATCGAGATTTTGGGTCTGAAAAGATTGTTGATGGTCGAACGGCTTGCTTGATTCGGCGATCACTTCCCCAAAGTTTGATGACACGTCCGTGGGAAGGTCTTGCTCGTTATACTCCGTTCGGCTGAACATGAGGCTCGCGATTGCTCTGTCGATCACATTGGTCCCCGACTCCGTTGCACTACTCGTCTCACACCTAAACAAATAATAATAAATAAAAAAAAGCATGAGCCTCAATTGTCAAATTTTAAAGGGAAAAGAAAATATCATTGAAATGCTCAATCATGTATTAGATGTCGGTCACAATCCTCCCTCGGTTTTCTTTTTGTTGTAAAATTTACCCTATGTTTTATTTATCCTTATAAGTTCATCCAGTAATCGACAGTTTAGTTGACTCTTATTATTGATCGAGAAGTTTTGTGATTAATAAAGTTTAAGGTTAACAATTTACTTAACGAATGGAAGGGTCAACAACTGTAGATTATGAATGAAGTAAGGTCATATTTTCTCAAATCTTAAAAAGGAAAAAGAGCCATCTGATGTATTGTACCTTTCCGTATCTTCATCGAGTGAGTGATTAGGATGAGTTTCCATGAATAGGGCGCCGCGTTGGTTCTGACTCCCACGGTGTTGATCTGAGCTCTTTGCGAGGCGGTATAAGGAATCGCGAAAGGAGATTCGTGTTTTTTCTGTGAACTGGTTCATGACAGTTCTGAGCTCACACAGCACAGATTCTTCGAGAGATGTCTCTTCATCACAGTGTCCGTTCATGTTATTGTTCTCGAAATTGGATGGATCCTGCAGGCAATATTACAGATAAACAAATTAATCTTCCAATACCGAAAATCCAAAATACAGTTCAAGTGTGTATGGAAGACAAAGAAAAAAAAACCCACTGAGATTTTTGTGAACAAAAATACCTGCCTTCTGATCTGTTTAACACATTAGTACATGGATACATAATCTCACATGCGAATTCCTAAACTCCTCAACTTTTATCCAGCTTTGATACACACTAATCTTGACACAAACAAACAAACAAACAACAAAAAATATGAAACTCGGTAATACTGTCCTACGCCTTTCATTGTTTTTATAATTCTCTTATCAACAATAATGAGCAAAAATTGATCAAAAGCACCAAATATACACTCATTTCAGCATGTGAAATTGGTAGACCATGAAATTCTCATACAGAGTTTACAGCTTCAACCATCAGTTAAAAACAATTATCAAACATGTCTATAGTCAAGTTTAGACTTGTTGCAAAGCAAAAGATCAATGGTAAATAGAGCCTCACCTCAGTATTGAGATCATCTTCGCCTCTCGAATTGCACACAACCATCTCCGAGGGCGGAGAAAAGTCATGTGTCTTCAGATATCTCGAGCCTCCATGGCCGCGCACATCTCTCTCTTGACCACCGAGATTAGATCTAGGAGAATAGTACGATTCATCCATGTTTTCGATCTGGGGAAGATCTTCATTCAGTGAACGCCTGAGTCAGAGGAAAAAAAAAAGTCCAAACAGGTCAGAACATTGAACCAAAAAAAAAAAAATAACAAAAAAAATCCACATAATAATTTTTTTTCCTACAGGCAATAAATTCCTACAAGAAAATGTCATCAACTCTCCCAGATCCCATCAGATCAAGCTGATAATTCGGAGCCCTGGTTCTCCGAGAACACTCATCGGAGAAGCCTCCACAGAAATCTTCCATCTCTGCATCTTCAGTGAGGCTCTTCTCGTCTTCCTCGCCGGTCGGCGCGAAATTTCCGCCGCCGCGTTTATATTGAGATTGGAAGATTCCGGGCTCGTTGATCCCCCACTCCGACCAACTATCCGGAGACGGAAGCCTGTCGGATATCCCACCGTCCCGAGGGACGACGAGATCATCGATTCCACATCCAAAATACCAATCCATGAATCCTGATGATCTGAAACCCTAAAAAAAAGGTCAAACAAAGTAATAAATTAGCATTGCACAGGTTACTAATTAAGGAAATAGATCAAATGAAATTCTTAATCCACTGGAAACATCACTTGAGACGTGAAACTTGAACTTTAGTTTAACCTTCTTTTTAGAGAGATTCAGACTTTTAACATAGATTTGATCAAATCTATATTCAGTGTTCATATAAAAAGAAATCTACAAATGAAGCGAGGAAAAAGTCATATGATAAAACCAATTCAATCGATCCAAAACCTTACCGTTTTTCTTCTCAATTTTACTTTCTCAAACATACAGATTTACTATTCTCACACCATTTCGAGTTACAAATCACAACCAGCAAGCTTAATCAGAACTAAAGGAAAGAAACACAGACACACCAAATCACGAAGAACAGCTTCATTCTTATCATATTTAAGCATTAAAATACAATAAATTACCTTGTTGTTGATTCTCTGCGAAAATCAAGAAAAACTCCGGTCTTGACTCTTGATTGATGGGATAAACAAGCGGAGATCGAAAATTGATACGCAAATAACACAAACCCTGACGAGCTCTGTTCAGTTTTCAAAAGCTATTGAAGTTTTTTTTTTTTTTTTTTTCCTAAAAATGGAAGACAACAAACTTTGCTTTTTTTTCTATTTTCGGAGGCTTATTGGTCTCTTATACACATATCCACAGAACTACACCAACCAAGTTGCACAAAAACAAATAAACAAATAAAAAAAAATATATTTATTTTTCTTCTCTCTTACTTTTCCTCTTTGGTATTCGAAATTCGTGGCTGAGAAGTGAGACTCTGAGTTAGTGGCTGAGAGAGCGTCCCATCTAAAACTCGAAGCGCATTGGTCCACGTTGCAAAGCGGGACCCATATTTGGGGAAGCAATTCAAGGTCTGATACTGTCACCATATCCACAGAGTGCAGTGGATAAGTATGAGGGCAGTTTCGTCTTTGTAAGACACTCTGGGCCAAGATGTCAAAAGTCGAGGTCGGATCTTTCATCGTGCGCGTGACACGTGGTCGGTTCAGCTTTTGGCAAAGTGACGCGTTTGATGAGTGTCTTTGCTTGCAGGAAAAAAAAAAAAGCTGCAGCGCGAGCTTCGAAGTGTAACGGCCCAACTGAAGATAGGCCCAAATTGGTCCTTTAAAAAGGGCCACGTTCCCAATACGAAGTAATACTTATGGTAGCCACTTTTTTTAATTTATCACAAAAACAGCATAGATATAATCTTTTCTCTTTTCTTAATTTATGTTTTTTTTTACTTTGTTTACATTTTGGGTTCAATTAAACTTTATTTACAACTAACAACATTATTTATAAATAAAAAAATTATTTTTGTTTGAAAAAAACTATTTTTGGAAGAATTTAAAATAGTCGTCGTTTTTGGGGTTTAGAAAAAAAAAAATTGCACAATTTATGCCACTTGAAGCTATGGCAATTAAAAAAATGCACCACTTTAAATTATGACAATTAAGATATAGCCAGCATTTGTGTTATTTTTAATAACTAGCCATTTTTTATAATTATTTAGGCAGTTTTTGATAAATTGATTTACTTTTTTCTCCTACTCTTATAATTTGTTTTCAAATTAAATTATAGTCAATTTTTTTTAATTGAACGTTGATACCTTATCCTTACATAAAAGTTGACTTTCCTATTTTAAAGGATTCTATTTTTTTGAAAAAAAAAATTATTCTATTTAATTGCTCAGGAATATGTCTTCCTGATTCAAAAAAGCAAAACGTTTTTCTTATTCCACTTACACGCTTAAAAAAAGATTTACTATGAAATTAGTAGCTGAAATAAATTGTGATTGAAATTCGGATTAATGAGTCATTTATTTCTTCTTCCTTCTTTTTCTTGAGTGAACCGTGGATAGCATAAGCTCTCAAAAGAATTCAAATTCGTTTCTTTTTTAGCCAGCCATTTTGAAGAGTGTTGGGTTTGCAAAAAAAGGACTAGAAGATGGAAGCTCCAATCGCTGGTTTACAAACCGTCATCTTTAAGCATTCCAATTTATTACAAAAAAAATGTTATAGAAAACAGTACAACTTTATAACACGTGTACGATTTTCTCACGATTCCCAATCAAAGCATTAAACACTATCTTTTGTTTAAAAATTATCCACGTGTCATAGAGTGTATGGCTCGTTTAAAGTCGTTAATCGTGTTAAATAGCACAACTCGAAAACAGAGCATTGCTATTCGTCTCGATTCACAAGTTCGAATGATCCACTCAAGGATTGACAAGTGTACAATTTTAAACAGTGTTTATCACTTTGTGGGAAAGGATCGTGAGTCGTAACTCGTGCCTAAAATCATTTCAATTGTTTATTTATTAAAAAAAACAATAATAACAATAAACTTAAGTATTTTTAAACGAAAATATTTGTTCCTTGGTTTGTTGTTTTACAAGAGCGAGCCATCTTTATGCAATACCAATTTGTGCAGTGAAATTTGTTGTAACTAATCAAGTTTGTCATTCTTATTGGGGGAATAGCCCAAGTTTTATTTTATTAAGCAAATAGCTCATATTTTTAGCTCAGACCATAATGCACTTGGTAGATTCGCGATAAGTTAATTGAATTAACCTACTGGTGAGTTAAGTTAATTAATTAACTGATCCATTTGAAATTCTAAAAAAATTTACAAAAATCATAACTTAAGTCAATTGATATTCAAAGCATTCAATTAATTAACCTAATTCCTAATTCAATCATTTAGTAAATTAAATTTTACTCACAAAAAAATGCAGAACATAATCTAATTTTTTCAACCAATAAGTTAATTTAATTAACCTAACTCAATTCCGTGAGTTAATTAAATTAACTTATCGCGAATCTCAAATAATCATCGAATCCCTCGTCGGAATCCTCTCTTCCCCGCCGGAAACTCGACTCTGACCTCGCGGCCGTGGAGGACTGCGATTTTCCTCTCCTCGATCGTCGCCGTCGCTCCGGCGCCTGGCTTCGCTTCGTCGGAGACGAAGGCGGCGATTCCAGCGATCTCGTTGGAGATGAAAGGGATGGATCCGGAGCTGTGCTTCACCCTGGAGGACTGCGATATTCCTCTCCTCGATCGTCGCCGTCGCTCCGGCGCATGACTTCGCGTCGTCGGAGACGGAGGCAGCGACTCCGGTGATCTCGTCAGAGACGGAGGCGGCGATTCCGGCGATCCGGAGCTGTGCTTCACCCTGGTTTTCCGGCTCCGGAAGCGAGCGCAGAGGAGAAATACTAGAGCTAGGGCTCCGATGAGGGAGAGAGAGAGAGAGGATCGCGATTACCACGTAGAGACCCGAGGTTCACCGGGAGAGAAATAACGAAGGTGAAGAACATAGTTTTTTTTAGCGAATTGAACGAGTTTTAATTATAGTTAGTTTAGGAAGTGTCTAAATGTTGAGCTATTTACTTAATAAATTGAAACTTGGACTAGCCAATATGTGCATTTATAAATCAAATTATTTTGCGCTATAAAAATATGAATGAGTAAATTACTAGCTTTTTTAAATTTAATTTCTGACGAATTTTTTTTTTTGACATAGCTTTTTCGTTTTTTTTTTTTTTTTTGGGCTCAAATCTCCACAAACTCAAATCTAGTTTTGACGATATGCAAGGTAATTTTTTTGTTAAAAAAACAGAATATAATTAAGGTTCATGAAAATTTGTAATTGGTATAGTTTATAAAAAAAAAAAACACATGTTTCATTTATTTGTGGTACGTATTGGTTGCTAAACAATTTGTGATATATGGCTTGTGGCTTTTTTTTTTTTTTTTTTTTTTTTAACAAACAAAATTTCTATTTACTTATTGAACAATACTGTTGCACACGATGTATTTAGCATTTAACTAGTATAAATTCTTCTTTTTTCAGCGTGTAATTGGGTTAGTTCCTATAAATTTTATTTTAAATGCCATAATATTCTCTGTGTAATCAGCATATCTTATTTAATAAATAATATATTTAAGGATAAATTACACAAATTCTCTTTCAACTCTGAGCTCGATAACAAACTGCCCCTCATCTCGAAAAAACCACAAAAATTTATCTGGACTTTGGTTTTCTTGGACTTTCACCCTTTCCGTCAAGTTTTGGCAGTTACCATCCATCTGTGAGGCACATTTTAGCCACATGAGGACTTGAATGAGGGTATAATTGTATTTTTACCATTTCAACGTGATATACATTTATGAAATATTTTTAAATCCCTATTTTCGTTTAAAAACGTTTAAATATTAATTATATTAATTAAATCGTAAAATATATAAAGGATAAATCGATACTAAAAACCAAATCAAATCTCAGAAGCGCGAAATCTAGGGTTTCCACGAAAAATGATCAAATCTTCATGGCATCCTCCGCGGTCGTCGAATCCAAGCATTCTAGGTCTTCGAACTATGTCTCCGGCGAAGAAAAAGAAGAAACTCCAGGCTCAGAAGAAGTCTCCGAAGAAAAAGAGCGCCTCGACCCAGATTATACCAAAATATGGTGAGAATATGTATATATATGATTCTTTGGAGTCGAATCTTAGTAGGGACCACATTTTGTGGTGTTGGTGAGTTCTTTTTGAAGCTTTAAATTCATCCGCGTAGGGACCACCATTGCCGTTGTCTGGTTTTCGTGTTTTTGAACTTTTGTTGGTTTGTAGGGACCACTTTTGGTTGTTGTTTGACTTCTATCTGATTCCTTATTTAGTTATTGTCATTTTCTTGTATTTAATATATTCTTCGTTCTTATTTTAATCGCAGTTATTGGGTTTGGTAAGTTTGCCTTCCAAATTCACCATGGAGTTAGAATGGATGTGGTTAATCAACAGTTGTCATACGTGGAGGGTAAAGTCACCCATGTCGACCACGTCGACACTGATTGTTTGTCGCTTTTGGATCTGGACTCAATTTTGAAGAAAGTTCTTTGTTACTTTGTTAAAACAGTCTACTGCATAGTATCGACAAGGTCAACTGAATTTTTTGCATTGACACAGATGAGATTCTGATGTTAGTGCTTCTAGAATTGCTTAAGCAGATGTGTCTAGTGCGTCTGTATTGTGATTACCTCATCGTTGAGCCAGCTATTAGAAGAGCCTACTATTATGCTATTACCACCATCACAACCTGTAATTGAAGATCCCAAAGAGCAGTTTGAGGAGTATCAGAATGCATTTGAGGAGAATCAACATGTTTAGGATGAGACTCAACCTGATTTTGGAGATAATCAAGCAGAAGAGAGTCAACCTGTTCTTGAAGAGAGCCAGCCTGTTCTTGAAGAGAGTCGACCAGTGTTTTAAGAGGTAACCTTGTTCTTCAAGAGAGTCGGACTGCATTTGAAGAGAGTCAACTAGCATTTGAAGATAATAAACAACCAAAGAGTAAACTAGATATGGGACCAAGTCAACCTGAAGTGGGACCAAGTCAACCTGAAGTAGGACCAAGTCAACCAGATGTGGGACTAAGTCAACCTGAAGCGGGACCGAGTCAACCACAAGTAGAAGAACCTAAAGAATCTGATGTCGATGAGCAGTACATCGATTATGAGAAGAGTGAGGATGATGTGGACGTTGACGGGGCGACTATAGAGGGTTGTCTAAATGGCAAAGGTAAAAAAAACCTGTTAGGGATGATGATTCATTGTCTGGTGCAGACCCTGACTACAACAACGAAGACAACATAGTCTTAGATTATGAGTTGTCTAGTGGAGATGAATTGAAGACTTCAAAATGTTCCTTATACATGAAGAAGGTGTTGCCTAAGTTGTCAAAGTTCAGAGAAGAGACAGACATGAGTAGTCCTACTCTTAGGTTGGGATTACTCTTTCCTAATGGAAAATTGTTCAAGAGAGCTATTCGAGAATAGTTTATTATCTCAGGGAAATACGTTCGTTTCAAGGTCAACGATCCTAACAAAGTGAAGGCAATCTATAAGGACTCAAGCTGTAAATGGATGTGCTTTACCTCTCAACTTGATAAGACTAGTACGTTTTGCATAAAGACTTATGAGCCTGAGCACACGTGTGCTCGAACAAACCAGAACATACTTCAAAGTGGTTGTCATATAGATACATACATAGTTTCAAAGATAACGGCTCTTGGAACGTAGTTAACTTCATGAACAAGGTACAAACAGACTTGGCATTGGATTGGAATTCTCCAAAATGAAGACGTACATGGCTAAGAAAATAGCTGATCAAGAGGATGTATATTTGTTGTTCGGGTTGTAAATATGGGTTCGTAGAGGGTCGTAGACCTGTAATTGGTTTTGACGAATGTCACATAAAAGGACATCATACAGGGCAACTCCTCATGGCAATTAGCATTGATGCTAATAATAGCATGTTCTCAATTGCATTTTTTATGGTCGAGTCCGAATGCAAAGCCTCTTAGGCTTAATTTTTGAATTTCTTACGAGAAGATGTGAGGATCTACAATAGTTATCATTGGACGTTCATCACAGATAAACAGAAGGGCTTAAAAGATGCACTGAACGAAATGTGGGAGGAGGGGTCTACAATAGCAGAGCACAGACACTGTGCACAACATTTGCAATCCAATTTCACAAATGTATGAATACCATTCACTTAACGTTTATTAATTTCATTCACTTGCATCTAATTCAATCCACGTTCTTAATATGTACAAGGTTTTCAAGGGTCAGTTTCTTAACCACAAGGTGATGGCCACTACAAAATCTTACTCAGTTGAAAGACTCTTCAAAGAGATGGAGTTAATTAAGGCTGAGGATGCAGAAGCTCATGATTGGCTGTATGATAAAGGACCACAACATTGGGCCAGAAGCAATTTTAGGA
The DNA here is from genome assembly GCF_054948205.1 of Urtica dioica subsp. dioica. Lineage (NCBI taxonomy): Eukaryota > Viridiplantae > Streptophyta > Magnoliopsida > Rosales > Urticaceae > Urtica > Urtica dioica. The sequence continues at coordinate 15,989,422 of NC_142767.1, forward strand.
CCACTCCGAAGTGTGATATACTACTAAACAATTTATGTGTGTCTTTCAATGGTACTAGAGTTGTGTTACTAGCTACACAGAGATCAATTCTCTCAATGTTAGGGAGAATTAGGATGTACCTGCTTCAGAGGTTCATTAAGCAGCGTTTATCAGTGGAAAAATGGAAAGGTGGCATTGGTCCATATTCAACACTATCGAAAAAAGAAAAAATTCTAAGCGCTGAGAACATACCTCTGTGGTCCGAGGATTTAAGCTTTCATATAAAGAACATGTACGTGTTGTCAATGGTGCCCACAAGAAGAGTTGTAGTCTTTATTTTGTACATTTGATGTAATAAAGTCTCATGAAGACTCTTGCTTGTAATTGCCTATCTATTCATTAATAAAGTTGAAACATTCATTCATTCCTTCTTTGTTTGAAGCTTTATGATAAAACCTTAGTCTTTTAGTCCATAAACAAACTTAACAACTTACGAAGAGACAAATGTAGATTTGCATGAACAAACTCTTCGTAGTTTGCTTAAAACGTTATATTCGCAATCTAAGGGTCAAAGGACTATTGACCTCAGTATGATTGTTAGAAGAATCTATGATGTCTGGTTATGAGGCATTGAGAGTTGGGACTCTATAGTTCTTCTAGGTATCTTCCGAAGGTACTGAATTGACCAGTGCACTTCTAGAGACAATATAAGAACAAACCATTTAACCTCTTATGTCTCGAAGTCACTATGTATGAATTGCATCATGCTTACCTTAATCCTGAAATGAGACATGCCATTTCACACCTTAGTATTCTCATTTGAGAAAGTCAAAGTTCGGACTCACTATGTGATTCCGAACAAGGCCTATTGGTGAAGTACTAAGTTGTGAGTCTGTCATGAGTAACTTTGTGAAGTTCTCATAGATATGGAATTCATGTACAAGATTGCTGAAATGCAATGTATGTCACCTCATGCTTTGTTCCTTGGAGTGTGAATAAATGAACTGGCCAGTGTCCAAATTGAGTCCTGACTCTTTTGGATGAAACAATGTGACTTGTTAGCTCCTCGTCAATACATTGTTTCTAACTTATTCACAAGCGACAAAGGAGTTGAGGAAATAACAGCTAGAAGGGTAAAATAGTAATTTAGTAAATCCCGACTAGCTGATGACATTCATGAAGGGTAAACATAGATAATATTCAGTGGATCCGCTCATTACAATTAGGTGAATTCTTGAGTAGAAAATAAATTCATTTGAACCGAGAGATTTTCAGTGTCAGCTCTTTAGTGGAGTCAGTTGGCATTAAGCTAAACTTGGAAAAGGTTTGTGAACTTTTGAGTCCAAGTTTTTAGCTCAAGCTTTGTTCATTTGGGTCCATGAGGTCACTGTCACGAATCACATCGATAGGAATTGTTAAACTGGAAGCTAAGTCAAAACAAGAACGAAAATTGTCGAAAGGGTATTTTTGTCTTTTGAGACAAAGGATGAAATGAATGTCAATAAATTTTTGACAAGGTCATTTTATGACATGTTTCACTCGGCCATGACTTGATCATTGGGCCTTGTGAATTAATTTCATTTCATAAGAATTTTATTGAAAATTCTTATTGGGCCTTTTTCATGTTGTCATGAACAAATGGAAAAGCTTCTAGAAGTCTTTTCTAGAAGGCTATAGGCGCCCAACATACCCAAGAGATAGAGAGAATATTTTGTGCATAAATGTATGAAGATACTTGCCAAAAGAAAAAGAGGAAACAAATTTCCTCTAAGGGAAACAAGAGGTAGGCGCCCAAGTTGAGAAAGAAGCAAGGTAAGGAACAAAAAAGGAAACAAATCCAAGGCTTAATGAAGCCTACCTTGGCCAAGTGCATCATAGAGGAAAAGAGGAAATTGGCTCATGAATATGTGATATTCTATAGAAGAGGAAACTACCTTATTGAAGGTGAGACCTCTCCTATAAATAGGAGCCTCATTCTTCTCATTTTTTTCATTCCACATAAGTTAGAGATTGAGAGCTTCTCTCTCTAGAACTTGTGGTTGCCGCCCCTCTTCTCTCTCTCTCTAAGTTTATTTTCGATTTTTCTTGTCTTGGCACCTAGGTCCTCACTCGACCTAGTGTTTAGCTCTGCGACTTCGAGACTCGTTCTTAAGTCGTAGTGTTTAAAAGTGCCCACTCACTGATTCCTTCTTTTCGAGTGATTTAGTGATAGAAACTTTCGTGGTTGCTCGAGGTGCCGAGGAAAGAAAGAGAGACGTGCTGCGAGGGGAGACGAGCGTTGCAAACTTTCCACAAGCTTCTTCAAAGTTCAAGCTTCAAGAAAGGTTAGTAAACTTCTAGCTCATATTGGTTTTTAATTACATGTACTTGCACTTGTCTAGGTTAGTAAAAACTGTTTTACTTGTAAAAGAAAATTTTTAAAATTCCGCCGCTTACCGAAGCGTTAATTATTTTCTCAAACCCTAGATCGATTCCAACAAATGGTATCAGAGCTATGGTCAAAGATTAGCATGTACATGTTTTTAAAATTATGAGCTTGAAAATCGTTTTCGAAAGTTTACTAATTTTGTGACAAGTTAGAATTGTAATCTTAGATTTTTTTTTAATTTAATGCTCTTGTCTTTAAATTAAAAAGCATGTTGATTTTCTATGAGTTTGGGATGTTTTTAAAACACATTAGAATCAGTTCTAAAAGTTTTTAATTTTTTATATTGAAAAATGTGTTTTAAAGGTTTGAGAAATTTCGGTAAATTTTGTGACTAGTTATTTTGTCTTTCTAGTTTCTTTTATTTACCGTATTCGTTTTATGCTTGTTGTTATTTCTTTTATTCTATGTTATTACCCTGCTAATAAAACACAAATAAAAGCTTTAAACAACATCTTAAAACGTTCCGTTACACTTGATTCTTTTTCGCACCTAAGTAGGACCAAGCTTTAATTTATTTCTTTTTCTTCGAACTGGAGTAAACCCGCATTAAAAGTGGCATAACTCTCTGCTCAGAAATCGAAATTTAATGATTCTTGAATCAAATTAAAGCCCTGTCTGTCCTCTGTCCAATGTTACCGGTTTCGGCTCAAAAGGACATCGGAGCCGCCAGATATGGCGATTTTACTCCGAGGTGCGCGGCTGTCTGAAACTCCAGTTTTTTAGAAATCCGGATTTTCAAACCCCACTGCCATGAGTTATAGAACTCTAATGAGAAAATTTTCTTGAGCAAACATGTTTTTCATATGATTATAAACATGATGTGTAAGATTAAAATGTTTTGATTTTTGAAAGTTTAATTGAAATTGATTTTTTACAAAACTAGTTTGAATTTTGAAAAACCGTTTTCACTTTCAAACTTGAAAATTTTTTGTCATCCAAATCAAATAAATTTTCAAAATGTTTTCAAAACTATATCTATATCACATATGTTCAAAATCTATATGCTCTTGAAAATTTGAGTGGGAGGTCTCCTTGTAGACAAGCCGAAAAATAAAAAGATGTGTAATCTCAAACTTTCAAGTGTTCGAGTGAGTTGAAGTTCACACTTCCCTCACGCACTTTCCCGAAATAGACAATAGGAAAAGATCGAGTATGTACCTTGTGCCTTTATGCACTAATACTGCTCTGAACATGTCGATCTAGGATTCTCTTCTAGTTGTCCGCTCTGTCGCTCTCTAACTAGGAAATTTGTTTCCGAACTTATAAGAGTCGATGAACCAACTCCAAAAACTAAGTGGGAGGGTTATATTCGTTGTTTGTAACCCACGATCCCCAACACTAATGAAAGATGCAATAATGTGGGACTAAGAGCCGCTCTTGCGACCCTCACTTAAATGTGAGTACTCCAAGGCGTTATTGCTTCGATCATTGCTCAATGAGCTACGTCCGAGAGTGATGCAATGATGGCAAGGCCTCCCCTTGGGGGATTGTTTTTCAAAGCTGATCTTTTGGACTAAGTGGTTGGTTGCACACTTAGGCTCAATCCCTAGTATCCTCCCTTGAGGCTCTGCGAAAGGATGTGAGTGATCAAACCAATTTAAAAGGTGGCTAGTCAAAATAGATGTATTGACATCTTGGCTTAGCATTAATGATGTGTCATGTACTTATAAATGGAGATTTTTTGCGGTCTTCTCTTGAGGGAGTAAATTATCGTTTGGTTTATAACACATTTGGATTTTACAAAAGTCTTAATAAAACTTAAATCCTAAACCAAAGACTAATCATAAACTTGTTTAAACTTTTATAGGCAATATGTCTCTCAACCCTCTCTCTACAATCCTTTCCTCGAATAAACTCGAAGGCGACAATTACGTCGACTGGAAACGTAACCTCGACATAGTCCTTACTGTCGACAAGCACAAATGGGTTCTCACCACCCCCTGTCCTCAAACGAATGAAGATTCGACGCAAGATGAGAAAGACGCCCTGACGGCTTGGCTTCGATCCGATGAGATTGCGAGATGCTATATTTTGGCATCGATGAACAATGTGTTGCAACAACAACATCGTGATTATGAAACTGCCACCGATATGCTCTACAATCTCCATGAGATGTTTGGAGGGCAAGGACGTCAAGCTAGGCAACAAGCGGTCCGACAATTCATGAACTGTCGTATGAAGGCTGGAACTCCCGTTAGAGATCATATGATGCTGATCATTAGCTATCTCAACGAGATGGAGATTCTTGGATCTGAGATTGATGGGGAGACTAAAATAGATATGATCTTGGAAACTCTCCCCGAAACCTTTGATACCTTCAAGTTGAATTATTCCATGAACAAGCTAGAGTACACTGTTGCCGAGCTCATGAAGGAACTTCAAACCGCTGAGGCACTCACTAAGAAAAACAGGGCTCAAGGAGAAGTACATGCTACTGCCTCCACCTCTGGATCTAAGAAGAGACCTCGCAACGCCGAGAAGAAGAACCAACCTAAGGTTCACACGAAGAAGAAGGCGCCAAAGGCTCCGAAGGTGGACAAGTCTAACGACAAGTGCCACCACTGCAACGAGCCTGGTCACTGGCGTAGGAACTGTCCCGCCTACCTCAAAACCAAAGCAAAAGGTATTGTACTTGTTACTGAAGCCTGTTTAGTAGCTGATAATGTATCATCGTGGATTGTTGACTCCGCTGCTACTAACCATATTTGCTGCTCCTTGACTGGTTTTAGGAAAAGCAAAAGCTTAGAGGATGGCGACTTCTGCTTCAAGTGGGGTGATGAGAGCGTGGTGTTTGCGAAGGCTGTGGGATCCGTGACGCTATCTTTTGAAGATCGAACTTTAAATTTGAATAATGTTTATTATGTTCCTTCCTTTGGGAAAAACCTAGTATCTGTTGCTCAACTTTTCGAGCAAGATTATTATTTAAAGTTTATAAAGAATGGAATTCGTATTTCTTTTTCTAATTCTTTCGTCACTGATGCATGTATGAAGAATGGTCTTTTTTACATCTATCCCACTCAACCTTCTCTTTTAGACACCGAAATAGATAACGATCTAATTAGGGAGCCAAAGAGGATCAAACTTTCTGAATCCTCCGATCTAACAAAATCAACATACCTCTGGCACTTAAGACTTGGTCATATCAGTCTAGATAGGATTAAGAGACTTGTGAGGGATGGTCCACTCCAAGCCTCTGCAATAGGCTCACTACCTACTTGTGAATCCTGCATAGAAGGAAAAATGACTAAGCGACCTTTCTCTGATAAAGGTCGAAGAGCCACTGAGTTGCTGGAACTAATACATTCTGATGTATGTGGTCCGCTCAGCCAACAGGCACGTGGAGGATACGAATATTTTGTTACCTTCACTGATGATTACTCACGATATGGGTTTGTCTATTTGCTCAAACACAAATCCGAGACCTTTAACGTATTTAAGGTCTTTAGGGATTTAGTGGAAAAGCAAACTGGCAAAGTGATCAAAACCCTTCGATCTGATCGAGGTGGTGAGTACATGTCTGGAGAGTTCGATGACTTTCTTAAAGAAGAAGGTATCGCTTCTCAGCTTACCGCACCTGGCACACCTCAACAAAACGGAGTGTCAGAGAGAAGAAACCGAACTCTTATGGAGATGGTTAGATCGATGATGAGTTACTCATCACTCCCGCTTTCCTTTTGGGGATATGCCCTCGAAACAGCCGCCTACATTCTGAACCAAGTTCCGTCTAAAACGGTTCCTGGTACTCCTTATGAGAGATGGACTGGCCGTAAAGTGAATCTTGGCCGCATCCGAATTTGGGGTTGCCCTGCACACGTGCTGAGGCAAAAGACTAGCAAGTTGGCTAGTAGGTCAGAATTGTGCCTGTTTGTAGGATATCCGAAGGAAACCAAAGGTTTTACTTTCTATAGTCCCGAGGACGATAAGACTTTCGTTAGCACGAATGCTCGTTTCCTTGAGGAGGACTTTATGAAGGATGCGAAACCTAGAAGCAAAATTGTGCTTGAAGAAAAGTTGGGTGAGGAAGCTTCTACCTCATCTGTAAGAACTGTTCTTACCCCAACTGAAACACAACCTAACTCATCAGAATCTCGTCAAGTAGTACTTAGACGTAGTGGGAGGGCTACTCAAAAGCCTGACAGGTACATGTCTTATGGAGACTATCTTGTAGCCGTCTCCGACATGGATGACCCTGTTTCCTATAGCCAAGCGATGGCTTGTTCTGAATCAAACCTTTGGCTTGACGCCATGAAAGTTGAAATGCACTCGATGTATGTCAACAAAGTCTAGAAACTTGTAGACCTTCCTGAAGGGATTAAACCCGTATGGTGTTAGTGGATATACAAGAAGAAAAGGGGTCCTGATGGGAACGTCGAGACGTTCAAAGCACGACTTGTGGCAAAGGGTTATACCCAACAAGAAGGGATTGACTATGAAGAAACCTTCTCGCCAGTCGCAATGCTTAAATCCATCCGCATACTCCTATCCATAGCTGCAGCTCTCGACTATGAGATCTGGCAAATGGATGTCAAGACAGCCTTTCTGAATGACAATCTTGACGAGCGCATTTACATGGCTCAACCAGACGGTTTCGTGGATAAAGGTCAAGAGACAAAGGTTTGTGAGTTGCTTAAATCCATTTATGGACTAAAGCAAGCATCTAGGTCATGGAATATTAGATTCGATGAAACTGTAAAGAGCTTCGGCTTTGAACAGTCAATAGATGAGCCTTGTGTTTACAAGTTAATACACGAAGGCAAAGTTGTGTTTCTGGTACTATATGTCGATGATATACTACTCATTGGTAATGACGTGGGTAAGTTATCTGAGGTTAAGGTCTGGCTGGCAAAGCAATTCGATATGAAGGATCTAGGAGAAGCCGCGTACATTCTGGGAATCCAAATCTTTCGAGATAGGAAAAACCGGACCCTGTCGCTCTCTCAAGCATCTTATATTGATAAGGTGATGGATCGCTTCTCGATGCAAGACTGCAAGAGGGGTCAAACACCCTTTAGGCATGGAGTTTCACTCTCTAAGGATCAGTCTCCCAAGACTGCACAAGAGATTGAAGACATGAGGAAGATTCCTTACGCCTCTGCCGTAGGAAGCCTCATGTATGCTATGCTTTGCACTAGACCTGATATATGTTTCGCCGTTGGCGTAGTTAGCCGTTTCCAATCCAACCCTGGACCCGAGCACTGGATTGCTGTTAAGCATGTTCTTAAGTATCTTCGAAGAACTAGGAACTTGATGCTTACATACTCAGGTACTGACCTGACTATGACGGGATATACCGACTCCGATTTTCAAGCGGATAAGGATTCCAGGAAATCCACTTCGGGATCTGTGTTCATCCTTAATGGTGGAGCTGTTGTGTGGAGAAGTATTAAGCAATCTTGCATTGCTGACTCCACAATGGAAGCAGAATATGTGGCTGCTTGTGAAGCATCCAAAGAGGCTGTATGGCTTAGAAAGTTCCTTAAGTATTTGGAAATTGTTCCAAACGTCGACGAGCCCATGACCCTTTATTGTGATAATAGTGGGGCTGTCGCTAACTCAAAGAAACCTAGAAGCCATAAGCGCTCTAAGCATATTGAGAGGAAATACCATTTGATTCGAGAGATCGTGCAGCGCGGAGACGTGGAAGTGAAGAAGATCTCAACGGTGGACAACCTCGCAGATCCATTCACCAAGGCCCTAGCGAACAAGGTCTTCGACCAACATCAGGAGGGATTAGGCATGAAGGACTACACACACCTTCTTTGAGTCAAGTGGGAGTTTGTTGTCAATGGTGCCCACAAGAAGAGTTGTAGTCTTTATTTTGTACATTTGATGTAATAAAGTCTCATGAAGACTCTTGCTTGTAATTGCCTATCTATTCATTAATAAAGTTGAAACGTTCATTCATTCTTTCTTTGTTTGAAGCTTTATGATAAAACCTTAGTCTTTTAGTCCATAAACAAACTTAACAACTTACGAAGAGACAAATGTAGATTTGCATGAACAAACTCTTCGTAGTTTGCTTAAAACGTTATATTCGCAATCTAAGGGTCAAAGGACTATTGACCTCAGTATGATTGTTAGAAGAATCTATGATGTCTGGTTATGAGGCATTGAGAGTTGAGACTCTATAGTTCTTCTAGGTATCTTCCGAAGGTACTGAATTGACCAGTGCACTTCTAGAGACAATATAAGAACAAACCATTTAACCTCTTATGTCTCGAAGTCACTATGTATGAATTGCATCATGCTTACCTTAATCCTGAAATGAGACATGCCATTTCACACCTTAGTATTCTCATTTGAGAAAGTCAAAGTTCGGACTCACTATGTGATTCCGAACAAGGCCTATTGGTGAAGTACTAAGTTGTGAGTCTGTCATGAGTAACTTTGTGAAGTTCTCATAGATATGGAATTCATGTACAAGATTGCTGAAATGCAATGTATGTCACCTCATGCTTTGTTCCTTGGAGTGTGAATAAATGAACTGGCCAGTGTCCAAATTGAGTCCTGACTCTTTTGGATGAAACAATGTGACTTGTTAGCTCCTCGTCAATACATTGTTTCTAACTTATTCACAAGCGACAAAGGAGTTGAGGAAATAACAGCTAGAAGGGTAAAATGGTAATTTAGTAAATCCCGACTAGCTGATGACATTCATGAAGGGTAAACATAGATAATATTCAGTGGATCCGCTCATTACAATTAGGTGAATTCTTGAGTAGAAAATAAATTCATTTGAACCGAGAGATTTTCAGTGTCAGCTCTTTAGTGGAGTCAGTTGGCATTAAGCTAAACTTGGAAAAGGTTTGTGAACTTTTGAGTCCAAGTTTTTAGCTCAAGCTTTGTTCATTTGGGTCCATGAGGTCACTGTCACGAATCACATCGATAGGAATTGTTAAACTGGAAGCTAAGTCAAAACAAGAACGAAAATTGTCGAAAGGGTATTTTTGTCTTTTGAGACAAAGGATGAAATGAATGTCAATAAATTTTTGACAAGGTCATTTTATGACATGTTTCACTCGGCCATGACTTGATCATTGGGCCTTGTGAATTAATTTCATTTCATAAGAATTTTATTGAAAATTCTTATTGGGCCTTTTTCATGTTGTCATGAACAAATGGAAAAGCTTCTAGAAGTCTTTTCTAGAAGGCTATAGGCGCCCAACATACCCAAGAGATAGAGAGAATATTTTGTGCATAAATGTATGAAGATACTTGCCAAAAGAAAAAGAGGAAACAAATTTCCTCTAAGGGAAACAAGAGGTAGGCGCCCAAGTTGAGAAAGAAGCAAGGTAAGGAACAAAAAAGGAAACAAATCCAAGGCTTAATGAAGCCTACCTTGGCCGAGTGCATCATAGAGGAAAAGAGGAAATTGGCTCATGAATATGTGATATTCTATAGAAGAGGAAACTACCTTATTGAAGGTGAGACCTCTCCTATAAATAGGAGCCTCATTCTTCTCATTTTTTTCATTCCACATAAGTTAGAGATTGAGAGCTTCTCTCTCTAGAACTTGTGGTTGCCGCCCCTCTTCTCTCTCTCTCTAAGTTTATTTTCGATTTTTCTTGTCTTGGCACCTAGGTCCTCACTCGACCTAGTGTTTAGCTCTGCGACTTCGAGACTCGTTCTTAAGTCGTAGTGTTTAAAAGTGCCCACTCACTGATTCCTTCTTTTCGAGTGATTTAGTGATAGAAACTTTCGTGGTTGCTCGAGGTGCCGAGGAAAGAAAGAGAGACGTGCTGCGAGGGGAGACGAGCGTTGCAAACTTTCCACAAGCTTCTTCAAAGTTCAAGCTTCAAGAAAGGTTAGTAAACTTCTAGCTCATATTGGTTTTTAATTACATGTACTTGCACTTGTCTAGGTTAGTAAAAACTGTTTTACTTGTAAAAGAAAATTTTTAAAATTCCGCCGCTTACCGAAGCGTTAATTATTTTCTCAAACCCTAGATCGATTCCAACAGTACGGAGGTATGTATGTAGTTGACTTGGGCAAAAAGACCTGCTTGTGCAAGCGATGAGACTTGTCAGGTATGTTTTCACCATATTATCATTAAGGCAGTTATTTTGATTTATCTTCATGAACATGACTAAACTAAGTTTTGTAATTGATCTGTAAATCTAGGAATTCCATGTGCACATGCTATTACATGTATTTAGTCAAGACATGAAAAGGCTGAACAATACATCAGTGATTGCTACAAAAAGAGAAACCTACATGAAGACTTATCAGTACATGATCAATCCGATGAACCCCATCGAGCAATGGCCAAAAACATGATTACCCCTTATGGGAATGCCTCCGAATATAGTTGAACCAGGAAGGCAAAAAAAAAAAAACTAAGGCGAGTGGAACATGATGAGCTTGTGCCACCAAATGGTACAAGGATGTCTCGGAAATATGTCACAATCCGATGCTTAGATTCAGGTCATAACCTTACAAAATGCTTTCGGAGACAATAAGAGGATTTGGTAAGTTTTTAAATTAACTTGGATACTAAAAAGCAAAACTAATCATTGGATTATACATGTAGAGACAAGAACAACGAGCTGCTAGAGATGCTCATCGGGCTACTAGAGATTCTCATCATGGAGGTCAATTTGGTGTAGCTAAACGTGGTAGTAGTCAGAATGCACCCACCCAAGTCAATCAACAACCACAACCAAAGGTTAGTGATTAATCTAGTCATGTTTAATATCATACCTAAAAGTATATGTTATGTGTAAAATCTGATGATGTTTAATGACTCTAATTTCAACGGAGTCCGAGACTAAACAGGGTTCCAACAAGGCAAAACGTTTTAATGCCAAGAAATTTTATCTGATTGGGTAAATTGGTTCTATTTTGATGCTGAAATGCTCAGAGAATGGTAGTTACTGACTGTATTATTTTGTGTAATGTTTAGGCATTTTTTCTGAACTTTTTTGTGTACCAAATTTATTTCTAAATTATGGTGTAATATTTTGCGTATCAAACTTATTGCTAAATTATGGTGTAATATTTTGTGTATCAAACTTGGTAATATGGTGCCAACTTTTTGTGTATCTGACTTGGTAACATGGAGCCCAAATTTTGTGTATCGGATTAGGTCATATGTAATATGCAATATTCAGCTTGGCAACTCTTTTGTGTACCAAACTCTGTAATGTGTAATATTACAAGTAATTTTTATTGCATTTGAAGTCTATTATTTACAAGCATATTCAGTATGCTATTTACAACTCTTTTTAATTGCATTTCTCATTTTCAGTTGTTCAAAAACATGACACATATCAATGACACACAGATTAGTGACATTCATTGGAGTTCTTTGAACATACAAAAAAGTCACATAAAAACATTACACTGATCAAATATGATAAACCATTGAGGCTATTGCTACAATATAACAAGGAGGCTATTTGAACAACATAACCCAAACAACTCCCACGACAATTGCAATCAGGTAACGTAAATTGTTTTGGCTGCCTCTCTTATCATCCCGCTCATTTGCTTCATCTCAATTTAGACTCTGTCATTACCGGACTTCTTCGAAAATTCAACATTTCGTTCGTCTTCGAGTATATTGATTTTCTTCAGCAAGCCAAGAATGATTTAGACAGATCGTTTACACATTTGTGGATCAATTCACTTTAACATATCACAACCTGGTTCACCATTCTTCTGCACAATCGAAATGAACAGAGACGGACCAAAATATCGACGAAAGTAACACATCCGAAGAACATGGAAGAAATGAACACTTGTATGCTGAACACCCACAAAACCTTAATCCTGGATTGTCAGAGGTCAACGCCGTATGCTTGACACTCAAACACGCCACAATAGCAACGAGGAATCCGACGAAGATTGAAAGATTGCGTTTCACCGACTACAGGTGAGAAACCACTTTGGGAAGACGACGCCATTGCGTGTGACTATGAGGTTTAGGGTTTCGACTGTGTTAGGAAGCATGATTTGTGGGAATCTAGGGTTTGGAGGATTTCAAATCGAGAGATTTATTAAATGATGTTATGAAATTATTTTCTAAAAACATCATTCATATATTAGGTCGAATAAAAGGGCAAAATGATAATTTTCCTCATTCAAGTCCTCACGTGCCTAAAACGTGCCTTACAGATGGATGGTAGCTGTCAAAACTTGATGGAAGGGGTTAAAGTCCAAGAAAATCAAAGTTCAGATAAGTTTTTGTGGTTTTTTCGAGATGAGGGGGAAGTTTGTTACCGAGCCCAAAGTTTAGGAGAATTTGTGTAATTTATCCTTAAATATATGTTATTTATTAAATAAGATATGCTGATTACACAGAGAACATTATGGCATTTAAATTAGATATTTGTTTGACCAATAATTTAGGAAAGAACAATAAATATGCAAAGAAACCCAATATTCACTCATACACGTTTTTACTCGCCCAAGTGTATTTTTGCTCGCCCAAAAGCACCAAATCACCCATTTTAAGCCAAAGTTCCGTTAAGCCCACAAATAACTCAAAACCTCCAAACCTAACTCAAAAACTCTATAAATACCCATACCTCTAATTTTTCTCTCTAACTATCTCTCACTAAGGCAAACCCATGGAAAAATTCTCTTTACTCCTCTCTCTTGATTCTTCTCCCATAAGAGCATTTGAGACCAAAAAAAAAAAAAAGGAAATAGTTCACTTCCATTCTCTCTAGAATGAGAAAATAAATATTTAATCTCGTTCAAAGACTTTCTCTCACAAACCAAGGCTAACCTGATACGAACCACGCCAACAATGTGACGGTGACCCGGAACCAATGTTGGTGCCTTCGCAAACCAAGATCTCAAGTTCGATGACTCCGCGACCCAACGCCTAGAGAGACGTGAACCTTGAAATAATGAGGACGCCACAAACGAATGTGTAAGTTCGCTTGATAAGTCGGGGATGAACGTCACAAGGAATACCTTGATAAGTTCAGAAGTTTCTTCAAGAAACAAAGAGAATTCTCTCACTTTTTTTTAATAAGGAAAATACAAGAAACCTTTGTCATTCATGAAACCTCCTTAAATAAGGAAAATACAAAGCAAATTCGGAGTTCCTGGTTGCCCTAACTTAAATGGGCCTAGAAGACATTATTTAGGCCTAATAACATTAAAATTAAAAGGCTAACTTAATTAATACCTAACACATATGGGCTTCATTTAACATAAATAAAGCTCAAAAACACTTTAAAAAGACTCCAATTTAACCCATTGTTTTTTTGCTACGAAATAACAAATAAATAACTCAAACAATAATAACTAAAATGACTCTTCTTCAATAACAACTTGAATGACGTGAATAAGCTCTCATCTTCTTCTATTCCCATTTTCTTTGCTCTCGTCTTTGTATTTCTTCCATTCCTCTTCCCTTAAGCCATGAAACTCTTCTTTGAAGTCTTCAACTCTTGAATTCGGAATTGGCTCCTTGAAACGCCTTTGTTTCTTTGCATGTGGGATCATATCATAACCAATGTTAACCAAGCCAAATTACATTTCTTCTCTAATCTGTCCAAGATCTTGAGAAATCGATTATCATGTTTTTCACTTAATAAGAGCAATATCCCATCACACACGTCACGTTTTCTCTTTTCTAATGAAACTTCAACGACGGACTCACTTCTTGTGTGAGGTCGAGCGAAGAGCTAACTCACTTCCGGCGTGAAGTCGAGCGGAGAGGGAACTTACTTCTGGCGTGAAGTCGAGCGAATAGTGAACTCACTTCCCACTTCCGACATAAATTAGAGGGGACTCACTTCCGGCATGATGTCGAGCGAAAAAGCCACCACGACCACACTCAAATCTCTCTCTAGAACGGTAGATTGAGGGATGTTTCTTGTTTAGACCCCAAATCGCTCTCTCTTTTTCAGCTTCAAAAGGAGTTGATTCCTCACGATTCAAAGATCTTTTGAAACTCTCGGTCAATTGAGTTCTTACTCCAATTTTTCTTGAACATCCCGAGCCCTAGAAAATTGATTTCAGGCCCATCAAGATAAGACATGCGACCAGGTTTACTCACACTATGTGTAATTGAACGTTAATAAAAAAAAAAAAAAGCATTAGCAGATCCCATGACTTATATTCTTTTTCAATTTGGGTTTTACTCACTCAAATGAATTCAAGGACATATTAAAAAAAATAAAAATAAAAATTGACTGGTGGGAATGATTTGTGGATTATGAACTGCTATAATAGCTAAATGAAGCCAGTTAAAATCCAAAAAGTAATTATTGTAATTGGGATTTGGGATTTGGGGTTGATTAAACAAATATTAAAAAAATATTTAAGCATATGGTAGGTCCACCGACACATGTGAACCTTAGTGTCAAACATATGTAATAACCGGTAGATAGATCTCTATGGCACCTTGTTGACTTGTAGCTGGGCTAGTTATTGATTGACCTGTAACGTGATCAATGATGTATTAAGAGCATATCAAATGCAAGCAATTAAAGTTGCTTCGTTGTTTATTTGACAATATCATGTCATTTTCATTTTTGCATATTAATATTATGAGTTGTAATGGTTATGGTAAAGTAGACAATTATGACACCAATGCCAACTATTTTTTAACATAAAAAATAATAAAATACTAAACACTCCAATGTCTTCAATAGAGTGAGACCAATTTTTAGCAACTTTTGGTTCTACCATCACTGGAGTATTTTTATGTAAGATACTACAAATGTTGATAAAAATAAAATAAATAAATATTATTATTTATGATGTGTAAAGTAACTTTAGTTGCTTGCATTGGAGATTCTCTTAATTCTTAATGTGGGAACTTATTAACGGGGGAACTTATTGAGTACTAAGAAGTGATTGAACATTTTATCCCTCGGGCTCACTGTTTTTATTATTTAAAAAAAAAAAAAAAAAACTTGTATTTGAATGTTCTATGAAATTTGCTTCGAATTCAAAATAGAAATCTCCGGACTTTTAATATCTTGAATTCATGTTTGTTTTGTCCACGGTTTAAAATTTAATCCATGTTTCTGGTCATGAAGTCGATGTCAAACTAAAAATCACTTCTTTATTAAAACAATCAACAACAATCTATGATTAACTTTTTAAATTTATGCTAGCTATAAACATGTTTCAGTTTAATGTTTTTGTTAGAAAAATAATAAACTTATTTATAAACTTCTTAAAAAGTTTATTGGAAACTTATTTAAAGTCAAGAATATAAATCTTTTATTGAATTTTATTTTATTTATATATTCCATTATAGGCACTGTAGTTTAATAGCCAACAAAAATATTCATGCTTTGGAAATAGCCAACGTTTGTAAACATTTGGAAAAATAACCAAACAGCCTAGGTGGCATAAGTGATAGCTAATAAAATTACTTTTATGACCTTAACTTTTTAAATTAATCATTTATCTCTCCTGATTTTGAATTCGTCACTTTCTCTCTCATACTTTCTTTCCTACATTTTTTTATAACAACTACAAAAATCCATATCTATCTCATATGAATTCGAAATTGAGTGATTCCAAATCTTACAGATTTGTGGCACCGAGATCTTCAAAAATAGATCTATTGTCTTTGATGAAAAATCATGTTTAATGCGTCATGTTTACCTGTGTTTGTAATGAATTTTCCAGAAATATTCAATAAATTTTCATTTATTTCCAGATGATTTCCGAATTTTTTTAGTTATTTCCATATCTAAGGCAGTAACGTGATTTTTCTACATCTATGGCATTAAAAATTATTTTTCATCCAACATAATGGGTCTATTTTTGAAGACCTTGGCGCCACGAATCCGTAGGATTTGGAATCACTCAATTTCGAGTTCATATGAGATAGATATGACATTTTGAAGTTTTGATAAAAAAAAAATGTTTGAAAAAAGTTCGAGAGAAGATAACGAATCCAAAACCAAAAGAAATAGAAAGTGACGAATTTAAACAATTAATGTCATAAAAGTAATTTTTATTAATTATCAATTCTGCCACCTATGTTGTTTGGCTATTTTTTGAAAAATATGCAAACATTAGCTATATCCCAAACGTGTTGTTTGTAATGGCCTAATTAGTTACAAAATTCTTCCATTATTCATCGGTGCTCTTTTTTGCGGTCGTAACGGACTTTGCGGCAACAAGCTAGGTGCTATGGATTATTTTTTCAAATATATTTTAGTCCAACAATGATAGATCTAAACCAGCAATTCCATCAAGTGAAAGTTGTATTGGGGGAGTGCTTTTATAGCGTAAACAATGTTTTCAGCTTGAGTATAATAGCTAATTTGAAATGTAAAATTTTCAAAATAATCAAAGTTAAGTTTATTTTGTACAATAGCCAATAAACCACATAAACTCATTTGAAGAGACAATAATACCCTTAATTTAAAATGAAGGGTTAACAAAAATAAATTAGTTAACAAAAATAAATTAATTAATAAAAAAAATATTACAATAAATAACTGTTTCATTAAATAGATTAAAAAATTCTCTAAAGATATTACGAGATCTTCACCATCGATCTTCACCGTCGGTCTTCAAGCCAAGTCAACCTACGCAATTTACCGCCGATCCGTCTCGAACCGCCAATTCTCCGACCGGAGACACAAAGTCGCCAATTCTCCTACAAAATAAATCGAAACTACTACGAATAAACAGAAATAAACCGAATTAACATGAATTAATTCCGAATTAACCTGAATTAATTACGAAATAAACAGATATAAACCGAATTAACATGCATTAACACGGATTAAAGCCAACCTAACCTCACGAATTCTAGATCGAGGCGGAGGTTTGGTCACGATCATCATGCAGATCCAAGCCGATCTCTGGTGGCTCGCCTTCGCCAGGCTAGATCTGCGCTCGCTCCTCCTTGAAGGACACGTCCGGGATGGAGCCGCGGTCCCCATGCGACAGGTCGGGACCACGGAGGGGGCGAGGAAGATGAGGTGCTCGAGTGACCACGGCGGCTTGAACTTGGCGTTTATCACGCACAGGTTCTCGGCGTAGAGGATGGCCGGGAGTGAGGAGAATCGGGATCAGAATTCGGTGAAAAAGGTTATGCAGTCGTCGACGACGGGGTTGACGTTGGGAATGTGCGTGACGAGGCCGTCAGAGAAGCCGTGGTTGGTGGTCGATGGTGCAGACGGTAAAGCCCGCTTGCCCGAGAGAGAGAGAAAGAGAGAATCGGCTTGATATATATATATATATATATATATATATATATATATATATATATATAGTTTTAAAAGCAATTTGTTATAAAATAATAATTAGTTTTAGAAGAAGCTCTTTGCCTTGTACCCACTGGAGTGCATGGAAACTTTGAGGCTTGACCTCGTGGCTTGTGTTAAAATACCACAAAATGTTTTTCTTTTTCTTTAAAGGTTTCTTTGTTTTTTTTTTTTCATGATTGAAATTAATTCTGGTGACTTGTGGACCCACGATATATGAAGTAATAATGTATGTGAGAGATAGAGATCGTCGGCATCAATGAAATACTACACTAAATGAATAAATAAAATTGCTTGAAATACTACACTAAATAAAATTGAATCGGTAAATGAATAAATGGACATCAATGAAATATATCATTGAATAAAGAAAACGGTAAAGGAAACAATTGAATTAATACAATATGCAATATATTTGGATAATCATTTGTTGACCTATTCATATGATTCTCTTTTTAAATAAAACGAGATTGCATTAGAGATATTTTCGACATAAAAATTTTGGCTGAAATACCACGTCAGCGAAATTGGCTATTTCTCAAAATAAATGTAAACGTTGGTTAATATGCAATCTCAACGTTTGAATTTGTTTAGTCCGTTTAATTATTCTATAATAATTATATTTCTTTATTTTTATAACTTTTTATTTTAATTTGTTTATTATTTTGAGCTTTACAATTTTGTTACTGTTTATAGTTTCATTTATAAAACATAATCTCAAATTATTGTTTATACTTCAAACATAAAAATAAAACAAAGATTCATTCCTACAACTCTTATCATTGTGCATATGTTATTAGTACATAACATATATATGGCACGTGTTTTTTTGTTGTTATTTTTAAGTTGTGCGGAGCTTTTCATTAGATTTAAGGGAAAACACTCATAAATACAAGAAAATAACATTTTAAAACAAGACGAATTGCAAACCTATGTGAGATTTAATCTAACGCTAAGTACATTTGTTCTATTATCTTGTGTATACTTCTAACAATGTGAAAAATATAGAGCACATTAAAATTCAAGTAGTCATTAGGCTCTTTCAAAATACTGATTATCATAGTTGGACGAAATTTAAACAATCATGGTCCGATGATTATGACAAAGATGATTTTCCTGTATAAGCCAAAACCTAGCACGAATTCGACAAAAGGATAGTGGAAGGCGGCTAATCCGTCTCCATTTTAAAACAAAGCAAGCAATATACAACAACAAATTAAAATGTCCACAAGCACCCTGTAAAAAAAAAAAAAAAATTAAAATCAGATCTCGTCACCACTATGACTGGTTTGTGCAACCTCTACAGACTACAGTGCCACGCTAATATTCACGATGTCTGCTGATGTGAGCTTACTTTGCACCATCGCCATCGCTGACCGCTCGTTGAACCTCCGCCAAAAAATGGAAGTCCGACGACACCAATTCGTAAGCCAAAAAAATCACCAGAGAGCATATATGAAATTATTAAAGACCAACGACTAAAAAAGGAAGATCTCAGATTTGTACAACCTTCTACCTTAAGATGAGACACAAAAGACTTTAGGCCAACTCCTACCACACGCTATATCATCAAATATAGTACAAAATTTTCTCCAACAACACTGGAAATACAACACTATATTTTAGTGTGTGTACATTATCACACAAAATTTGGTGTGTCATTGTATCATACGGAAAGGAAAAAAAAAGTTTTATATTATTTTAACTTTAGTTTATTATCAATTCCACTACCAAACCAATTTTATTGTACTATTTTATTGATTTTAATAATATAGTAATGAATAATAGTATTTTTAGTGTGAAATTTAGTGTTGTGATTGGAGTTGAAAAAAATTAGTTCTAAAAACACACAAAAATAGTGTTATTTTAACACAAAAGTTAGTGTTAGGGTTGGAGTTACCCTTAGAAAAAAGATAGTATACTACCAGAGAAACAAGAAAAATATGTTCTTTGAAAAAGGCGGCTATAGAGTAAAAGCTAGGTCTTTACTATTTTTTTTAGAGGAAATGGCGGCAAAAAGACCCAATGTTTTCGGGTTATTACAATTATGTATCCAACGTTTAAAA
The DNA here is from genome assembly GCF_054948205.1 of Urtica dioica subsp. dioica. Taxonomy (NCBI): domain Eukaryota; kingdom Viridiplantae; phylum Streptophyta; class Magnoliopsida; order Rosales; family Urticaceae; genus Urtica; species Urtica dioica. The sequence continues at coordinate 16,009,095 of NC_142767.1, forward strand.
TTGGTGGGTAAAGTACCCAAACCCAAGAAGTTACTACTCCGTTGGTACCTTGGACGTTAAAAATGAACGGAAGGCGACGTGGCTGCATCTTAGGATACTTGTGAGAATTTATTAATTACCTAAAAAATCAAATAAAACATTGCAAAATACATTGTAAAAAAAAAAGAAATGGGGCTGAGCGCGAAGACGGAGACTCTGGTGGCGGTGATCCCCTGCAGCCGCGGACGCGGGCGTACAACGCGCTGCTGACGGGCTACGTCAAGGCTCGCTCCCTCCGCGACGCCGAGTCGGTGGTGTCGGAGATGGAGCGCAACGGCGTGTCCCCGGACGACCACACCTACAGCCTCCCCATCGACGCCTACGCCGACGCCGGCCGCTGGGAGAGCGCCCGCATCGTCCTCAAGGAGATGGACGATCTGGAGAGGATTCCGGCGACGCTGTGGAGGAGGAACAGAGACGCCACGGCTAGGGTTTGGAGCTGGAGAGCCGAGCCGATTCGGTCGCCGGAGTTGACGGCGTCGAAGAAGGAGACGAGCGAGTCGAGGATGGCGAGCGATGAGAGCAGGGACGCCAATACGAGCGACGGAGTCGGAGAAGAAGAAGAGGAATGTGGAGATCGGTTGATTTTTTAGGTAATTAATATACAAAAAATTCTCACAAGTGTTCTAAGATGCGGCCATGTCGCCTTCCGTTCATTTTTAACGTCCAAGATACCAACGGAGTAGTAACTTCTTGGGTTTGGATACTTTACCCACCAATTTTAAACGTTTGATACATAAGTGTAATAACCCGAAAATATTGGGTCTTTTTGCCGCCATTTCCTCTTTTTTTTTACGGACTAATTTTGTTGTCCAAATGAGCCTATTAAAACATGAAAGGAGATCCTTAGACGAAAAGGAAATCTGCTCATTGGATGCTTCAATTATTACTTTTCGGCGCGAAGAGTTGTTAAATGTTGGTTTTGCTTGTAAAATGCTACAAATTGAATGCGTAACTCAAAAATCCTAGCTATAGTTATTTAGATGCTTGTGACACGTGTACATTAAAAATTCAATGTAAACGTGATGTTATGATCCAGTTTATCTTTTAATTTTTAGTTGAGCCATAAGTGAAACTTGAACATCTAAGCATACAATGACATACTTATGTAGTAGCTAGTTTAGTCTAGTGGTAATTCAACACAACAGCTCTAAAGTAAAAGTCATGGATTCAATCTATACCGGACAACAAATACCCTTAAAAAAACTTATGAGAAGTTGATAACTTTTCTCGAAGGGCTTCTTGGAGATAAATTTGGTGCACATGTCCGCCCATGAGAAAATGGATATCCCGGAGGAAGATAGTAGAGCGAGGCTTTGGCACGGTCCCGTAGAGAGAACGGAAAAAGACTAAGGTGGATGGCTTTGTCGGTGATGTTTTGGAGCTTGAATGTTTTGCTTATCTCGACAAAGTTGGTGATGTGATCCTGGGGATCTTTGGTGGGCAGCCCTACAAACACTACAACAAATACCACATTTACCGACGATTTTTTCGTCGCTAAAAACCCCGTAATCGTCGCTAAATCTCTTTAGCGACGATAATAATCGTCGCTAAATATGCGTGCCTAAATATATTTAGCGACGATTTTATCGTCGCTAAATATTTACCGACGATATTAGCGACGATAATGTCGTCCTTAAATGTCGTGACGAGAAGTTTTTTTCCATTTTGAAACAGGGAATTAGCGACGAAAAAGTCGTCGCTAATTCACGCGCGAAAAATTCCCGCGTGAATTAGCGACGACTTCTAATACTTCTGTGTAATAATAGTCGTCGCTAAATATTATTATTTTTATTTTTATTTTTATTTTTTTTCGTCGTTAATTATTTATTTTTTATGGTTTTTTGTTTATGAAATTCTAAAATGAAAAATCAAATAAAAACTAAATTATATTATCCAAATCAAGAAATATATAAAAAAAAATCCGATTACGTACGTTTTCGGTTATCGAGAAATATGTACTATACACAAAATTTCTAATAAAACACTACTCGCGACGTTTGCTTTGTCGTCCCGCCGCTCGTTTTCCTCCTCCTCGACGTGAAACGCTCTTTTGCTGGCGCTGAAGTTCTACAGGCATCTGAAATTCAAAACAAAATACGATCCTACCGAAATTTCGGCAGAATCTCCCTTATAAACTTAACAACCCGGCATCAGCCTTTAACTTTAAAACCTGCATAGAAACATCCTAAAACTAACAATAAATCCAACCTCAGTGGTTCGATCATTTTTAAATCTATAAACAACTAATTAATTTCACATTTTTAGTCATTTCTAACAAAAATTAAATCCAATTTCAATTTCAATCCATAACCAATTAATTAATTTCACATAAACTACCTAATTTTCGTTAAACTAATTCATTAATTTAAGTTTGTTACCTTTAGAGAATCGGTTAGTAATTACCTTTAAACTAATTCGTTAAACTACCTTTAATTCATTAATTCATACATAAACTACACAAACTTAAACAATTTTAAATTTTCTAATCGTAATTAACAAAATTACATTTCCTAATTTATTAATCTCTAATCTACTATACTTATACACATAATTAATCTCTAATCCTAATTTACAATTTTAAATTATCAAACATCCTAAATTATATCGTAATTAAATCCTAAATACTAAATTATATACTAAATTATAGATTAAATACTTATATCCTAAATAATTATATATAATTATAACTAATTATATATATAACTAATTATGTAAATACTTATATCCTATATAATTATAACTAATTATATAAATACTTATATCTATATACTAAATTATGTAATTATATAAAATATAACTTATATATATATAAATATTTATAACACCCAAATAAGCATAATATCACAATTTTTAAAACCTAATCTGTTAATTAACAATTTATAACTAATTAATTCATTACCATTTATAACTAATATATAAATAAAGTTATATATATATAAATATTTATAACTAATTCATACAATTTCATTTTTTATAACTAATTTAATTAAAATAATTTAAATTACCTAATATAAATAACTATATACTAATTAATAACTAACTATATAATATAAATAACTATATATAACAATTTTTATATATAAAGTTATAAATAAAAAAAAAAAAAAAAAAAAAAAAAACTTACCGTACGTGGACGCGCGACGACGGTGGACGAGGACGAGGAAGACGAGGACGGTGGACGAGGACGAGGACGAGGACGACGAGGACGAGGACGGCGTTGGTGGTGGAGCGGCGACGGCGTCGGCGACGGCGGAGCTGCAGACAGGAGAGAGATAGTGAGGAGAGAGATAGATGTGAGGAGAGAGAGAGAAGTGAGGAGAGAGAGACTTACCGGGGAGGCACACGGCGTCGACTGCCTCGGGGCGGCACACGGCGGAGGAAGCGCACGGCGGAGGAGGAGAAACCAGAGAGAGATTTTAGAGATTTTAGGGTTTGGGAGCGAATGAGGGGTCTGGGTCGCGACCTGGTATTTAAAGACATTTAGCGACGATTTAATCGTCGCTAAATGTCTTTAAATTTCGTAGCTAAATCAACTTAAATTTTCAGTTCATAAACCAGGCATTTAGCGACGATTTCCTCGTCGCTAATAGATTTTTTTACACATTTAGCGACGATAAAATCGTCGCTAAATCGTTTCATTTAAATTATTTTGGGGGGATTTTTCCCTCTTTGAATTTCGTTAAATTTCGAAATTAATTCCAAACTATTAGCGACGATTTAATCGTCGCTAATTGTTTCCCGCGAACTTAGCGACGAATATACACATTTAGCGACGATAAAATCGTCGCTAATTATCTTTGCCGCCAAACTTTAGAAGTTTTGGCACCAAATAATTAGCGACGGAATTATCGTCGCTAAAAGGTTGATTAGCGACGAAAAATTAGCGACGATTTAGTCGTCGCTAATACTTCCGTCGCTAAATGTCATATTTCTAGTAGTGAAATTGGGCCTGTTGAACCATGTGGATCACCTCTGTCTTGATCTCTAAGTTTTGGGTCTCCCCAACGACCGGGAGCACGATGGACGATTGTGTCGTATCGTCCGGCAGCAAGCCGTATTCGAACAGAGTCTTAATTTGGCGCGTCTCCCCATCTCTTGTGCTTTTGCCTTTTTCAGATTCTTTTTGCACATTTTTTTCTATCTCGGGATCTAGCGAAAGAAGCTTCAAAGTACCGTCCTTTCGCATGCACCTTCAAAAAACAAAGTGAACACAAAAGTTAAAAAAACAAATAATAAAAGAAATCAAATTGTAAGAACGAACTATTTCTTTCGCTAAAATAAACTAGTCCCCGACAATGGCGCCAAAAACTTGTTGCGAATAAATCAACACACACAAGCGCATGTGTCGCCCAAGTAAAATAGTGTACAATAAGTGCGAGTATTGATCCCACGAGGACTAGCAATATTAACGATTTTTTTAGCTTGACGCGAATTGATTTCAAAGTAATGTAGAGATGGTTTTAAACGACTAATAAAAATAAATAAAAAACAATAACGATTTGTAAATCAAAGAGAAAAGCAGGGCTACGACTTCACCACGAACCAACTACGTTGACTATCCCTATTTTGTCTGTTGTTACGTTATATGTTGGCTTTATTTTTTAGTGCAAGTTGTTTGGAAAGATGTCGGTCTTCATGCTCCAGCTTCTGGTACGACATCCTTCCTCCTGTGTGCAGACAGTATTTCGGGCAAGTTTCCAGTTTTGCCAGATTGCCTCGCTGGTGTCTTTACTGCGTGATATTCTTGCGAGAATGGGTAAGGAAACCCTAGATACACTTCCAGGTATTGTACAGCTGCTATAAAAGCCATGCGCTCCCCCCTTAGCAGCCTTGACGCTTTATCAAAACACTTAGAACTCCTAGACGTGCAAGACCGGCGGATTGGGAGGCTTTGTGTATTGAGAAGAGCGGTGTAATTCCTCAAACACTATTCCAGAAGATTGAGTGTTTGTGTGATTTGGGTTATGTGTTTACGTGATTGAAGACTCACGTGCGTTTGAAGACTGAAGTCATCCGAGCATAGGCGTTTGCTCGAAGAGTGGAATTGAGGATGATCTCAAATTTAGAGGGAGTCCCTGGTCTAGGTATTCACTCGTGGTAATAGTCTCTAGGGCGTTGATTTTGTGTTGTAATCAGTTATCGGGAGACGATTATGAAATGAACGGTATAAGACCTTGCTTGTACTATTGACTACTATATAGTGAAATCATTTCCACTGGCAGAGTGCCCCCAGATGTAGGTTATGTTGCACCGAACTGGGTAACCATATTGTGTGTCGTTTATTTGTCGCACTGTTTGTTGATTATCCATTATCTGTGTTCAAGCAAGTTGTCGGACACATTGTCAACACATTGTGTGCGACATCTTGCCTTTGTGACTAATCAGAATTTCATTGTCTATTGTTGTCTCGTTCCTATGTTACCAATCTCACAATTTCTAACATATTCCCTAGCATCTCTCGAGCGTTCCGACAAACCTATGCAATTGACGAATTGTTATCCTTTCGGCTTCTAATCCTATTAAAACAATCACACGCATAAAGAACAAGAATTCAAACGATTACAGTTTCACCTAGAGTTGTCTACTAACCTAGGTCGATCGTGATGATTATAACAAAAAACATGATAAATTTACTCTCTCTCGAGTAGCAAACAAATCATATAGAATAATTCAAAGGTAACTAATCAATGAACTAACAAGTATGACTAATAATCAAGAAAAAAAATAATTGGGAACGAGCAATAGAAGAAAATAAGAGCATCATCAATGCGTTAACATTGGCTCGGGCTACGTCGCAGCCCCATGAAAATTTAGCCGCTAACGGAATCCATAAACAAAGCTAAGCATAAAATAATAATCAAAAGCAAAAGAACACATAATAAAACTAAAAACGAATTCATATTAAATAATTGATGTTCAACAATAATCTAGAGCATCAAAATAAATCAAAGAAGAGAAGAAAGAAGAACAATTGAGTTAGAGTTCAAGAGATTCGTCGGAGGCGTCGATTCCAACGAAGAACAATTTTTCTCTCTTCAAAAAGCTCTCCAAAGTAGTCAAACACAATATGAAAAACTAAAAAATAAAGGAAATATTAGGTTTAGGGTGTTTTTTAGAGCAATATGGGTCTTTGGATTGGATCCAAAAGCTCAAAGACGTCAAAAATTGGGTAACAAAAATTGTTGTTTTTTGCATTGGCGCAACGCGCTTCTTTTATAGCGCGGTATGCTTTGCAATTTTTTTTACTAAGGAAATATCATTTCCTTTTCGCTAAGGACATCTTGGATGACGAGGCTGTCGTTGGCGACATTGATGATGACCTCGGAGGTGCTTGTCATGTGCACTTGAATGGCGCGGCGCGCCATGGCGGAAATTTCCAAAAAATTGCTCTTCCCGGCACGCTGCTAGCTTGATTTGAGCGCGATCTGTTTCTGGACTTCAGCGCGGCGCGCCAGAACGTTGACCACCTCCAAAAAGAGGTGACTTTGCTCAAAAGTTGCCTTTTTGATATGTTTTGACTCATGTTTTCTTCTAAGTGACTCCCGCAGCTCAATTTAGCACCCAAAATTTTAAATTCACCATAAAATATCAAATAACCTTCAAATACATTTGAAAACTCGCTAGAATCACGCTCGGGAAAAAGATATTATATAACATACTTTTCACTTTTTCGAAGCGGGTGAGAGCGGTCCAAAACCCTAAAAAAGAGGGCTTAGTTAGGTGGCCAACATGCAGCCTTTTCTTGCTCTTATGACTCTTTTAGTGATTACAGAGAGAGGTTGGATCAATTGAAAAACACGAGGTGGTGGTGACATTGTTTAAGGTAGTGAGATAGAGATGAGAAAGAGATAAGGTTGAATTATAATTGTAGCATTTGAATCTTAGGCGAGCTGAGGGTGAGGGTATTCCACATTTAATAAATTTTGAAATTACTTAACGTGATTAAGATTGTTGTTCAACTAGTGGGTGAAATAACTTGTTGAACAACTGATTGTTTTTAGCCATATTAAAATCAAACAACAATCAAACAAGCAATCAAGAGAAAGCAATAAAGGACTCGAGAGGTTTGGTAACCTTGTTTGGTGATAAAAACACCTACTCAGGGGGACTGATAATCTCAATAGTCAAAGGTACGTGAATATTAAGGCTGAGGATTTCCTCTGCAAACACCTCGTGTCTTTGACTTCTCTAATGGATCTGCAATCTAAACTCCCCTTAGATGTGAGATTTCCTCTCACTTTCACTCAATCCTTTCCCGAAGATTGACAAGCACGTCAATGCAAAAACACGCGCTTACAAACTCAAATAAAGTTGTACAACAGTTGCAAGCACCAATAACTAGTTGTCGATGATGATCTCCAAAGTAGAGAGACTGGTTCAAGGTTTAAGGTGACGTGATTTTACCTAACAGAAAAGTGAATAACCTACTTCGACTCAACATGAGTTTTATTATGTTACCATAAAATCTCTCGCGAACTTGATATTCTCGGAAACCAAATATCAGAGCATATTCACCAAATAATATAAAAACAGAAAACATGATATTTCTTGTTTTATTCGCACGGGTGCAAAGTGACGTTAGTAACTCGGGTCTTGAATAACTTCTTCCATCTTGTCTTGAACAACGTACTTAAATAAAATTGTTTTTCCAAACTAAACCATGCCACAGAAGGATCCAACAAATTTTAAATTAATTTGTAAGACTTTTGTGAAAATTATATTAGACTGTTAATCGTGATTTAGCATAATAGACTCTTACTTAATTCATAAAATTTATGTGAAATTATTCAAACATAATTAAATTAAAGTTTAGATATTTATAACGTATTAAATTTATTATGTTTTTTGTGGTTAATAATTTTTTAAAAAACTTGATAAATATATATGGGGGTATACATTTATATTTACCTTACTGCAACAGTTTTCATTTAGCTAATTTTCTATGGAAAGCTGATTTTTTTAATTAAGAAAGAGGGACAATATATACAAAAAAAAAATATAAGAAATCAAAATAATTAATTGTTTAGAAAAGTAAAATATAATTACAAATTTTTATAAAAATAGTCAGTTAATTTTTTATTTTATTTTTTGTATCTAGCCAGAAAAGTTTACAAAAAAACTTGACTCTCTCATTTTTTTTTCTTTTTCATTTAATAAATCTAAAAATTACTTAAATAATGTGATTTGGGACACCATTCTTGAACTAATTGGTATCCACACAAAACGTTGGACAAGAAGATCATCTTGACACCGATAAAAACCTTTCTCTGCCCGAAGTAGACGATGGTTTATAGACGAAGGCTTACGACATAGTTGGGGTATTGTATAAGTCAATTTTAGTTTATGCATATTCACCGGGGAGGGGTTGAAAAAAAAGATCATATAATTTTAGACTAAAATTGTGAGCTGGCTCCGCCGTGTCTATTAAGGATATTACGATTTTGCTTACCATACCATGCTTCCACAAAAAAGATTTAGTTGTTGGCCACGTTATGCATTAAGTGTCAATGTCGCTAATCATAGATCTAGTTGACCCCACTGGAATTGGCAGATCATGCATATCTAGGTATATCAAAGATCAAAATACCGAAAGCAAAAAATGAAAAAAAAAAAATACAAAATCAAAATAATGACAATATTCATCAAATCAACTAATTGTAGATAAAATTTCATATTCTACAACTAATTTAACAAAATAAGTCAAAAACACATTTAAATATAAATCCTATTTTCTAATGTAACAAAAAACTTGAAAAAAATTGGATACAAACTCCAATTAAAGTTTAAACACAATAATGAAGTTAAAAACTACGAATTTGAACTAAATCATCACAAACTAACGACGAATTTCGTGAAGAATACTAAATATCATCAGATTTTAAAAATTGTCGGTATTTGACCACTTACCGATAAATTTCCGTCGGAATGCGTAAAAATTTGCCTAAAGATAAACGGAATGTGGACGATTTCCACGGAAATCGGAGCGGTTTCCTCGGAATCCAAGAAAAAACGGAAAGTGAACAGTTTTGTACATACGTTACCAGAACTTAAAAAAAAACGGTTTCCAGATTGGTTTTCGTCCGATTTCCCCGGGATTTCAAACCTCAGTACTATATATATTGATTCATGAAGACCCACTTTCCAAATCACCAAAGATCGACCGATATATCATATCTCTTGGGAACACCATCACTGTTATACTCTCCCATAATAATAGTTTTGCATCAGAAAATGGGTTCAATTCCAAACTACTCCAAAAGCTACCTAGAGATTATGACAGAATCACCCTTGATCAAAGGCAAAGTAGTGTCAATCACGAAAAAAGACCTTGAATTCATGCGATCTCTCACTCTCAACTCCGACCACCCTTTCTACGTCCTCGACTTGGGCGTCGTGGCAAGTTTGATGGAGAGGTGGGCCCACTCTCTGCCGGAGTATCGCCCGTTCTACGCCGTCAAGTGCAATCCTGACCCGACCCTCCTCGCAGCCCTCGCTGCCGTTGGCTCTGCCTTCGACTGCGCTTCCCGAGCCGAGATCGAGGCCGTGCTCGCCCTCGGAGTCTCCCCCGACAGAATCATCTTCGCCAACCCGTGCAAGCTCAACTCCGACGTCGAGTTCGCCGCCGCCGCCGGAGTCAACCTCACCACCTTTGACTCCGTCTCCGAACTCCACAAGATTCGGAAGCTCCACCCGAGGTGTACCCTCCTCCTCCGAATCAAGCCTCCAATTGAATCCGGATCCGTACGGCCGTTAGGGTTTAAGTACGGCGCTCTCCCGGACGAGGTCGAGACGCTCCTCAGTGCCGCCATAAAATATCGTCTCTCCGTCGTCGGAGTGTCGTTCCACGTAGGAAGCGCCGCCACAAACCCCCACTCCTACACTGCCGCCATCGCTGCAGCGAAGAAAGTCTTCGACGCTGCGGAGTATCTCGGGATGCCGCGGATGAGCATGTTGAACGTCGGCGGCGGGTTCTTCGCCGTGGACGATGTCTTCGAGGACGCGGCCTCGGCCATCAACTCCGCAGTTTCCGAGCATTTCGGCGGCGGTGGTCTTAGCCTCATGGCGGAGCCGGGGCGGTTCTTCGCGGAGTCGGCGTTCAGTCTGGCGGTGAGGATCGTCGGGAAGCGGGCCCGGAGAGAGGAGAGGGAGTACTGGATAAACGACGGGATTTACGGGTCGTTTCTGGGGAGAGTCGTGACCGGAACGGGCAACGGAATAAGCGACTTGACGTGCGTGCCCTTATTTGGGAATAATGCATGCAACGAGATCGACACTGCGACATGGTTCGAGTCCACCGTTTTCGGACAGACGTGCGATTCTCTAGACACAGTGCTGAAGGGTCACCGGTTGCCGGAGATGGAGGTCGGAGACTGGCTAGGGTTTCCGGAGATGGGTGCGTATTGTTATGTCTTCAAGTCTAATTTCAACGGCTTCAATACGACGCCGTGTTCGACCATCGTGGTTGCTGATCACGTATAGCTCCACTGGAGTGAGCATTTGGCGATATATCATACGGTAAGAAATGATAACGATAACGCGTGGGGTATATAAAAATCTCACGCAGTGTGTTCACTTAATGTCAAGCGTCTTGTAATTTGTTTGTGTAATTGTGTGGTGATGAGTTTATGTGACTCCAAAAGTAAAGGATTTCCTTTATTATAATTTACGTATTCGCGAATAATTCAATGAAACGAGAACAATATTGATAAATAAATATCCTGTGGATTCATCATAAAGCTACGATAAATGTATTTCCTAACTGATACACATTTTCGTTACCCTACATATGACAATAATTATAATCCCTTATATCGTCTATACACACATGCTTATATTATATTAGTTTTATGATTTTGTATATTCCTCATTAAATTTATTTTTTTGTAAAGTTTTGTTATTATGCATTCCTCTCTTTCAAAAACAATATAGAAATGAAGGAACATTAATACAATTTTAAAGACTGAATGAGGCCAATTTCCAAAATTAATTAAGAGTTCTTTTCTTCAATATTATTTATCATATACTAGCAATATTTATTGAATTACAACAAAAATTAATCCTGTTGAAAGATAAGCAAATAAATTAATTAAATATCTAAGTTGATCTGTCGACTTCATTTTTTTTACCTAATTAAATAGATTTTCATTGTTTGCTCTAAAAAATAGATTTTTATTCCGCAACCAATCTTGTTGCTTTCATACGGTACCGTGCACGTGATACATGCACTCCAAATGAACATCAAAGGGCACGAGTTTTCACACGATCTCTCTCTCTCTCTCCAAAAGAGGAAAGTTAGATCCGAGAGCTTAGGTATAAACTAGCTTTAGTCAACTATTCACCAATATTTACCCATAGAAGAATCCATAGCGTGAGTCTGTTTGATAAACACAAAGAGAATTAGAACCTATAGCTCTTAGGAAAGGAGTCTTGGCCTACACAAAATATCCATATTATATCCTTTATTATGTCGATCTCCTAGCTAAACATGTCCCCAAATTTTAGAGCATTTGATATGGAGAGATTCCTAGTTCTATACAGGAGGCTCTATATATTTCACAGTGGAGAGATGTTCTATTGAAAGAATTGTGAGCATAGAAGAAAAAAATGAGACTTGGGAGGTGATGAATTTGCCAAAGGAAAACACAAATGCAAATAACTTCCACTGTGTAAAGTATTGTTCCGATGTGCACAAGTCGTGTTGCGGTAACATTGAGAGGATTGGAGTTGAACACACGAACAAAATACATATACACAGCTTCTAAAAAAATTTGCATATACACAAACCCACACACACATGTATAGCCAGGATATACAGACATGTACACACGCATATATGTCAAATATAGTATATACATACACAGAAAGAATCACAAAGTGTTTGGATCTTAGAGAGGAATAAGAACTCTCTATGATGATCTCTGTATTTCTCAAAAATGATTTAATAATTACATCATGTGTTAATATGTATTTATATACAATCTACATTCATTCCGTAGCTTCAGTCAACTCATTTCATTGACTCTAACTGCTTAACCGCCTCCAGCTGGCTAACCGATCTAGTTGACCCCACTGGAATTGGCAGATCATGCATATCTAGTGTATATCAAAGATCAAAATACCGAAAGCAAAAAATGAAAAAGAAAAGTACAAAATCAAAATAATGACGATATTCATAAAATCAACTAATTGTACATAAAAATTTCATATTCTACAACTAGTTTAACAAAATAAGTCAAAAACACATTTAAATATAAATCCTATTTTCTAATGTAACAAAAAACTTGAAAAAAATTGGATACAAACTCCAATTAAAGTTTAAACACAATAATGAAGTTAAAATCTACGAATTTGAACTAAATCATCACAAACTAACGACGAATTTCGTGAAGAATACTAAATATCATCAGATTTTAAAAATTGTCGGTATTTGACCACTTACCGATAAATTTCCGTCGGAATGCGTAAAAATTTGCCTAAAGATAAACGGAATGTGGACGATTTCCACGGAAATCGGAGCGGTTTCCTCATAATCCAAGAAAAAACGGAAAGTGAACAGTTTTGTACATACCCACTACTACATATATTGCATTTTAAGACATCATGAACTTGACTTAAAAAATATTCGGAGTCGTTTAGAAAAATGAACTCTATGTGAGTGACTTAAAAAGTCTATGTTTTTCAAGACGTTTATAAAACGTCTTCAGATCTCTAAAAAAACGACTCCATATCTAAAAAAAATGACTTAAACAATTATCCACGTAGGCGTAATATTGCTGACGTGTAAATGCATTTTAAAGACATTTAAAAGAACGTCATCAAATCTATAAGAAAAATAACTCCAAATCATGAAAAATGACTTAAAAAAAGGTCCACATGGGCAAAAAAATTCAAAATTTGCTTACGTGTCTATGTTTTGAAGATGTTTATAAAACGTCTTCAAATCTAGAAAAGATTCCAAATTCTGAAGATAAAAAACAACCTCCAAATATGGATTTTTATATTTTATATCCAATTCCCTTTTATTTTTCTTTTTTAGATTTTAATAGTTTAATATGAAAGCATTATATAACAATACATTTGATAAAATGCAAACAAAGAAGAAATCCTGATATATTTTACAAAAAATCCATAATGTAAAGTGTTAGATTACAATGATATATATACATAAAAAGAGCATTAAAAATAGTACGACTAAATCCGACTGAAAGATTGAAGCAAAAAAAATATATATATCCGACTGAAAGAGAATATGCACACTCGTTGCTGCTCTTGCTCATGCTGGACTCGCCACAGTAAGTCAGGTCCACCTAGCATACACAGACAAAACCAACAGCCGAAATCATACACAGTATGAGAGTATTACTAATTCTATCATGCACAACATTTCTAAGTATTAGACACAACCTTTAAGAGTATTACCAACGCAAAGAAGCCTCCTCCATGAGCTTAGAGGTTTTGACTTTGTGGTGTAGATAGACCGGTTTTGACATAATAGTTTATTTGCACCAAGGCAGCCTCTCCTCGTAATAAATGATATCTTCAATGATATTCAATTTCTTAAAACAAAGAGCTTTCTTCTGGTCAAAATTATGTGTTCTATAGCTATATGAAATCCTCAAAAAAGTAATGTATGAGATCAACACAATCAGTACAACATAAAACCACAAAACCCTAGACTATGAAAAATTAACACGTATATAGATCTAAAACGAAAAAAACCTGGTAACGCATTCATACCGTCTATTCTGTTAGGCAATCCCGAAAAAATGAACACACCGCAGACGGCTTGGATTTTACTTTAAGAATGGATCGATACAGATCCATACCAATTTCTTCAATTCACTAAGAGAATCTCTTGACTGCAAAAAATAAAAACGAATGTATGTTAAATGACATTTTTTAAAAAATAAAATATGTCTTCAAATCCTTCTCTTTTTTGGTAGCCTCTTCTTTTCCTTATAAGCTTCTAAATCAACAATAGTCGGCTCTGCCGCATCCACCGCTTTTCGACTTCTTCTTCCTCTTTGAAGGATAATGGTTAGGTTTTTTTTTTTCCTTTTAATTTTTTTCATTGGAGTATTAGTCACGTATATTTATGTTTGACAAAACTCATATTTGTTAATTATTTACTGTCATGGGTAAGAGAAATTAATGGATCCCCTAAAATAGTTAAAGAATCGTGAAGTTACCAACTAACATGGAAATTATAAATAAATAAATAAAACGCAATAGATAAGAATTTCAAACGTGGAAGGTTTTGTTTCATCAACAAATGTGGCAGTTACCTAAATACATGGAAATAATAAAAAAAACGCAATGAATTATGATTTTTTAGCAATAAATTATGATTTTTTAGCAATAAATTATGATTATTCAAACGTTTGAATTTTTTTTCATCAATAAACGTGGAAGTTACCCACATATATGAAAGTTATTGTTATGCCGTCATTTTCACAAGATAAAAATGATACCCCGAGAGCAAAAACGACAAGAATCGGCAAAGGGAAGAATCCTTGAATTATCGACGGCCATACTATAGGCAAAGTTCGAGATCAAACTATCGGCAACATAAAGCTTTTGGAAAAGCAAGACTATCGGCGAAGTTCAAGACCAAACTATCGGCGAAGTTCAAGACCAAACTATCGGCGTCCTAAAATCTTCGGCAAAGTAAGACTATCGGCAAAGACAAGAATCTTTGAACTATCGGCGGAAAAGACTATCGAAACAAAACAATCGGCGTTAGACCATCGGCGAACTTCATGGCCGAGACTTTCGGCAAAAAACTATCGGCGACCTTCATAGCCGAGACTATCGGCATGAAACTATCGGCGACCTTCATGGCCGAGACTATCGGCATGAAACTATCGGCATAGAACTATCGGCATCCAAGGAACACCACGGCCAAAAACGACCTCCAAGGCTCAATTGCCTCCAAAACCAACTCAAGCTCCAATATGAAAAACTATAAATACCCCGTCTTCATCCACTCTCAAGGTAAGTCTTTCTCGACTTAGAAAATCTCTGTTTCACTCCCGACTCACTATATTTTTCTCTCTTGACACTTGAGACGAGAGATAAGCCCCCCACCTCGACTAATGTTGAGCGTCGGAGCGCGCGCCAAGGGAAACCCCTATGCGTCCCTCTAGTTCACGTTTCATGTCTTTTCAGGCGAAGAACACGACGAACACGAAGAACTCGAAGAACCCGAAGAACGCGAATAGCCCGAAGAACACGAATAACTAGAAGGACTCGACGAATCCGAAGAACGTGAAGAATCCGACAAACACGACGAACACGAAGGTGAACTAATCACGGGGTGACGGGAAACCGGAAACCTCTTTCTGGTGAGGCAAAGACGATGAGAAGAGAAAATTTTACCACACCCAACCTACGTGCGGTCATAGGGTCCGGCCCTAGACCGAACCACAGACGGTTCTAAGTGTTAACCCAAAAACGGCGTTAACAGTTATTTGCATTATATTAAAAAATGATTGATAAGTAATTCAAAGAAGGTATTTGAAGTCATTTATAAAACAACTTTAAGAAGATTTTTGAAGATATTTATAAAATGACTTTACATACAAAAAAAGTTATTTACAAAGTCGTTTTTTAAAAAAACATAACAATATCTTTTAAAATTGTACTTTAAACGTCTTAAAAATATATACTCATTTAAAGTCATTTTTAAAGTGACTTAAAATATTTGTTCGAAGGTTTTCAAGTGTCTTGAAATGTTTATAGGAGTCATTTTCTAGATGACTTGAAAAGCTAACATTGGAATTTAGACTATTGAAGTTGTTCAATTTAGAAAACGTCTTAAAATTCAAGTCTTTAAATGTCATATATGTAATAGTGACCGTTACCAGAACTTTGAAAAAAACGGTTTCCAGATTGGTTTTTGTCCGGTTTCCCCGGGATTTCAAACCTCAGTACTATATATATTGATTCATGAAGACCCATTTTCCAAATCACCAAAGATCGACCGATATATCATATCTCTTTGGAACACCATCACTGTTATACTCTCCCATAATAATAGTTTTGCATCAGAAAATGGGTTCAATTCCAAACTACTCCAAAAGCTACCTAGAGATTATGACAGAATCACCCTTGATCAAAGGCAAAGTAGTGTCAATCACGAAAAAAGACCTTGGATTCATGCGATCTCTCACTCTCAACTCCGACCACCCTTTCTACGTCCTCGACTTGGGCGTCGTGGCAAGTTTGATGGAGAGGTGGGCCCACTCTCTGCCGGAGTATCGCCCGTTCTACGCCGTCAAGTGCAATCCTGACCCGACCCTCCTCGCCGCCCTCGCCGCCGTTGGCTCTGCCTTCGACTGCGCTTCCAGAGCCGAGATCGAGGCAGTGCTCGCCCTCGGAGTCTCCCCCGACAGAATCATCTTCGCCAACCCGTGCAAGCTCAACTCCGACGTCGAGTTCGCCGCCGCCGCCGGAGTCAACCTCACCACCTTTGACTCCGTCTCCGAACTCCACAAGATTCGGAAGCTCCACCCGAGGTGTACCCTCCTCCTCCGAATCAAGCCTCCAACCGAATCTGGAGCCGTACGGCCGTTAGGGTTTAAGTACGGCGCTCTCCCGGACGAGGTCGAGACGCTCCTCAGTGCCGCCATAAAATATCGTCTCTCCGTCATCGGAGTGTCGTTCCACGTAGGAAGCGCCGCCACAAACCCCCACTCCTACACCGCCGCCATCGCTGCAGCGAAAAAAGTCTTCGACACTGCGGAGAATCTCGGCATGCCGTGGATGAGCGTGTTGAACGTCGGCGGCGGGTTCTTCGCCGTGGACGATGTCTTCGAGGACGCAGCCTCAGCCATCAACTCGGCAGTTTCCGAGCATTTCGGCGGCGAGTGCAAAGAGGGTAGTCTTAGCCTCATGGCGGAGCCGGGGCGGTTCTTCGCGGAGTCGGCGTTCAGTCTGGCGGTGAGGATCGTCGGGAAGCGGGCCCGGAGAGAGGAGAGGGAGTACTGGATAAACGACGGGATTTACGGGTCGTTTCTGGGGAGAGTCGTGACCGGAACGGGCAACGGAATAAGCGACTTGAAGTGCGTGCCCTTATTTGGGAATAATGCATGCAACGAGATCGACACTGCGACATGGTTCGAGTCCACCGTTTTCGGACAGACGTGCGATTCTCTAGACACGGTGCTGAAGGGTCACCGGTTGCCGGAGATGGAGGTCGGAGACTGGCTAGGGTTTCCGGAGATGGGTGCGTATTGTTATGTCTTCAAGTCTAATTTCAACGGCTTCAATACGACGCCGTGTTCGACCATCGTGGTTGCTGATGACGTATAGCTCCACTGGAGTGAACATTTGGCGATATATCATACGGTAAGAAATGATAACGATAACGCGTGGGGTATATAAAAATCTCACGCAATGTGTTCACTTAATGTCAAGCGTCTTGTAATTTGTTTGTGTAATTGTGTGGTGATGAGTTTACGCGACTCCAAAAGTAAAGAATTTCCTTTATTATAATTTACGTATTCGCGAATAATTCAATGAAACGAGAACAATATTGATAAATAAATATCCTGTGGATTCATCATAAAGCTACGATAAATGTATTTCCTAACTGATACACATTTTCGTTACCCTACATATGACAATAATTATTAATCCCTTATATCGTCTACACACACATGCTTATATTATATTAGTTTTATGATTTTGTATATGCCTCAGAATATGGTAGAGTGCGTTCTGTAAAAATAATTTAAACATATCTTTAATTGCGTTCAAATTCTGCACGCCATTACAACTCTAACCCAACCACAAAACGCCGTGTGGCTACCGCGTGGCTTGGTATAAATCTTTTATTGGCGTTTGAAAAAGGAACGCTATTATATATTCAATTCTCACATGTCAACAGCGAAATTTTAACATTTTTAATGGCGTTTTTATTTTAAATGTCATCATATATAATTTTAACCACATGGCATTCAATAGTTGGTTTATATTTTTTAATGGCGTTTCAAATTTAAACGCCATGAATATTTTTTTGTTGTACCTCTTCCGAAAGTGACGTGGCGCTCTCTAATTCGTCTTTTGCTTTAAACACAATCTCGAAAATACAATAATTATTTTTAATGGCGTTTTTTTTCACTAACGCCATTAAAGAGGCGCCATTAAAAGTCATTTTTCTACTAGTGAGAAATGAAGGAACATTAATACAATTTTAAAGACTGAATGATTCCATTTTCCAAAATTAATTAAGACTTCTTTTCTTCAATATTATTTACCATATACTAGCAATATTTATTGAATTACAACGAAAATTAATCCTGTTGAAAGATAAGCAAATAAATTAATTAAATATCACTATAAGTTGATCTGTCGACTTCATTTTTTTACCTAATTAAATAGATTTTCATTATTTGCTCTAAAAAAATAGATTTTTATTCCGCAACCAATCTTGTTGCTTTCATACGGTACCGTGCACGTGATACAGGCACTCCAAATGAACATCAAAGGGCACGAGTTTTCACATGATCTCTCTCTCTCTCTCTCTCTCTCTCTCTCTCTCTCTCTCTCTCTCTCTCTCTCTCTCACCAAAAGAGGAAAGTTAGATCCGAGAGCTTAGGTATAAACTAGCTTTAGTCAACTATTCACCGATATTTACCCATAGAAGAATCCATAGCGTGAGTCTGTTTGATAAACACAAAGAGAATTAGAACCTATAGCTCTTAGGAAAGGAGTCTTGGCCTACACAAAATATCCATATTATATCCTTTATTACGTCGATCTCCTAGCTAAACCTGTCCCCAAATTTAGAGCATTTGTTTTGGAGAGATTCCTAGTTGTACGTATACAGGGAGCTCTATATATTTCACAGTGGAGAGATGTTCTATTGAAAGAATTGTGAGCATAGAAGAAAAAAATGAGACTTGGGAGGTGATGAATTTGCCAAAGGAAAACACAAATGCAAATAACTTCCATTGTGTAAAGTATTGTTCCGATGTGCACAAGTCGTGTTGCGGTAACATTGAGAGGATTGGAGTTGAACACACGAACAAAATACATATACACAGCTCCTAAAAAAATTTGCATATACACAAACCCACACACACATGTATAGCCAGGATATACAGACATGTACACACGCAAATATGTAAAATATAGTATATACATACACGAACCCTATTTTATTAATTTTGTTCAAAACAAACAAAAATGGTTGGGGATTCCAACACAATTTTGACTATACTAAAACCAGACTCCTTCGTCTTCTTCGTTTTCCTATTTCTACATCTTCTTCTTCTTTGTCTCTCTCCGACCAACCAAACAGAGGAAACCTCTTTACATTTATTCCTCTCATTCAATTCCTATTTGTACTTCTTCTCCTTCTTCTTCTTCTTCTTCTTCTTCTTCTTCTTCTTCTTCTTCTTCTTCTTCTTCTTCTTCTTCTTCTCTTTCTCTCTCCGATCCAATTGGTTAATCAAATGCCAATAGCAAGTTCTTCGAGGACACGAAGTCGGCGAAGGAAGAGCTCAAGGATCTCGAGAATGTGATCGCACCACCAAGCGAACTCCACCAACGAGCTCCTCGGCCTTATCCCTGCGCCAACGCGCACGGCGTTCTCATCGTCGCCCTCATCTCCGTCGAGGTAAACCCCTCGCCGCCGCGTTCATTGAGGCCAAGAGTCTTACTAGAGATTATTCACCCCGATGGAAGGATCGGCAAGAGTTTTCAACAATCATCAAAATTATCTCCTTAAAATTAGAGTTTACAGATTCCGTTTTTTGAAAGATGTATTCAGTTCAGATTTTGATTCATCCATGGCTGTGTTTTACATTGAAATATGATATGCTTATAAAAAAAAATACCTATTAATATGATATCTAGGGCTATGTTGATAATTTCACAAAGAAAAAATCAATTCACGGGCTAAAAACGTGACAAAAAACACTACATTTGTTACGATGTAGGATTATTAGACACACTTCAACATTTATAACATTTACCGACGATTTTTTTCGTCGGTAATAACCCTAAAATCGTCGCTAAATGTATTTAGCGATGATCTTAGCGACGATTTAATCGTCGGTAAATATTTAGCGACGATAAAGTCGTCCCTAAATGTTGTGACGAGAAGTTTTTTTTCATTTTGAAACAGACAATTAGCGACGAATTTGTCGTCGCTAATTACCGCGGGAAAAAATCCCGCGTCAATTAGCGACGACAAAGTCGTCGCTAAATGTTGTGACGAGAAGTTTTTTTCGTTGTGAAACAGATAATTAGCGACGACTTTGTCGTCGCTAATAGACGCGGGAAAAATTCCCGCGTGAATTAGCGACGACAAAGTCGTCGCTAAAACGTTGTGTGGAATAATAATTAGCGACGATTTTATCGTCGCTAATTATTATTATTATATATTTTTTTTTCGTAATATAAATATTTATATATCTAATCCTAATTTATATTTATATATATATAAATAATTATACTTATACATAGTTTAAACATTTATGTAAATATTAATATTTATATATGTATATATATACATACTTGTATATATCGCAGACTGAAGGACTTCGGCGTCGGCGGCGGAACGGCGGAGGATGGCGGCGGGACTCGGGTGACCTGCAAATGGGGAGAGAGATGCGTGAGGACCGGAGGGGAGAGAGAGAGAGCAGAAAAGGGAGAGAGAGAGCAGTGAAAGTGAGAGAGATAGAGAGAGGGATAGCGACTTACAGACGTGAGGAGAGAGAAAGCCGGCGGAGGACGGCGCAGCTTCAGACGCGCGGCCGGAGAGAGAAAACCGTGAGGAGAGAGAGAGGCCGGTTAGGAGAGAGAGAGGCCGGTTAGGAGAGAGAGAGACGTGAGGACCGAAGAGGATTGGCGGAGGACAGCGGCGGCGGAGGACAACAGCGGAGGCGCGGAGGATAGCGGCGGCGGAGGACAACGGCGGCGGAGGACGGGGAGGGGATAAAATGCGTTTTTGATTTGGGGATTTAGGTTGAAATGAGTGAACTGAAATGGAGAAAACTGAAACGCGCGATCTGGTATTTAAAGACATTTAGCGACGATTTTATCGTCGCTGAATTGTTACAATTCGTCGCTAATTGAACTTACGTTTTCAGTTCATAATCAGGCATTTAACGACGACTTATTCGTCGCTAAATGTTTTTGTACATCTTTAGCGACGATATTCTCGTCGCTAAATCATTTCGTTTTAATTAAATTGGAGGGATTTTTCCCTCTTTAAAATTCGTTAAAATTCGAAATCATTTAGCGACGATTTGATCGTCGCTAAATGTATAGCGACGACATTTAAATATTTAGCGACGATTTGATCGTCGCTAAATGTTTTCGTTTTAATTAAATTGGAGGGATTTTTCCCTCTTTACAATTCGAAATTAATTCTTAATTATTAGCGACGATAATATCGTCGCTAACTGAATTCACAACTATTTAGCGACGAGTTTTTCGTCGCTAAAGATTTTCCCGCGAACTTAGCGACGACAAAAACAAATTACCGACGATAAATTCGTCGCTAATTATCTTTGCCGCCAAACTTTTATATTTTTGGCACCAAACAATCAGCGACGAGATTATCGTCGCTAAATGGGTGATTAGCGACGATTTATTAGCGACGATAAAGTCGTCGCTAATAGTTTCGTCGCTAAATGTGGTATTTCTTGTAGTGACAAGTTTTGTACGGTTTTCAATATCAGGGAGTGGAGTCTTAAAGATGTTAGAGTTATGGGGAAAATTTTGTAATTAGTCCATATTATAAATGTCCTTAGTCAAATTTTGTAAGCGGCTAAAGGAATGAGGGAAAATGGTTGGGATTGTTTTATTGGTCTAGTGTCATCTTTATGTCAAAGTCACAATACAAGCACCCGACATAAGTGTTATCTACATACCCCAAAGTAGATCACGACGCAAGATTGTGAGACTATGAATTTATATCACTATACCGCGTGGAGTTATATTATTCCATCATTCATATGCAACTTGAAAAACTGAGTAATCGTTTTAACGAGGTAAGTACTGTATATTGCTTTTTTTTGTGTAGCGTGTAAATCGTGTTTGTGTCTTGACAAATTGTTTGTTGCTTTCTAGAAGCAAAACCTAATTTAATTTTCGGTTATCATCCAAAATATTTTTTTGCAATTGAGCTCATGACACTTGATGATCAACTTAAAAACTTTATTTATGTTCTCAAGTCTAAACTTTTTCAGATTTGAAGGAGATTAATCTCTTACAAAAAAAAAATGGTTGAAAAGGAAAGAGACAAGATATATGCTTCCAGTGGCGGAGCTAGAATTTGTAGCTAGAGAGGGCAAATTTGATTAAATTTTGTTTTATAATTTAATTCTCTAAGGGGCATGTAAGAAAACAAAATATTTAAGAGGGGCAAATATGAAAAATTTTATAATTTTGGGCTAAAAATATAAAATATTAGGGTAAAAAAATTAGAGGTAAAAATTTATTTTTTAAAAGTTCAGTCTATTGATTATTGACATTGTCGTTAATTTTTCTTGTTACTACTAATATTGTCAAAAGAGTGTTTTTTGGAATGCATTTCGTAAAAACTAGGTTGTGCATATCACTTGTTGAATGATATAGTTTAGTTATCTACATTGAAAAAAAAAAAAAACATTGCATTGATTGTGTAGTTATTATGCAATGTTTTAATAATTTAAGAACATGAAAATTAATTTGTAATATTATTAGATGATTTTATTATAGGAATTTTTGTATGAACTAGTCATTTCAAACTTAGTGTTTAGCAAAATGGTCAAGGTTTCACAAGTTCATGCATTTTAGCCACTTATAATGTATAAGTACTAATATACCCTTAATTATTTTCAATATAATTGATCTAAACTTCCAAAATTTTAATCTAGTGCATTTTATGTATTAATCCGCTCTTCAATAAACCATAAGAAGAAAAATAAGAAGATGTCAAAAACTTTAATCATACTTTCAAAAAAATTAATCCACTATTTGATAAATCAGAAGAAGAAAAGAAAAGACGAAAATGATGTCAAAAAATTTAATCATGCTTTCAAAAAATTTAATCCACTGTTTGATAAACCAAAAGAAGAAAAATAAGAAGAAAGAGAAGATGTCAAAAAATTTAATCCCGCTTTCAAAAAAATTAATCCAATGTTCGATAAACCAAGAAGAAGAAGAAGAAGAAGAAGAAGAAGAAGAAGAAGAAGAAGAAGAAGAAGAAGAAGAAGAAGATGGCGGTGATGATGATCGACGGTGAAACCACTTTCCAATTATCAATCGGAGCCTTTCAAGCCGCTCTTCTCGTCCTCATATTCGTCGATCAAATCCGATCTTAATCAAACCATAAGTCGATCCATCATTGAACCACCACCACCACCACCGATCGTCGCTCTCGCCGGAAGATTCGAGCAGTGCCGACGAATGTCCGGACGAGGCTCGACTCTCCAGGGACGCCTTCTATTTGAATCAGAACCCTAAAAAAGCTCCAAGCAATGAGGATTCTCCAAGATCGGAAGCTTCTCGCGGAGTCTGATAATCCTTCACGAAACTCAATCTCTCCAACAACTGATTCGCCGGTTGTTATCAGACGTCGGTGCTTTCACTTCCTCGCCTGAAGTTTCTCGACCTCCGATTCAACGAGTTCGAAGGTCCTGTGTCTCCGAAGCTATTCGATCGATCTCTGGGCACGATTTTATAGGGTATTTTGACGATTGAATGATTTGGGTATTCTAGTTTGATGTCTTACTGTTTGGGTCTAAGAATATTATTGGGTTTTTTAAAGTTTGGGTTATTTTACTTCAAATTGTGAAATGTTGGCTATTTTGCCAAGGCCAAAGTTTCAAATGGCTAGTTAGCCGCTAGATCCTTTATTATATATTTTGTATCTTTAAAAAAAATTCAATTTTATTAATGTGTCCCCTATCCGCTACTTAATAACACCATTTGCAATCTACAAAGCTCATCACGGTGGTATAATCATACCTTATACCATTATTCCGCAAAAAATAAAAATGGTTGTGTGAAGAACGCAGTACATGACCCCGCTGGAATTTGTAGATCATGTATTGTTTCATAATGAAAATTTCACAAATGATTAAAGAGCCATCGATAGATCGTGTATCGCTTTAAAACACCATTATTATACTCACTCTCCTATAATTTGGTTTAAAAGAATTATGAAATTACCCCATTTGCCACCAATTTTATAATTTTTTCTCACTTTCCACCAAAAGACTAATTTTTCCCAAAATACCACCACCTATGTCAACAATGTTGACATCTATTTTTGCGTTTCACTATGAGATGTCAACATTGTTGACATAGATGCGGGTCAATGCGGAGACTTCAATGCGGGTCTTAGCCTCATTGCGGAGCCGGGGCGGTTCTTCGCGGAGTCGGCGTTCAGTCTGGCGGTGAAGATCGTCGGGAAGCGGGCTCGGGGAGATAAGAGGGAGTACTGGATAAACGACGGCATTTACGGGTCATTTCTTGGGAGAGTGGTCATCGGAGGTGGGAACGGGACTGACTTGACGTGCGTGCCCTTATTGGAGAATCTCCAGGCATGCCAGGGACAAGAAGCGACGTGGTTTGAGTCCACAGTTTTTGGGCCGACGTGCGATTCGCAGGACGTGGTGCTGAAGGGCCACCGGCTACCGGAGATGGAGGTCGGAGACTGGCTAGGGTTTCCGGAGATGGGTGCGTATTGTTATGTCTTCAAGTCTAATTTCAACGGCTTCAATACGACGCCGTGTTCGACCGTCGTGGTTGCTGATCATGTAGGTCCAGCAGTACTGGGGGGTCGTGAGATATGGTAATAATGAGAGATGGAAAGAGAATTATGTTACCAAACATTATTGTATCGTTTTAAAATAAATAAAGTGAGCTGCGCTGCTCCAAGAAACTTTTTTTAATTGTCTGTATGTATATATATGGAGCACCATCTTTGTTTGTTACTGAATAAAAGTATTATTTGTTGGTAAGAATTATTTGATGTCCCGAAACTCGTGAGCAATGTATTGTAATTTAGCCACATTAGTCATTTTCGTCAAAAAAGAAGAAAAAATTACATAAATTCTAATTGTTAATTTTTTTAATATATATATATATATATATATATATGATTTTAAAATATTAATAATCATGTACATTTTATCGATTATAAAAACGATAGTTTGCGTTAAAGAGTTACAAAATCAATAATTTTGACGAAGTTATCAATATAGAAATATAAAATTCCTCATTGTATCAGATAGTATATAGTAAGGACTGAAATACGCGGTTAAATAGGAACATTTTTTTTAATATATATTTGATTTTAAAATATTAATATATATATATATATATATATATATATATATATATATATATATATATATATATATATATATTGTTTACCGAGGGAAAAAAGGCCTAGTTCTTCTGACTTTCGAAAGAAACGACCCACTCCAAGGCGGAGGCAGTTTAAAGTTAAACTTAGGGTGGGACTTTTCAAAAAATTTACTTTTACTTTTAAATTTAAAAAAATTACAATAATATTTATATTTTTATTTCAAAATTATATAATTTTGTTCATATTCGTCCCTCTTGAATTTTTTTTACTTACACACCACTTATAAATTTACAACTTTTACTCCAAATTATAAAAATAAAAAAAATAAAAAAAAAAATAAATAAATAAAAAATCATATTTTTATCTTACACGCCCTTTTTAGAAAGAAAAAAATAATCAATTTGCCCCTGGCTATAAATTCTAGCACCACCACTGATACCACTTAAAAAGACCTATCCATTCAAATAGCACAGTTTTAGAACACTTCACACAAAAAACTAAATACAAACAAATGTAAATTAATACAGTGATTTGATTAACTTAAACAAATATTTTATTTTAAAATATTAAATGAAGAAAATGTATGGAATAGCTAGTCTAATAATTAGTTTCCATTAAAATAATAGTTCACTTCTTCAAATATTAAAATAATATCTTAACTCATGCATGCATGCGCTATAGTTTATGTGTTTTGCTTTAGTTTGGGTTATTTTTCTTGATTTTTATATAATTATACTATATTTTTAAATTTTAATGCAAGGAGTTTAAAGTGACCATACGCCTAACTACCCCATATTAAATCATGTATATTTTATCGACTTGATAATTTGTGTTCAAAAGTTACAGAGTCACAATTTGGACTAAATTACAACAAAATCATAGTTCTGCTTGAAGACAATATCTATTAAAATGGATTGTATATTCATTATCTGTTAGTATATATTGCAAGGATTGGCTTGATGTGTCTGGATTAGAATCTTTTTTTTGTATATTCGTAGTGTTTCCTTTCTTAGCTGAGTTCATCTGAGCTAGGCCTATAATTCATAATTTAGATCACAATATTAGTCTAATTATCTAATAATTAAGAGAACAGTTCAAATCACGACAAATGGTATGCGCCATGAAAAAGAAGTGTGTATGAGTTGGGTATTTATTTAATATTCCAATAGTTAAGCTATTTAATATAGAGATTTATAAACAAGTAGTCATTTAATGAGAAGTCTTCTAAAATAATAGTCAAGGTTTGTGTTTTATTAAAAAATTAGCAAAAAAAAGAGGGTCTTTTAGCTATATAGTCAATTAACTTGTAGCGTTTTGTATAATAGCCAACCTTTTGTAATTTTTTTTAGTTAGCCACCTCGACTTATTTACGGCACTCAAAAAGACAAAAAAAAAACCCAAAATAGCTATCCTCTATGTACTTTTTGATCTTCTATTAATAAATTAGCTCTGTTTCGATATTAGATTCTGTCAGTTTATGGTATTGTCTTAAGATTATCTGATTGCATGATTTTTAAATTTTTTTGGAAATTGGATTGAATGAAATATGGTTATGTGTTTTTATCTAAGAAAAGCTAGTACTAAACGTTACTATTCTGAACAGGATATTGTTAAATATAAGGGGTAAGATGGCAAAAATTTGTCTCGATATCGAATGATTATATTTATGATTATATTTGGTATTAAAATCGAACATAAGAAATGCAATGCGAAAAATACTGTTTAACTTTCAGTTAATTAGATTTATTGTCAAATTTATTGTTGTTCTTGTTACGGTTAATAAAATTATTGTTATTTTTACCATGGTTAATAGGATTTATTATTGTTTTTACCATAATTAATAAGATTTACTATTGTTTTTGTTACGGTTAATAAGATTTATTATTGTTTTTAACACGGTTAATAAGATATACGGCTGTTCTTGTTAAGGTTAATACACTACTACAAATATGAGCATCAGGTGCGACAAAAGTCGCACCTGATGCCCAAGAAGTCGCACCCGATAGTACTATCGGGTGCGACTTTAGGTGCGATTAAGTCGCACCTAATAGTCCGCAGCTAATACTATTGGGTGCGACATGTCGCACCCAATAGTATATACTATTGGGTGCGACTTATCGCACCTGAAGTCGCGCCTATTTT
Source organism: Urtica dioica subsp. dioica (assembly GCF_054948205.1). NCBI lineage: Eukaryota > Viridiplantae > Streptophyta > Magnoliopsida > Rosales > Urticaceae > Urtica > Urtica dioica. The sequence goes on from NC_142767.1 coordinate 16,036,594, forward strand.
TCCGTGGGAATTTAAGAATAAGGCGGGAATTTGACTTTTGGGTGCGACATGTCGCACCCAATACCCTACCCGCCAACGTATTGGGTGCGACTAGTCGCACCCAATAACCTACCCGCCAACTGATTGGGTGCGACTAGTTGCACCCAATACCCTTCCCGCCATAGTATTGGGTGCGACTAGTAGCACCCGATTCCCAATTTATTTAAAAAAAAATTATAAATATTAGAATAAAAATATAATATTATTAGAATTGGAATTAATATTATTAGAATTATAATTAGAATTAGAAATTAATATTTCATATTAAAATATTTTTAATATACAAGCAACTAATACGAGTTTGTTCGCTAATATAAAAATATACAAGTGCAACTATTTTCGTTGTTGCCTATAAAACTTATCTATAGAGGAATTTCCTCTTCCTCCAAATAAGTTGCCTCCGCGGCCACTACTGCTGCTTCCTCCTCGGCCATTGCCGCTACCGCTAGGACGATCACGCTGAAACTCCGCAGAACCTGGCGTTTCATTATCAGCCATTGCCGCTGATGTCGGCGTAGGGGAAGCCTGAGTATGCATCTGTGTAAACGAAAGCAGCTGTCGCTGCATCTCTTCCATCTGCATTTGTTGTGCTGCCAACTGAGCTTGCAACTCGGTATACAGTACTGGATCGGCGCGTGACTGAGGTGATTATATAATATTTACTATTGTCCGTGTCACCGTTATAATGTTTACTATTGTTCTTGTTATGGTTAATAAGATTTATGGTTATTTTTACTATGATTAATAAGATTTACAGTTGTTCTTGTTATAGTTAACAAGATTTAATGTTTTTTTACCACGGTTAATAAGATTTATTGTTGTTCATGTCACCGTTAATAATATTTACTGTTGTTTTTTTACCGTTAATGAGATTTACTTTTTTTGTTACTGTTAATTTTATTTACTATGACAGTTAATATATTAACCTTAAAAGGTATTATTGGAATATTTGAATGTTATTATAACAAATTGGCTACTTTCCTAAAAATGTTAATAGTTGAACTATAATTTTAAGGGTTATTAAGTTATATAGCCACATGGATATAGTGAATTGAGATATAGCCCACATTTGGTTAATTTCTTGTAAATAGCCAAGTAAACTTATTAACAGATTAGTAAAAGACTTATTTAACACATTCAAACATATATTTTAGGTAGTTAATAGGCTGCCACGTATGCAAGTTGGTTATTTACAAATTATTTACCAAAGGTTGACTAATTTACAATTCTTATAGTTTAGGTGGCTTACGTAACCAATTTTTTGTAATTTTAAAGTGGGGGTTGTTTGAGCTACTTGTTTAGACCGCCCATAAAAATATGAACACCATGCCAACATATAACTTATATATAGAGGGGAAGATAATATACTTAATTATAAACTTATACACAATGGTAAAAATATTTATTTGCGCTTGATACTCCCAACAAATTTAAACTTTTCAATTATTTCACTAATTTTATACAACGCTTGATTATTTTGTAAATTTATTAGTTTAAATTAATTATTTAGATATGAGAACTCTATTTAGTTAATACATGAATTTATAAGATTACATTAAAAGAAAAGTTCAAACAAAAGAGGCAAACATACCAAAACATAAAAAAAAAAAAGTTGAAATAAATACCATAGAGAAATCTTCATAAAAGATGAATATATAAATATATGTTAAAAAAAAGTATAATAATAAAGGGATAAAAAATAAAATAAAAATAATCGAATTGAAAAATAGACATAGAATCATATAATGATTTTTAACCCATCTTTCTATGGAATGAAGATTTGTCATTAGAAAGAAAGTTTTTTTTTTTTTTTTTGTAGATATGCACCATCTATAATCTACAAATCTGTAAGTATATATAGTATAATCATACGTTACATAGAAAAATATTTTAGTTGTTTACTTGTTAGTCACATTATTGAAAAAGACAGAAAATATAGAGTCAATATAAGCGATAACTTGCTATGATGCAAAAGATAGATAATTAAATAAACAGGGAGAAATAAAATGACACAAGATGTGATGATCCGATTTGGTGCAACGTTACTTATTTTGGACTGCAGTTTGCCCAGTGAAAAGGAAATTCACTATATGAAAAGTAGTAAAAGTACAATAGACTTATATGAACAACCCATGCATCAATGCAATTTTCCTAATACTACTCGTGAATTTCAACTCAGACTCTTCCTGAATCTGAGCTCCTCTCACTTTCACTCTCAAACACTCTCTCGTGTTTTTGGTAGATCTCAATATCAACGCACGTGAACAAGCAATCACGCAATTACAGAATCCACAACAATTCTCTCACATTCAATGGAACAGAAGCTGTATTTCGAGAATTACACCACAAACATCACACATTCAATTTTCGACTCCGCCGATCGTGTACGTCTAAAAACCCTAAAAGTGTGAATGAATGTCTCAAGACTACTAAGGGAAAAACGCTTGGTTTTTATAGTAGTCAACACCTCTGAAAGTCGATGTAGGGTTTCCTTACTCATACACACGAAGAGAAGCAAAGTAGAAAGTCTTCGATCGGCGAATCATTCTGGCAATTTAGGAAACTTGCAAAAAAAAATACAACTCTGCACACAAAGGTAAAGATGTTTCAACATATCCTGGAGCATAACAGACATTTTGTCAAATAAACTTGCAGTAAAAAAATAAGCCAATAACACATGTAATAACAAACTCCCCATTTAGTTATTTTTTTAGGCAAGCACTTCTAGAGCAGTACTCATAAAAAAAATAATAAAAAAAAAGTCTCAGTAAAAAATAGATGGACGCTCCGCAAAGAGACAAGTAATTAACAAGCCAAACTAAATGACATATTAAGTACATCTTCCCCATGATTGCCTCAAAAACAGACCAAAGGCAAGGAACAACACCTTCATCATCTTTTATGGTGCGGGCAGTCCAAATCCTGCTATCAACGGATTTGAGGAAGGCACATATTCGAGCTTTCCAATAGCCATAATTTGTCCCATAGAGCACTGGACGATCAATAAATCCTCCTTCCTTGGTATTATCCATCATAAATAGAAAAAGTCAACAAGACTAGGAAACCACTTAAGAGTTTGAGTGTCCGCTCTGATACCAATTGAAATTTTGTTTAGACGGAGACAAGATGTCGTACATAATGTAGAGTTGGTTTAAGTATCAACTTGTTCTGACTAAAGTTGGGCAAAAGAGATCACGAGATGGTCAAATTTTCAAAATTCAATATTCGCCTCGAATCTGTGTTAAGTTTCATCACGTTGGAGTTAAAAAAAAGACCAACAATATTTTATCTGTTTATTCGAAATAAGCAATTTATCTTCACAGTTTTTAGAAATATCAAATATCTCTCCTCAATTTAATATAAATGACACATATCTAATCTAAAATATGTTATATCGCAAATTAAGGAGAAATATATGTCATTTATATTAAACGAATGAGAGATGTATGATATTTCTGAAAACTGAAAAATAAGTCAGGTATTTAGGTATTTTGATTAAACGCATGAGTTATTGTTGATATTTTCCCAAAAAAGAAAAAGAAATCTGAGTTGGATTAATTACTCAATTCATTGGTTTTGTTTTTACCTAATACTTGTTTTGTTGGTTTCATTATCATGGCAAGTCATGGTTGACTGTAATAATATGTAGAAATTAGAATTGACATTTCATGCGTGTTTTAATTCACCTCAAATAATCTAAAGCTTTCAGGAATAAGAGTCCAATTTTAATTTATAATGTTGGGCTTAAACTCTGTTTACGAGCCCGATTCCCATTTACTTTGATAATATATATATATATATATATATATATATATATATACTGTATATATATATACTGTATATATATATATAGGGATGAATAATAAAATAGATTACAATATTAATAGTTGTTTATTTATTTATTTATAGGTCGTAGATAAAAATGCATTGAGAATGCTTAAAGTTATAGAGAAAAATGACCAGATTTTAGCATAGGGATTATGAGGATATTAAAAAAAATATATAGAATTTGTTACAACTAGTCAATTCTTAACTTCTTTTAAGATTTTAGCCAAAATTGTATTTTATTAAAAGTATAGCCCATTAAGTTCTAAACCAAATAATCTAATGTATTTCAGCCTAATAACATGTTGGTTAATAAAATAAAAATTTGGTTATTCTTTAAAAAAAAAATGGTAGATTATTAGACTATTAGCCTAATTACCTAAAAAAATCGATTAATGCCATAAGTCTCTTGCATATATAGGTCGATTTAGACCTCCGAACCCCATATTATAGCGAACACATTGAATTGGTGTTCATTTAGCTCGAGTACTAGTTTATATTTTTTTTACTAATAATATTAACAAAATTAGTAAAATTGATAATTACAAAAAAAAATTATAAATTTTAAAAAACTCTCACGGACTAAGTCATTTTAAATGTTGGATTTACAATTTAGTCAACGTTTTAATTATGTTTAAATTACAACCATATTTGATGATGTGTCATCATTAATTAAATTTTACATAATTATTTTTATTATTTTAAGGGCAGTGTAATTTAATAACCAACAAAAATATTCATGTTTTGGAAATAATCAACGTTTGCAAACTTTTGGAAAAATAGTCAAACGGCATATGTGGCATAAGTGATAGCTAATTAAAAATTACTTTATGACTTTAGCTTTTTGAATTCGTCACTTTCTCTCTTCTGATTTTGAATTCGTCATTTTTTTGTCTCCTATTTTTTTTCCTACATTTTTTTCATAAAAACTTCAAAAGTCCATATCTATCTCATATGAACTCGAAATGGAGTGATTTCAAATCTCATGGATTTATGGCGCTGAGATCTTCAAAAATAAATCAATTGTGTTTGATGAAAAATCATATTTAATGGGTCATGTTTACATATGTTTGTAATGACTTTTCCATAAATATTCAATAAATTTCCATTTATTTTCAGAAGATTTCCGAAAATTTTCAGTTATTTTTATATATATGACAGTAGTATGATTTTTCTACATCTATGGCATTAAAAAATTATTTTTCATCCAACACAATGAGTCTATTTGTGAAGATCTCAGCGTCACAAATTCGTAGATTTGGAATCACTCAATTTCGAGTTCATGTGAGATATATATGGATTTTTGAAGTTTGAATGAAAAAAATAGAAGAGAGAAAGTAAGAATTCAAAACCAAAAGAGAGAAAGTGACGAATCTAAAAAAATAAAAATAAAAATAAAAAACCACTAAATTGATTTAAGGACACTTTTGAAATTTTAAACCATTACCCCAACTGCCACCTCATACATTTGGCTATTTTTCAATAACTTTCTAAACGTTGACTAAATCTCAAACGTTAAGATTAAGATGGCTTAGTTAGTTACAAATTTCTTATTTTAATACGTTAATTTTGGTAAATGACAATAAATGACTAATTTACTAAAATAAACAAAACATTGACTAGTTCCTTAAAATCAAATTTGAAATTGACTAAATAGCTATAACACTTTTTTAAATAGCTAAATTTAATCCATTTCACTAATTTTTAAACTAACTTCCTTATTTTATTAACTCCAAAGTTCGATTGTGATAATTATGTTACTTATTAGACAGCCAAAAATGAAAAAACATATATATATATATATATATATATATATATATATATAAATTAATTAAATTTTTTAATTTCCTGAATAGTGTCGTTTATGCTAAACGGTTAAGAGCCACTGTCCTTCTCGAGTTCTCTCGCTCACATTGTCGCTGACAAGCGAAAGAGACAGAACTTTGATTGGGTAAATTTCAGAATTCCTATTCAATATTTTCTTCGCCTGATCGCTGTTTTCGTAAAAATTATTGAAATAAAAAAAAGGTGGGGTTTCATTCTGATTGTATATGTAGGTAAAGCCTCGCAGTGACGTAAAACCATGTTTAAGAACACGTTCCAATCTGGTTTTCTCTCGATTCTGTACAGTCTTGGGTATGCGACTTTCTTTTTTGCTATTTAGTTTCCATTTTTTGTTATTTTAGGTGTAGGTTTTGTGGCATGTGTTAATGCGTGTCGCTTATTTGTGTTTGTTTAGGAGCAAGCCTTTGCAGATTTGGGACAAAGAAGGTGAGAATTTCTTAATTCATAACTTGTTCGGTAATGTGTTTGTTATTTGATCTTGGTGTATGAGCTAATCGTTTGATTTCTTTCACCAAATTATTTATTGTATTTTTAGAGAAGGAAAAAAAAAAAAAAAAAAACCCCCAATTTTTAGGGGTGTGATTAACAATACAGAATTCTTGAGAGTAGTAATTGGATTATTACTGAGCCGAATCAAAATCAAATTGCTGTGTTTCTGGGTTCTATAAAATTTTGTTCGTTCAACTGTATCCTTGTCCTTGTTTTGAAATTTGAACTTATTCAGCTTATGTGACCACTAAAACCACAATCATCGAAAATGATTATATTGGATACCGATTAATAAGTGAAAATGTGAGTCTCAAAAAGCAAAGGTCTGTGCTCGCTATATTGAAGATAACTTGATGATTTGAGGCCTTGATAAGTAGATATGTCAATTCTAGTATCACACATCATCATAATCTGGTTTTGAGGCCCTTTATTTTTTTTTTTTAATATATGTTCGTTTAAAATACGTAAACTCTTACCAGAAGCTCCTCTTCATAACACTTTGCAAAAGAATATACCATTTGCTAAGGTGGTTCAATGATCAATCGAAGCCTTTCATGGTTTTTTAGGCTGATTTTCATTCCTGGAAAAAAAACAAAACTGAAGTTTCTTGTAAACAAAAAGGAAAGCATACAACTTCGATGGAATCTAAATTTTATGGACCAATTCCGAGATTTCCAACTAAAACCAAATTGAGATGCTCAGCTTTAGATTTAGGTGCATTAGATCAGGATCTCGATTATCCATTTAGAGGAATCCTAATAATATCAAACAGGATTCTTTAGAAGTCAGTCATGGAATGGTCAAAGTCGGTCGTCATTGAAGCATATTTTTAGCATCTCATAACTTTGTATATAGATGTTGCTCTTCAAAGCTTCATTATGTTTTCGTGTTATATTCCAATCGAGCAGTTTCTGATGGGCATATAAAACGGCCACAAGATGAAGATATACAGTCGAATGTGCTCGAAATAGTGGGTTCTAATGTACAGTCAACGTTCATCACCTGTCCGGCGGACATGAACGCAACGCTCGGCATAAAGCTTCCGTTCCTTGTCATAATAGTAAAGAACCTGAAGAAATATTTCACGTTTGAGATTCAAGTGCTCGACGATAAGAATGTCAGGCGGCGTTTCCGAGCTTCAAATTTTCAAGTCTGTAAGTTTGCCCATTTTTTTTTCAGTCCTGTTTACCATTTCTCCTTTGGGATTAATTAGTTCGTTTCTTAGGGAACAAACGTTAAACAAATTAAGCCCCAACGGAGCTTCTACTTGTTCTGCATCGTTATCTTTTTTTTTTTTAACTTTTTTTTCTATGAATCTGTTTAAATAATCAAAACAAAAACAGTTTATAGTGTTTGCTGTAAAATCATGTGTTTCTGGCTATTGTTTTTTAAAAAACAGTTTTACATTATATTTCGTTTCAACAATTATCACAGAAAATACTCAAAATTATAAAATGCAAAAAAAAAAAAAAAAAAAAAAAAAAAGAAACACGAATTCTCACTTTATTTTGTCTTTGGTTTGTAACTTTGTATACTATTTTTTACCAGAAAACTAGTGAAAACATTAAAAATGCTATTCTCAAAATTCTTTTATTTTTGGAACTCTGTGGATTTAAAAAACAGTTTTTTTTTTTTTTTTTTATTTATAATAATGATGCCAGACAAGTCCTAAATACTCTTTATTTCTTTTTATTGGAAGGGTGTTACGCGAGTTAAGCCGTATATCTGCACAATGCCGCTGAAGATGGACGAGGGTTGGAATCAAATACAGTTTAATCTTGCCGATTTTACCAAACGGGCATATGGAACCAATTACGTTGAAACGCTGCGTGTTCAGGTTCACGCTAATTGCCGGTTGAGGCGTATTTATTTCGCCGATCGCCTCTACTCCGAGGAGGAACTCCCGCCCGAGTTCAAGCTGTACCTTCCAACACAGGTAAAAAAAAAAAAAAAAAAAAAAAAAAAAATTAAATTAAAAACTATATTCTGTGTAACATATGTGGGTCGCTAAACTCTGAGTTATTTTATTATTATTATTACGTTGCAGAAGGCTTGACTTGACCGCGAGAGCGAGCGCCCAAAGGACACATGAGAAGTGATTTGTATGAGATTTTGCAGTAAAACTACTTTGTTTGAAGCTTTCATGGTTTTGAATGTACTCAAAATAAGTGAAGGACAAAGGGGAGAGTTTTGGTGAAAACTCAAGGGTGTGAAAGTGACTTTGTGGACAGCAATTCAAAATAAGTGACTTTTTTTTTTTTTTAAACAGCAATTCAAAGGCCCGTATTATGGGGCATATTTCGGTCTGTTTCTATTCGTCTAAATGCTTCTCTTGGACAAATTTGATCACATGTTCACATGAATAAAAGGCTTTAATAGAAAATTAAAAACATGTTATGATGGTGTGAAATTACCTACTAGATAAAGCAGCGTTGCTTATCAAAACTCAAGGGTGTGAAAGTGACTTTGTGGACAGCAATTCAAAATAAGTGACTTTTTTTTTTTTAAACAGCAATTCAAAGGCCCGTATTATGGGGCATATTTCGGTCTGTTTCTATTCGTCTAAATGCTTCTCTTGGACAAATTTGATCACATGTTCACATGAATAAAAGGCTTCAATAGAAAATTAAAAACATGTTATGATGGTGTGAAATTACCTACTAGATAAAGCAGCGTTGCTTATCAAAACTCAAGGGTGTGAAAGTGACTTTGTGGACAGCAATTCAAAATAAGTGACTTTTTTTTTTTTTTTTTTTAAACAGCAATTCAAAGGCCCGTATTATGGGGCATATTTCGGTCTGTTTCTATTCGTCTAAATGCTTCTCTTGGACAAATTTGATCACATGTTCACATGAATAAAAGGCTTCAATAGAAAATTAAAAACATGTTATGATGGTGTGAAATTACCTACTAGATAAAGCAGCGTTGCTTATCAAAACTCAAAGATGCAAAGCTAAACAAACCCTTGTTTTGGATATATATATATAGTAAAATAAAAAAAAAATCCTTTGTTGTCTTTTTAGCACTACTCTTGCTGTATGAACGGACATACATTTGAGGAACCTGAATAAATATGTTATTATAAGGATAATTTTTTTGTTAATAAACTCTTTCATGTGACTGTGAGTCAAAGTCTTCACCCAGAGTAGTCGTATTATTACTGATGAAAAAACGCGTCTCTGAAAATAATTATAATAATAAAGAGTGAGAAGAAACAAATACTCATATGAATACAACCTTTGACTTTCAAATTCTTCACCAGAGTCATATTATTACTCTAACTAGTCTTTAAATTATGCCATCTTTACATTTTAAATTTATACGTCTATGTATATATTACTGCTAAAATATTACAAAAAATTCTTATAAAAAAATTAGTCCAAAAATAGATATTATAATGGTAAGAAGTAGTATAGAAACGACAGTATTATAACTTATGAGTGTGACAAATTAAATGACCTTCAAAAGATTTTATAAATGATAAAAAAATTAAAGAAACATAACTAAACTAAACAGGTGGCCTAATTTAGATCATATGTTGTGAATTTTGAGATTTTGTTTTTGACGATTTGAGATTTTTATTTTTCGTTTATATAAGTTATTAGTTATAAGTTAATAAATTATGATAAATAAAGTGTGTAGTTGTTACTAAAAAAAGTTGAATGTTATAACATCACATCAAAATGTGACGTGGATGTTAAGTATTCTTAATCCCACCAACGGCCGATAGTTAAGACTCATCTACACTTACAAATAAGAAAGAAAGAGAGAAAAAAAAAAGTTATGAAGAGAGAGAGAGACTTCAAATAAAGGGAAGCTTGGTGTGCCTCTGTAGTATTTTTTTTTTTTTTTTTGTCTTCTGTTCAAAATGTATAAATTGCGTCTCTCCACAGTATTCTAAGCTGAAAAAAAGAAATAAAAGTTTTAAAGGAAACAGCCTTCATATCATACATGTTTATATTCATTTTGTTCTTGGCATCGATCAAACAAAGTTATAAAAAAGATATTATTATATTATGAGAGGAGACACAGGTTATTCCATGGCCTCGACAAGAAAGCGAGCCCAAACAAGTAAGTCTATTCCCTTTTTTTTATTTTATTTTCTTCTTTTGTTCTCTGGAAATTCAATACCTATTTAAGTTTTTAGCAAATTAGTTGTCTCACTCTAGTATCATATTAATGTGAATGTTATATTTTGTTGAGTGCATTGCATCAGCACTTGTATATTCTTATCGAGCCATGACTCTTCCATCGTTTTTTAAGTGTAACACTTAGATTCAATGGGGTTTTTACTTCCTTGAACTTTATATACCTAAACTGTAAACATTTTCTCAGCATAATATGATTAACTAAGATTGTAGTAACAGATTTTATTAACACTAAGATTTTATTAGAACCTTGTTAAAATTCTTGGATTGTTAGTTGTTATACCGATGCCGAATGAAAAACTTGGCGCATTTTGTCCCCCCCAAAAAAAAAAGTTACAAAAAAGTAAAGAAAAAAAGACAATTCTACGCAAGTTGTGGCTTACCTTATTATTACAACAGGAAAACAAAGGACCACTCTGAAATTTAATGGCACCTTTAGTAAAGTCACGAGGGCTTTTCAGAAAATATAAATATAATTGGAGTTGTAAACTTGCTATTAGGTGAACTCGCGACCATAGTTCTCATCTTACAAGGTCAGTTCGAAAAAAAAATCCCAAAACCCTATTTCGCGGTTTAGGGTTTCGACGTACATCCACTCCGAATCATCGAGACTGAGAAATTCGAGGTAAAATCAGATTCTTCGACCCGAATTGATTTTCATTTCCATTTCCACCTTCAAACTTGAAGGAAAATTTTGTAAGAACTTCTCGATTTCTGTTTGGCTGTCGAGAAATATATCACGAGGGAATTTTTTTTTACGATTATAGCGCAATTGTACTGATTTTGCCATTATAACTTGTTTGCGTAAGTGTAAACTACTTTGGGAGTATTTTGGAGATCTGATGTTGGTTTTGAAAGATTTATAGATCTGAAATTCTCTGTTCAATCTGATATGAATTCTTTGAAAATCTTATTAGGCACTTTTGTGTGCAAAAACTTATCGCACATGTTAGAGACAAATGTTCGAAATTATGATCAAGTCAAACTTTTCATCCTGCTGTGTTGGTGGTTGTTTGAATCAAAGTTTCAAAATTTCGTGATTTTGCATCGAAATTAAGGAGAAATCGTGCGATTGGCTAGCTAATGGATGAAGATGACTGTCATTTAGCTCGTTATGTAGAATGGGAGGGGAACAAATTGAGAGGTTCAATAAGGTTTTTATTTATTATTATTAAAAAACATATTAGTTCAATAAGTTTTTGGGTCAGTTAAATATTAATTTGATGTGACGTTTGGTAAAATTAAAATAGTATGTTGTGTGGTACAATTTTTCAAATCAATTGTTAAATGCGTGTTCTTATATTTGTCATGTTTCACGCATATATTTAACAAATTATTAGCTATTAAGCTTGTCAATTTATTCGTTCTTGTCATCTATCATTAAATTAGAAAGTTCCCGTATCTGATCCATTTAGACCCACTATATTAAAACTATATTAATCTTTTAATAATTAAGAGAACTGTTCAAACTAAGACAAGTCACATCCGTCAACTATGAGAGAGTTAAATATATATGTTCCGTTTTTTTCAATTACAAGCTTACCAAAATTCCAGGACTTAATGGATCGGAGTGTTCCGTTCCGAATAATACTGGAATTTTGGTCAAACCGGAACACAACACTCATATCCGGTTTATTATGACACTATTCATGAAATTATAAAGAAATAAAACCCAAATTAGATTATGATATATCCCGAAGAAAAAAAATTAAAAATATAGCAAAAAATAATCTAGTTAACAGTCTGGAATAGTATAGGAAATTATGTTTTGTGAACGTGTTAGGGAAATTGACAACAATAATACCAATTACTTGTCACTTACCAAAAATCAATCAAAACTCAAATATTGACACATCTAGTACCAAATCGATCACGAACTGAGTTGATTTCGTGACACATTGGTCACGAACTGATTGCAGTTCGTGACCGATTTGATATTAAATGTGTTAATATTTGAGTTTTGGTTTATTTTTTTTATAAGTAACAAGCAATTTGTATTATTTCTCTCAATTTCTCAACATGCTATGCATAATTTTAATACTGTTTTTCAATCAATACGGAATGGAGTTCTGGTTATGTTCTGTTCTAGACATGAGCTGGGTTACATTTTTAATATTCGAGGTTAACCTTTTAGCTATTTCAAACAGTTTCTTAAATTAAGGTATATTTAGTCAGTTGTTATACACTTATAACATTTATACGTCGATGAACACATATACTAAGAATAATTTATATGAATTGGCATTCCTTGAAATATTAGTCGAAGTTTCATTTAACAAAATAGCTTTAAGACATTCCCTATTATACTGTCATTCCTTCTACTAATAATTTTTATAGTTCATCTGAAAATTTCCAATTTTTTTTTAAATTAAAATGATCCAAATAATAAATTTAATTTACCATTCGGATAAATCTTTCTTATTATCGCATACCCACTCAAGATTCCCTGAGGAATTAGAACTTTTGTTGTTTCAGTTCATTCTCTAAATTTTTCGTGATTTTCAATGATTATTTGATAATTTTCAATTTCTCTTTTTTTTTAACTACGTTATTTAAATGAAAATCTTATTTTGCAGGTTCATTCGATTATCAATTTAAGTCATTTTGTCACAGATTCTCCTTCTGATACTTGTAGTTCATCTGGTAATATCCAGGTATTTTTAGTAAATTAAATTACTATAATAATAAATTTAATTTACCATTCAAATAGAGCTTCCTTATTATCTCCTACCTGCATCGAGATTCTCTCAGGGAATAAATTTTTTCTTTTGTTTCATTTCATACTATGCTTCTAGTGATTTTTTATGATTCCATGCATATTGTATAATTCTATGTTTTCCTAGATTCTTTGGAATTATGTTGTTTAAACTTTAAATGAAAGTTTTCTTTTGTCAGTTTATTCTCTAATTAATTCGAATCATTCATCACGAATTATGCTTTCGATTCTTGTAGTTCATTTGAAAATATTCCACGTTTTTCTGATAAATTAAAATTACTAGGATATTAACTTTAATTTATCATTGGGATGGAGCTTTCTTGTAGTTTCCTATAATTTATATACTTGATGATTGACTTTTAAAACAAAATCTTTGCAGGTTTATTTTATTAAAAAGTTCATTTCTCTCAGTCATGTCTTCGACTTCTGGTTCTCCTAGTCCGTCTGGAGATTTATCAGGTTTTTAGTCTATTAAAATTACGAGCATAGTCGATTTGAGTATTTGTGGAATAGTGTGATATTGTTTAGTCTTAGTGAGTTACTTTTTCATGTAAATAATACTTTTAGTATTTTAAATGAGGTAGGTGGATTGGGCTACATGTTTTCCCTTATATTGTGAAAATTGCATGTGATGGTACTTTTTAAAACTAATTGCAAGTATAGCTTGTCTAAAGTTTTTTTTTTTATCACAAAAATAATGTTTTTCAAGATGTAAGCAATCATTTTTTTTTTCATGTTTACAAAAAAATTAAAAAATTGTTTACTATTTTGGGCTCTACCTAACTTTATTTACTATTTATAGTTTCATTTATAAGGAAAGTAATCTCAAATTATTAGTTAAAGTTTGAAAAAAAACTCTATTCTTGAAAAGATTTAAAACAATCAAAATGTTACACTTCAAAAATACTAAACCTGTAAACTTTCCTAACTTATTTTTATAATATATTCAACAATATTATTTCCGTTATAATTTTTCATCGGCCTACATTTCTCTCCGCATTTTTTTTCATCACAATTTTCATAGGCCGTCGTAATGTCCAATTTTTAAGACCCGGTACATTATTGGCAACCAAAATTTTAAATCCTAGTTTGAATCCATACAAAAATTTGACAAGCCTCCAAGACGTATAAGAGAAATAAATCGAGCATGTGAAAAAATTACCCACCCAGTTTAATTCCACATAATTGAAGTCTCACATGTTTAATTATGCTTATGTATAATATTTATTTGCCTAACTCATGTTTGTGTTACCTTCATTTTTCATTTTGTCCTGAATCCAGGGGATCCCGGCAATAATGTCCGCCTGCTAGGTAATTCTTATTATTTTATTTAGTTTGACTTTTCTACTTTTCATTTCTTTGCACCTGCGAAAATTTTACTGTTACACATTTCTTTTGACACGAGAAACTTCCAAAAAACTTTGACACCTCTTCTTTTCTGATTTTCGTTTTGAATGAAAATTGGCATGCATGTATAACATACATGATCTGTTTTTTTAGAGGCAATTCAGCTATTTCAATTTAATACTTATTTAAAATAATAATAATAATAATAATAAATCATAACAATTTTTTTTTTTTTAATAAGTATCATATTATTAAAATGTAAATTTCAGTTTGAATTTAGATCAAAGTTAGAAAAGATTATGGTGCCAAGTTTTAGAAAGTACATAGCAAAAAAATGGACCATTTAACTACAGCTCAAAAAGTTCAAAGACGTAATAGAAGGAGGCTTCTTTTGGTTTCAATATTTTACAAGCATCAACATTCAATGTGTCCCAAATCAACCTATGAATTATATATAACATGGTGTGTAACTCTAAATTGTTTTGTGCCAAGCAGTTCCCGCGGCCATTGGAGCCATGATTTTCTTAGCAATCGTTCTCTACATCTTTCGAAACGGTAGATCATTGTTTGAAAAATTTTGCCTCGAACGGAAGATAATGGACAACAACAAAATTAGGGCATTCTTAAGAAGCCATGATCTACCTCTTCCAAAGCAACACACCTACCTAGAGATAAAAAGAATGACCAACTGGTTTAGGGACAAGATTGGCCAAGGAGGCTTCGGTTCCGTGTACAAGGGAATACTTCCCAATGGTAGACTCGTAGCCGTGAAAGTCTTGAACGACTCAAAAACCGACGGCGAAGATTTCATCAACGAAGTCTCGAGCATTAGTAGAACCTCCCACGTCAATGTGGTTTCTCTTCTAGGGTTTTGCTATGAAACCAAGAGAGTGCTTATATACGAGTACATGCCAAACGGGTCGCTTGACAAGTTGATATACGACCAACTAGGACCGTCCGTTTCTACGAGCCAATTAGGGTGGAAAACAATGTACAATATCACGGTTGGGATTGCGAGAGGATTGGAATACCTTCACCAGGGCTGCAACACACAAATATTGCACTTCGATATCAAGCCGCACAACATTCTTCTTGACGCAAAGTTTTGCGCAAAGATATCTGATTTTGGGCTTGCCAAGTTGCCCAAGATTGGTCAGAGCAACATTTCGACCCTTGTGGGCCCTAGAGGGACTATTGGGTATATCGCCCCGGAGATTTGTTCAAACCACTTTGGGAGAGTATCTTACAAGTCCGACGTGTATAGTTACGGGATGATGGTTCTAGAGATGGCTGGGAGAAGGAGAAATGTCAATCCTCACGCATCCAAGACGAGCAAAATATATTTTCCGTACTATGCGTACAAGCATGTCGAGGCCGGTGAGGATTTGGACCTAGACGATATCAACAATGAAGAGGAAAATGAAATCGTGAAAAAGATGGTATTGGTGAGTCTATGGTGCATTCAAACTAATCCTCCGGATCGCCCGACAATGACTAGTGTGCTTGAAATGCTTGAAGGTAAACTTGAATCAATACTTATGCCACCGAAACCGTTTGCATGTTCGCCTACGGCATCACCCTAAAACTCAGGTATTTTCGGAACTCCTTAGTCGATGTCCTAACTTGCTTTAAACTATTTGCCCTAACAAATCTCATGCGCTTGTTTTTTGGTGGATCAATATCAACAGCTTGGAGATGACGTGGCTTTGGGTTTTATATTGGGACTTCAAAGCTGTTCCATTGCTTGTTGTAGTATAAAGACTTCAATATGAACATTCACTAGATACCTGCTTTGAAATTTTTGGCTTATCCTAGACAATTGTACTGATTAAAGTCATATTTGAATGGATATTATATAGTGTACTTTTTAAAGAACCAAGCTTCAATGTATCAATTCAACCTTGCTACTTTGTTTTAGCAGGTTGATGCTTTTCCCATTAGTGAAGTTCATGGTACTCTATACGAAGAACAATACACATCAAATTTGCTTCACCCACAAGAGATAAAACAAAGTCGAAATTAGTACCAAATAAGGACTAAGTCGTCAAATTTTCGATTGGAAGGAAGAAACCATTTTGCATGAGAAATATAAAATAAACAAATAAATGAAAAATAAACCTGCGTGAAATGTGTCAGGTAGTTGTCTCCAAGTCGACCTCCGTGTCAGCGTCAGCGTCGATTGTACCTTCTTCTACTTCGGCCTCTGCTTCCTCTTGCCCGGCTTCTGTATCAGAGCCTTCTTTTTGGTGTTCATCGAGCACTGGACTCTCGCTTTGGGACACATCACCGCCCACAGTCGCTGCTTCGGCGTCCATTGGGGTCGCAGAGGCTTCCAGATCAACCCTCGTCCCTTCGTCCGCATCCGGCATTGAAGTCTATACATACAAATAATAAAATGAAGTTCACATTTTTATTGTGGGGATTTGCAGTGTTGGAACGGTTTCATTCTCTTTAATGAAAAAAAAAAAAAAAAAAAAAAACCTTGGTAGTGATTATAGGGAAAAATCGGAGATTTTCCGTATGTCTAAGAAAATGCTACCCATCATATCTTTTATAAAGACAATCACAAATAAAATGCCATATCATCCTTTGTATATAAAGACATTACCAATCTACTCTTAGTTTCAAATACAGTCGACTTTTTCTATGATTAATCTTTCTAGACTAAAATAGACTAAAAAAACAAATAAAGTAATGATAGCTTATCATGTCGACCAAATATATATGAACCGAGTAAAATATATTTTGTGATTTTTTATGTTGTTTACTTGTGTTTATATACTTTTTATACACAGGTAATTTAGTCTTTTTATAACTAAATATGCTAAAAAAAATTGAACAAAATTTGTGTTAAGAGGGATGATATTATTTTTAATTTTTTCTGAAACAAGAATCTTATATTAACAGGCTGAAACGCCAAATTACAAAAAGGGAGATATTATTATTTTGTGCGAATTCAGGGGATTCTTGTTATGCACTTGAAAATAGAAGGTATGTAGCATTTTTCAAAAAAATAATAATAATAATATATGATATTGTCCTGTAATAATACGATTCCTGAAAAAATCTGTCAAAAAAATTAAAATAATAATAAATAAAAATCGAAATAAAATTCATCAATTCTATACCTGGTTTTCTTCACCTTGCGGTGCAACACTCTTGGCTTCTTCTCTCTTAGCCCGTTTGGATCTTTCGTTTTGCTTTGCTTGATACTTGGAGCGGACATCGGGTGGTAAGAGTTCCAAAGGCACAACTCCTTCAATACCTTGGTCAGTGAACTGCAAACAAATCAAATACAAAATGGTTCATTGCCGAATAACTTTACGCAAATCAATGTCTCCGATATCAGTTAGACATACTTTAGAAAACCCATCCAAGTCCTGTCTAGCCGAGAACCGTAGACCTTTCCAGCAATAAACCTGCACAGAGAACACTTGTTATATTTTGGATGGCTTACAAAGATAAAAAGACACAGTACACTTTTTCCCACTTAATAATAGTGTAATTTTATTTTCGGTTCATTTTATGAATTTTTCAGAAGCATCAACCCCAACTTAGAGTATACACATTCGGTAGACAAGACTATAAAAATACCCTCAAAACATATTGCCACTTCTCAGTATTTTCAATAAAATAATCAACATTAGAATTAACAAATTATGAGCATTGGTAGGGAAATCAGAATTAAAAACTAATGTGAAAAATAACTAAAACACACCTTGTTATATTTATGGTGATATTCGGCCTCTATACCTGCCGCTGGGTCCATCTGTGATCGCATCGAATAAACGCTTGATATTAATTATAATAACAAGGTTATTGCAAAAAAGAAATTTTTCGATTTCTAATGAAGAACAAGCTCACATCTTCAGCCAACGGTTTCCAGTACTCGTAGATGGACGGTGTTTGAACTCGTTGAGGATTAGTTAAAGCGTTCTGTACGTATTTAATAGTTAATAAAAATTAATGCAACTGTTGGCATCATGAAAACATCGCGAATTAGCTTCAAAATTACTTTTCCTCAAATCAATGAAACGTCAGTATCATGAAACGGTATATTTATCTTTCAAAAGTAAACTTCAAATTAATTAACCTGATTCTGGTCTGCCCACTTCCATAATTGAGAGAGTTCTTTATTTCCAAGTCTCCATCTTAGCCTCCTGATCGGTGAAATAAATATAAGAAAATGGGCAAAATATTTTCTTTTCAGAATATGTTTCCTACATTTCTAATTGAAAATGCACATTTCTAAACTAATTAAATGATTTTATTGGTGAGAAAACAATTTGAACTTTAATATTTCCTTTCGGTGAAAAAAATAATAATTCTTCAATTTTCCAAACTGCTAATGAATTCCATAAGTTCAAAACTTCAAGGTGTCGTAGCCTAACAGAAGAAATTAGCTCATAATGAGAAATTGATGAATTTACTACTGGAAATGGAAAAGATCTATGGTGAAGAAAGCTTAAAAACTACACCTTTTTTTATTTCCGTCTTGGCTTGATTTCTTCTCTATCGGCTGTTTTTCAAATGGAGGACAACCATCACGTTTCCACCAGGCCTAGAAAAATAAAAACCAAACTAAGGTTGATTGCAATGATCATATATTTCTATCACAAAGTCTAAGAAACATGATAAAATAAAATATAGAAAACAGTAAAATTCGCGTGAAATCAAAATTTCTTATGATGCTTGGAATTTGAACAGATGGAAAGAGAGCATTGTGATGGCTAGAACGAATAAACTTTGAGGAAACAATGTTCTTCTCACGGTTTTCTACAATTAGGCGAATATTTTCCGCACTATATTTCCGCAATATTTTTTTTCTTTTTAGGTCGAGGCAAAAAAATGATGAGTGTCATTTTTTTCGCCCTTGGTAAAATTTAAGGTCCAAACAAGAGGTGGCGAGAGAAGAGTGATATAATCAATGTCTTACCCAATTTTTTTCACGTTCTAATATATGCTCGACCTTTTGAAGAAAATCTTTACCCTTAGGCGGTGTCAATTCAAGCAGCTTTTTAACATGCTCTTCGCAAGACCTTATTTCCTCTTTCTGGAAGCGGCATGATATTATTAAAGAAAACATAAACAAGAATTCAAGTGTTCAAACAAACTATATAATACGATCATCACTTACCATACTCTCAGAAGCCGATTCCTTTTCATTTTTTCCCGGGGCCTAGTGGTAGATAATGAGTCAGATTAGGCACATATAAAAAGTTAAATCAGTATATATATATATATATATATATATATATATATATATATATATATATATATATATATATATATACATATCATGCTACCTTCAAATAGTCGAACAGTATGAGGCACTGCACAAGAACATGGCGTCGGAAACTCGGATCCTTTAACTGTATCCTCATATAAAAAAAAAAAATTTTAAAAAAAACCTTAAATCAGAATAATGATCAAACGGAAAGTATAAATTGAATTAGCATCAATTGTCATAGAGCTTACCTCCAAACTCATAAGCTTGCTGCTAGTAAGATACTTTATACTGAAAGTCGCTGCTTCCTCCTCCAAATTATTCGCATCCCCTTCTTCGTCACTTAAAGGTTGAGACTCGAACGTATTTAGCACAACCTGGAGATAATTAAACTCAAGAATACTTGAATTGGCTCTCAATTTGATGTGAATACAAAATAAATGAAAAGTGTTATAAAGGGATCCAATGTACCGATAAACTGGTAGAAAATTTCTGCCACTTGGCGGGAGTAGCAGCTAGGGGAGCTGGGTTGCTGAAGTATTCCTTTAGATCCATAAAAGGGGAGTCAAATATAACTCATATATGCATTTGTTAAGCAATAACTCTGGAGCATGTTTTCTATCAAGAAATATATCGAAAGAACCAGGTTCTTTCCGAATTATTTCGGAATACTTATCACTGTGGTGTGCAATAAGCACTTGCCATCATACGGCCCATTAAACCCACAACTATGATGGAAAGTGGTGGATGACCAAAAATTTAATGACTTCCCGGATCAAATTATATTTTATAATAAGAACTCCAAATCAATACCAAGCAATATCAGAGCTAATACCTGCAGTTACTAACAAATTTGTCTACAGTCTATACCTCCTACATAAAAATCAAATTTTTCTTTATCATACTCCATGCTGTGACATATACTAGCTGAACAACTTTTTTTTCTCGCAATGACGTCATTGACTCGTATTTTTTTTTTTACGATAAAACAGAAATACAGGTTGGGTTGTTTGAAATATTTTTTGTGATCGTACATCAAATGGTAAACGTACCTGTAAACTCCAAAAGGTCTTATAAAAGTTGAAATCAATGGAAATCCCTGATACACAAAGGCGAATTGGTATAATAAAAATAGTAGATTATATTAAATCAATAAAAAAGTATTCACCGAATAAAGAAAGACTGTACCATCAGGAGGGTCTTTTTCGTATTTTGTGTCATTTGATGTGTTAAAAACTCCTTTTATATTTACAGCTGCATGGAATGACAAGAACATCAAAGTTAATACCAGAAGCAAAAAAAATTTAAAAAAAATGCTAAAAAGAATAAAAAAAAAATTAAAAAAAAAAAAAGGAGAGAGACTGTAGCAAACAAATACCCGAGCGCTCAGATAATGGAAAAAAGTGTGCAAGAAACATGAGAATTCGTCCGCAGAACACAACGTCGTTTGCCTAGAAGAGCGAATTCCAATGAACGAAAGATTAGATAGTCAAATTTTGAAATGTTTGCAAATTTCTGTAGAGGGTTGACATGAATTACGAGTTATAAACCAGGAACAAACCTTTGACAATCGACGAAGAAGTTGATTGCATGTTCTCAGCATTACCAATTTACCGCGTGCAAAAAGCTCGACCTGCACATTACACATTACTGACCATAATTTAACACACTGGTTGAGAATTAAAAACTGATGGAAGATCCAAAAAGCCCATCCACTGCTTCAAATACGAAGAAGAAGAAGAAAATGACAACCTTCCCCAGTACATCCTGTTTACCCTCTATATACCCGAAAACATCTTTGCAATTTCTCATTGTAGACATTTCGGTTAAATCTTCCAGCAGCTGAAAAATCATGCCCCCTTCAATGTGCTCTTTCTCACAGAGATACAGCACGACGTCTGTTTGGGAAAGGTTAAGAACAAGAATGTTTGTGAGAAAAGGAAAATAAAGATTTGCATGCCAAAATAAGTTCAAGAAGAAGAATGTTCAAACCAATAATAGTTATCTAGATCTGTTATTCAAAGGAAAACCAATCGCTAGATTTCATAAATAAATAAATTTGTCTTGCTCTAGCCACTGTTCCTAAAAGACTACCAAAAGCTTAGAAAGGATGAGTGTAGGGAAAGTAGAGAACAATCATATTACAAACTAAACCATAAGATACAAGCTGAGCTAATTACCAATTTTGATGTTCAAACTATCGGTCAAATCGGCTAGGATTACTATTAGCAATAGCGATGATCAACATGATAAACTTAGTTCTATAGTTCTTTTCTTCCTAAAACCACATACCGAATATACTTAATTAGACAGAAAGAGTACATACCTAGAAGACGAGGAATATCAGCCTGACTACGATTTCCCTCGTCTATTGACTGCCCATACTGCATTATTGACTCCCCTGATTTTACTGCCGAATCCTGAAAAAAAAAAAGCAATAAAAGATAAACCCATATCGCGGTCAAACCAAAACGTATAAACATTCGTACGGTCATTCACCTGGGAATCGTTAAGAAGAATAATCATTTTTTTATGTTTCAATTTTCAGAACAAGAAAAAAGATCAATATACATACCACCAGTTCCTGTAGCAGAGCTCGAAGGATATTTTCCAATAATTGATTCTCATCTAGGGCTAACTTCGTTTGCTTCTGTTGCATTAGGCACGCAAGATAAAAATAAAAACCAAGTAAACGCCTAAAGAGCAGACAAATGGATATGTTTAACCATATGAGAGAGTGAAAGAAAAAGTAATCAAAGAAAGAAAAACAAGCAACATTCTGAGAGTAACTTTTAGTCATAACGCTAAGCCAACTCGTCTAGTAAACTCGGTAATAGTACTATGACCAAAAACCAACTTAGTGAACAAGAAAACAGTAAACACAACTAAGTTAGTGAATACCTGAGGCTTGATAACCTCTTGAACTATTTGTAAAGCAAAAGCTTCTGGTTGCCCGGGCTGTAATATCGCATTCCTGAAAACTTCCTGAAAAAATAATTACACAATGAATGTTCATATTCAGTAAGACCATGACCAACATATCAAACAATCCAAAGCACTAATCAAAAGTTTGAAAAGAAATAACAACTCACCATATGGCTGCCTCTTCTTGATCCCGAAATTCAATCCACAGAATAACTGCAGAATCAAATTGTTTGAAACACCTTCAGATTTCAAAGATAACTTTGGCCAAAACAGTACAAAGTCAACTAACATTTTGGAGCAGAAACCCTCAACGTGTTCCAAAAACTTGGCTAATTTGTTCAAATCAAACTCAAATAGAGCAAACTCAATAAGAACAAAACTTACTCTCACACTCAAACACCCCCAAATGCTTATCAACAAAAACGAAATGCTAAAAACAGTGATTTAAAATGCTACAGCCAATTAGAATCCATTCATTATTTAGTGTGTTCGGGGTCATATCGACATTTCTTCGAACACCACACATGCATAAATTTCAGTGATTCGCAACACCACTTTTGTTTTTCATTAAGACGCCGAACTATACTGCAAGCGACGATAAGCTGCCAATCTATAATCGCCTACTCAACAGATGTGTGAGACATATACATATACATATATATATATATATATATATAGAGAGAGAGAGAGAGAGAGAGAAAGAGAGAGTTTCGAACCGTATCGTTGAGCAACTCAAGTTCGCGTTCAGTGATTGACTCGGAAACCTGGACTGGGTTTTACAAATCTAAATTTTGTTTTCCAAAGATTTCACCTAATGTCTCCTGTAGATTTGCTGAGCCATAAATTGTGCGACAAATTGTTGGTTAAAAAAAAAATTAAAATAAAAAGTTCAATAGGGAGTTATACGTATGAATTAAATTTCGGGAATGACGTCGGAATTCCGATTTTTGGACATTATCTATAGACCATTTGTCATTTCGCGTATTTTTTCGTCGAAACATTCTCCAAAATTTCGACCGTGCCCGCATTATTTTCACGCCTTCTGCACAAAATCAACAATATTTCCGTCAATTTTTTGGAATGTCGCCGAAATTCCCGTATTATTCTCACTGTTTTGTGCCGATAATTTGAGTTTGTGATGAAATCGAATCGTTTTGATTTTTTTGGAAAAATCTTACTGAATATGAAAGATTTGTATTTATGTTGTGTGGTTCACATATGTTTTTCTCAATTTTTTTTTTAATAGAATACAAATTTATTTGATATTTGAGACTTAGATTTCAAAGTTATAATTTATTGTTGTTTTTTATAGAACCCGAATTTATTTCATATTTGAGATTTAGATTTCAAAGTTAGAATTTCTTATTGTTTTGATAGAATCCGAATTTATCTTAATGGGTTGACTACTGTGATCTCCAAGTATGAACCGGGGGTTAATATCAACCCCACCGCCACTCAACTTACTATTGAGTCTTTTTTATCTATGTTGAACTTAGTATGTGTTTTGAACTTATCTTTGTTTTTTAACCTATTAAGTGTTTTTGACCTTTTGTTTATGTGTGTTTTTATGATGTATGAAATTATTACGTGTGTTAGGGACTTGAATTTAAAGTTTAAACTTATTATGTGTGTTTAAAACTCTTTATTTGTTATATAAAGAATTATGCAACATTATTTCCGTCGGCATTTCATGTTTTATCAAAATTTTCGTCGGCACCGCAATTTCTGTCGGCATTTTTTTAAGCAAATTTCCACATTTTTTTCGTCGCAATTCCCATCGGCCAACGCAAGTTCTGTTTTTTTAGTCCATCGGCACGAAATCGGCCGTCGGTATTTCAATCCTTGGTTTAATTTATTAAGCCAAAAAAACAGTGTCAACGTTCTATATACTACTAAAAAAGAGAGAAAGTTGTACTACTATATTATAACTATACATAGATAGGTGTAAATAAGTTGGTTATTCCACATTACTACTTTTTTCAAATTAGACAAATCTAAGAGTGTTTAGTTACAATTAAGTAATTAAAAGTATCAATTTTATCACTACTAGTTAAATGTTTGTAACTAAACAGTCTTAAATCTGTCTAATTTGAAGAAAATAAATAATAATGTGGAATCGGTCACTTATTTACTCTTACTGATGTCCAAACCCCATTAGTTTTTCATTTTCTTATACTGATCCATTATTTGTCTTTAACCATGAATACAAAGACTATGTATTATTTTTAAGAGAAAATAGCACATATATACATTGTGTTTTAGTAAAATGTCGAGTTAAACTTTTGGTTTTCAAAAATATCGATTTATATCTTCTGTTTAACTAAAATAACGAAATTATACCCTGAAGTGGATAGCAGTATAAAAAATATCTCTTTCATTGATATTAACTCTTCAAGGTTTTAAATTCCAGGGAAAGCGGACGAGAACCAGTCCGGTTTCCGTTTTTTTCAAAACTCCGGCACCGAAATGAACAAAACCGGAAGTTTCCGGGGATTCCGAGGAACCGGGGCTGGGAACCAGGCCGGAACCCCGTTCACACTTCCCGGTCCGGTTCAGTGTGTTTTTAAAAAAAAAAAATTGAGCTATAAAAGCCGGTTTTTTTAACCATGTCATTTTTGTCAAAAACATCGGGAAGATACCCTAGGATTTTTCGCCGCGAACCAGACCAAATCTCACGCGATTCCACCATTTTCCGACGTTCCCGTCGCTCAGAAGGCATATTTTCACTCCATCTCGCCGGAAAGCACGCGTGGCTACTGGTATTGTATTGGATCCCGACGTTTTTTTTTTTTTTTTTTATGATTTTGAGTTTTTTGTTTAATTTCTTGTTAATTCTTGAAGTATAAATTGGTAGTTGTGAATATGAATCTAATGTTTATTTTGAGTTTGTGTTCATGTTTATTTTGTGAATTTTTTGTCAGTTTGTAATGATTTTGGTTAAAATCATATATTTTAAACTTAATTATTTTTTATTTCGAATTTCTTATGAATTATTTTCAATTTTCTTTTACATCCGGGAATATGTTAGAGTTTGTGTTCATGTTTTCTAATTTATTTTTATTAATCCGAATTAATTTTTGAATTTATTGTTAGTTTGTGATGATTATGGTTAAAATCATATATTTAAAATCATTATTGTTTTATCTTACCATTTTAGGTTATCCCCTCCACTCCATGTATATTGCTGCAACTCAATATGAGTACGACTATCACTTGGACATGTACTTTCGTGCACATGCTCATTACATGAGTTAGTATGATTATTGTATGACCGCTGCATACGGTCGCTTTCCAGAGTAGTCATTCTATTTCTTTTATGTTGAAGTTGAACTATGGTATTTGATGGATTGTGTTGATCTTTATCATTTTAGTTTGTACTTTATATTGAACTTAGTTTTTGTTGTGTTTGTATTTTAGTAATGTATTGAAACATTGTACATTATTTTCAATTTTATGAATTTTATCCTATGTACTTTGTATATTTTTTTACTGGATTTCTCTCGGTAAATACGGTATTTGACGGTATTCCTCAACGATAACAGTAAGTTCAACGGTACAGTTTTCTCTTTTCTTTTATGCTTTCCACGGTATTCCTTTCGGATATCAGTAAATTATGAACCTCGGAACGGTATTCGATCATAGTAACTCTTATATAAGAAAAATCAAATCAAATCCAAACCAGTACCATAACTTTCAAATTCCCAATTTTGAAATAAAAATAACCTTAAATTGAAATTAAATAATAAAATTCATATATCCCAAGAGATGACTTAACTCCGTGTTCGAATTGCAACTATGAATCTTGGATTCTCTGTTCGAATCTGTGATTTTGATGACTATCAATTGTCGATTTTTACCCATTTGTCTCTTTTATGTGTTCTTCACGATTAAGAGACTGTTGTTTATTTTTTTAGTTTTTAAATAAATTACATATATGACCCGAATGAATAAATATAATTGGTGTTTACATATAAATATTATAGTCAACGTCAATGAAAAATCAATAAAAATTCAATAAAAAGAAGATTTGCGGCACTGTTGTCTATTTCATAGTATAATTTCGTCACTTTAGTTAAATAGAGGGTATGAACTCGACATTTTTGAAAACCAAATGTTAAATTCGATATTTCGCTAAAACACAAGGTATATATATATATATATATGTGTGTGTGTGTGTGTGTGTGTGTTATTTTTCCTATTTTTAAATGGGCATTGTAGTTTCATAGCCAACAAAAATATTCATATTTTGGAAATAGCCAACGTTTGCATATTTTTAGAAAAACAGTCAAACAACTTAAGTGGCATAAGTGATAGCTAATAAAAATTACTTTTATGACATTAGCTTTTTAAATTCGTCACTTTCTCTCTCATGGTTTTAAATTCGTCATTTTATCTCTCCTACTTTCTTTCCTACATTTTTTTTTTCACAAAAACTTCAAAAATTCATATCTATCTCATACGAACTCGAAAATTGAGTGATTCCGGATCCTAAGGATTTGTGGCGCCGAAATCGTCAAAAATAGATCCATTGTGTTTGATGAAAAATCATGTTTACGTGTATTTCTAATGACTTTTATTTCCGAAAATTTTAAGTTATTTCCATATTTAAGGCAGTAACGTGATTTTTCTACATCTATGGTATTAAAAATTATTTTTCATCCAACTCACTATTTTTGAAGATCTCGGCGCCACGAATCTGTAGGACTTGGAATCACTCAATTTCGAGTTCATATGAGATAGGTATGGATTTTTGAAGTGTGATGAAAAAAAATATTCGAAAAAAGTAGGAGAGAGAAAGTGACGAATTCAAAACAAAGAGAGAGAAAGTGATGAATCTATAGAAAAAAACCGCTAAATTGATTTAGGGATACATTTGGAATTTTAACTCATTAAGTCAACTGCCACATCATACATTTTACTATTTTCCCATAATTTTCTAAACGTTGGCTAAATTACAAACGTTAAGATTAAGATGGCTTAGTTATTTACTAATGTCTTTTTAAATAATGCCACTTATTAGTATAGGTTGGGCTCCTAAATTTTTGCTATATGATTTGGACTTCTATTAACCCCCAAAGCCCATTAGTAATTCTTAATTAGCCACTTGCTGACAAATAGTGCAACCATATATTAGTAATTAGCAGAATTTGAGATTTTGGTGACACAATTTTTATCAATATTACAGTTAGTTACTTTTTATTTAATATTTAACTTATCTTCTTTTATAGAAAAAATAATATATACTGAAACTTTTTTTTATTAGAAAAATATGTATTTTGGTTTTACTCTTGAACTAAAAATATTGCATCCTCATTGCTTTGTTTTTACACAAAATAGTAACGTCATTTTTTAATTAAGCAAAAAAAATAAAAATATTTTCAGAATAATAACCTTACTATTGTGTATAATATTTCGTCTACATAAACAAACCCATAAACATTATCTCCGGCTAAGAGAAACTAGAATAATCACCGTATTAACTTTTTTTTATACATTGTGTAATCATACTAAAAAAATATTAGGAAGAGTTGTTTTTAATTTCATAAGATAAATATAAATCTCTTAGTGTTATCAGTATAAATAAAATGAAGAAGAATAATATAGTTATAATTTGTACATTAATATTTGGTAGAATACCCAAAAAAACAAAACAAAACAAAATTATGACAAGATACCTTAACAATATATAGAATATATACTTTCATCTATATGCACTTCTTGATATAGTTTTGTAACGTAAATAGAACTAATGATAATAACAACCAAGTAGATTATTCGTACAATAAAAAGAGTAGATTATTCATGATAAGTTTAGATTTACATATAAACCAAAAAGCTATGAATGCATCTATTAATTTATAATTATAGTCATAAAATTGTATTTGTCTCACATAAAATATAATAATTTGACGATTACATAGAAATATAACATTATAAATTTTTATTAAGCATTTTGGAATTTGATTATTATTTGTCAATTAACCCGCAGCAATGCACGGGTAAAAAAAACTCGTTTAATTAAAAGCAGGCCTAACATTTTGGATTTTAACCCATTTTATCCATTATTTTTCCCATTGTTGTGACTCTTGATATATGATTTGTTTCAAATTTTTTATTATTAAATTTCAGAGTAAGATTATAAATCATGAAAAATTTAATATCATATTACTATTTTTGTTAAAATTACTAATTTTTAAGCAAGAGCATTGTAGCAATTACATGGTCAAAATATGAAAGACATTCTACGGTCCAACAAATATTGAATCGAAGAGAAAGAGATTCGCAAGCTATAGCGTGAATGGCTAAATCTCCCTCGCGAGGACTAAAACCGCGCCAACAATTGCCCGACTTGACGTCCACGAGTCTTGGCAAATAGCACTAATTCTCGAATGGCAAGACACTCATAGGAGCCTCATGTTCCTTTTATGGTTTTTTCTTTTTGTCATGTCTATTTGATATTGACATGGTAAATTTATATTTATAGGTTGTTTCAAAGCTCTTTTTTGCTTTCTATGTTTTTTAGTTATTCATGTTTCATCATATCAATTTGATAAATTGACATGTAAATTAATGTTTTTTTTTTAAATTTACAAATCATGCTCAATTGTCTAAAATTAATAACATAAAAATAGTTTATTTTGAATCACTTGTACCATATATATATATATATTTTTAATATCAAAACAACATCTTTAAATTGTGTCAAGAAAACAATAGTTATTATAAATACCGGTAACCATCATATTTTGATAGTGCATTTCATAAATAAAAAATTATTGATTAACACTTAGTCGTCGTGAGATTACTAGTACTTGAACATGCATTTGTGTACGAATTTTTCGTAACAACGTATAATGACAACGAGACAGAGTTTCGAATATATGCAAACTCGACATAAAGATGCTTAAAACGTGGTTGGGATGGACAACATAAGTTAGTTCAGTTGGTAAAATATCTTTACTCCTAAATGAAATAAGAGTTTTGAGTCGCAAAAAGAATTTGCTAAAAGAATATCAACACCTCCAAACAAAGAGATGGAGAAAGTTGAATGTCTTATTAAAGCATACAATATGAAAATTTCTACTATGTATACTAAAAGTAGAAAAAAAAATTAGCTCACAGAAATTCTTTGATATCAATATACTCACACTTCAATTTAAATATGTCTTTAGAAAATCTTATTCAATATGAAAACTTACAAGTTAAAGACAAACACGTCATTTTAATATTTATGAATCCAATACAAATTCCAATTACTAATAATTTTAAAATCGAATTTTGACATTCAGATAACAAAAGGAAGCATAACAAAAAAATTGCATAGTAAGAAATTAACAAGTCGCTCAACTTATGCAACACTTCAATATAAAAATAACATATTCAATGCAAATATAAAAATATGAAAAACCGTTCAATCGAGCTGAAGTCCAATATGAAAATAACATACCAAATATTTCTTTATAAACCTATATTTTTAGGCAGCAATTGAATTTGAAAACAATATTTTCTCAATCTGTAAAATTAAATTTAAAATTTTCTTATTCAATATGACAATTTCTTTTAATATTTGAATTCTGCAATTAAAGAATTAAACTAGAAAAAAAGTATGATATCAATTCTGCAATTTCATATGAGTGCCTTATTTTTTTTCCCTGAAACCAGTACTCTTTTTTTTTCTTCTTCTTTCTAATATACTAGTGATTTGGTTATAATATTTTATAACAGGATTAATGGAGTTCATGCCCAACTCATGCCCATAGCAAGAAGTACTGTCTTGTTTCTCGACTCTTTATCTCTATTTTCGCTTTTCTTTGTCTTCTTCTCTAAACCGACTTTAACTCTCCTCTTCTCTGGATTTTTTTCATTTTGGGTAATGGAGTTCGATCATAGGGTTCTCTTTGTGTACGATGAGCGACTTGATTTGTCACTCGTCCTTTTAGTGGAGTGATTTAGTGTTTCTTCCATTAAGAAATAAAAAGTGGTTTGTTTGTATCTGCATCAGTAATATCGGCCAATTATTAGCTTCAAAAACAAAATCCAAAATATAATCCAAGCATTAAAATCGGAACTTTTGGAGGGAATTCTATTTTTTGTTTTTAACCTTATTAAGCATTAATTGATTTTCGAGCATTATTTTCAAGGGACGATTAAATCAGTACTTCAATAATCCATTTTTTTTTAAAAAAATAGTTAAAATTTCATTTTATTAAAAAAATGCTCATCAAATTGAAGTAAATTGATTAAATCATTAGGTTAGTTTAATTTGTTT
Organism: Urtica dioica subsp. dioica; assembly: GCF_054948205.1. Classification (NCBI taxonomy): domain Eukaryota; kingdom Viridiplantae; phylum Streptophyta; class Magnoliopsida; order Rosales; family Urticaceae; genus Urtica; species Urtica dioica. The sequence goes on from NC_142767.1 coordinate 16,067,424, forward strand.
CAAAAAATAATTTATCATAAGGAAGTAAATTAATTAATTTGAACAAATAATTTATGTTGAGTGGGTTATTTTTTTAATAAAATAAAGTTTGAGCTAGATTAGCGTTCAGCAAATCTATATTAAAAATAAATAAAAATTCAACTGCTCGCTAAGGGTAATTTGGTCTTTTTACTCAAAGAAGCATTTTAGTCATTTCGACTCGCGTTTGTTTTCCCTCCCTCAAAGGACCCATCTTTATCTCTCTTTCTCTCTTCTCTTCTCTCTCTCCTCGGAATATCTCAGATCACAGCCGCTGAGTTAATTTTTCTTTCAATTCTTTCCCTCAGATAATGCTCTTTCTATAGTACACTTTTTAGGGTTTTGTCTTTTTTGATTTTAGGGTTTTCAAGAGAATTTTCAATTTTTCTTTCTCCAAGCTGAGAAAGATGACAGATTCCAAGGCTTCGATTCCCGCGCCTAAATCGCCTGCGCTGTCGGACGGAAAAAATGGCGGGAATGCGGACCTAGCCGAAGCTCGCTTCTCCGATTTCGCCAAGGTTTCTGTCTGAATTTCAGTTCTGAAGTCTTTAATTTTTTTAATTTTTTTTAGCTCAAGTTTCGTTTTTGTCGTGTTGTTTGGCTGAGGTGGGTTTCCCTAAAAAATCGCAGAATCGACTTGGTTTGGACTCGAACGCTCTCTCCGGAGCTCTCAGGCTTTTCAGGGAAACCAAACATCTTTTGCAGACCAACAGTTCGGCAATTGGAAGTGTAACGGTAGGTTTATGAGTTCTGGTTTAGTCGATTCAACTATGAATTTGGCGGGAGATCTCGAGCTAAACAAGACCGATTTCTTTTGTTTTATGGCTTCAGTTTTTTTTTTCTTCCTAATCTTGAGTAGTGTGAGTTTTTGCCGACTGGCTTATGGTGATTTGGCGGGAGATTCGTTGAGCTTAAGATGAATTTTTTCCTTCCCTTTTCTCTGTGTTGGTTGATTTTTCCAGCCCGAGGAAGCAGAGCGGTTTTGGTTTGCGTTTGTTTTGTACTCCTCACAGAGGTTGGGTTTGAAAGATGAAGAGGAAGAAGAGGAAATCCTGCGAGGTTTTGAAGATGGTGGAATTTCATTGTGCAAGATATTGAGAGCTTCCAAGCTGACGTAAGTTTAATGTTCCTGTTATCTGGTTTTGTGTTGGGGTTATATTATGTTCGGCTTGTGGGTTTTAAATTTGGATTCCTTTCTCTCAGCATCCTGGGATTTTTCAAAGAGCTTCCTCAGTTTCTGGTTAGAGCTGGTTCAGTTTTGAGTAATATATATGGCTCGGATTGGGAAAAAAGACTTGAGGTACTGATTCTGTATATATATATGCTAATGTTTATATTTGAGAATGTTTTTATGTTTCTTATTTTCTGCATGTTGTTTTCAATTTTTGTTACGTTATCTGTAAGTCTAATTTTTTTTTACTATATTAAAATCTATTTTTTATCTGTACATCTAATAGTGTGGAAACTATGGTTTGGTTACATTGTAGGCAAAGGAGTTGCAAGCAAACTTTGCCGTCTTGGATGCTCTAAGCGAGTGAGTATTTGCTCCCAAAGTTTTCCCTGTCCTTGAAATCTGTGGTTTGAATCTATTGTTTTTTTTTTAAACTGTATCATCAAGTCATTAGCATGTCTTGTTTGAAATTTTTTCCTTTTATATGTATTTGAGCAGTGAAATATACTTGGTGTTGAGGTCACATTCGTTGGAGTATAATAAGTTGTTTTTGGTCAAAGATTTCTTGTTTAACCTTTTTCGCACAATTATCCCTATTTGCAGTTTCAAGATATGGTTGCAATATAGACTGTTCATTTGGTCCCTGAATGTCTAGATAATTACACGACCTCTTATTGATATGTGTACATACTCTTAGATCATGAATGAAACGCCATGCTTGATTTTACAAAGTTGTCTTATTAAAGTATTTTAAGCATATACCTCACCCATTTGTCCTTATAAATCTATTGAATTTACTGTCTATAGGTTCTATAAACGAGCATACTTGGAACTCTTTGTGGCAAGTGATGCAGTAATTGATAAGAAGTCTATTGCCGAGAATCCTACTGGTTATCTCTCCGAGTACCATCGCTTTGGATGGTTGCTGTTCTTAGCTTTTCGCACCCATGTGTTAAGCCATTGGCAAGACCTAGTGACTTGCTCTACCTGTTTGGTTTCTATACTGGTAAAGTTACTAACTTTTCTTTCAGTAAAGAGGCTTATCAGTATCAAATTTCCTATTTCAAATGCAAGAGAACTACCTAAACAAATATGGAAATTCAATCAAATCATGAGCAATCTATCCTCCAAAGACTGGTTTAACAAAGTGAAGAAAGTACGCGGCATTAGTATGTGTACTTTGCCAAAAACATTTAGATTTCTATTGTAAAACGTGTTTCCCCTAACTGCTTGGTGAAACTGCAGGCTGTTCTAATCATCCATGTCCCTGTTCGGTTCAGAAACTTTAGCATCAATGACTTTCCAAATCTGGGTATTTCAATTGGCTTTTAAAAGTTCACCAGATGATCTACTTCTTTCAAAAAATATTATTCAACATTCTTCATCTTATTGACCAAATTAATCTCTTAAACAGTGAAAAAAGAAGACAAAACCGTGGATTTGTTTGCATCCCTTTGCAACATTTATGACTGCTCGGAAGAGGACTTAAAAAAGAGAGTGGAAGAGGCCAATTCATTGATTGGTAAACTTTTGAAGAAAAACCCCCGCCCGGCATCTGAGTGCAAAAGTGAAAATTTTGAGAATATCAGTTTAGGTACGTGTAAGACCAGGTGTAAAACATTTTCATGATTCACTTTCTTGTTAATGTCTAATATAAATCTGATTCTTGTTATGCAGATGGATTGACCTATTTTGAAGATCTGATGGACTCATCGTTTCCGTCTACTTTAGAAATTTTAGAGGGTGATTACAATGATGCAATTAGGAAAAAGTGTGAGCTGGATGAGAGGGTGTTTATAAATAGAAGTGACAGCTTACTTGGATCAGGGAGTTCGTCTGGAGGCTCAGTTAATATGACTGGTGTCAAGGTTTTTTACCCCCCCTTTAATTACAACTGCAGTTAACTCGGACTTGTTTTCACTAGATGCTTTTTTATTTTATTTTTTTATTTTTTATTTTTTATTTTTATCAAACTCTTTATTGGGGATATTTGTACCCTTTTTCAATTTGTTTCATGCAGAGAAAACTCGATTCAATGTCTTCTCCTACAAAGACAGTCACAGGTCCTCTCTCTCCACATCGTTCGCCCTCTTCTCATGCGAATCGGGTCATTGGTGGTCCCAGTGCCAGGGTAACAGCCACGCCCGTGAGCACTGCTATGACGACAGCAAAGTGGCTTCGCACAGTCATTTCTCCACTTCCTTCAAGACCCTCAGCGGAACTGGAACGTTTCCTTGTATCATGTGATAAGAAGGATGTTAGCACTGACGTGACACGGAGGGCACAAATAATACTAGAGGCTATATTTCCGAGCAGCACACTCGGGGATCGTTGTGTGACAGGAAGTCTACAAAGTGCCAGTCTCATGGATAAAATATGGGCAGAACAACGAAGACTAGAAGCACTCAAATTATATTACAGGGTTTTGGAGGCAATGTGTAGAGCAGAGGCTCAAATTTTACATGCCTCTAATTTAACATCTTTGTTGACCAATGAGAGATTCCACAGATGCATGCTTGCCTGCTCCGCCGAATTAGTTCTTGCGACGCATAAGACTGTTACGATGCTTTTCCCTGCAGTGCTAGAGAGAACTGGTATTACAGCTTTTGACCTCAGCAAGGTGATAGAAAGTTTCATCCGGCACGAGGACTCTCTCCCGAGAGAGCTGAGGCGGCATCTGAATTCCTTGGAAGAACGGCTTTTGGAGAGCATGGTATGGGAAAAAGGGTCTTCTATGTATAATTCTCTGACTGTTGCCAGACCTGCCCTCTCTGCAGAAATAAATCGTTTAGGATTATTGGCGGAGCCAATGCCATCCTTAGATGCAATTGCTTTGCTTATTAATTTCTCTGGTGGTACTATTCCTCCTCAACCTACGCTGCAGAGGCATGAGACTTCACCAGGTAGAGACTGGTTATGATTACAACTTGAAACTTCAGTGTTGCTGCACAAAAATACTGTTTAATGGTACTGACACATAATAACAAAATTATGTTTAATTACAGCTAATAATGGGGATATGAGATCTCCAAAGAGAGTGTGCGCAGACTATCGGAGCGTATTAGTAGAGCGGAACTCCTTTACATCACCTGTGAAAGATCGATTTCTAGCCTTAAATAACCTGAAACCAAAGCTTCCTCCTCCACTGCAATCTGCTTTTGCAAGGTTCGTATTGGATCAGAAAGTATTATTATTTATTGTATAAATGGTTGTTGTACTAAGTTTGCTCATAATTTATTTTCTTCTTTGAAAAAACAATTCTTAGTGGATGATTTTTGTTATATATGTTGAACAGTCCAACACGGCCAAATCCTGGTGGCGGAGGGGAAACATGTGCCGAGACTGGAATAAATGTATTCTTCAGCAAGGTATATTAGTTCATATGATACAAACAGTCTATATGCAACTTAAACTGTCCCAATTAACTTCACAGGAAATCTCACGTATCAATACTTTGTTTGTCTATATTTATAATTCCCTGTTAATTTCCGATTTTGACTCTTATTTATATATCCCAGATTACAAAGTTGGCCGCTGTAAGAATAAACGGTATGGTTGAAAGACTTCAACTCTCTCAACAAATAAGAGAAAAGGTCTACGTTCTTTTTCAACAAATAATTGGTCAGAGGACAGCTCTATTTTTTAATCGCCATATCGACCAGATTATCCTTGCTAGTTTCTATGGAGTCGCAAAGGTCAGATCATTACAGCTCTCTATGATTTTCACAAGTTCTTGTTGGCATTTTTTGGTTTTTGGGTGTACTTGACCAATCTAATATTCTATTTTGCAGATTTCTCAGCTGAGCCTCACCTTTAAGGAAATAGTTTACAACTACAGGAAACAACCACAGTGCAAACCACAAGTATTTCGTAGTGTTTTTGTTGGTTCATCCACGCGTCGAAGTGGGGTATGTTTATTTAGTCCTTGACTTCTCAATTTTGCTTTCTCTGCATATCTAACCATTTCCATGATTTGCAGAGATCAGCTCAAGACCACGTGGATATCATCACATTTTACAACGAAGTTTTCATTCCCGCTGTAAAACCTCTGTTGGTTGAGCTTGGACCCGGTGCAACAAGTACGATAGCAAACAGGGCTCCTGAAGTTAATACTAACAATGAAGGTATGTCCTTTTTTATATTGAATCATGTTTGCTTGTCTTTATTCAGGTTTGATGTCTTATATTGGCTGTATAGAATTGATTTCTATTCCATATTTAAACAGCTCAATGTCCCGGCTCGCCGAAGGTATCTCCATTTCCAACTCTACCTGATATGTCTCCGAAGAAAGTTTCTGCATCACGGAACGTATATGTTTCTCCGTTGAGGTCTTCGAAGGTACTTCTGATATGTCTTAGCTTTTCTCTTTGTTTTTGGTATTTGGAGCAACGTTGTGCTTGTAGCAAAATAAAGCTTTTTGGAATGAGTTCCATGAAAAGTACAACACATTTGTTTATTCCTTTTCACATTTTTTTTTAATTTTTTTTTTATTATACAGATGGATGCTCTGATCTCGCATAGCTCGAAAAGTTATTACGCTTGTGTCGGAGAGAGCACTCATGCGTATCAAAGCCCTTCCAAAGATTTGTCCGCAATCAATAACCGATTGAACAACCACGGGTTTGTTTATATACCCACCATTCCTATTTTCATCATTCAATTCACAAAATCGAAAGGAAAAAAATTAATGATAATAATAATAAAAAAAATTATTCATCACGTCCCAACACTTCCTATTTTCAGTCCCCGGAAGCTCAGAGGCATTCTGAATTTCGACGATGCTGACGTTGGGTTGGTGAGCGATACCATGGTGGCTAATAGCCTGTACCTTCAGAACGGCAGCGCCGCTTCCTCGTCCGGTGCGCCGCTGAAAACAGAGCAAGAAGATTCTTGATCCAACGGCTCTCAAAGGCTCATCTCGTGGCCTGTAAATTCTCATCCCATATCTCTATCTACACTGTTTTTCTTTCTCATAAGGTCATGTCACGGTGTGTTTTTCTGGTGAGCGGTGAGCTATTTGTAGAAAAGGCCGCCACGGAGCCTCACCGTGCCACATGTGCCAGTGTAACTTAGTTAGAACTTCGAAAACTGTAGCTATATACTTACTGACTGCATAAAATATTTGCTATGTATTTATTCCTCTAACATAGCCAAAATGTTTTTTTTTTTTTTTTTGGTGTGGATTTTATAGGATTACGGTTGGTTGGGTCTGTGTGTGTTAATTAATTAAATTGAGCTTCTGACTTGATTACGGAATTCATTTTTTTAAAGATTAATACTAATTTCCATTATAGAGGTGGGGTAAAATATTGTTCAAATTACCGGATTTTGCTTTCGTCATACCGAGTAAAGAAAAAAGGTAACCTATAATCAATTGATATATGAATATTTCATTTCTTTTCTTCTTAAAAAATGATAATGATATATAGTGTTATTATAAGAGAAATTTTATATACCTAAAAAATAGTAAAATATTGTGACTAAATCTATAATATCTAAAATTTGACTTTTGGTCATTTTTTTGGGACAAAAATGTCCTTCAAATTTATAAAATCATCTTGAATTGTCGCACACCATCTTAAATTGTCACAACCTATCGCTATCTCGTTAATAATCTTAAACATCTTGAATCATTTTAAAATATCTTAAACCATTGCAAAAATCCTTAAATTTTATCGTCAATTTCGTTGAATTTCATTTTTAGGCATCGCAAATTCATAAAAACACATTATCTTTGTTTGTATAACCTTGATAAATTTTTTAATTATTGCAGTAAACAAAACCTTTCTAGTCTCCTCATTTTCTCTAACGACATTTAAGCTATTTTTTACTACAATCTTTGTAATTGTAATTTTGCATAATCTCTATTTAAATATATTTCAAACCAAATAATAAAAATTGGTATTTATATACGCTCGAACGGTTTTATAGATTATTCTCCAATATGATATATAATCTCGGACTTTCAAATGGAATAAATTTTCTTATATTCTGTCTTAATTGGGATTCTCGTTGCAACCATAACATAATGTTCGGTCACAACGCATTAGATTCCGTCCAATGTGGAACATATAATGACTGAAATAAGGGTCTAAGTATGGTATCATGTAGTCTAGTCAAAGTTAGTTACTCTATCATGCTAAGAAACTACAACAGTCAAATGTTGATTTGATGATGGAGTTGTGATTTCAGAAGAGAATGAGTAAATTTTAAGGTGTTTAAAAAAAAAACAAGTGATTTTTTCGATTTAGGCAAAAATGCTTGACCTCTCTAAAGCAAGTCAATGTCGCTTGAGTTGCCCTCTTAGGGGAACTATCTCATATCAACGCGCCAATCCCATTCGACGCAAACTCCCTCTCATTTCAACCTAATGCTGAATTCCCGTTAATACGACCATACGACATCGAGTGAATCGCGCAAAAGGACTAACTCGATTGTGCTATCGATCAACCGTCGATGCCACACCAACTACTATGTAATCAAGCACAAAACCAGTATAGGCTCAGGGGACGCTATAGCCCTACTTAATTAATAATAATAATAATTTTTTTTTTACAATTTTGTTAGTTTTTTTAATTTTTTTATCTTAAAAATTTATAAATCGACCCAATTAAAGTTTTTTGTTTTTTTTTTTTGCATATTGACGTAGCCCCTAGTTTAAATTCCTAATTTCATCCCTGCATTTAACTCTCTTTTGACAGGACCTTCTCGGATCGACTGCGATGCTTCCTTTAATTTGACAATTTCACGCGATACAATCGTGATCACTACCGGCCGATGTCGAGTGAAGACGTGATGCCCGATCCATGCAATTTTCCAGCCCAAGCCGACCGCGTTGCTCCCTTTGATGCAGTCACCCGATACCGGACCGGCCTATTGAACATTGAACTTTAAGAGTTTGAGGTTAAAACTCATAAAAAGTATTAACACTTAAGGATTATTGCTAAATAATTATGTTATTACCATTAACAAACATAAGCCAATAATGCAAATATTAAACAAAAAATAGGAAAGAAAAAAAGACAAAAGCTCTTAGGTGGATCCAAATCTAAACAAAAGCTTAAGTCTTAAAAAAAAAAGCTATCTGATCTCATTTTCTCTCTATTAAAAAATTAAGAAAAAAAGATAGAGCCGCCGTCGGCGAGTCTCCAGTTATCCGACAACGTCGACGAGTGAAGCTACGCCGCCGAATCGAAGCCCGCTTATTTGTTTTCCTCTCCTCCTCGTCGCTCACCAGTGACTAGCCCAATTGTGAGTTCATTTTTTCTCCTCAGAATGATCGTCTTAGTTCGGATTTTCCTAGTTGTTGGAAATCTTGATTGTTTGTGTGCTGAGATTATGTGTTGTGTGGATACTGAGCTTCAAATTTTGAAGTTATTGAACGTGAAGTCTTGGGTTTTGCAACTCGAGCTTATGCTCATATTCGAATTCTCAGATTCAGACAATGTGTTAGATGCTTACACGTTTTCTTGATTTGGATTCATAGTTTACTGAGAAAATTTCATTTCTAGAATTTATTCGACTCCATGACTCTTGCATTGCTTTGAGTTTCTAATCTTGCGCACAGTGATTTTTATTTATTTATTATAAGTTCGTTGTAATGTTGTGCTTGTGTACGCAGTAGATTTTTTATTTATTTTATTTTATTTATTTTTGCAGTAAGACTCCACAAATTCAATGGCTTCTATTGGAATATGTGTGTGTTTTCTTTTCTTTTATTCTCTGGCCTCTGAGTTATGCATTCGTTGATTACCCTTGCTTGTTTTTTAAATGAATGCTGATATTACCTTGTTATGGTTTAGAGGTCTTTTTTTTGCAAAGATTTTTGACTTCATAATGGGTTATGTTTGCTCGACTTAGGTTGATGCTCGGTCCTAGTGGGTCGGGTCCGTGATCATCTCCCAGGGTTTGTGTTCTGATTTGAATAATGAATTTGAGACTAAGATATGTGTTGTGACAGATCATCAGATTGAAGGAATATATGTGTACAAGTAATTGAAAGCTGTTACTGGGATTAAGCTAATTAGTAGTATGTGTAGATATTGTTGTATCTCATCATTAATTAGTAATAGTCTAATATCAGTTTTTTTCTTCTAGTTTTGATATAATGGTTCTTGATCTGTTGGTTTAAGTTGGTGAGAATTGCTTTTGGACTCTGATAGCTGGTTTATTCAAGTTTGGAATTGATGCATTGGTAACAGAGAGTTTATTTTTCTTTGTTATAACGTATCGTTATCAGATTTATATTTTTTTGTTTGTAATATTCTGAATTTTTTTGTTTATCACATTTTACTCCAGGTTTTAACCATAACACTGTTATTTTATTTATTTTATTTTATTTGATTTTTATCAAGATTGGTATGTATTGATATACTGATTTGGTGTTGTTTTGCATATTGCATGTACTGAATCTTTGCTTGTTAAATTATAAGGAACTAATTAAAAATTTATAAGATAAATTGAACAAAGAAAAGCACTAAAATTTAAAAACAAAAAAGTTTAGGTCCCTACCCAAAATATGCCTCTGCTCCTTGATTTAAATGTGGAGATTTAAACGAGCTTGAACAGCGTTGTTAATAAATTTTTCTTGTTTTGTCTTTTCAGATAATAGATACAGCAATCTTGGTGGTCTCTCCCATATGGAATTTGAAGAGTAAGAACTTTTCAGTTTCTTGTCATAGATTTAATTATGTTTTAGGTTTCCATTTTTGGTTGATGAGAAATATGGAAAAAAATACTAAAAGTTTAGGGATTAATGCAGTGAAAGCACGTTGGAGGTGCTACAGAAGTTCAGGCGAGATAGGAAAGTACTTCTTGATTTCATACTGTCTGGTAGTCTGATCCAGAAAGTTATTATGCCTCCCGGTGCTGTAACGCTCGACGATGTCGATCTGGATCAAGTGAGCGTTGATTATGTCCTCAGCTGTGCTAAGAAGGGTGAGATTTTAATTATTATAAATTATAATTTATGCACTTATAGTATTATGAGTAGTTCATCCAAGCTAATGTCTCTAATAATATTTTAGCAGTGATGTACTAGTAAATGTTGGTTGTTATGTTCTCAATTGTGAGCTGAAAATGGTGTGTGTACCTTTGTATTCGGTTAGTGAATTTCGAATATTTTATTATATAGTCCGGTCAAAGTTGTTCATTCAATCGTGCTACAAAATGATAAGGGTTAATGTTGATTTAATGGCTTGGAGTTATGATTTTTTTTTCTTGAATGAGCGAATTCGGGGTGTCTTAACAAGTTTTTTTGGTTGGTTTAAATTTTTTTTTTAAGGCGGAATGCTTGACCTCTCTGAAGCAATTCGAGATTACCACGATCATGTTGGTTTCCCCCAGCTGGTAAGCTATGTTATGCATTAACTTTCGTCTAATACATAACTTGGAATCAGAAGATGGTATAATTCTGCTGTGTAATTTGCGTCCGTGTCATTCATTTGTGGTTTCTGTGACTCAACTTTGCTTTATATGTTTGTTCTGGTCATTTTTGGATTTTTATTCAAATTTGACTAGAACAATTCAGGTCCCGTTGGTGAGTTTTTCTTGGTTACAGACATCGAGTATTCAGGATCTCCTCCTAAGAGAGCACCCCCGCCTGTGCCCACTGCTACACAGACTCGCGTTTTCGCTCCATCACATGTGCTCTCACCAACTCCCGATCTAACACCACCACTCGACGACGATCCTTCATCGCCCATTGCTTCAAATGTGTCGAAATCAGCGTCGTTTGGCTCGACCCAAGTCCGTGAACTAACTGTAGATGACATTGACGATTTTGACGATGACGATCTTGAAGAAGTCGAAAATATTAGATCATCTCGAAGAAACCGAAGTGATGCTGCTGATCTTGCTGTGGGATTACCTGCATTTGTGACAGGTATGTTTAATGTGTACTGATCTAGGTTAGATTCTGTGTGTCATTCATCCCAGAAAGGTAAATGATAACCGTGTGCCAAGTTATGAAAAGTTACTCATGGTCAGTTTAGGATTCAAAAATGCATTTATGGAAATTGATTTTGAGTTCTGAACTTGCACCGGATGGTGATGAAATGATGCTTGTTCTTCTACTCTTTTCTAGGCATCACAGATGACGACCTCCGTGAAACTGCATACGAAATTCTTTTGGCATGTGCTGGTGCTTCAGGGTATGCTTTCACTATCTTTTCACATAAAAATACATATTGCTCAGTGTAAATTTTTGCAATTGTCATGAATTTCTAGAGACAACTTTTTATTTTATTTTATTTTTATTTTTTTACTGTTATACACTAAAATGATGATTTGTCTTCACCTTGAAAAAAAAAAATATACGTTCTAGATTTTCGTGTATCATTTTTCATGCTCATCACATGCTTGTGTTATTGTTGTAACTGTGCCATGGGACTCGAGCCTTTGATCTAATGTATTTATAAGGAAAGTTTTCGTTGTGTTTTGGAAGTATTTATAAGCAAGTTAAACGCTAGAAAATAAACATAAATCTTATTCTCAATATCAGAGCTATTGATTCCTGTTTATATGGCACTTTTGTATGGTCCAGCTTTCATCTTCTGCATTCTGTTAAATTTTGCAAACAGGGGTCTCATTGTACCGGCTAAGGAGAAAAAGAAAGATAAAAGATCAAAGCTTATAAGGAAACTCGGCCGTAGTAAGACTGAAAGCCTAGCTAGCCAGTCTCATCGAGCCACCGGATTGGTTGGTTTGCTAGAGACCATGCGTGTCCAGATGGAGGTACTAGAAATATTTTTATTTGTAAATCCAGCGAGTGATTGAACTCATAAATTTTTCCTTAGGACTATAGTACGCATTCTAGATTCGTTTTGCGAGATCATTATTTCACACGAGCGGAGAGATGACATCAATAGTGTTTTTAAATTTCTAATGAATCCTGATTCCCGTTTTCTTTAAGCTCTTATACATGAAATACCATTTTCATTTGAAATCCATGGTATTTATAAGTGCAGATATCTGAGGCAATGGATATAAGGACGAGACAAGCATTGCTCAATGCTCTGTCAGGAAAAGTGGGAAAGAGAATGGATGCACTGCTTGTTCCGCTGGAGTTGCTATGTTGTATTTCACGCTCAGAATTTTCGGACAAGAAGGCCTTTATACGGTGGCAAAAAAGGCAGGTAGGTTGTGTTGGGTGTATTTAATTTGGCTTAAATAGTTGTATGTGTAGCGGATGGATTGAAGATAGATTGACATGTCTAACTTCGGCATGTTCTTTTTTATTCAGTTAAACATGTTGGAGGAGGGGCTAATTAATTACCCAGTCGTTGGTTTTGGAGAATCTGGACGCAAGGCGAGCGAATTGAGGATTCTCTTGGCGAAGATTGAGGAATCTGAGGTGTGTTTCACTTGTACATATCGATCAATGTACTCTACTATATACAATTTACATTTCTAAATTCCTTAAAATGGAAATGTTAGAAATGCCAGAGATATTTTAAGGAATTCTAATGGTGGAGAGATTGAATTTTTTTTTCTAAGCGTGGTTTGGATAAGTCATGCTACATGTATGAATTTTATTCACTTAATCTTCTGACTCTAATTATTATCATCTCAGAAGTGTAGCGTGACTTTTTGTTACATTTTGATGCTCTCAGTTTCTCCCTTCTTCCACGGGTGAAATCCAGCGGACAGATTGCTTAAGATCTCTCAGAGAGATAGCCACTCCTCTGGCTGAGAGACCCGCTAGAGGAGATTTAACTGGGGAAGTATGTCATTGGGCAGATGGTTATCACCTGAATGTTAAACTGTATGAGAGACTACTTCACAGTGTCTTTGATGTATTAGACGACGGAAAGCTGACAGAGGTTATTACACTTGTTCTTCTGTCTATATAAACAACACCAAATTTAGCATCGTAGTTGCTTCTTAATCATGAATCGTTAGTTTGTTCAAACGTTCTTGTCTGGCTATGTCAATAACTATTTCACGCCCTTAATAAATAACTATATACTTTGCTTAGTGTTCTGAGAAATATCATCTGAAAGTTTGCTCTTCGATTGTTCTCAGGAGGCAGAAGAAATTCTAGAGTTGTTGAAGTCAACCTGGCGTGTTTTAGGAATTACAGAGACCATCCATTATACCTGCTACGCATGGGTATTATTTCGGCAGGTAAAATTTCACCTCTCCTTTTTCTATTATTATTTTTTTATTTTACAAAATCAAACTTGCGTTGTTTTCCATGACATAAGTGACATCATTTGTTGATCTTTGAAGAACTTTATGATCATACCAATATATTCCTACTATATTCAAATTTATTAATTTTGACGCAGTATGTCATCACGACCAACCATGGAGTTTTACAACATGCAATTGAGCAGCTGAAAAAAATACCACTAAAGGAACAACGGGGTGCCCAAGAGAGAACGCAGTTGAAAAGTTTGTTGACTAAAGTTGAAGGTGAACTTGGCTCCCAAGAAGTTTCTTTCTTGCAATCCTTCTTATTACCCATTCAGAAATGGGCAGATAAGCATCTAAGAGACTATCACCTTCACTTCGCCGAGGTAACTACCATATTAGCTCTGCAGCCCTTGTACATTTATACACTCTATGCTTATCATATTTTTACAAATAAATTAAGCCAATTCATGCCTGTTGACTATAAAACAGTGAATACTTTATTCAATGATTGGTAATCTTATCTTTTCGTCATGAAGTTCTTTCAAGTTCTGCGACTCAGATCTGTGCTTTATACACCATGTAGGATTCGGCACTGATGGAGAAGATAGTATCTGTGGCAATGATCTCTAAGAGGCTGCTTTTGGAAGAAATGGGAGCTGTACGTACCGTGCTTTAGATTTCTAATAGCCTCGTAAAACACTTCCCCTTTTCTCTTGTTCAAGGGAAGGTTAATGTAGCAATTTAATAGTTTGTTTTTCTGATACAACTTTATGCTAGGTTTGTATAGTGCCAGGGGTAAAGTAAAGACCTTGCATTCTCATAGCCTTTTTTTTTTTTTTTTTTTTACTTAAACAGGCAGCTATGCAGTCCACATCCACAGATAGAGATCAGATTGAATCCTACATACAAACATCAATTAAGAATGCATTTGCAAGGGTATGAGTCATACTTCACATCCAATTATTTGGGGATTATTTATGCTTCATTGGTTAAACTATTGTGGGGACAACGATTGGATTCAGGCTCTATTTATTATTTTCCCTCGAAAGCGACATGGTGTATATAGTGAAGAGGTTAAACTGACAACTTAGTACCTGGCTATATTCAGGACTGATTGTGTGATTTTTTTGGAGAGGTCTCATGAGAGCACTTACAAGTTACAGCCCTTACACGTTTAAAGCTTATAGTTTAGCTGGTCTACAAATAAGCGTTGTCTTTTCGATACTGATGACCAAACTTTGATACCGAGGCTGGAGTCTTGTTTCATAATTTGTGCTCATCTTCATACAGACATTACATGCTGTCGACAAATCAGAAACAAGGCAGGAACATCCGTTGGCAATGCTTGCAGAAGAGTGCAAGAAGCTTATGAAGAAAGACTCGACAGTATTCATGCCGATTTTATCTCAGAGGCACCCACAAGCTGCTTTCGTATCAGCTTCACTTCTCCACAGGCTCTACGGAAGCAAGTTGGTTCGTGCTTTCCCTTCTTTTTATGTGCATCTGTTTTTTAGCCTAGCAAGACACCAAACATCTCGTTCAAATTCTTGTTTCAGAAACCTTTCCTCGATGCGGCTGAACATCTGACTGAAGATGTGGTAATGGTATTTCCAGCAGCTGATAGCCTCGAGCAGTATATCATTGGTCTTATTAAGTCTGCGTGTCAAGAAGAAACTGCCGAGGTGTTATGCAAGAGATTATCTCTTTACCAGGTGCTGTATTTTGGCTTTATCTAGGATCTTTATTTTATTGCCAACTAAGTAATCTGATTTTCAAATTATATTATGTTGATAACGAGGATATCAACCAAGGTTAAACTCGTAATATTTTAAAACACAACCTTGCAGTTCAAACAATCAAAGAGATTGCATCCCATTCTTTTACCAGGACGGCTTTCCCAAAGCTTCGACACTACATTGATAATTTTCAAAACTAAGTGTACTGTTTCAGTACAATTAATGTCTGGCACAATCCTTATAATAATAAGTTTTACTTACTTTTTTATCATCCACTTTAAGTTTGGATCTTTGGAAGTTGTGATTTACATTTTTCTGTTGCATAATCAGGCTTTTGTTGAAATCTTACCGCACATGCACCAACAATTTATCTGCACCTAAATAATGTTGTAATAAGTGAATTTCGTCCCTTCTTTTACAGCACAAAACTTACTCATTTCGAATACTTTTCAGATTGAATCTGTATCTGGTACATTGGTGCTGCGTTGGGTCAATTCACAGCTTGGAAGAATCTTAGGTTGGGTTGAACGGGCAATTACACAGGAGGTACAGATAAACCATATTTTTGTAATCACAATAATTGTAGTTCTAGATGTACTAGGAAAGACGAAGAAGAGTCGCATGTTGTTTACCCTTTAAAATAGTAAGAATTTGAGCAGATAATACTTCCTGTTGTTTCACTGTATATCATTTTTTTTTAAACAGCGGTGGGAACCGATATCTGCTCAACAGAGGCACGGAAGTTCAATTGTTGAAGTATATAGGATCATAGAGGAGGTAAGAGATTTTTGTTTAATTGTTTATATCTAGTTGTCTTTTTTGTCTCTGGAAAAATGTTACTTAAATTAAAATTTCTCATTATGCTCAATCTTAAACTCAGTGAACCTGGTCCGTAGATAATAACCTTTTTATTTTCTTTGCTCTTTTTCCTTTTCTTTTTTCTTATTTATAGTTGAATAAGAAACGGGAACATAATATATCGGGAAGAGAGGAAATGTCTGCTAAAGAAAAGAAACAGAAAGTGTTTGATAATCATAGCAGCCCCTCAGAATACATAAATAAGGCCGTCCATAAGTTAATAATCCAGCAAAACTCATAATACTATTTCTCAGAAAGAGATTACTTTGGAGAGGAGAGAAAATGATCGAGCCTATGAGTAGTTAGTGGGCATAGTGAAAAACGATTCTCTTTTTTGTTTCTTGTTGACTACAGGACATTGGTGTGAAAGAAAATTGTACAATTATTTATATATGTATGGTGTTAGAGCTGATAAATCAATCGAGATTGACAAACACATTTTCCTCTGCAGACTGTTGACCAATTTTTTGATCTTAAAGTTCCAATGCGGTCTTCTGAATTGAGCTGCTTATTCGGTGGCCTTGATAATGCGTTTAAAGTATATGCCAATAACGTCGTTGAAAAACTAGGTACACACATCGATATCTGTAGCTCAGCTGATTTGTTAACCTTTAACTTGTTTGCTGTAGCAATTCACTCAGTTTTTTTTTAGTCAAAGGTTTTATATTTTGTTACCGGGAATGTTCTAACATGATTTTTAGTTGAATAAATGTTTCTATAAGTTTTTTCATGCACTCCTATTTACAGCTAGCAAGGAAGATTTAGTTCCTCCGGTACCAGTTCTCACACGATACAGGAAGGAGAGTGGAATAAAGGCTTTCGTAAAAAAAGAACTGTTTGACCCCAGGCTGCCAGATGAGAGAATGTCCATTGATATAAACGTCCTAACAACTTCGACACTTTGCATCCAATCAAACACATTATATGTAAGTTCAAGCTTGATCATATTTAAATATATAGAATCTTGTGTTGCATTTATTGTGTATTTATAGGGATGAGTTACTTTGATGATGTTTTAGTCTGCTCAGATTTTCTTCCATTTAACGAGGGTCTATGAATAAAACTCATCCTTATTTTAGTTATGAATAGCCATTCATAGACCCTCTTTTTTAGTCATCCCTATTCATAGCCAGTGAGCATTTGCTGCTGAGGTTTTTAAAATATTCTAAGAAGGTTATGTTATACATCACAAAATTGAGGGGTTTGCCTTTCCTTTCATGCACGTTAGAGAAGTGTCCGGACCTGAACAGGGATTGGTACCATATCACATAGCATTTCAAAGAGGAGAATATTTCTCGAGAAATTTTATCAAATATCTCTTCTCATTATTGTCAAATTAATCTATTCATTTCTAAGAAAGCGTTATTCTGACCCAAATTTGTGTTTCTCGCAGTATGCCATTAGTCACCTGAATAAATTGGAAGATAGCATGTGGGAGAGATGGACTATAAAAAAGCCCAACGAGAAGTATACAAGTACGTATTTTAGTTTAGGAATATTTTTCTAAGGCTTTTTGGTAAATTATTCTGTATTAAATCTACGGCTAATAAAATCTACAGTTGCTGCAAGTTCTCTATTTCTTTTAGGTGATCAGTTTTTTTATACGTTTCATAGAATACGTGCTTTTTCATTTGTAGAGAAATCAATGGATCAGAAATCCAAAAGTTTCGCACAGAAGGACTCATTTGATGGGAGTAGGAAAGAAATAAATGCCGCTATTGATCGCATTTGTGAATTCACTGGTAGAACTCTACTCTACTTTGACATCTATTTCCCACGTAAACAAGCAGAGTCATAACAATGTTACCATCTATTTGTTGCAGGAACTAAAATTATCTTCTGGGATTTAAGGGACCCATTCATCGACGGTTTATACAAACCAAGTGTTTCTCAATCTCGGTTCGATGCTGTAATTGATCGTCTTGACATGGTTGGATATTCTCCCTAAGCTAATGATTCGATATTGCGCTAACTTTTAATTCCTCGTCTCATCTTTCATTATGAGATCGTTATTTGTGCAGGAACTAAGTCAACTATGCAGTCTCATTGTAGACCCGCTAAGAGACCACATAGTGACGAGTCTCCTTCAAGCCGCACTGGTCTGAGCCTTTAACTCATTTCTTTCAACAAATACTATTGAAGTCCTTTTCAATTTTTTTTTTTTTTTTTTTATCATTTTTATTTTATGAATTCAATCTCAAACGTCTCTCTTTCTCAGGACGGCTTTCTCCGCGTTCTACTAGACGGAGGCCCTTCGAGACTTTTCACCATCGGGGACGCAAAACTTTTAGAAGAAGACATAGAAATCTTGAAGGTCCTCGATACCATCGATCTCATCTTTAATTCTTAACATCGTAAATTCTTACTACTAATACATACTTAGCACAATTGATGGGGTTCTTGATAGGAGTTCTTTATTTCCGGTGGAGACGGGCTTCCCCGGGGAGTGGTTGAAAATCAGGTGGCAAATGCGCGGCATATAGTCAAGTTGCACGGCTACGAGGTTCATTTTTTCCTTCATTAGCTGCAGTTATCCAAGTTTTTTTAATTTTTTTTTTTTACATTTCCGTTGTTTTTTCAGACCCGGGAATTGGTCGAGGACTTGAGATCGGCGGGAGGGTTGGAAATGCAGGGCAGTAGAAGTAAACTAGGAGCGGATTTGAAGACGCTGCTGAGAATACTCTGTCACAGGGCTGATTCCGAGGCCTCTCAATTCGTCAAGAAACAGTACAAGATACCCAAATCATCGTCTTAGCCTCTCCATATCAAAGGCTTTTATAATAGTGTGTAAAAGTAAGTAAAGTAAAAAGAAATGCATCTCATAGTGGGGTTTATTTTTCTTCTTCTTTCTATTCAATTGCATCTCAAGGAGAAACGTGAGTTTGGGTTTTGTCCGTTTTCCAGTTATTTTGTGATTCTCTGGTCTTCCACTTCATTGATTTTAGCCGATAGAGAGAAAAGGAAAGAAAAAAGAAAGACACTAATTCAATTCCAGTATGCATTTTGTATATTTGTTCATTTGTTTTTGTTTTATGTTATTAATTGTTTAACCTCATCGAGGATTCAGGTGTAAAAAGAATAATTCATCAAACGTTATTTCATACGAGTAAATTAACACGAGGTTCATTATTTACACGTTGAATTGTAATATCCTGTTTCTCCTTCCTATACTCATGATTAGTTTATTTACTTGTAGATGGTGTTAAAACTTTTTTGAAAGAAAATTATGTCATGAATTATACCAACAAGTATAGAATATTTTTCAAGTGAAAAAAAAAAAAACCATGGATGAGTTGTGTCATAGATCCAAATTGTTTCATGACTTCTCACTAGGGGTAACAAGAATGATATATGATAACAGTGAGGAGGTTCATCATATCATTAGTGAAATTAATCACTATTGAATTTCAATCCTAAGGTTAGTTGGGTTGTGATAAGGAAACTAAAAGAATTGCAGGTTAAAGCTCTTTCTGGAAGCCTTATATATTAATCTATTCAATTTCAATCCTAAGGCTCCGTTTGGAACCCGGAAAATATGAGGGAAAAGAAAATGGAAATCCCTCATATTTTACTTAGGTTGTTTGGATTGAGGAAACTAGGATGGAAAAAAAATATGATGGAAAATGCATGAGAAATATATAACTATAATGAGGATTTCATTTTCCTTCGAAAATCAAATGGAAAATGAGAATCTCTCAAAATTTGTCTATGAGATGATCACATTTTTGTGTCTCGTCAAGGTACCGAGCCAGAAAAGCTCAGTAGGGGGGTTTATTTGAAAAAAAAATATTTATAGGGGCTAGTTAAAAGAAAATTATGGTAAAAATTATTTAAAAAAAAAAAGAGTCAAAAGTGTAAATTTTTAGGTTAAAAAATGTAAAACTTTTTAAAAATAGGCAAAAAATGTAAATAAAAAATATTTGAGGGGGGCTAATTAAAAAAATTAATGGTAAAAATGAATTTTTTTTTTTAAAAATGGGTTAAAAGTGTAAATTTTTTAGGGTAAAAATGTAAAACTTTTTAAAAATGGACAAAAATGTAAATAAATTTTTTTAGGGGGGGCTAATTAAAAAAATTCATTGTAAAAATGAATTTTTTTTTTTTAAATGGGTCAAAAGTGTAAAGTTTTTAGGGTAAAAAATGTAAAACTTTTTAAAAATGGGCAAAAAATGTAAATAAAAAAAATTGAGAGGGGGGGAGGTTGAAACCCTCCCTGGACCTGAGTTAGCTCCGTCTCTGGTCTCATCGTTACTTTCCCGTCAATTTTCTCTCATATTTTTCATGACTTCCAAACACAATTAGAATTTTGACTTTTTCGATTATTTTATCTCACATTTTCATTTTCTCTATTATTTTCACTTTCTCTCTTATTTTATGGTTTCCAAACGGAGTCTAAAGGTATTGGTTTTCCTCCTTTGGCTTAGACAATAGTTTTT
The DNA here is from genome assembly GCF_054948205.1 of Urtica dioica subsp. dioica. Lineage (NCBI taxonomy): Eukaryota > Viridiplantae > Streptophyta > Magnoliopsida > Rosales > Urticaceae > Urtica > Urtica dioica. The sequence continues at coordinate 16,087,781 of NC_142767.1, forward strand.
TTTAGGTACTAGGATAACGGTCTCTATTTCAGAGGATGAGCGTTATATTTATATGAATACAAATCTGGCCGAAACAAGCTCCCTCAAGGTCTTTCTTTCTCTCCTCGCTTTCACCCGAGCCCTCTTTCGAGTCTTCTTTCTCAGGTGAGAGTGTCACTTTTGTACCTTGCTTCTCCTAACTCATGTCTGTTCATATCAAAATGCTCGTGGGTCATCAATTAATTAACTTGACAAATAAAATTAGCTTAAAAGTCGGTAGTAATTTTTTTGTACCCAAGTAAAGCGCTACGAAATTTGAAAGAAAATTTATGTATATGTAGTGAATCAAATATCGTTCCACCCAAGTAGTAAATTTTAGTTGTATTATTTTTATTCATTTTTAACTAGTTAATAATTATTGACATTTTTTTACTAAAGTTAAATGTCCGAGTAATTATAACCGGTTAAAAATTTCACTTAATCATTTATAATCATAATTAATTAGTTACTAAACTATCAATAATATTAATGTCTCATTTAAACAATAATAATAATAGTAATAATCAGCTACCTTCAGAAAAAACGAGATTTTTATTTTACAGTTTTTACCTTTACCGCGATTTACTAATTGTACCCCTTCAGACTGGCCGAGAGATTAAAGATATGTTAATTAATTGGGCGGGCTAGATTTATGGCCATTTTGAAACTTGTAATTGCATTTTAGCCACCTTTTAGATAATTTGTGACAATTGGCCATCTTCATTTATTACCAGGTGCAAATAGTCATATGTGCCCCTACAACTTATTCTGTATTCCCGCCCAATGCTACGTGAATGTGTTACATGAGAAAAAAAAAATAACAATAAATACAACCCGATTAACGAGGCATTTTTAAAGCTAACACTCAACAAACTCAAACCGAAACCAAAGGTCAGCGAAAAAATAGAAATGAAGTTGAAAAACAAAGGTATATGAAAATCGCGGATATTAAAAGGGGAAGATATTTTGCAATGGCGAAAACAAGATTTGGGAAGAACAAACTCGAAGCTACGGTGGAAAAGGTACGAACTTTTGGATTAATAATCGGTAGTGATGAATAAAAATGGGTACATCCATTATAGAATAGTTCATTTTAGTTCATGGAAGATCGATAGTGATGGAAAAGTTTATGCATGTCCATATTTACCGGTGATTATCAATAACAATGGGAATCTCCACTATTTCCGATTATGATAGTTGTTTTTTTTTTTTTTTTTTAAGAATGAACCGGATTACGAAATTAAAAAAATAATTTTTTATAGCAACTGATATGGAGACGTTACAACTGAGTTTTAAAAAATATTTTTTTTTATTAATGGAAATTATACTGTGTTGATTCGGAATGAAAAGTATATGTATGTCCATATTTCCGGTTATTATCAATAACAAATTAGTATATGATATTTCAGATTATTAATAAGAATAAATAAAGGGTATTTTGGTTGAATGAAACGGTTGAACATGAAAAATCAACTGAGATAGAAACTCATATATGAAAGTAATTATTTTTTATTATTGGAAATTAAAGTTATTATCAGTAATTAAAATTTTGAATTGTGCAGATGAAGAGTAGTAATAGTGCAAAACAAGTGAAAGGGCCGAAAAAGATTAAAATGGTTGAAATTGTCCAACCAGAGGTATGTTCTTAAATTATGGATTTATGTTCGTTATTAATGACATTGAATTGCACATTCTGATGGTTTTTATTTTAAATTTCATTGATATCAAATTCTGAAAACAGGACATTTGTTAGACTGAAAAATTGGTAATGTTAATGAAATGAAGTTGTACATTTTTTTGACTATGAAAAGTAGGCAATTAGTATTAATTACGTTTAGGATAATTTTTATTAATAAAAATGAAGTGCACATTCTACTTTCATTATTGTTGAAAAAGGTTACTGATACATATAATTAACAGGTTGGAGATTTCGTTGTACGTGAACACAACTGGAATCCAAAACAAAAGATCATAGCGCGATCGAAGTTTAACGTCATTGAAACAATCAAGTCAGGACTGAAAAATGAGAGGCAACAAACTCTTTTCCAGCATGGGCCGTTTGGACATATCCAGGATTTGGAAGGGACGAAGTTTCCTAAACATCTAATGCACTTACTTGTTCTGCATTGAGTGGAAAGCAATAACTCAAAAGAGTTATGGTTTGACATTGGTGGAAATATTGCTGTTTTTACAATGTACGACTTCCAAATAATGTCAGGTAATCTAAAAAACTTGTGATGTTATTAAGTTATATTAATCAGAATAACAACTTAATAGTTGTTAATAGTCAAAAATCAACTTCATGTATGGTTAATAATGTATGGCTTTGGGAAATTGTTATTAATAAATGGTAATAATTAAGTTTATAACCCGTTATACAGGATTGAAGTGTGGTCCGATACCTAGAGCCCAAGACAGGCCTCATATTGTTAACATGTTGGCGGAGAAATACTTCACTGAGAGGGGATCTAAGAGAGGAAGACGTTTGTTGTCTATGCTGCAATCTGATATGGATGCGACAGATGAAGAACGCGTTGCAATAGCAAACTTGGCAGTTCTTGAAACCATGATACTGCCAAAACAAAACAACACCAACATGGATGATGAACATCTTCTCCTAGCAAACAATGCGGAATTATTTGCAGATTACCCTTGGGGGAGACTCAGTTTCGATGCTCTATGTAAAAGTATGAGAAAATCTGGAAACTTCGTCATGAAATCACCAGATGGGTACAACTTACAGGGTTTCTTGCATCCACTTCTGGCTTGGGTATACGAAGTGGTACCTCAATTTGAAAAACAAGGATTTACCGAAAGGACAATATTTCATACCATGCCAAGAATGTTGAAGTGGACCTATTATAATAGTGTTGGGTATGACATGTTATGCAAGTGGATTTTCAACAATGTTGAGGTATGTGTCATATCTTATTATAAATATTAATTTTGAGAAATTATTAGTAATTACCACATATTATCATATTATAGGTGGACATTAAATGGGTCCAAACAACAGCAGAGGAGATTGCAGCAGGATACCCTCAAAGAGATGATATTCCAAAAGAAGATGAACCCACACTCCAACCGGATAAGGGAAAAGGCAAAAGCGTAGCTAGTAACTCGGATTCGAACACCGAATATCTGCAAAAAGCTGTAGAAGACCTCGCTAACGGGCTTAATAATGATTTCACAAAAAAATCACAGAAATATACTTACCTCCATTGTTCTTGAATACTCTTCAGAATTGAATAAAGCTCCAAAACCAAGTTCGGTAAGACCCGATGACAACGCCATCTTTGGAATCAGTGCCCTTTTTTCGTTGAACCATTTTTGAACTTTACAACGCCAATACAACACTAAACAAGCCACAGGATAGCTGCGAGCTTCCTTTAGCACCGAGTTTAAACATTCGGAAATGTTAGTCGTCATAACATTGAATCTCCTACCCGGGAAATGACTTCGAGACCATAAAACAGGATTTGCATCCAGGAGATAACTTTTTATGTTAGGGCTTGTCTCACCAATTGCATTCAACCAGTAATTGAAATCTTTGTGCGTATAAGCCTTAGCACAATTATAGAATAGTGGCTGGATAAAAGATTTACCAAACTTTGCTTTAACGTTTGCCCACAAGTGTTGCATACAAACAGCATAGGTTGCCTCCGGAAAAACGTTGCGGACAGCTTTCGGGATCGATGAATTCCTATCAGAAACAATTACCAACTCATCTCTGACACCGAACGCAGCACGAATGTGAGTCATGAACCAATGCCAAGCTCTGTCATTCGCAGAATCAACGATCGCAAATGCCAACGGAAATAAATGGTTCTCTCCGTCTTCAGCCGTGGCCAATAGCAAAGTCCCATGCGATTTTCCTTTGAGAAAAGTGCCATCAACAGATATTACCGGGCGGACATACTTCCATCCATGTATTGAAGCACCAATGGCTAAGAAAAAGTATTTGAAATTCCCATCATCATCGGTTTCAGTAAGCGTGTATGTTCCTGTTATTCGTGACATATAACTATTAATAATACATTCAGATAATAAAAAGTAATAACCGAATTGCAGCTGCCATTATCCCACAGATAATTACTGTTAATAATACATTCTGATAATAAAAAGTAATAACCGAATTGCAGCTGTCATTATCCCACAGATTATTACTGTTAATAATACATTCTGATAATAAAAAGTAATAATCAATGTGCATCATTCAAAAGTAGTAACTACTATACCTGGATTTTTTTCCTGAATCATCGATCCCACAGTAGGTAAATGTGAATATGACTTCTCAAAATCACCCCGAGATCATTCAAAACTTTCGCACGCGCCTTCCATGCCTTGAAATAACTAATCTCCACTTTGAATCGGGTACACATAATCGACCACACCCTGTGGTGTAATCATGTCCGCCATACAACCCGAAAAGTCAGGTTTGAGACACTTACTGATGAGGGAGGCTGAAGCTTGTTTATGGCGATAAATAATATTCTTCCCAAAACAAGAATGCACTTTCACAAAAGTCCTAATTACCCAGAATTTAGAATCCGAACAAATATTAGCATTCAACTTCCAGGAACAGTCAGAATTAATACATGTGACACTATACCGTGTCTTGCTCGATCTCCTGACTCTAAACTGAAAATTGTTTCTCATGGCCAACATACTAATCGCCATAACCAAAATATTTTTACTCATAAAAAGATTATTGACATCAAAATCAACGTTCATGGGTAAATTTTTCAAAGTCTTGTCATCAACCAAAACAATATCACCGTGAATTTCATCATGATCAGAGGATAATGAATTGGCTTTAGAGAAACACTGACGATAAAAAATCTTCACTGCAAAAAAACATAAAACACCAACAACAAACGATTATTAAATTGCCTTAACTGATATACATCACAACCGAAAAAACATGATCACGTAACAAAATAACATACATGACTCGCTAAATTCCATACTTGAACCATCCATCATGAAAAAAAACTGAGAAGACCTTACTGTTCGATTGACCTTTATTTTTTTAAGGAAAATAGTAAATAGGCGCTGAGTTTACTGCTAGTGCTAGTGTGAAAAAACGAAATTAAACGTTCAAAATCTAACTTCTGCGATTATAAAGGAAAAATTCAAAAAAGAAACAAAACAATAATGTGTTGCGATTTTAAAGGACGAATTCAAAAAGGAATGTCAACCACAACGTGATAGCTGAACGTGATAAACTGAATCTCTATAAAAAAGGAAAAAATCAGTCAAATAACCACGTGATAAAAACTTAAACGGTTTTTAAAAATCTGTCAAATATACACGTATCTCTTTTTCATAACTTTTCAAAATAAATTCGTTTAAAATAGGAAGGTTATAATAGATATTTCAATCTATCAAAATCAATGACACGTAAGGGAACTGGCTATTTTTCAAAAAAATCTCGTGACAATATGAAATTGATAAGTTTTAAGTGGCATACTACGTTAGAAATCTCTAATTAATTTGACATATTATATTTAAAAAAAAAAAACAACAAACAAAAAGTAGAGACTAGAGAGTGCGGTGAAGCTGCGGTGTGCGGAGAAGAGAGAAGAGAGAGCTGGTAATCATGGCGGCGTCGGGAGTGGAGTGGCACGTTCGTCCGGTGAACTCGAAGAACCCTGTCGTCTTCTTCGACGTCACGATCGGAACAATCCCGGCCGGTCGCATCAAGATGGAGCTTTTCGCCGACATCGTCCCCAAGACCGCCGAGAATTTCCGTCAGTTCTGCACCGGCGAGTTCCGCAAGGCCGGCCTTCCCGTCGGCTTCAAAGGCTCCAACTTCCACCGCATCATCAAGGACTTCATGATCCAGGCCGGCGATTTCCTCAAGGTTCGTTTTCACTTTTTCGAAAATTAGGTCGTAATCGTATCGCCGCGTTTTCAATAAATACCAATTAGCAATGGTTCTTAGTCTGCTCTACTAGTAATCCGACACCATTTTGTGGTTGTGAGGTTTAGGGTTGTAACCCTTTTGGCTCTGTGAGTGTGTGCTCATATTAAGTATATAATTGGAGACTAATGATGCAATGGGATTTGGTCTTAACATCAAATGACGAAAGAGAAAAGTAACTACTAACCTTAATATATGATCATTGGGCTGGACTAGCACTCCATTTCAATGACCTTGTAAACCTTGTTAAGTCACTTAATCCGAGAGTGGTGTTTTCGACTATAACACCATGGAAATGAAAAAAGAAAAGTTGGTATTGTCGATTGGGCTATGGTTATAATGGAAATGTGAAAATGTGTGAGTTCTACAGGGCGATGGGAGTGGTTGCATTTCCATATACGGCCACAAGTTCGATGACGAGAATTTCATTGCCAAACACACTGGTCCGGGCCTCTTGTCAATGGTAACTCTCCATCACAATTCTTTATTTTTTCAAAAAAGAATCTTCAAATAATGGTTATATAAAATGAATGATTATGACTTTAATTTTTATTTATTTATTTTTTTTATAGGCAAATAGTGGACCGGATACCAATGGGTCTCAGGTATGTAGCCGCGACAGCGTTGATATGGACTTTTTTCTTGATTTTTTTTTTTCATATGTGTTTGGTTTGTTTGTTTAGACTATAAAGCTTTAAACGAGTTCTATGTTTTTTTGTCTATCTTGAATGCAGTTCTTCCTTACTTGTGCCAAGTGCGACTGGCTCGATAACAAGCATGTCGTTTTCGGGGTATGTTTATTTTTATCTGTCAGTAGATCATTAACCTATGGTTCGGTGAGTGAGATATGTTGAGTTGGGTTATGAAAGATAAAAAAAAAAAAATTGCGAAACACTTTGTTTTCGTTCGTTAAAGCCTTTGTTGTGGTGGCTATGAGAATTCAATTCGCAGTTCATTTTGTGTAGAGAGTTTTTTTCCGGAGTCTGAATGATAAGCTAACCATTTAACGATTATGCAGAGAGTTATCGGAGACGGTCTTTTGGTTGTAAGGAAGATCGAGAATGTTGCTACCGGGCCCAACAACAGGCCTAAACTACCTTGTGTCATTGCTGAATGTGGAGAGATGTAAAAATAGAAGAAAGAAAGACTTTTTTTTTATTTTTTTTTTATTTTATTTTTTATTTCACTAGTATTTATGTTGTTTTGGATTAGCCTGAGAAAGAAGATAGTATTGGAAGTGCATTTATGATATATATGCAATTTGTCCTTGGCTAGATGATTTCCTTATTCTCCAATTAGGTTTTGGATCTCTCTTTAGTATGCCACATAGCCATTTTCGTCAACATATTTGATGTCCCAAAAGGATAGTTTATGGTGATCAGAATTTTCAGAACTATAGAAGGTTTGAAGGTCTATCGATGATAGACTAGTTTTTCTTTTGTTGTGTTATATATAAACCTGGCCTAGCGGGAGTCCCGCTTCTCCCGCTACCGTCATCCGTCCCACTCCCGTTAATTGGTCAAACGGGAGTCCCGTCCCGTTATGTAGTGGGACGGGAGCGGGATTCGGCCTAACGGGAATTCGGGACCCCGTTAGGCATAAAAATAATAAAAAAAATAAACCCTATTGGCATTATCTAAGGTCACAGATATAACCCTATTGTTCAAATCTCATTCAGCTAAAACACTAACTATGATATCTAAGATGTTCTCACCAGTGTGAGAACCTTCTATCCTCCTAAACGCTATGATACGTTTGTTCAGGTTCCAATCGTCGTCTATGTTATGGACTACAACGCTCATAAAGTCCATCTTAGATTGACCGGTCCATATATCCGATGTTAAGGCTACGCTATATCTACCAGAGGATATTGAGTCTTTCATTTGTTCCTTTTCTCCTAAAAACCATTTTAGGATATCGGATCTCAAGGCTTTCCTAGACATTATTTGTACGTTTGGAATAAGAGAACTAATGAATCTAACAAAGCCTTGAGATTCGATATGACTAAAAGATTGTGGGATGAAGATGCCATGATAAAATATAAGCGTATGAGACTAAAAATGAGAGAAATTGAGAGAATTCGGGATTGAAATTGAGAGAGAGTTGAGAGAAATTGAGAGAGTTTGAGAGAGAGTGAATGAAAGGTGTGAAGAAAATGAATGAATTGGTGGGGGGGGGGGGGGGGGGGGGGGGGGTATTTATAGATTTTAGAAATAAGTGGGTTAAAAAAAAATTAAAAATTCGGCCGAAATGAAGCAACGGCTCTTTTTTAAACGGTAAAAAAAAACGGCTCTTTTTTTTGGGCCGTTGGATCAAAGATCCAACGGCCGAGATTAAAAAAAAAAATAATAATAATAGCGGGACTAACGGGATCACCGGATCCCGTTAGCCAAAGTAACGGGACGGGAGTCCCGTCCGTCCGCCTTAACGGGATGTCCCGTCCCGTTACTGTTCATACCGGTAGCGGGGATTCCGTCCCGTCCCGCTACCGATAAGCCAGGTTTAGTTATATATTATCTTCTATAGTGCTTGGAAACGAATGCTTCCGTACTATTGCTAAAAGAAAGGAATGACATAAAGATAGTGATAGTTCGGCACATGTGCCCTATAAACTTTATTGGGTTAACCTGTTAAATTTGTTGACATTCACCTATTCGATTTCATGATGCCAAGGTTATTTTTATTTATTTGTTTATTTTTTTTTTAGTTTCATGATTTTTATTTGACTTTATTAACATGGCTCCTTAGCGGAAAGACTTAGATTACAAAAATCTCAAAAGAAGATAAAAAAAAAAAAAAAAAAAAAAATTCTCAAAGAAAAGATAGAGGTTGAGATATTGAATTCACGTTTTCGATAATGGTCTTTTCCTCTTCAATTTGGGTATGTTTCACTTATACTTGAGCGGTTTCTCTCAAACTCTGTCGTAAAATGTATCTCTATTTTCGTTACTCTTTTCTTCATTTTATGTTTAACTTTGCAATTTGAGCTTAGTTTTTATGTTTGACTTTGCATAATTATTTTTCTTCAGAATTTATGAAATTTTGGGAACTTAAAATTTGGGAATATGAAGAGTTAAAACTTTTGAATTTGATCTTTAAGCGTGCTAGTTTTGGGGATTGTGCATAATCCATCTTTTTCAAAAACATTGATTATTGAAGAGTAATACTGCTTTTCAATACTTGTATTATAAACGTTATAGCTACTGGTTAACTACTGCTAAAGGCTGCTAATATTGCAGATCCTACGTTTTAGGTTAATAAGCTATGTTCGTAGGACTTTGGCCTCTTTTTAAAATAAGAAATTGGCCCTCGTAATCATGAATATTCTTGGTCTAATTTGAGGAACTCGGCTATCGATCCCAAGCAAAGAAGTAGCAGATGTCGCGAAAGACTTAATTCGTTCAAATGGGGCCTGTTAATGTGATTTCTCGGACAACATTTATGGGACACGTGTTGGGTTGCGATCTTGTCTCGATCTTGTGTCGTCGGGGTCACATTTCATTGGAAACTTGAAAGCATGGTGAATGATTGCTATCCTCTTGAGAGTCTTTCGGATTAATGATCTTTTCTTCTCGCCTTCTTCGTTGTTCTCGTCGGATTCTTGGCATTCTCTTTGTTGCTTCTTGTCTTCTCCTCGTTCTCTTTGTTGGAATCCTCGTCTTCTCTTTGTTGATCTTGAATCCTCTTTATCTTCTCTTCATCTTCGTCTTCGTCTTCGTCTTTCACTTGATTTTTATGTATTTTGAGTGTGTTGAGAGCTTTGAGTATTTTTTTTAGAGAAAATGAGAAGTAGATTTTTGTGATTCTTTTTCTCTTGAATTAGTTATCTTCACTCTAAAATGGGTGGAGTATTTATAAGAGTTTTGTTTCTTGGGCTCCAATACTCTTTGAGATTGCTTGTTGGAGTTGGTTGAAAAAAGGGTCCATTAGGAAAATAGCTAACTTAAACGTTTGATATTGCTAAATAGCCAACGTTTGATAAATTTTAGGTAAATAGCCATTTTCATGTATTTACAGACATAAATCTTAGATAAATAACGACCTCCATATATTAGGCCACATCATTATTTACGACTATTTACTTAAGATTTACCAAATGTTGACTATTTAGCAATGTCACACGTTTAAGTTGATTATTTTCCTAATTTTCTGTTGAAAAAAAGGGTCCCTCGTATCTGGTCGGGGTTGAGGCCCATGGACGGGATCCGTGGCTACTGGTCGGGGCTGAAAGTCCCTTGATGATGTCTGAGAGTGATCTTGGTGGGGCTGAGATCTTTTGATGGGGTTGAGTCTCTTAGTGGGCTGAGACTTTTATCGGGTCGAATCCCTTGATAGGGTTGAGGCCTTTGTCGAGATTGAATCTCGTGGTTGGAGTTTAGGCCTATAATCAAGATATATTTATTTCGAATTCCCAACCCAAAGTTTGCAACTATATAAGTTGCATCAACAAGCCATAGAACCATTTAAAAAAAAAAAAAAAAAAAAAAAAGCCATAGAACTAAGCACGGAACCAATTTAAGACAATTTTTATTTTTCTTATACATTTTTTTGGCTAATTTACAAATTATTTTTTTTATCTAAAAAAACTTACAAATAGTCCCCCTAATTTATTTATTTTGCATATTACCCCTTGTAATTTACATATCTCCGTCCCCGTATAGAACCCTATTGACATTACGGTAAATTTGTGATCGGGGGATACTTTTGTTTGAAATCATGAAACAAGGATTAAAAATATAAATCTAGAAAAATAGGTTCATAAACTGAATTTTGTCTGTTGTTTATTCAATAGTGATTCCTTTGTTTGCAGAGAAAGAGAGAGAGAGAGAGAGAGAGAGAGAGGAGAAGAAGAAAATAATGTCGTTCACTCAACGAGCCCTGAAAGTTCCGGCGAACTCGGCGAGCTTGGAAGAAGCGAGGCAGAGAATGTTCGAGTTCTTTAGAACGGCTTGCAGATCGATCCCCTCAGTCATCGATATCTACAACCTCGAAGACGTCGTTACCGTTTCCCAGCTCCGCAGGACAATCGCCTCCGAGATCCGAAAGAACGCTCACATCGCAAACCCCAAGGCAATTCTCTCGATTTTTAAAACTTCAATTTATTTGTATTGACGCTATTTGAGAACAAGCAAAAAAAAAAAAAAAAATCCTTCCGAAAAAGAATTAAAAAAAATCCGAATCTCTGATCACGGAGGGTAGTTTAATTGGAGGTTGAATTGAATTGAGAGTGCGTGCTTGGTGCAATTAAAAATTAAATAGGCACATATGCGTGGTTGGTTTGTCTTATTTAGGGTTCGTAATCGTATCAATAGAATAGGGCTATCTTCAACTCTTTTTTTTTTTTCTTCCCGAATTTGAGACGAATGTTGAAAATTGTTTAGAATGTTAAGGTGTGACCAAGTTTTTTAGGTTTCCAATTGCTTACTATTTTGGTCCGAGGAAGTTATTACTTAACAAGGTCGGAGTATATTGCCTTTAACTACATACAGTGAGCAAAACCAAATGAATAGCTTGATAATGAGGGATTTGCTGCTCGGTAAAGTCAAACAAACTAATCAAACCCATCTCCTATCTCATCATGTGAGTGATCTTGGTAGTGTTACAATAGGCTGAAAAAAGACTGACTAGTTACACCATTGTGGGGATAGATGAAATTACTCTGACTGTGCTGTGGTACAACTTTACAGGTGATTGATATGTTACTCTTCAAAGGGTTGGAAGAGCTGAACAACGTGTTAGAGCACGCAAAGCAGCGACACCACTTGATCGGCCAGTACGTGGTGCACCACGATGGTCTCATTCAGGACTCAGGCAACAAAAATCAGGGCGTATCTGCTTTCCTTAAAGATTTTTACAAGAGCAATTACTTTTGAACAACTTGGTTACATTCTTCTCTGGCTGTGATGTGCTTTCTTGGGGACCATCCTTTGAAAATAAATACCATTTCTTTTTCAGCTTATTTTGGTCCTGCTATGAAAACTTTGTTTTGACATTTTCTTTGGAAACCCTTTTAGGCGTTGTGGGATTAAATAACAGACAACGATCCGTTTAATGTATCATTCACTTGGATGACTTCTATTTTTATATAAAGGCCATGTATCTTCTTTGGCTTGAGCCGGGTTAGCATTGTCCTACGTCTCATCATTATGATCTAGTCATTAGAGATAATAGACAGTGAAGTGATCAGAATGTTGCGTTATCCTTGGAATAGTCTTGTCAGTTTTGTGTTAACACGACTTTATAAAGCATTAAGTTTTGTAGGTCAGTTTCCCCACGGTTTCAAGCTTTCCTCGAGCGGCGAGGACTCTTGTGCGGGATTTGTGGGAATGGTTTACTATTCTTGAGACTTCACTTCAATGTACACGTTTTTCACCGCCCGATTACCTCTATGGCCAAAGTGAGCCTCGAGACGTTGGGGCAATATCAAGTGCTGATTTCCTATGTAGGCGTTTATCGATGTGAATCTCTAAGGGGGATTATGTTGATTGATTGTGGAGGCGTCGGCGTGTTGCAATGGACGACGATACCTTCCAACACGAAAGGTTTTGTGGCTTCGCAGGCTCGTTATAACGTTGTGGGTGACAAGTGTAATGGTTGAAAGGACAATGTCTAGGTTGTGAGTCGCGTTGTTCCCTCCGACATTGCTAGATAGGGTACAAGATTGTAAAGGCAAAAGACCTTCAGAAGAAGGAACAATTGCTAACTTGGTCTTAGCACACCCAACCAAGTGTCAAAACACTTGAGAGAGCTTTGATGCAACATGTACCTTGACGGAAATGAGAACCTAAGTGGGAGTTGTTCATGTAAGGTTTTTTCAATCACTTAAAATGGCGGCCCACAATTATAATGTTGGGCTTGTATGGAACACCGTTGGCGTTGCGAAGAGACGGCTGTTCGTGTAAATTGCGAATAATAAAAAAATTTAATGCCAGAGATTAGTAAGTAATATGAAGAAAGAGCATGGTAAACATGACTCACAGAATCATGGCGCCACACAAGTGAGTGATTATGCTGTTACACTCACGGCCTACGATTATATGTACTCATGGATAGTAAGTAGGCTATTTCACGTTAGTATTCCACATTTTGGGATTTCATTATTTCTTTGCTAATTTCTTCATTAAACTTAGTATAAGAAGTTACTTTTACATGTGTTTTTTTGGAGCTTTATATTAAACAATAATGTTATTTTGAAATGATAGAATACACTTTACAACTATAATTTTTTTACATAGAATATCTATATCTATATATATATATATATATATATATATATATATATATATATATGGTTATATAGCTAAATAGCCTCCTAAAAATATACAGTTTTGGATTTAGCCAACATTTGGTTAATTTTGTGTTAATAGCCAGGCGAATTTATTTACATACTTAAAAATACCAATATATCCTCACAACTGTTCCCGCCCATTCCCCTATCGAAAATAAAATCAATTAAAGCAAATCTTTGGATAATAGCTGCCGCGTATTTCAAGGGCCTTCATTACGCTTTGTAATTAATACCAAATATACACGCAATATTCTCTCTCATTCAAACACAAATTCAAAAATGAAATCCCAAAAAAAAAAAAAACGATCTCTGGTTTCGTCCAAAAAGTGATCGGCGGGAGGGTGATGAGCGTGGCGGAGAGCCAGTGGGTGAATGTGTCGCTGTAGAGCGGCGCGGCGGTGGGGAAGGCGGAGGGCAAGAACGCGTTGGAGTTGACGGAGATTGAGATCGACGGCAAGCACTTCTTCTGCGAGTCTAGGGACGTGACTCGGCCTTTCCCCAGCCCCATGCCTGTGGATCGCCCCGATCTGGAGTTCATGTGGAATCGCTGGTTTTCCATGTCCTTCAGGGCCATCGAACTGCCTCACCACTGCGTCAACCTGTTGCAGGCAAGCCGGAGATTCTTTTTTACTGAAGATTGGTTGGTTGGTTCGACTTTGATTGATTGATTCATACATTCTCTGTGTGTCTGTGTTGTCTCTTAGGGCTTCGCTGAGTACCGGCAGTTTGGCGAGCCGCCGCGACACGCAGGTGATCCACATCGATCCCACCACCGGCGCGCTTGGCCTCGATCCCGCCGGCGATTTCGAATCTGAGAAGGACGCTGTGGAAGAGGTGACGCGGGGATCGCGGTGGACGGCGACGAAGGCGCGGGCCATTTTGGGGTACGCGGCGGTGGGCGGCGTGGGGCTGCTATGGTTTTTTTTTTTTTTTTTTAATACAGTATGTTCGTGTAAATAGATAGCCTATTTACTGTATGTTCGTGTAAATATAAATCATATTTACAGTATATTCGTGTAAATACGAAGTTTATTTACAGTATATTCACTGTAAATACAAAGCCTATTTACAGTGTATTCGTGTAAATAAACTGAAAAATTCTGGAAATATTTTGAGCACGAAAATTCTGGAAATTATGACAATTAATGGCTGATTTCTTTCAAAATCTGCTCAAAATTCAAATTTCAAATTTGAAAACTTCCCTATTCGGTTTCAATATTTAATTCGAAATTTTTTTAAAAAAATGCCTAATTAAAATAGCATAAGGACAAAAAGGTAAAACTAATTCAATTAATAAGTTGCAACGTAAGCAAGATGGCTAAAACCAAATTGCTAGTGTTTTAGATGGCTAAACAGCTAATTATTTGATATATATATATATATATATATATATATATATATCCATAACATTGTTAATTATTAATAAGTAGTTAAGGTTTTTACGAATTTTTTTTTTCTGAGGTCGCCATGTGGTTAAGCCAAGTAGACATGTTGCATTTATTTTTATTGTTATTTTTCTCTTAGCCCTCTCTTTTCCTATCAAGTTTTTTGTTTTTTTTTTTTGTTTTTTTTTTCTATCTCTCTCTCCACGCGCTAGGAGCTATGGTTTTGCAAATTTTTCTCCAAAAACCGTCACGTGGTAGTTTATGAATTTTTTTCCTTTTTTCTCCGACCTCCCTTTCATCTGAGGTGTTTTTTTTTTCTTTCTCTTTATCTTGCTTTCGTTAACTCTTGCTCTCTGTGTGTTGAACTTGAAACTAGTACATATAAAAGAAGCAAGTTAAATAAAATCAACACGATAATTTATTAGTCTTCTAAAGGGATGGACCCGCTTGTTTGAGAGGCATCAACGTATTATCGTGTTAGATGAATGTAACAACTCTACATTAAAAGGTAAAATACCAACTAAATAAAAACAGGGAAATTAAATGTTACCACGAGCTTCGTCTATGATGCTAAATAGCCCTTTTTTATTGGAAGTTAAATAGCCTTATTAAAAATGTGATTTTAGAAGATTTAGTCAAAGCATTACATCATATATCGTCCACTTTCTAAAATTTGGGTTGGGGTCCTCATTTTGAGGTGTTGATGATTGAGTGAAACTGAAAATATTCCCTCTACAAGAAAGAGCACTTGAGAGCAAAGAGAATCATATTTGACACCATAAATGATGGCAAATCTGCACCAAAAAAAAATTATATATATATATATAAATTAATTGCAACTCATAGATCACACAAGGTAACAACCATGAAAAAATTATAAGCAGAAGATTCATTTAATTGTTTTCACCTTAAAAGAAGAAGTGCAGTTAATCTGCAGTCTAATTATTACCCAATGAGAGGGTGACATCTAGAAGATCTATTTAATTGTTTTCTGGTTATGGGCGCAGAGGATTTATAATTTGTACACAGACAGATCTCTCTTATTGTGTTAATTATTAGTTTAATTGTGCCAGCATCTCTGACACAGTTTGCACAAAAACGAAATTATAATAATAAATAAAATTAGATAATTAAAGTTAAACCAGAAAAAGAAAAGAAAGACACGGGCTCACGTAAAAGCACTAAAAATACTGTTGAAAATAAAAGTAAAACATGTAAAACAAATTAAATAACTATATTTTTTGGTAAGCGGAAGATTTCTACAGTAAAAGGACGTATAGAGATCGCAAGGAACCATTTGTTTATTGCTCTCTCAATTCCTCTTTGATTTATCCAATGACTAATGATGCGATTTCTAGGTTGAAAATAAATTATTAATAATTAAAAAAAACCCAATTATATTCATATATTTTCTCATCATATGATATAAATGACAATCATACATACTCATTCTTAGCTACACAAATAAAATGAAGCAATCATGTATTCACGGAGCAAGGGTAATTATTTCCACAACCACAAGATCATTTCTATCTATAACTAAAATTGAATTTTTCTACAGTTGCTTCATAAATTGAATTTTATTAAGCATCAATTAATATTCCTCAACTTTAAATACTAAAACTGCTTGTGGATTGTTGAAAAAAAGAAAGAAAAAAAAAAAAAAAGAAGGGCTTGTCAAATTTGACCTAAAAGTTTTTTTTGAAGAATTGTTGGGTTTACTTTTCAGGTTTTACGAAATAAAAATTCTTTATCTTTTTGCTAAAAGACAAAAAGTGAAGCACGGGCCTGTCACGTGCATCTCACAAATCGCTCAAGTTCTTGTTTTGTTTTTGAGTTACTCATTTTTCATTGCTTTGCTAGTACTCTCTCGTCAATGGAAAATATTGTAAAGAAATATACCCAATCCATAGTAGATTAGTGTTACTCATAGCAGAAAAGTAATTCTCAATTTCTTCTTAAAAAAAATAACCCGTAAATGAATATGACTGTACGTTTTTATCATTATTGACATAGAAAAGAAAGATCTGGGTTTGCATATTTCTAGAGATACGTCGTTTGTTAGTGTCAAATATCAATAGAATATAGAACCCAAAAAGGTCACAACTTTACTTTCCTTAAAAGAGAAATAAGAAGAAAAGAAAAACCCATTTCTACATTTTTCCCAGATATAATTATTATTTATGTTATGAATTTGTCCTGTTGATTTTTTTTTTTTCTTTCTTCCTACCTTATTATCCTTTCCTTCGTTCTCCCTGGAATTGGAAAGCCCTACTCAACTGTGTCAAAAAAAGAAAAAAAATAATTTCTGACATCTATTGAAGAAGACACTCTTTTGAATTTGGATCCTTTTGGGCACTTCCTTGTTCTTCTTCTTATAAGGTAAAGGAAAAAAAAAGATTGTTTCTTTGTGATAAAGTTTGTTAATTTATAGACAATAATTTGATTCTCTGTTCGTAGTTTCAACAGTCTCTAAAGAGTCAACCATCGGAATCTGGTTCAGTATTGTCTCTCTATCCCTCTCCCATGGCTGATGCCAGTCCTAGGACTGATATCTCCACAGATGTTGATACAGATGAGAAGAATCAAAGGGTAAAGTTTTTATCTTCTTTCATTATTGAAGCTCAACTCTCTCTCTCTCTCTCTCTCTCTCTCTCTCTCTCTCTCTCTCTCTCTTATGTCTTTCTGGGTTTGTGTTATTTTAACTCTACTAGCATTTTGGGTTCATTCAACGTAGATTTCGTTTTGATTATGAATATTAGCTCATGTGTAGTTTGATCGAGGTCAATATGGCATCAATGTGGCTTCGGATTCCAGTGACAGATCAAAGGATAAATCTGATCAGAAGGTGATTTTGACCTCTGAATTCATTGCTTATAAGTTATAACTGTGTGTTAATGAATGTAGTTGAACCAATATTTAAGCATTTGATTTTGTTGTTGTGTGTTTTGCAGACTCTTCGGAGGCTTGCTCAGAACCGCGAGGCTGCACGGAAAAGTCGGCTGAGAAAGAAAGTACGGCTCTTTATGCGCTGATCTTAGTTTTTTTTTTAGGATGATTCCTTTATGTAAACATTCAGTTTTGAGTTAAGAAATTGCATTGGAAAGCTAAAAGCTTGATTGCGTTGCGTATTTGTTACTGATTCGATTGTGTTTCATGATTAGCCGATGAGATGAATCTTCAGCCACGCCCATGTGTGTACTTCAGCTCTTGAATTGAAATTGTATATTTTTTAGGGGATTTTTTTTTATACCTTTTATAGCTAAATAATAGCTCCTATTTTTTTTTCCCTGTTTTATTAATATTTTTTATTTTTTGGATTAGGCGTATGTACAACAGCTTGAGAGTAGCCGTTTAAAGCTGACACAGTTGGAGCAGGAGCTTCAACGTGCGCGCCAACAGGTTTCGGTTGATTTTTAATCCTAATCAATTCCTAGTTTATTCTTATTAGCTCTGTCTTAAAAAAAAAAATTGCATAATTATTAGTAGCTTTTCTTGTATTGATAGGGAATATTCATATCAAGCAGTGGAGACCAAGCTCACTCCATGAGCGGAAACGGTATTTTCTTTCTCGAGGTTTAATTTCTCAAAATTTGTTTCACATTAGTAACGACTAGTCCCGAATTTTTTTTTTCTTCTCTCGCACGGAGACAAGTTTAAAACATATAAAACAAGTTCTCAGCCTTTTCTTTGAGATCATCTGTTCCCTTTTGTTACAGGCGCGATGGCCTTCGATGTGGAATATGCTCGCTGGTTGGAAGAGCAAAACCGGCAAACGAACGAGCTGAGATCGGCGGTCAATTCTCACGCGAGCGACACGGAGCTGCGTATCATCATCGACGGGCTAATGGCTCACTACGACGAGATTTTCAGGCTGAAGGGCGTGGCTGCAAAAGCCGACGTGTTCCATTTATTGTCTGGCATGTGGAAAACTCCCGCGGAGAGGTGTTTCTTGTGGCTCGGTGGTTTCCGATCGTCCGAGCTCCTCAAGGTATGCTTGAATAAAAGGAAATCCCTAGAAAAATTAATACCGGTATTTAGATCTGATAAAAGGAATGACCTTTAACGGCTTACTAAACTTGATATAAACCGCTATGAAAGGACCAAATACTGAATAAATCAACCTGTCTTTTAGGCAGCAAAAATGGATTTCTTTGCCCCATGAGCTAAAGCCTGCAAAACTTTTGATGTCCCTGCATACTTTTTTTCTTCTTCGAGGATTTCAGTGCTGGATAGGTTGAGCTTGACTCGATCTAATTTTGGCCATGTTGCACATTTATGAATTATCTGTTATTGAGGTTCTCTTTAACTCCCAAGGCTCCAATATACCAAAAAACTCGGGGCCACTATGAGATTGTCTCCTGGTCGAGCTGCCAAGGCCCCGTGGGCTTAGTTAGGTGAAACTCAAATACCTACGATTATGAGAAACAAAAATGAAAACCCCCACGAGTTGGTCTAGTGGTAAGGATGAATGTTGAGATGTGTGGATAGGTGTACAGTCTCGAGCTCAATGCCCGAAATGCTTTGTTGGCTTACTAAGAAAAATACTGTCAGTCTTTTTCGTGTAAAACGGAGATTTTTCATGATGATCATCAGTGGCAAATGAAAGGGCCGTTCCACCGCACGTGCGTGTGTGTTTATTCATTTTGTGGTTTTGTTGTAAAACTGATACTCCAAACGGTCTGATGTATCATGGTTCAATACGTCGTGTGGCCAACGCTGGATGTATCAGTGGTAGACGCAATCTTATTTTTGCCAACTCAGACTTTTTTTTTTTTTTTTTTTAATAAAAAAATTAGCCAAATAAGCCACCGAAAGTCTAAGAATTGCTAAATAGCCAACTTTTTGTAATTTTTTTATAAATAGCCACTTCAACTTATTTACGGCATTCAAAAAGACAAAAATACCAAAAAAAAACATTCCCCCGCCTATTTTGGGTTTTTTTTTGTCTTTTTGATGCCGTAAATAAGTTGAGGTAGCTATTTACAGAAAATTTGCAAAAGGTTGGTTATTATACAAAACGCTATAAGTCAAATAGTTATATAGCTAAAAGACCCTTTTTTATTTTATACTTTTTGCTACCCCCGATTTTATTTTTATTTCTGCATACGAGTCCCTATAATTTACATTTCTGGCTCCGTCCCTGGTGGTAAGGATGGATGTTGAGATATGCTGATAGGTGCACATTCTCGATTTCAATACCCGATCTTCCAGGGCTTACGAGATGTGTTGATTTGGTGGGTTGATTGGGTTTCAGCTTCTGGTGAACCAGCTGGATCCGATGACGGAGCAGCAAATGGTGGGGATAACGAACCTGCAGCAGTCGTCGCAGCAGGCGGAGGACGCGCTGTCGCAAGGGATGGAGGCACTGCAGCAGTCTCTGGCGGAGACCCTCTCGAGCGGGTCCCTTGGCTCCTCCGGCGACGTCGCCAACTACATGGGCCAGATGGCCATGGCCATGGGCAAGCTCGGCACCCTCGAAGGCTTCATTCGCCAGGTCACCCCCCCATTCATATCTTCTTAACACGATTTTTTGTCTCAAAAGAGTCATTTCAAACCCTTTTTTAGATTTATCTATCAAAGTTCAAGAATCTCTCGTTTTCCTTGTTTCGTTGTGAACCCGTATTTCACATTTCATTTAAGAAAAATCTCATGGACTAGGCCACTTGAAACGTTGGATTTGCAATCTATTCAACGTTTTAACCATGTTTAAAAATCTAGCCACATTTGGTGACGTGGCCTCAGATAGTATTTTACATTTTTTTCATTGGCATTTACAAATGCTAATGTCGGTGAATATACGTTAATTAATATTAGTAAGTCGATTTGCATTACATTATTTTCTTATACGACCAATGTTGAGTCCTTTGTTTGTTTATATATATTAAATCTTGTGTGGGCATTATGATAAACAGGCAGACAATTTACGGCAACAGACACTGCAACAAATGCACCGGATATTGACGACACGCCAATCAGCACGAGCGCTTCTCGCAATAAACGATTATTTCTCACGCCTCCGAGCTCTTAGCTCCCTCTGGCTCGCTCGTCCCAGAGAGTAAAAAGAAAAAAAAGTAGAAATAAAGACTTCCCTCGATAACTTCCTCGAATGCTGATTGATCGATCGATCGGTAAAGATTGTGTATTCCTGCTAATGATATTTAATTATCACGCGATATTCATCGGACAAGGTTAGCTTCTCTTTCCTACACGATCACATTAACAAATTTTTCCAGTCTTTATTTTTCCGGTGCATTTCGAAATATCTTATGTAGCATTGTTAGTTATTTAGTTCCGAAATGTTGATTAATTTAAGCTACCATGTGATTCAGAAATGGTGTTGTTGACAACTCTTGCATATAATATCTGTCTGCTTTAATAATAGAATCAGTATTCATGTAATTTTTGTTGCAACTCATGGATTTGGAACAATGAAGTTACAACTTTGATGTATATGTACATGTACTGTTGTTGTCGTCGTTGTTGTTTGTTTGTTTTTTTTTTTTTTTAGTTTTTTTTTATTATTTTTTTTTATATCCAGAGTTTAAGTAATTAATTGATAGTTTTCTTGCAAAGTTGAATAGCAGAAAAAGTTAACATTGTTTTTGTTTTGGAGTAATGCAATCATCATATGAATAGGTAAACCAGTGTCTACATAAGGAGATAAATTGGAAGTAGAAGAATGTTATGAAATTGTGATTTTACATGTCGTATAATTACGTAAAAATGTAATTATTTAATGTTTTGGATTTTGGCGATTGGGAATTTGGGATTGTTGCTGATGTAAGACATGTTTTAGTATTTCTTGTTAATTACATATTAGTAATGTTACTATTAATTTTATTATTACTAAGATTATGACACTGTTTTTGCGTGACTATAAAATAAAAAACCATATATATATATTTTTTTTAAAAATTACAAGCTATATAACTTAAAAAGCTTCTGCCAATATTAACTACTTTTGATAAACATTTATTTTGCATACCGATTTTTAAACTTAATTCCCCAGTATCTAGTAAAAGTTTTTAATCTCATAAAATATATAATTTTTTAAATAGTTTTTCTTAGTTTTATCTGGCTTACTAGCCTTTTTTTTTTTCTTTTTCTGTTTACAGTTTTTAATATAAAATCAGTATTTAGGAAAATAATTGACAGCAATTATTCCCGCATAAAAATTGGTATACGGTATATACCGGGAAATTCCGCTTTATTTATTGTATTCCCGTAATGTTGCTTTATGTGTCTCTTGTATTCTACACCATTCATTTTTTTAAGTTGTATTGTTCAATTTATCTCCCTATGAAAACAAATAAATAAAAATATCTATATCATTTCGTGTGGCAAGTTGATGCGATCGGATTCTTTTTACATATGAACCAAATAAAATGATAATAATAACTCATAGTTGAAATACCGTCGTAATCTCACCCGAAACCTCGTAAAAATAAGAGAGTTCATTGTTTCACAACAAGAGTGTTTACAAAGGTTAAACAAATTTACTTACCTAATGTGTTTCCTGACAATAAGTCTTAGTCGTTGTCATCGACTTCCTCGGTATCATTAGGGCTCGGGATTTAATAGAGAAATTTGGAAAATATGACTTATCAGTGACGAAATTAAAATTTTCATTTAATAATCTAAGAAGTCGGAAAGTTAGACCAAAATATCTATGAAGACATAATTTATTGAGAAAGTTATGATTCTATAGTCTGCTGCATCATATGCCCGAAACCGGACGCAAAAATGCATACAGAATTTTCATTGGTTTTACGGCAAAAATGCATACAGAATTAAACAAAGGATTAATTATATAGTTTTTCCCAAACTATTACACGATTAACACAAGTGCCTTTTGATGATTGAATCATCAACGTTACCTTGAACTTTTGAATTGTTACGTTAGAACTCCTTGCGTCAAAAAAACTTGACAAAAATCACACAAAATGAAGCAAATTAAAAGGTAATTATGTAGCACTCCGGCTGAGGGATAGATTTGGTGACTCCACAGGGGCTAGACCAATATGAATTACAAAAAAGGAAAATTACCTAGCAAAATAAATTCCATGAAAATGTCTTTAAAATTAAATTAAATCAAATTAAAGCTCTTCTAGATTGATTAACTATTATGGACTCTTTAGAGCCATGTGTTTATCCAACCGTAAGGACAAGTCCTGCTTTAACAAAAAATTAAATATAAAGAAAATCACAAATAAAAAAATATCACCAACGTCTCCATCACCACATATCTCTCTAGTTTATGAGCGTGTACACGTCGGAGATTATATTTTTGAGACGCGTCTGTTGTCGCTTCCATCTCCCATTATGCGAGATGTAATGTCTCCAAAATATAAACGTCTTCTAATTAGTGGGTTCATATTCAACACGAAAATTTCTCTCCATGTTTCGATCATTTCTCTTCCTCTCATTTCTTCAAGCTGGAAACTAATAAGCAAAAATCACAAACTCGACACTCGCACGACGAGATTTTGCAAACTTGAAGTCCCACGACTGGACGATAGTCTTAAAAGCGACATAAAATGGTCTTAAATGCATACGGAAGATATCGTAAAACAGTCTTGAGAGCTCTTAAAATTGTCTTAGAATAGTCTTATAAGCGTCTTAAAATGGCTTAAAAGCGCGTAAAAGCATATATTCTATTTTTTGGTTGGTTGGTGCGCAATATTAATTAATTATCTTACCGATATTTTATTACAGAATTGGGGTAAAGGTCTATTTTAGATAGGGTGTAAGTTATAAATTTAATGTTGGACCTATATGTAAATTATAAGTTTAATTTTTTTTTTTTAAGATAAAAGGATTTCCATTAGAATGGGTAAAATACCCACAAATACAAGAGAATTACATCTTAATACACGGAACACAACAGACCTAAGTCGAAGTGAATCTAACACTAAGAAAAATACACGGAACACAACAGACCTAATTATAAGTTTAATTAACAAATCTATATTTATATATGATCAAATTTCTATAAAATTTAGAAGTTTAAAGTAAATAGCGGAGTATCTGTTAATTGGGTAAGAATTGGTAGATAATTTAACTAATTAATATATATTACGAAATTTATCTGTTTATTCACCAGACAACTTAGATATCGATTTTTCAAACATTAAACTCGATAGGAAAAAAATTGCAAAATAATAAGAATAAAAAAAATAAACAAATGTACATTCATATCCCATCTCCTAACAAGTTCCCTAACAAACTCAACGCGCGTTTAGTCTAATACTTTCTTTTGGACAAGACTCAGTAGAGAGAGAGAATATGATTCCTTAATTTCTTCTCTTATTCTTCTTCTCAATTTCTCCACCGAAACATCCAATTCGAATCTCTCGGAGATAACTTCAGGTTCTATTTCGTTTCACTTCTTTTTTACTCACCATTTTTTCTGCTAAATAGTTTTCAGTTCTGTTTCTCTCAATCTCTGGAATTGTTTTCTCAATTGTGTTCATACTTCCATTATGAAAATGGTTATCCTGGTGTGTGTTCTTTGATCGTTGATATTTAATTAGTTGTGGTAATTTCTTTTCAATTCTTTTGTTTGTGATTTTGGGCTTTTGCGGGGCTGTGGAAAAGTGGACTTGATTCTTGTTAATTCGCCGGCAAATCTCTTACTTTATTTTATTTTCACGATCGGATTTGCAAATTGAATTGCGGTCCCTTGATTCAGTCGTTTTGGTTGGATCATCATTTTTTTTAGATGAAGAAGGAAAAAAAAATGAGCTGTAATTTTTTGCGTTAATTTCTATGTCCTCCAAAGCATGTTCATTTTATTATGTTCTGTTTATTCCATTTATATTTTCCTTATTCTCACGTGAAATGATAAAATTAAACGTCTTGAAACGGATGTTCGAATATAATAGTAAACAAACAAAATCTTGATGAGGCTTTCAAGTATTTGCCTTTGGCTTATGCTTAGCCCTATTTTATTGCCATGTAAGGTTTCACACGATCTTGTGATTTCATTTTGTTACTGTTAGCTTTTATCATCGCAGAATTTCTACCGTAGTTAGTTAAATCTCGCTTTCTTGCATTCAATAGGTTAAACCTCGCTTTCTGGCATTCAATTTAAAGTTTTAAACCACATTATTATCTTCCACTTCTCTGAGACTGACATTTGAATAATTAAGGTGAAATATAACTCTATGTTCTCTAGAATCTTCATCTAAATCTGTTCATAGTTTTCTTCTTCTTTTTTTATTTTTCCTTTTCTAATTGATTTGGTGGCTTGATCTTTTATGTATTGCAGTTTAGCAGTAAGTGCATTAAAATCCAAAGTCGTTGTGTGGTTATGTCTTGTAACCTCTTTTTAACGTCAAGGAGATTACTATGGTAACTATTTG
Organism: Urtica dioica subsp. dioica; assembly: GCF_054948205.1. NCBI lineage: Eukaryota > Viridiplantae > Streptophyta > Magnoliopsida > Rosales > Urticaceae > Urtica > Urtica dioica. The sequence continues at coordinate 16,112,765 of NC_142767.1, forward strand.
TTTCATTCTTCTTCTTTATGTTGTAGTTTCTTCAAGGAGATTACTATGATTGTTTGTGTCAATTTTGCTGCAGTAGGGTTCAATATATTTAGATTCATTAAATCTGCAACTGGTTATAATTTGGATCTTTTATTTAGTTAGTTAGCCTTCTCTTTTGCTGAAATCCTTTTTTTTTATCTCCCTGCTTCATTATATATGGGTAGTCTTTTGAGCTAATTGGAAAATTAATGGTGATAATACGACTTACTTACGCATAAAGAGCCTTCTCTATCTACAGTTTTTGCTGGATCCTCATATATAATTCAATGGATTCGAGTTTTCTTGTTAGTGAGTGAATAATTCTATGACAATATTCTCTGTTTTGAACTTTGAACTGTTGTGCCTATTCTCTGTAGATGTAGTACGAAATTTTATCTCGGTGAAGCCATTGCTGTTAGCTACGAAGGCAAAAAAAAAAAAGAAAAAAAAAATAAGAAAGAGAAATGGACCCAAATTTATGTGACGTAAATCACTTGGACGGCGATGTCGTTTTGCCGCCTCGGAAACGCCTCCTCGCGGGGCTAAGAAGCCAACACAGCCCCGACGCCGCCGAGGTTCCACTGCACCTCTCTCTGTCGGCTTCCCCGTCGGGTCCCACGTTCAGTGCACCGTCATCGCCGTCTCCGTCACCGTCGTCATCGTTCGAGTTCAACGCCCGTCTCAGAAGCCTAATAATCTCCCACCACGAAAAGGACCTCTCGCCGAGGGAGATCGCGGAGGCCTCGAGATCGGCGGCCGCGGCGGCCACGAGGGCCGCGAGGGCCGCCCGAGCCGCGGCGGAGGAAAGGGCCGAGGCGGCGGCTCGGGCCGTGGCTTCGGCGAAGAGAGCTCTCGACTTGGCCGCCTCTCTCTCCGAGGAACCGGCGGACCGTCAGCAACGCTCGACGACGAGGAAGAACAAGAAGCACGTCCCGGTCCAGCTCTTGTACCGGAAGAACGGGCCGGTCGAGAATTGCGGGAAAGACGAGGAGATGGCTCGGAGGCTTCACAGAGCCATCAACAGCTCGCCGAGGATCGTTACCAAGAACTCCTCCGGCTCCGACTCCAAGGAGAATAAGGACCGTCGGCGCAAGAAGCCCAAGAGCTCGAACGGGACGTCGGAGAGGACTAACAATAAGGATTCTCTCGAGGGAGGACTGGTTTCGGAGCCGAATTCTAACGGGCATGTCGCGGTTCAGGTCGATGTTTTGGATTTTGTATGAGGTCGGTCACACACACATACATACACAAAAAGAATAAAGCAGTCGAGAAAAGAAACACATGTATACATGATAGAGCTAGGTGGAAATCGGAATAATGGTCGTGCAGAAGCGGATCCGAGTCAGCCGAGTTGATGGAGATCGGGATGATTTATGGCTGTTAGTACATAACCATATATTGGAGACGAAAAACATGGAGTGTTTGTAAAATATCGACTAAATCGCTTGTTTTATTCGAAACCGAAAAGTTTGTTTGCTTTTTTTTTTTTTTTTTTTTTTTTTTTTGGGTCTTTGATTTCCCAAGATTGGTGAATCAGCTACACATACTTTTTCCTTGTAAGTCTATGTACTTTCTTCTTTTTGCGTTAATATCTCTTTTATGGGACGGTTCTTCACCAGAGGCTCGTAATTTATCAGGCGCTAGTCTCCTGTTCCGACCTAAAGGTTAGAATTCTCTCTTTTATTTTTGCAAATATTTTCTGTTGCTTTGGATGCAACTTTGAATTGTCATCTCAATATCTTATTTCAAGGTCAATGAAACAATTTAATTGCTTGTGCACACGTTGAAACTAGCATGAATGACAACATTAATAATAACAAAGAATAATTGTTTTCCCTAGTCTAAATATATACAGAATGAATGATAATAATTTAAGTTGGAAAAAAAAATTGTGAGATTTGTGCACTAGGGATATGGTTTTATGAAGTAATATTCAGTTACTCTTTGTTAGTCTTGTGAATTAATTATACTGATGTATATGCATATTTGGTATTGTTCTCAGGGCAACTTGTATGCCAGCTTTCTTGAGGGGTAAGTTATTTTGAAACTGAGTGCAAAACATAACTCTAAACCCTTGATCCAGAGCTGATATCGTTCTCATAACGGCTTTCTTTATCCTTTGATATTCCTTTCTCGGGAGAGTTAACTTGGGTGTTTTCAAACAAAGCTGAAGAAGTTTAGAGAGGATTTGATTTGGGAAAGGAAAAAGGACACGAGACATTTCAGAGCAGCTCAGTAGAAAAATAAACTTCCTTGAAAGAAGTTCAAAGAGCAATAAAGCTTGTAGAATCATTATACATCATTACTTGTTTTCAACATATATATATATATATATATATATATATATATATATATATTATATCTTTTTGTATTGTCTGTAATTAAGTATTTATTAGAAGGACTTGCAAATTGTAATAAACCAAAGTGGGATGTTATCACTTGTCACCAAAACCGTCATTTTTGTATATCTTTCTTTTTTTTTTTTTTTTTTTTTGAAACAATTTGTAAATCTTTCTTATTTAGTTAAAAAGGTTCTTTTTTTTCTAGAAGAAGTTGCTTCTTCATGTGATGCGAAATTTCAACCTTGATTACTTGTTCGAATTAAAAATGGATATGCCCTCTTTGAATTTGTAACCACTTCTTATTACTCAAAGTTTCTGAAAAGCACCAACTCTTATTAAATCTAGAATTTCTTTCTTGTCTGTCAAGGTCATGTGCTTTTGATCTGGTTTCACTGTATAATAATGTACCAAAAACCCGATTATTTATTTTGTTCTTTTTACCCCTTTTGTTTTCTTTTTAGACTTTTGGTATTTGGTCTTCGTGCACGTGGGTGACGAATCTCTTAAAGACCATTTTTTTTTCTTTGCGAATAAGTTTTGACATGGTAGACATAATTTATGTTCACATTCGCCGGGGGATATAACCATTTTTAATGAGGATTTCTTTTTTCTTTTTCTTTTTTTTTTTTCTTTTTTTATGAAGTAGTCAATTTAAAATTATTTTTTAGAAAAATAGTTAATATTTTATATATTACTGCATACTAATATACTTTCTTTTAAAAAAAATCTTATGCAATTATGACCAATTTATTTAGTTCACAAACTCAATTTCGATCTATTAATCATTTTCGAAATTGTCTGTTTTGACTTTCATCGGAATTTTTTAATTTTTAAATATCAGGATTTTATGTTCGTGAATCAATTCTCTCATGATTTCAAAATAATTAATCCAAGTATTCAAAATTTTAATCCACTATTTTTTGCGACAGTTGTTTGAATTATTTCATTTTGAAATAGGAATCATACACGATTTTGATCAATTTCTTTAGCTCCCAAACCAATTTCGGTTCATCAATCGATTTCGAAATTGTTTGTTTTGATTTTTCTCATAATTTCTTAGTTTTTAGTGATCTTTATGTTCGGATTCATGTTCATGACCCAATTTTCTCAGGCTTTCAAAATAAATAATCCATGTGTCCAAAATTTTAATGAGCCTTCAATTTGGTGTCTTGATGGTAGAAGGTTGAGTAGAACTCTCACGAGCGGAAAGAACCAAAGATCACAAACAAGTCAATTTCACACAAAAACAGGAGATTAAAATTTTGTACACCTGGATTAATTATTTTAAAATTCTGGCAAAACTGGTTCACAAACTTGAACACGAACATGAAGCCCGACCAACTGAAATTTACCTTGACCAAACTAGTTCGACAGCGATGGCGACGATGATTGGTCGGAGATCGACGGCGACGGATATTACGACGTCGGCTTCGGAGATCACCGGAGATTGGTCAGAGATCGATGAAGTTGGAGATAGAGATCGACGGCGACGGATATCACGACGTCGGCTTCGGAGATCGCCGGAAATGGCGTCGGAGATCGGCGACGATGGCGACGAAGATTGACGGTGATGACGCTGAAGATCGAAGGCGAAGACGTTGGAGATCGACGGTGATGGCAACGTAGATCGACGACGAGGTCGGTGTGTGTATAGATATATATATATATATATATATATATATATATATATATATATATATATATATACATGGAACGGTGAAGGAGTTTGAGTTAGCTCGTACCTTTAGCAACGACATCCTAAATTGTTTGTTGGTTTTTTTCTCTGTTGCCGATGACATTTATCTATCATGTGTTTTGAGTGAAGAAATATATTAAATAAAAACAATTGTATCTTCCACAATGGAATCTGATAAGTGAGATTTTGAATATGTGTTTACATAATCTTCTTTTGTCGAAAAAAATATTTCATCGAAATAATGAGTCACTGTTGATATCGACACATCTGAGATCACCAAGTGTTTGGGAGTTCCTCTATTCATCCCGTTCCTACACATCTTTTTGTTTCTCCAGCATATAGTGATTTACAGGCAGAGTTCGAAAGGATCAAATCTTTGATGATTGATACATGATGATTGAGTTGCGAAAAGAAAAACAAACTAATGCATCGGGAAATAATAAAGCCGGATTCGAGTCCAAATAAAATGTATATTATGGCTACAACAAATTACGGGTAAGCAAAAATTTGTAAATTTTTCGTACAACGATATTCATAATTATATCGTATTATAAAATGTTTGTGTTAGAAATACAATGCGGAAAATCACAATTTGATTTAACTTGAATCCGAAAACCAGATCAAACACAAACTCCCATAGGAATTTATCTCGCAGTTTAAGCACTAAGAACACAAAACACATTATTTATCTTTATTTTAGGTCAAAATGACCTAATCCATATCATGGCTCGAGAGAGTCCTATGGAGCGATCCAATTACATGAAGATTAGATCCAAACCAGATGACCAGTACTCTCTGTCTTATAAGCGTTGTATAATTATTATACAACTGTTTTTAAGCGTTGTAGAATCCTAGTTTTGTAGTAGTGTGATGTGCTTATCAAGATTCTTAGAGATATTAATGATACTCGTATTCAGGGCCGGCCCAAGCTATACGGAGACCTTAAGCAAAATTTAAAACTTAGGCCTTCAAAAAATTAACAAAAAATTATATATCAACTATCATTCTCAATAAACATTATAGTGGGCAAACAGCAATTATAATGGGGCAAACAGCAATTATAATCGGCCTTTTTTCATTTTACGCACAGTGGGCAAACAACAATTATAATGAGATTTTTTGTATGTAAAATTGGGCAAAAATTCGAGGCCCATTTAAACAGAACTTTGGGATTTATTTTTCCTCCAAATTTCAGAGGTCTTAAGCGGCTGCTTACTTCGCTTCAAGCTCTGATATTTGAAACGTTTACTAAGAACATGTTGCACGCAGAGTTCAAAAAAGTTGGTTTAAACGTTTAGAAACTATTGAAGAAAAATTAGTCTGCATTTCCTTTTCTATCATTTGGTTGTTATAAAACTGATGATATGTAATCTATGTGGGACATTTTATTTCTCAATGCATTCATGCCTTCACGTAAATATACGAGTTTTTTTGGAATGTGCAATCTGCATATGTTCTATTGATTGGTATCTTTATGTACATGTATTTTTTATTTTTATTTTTGCCATTTTTACTTGCATATATATTTTTAAAGGCAAATTACTGAAGAAATAGAACTTATGTGTATGTATTGTCTTGCCCTTTATTTATATATATATATATATATATATATATATATATATATATTTATATATTCATTATATATAATTAATACATTCGTAAAAATATATTACGTGTTTATAATTAAATTTTTTATCTTCTTGAATTTGTAGCACTTAAAAACTATTTTTTATTTGTATTGTGCATAAAGTTGGCCATACGGGATCCCGCCGGACCCTATTTCTCGTATTATTTATACCATATGAGATATAAGAAAAAAAAAATCGTATCATGAAATGTGGTACCGGGACTTTTGTCCCAGAACCATTCGGAATATGGGACGGAACTGAGATCCCCGTTTAGTACCATATTTTTAAAGATTTATTTTTATTTGAAAATATAAGAATTTTTTTTTATGCATCCATGATTAAAATAAAATGAAAAAAATAACAAAAAATTGGCTATGTAAGCCACCTAAACTATAGGAATTGTAAATTAGCCAACCTTTGGTAAATAATTTGTAAATAGCCAACTTGCATACGTGGCAGCCTATTAACTACCTAAAATATATGTTTGGTTGGGTTAAATAAGGCTTTTATTAATCTGTTAATAAGTTTACTTGACTATTTACAAGAAATTAACCAAAGGTGGGCTATATCTCAATCCACTATATCCGTGGGGCTATATAACTTAATAACCCAAAAAATAAATATGAGAATACCGGAAATATGGTACCGGAAATTTCCGGTACCGTGGAAAATGGTTCCTGGATTTTCCGGTACAATTTTTTACGGTTCCGGGAGTCGCATTTCCCGTAAAATATGGGACGGGACTAGGAGATCCCATTTCCCGGGTTCTATATGGCTAACTTTAATTGTGCATGTTGAGTTTTTTTTTATGTAGCATTTGAGAACTATTTTATTATTTGTACTTTGACACATATACATACATATATATATATATATATATATATATATGTATATGTAGAGAGAGAGAGAGAGAGAGAGAGAGAGAGAGAGTTTTTAATTATATTTGGCCATACGATATTAATAAATGTATCCGTCGATAAGTGATATATCACGAAAATACCATCAGTTAATCGTGAACTACAACAAGCTGAGTCAACAGTCACAATAAATCAATATTTAGTCGTTACAATACGAGATTTTCAATATATCATTTGTGTGGCACCGTTTACACTACTATAAATTGTTGATTTTACAACACTTAAAAAATGTCGTGAAATTATTCTACAACACTTATGTACCATTGTGTCTTTCTACAACACTTAAATAATCGTTGTAGAATCCTGGAGATTCTACAACGCTTAGCTAACAGTTGTGTAATCTAGTATTTTACAAAGGTTAGCTAAGCGTTATAAAAGCTTTTACAACGTTCCTAGACTGTTGTAACATTCCTAAATTTTTTCACTTCCTCGTCGCGGTGAGAAAAACAAAAATTTATGGAAAGAATCTAGCCGTGGCAAGAAATACCCCTTGCTGCGGCGAGATTGTACACTGGTACAGTATACCGTACAATCTCGGCGCGACAAGAAGTTCCCCTTGCCGCGGCGAGATTGTACAACAGTACATTGTACAGTTGTAGAAGGTCATGACTCTATCTCGCCGCGGCGAGAAGGATCCCTTGTCGCGACGAGATTGTACAATGGTACAGTGTACCGTTGTAGAAAGTCCAACTTGTCCATTTTTTTACAACGCAACATAATAATCCTTGTAAAATCACTCATATTTCACAACACTTCAAAATAACGACTTATTGCTGTATAACGTTCTACGTATTCGATTTGTCGGGGATATGGTTATATTAAAATCTCTCCCTTTGACATTCATCTCAATAAACTCTTTTAATAACTCTAACTAACGTGGCTTCAGTCGATGACGAGGTATTTACTTTCACATTTAAAATAAACTAGCGTAATTCTGATTAAATAAGATAAGATAAAAATAATTAAGTGTGTGTTTAGAGCATCTCCAACCATGATGCAAATTTTTTTTATCTAAAATGCATCTTTGCATCAATAAACAGTGTTTTTCACTCCAACCTATCTCTATTTTACATCTCTTTAAAGAATATTCTGGGTATATTCTTTCCCACTTGAATTTTCTTAAAATTACAGTTTTAAACCTATACTACTTTTATATTTAACAAATCTGCCCAAAATAATTATTCTTTTCATATCACCAAATTTGTATATGTGATTTAATTTTATGTATAAAAACACATGAAATAAAATTTGGATCTATTACATCAAACATGCCAATTTATTAATTGATAAGAAAGTACATAAACCAAATCATTACATTTTAATAATAAAAAGATACACGCCAAAACAAAATACATAAACCAAAACACTACATTTAAGAAGTTGAATATTGTTCCCACAAATGATCTATCAGTGCATCACGTAATGAAAAATGTGCATCTTTATCTCTAATTTGTCGATACCTGCTCATAAATTGTTGAAGGTGTGTTTTTAAGTATTTCAAAAAAAAAAAAATTTGTCTTTGATATTTTATTTCAATAGTCTATGTAGTGTATTGTGGTTTGATTGTAGTAGTTTTTTTTTTAATGCCTTTGTTATATTTATTTCAATTGTCTATGTAGTATTGTGGGTTTTTTTTTTGTAAGAAAGTATTGTGGGTTAATTGTAGTATTATGAGTTGTATTTAAATTGAAGTATTTTAGAATATATATTTAATCATTTAAACAGTTTTATTAAAATATATACATAAAGGAAAAAAATTTAACTACAAATTCAATAATAGAATTATTAAAAATTTTGGTATTAAAAAAAGTTTATACATCTATGAATAGTGGTGATCTATATTTGGATCACTACTATTGAAATAAAATGTAAATATAGAGAATGCATCAAATTATACATCATGATTGAAGTGAAATCTCTAAATATTGATGCAAAATGCATCACCATTGGAGATGTCTTGTAACTTTATATCATTTTCTCGATAGTAAGTAACAATAATAATAAAAAATTGGAGAGCGAACAATGTACGGAAGAGGTATGTGGAAAGATTTTGTGGTAGCAATTGTTTCCTTGCGAGTTGCGAATAAGTACGTATTCTAGGAAGAAGACAAATGAAAGCCAACAGAAAGGAACTCCTTATTTTTTCAGACATGTCAACTCCACCAATAAATGATCGCCGCGTGTATAATCTTGACTAAAAAAATTTCAAAAGTCATACGAGGCTGCTTAAACGTGGGAATTATCTTGCTTCGTACGTATTGGTCCTCTGATGTCATATCATATCCCTAAACTCTCACATCACAAGACAAAAAAGTATCCAAAAAGGTCTCTTAGCCATATAATTATACTATATTCACAGATATAATATAAAGCTTACGGGTCCTACAAGACCAAGCTTTTCTTTCCACAGAATCTTCTATCCAACCATAGTTTCGCATCACCTTCCTCTTCCCTCTCGTATTTCAACCCAATTATTTCCGAGAAAATCACAAACCAATAACCATTTCAGCTCGTTATATATAGATATATTTAACCCACACAGAAATTTCAACAAACACGTTGTGTGCAAAAAACAAGCTCAGTCCAAGAACGACATAACAACTCAGCGATGGATGTTCTAGGCGTGAGCACCGTGAAATCTCAGAAACCGTTCAAGAAATCGAGGAGAAACAGAGGGATCAAAGTGGTGTACATATCGAGCCCGATGAAAGTGAAGACCAGCGCGTCGGAGTTCAGAGCTCTGGTCCAAGAGCTCACCGGAAGAGACTCCGACGCCGAGCGATCCTTCGAGACTATCAATGGAAAGTCCGGCGAGGCATTGACGACGATGAAGAAAGAAGTTCATGAACACGTACATAGCCGTGAGAGCGATTTTGGGTTTGGTTTTAATTTTGGATTTGGTTTGTGCGATTTTCTCGCTAGTCCTTTACAAGAGTTTGGAAATGATTCTATTATTTTTAACTAGATAGAGTTTTGTTACTATATGTGATTTTTCTTTTTATGATTATGTACGTATTAGTATATATATGTTTGTGTATATTGGTTAAATATAGTGGATTATATTCTAATGATGACAATTTTGCTTCTTTTAGATTGAAAGTTCTTAAAAATGTTATAATCCATGATGCAATATAAGATGTTCCCGTGAATCTTACCTGAGCTCTTTGATCCTAATTCTGTCACCAGTCACCACCACCAGAAACAATAGCCAGAAATAATAAAATTAATACATGTAATTTTATTGACTCACTGGCAAGATGTTTGTTAATTAGTCAACAATATTGGCTGAAGATCTATTACATTTCTATTGTCATTATTTTCACGCTACCGACATATATATATATATATATATATATATATATATACACATAGAAGCGAACACAGTCACTACTACAAAACTAGGATTCTACAACGCTTAAAAACAGTTGTAGAATCATGCGTTGTAAAAACTTCTACAACGCTTAAAAATCCGCTGTAGAATCCAACAACTTTCTACAACGCTTAATTATCCGTTGTAGAAACTAAGATTCTACAACGGATATTTAAGCGTTGTAGAAGCTTCTACAACGGTTTGAATCCATTGTGTAATTTTTAAATATTTTCAAACATCTCGCCGCGGCGAAGTATATGTCTCGTCGCGGCGAGATATTCTACAACGGATTGTCTCGTCGCGGCGAGATATTCTACAACGGATCTTCAATCCGTTGTAGAATCATTTCGCCGCGGCGGACATTATACTTCGCCGCGGCGAGTTGTTTGAAAATATTTAAAAATTACAAACCTATATTTTCACAAACCTTTATTGCTTTATTCACAAACCTATACGTTACTGACTAATTCCATTATTAGTTTCTTATTAAAGTTGGACTGAAGAAATTAATTTCAAAGAATTATTTATTAACAACGAATTTAAAATAAAAAAAATGTATTAGTTAAAACTAGTCCTTAAAACTATATCAACTTAAATATATCTTTTTCACTTGTATAATATAAATATTATTAAAATAAAATACTAAAAATAAACATTTGGTTGTAATTTTTATAAATAAATAAAATGAATGTTGTCGCATTAGTAGTGTTACACTCACAATTATTTTTCTATCTTTTATCTTTATTTCTTTTTAGTGCAATATTTAGTGTGACCATTAGAGAAACAAAAGCTCCATATTCAGATTTTGAAACTATCCGTTGAAGATGCTGTATTGATAAGTTTTCCAATTATAACATTGTAGGTGATGTATCTCTATCTTAAAAGGATTAAGTTATATAGCCACACGGATATAGTGGATTGAGATATAACCCACATTTGGTTAATTTCTTGTAAATAGCCAAGTAAACTTATTAACATATTAATAAAAGACTTATTTAACACAGTCAAACATATATTTTAGGTAGTTAATAGGCTGCCACATATGCAAGTTGGTTATTTACAAAGTATTTACCAAAGGTTGGTTAATTTACAATTCATATAGTTTAGGTGGCTTACGCAGTCAATTTTAACAAAAAATAACATCAAATAGAATAGGGTGAGCCAAGTATATAGCTTGATTAGTATGGACTATGGATTAGTTGATTTCTTTATCTAATAAGTAACATAATGATCACAATCGAACATCGCACTTAAAATTAATATATTCTGAAGTTTTATGAGTCGATCAAATAAAATATACTTTCCTGTCACATAAATGATATCGTAAATTAATATACTAGAGATACTTGACTGTATGTATATAGGACTGTTGTAGGCTGGAAGAAGTACGTATTTGGGTCAGAGAAGAAAAAGTATATACGCGTCAACACAAATACAAAATAAGCATTTAATAATTAGGCTTTAAAAAGAATAAAATATATAGTATAGTAGTTTTACACATAAATAATGTTGCAAGCACGAGATTAGGCTTTTCTGCCAATTCTACATACCGATATAGTCAAAGTCTAACCAACAAAAGCTTGAAACAGAACAAAAACAAAACAAAAAAAAACCTAAGCAAATTAGGATATTGACATGAATATTATTAACCTTTTTAACAATATTATTTTGGAGTGTTAAAAACAAACATTTGTAAAAAGTAAATAAAAATGGTGTATTTGCGATATAACATATTTTTAGAGGAGCTATGTATCATTTATATTAAATTGAAGGGAGATGTCTGATTTTTAAAAATTGATGAGATAAATCGCGTATTTCGATTAAACGTATGGGATATTGTTGAAATTTTCCCTACTCTTAATTAAATCGGTCACGAAATTTAAGATTTGATGATTAGTCAAAACTTCGAGATAAATCAGTTATGAATATCTGAATTTTGTGACTAATCAGTCACAAATTTTAAAAACTTGTGATTAATAATCACGAATTTTCAAATTTTAGTGATCGATTTGTTATGAATTCTCAAAAAGTTTGTGATTATATAGTATTATTTTGAGACCGAATCGCAAGATCTAGTATCATTTTTGCAGAAAGGAAACAACGTGATAACAAAGCATTGTTATATATTTATTTACGTCAAAATAAATTGCAATACATCTAAGCCAAAAACATTTCACAACACGACTATGCACACTCATATTATCAAATTACGGTACAAAAGAGATCTTTATGTACAATTGTGATAGTAAATCATTCCAAAAGCATATATTCACATTGCATTCCTTTGACAAACCACAGTAACAATTTATACACAATCACAAAGACGTGACTCGGAGTTTATTAATGTATACACTATCACATGAATTAATCCAGCTCAGATTTCTTTTTTTCTTTTTTTTTTACTTTAACGTGACTCTGAGCTCACGTCACTCAACTGGTATTTAGGAGTTAATCAAATCAGAACATTTATTTGCATTTTAGCTTATCTACGTGTCTGAATTTAAATCAGTATCGTCTGCTTTATTTTTAACATACTAGTTTGTAAGTTGTGCCCGTGGCACAGCTTTGGTTTTATTTAATATTATAAATGGTGTAATTTTGTGATCTGATTTCACATTCTCTGAAATTTCCTAGTAGATTGAACCAGCTAATTCACTAAGCAAGTACAAGAAAAGTTTGACAGTTCAGTATTTCCTTAGACATTCGGACACATAGATGACATGTGCAAAAAATATAGACAACATATCATCTGTGATGAATTATAGATTAGAGTAACTTATGTGATGTCATATTTCTAAACATAAAATTAGCATTACGGTTGTGTGAGTGATTTACTTTAGCAGTGTTAAACACGTCGTTTTTACAATCGGGAAGTTCGTCAACTCGTCTCAGTTCGTCAGCTCGTCTCACCATCATCACGTCAGCTCGTCTCATCATCAGTTCGTCAACTCATCTCACCATTAGCACGTCAGCTCGTCTCACCATCAATTCGTCAGATCGTCTCACCATCATCACGTCAGCTCGTCTCACCATCATCACGTTAGCTCGTCTCATCATATTTTTAGTATGTAAATGTACCCGGAACAAAAACAAATAATGGAAACAAGCTAAGCTCGAGCACCTATTCATATTTACACAATCAACCGAGTTTTTTTTTTCTTTTTCTTCTTAGTATCCTATTGAGAGAGCTAATGATAATTGACAAACCTTTTCATAATTGCTTAAGGATGTGATGGTAGGGTCGGCGTTTAGCAGAGCATTTTCACATTGTTTAATGGCATTATGAAGATCCTTTAAGTGACCGTACTTTGGTTGTCTGATCAAACCTATTACACGAGCGAGACGAAAAGCCACTTAGTCAAAATCAAACTCGAAAATCTACGAAAAAATAATTTAAATCAGTTGACTGTCTCACCATATTCGTCAATCAGTTGACTGTCTCAGTTCGTCAGCTCGTCTCACCATCAGTTCGTCAGCTCGTCTCACCATCATCACGTCATATCGTCTCACCATCAGCACGTCAGCTCGTCTCACCATCAATTCGTCAGCTCGTCTCACCATCAGCACGTTAGCTCGTCTCACCGTCATCACGTCAGCTCGTCTCACCATCATCACGTCAGCTCGTCTCACCATCATCACGTCAACTCGCCTCACCATCAATTCGTCAGCTCGTCTCACCATCAGCACGTCAGCTCGTCTCACCATCAGTTCGTCAGCTCGTCTTACCATCATCACGTTAGCTCGTCTCACCATCAGTTCGTCAGCTCGTCTCATCATCAGTTCGTCAGCTCATCTCACCATCAACGACTATCCAAGTGACGAGCCTCTTCGAACTGTGCAATCCAAGCTCGATTTCTTCATCATACCAAATCAAGCTTGAGGGGGTGTAGAAAATCAGTTCGTCAGCTCGTCTCAGTTCGTCAGCTCGTCTCACCATCAGTTGGTCAACTCGTCTCAGCATCAGTTCGTCAACTCGTCTCACCATCATCACGTCAGCTCGTCTCATCATCAGTTCGTCAACTCATCTCACCATCAGTTCGTCAGCTCGTCTCACCATCAGTTCGTCAGCTCGTCTCACCATCATCACCTCAGCTCGTCTCATCATCAGTTCGTCAACTCATCTCACCATCAGTTCGTCAGCTCATTTCACCATCAGTTCGTCAGCTCGTCTCACCATCATCACGTCAGCTCGTCTCACCAGCATCACGTCAGCTCGTCTCGCCATCAGTTCGTCAACTCGTCTTAGTTCGTCAGCTCGTCTCACCATCATCACGTCAGCTCGTCTCATCATCAGTTCGTCAACTCATCTCACCATCAGCACGTCAGCTCGTCTCACCATCAGTTCGTCAGATCGTCTCACCATCATCACGTCGCTCGTCTCACCATCATCACGTCAGCTCGTCTCATCATCAGGTCGTCAACTCATCTCACCATCAGTTGGTCAGCTCATCTCACCATCAATGACTATCCAAGTGACGAGCCTCTTCGACCTGTGCAATCCAAGCTCGATTTCTTCATCATACCAAATCAAGCTTGAGGCGGGTTGTTCCACACAGGAACGTTTCTTCTAAAGTGATCTCGGAATTGTAAGGAACACAACTGTAGAAACGAAGTTCACTTTTTTTTTTAATTATACAAGTCGTTTTCAGCTAATTAGAATAGCAAACAAGTATAATCCTTCAAATAAAAATAATCACTACGAACCTCTGGACGACGACTCAATCGAACAGAATCAATACACGCACATGCCTCTTTTAACAGGCCAAGAGATCTCTCAAGAACCTGAAGGAAGAAAAGAGGAAAGCAAACAAAGCAACAATTTACAAAATAAAGAAAAATGAAAGACACGTTGACACGTGGCAAGAGCACAAAAAGAGACGTTGACACGTGGCAAGAGCAGAAAAGAGGAAAGCAAACAAAGCAACAATTTGCAAAATAAAGGAAAATGAAAGACACGTTGACACGTGGCAAGAGCACAAAAAGAGACGTTGACACGTGGCAAGAGCACAACACTTTGACCATCCGCTCTTTTAAGGTATGTATAGGATTTATACAATTTGGCTGGTCACGTGCTTATTAGAAACGGTTTCAACATTTTTGCGGGATGCTCCAAAAACTGTCAAAAAAGATTCTTTTAATAAATCATTTTTCAGACTAATTATATCCTATATCCTAAATTACTGCAAATACGCAAAATTTAATTTTATTGATTTTTTTTTTATTTGTATATAAATATATACATATAACTATATAATACAATGAGTTACTACGGCTAAATTACTATTCATCCCTCACAAGATTATCCTCTCACATTAGACTAATTAGACTACTTTAAACATGTGATTTTGAATCTAACCTAAGTTTGATAATTTTTTAGAGACATAATCAAATGACCTATGCGACAACTAAAATCTGATTTCCCTTTTCATCACCTCTCTCTCTCTCTCTCATCTTCTATTAGTTTCTATCAATATCACTAGACCTCTCTCTCTCTCTCTCTGACAGATTTACCCTTATGTTTTTCTTCTCAAATGAGTCGACTATATATATATATATACTAGGCATGGCTGCACGTGCTACGCACGTGGAAAATATTCCAATTGTAATTCAATAGCCAAATCTGAAAAAAAAATGAAGATTTTAAGATTATAAGCCATACTTAAAAATACTAAACCAACACACCATCCCAAGACTCGAAGACAAAAAGCCGAGAAGGCTAAGTATAATAACATGGTTTATTATCCTAAACCCAGGGTCGTAACAGAAAGACACTTAAGATTATCGGTGACACATTCTAAGTTTGAAAATATCCTTGAACCTACCGAGTCTGATTATACAAGTTCACTACATTTTTGACCGACGTACAACCAGACAGAAGATGTACATGTACCTTTGCTTGCCTTCCTCCACCATTCATCTATTTGTTTTCCTTTCTGAAGTTGCTCACTATTAAGATATTCTCTTGTAGATGGATTCAATGACCAAATACGCAAATTCTGACAACTGCTGATGAAGTCGAGCGATCTCCAAAATAAGCGTAAATAAGGTTTCGTCCTCGGGTAAATTTTCGGTGAATTGCAATCCACCACGAAGCAATTCGTAAAACGGAACCAGGCACTTTTCCTCATCAATCAGAAGCCATACGATATCCAAGCAGATATGCAGCCACTCAGTCAGAGCCTTGTCGGGTCCACGAGATTCCTCGCCCCCGAGTTGCCTATGATCCCAATTAACCAGCCAATTCAACATGGGAGAGAAAACGTCCGCGACAGTCACCGGTTTCAAGCTGAACTCGAGACCCGCCAAGACAATCTTGCAGCAGAGTTGCCGTAGACTGCCTATGGCATTGTCAGACGACTTTGCCGGCGACATAGCCACTCCAGAAGCGGATTCAATGGACGGCAACGGAGAAGCCGGGTTCGACTGAAGACCGGCGGGGTTGGAAATCGGAAGCGAAGCTCCGGCGGCGCTTGTCTGAGACATCTCCGCCGTGGAGACGGCAGAGAGGAGCGGCAGAAGAAAAGTGTCCCAGTTGATGAAGCCGATGCTGCACAAGCCGTGCAGAGTGAAGAGAAGAAACTCGGCCCGTGGCCCGTGACCGCTGAACTGCACGACCAGAGATATAATCACGGACTCCGTCACGGCACGCAATTGCTCTCAATCTATAATCAAATAAAGGACACGGAAGTAATAAATAAAGAATGAAAAGATCAACAGAAAAAAGAAATTTCAAATAGCATTGTGGCTTACAGAAATCTGCCTCTGAATTTGCTCGAAATCCAAAATGAACTGCTCGTCTCTAGGGGGTTGATCTCTGTTAAGAGCGACAACACGCTTCTGTGTCTTGTTTCTGGATGGTTTCAGAAACATGGTCAAAAGCTTACCTTACAGTTCATAAGTATCATCGTATAAAATTACTGAAAAAAAGTAAATGGGAAAAACTAATCCTTTAAGCTCAGTCCACCCATATGTGCAGAGCCAGTAATTTTTTTGATTTACTTAGTTTTTGCTATGGGAGTTCAGAAGCACGGCGAAAAGGTTTTCATTATAGTTCAAAATTCTCGTAACAGAACATAGGCAAATCAGAAAAATATTATAAAAAAAATTATATATATATTCTTAACCTATGAAGCATCAAACAATGACATATATGAAATGAAAATCAGGGACTTACGAAGGCTCGCGCACTGCATCTTCAGGTCTCTGGTTGGAAGTTCGCTGCGATTAAACAACAACAACAAGGTAGAGAGGGAATCAGTGGAATTATTTTCGACGGAGAAGAAAAGAAATGGAAGAAGAAAGAGAGGGAAAATATACTCCCAAGTAGAGGTCGAAGAGATTGACGATAGAGGCTCGAGCTGGGTGGAACTGGCAAGCCATTGCCACAAAATTGTTTTCGTCAATCAATATGACAACTGACTAAATTACATCGAAATTTCAATCCACAACATTCAATTTCAAAATCTTGAAATCGGAAATTTCAAACCTAGAAATCGAAACCCCATTTGATTTCAGATTCTCGGACAAAAAGGAACATAATCTAGGCGTCAACTTGTGAAATAGTTTAACACATGTGAAGATTTTCATCTCTTCGAATTCCGTATTCGTCGGTTCTACGTCGTCAATTCCGACGCTGGAGTTCTTGAACGAAATTCGGCGACTTCACTTCGTCCTCTCTCTCTGAGCGTAGAGAAGATGGAATTTTAAAGAAGAAAATTAAAATAATGATAAGAACAAAGAAGCCGAAGAAAAAGTGGAAGCGGTTGATAATAAAAAAAATACTGAAATAATTTATAGTGGCTCAACCCCTGCATGCAAGAAATAGATGCCACGTTTTTGGCCACATATTAAATTTTGATTGGTTAGTTCGAACAGTAAAAGAAGAACGTAGAAGTGGAGGCGGTTGATTATTAGAAGGATATCTGTAGAAAACATTCACGAAATTCATCTGGTCCATGACCTCCACTGAAAATTAATAATAAGACAACTTATTTGAGTCATCTTTTCTTTTTCTCACCGCAGATGTGTGTTGAGATTCAAACAAGGCACGTGTAAAAGTTATTAGAATGAGTTAAAGCAGGCATGTTGAGGACCTGCTTGCTTAACATTCACACATATATGTAGAGGTATAGATATATATATAATATATATACACACGTTTGTGAAAATCTTGCAGTTCACAACATTGAAGAGAAGATAAAAAAATATTTAGCAACAAAGTACAACAAAATATAATCCCACACAGAACAAATAACAGCAAGTACGTTTTTTTTCTCATCATATGAAGAAAAAAAGAAGAGAGAACGCCCAATTCAACTCATCTACTTAGCCCCTTCATAAGAAATAAAAGAAAAAATAAACCATAACATCGACGAAACTTCTACATCTTTTTTTTTTTTTTTCCGAAACTAGTGAACCTCCGACGAGCCTAACGCTTCCTGCTCCTCCTCTTGCTCTTCCGATCATCATCGGAATCGGAATCCGAACCCGAATCGGGCTCGGAAGACTCAGACGACGACAAGGACGACGAACGGTGCTTCCGACGCCTCTCTCTGCTTTGCTTCTTCTTCTTCCTCTCCGTGGTCTTCTTCTTCCTCCTCCGGCGCCGCCGCTCCTCCTCCGAGTCGGACGACGAGCTGTACCCCGAGCTACTCTCCTCGGAGCCCGACCCGCTCTCGAACACCGAAGCCTCGCTGTCGCTCCCGGACTCGGAATCCGACCGGCGATGATGATGCTGCTTTTTCCTCTTGCTCTTCTTGCTCCTCTTCTCTTCTTCATCTTCCTCTTCTTTCGCGTCCGGGTTTTCGAAATCTTCCTCGACCGCGACCTTCATTTTCAGCTTCGGGTTTTTCAGCTGCTGGGTGCGCGAGGGGCGAGAGATGTAGACCCTCTCGTTCTTGCACTCGTAGGTCCAGTGGCCGGGCTGGAAGCACTTCTGGCACTGGGAAGCCGAAACGCTGGCCTTGACGTCCTTTCGCTCGCCGAGTCGAACGGCTTTTTCTGTGCTCATCAAGTACATCTGGCGTTTCGCCTCTCTCTTCTCCTGCCACCGGCTCGGGCCCTCTTCTTTCTGACCGTACGCGTTCACGTTTCGGGCCGCTGCAGTGGCGGCTCGCTCCGCCTGGGCTCGGCTCAGCCCCTTTGCCGCCGTCAGAGCCGCCGCCTTGATTCTCTCCGCTGCCACCCCAGATTTCTCCTCTTTCTTGCTCGACATCTTTCGAGAATCAGAAAGAAAGGCTTTATCAACAACGGGATTCGGACGCGAGGTTATGAGTCCCCCTGCAATTCGGTTGTTCAATTCAGGCACCAGAAAAGGGGAAACCTTACACAAACTAATAATCAATTTCTATCTTCCGTTACGACTCTGCTTGCTACTGAAGCTGACTAGATTGTTTCAAATGATTCTATGTTTACATAAAGACTCTTTAAAAATAAAATAAAAAATAAAAAATTTGTCAGTGCCTTGAACTTGAAACACACTTAAAGATATTGATTTGCTGTCTCAAACAAGCGACATTCGAAAGAGACCTAAAGATCTGTGTGCTGTCCTAAACTCATCTTGAAATCGCAATCGATTTCTATCTTGTTAATTTTTTTAGCTGTCTAGATTGTATGATCATATGTTGATAAAAGACTCTTTAAAAAGAGGTACCTTTAATTACATTAAAAGGTAAAGAAAGCTTACACCAACTATAAGAAAGCTTATACCAAAATCGTAATCACTTTCTGTCTTCAGTTTCGACTCTGTTTACTATTAAAGCCGGCTAGGTTGTTTCAAGTCATTCTATGTTTATATAAAGATTCTTGGAAAAGGAAAAAAGAAAAAAGTTTCAGTGCCTTGAACTTGAGACACACCTTGAGACACACTCGAAGACGATAATTTGCTGATAAGAGACAACATAAAGCAGCTCTAAAGATCTTTTCTTAAGCTTATCCCGAAATTGTAATCAATTTCTATCTTGTTTAATATTGTAGCTGTCTAAATTGTTCCAGTGCCTTGAACTTGAGACACACCTTCAACCATATTCAATACTAAGTTTCGATTTCAAAAATAGGCAGCTGCGTTAAAAGTGAAAGAAAGCTTACACCAACTAAAAGGAGTCTTAAAAATTCAAGCTTGTTCTAGTAAACTTATGCCGAAAACTGCGACTGTTACAATGTTCGGTTCGAGTCTGCTTAATATTGTATCTGTCTAGCTTGTATGAGATTCGAATTCGGATTATTTCTTCAAAGACTCTAAGCAGATAAGACGATATAGGTGATAATCGAATTGGATTTCAACGAAACAGTAAAATTGAATCGAGATTATGAAAGTGAGAGAGAAGAGGAAGTGCGAGAATGTGAGAGAGCGTACCTCCGTGAGTCAGAAGGTGTCCTTCGTGCTTTTCGTCGGAGATTGAGATGACTGAGATTCAGGAGAGACTGTGAAGAACCAGAGAGAGAAAATAAATTAGGTTTGGGTATTTCCGAAAACAGGACTCGAAAATTTAAAAGTCTTTTCAAAATGTATTCCACAAATATCGACTATAAGCATAAATCCTTGAAATTGGCAGTTTTTATTTTTAATGTTTGCCGTTTTATTTACTATTTTTTTTTACTGTTTAAAATTTTATTTTTCATCATAAATTTACTTAACTATGAAAAAAAAAATTCTAAATCAAAGAAATTCAACTGAAAGTATATACAACAGACTTTGAGAACCTATATAAATTTGGTCTCAAATCTAAATCGAACCCATCGATAAAATCAAATAAACGCATTCATGAAGTTTAGATGTGTTTGGTAAAACAGTTTTTAGTGAAAACTTGAAAAACGATTTTACAAATTGTACTACGAATCGCAAAGCTAAGAATCTCAGCTTTCTGTAAAAGCGATTTTAGTTCCTGAATACAATTACTGTTATATACTCTGTTATTTTTTAAATCCCGAAATTATATCCTAAAAACTCTCTAACAAACAGACTCAGACTCACGTACAAACCAAAGTCAGCAAACTTTAATAATCGAAACAAATTTCTCCTAAAATTTCTAAACAGAATCATTCAGATTAAGTATATAAATAAATCAACAGATTTTTATCAAAATCATTCTGAATATACACGGTTTCATATTAAAGTCGGTGTCGCCGACCACCTTGGCGCCGCCGCCGAGCGCCTCGTCTACCTCTTCTGCGTCGTCTCGAGGCAAACCCTAATCCACGACAACCTCCTATTCTGATACTTTGAAGCCGATCTCAACGTCGAAAAAAAAAAAAGCTCAAAACCCTAAACAAAATAATCCCGAAGCTCAAAATCCAGGCGTCGTAATCAAAATTTGAACTAAAACCCCCAATTTTGAACAGAACAATCGGTTTGAGGAAGAACAGAACAAAAACCCCCAATTTTGAAACCCCAAAACCAGAAAACCTAGAAATCAAAAACCCCCCACTTATAAATCAGCTCAACGATTTAAAAATCTACCTCGAGCACAACGGATTTGAAGAAAAAATCTGATCTCACAGCCCTCGTTTCCCCGGCGTTCTACGCGCTCGCTCTCTCTTTCTGAAAATAATGTCGCGAGCTTTTGAAATGTTGAGGAAGAAAAAAATTAACTTGGGTTAGTCTCACACTCTCACCACACCACCGAGTGAGTTAAGTAAAGGAGGTTTTTTTTTTTTTGAAAAATCGTGGGCAGTACCACGAGATAAGTAAAGGAGGTTAACCGGTGTATATCCTGTTACATTTTGTCCCAAAAATTTGGTTCTTTTAAAATGTTATGGATTTTTAATGACTCCTGATTTCTAATTTGTTCTAGTAATTTAATAATTTTTAGTTATTTGCAAACATTGAGCTGAAATATTTTGAATTTTTTTTTTACCTAAGAATAGTTTTACTTGATAAATGACGAATGCTTGTGTAAATATGATAATAATCTCACGATTTATAACACCTAGGTCCTAGGGTTATATAGTAGAAAAAATTCATTTTTTAAATTTTATTTAACTGCTGTAGTAAAAATTTATTTAAATTAAATGTATACTTGTATATGACTGAAAATCAAGATACACGACCTCGAACAAGTATGTATACTTGTAGTTTACATTTTCATCAATAATTAAAAAACTTTATATTAAAAATAAAATAAATTTTTGTCGTCCATATTTTTCTAGTTTGTAATTATAATTCATATAAATAAGCATATAAATAATTATTATTTAATTTTTAAGACCATGTCTATTTTAGTCTTTTGACCATAATATATGTATTTTACCAAACGCTGAATCAGCTTTTGTTACCAGCAAAAACTGTTTTATAAACAGTTTACCAAACACCTGTCAGTTTAAAAAAAAAACAATTTTTTTAAAAAACAGAAACTAAAAACACTTTTAAAAAAAACAAAGATGTGTCAAACGATGCCATAATACACCAATAATCAAGCTCAACATCGGCTCTTTAACGATAACTTTTATAGACAAACGCGATCAACCAAGATCGAGAAACCTCGAAAGAGAAACTCAAATCTTCACAAACTTAGGTCTAAGGGGAACCCCTAGGTGCTAATGGAAGTGAGTACGTCCATCTATCGCCCGCCAAAGCCGCCTAATATTAACAAAATTTCAATTGTTAATCACATGGATAAGTTTATTAGGGAGAACGAATCTATATATAATATATATATTATTTTGATCCAATTTTGTCTTGAAATTCATAGAATAACACGTGATCATATCTATGTTTAATGTTGGTTGTAGTTGAGAACAAAATTAATATGATATGAATCTTTTTCTGAGGCGAGAGAGGAAGAGATTTTCTCTCACGCCAAGCGACCCAACACATACCTCTCCAACAACATGATCCGAGTCCTCTCTCCGATTCACTCACTGTCCATCTACAACTCAATCCTCGTCAATGACTCAATACTCTATTCCGTTCGCTCTGAAAGCAGTTTCCGAGCTCTCCGCCGCCGAGGCTTGCCGGCAGATTCACTGCCACGCCGGCGTAACCGGGCTGAGCTTCGACGGAGAGGAAGGAGGGGATAGACATCGACGACGTCCGTGTCGGCGAGGAAGCCCACGGCGGAGCCGTTTCAACGCCCATGTCAATAAAGACGATGAATTGCAGCTCTACATGGCTGCCTTGAGGGCGAAAGTTTCGAATTTGTTCAATTTTCAACCCGACGTTGATTTCAGTCAACCTACAACGACGAAGCTGGCGATGTGGTGAGTGGTGACCCTAGTTCGGATCGACATCGCCGTTATGGAATCGCGATCCGAATGGAAGAACGTTCGTCGTCGGTTGATTCTCGGCGAGAGATTCCGATCGGCGTTTCGGTTGTTGTTCCGGCGAGGAGCAACGGCAAGGCAAATTAGAGTTAGAATTGCCAGCGAGTCTCTCGTCGCCGAGTTTAGTATATAGTGACATTCTGTTATATTTTCGGTTACAATATTTGTTACTTTCAAAACTTTAATAACTTTATTTTCGGTTACAATCTTTGTTACGTTCAAAACTTCAGTAACTTTGACTGATACCTATAGTTACAAGGTTTGGTACTGTTAAAACTTATATTTTTTCGTTCAGCAAGCTTGATACCTCGTTACTTATGAATTTATATATAGTTACATTTGTTTGATACATTTGGTTACTAATTTCACTCAATACCTTTAGTTACGATATATGCTACTATTAAAACAATATTTCTTTCAATAATAATTTAGAATTTTAAATGTGTTTGATAAATTTTAGATTTTAATATATGCGCAAGTGTTTAAAACATTAAATATCTAACACAAGAATTAATTGACAGTTTCTCGTTCAAGTTGGTAACTATTAATGTTACTGTGTAAGATATAATTGGAAAGAAAATCAAAAGGGACATAAAAGCCTATAATCCATAGTTAATAAGAGGCACTCCCTCTTTAACTTCAATCCTGGTGCCGCCACGTGACGGGAGGCGTCACGTGGCAGCCAGTTTTTTTTTTCTTTTGCTTTTGCTTCCGATTTTTTTTCCTTTTTTTTTTGCTTCCGATTTTGGTTTTTTTTTTCTTTTTTTTTGCTTCCGATTTTGGTTTTTTTTTTTTTTTTTTTTTACCTTCCAATTTTGATTTTGGTTTTGAATTTTTCTTTTTTTCCTTCAAATTTTGAATTTTTTTTCCTTCCAAACATTTTTTTTATGTATGTTATAATCATAATTACTAATAGTATATTATACTATATCAATAACATACATTATCCTTTATTCTTTTTCCCGACCTTTAATTTTTTTTCCCTCTCTCATCAATATATTTTGTATATCTTTTTATTTATATTATTTCCTTTTTTCTCCCTCTTTCATCAATATATTTTGTATAATTTTTTTATGTATATTATAATCATGATTATTAATACTATATTATATTATACCAATAACATACATTATTATGAGTATATGTTATTTTTTTTATATATATAGTTGGAAAAAATTTGATTTCTTTTATCAGAATTTAACTTCGATTTTTACTTACCTAAAATTTCTTTTTCCCATAATACTTCTAAGAAATCTGACAGATCGGAAAACATTCAGTATTTTGAAAACCTTTGAATCATAAAAGAATTTTTTTTTCTACCTTTTGTTATTTTTTAAATATCCTTGACAATGATTTTGCTAGATTTAATTTAATACAATTAAAAATCTTCAACTTACTCTATTTTACTTATTTTTCGTTTTTACTTGAAAAAAATAAAAAAATTACTAACTCGAGCATCGGGTGTTTATAAAACTAGTTCTAAAATAAGGTAATCCAATCCATTTCCCATACGAGTAATAGGATAATGAGATCTCTGAGTGTACAACTATCAAGACAACAAGTGTTTGAATTTATACAAATGACATGAATAAACCATGTGCTTACATATAAAATTAAACAAATAGATTTGTTTAAGCTACAAAAACGTTTGATATATTTATGATATAAGATGGGAAATTGGCCTAGTCACATAATCTCTCTTTACTGTCTATCTCCCAATAAATAATAAACAGATAATAATAATAGTAATAATATTAGCAACGACAAAACCATATATATTCTTCCCCTTACCCTATCTACCCATCTATTGTACTCGACTCTGATGTTTATTTAACAACAAATAAATCATGTAATTCCCCAATCAAGGATTTTTTCGGGTCACAAAGCACCGGTCCTATTAGGGCTTTCGTCGATTGCCACGTCAGCAGGGTCTCCGATCCAAGGCCGACCCTCTCTCCACCGGAACCTGATCCTCAACTTCCCGTTGGCGTCCACTCCGACCACCTCTCCTTTGCTGGCGTGGGTCTCCATTCCCCAGCCCCACCGCGGGGCCACGAGCCCTTCTCGGATCCTCACCGAGTCCCCGACCCGGAACGGCCTGACTCGCTCGACCTCCCAAGCCTTGCAGAGCCAAAGCCTCTCAGTGAAGCAGAACGAGAGCCATAGATCCCCGCCTTCCATCCGGTGGACCACACCGACGCTCGAGTGGCTCACCTCTCCCCAGTGGTGCGTCGGGGTCGAAACGGAAGCCTTGACTCTGACCCAGTCGCCGATCCGCAACTCTTGCTCTTCCACGACTTCGACCTCCGACGGATCGAGCATCCACGATTTCGAGCCCGCTGGGGTGTAGATTCTCAGCTTTCCGTCGGCGTCGATCGCGGAGATGGTTCCCACGCTCGAGTGGTTGTAGCCCGACCAGCCGAACCGGGGTTGCTTCACCGCGAGTTTGACCCTCACTTTCTGGCTGATCGCGAGCCTCGAGACCCTCTCGAGATGGGAAGTGGGTCCGACCCATCTCTCTTGCTCGCCGCAGAACCTGACGAAAGTCGTCCCGTCCCATACGTCGCCGTCGTAGCCTAACCCGTGCACTACGCCGACGCTACCCGGGGCGATAGACTTCCAATTGGCGGCGTCGTTTTTTAGTCTCACCCACTCTCCGACCCCGAACATGTCCTCCATTGCAAAGTCCGCCGGATCGCCTTTCCACAGACCGGGCAAGCCGTAGAAAGCCACTCTCAGCTCCCCGTCGGCGTGAACGCTTGTAACGACGCCTCTTGATTCGGGACTAGCGCCTCTCCAGCCCCATCTCGGCTCGGAAATTCCAGCACGAAACCGAACATGTTGACCAACTTTGAGGGATGGAATCTTTTCGACGTCGGTGTAATGGGTGTTCTTGCTGCCTTTGAGAAAACAGCAAGCTAACTCTAGGTAACCGGTGTCTTGAACGCTGAACACAACAGCTAAACCGTCTTTTCCGATGCTGTTCCAATCGTAACTGGGTCTAGTCCCTAGGCTTGGTTTTGAACGCACCCAGTCACCGACTTCGAAACCCGGAAGTCGTTCTGCATCTCCTGGGGAAACTTTCCACAGGCCTTGACGACCAGTGACTTTCACCTGCATAAGAGAGGGAAAAAATAATTAGGGCTTCTACTTTGGAGCAGATCGAATTTGAAAACACTAAACACTGCCATTTACGTTGGAATACTACAGATAATATAAAAGAATAACCACTTACACTCAAAGCTCCGTCCATGTCAATTTTATCGATTCTTCCCACAGTTGCCGGAGATTCATTTGACCACCCGAGTCGTGGCTGAGTGACTGACGGCATTATGTGAATCTCTTGACCAACTTCAAAAGCAGGCACATTTTCCACATCTGTAACGGAGCAACGAAACGGTTTGTTTCTGAAACAGAAAGCCAGACCAATGTCACCATCCTCCTCCAAACTATGAATTATCCCAACACTGGCCCTTGTTATGTCTTCCCATCCATATTTTGGGGAGGGGACCGAAGCTTTCACCCTAACCCAATCGCCAACCTAGTCAAACGAAGATTAAGAATTCATCACGACCGGAGCATTTGAAAAGTACAATTCATAAGAGTTATTAATAGAAAGATATTAACCTTAAAGTCTTCAACTTTTTCCATGTCAGATGGGTCAGCTTGCCATGGTATCGGTCTATTTGGTATTTCGATAATCAGGAGACCATCACTCTCTATCTCACTTATACGACCAACACTATGGTGAGTCTCGCCACCCCAGGCATACCTGGGCTCTGCAACAGTTCTCTTCACGCAGACACGGTTGCCGATCTACAAGAACACCATCTCAACATCATAAAGAGGGATAAAAAATGTGGAAGCAATTCAAAAACCGAAAACGAACAAACAAAACGCATCATACCCTGAAAGGAGTTACAAGCTCAACTTCCTCGGGTTCACAGTGCCATGGATTTGGAAGATAGCTCAATTCCAACAGGAGGCTGCTGTCGGGTCTGACACAGTAAACAATGCCGATGCTGCCAGGTGTCACTGATCCCAATCCGTGCTTCGCTGTTGTGAGAGTAGGCCTTATACGAACCCAGTCGCCTACTTTGTATTCTTCGACTCTCTCCATCTCCGCGGGATCGGCTTGCCATCCTCTCGATGCCCCGGGAAACCCAACTCGTAATATACCATCATCATCAACACAGAGAACGGTTCCAATGCTGTCACGTGATTGACCTCGCCAACCAAACCTAAAAATAGGCTGAGGTCAGTCGATAGTCGACTCATATTTTAAGTACTAATTTTATTATGTATAAAAAAACTATGAATATTATATTAAATATACGGTAAAATCCGTTTATACAACATAGAGCAGATTACAGTATTTAAAGTAGTGATGCTTTTTAGTTTAGGAATCAGAAAATCTTGGTGCAGCTCTCAAGAACAAAACAACAAAAACAAAAGGCGAGAGTTAATAAAAGTTGGTCTTGTATTTGATATTTATTCAAAACCATGAACAAGAAGTAGTAGAAAGAGCGAAACCTTGGCTCTTTTACTTCAGGCTTAAGTTGGACATGCTGTCCTCTGTCTAGTGGTATGAGCTTTACAACTTCATTCGCCAAAACACGTGCCTCTCCAGACTGAAATCTTTTCTCTCCAGAACAAAATGACACTATAAGGTTGTCCTTGTCTGGAACGCTTTGTACAAAGCCCACACTTTTTTGGTTAGCTCCTTGCCAACCATATGTAGGAGATTTGATGCTTCTTTTATACTTAACCCAGTCTCCCATTTGATATCTAGAACCCCACACATAACACGAAAAATTAAGGTTAGAAGTTCATGAATCCTTTGTAAAGGCTCTGTATTTGGAACATGCCTAGCAACGTCTTCTTACATTGTTGGAGACAGATGAACTCCTCTATTCACTAGCACCTCCATCAAATCTTCTGAAATCCATTCACGGGGAAGAGCCTCCAAGAAATCACGTAATGTCTTGCCACTGTAACTAAGCATATAAACACATTAACAGCAATGCCCGTACAAATTGCCAATTGCAGCTTTTTTGGTTGAAAAAAATCAGTGCAGAAGTTAGAGAATGTTGAATGACTGGAATTCGAATCCCCTGAAACAAGCACAATATAAATCAATAAATAAATAAAAATCCTGTGCTTGCCTGTTATTTCTGACTTCTGCAGCGGCATCTGGATTCCGAAGCATAATAATAAGCCATTCAAGGTTTTCGCGAATCATTTTAGCCGTCTCAGCTGCTATATGGAAAGCATTATCACCTTCATCATCCTGGAAAAAAAAAACGAGCAGAAGCGTTACAAACATACGAGTGAAAATCATATTAATCAAGTGAGCGAAACAAATAGCCGATTGTCCTAGCATACATTGGAAGACTGCCTAAAAATTCCATGTTTGTCTCATGACAAAGAAACTCTGAAATTCGCCCATTTCAAGAAATCAATAAAAGGAATAGTCCGATTCAAACTACACAGGATGCAGAAAGGTTATTAAAGATTTGGACCTGCAAATTATAATCTGCCCCGGCTGCCAGAAGCAACCCGACACATGACTTGGCTCCTCTAGCCAATGCTACATGAAGAGGAATTGTATTGTGTTCATTCCGAATGTTCACATTAACCCCGGCATCAAGAATAATCTGCTCAACAATAACAACCTCAGTAATGATACATCTTGAAATCGAGGAGAAAGAATCTCGCATTCAAAAGTTACAATAAGAAATACTGATAGCATTCTTCTGAAATAGATATGTCGTGTATACCTTGACCAACTCGACATCATTAGCCATTGCAGCTGTATGTAGAGCAGTTCGACCATGCTGGGCGTCTTGAGCCGTTGGATCTGCCCCAGCATTAAGCAGTATCCGCACCATTTCTCTCCCCTCTGAAAACAAAACCAATGCATCAAATTAAGCCATCAAAAGATAAGGTAACAAGATGAAGTTGGTAAGTCGACAATAGAATACAATGAATAATGATGAAAATGAGGATTCGAACAACATACAAAGCAAGGAATCAGTCTGAGACAGGACAAACTCGAGAATAGCTCAATGGCTACACTCTAGAGTCTAGATAAAAGGAATTTAAATCTTTTTTGTTTTATGTTTTGGTCCAAGGCTGGACTCTTGTATTGTAATCTGTGCGATGCATAACTTTACTCGTTAACAAAAAGTCTGGTCTCTTTAATGAAATATAGCCCAAAAAACGCATTAGCCTGCGTACAATATTCTATACAAGACATAACAGGGCGAATCACCTTAGTCATCTTCTATTGTGATTAAACAGAGAGCTGCTTAAATTAGGGAATACCACTAAAATACAGAAAATAAATATATAATAAAATAAATTAAAACACCCATCGGTTTACAGATTTCAACTTACCGATTTCATGATCTTTCTTTACTGCAGCTGCCATACACAGCGCTGTGCCAAGTGGGCTGGGAATATCAATTGTATCAGTGATTTCTTCTGGAGTTGCAACTTCCACCCACTTCCTTAGAACAGTTACGTTCCATGTTGCTACGCACAAGTGCAGTGGTCTGTGACATCACGGTATTTAAATAACACATTACCGATTCCTAATTTAAGAGCTTCAACTTTTACGCATTTGATAGTCGGTTTCTTAAATTACTTCACGGATTCATCTCAGAGAAACACGGCCCATTTTTTTACAATGAAACATTTTTTTACAATGAAAAAAAAAACAAAGTTGCTTTCTAATCTCCTCCACCCCATATAGGAAAACAATAGAAGCATATTTTAAAACTTAGGAAATACGTTTTCAGATTTCGAAAATCAGTAACATCGTTGAGTTTAGTACTTACGTTAGATTCTTTGAATTAGCAACCCCCATCGATGCACAGCCGCCATTTTCCAAGAGGACAATAGCACAATCTGTATATTTCTTGGAAATAGCCCTATGCAGCACCGTTTCACCTTCATCGTCCACCGCATTAGGATCAGCTCCAGCCAATAGCAACTCCTGTGATTTACGTGAGGAAACACTTATAACTAAGAGCAAGAAAAAAAGAAAAAGACCACAAGTCACGAGATGCCAAGCTTGAAGACCTACGCGCATACAATCAGGTTGGCCATGGTATGCACAAACATGAGCAACCGAGGGACCAAAGCCCTCCCTCAAGCTAGACCTCACATTAGCGCCTCTTTTAAGAAGGACGCGAATGCATTCGGGGGAACCGGCAGCCAATGCAAAAATTAGAGGAGGGTCGTCGTCCTTGTCCGCCACGTCAACATCGGCTTCTCGGTATTCCAAAATCACTTCGACGAGCTCTGCACTACCACGCCGACAAGCCAAGTGGAGCGCGGTTTGGCCGTCTGAGTTCTGTGCCTCCAATAATGTCAATACTGCATCGCTACCACTTTCTGATGCAGCCCTTGCAAGCAGGTCTCTGGGAAAAGTAAACAGCATACATCGTAAGGGAAAAAGATACCCGACTGTTTAAACTAAGAAAACCTTAGCTCAAGAAACTATATCATGCACTACCTAACCCCACTCACATCCCCTTCAGACACGAGTCTGTGTAGAAGGTTTGTGTTATCCTGGAATATTTCTGTGTTAGAAACACGAGCTGGTTCCGCCACGTTTGATCCGGGGCCTTTCGTAGTATCACTGTATAAACGAAAAAGATGGTATAAGTTCTCTAAATTTATTAAAAATCACATGCTCACAAGAATAGGAAATATAAAACGCCGCTCTACTAAAGATAAAGTAGCCAGCCAAATGGCACAAGAACAGCTAATGATATATGAAGGATACTAACCGAAGGAATTGAAATTACCAACTGATAAAATTTTACAAAAAAAATAAATAAATAAATAAGAGAATAATCTTACTTATCAGGGGTTTCAGGAGGGCTACGGGGTATCTCTTGCAAATGGCGTAGGAAAATTGCTAACATTGCATTAAAAGTGGGTCTTCGTGCAGCCTTGAACTGCAAGCACTCGCCGACCATTTTCCACAGCTCTCTAGGAATCCCAACACCTACTACACTGGCATACTGTGGAGGCAATTTTCGAGCCTTGACAACAGCTCGATAAATTTCTTCTGCACTTAAACTAGCCCACCTACAAAGCAGAACGCGATGACAGGTCAGCGAGGAAATAAAACCTTATAGAAACTCGAAAAAGGAAATTCATCGATATACGTACGGGACTGAGCCAGTGCACATCTCGACCAATGTACATCCAAAACTCCAGGCATCTGACTCCGCAGATATCCCGATTGCGTCGTCCCAGAACGGATTTAACGACTTCCTAACTGGCTCCCACGCCTCCGGGGCTGCATAGTGTGGGCTGAGCATCGTACATTCCATACACGAGTGGTCCCGAGCGGGGTCTTTCTCAACCTCCGCTCGGGATTTGCGGCATAAAGTTTTCTTCAGGATTGAAGCAAGCCCGTAATCTGAAACAACTGCGTGGCCATTTGAGTCCAGAAGGAGATTCGATGGTTTCAAATTCATACAAACAACACCAGCTGCGTGAAGTTCAGCTACCCCGCGTGTTATATCAGCCCCGTATCTACACAATACAAGAAGAAGAAAAATATACTTAGGGTTCATAAGCTGGGCAAACATGGTGGATATAACATCCTCAATCCTTACTTAAAACTGGGTCAAAACTCCAATCACTAAAGTAGAGTTAAAAACAACGCTGTTCTTGAAGCCTCGCAACTAAAAATAAAATTACCGCAAGTCAAATGTCAACCTAAACCCCCTAGTTCACCAATTCCCCACCTTAGCTAGCGAACAATAACAAAAACAAAATGTCTAAACCAAGTCACAAACTTACAATTCCAAATCAAACCCAACATGACCCAAGATAATCACTTTTTTATTTTAAGTCCCCCAATGCCTCAATGCTTTTGAGTTCAAAGAGAAGAGCACACATGACATCTCTAACGGACTGATTCATCATTCTTCAAAACAATCACTTCATAACAGCCTTTTTTCCATTTTGATCACTCTCTCTTAGTATCAAAAAGCTATGGGCAAAAGCAAGAGAGATAGTAGACAAAATCAAACCCAGCATGACCTAAGATAATCACTTTTTTTATTCTCCAAACACCTCAATGCTTTTGATTCAAAAAGAACACACATGACATTTCTAACTGATTGATTCATCATTCTTCAAAACAATCACTTCATAACACCATGTACGATGGGCAAACATGGTGGACATATATTGATTTACACGCTAACTCTATAAGGTCAAGTAGTGACGAACTACAACGCCCTCAATCCTAACGTTTTCGCTTGAAAGGTCAAAACTCCAATCACTTTAGAGTTCAACAACAAATTTGTTCTTGAAGCCTCGCAACTTAAAATAAAATGCCCACGAGTCAAGCGTCAACCTAAACCCCTAATTCACCAATTCCCTACCTTTGCTAGCGAACAACAAAAACAAAATGTATCAAGTTCTCAACCAAGCCACAAATTTACAATTCAAACCCAACTTCCCCAATATTAATATCTGAATATCGAAAAGCTATGAGCAAAAGCAAGAGAGATAGTAGACCAAATCTAACCCAGTATGACCCAAGATAATCACTTTTTTTCTTTTAATTCTCTAAATGATTAATTCATCATTCTTCAAAACAATCACTCCATAACAGCCTTTTTCCATTCGATCACTCTCTCCGAACATAGAAAAGCTATGAAGAAAAAGCAAACCTCAGAATCTGCTCAAGAGTAAGCCTCCCTCGCTGCATCTCGGACTGCACGGAGCCATAACACCTGTCCATTACAAGCCCTAGCGCATCGTCCATCCTAACCACGCCATGGAAAGCACAGACGTTCCTACACCACACAGAGGCTCTCCGGAGCCCCTCCAGCCTGGCAACCACCCACTCGACCTCCACCTCCTCCTCCGGCGAGGCCGCTAGAGGCACTCTCTTCACCGCCACGCGCCGCCCTCCTCCGGCCACCGCCGACCACGTCTCGGCTCCGACCAGCGTCGACCCCTCCCCGATCCTCCTCACCAGCCTCACGTCCCGGTGCGGGCCCACCGCCATCTCCGCCGCGCCGGAGCTAGAAGCGCCTCGGCCGAATCTCCGGCGACGGCTCTCGTTGGCGTCGTCGTCGGAGTCGGTGCAATCGTCGGCGTCGTCGTCGTCGGCCGCGGAGCGGAGGAGAGCGAGGACGGCGAAGTTCTTGCGGAGAGCGAGGACGGAGTTTCCGACGGTGCTGACGTGGCGGCAGCGAGGGCAGGGGAGCGTGGTGTCCTGGCTGGCGGCGAACATCTTGGAGAGACATTCGCGGCAGAAGCCATGGCCGCACTGGAGAAGCAGTGGGACCCGCTCTTCCTCGTTGTACCGCGTTTCGCACACCGAACAGCACGGCACTTTCATCTCTCTCTCTCTCTCTCTCTGCTGGTTCGGATTGCTCTGAGAGAAGTGGAAGAGCAGAGCGAGCAGAGCTCAGGGGAGGAAGATCTCGGCGGTGGTGGCGCTGGGAATCGGCAGATCCATGGAAATGATGAGAGAGATTGAGAGAGGAAGAGGAGCTTGGTTGAGGAATTAATAATATTATTAATTATAAATTATCAGAGGAGGAAGAAGAAGAAAGAAAGAAAGAATAATATAATCAAATTCAGGCATTAGAGAGAGAGTGTGTGTGTGACTGTGTGTGTGTGAAAGGGTTTTAGAGAGAGAAGGGAAAAAAGAGGCTTTTGTGTAGCGGATTTTGGAAAATAAAATAAATAAATAAAATTGTTTAGGGAGGAGCGTTTGTTTGATGAGGGTAGAATTGGAAGTTTGTCATATGACTTTCGTATTGTACATTTTTGTTTTTGTTTTACTCTGATTGAACTTCTAGACTCTATCTTTGAATTCTCCATGGGTGAAAGAATCATCTTTTACGACTTTTATTAATATTTATTGCGAACTTCGTCGAGTCATCTCTTCTCGCACTTCAAAGTTCAAACACGGAAAAGTGAGTTCAAACTTCAAACACAGCACAATGAGATCAGTTGCAAGCAAAAAGCAATCAACCTCGTGTTTGATACTTCTAAATAACCTCAGTTTCAAATTCAATAGGCATAAAAAAATATATAAAAAATTGTGTTATTGCGTTTCCTCCTAATTATATTTTCATTTTATATATCAAATTCAATAGGCATAAAAAAAATATAAAAAAATTTAAAAAATTGTGTTATTGCGTTTCCTCCTAATTATATTTTCATTTTATATAGGAATCAAAAAGTAGTCTCTTTCTATTGTAGAGTTAGAGCATGTCTACCATCGTTGGATGTTTAATTTAGGCCCATTCCGAATTGACTTGATATCTCAGACCCACACCTAAAAACGTATTCGGTTAATGAGATTCAAATACTTGGAAATTGGGTACAAATACAATTACCAGAAAATGAATCTCCAATCATTCATAAATAAATGAAAATGAATTATGGGACCGTAAAATTTCCATTGTGTATTGTCTTTAGCATAAGTATTGGATACACATAAAATGGATCTAAGTGTGATTGTGTGTGAGAGGATGTGGCCTCTCGTCTCTCTTGATACTTATATAGAGAAACATATGGTCAGAGATCGAGATGAGACGAAACGGGGTTGAGTTATTTCTATTAACTATGGAAAGTATTTAATGCATATTGGCATCTACTCCAAAGGCAGCGAGAGAGACGAAACGGAAAAAGTTGCGCTACAACAAAACGTTGGGCGTGCTTGGACACGGTGTGCAAGTGCCCCTTAGGGAGTGTTGGAACAAAATTTCGCTAATGTATCTAGTTTACATTTTAGGCTTAGATAATAAAAAATTAAGTGGATAAGATGATGTATGTGAAACGTAAACAAAACATTTTACTTACATGTTGACGCGCATATCGAAGTGTGTGGCTAATCGTCGAGGTGGGGCTATGAGTAACACTAATCACGATTTTATCGACCATCTGTCATATCGATATTGTAGTATTTTGAGTTATGCCTTCGAATAAATAGATTTTTTGTTTTATGAACCGTTACGAAACACAACCATTTGTCATATCGATATAGTAGTATTTTGAGCTATGCATTTGAACAAAGAGATTTGTTGTTTAAGGAACTGTTACGACATGTAATTTATTGACTCGATCTCTGAACCGATGGTTTGTTTTGAGTTTGGTTGCGCGAATTAGGGCTTTGATACGATGGTCTGAATTTCAGCTCCGCCGAATCGAAGAGACCCATTCTAGATCTCATCGGCTTCGTGAGATTCCACCGACCAAAAAATCAAAACCACCGAATCAAAACTCACTTTTTTTTTTGGTTTCTTTGCTTAGAGCTAGTAGATTAGCTATACTGACTTCAGGTCCATACTCTCTGAGTTTCAAATCTAATAAAATATTTTGGGTTTTTCTTTTAACTTGATTTTAGGTTCGAATTGGTTCTTAGTTTGGGGGGATTTTCTTGATTTCATGTGTGTGTGGTTGAACTCTTCTCCATAAATTTGATTTCATACAGTATCGGGAACACTAATAAAATTTATGATAAATACATAAAGCATGACCAATTAAGCTGCCTGAATATTTGGATGTTTGGGGGTTTTTCTCAATTTTTATAAATGCAATTTTTTGTGTTACTAAGCGTGTTACTGAAACCTGGTCTCCAAGGTATGAACGGAACTCGAAGCCCACGTGGACGTTGGGGACAAAATCTTGACCGATTTCATAACCGAGATGGGCCAGGACCGCCATATTTCCATAATTTTATTTTATATTTTCGTTTGTTTTTTTGGTTTTCATTTTTTGAGGGTTTTTATATTGCAAATAGAATATTTATGTTTTAGCATATTGTTAAATTTATATATTATGTAACTTGAAGTTTATATTACTTAGTTTGTTACGTTAAGTTTTGACTAGACGTTAGCATATTATTTTCAAACGTTATTCACCTAATATACCATATGCATACATCATACTTCAAATGTATATCAGTTTTCTTAAAGCTTTTAATATTCACGTATTAATCAATAAATGCTTAACAAATGTAGTTTTTGAGTAATTTTGGAAACTATGTGTTGAAAGGAGTTAATTTGTTTCCTTCTAAAAGGTAAATAGTGTAGGTTTAGAAAATATGTGCGTTTTGATAAATATTCTCTTATATGCATTTTTTTATTTGATACTACTTGCACCGCAGTTTTGCAAATTATAACCATAACAACCCCTCTTTAATCTCGCGATTTATGACGGTGCATAGCGTGATGATGTTGTTGCAGTTCGATATTTGCTCAGTTTTTTATGATTGTTCAGCCCCTTAATCTTTGCTTGCAAGTCTATCGTATGTCCCAATTGAACCTTGAATATCTTATATAAAGATGTAGCAATATAAGCCGTCCATAAACATACGAGCGTTTTAGCCAACGTTTTGTAAATTTTTCATAAATAGTCAAAAACTTTTGTAAATATTTCGTAAATAGTCATATTTATTAGAAATTTACTCTGTGTTTTTTATTATTTTAGCGTAAATAGATTTACGTGACTATTTACAAAAAAAAATTAACGAAACGTCGGCTATTTCAAAATTTATAACATTTCATATGGTTAGATAGCTACTGAACCCTATTTTATAAGACGTCACATTCAGGCGATTGCACTACATTGCAATCAAAGACGGCTAAACGTCTTCGCATATGACTGCACATCGTCGCAGCCTCATGCGACTGCAAAGCACTACAAATGGTCGTACGACACCACACCATAGTCGCATATGACCGTAAAGTCCCGTAGTTGCAGACAATCTCATGGCGCCGCAGATGGCCGCAACTACACACGGGCTTCGATTCCGTCTCCAACTTTAAAGAAGGGATTTGATCGAACTATGCAAAGTGAAGCGACAAAGAGTCAATGAACCAAACACGAATTAGTGGAGTCAAAATTGATTTAATAAAATCGAACGGTATGCAGGCGGATGCATTAAAAAAAATTTACTTATGAAATTTATCAATTCAGTCTTATTATATCTCTTATACCTCTTGTTTTCCAATACAAGAAGGAGAAGATATCGTTCAAAACCAAATTTATGAATTTGATCCATGATTTATTTATGGAACTTGTACTTTGTTTTTTTGCTAGATTTGACAGATTTGCTGAGGAAAGTGGTCGTTTTTGTTCAGATTAACGCGAGAGAGAAGGGGAAGTAATGAGAGTGCGAGAAAATGAAAAGGAATGACAGTGGAAATAACACAAATTTGAAAATCGTGTGTTAAGGATATTTTTTTCCAAAATGCACATATTTTTTTAAATTTACACAATTTACATTTTATAAAATAATTCCCTTCCCTTTAACACATGGTTTGCCAAAATAATGAGTTATTATTTAAATCAATGATTAAAATATCCATACCGATACTAAGGTTATGATTTTACTTATATATCGACTACAGACGAATATATCGATTGATATCAAATAACAATTTAAATATCGACTACCGATTGTACCGACGGTAACAAATATACCGACTAATATCTTATAACAAAATATAATAAAAATCCAATATATATATACATATGTCATAAATTTAAAAGTAAACAGTTCTAATTCAGGATAACAAATAAACTCAAAAGTATATATTACAAATCATAAAATATTTATGATATGCTATAAATATAAATTCAAGACAACAAATATTCAAACCCAAAGTATCACAAACATAAAATAATTTTTGGATATTAGAATTTAGTACTCCTAATTATCATTTACGTTACACAATATTTTATTTTTATTTTTTGTGCTTAAGATTATATATATACTACATCACATTATTTATATAATTATATATAATATAATATTATATAGTATGGGTCGACAATGTTCAAGCCCAAATAGTTAAAACTAAAGCCCAATATTTGTTTCCTTTTTCAACATATATCAAAAACCTTAGGCTTACCGACGGGGAAGAGGAAAAATCAACGGTGTTTATTGACGGCGAAAAAAACCCAGTACTCCTCTACTCTGCGACGGACGGTGTTGAATATAGATACACAACCGACCTTGAAATCGCCGATTCCGCGGAAGATTTTCACAGGGCTTCGCGGTGTAAGACGAAGAGGGAACGGGCGGGAAAAAAACGCGAGCTGTTTCACGGCGAGAAGAACGTGGGCGGACCTTAGATGTCCTGAAGCTAGGGTTTCGATTCAAGCAAGACTTGGTTTACCTGTCTCTCCCGATGTCCTAACTCGCTCCTCAATCGGCTCTCTCTTCCATGGTTTTTTCTGAGTTTGGCTTGCCCTAATTAGGGCTTCGATACGCTTTCATCGACAACAACGAGTTAGGGTTTCAATCGCTCGTTTCTTCGATTGATTAGTACTGTAAGCTCTCTATCTCCCTCTCTCTCTCTTGAATTTGTTTTGAACGCCATTTTTGTGTTGCTGAGTGTGATACTGAAACCAGCCAAAACCCTGAATTTGTTGCAGAGTTTCGTTGAGACCGTGTTGTTCTGTTTCTCTTTGTCATCTTCGGGTATGTCTAACATGGACGAGGGTTTGAAGAAGCTCGAGTATCTCTCCCTGGTCTCCAAGGTATGCACGGAGCTCGAAGCCCACGTGGGCGTCGGGGACAAAGTCTTGGCCGAGTTCATAACTGAGATGGGTCGGGACTGCGAGACCGTGGAGGAGTTCGATGCCAAGCTGAAGGAAAGCGGTGCCGAAATGCCCGATTACTTTGTCCAAACCCTGTTGAGGATCATCCACGCGATCCTTCCTCCGACGGCAAAGGCCGACAAGGGCTCAGAGAGAGGCGCGGGCTCCGATGGCAAGAAGAGTAAATACCAGGCGCTGGCGATATCGGACGACAAGGACAGAGTGAAGGAGCTCGAGAAGGAGATCGAGATAGAATTGGGAGGGAGGAATGTGGAAGATCGGGACAAAGATCGAGGGGATGAGAGGCGTCGTAGAGGCAGCGATAGGGACCGAGGCAGGGATAGGGACACGGATCGAGGGAGAGATAGAGATCGTGATAGAGGCAGGGATAGAGATAGGGATAGGGATAGGGATAGGGACAGAGATAGCCGAAGGGACAGACATCACGGCGATGGTGATAGAGGGAAGCCGAGAGATCGACACGAGAAACACAGGAGAGGAGACGAGTACGAGGAGGATGTGGATTTCGGGGGACAAGACGACAATCAGAGAGGCGATTCGAGGAACGGGCGGTTCAACTCGGGCGAGCCCGAGCTGTATCAGGTTTACAAAGGCCGGGTGTCGAGAGTGATGGACTCCGGGTTCTTCGTTCAACTGACCGACTGCAAGGGAAAGGAAGGTCTGGTCCACGTCTCGCAGATCGCGACTCGGCGAATCGCTAACGCCAAGGAGGTCGTGAAGAGGGACCAGGAGGTTTTCGTCAAGGTGATCTCGGTTTCGGGTCAGAAGTTGAGTCTCTCGATGAGGGACGTTGATCAGAACACGGGAAGGGATTTGTTGCCGCTGAAAAAGAACCCGAACGACGACGATTCTTCGAGGATCAACCCTTTAGGGGGGTCGAGAGACGGGCCCGCGTCGAGGACCGGCCTCTCGGGAATCAGGATCGTGGAAGAGGACGAAGTTGCGCCGCTTCGCCGGCCATTGAAGAGAATGAGCTCTCCCGAGAAGTGGGAGGCCAAGCAGTTGATGGCCTCTGGTATTCTCTCCGTCAGCGAGCATCCAATGTACGACGACGACGGTGACGGGGCATTATATCAGGAAGAGGGCGCCGAAGAGGAGCTCGAAGTCGAGCTGAACGAGGACGAGCCCGCGTTCTTGAACGGCCAGAGCCGCTACTCCGTTGACATGTCGCCCGTGAAGATATTCAAGAACCCGGAAGGGTCGCTGAGTCGCGCTGCCGCGCTTCAGTCCGCGCTCATCAAGGAGCGGAGAGAAGTCAGAGAACAGCAACAGAGGACTATGCTCGATTCCATTCCCAAGGATCTCAATCGTCCTTGGGAAGACCCGATGCCAGAGACGGGCGAGAGGCATCTCGCACAGGAGCTTAGGGGTGTCGGATTGTCAGCCTATGACATGCCCGAGTGGAAAAAGGACGCTTTTGGGAAAACAATAAGCTTCGGGCAGAGGTCCAAGCTTTCGATTCAGGAGCAAAGACAGAGCTTGCCCATCTACAAGCTCAAGAAGGAGCTGATTCAGGCAGTGCACGACAATCAGGTTCTGGTTGTCATCGGCGAGACCGGGTCGGGCAAAACAACTCAGGTCACTCAATATCTTGCCGAGTCCGGTTACACGACTAGGGGTAAAATCGGGTGTACGCAGCCCCGTAGAGTCGCTGCAATGTCCGTGGCGAAGAGGGTTGCAGAGGAATTTGGTTGTCGGTTGGGCGAGGAAGTCGGGTATGCGATTCGTTTCGAGGATTGTACCGGACCGGAAACGGTCATCAAGTACATGACCGACGGTATGCTTCTGAGGGAGATTCTGATCGACGAGAATCTATCCCAGTATTCCGTTATCATGCTCGACGAAGCCCACGAGAGGACAATCCACACGGACGTTCTGTTTGGATTGTTGAAGAAACTCGTGAAGCGGAGGCCGGACCTTCGTCTGATTGTGACCTCTGCAACGCTCGACGCCGAGAAGTTCTCGGGTTATTTTTTCAACTGCAACATCTTCACGATCCCGGGCAGAACTTTTCCCGTGGAGGTACTCTACACGAAGCAGCCAGAGAGCGATTACCTCGACGCTTCTCTGATCACTGTCTTACAGATCCACTTGACCGAGCCCGAAGGCGACATCCTTCTGTTTTTGACCGGGCAAGAGGAGATCGACTACGCGTGCCAATCTCTCTACGAGAGGATGAAAGGGTTGGGTAAAAATGTCCCGGAGCTGATTATCCTTCCTGTTTATAGTGCTCTGCCGAGTGAAATGCAGTCGAGGATATTCGACCCTGCTCCTCCGGGCAAGAGGAAAGTGGTCGTCGCGACCAACATCGCCGAGGCCTCTCTGACGATCGACGGGATATTCTACGTCATCGACCCCGGATTCGCGAAGCAAAACGTGTACAATCCGAAGCAAGGCTTGGACTCGCTGGTCATAACTCCGATCTCGCAAGCTTCGGCGAAGCAACGAGCCGGGCGAGCCGGCCGTACTGGCCCGGGAAAATGCTACCGTCTCTACACGGAGAGCGCGTACAGGAATGAGATGTCTCCCACGTCGATACCCGAAATCCAGAGGATAAATCTCGGGTTGACCACGCTTACCATGAAGGCAATGGGTATAAACGACCTTTTATCTTTCGATTTCATGGACCCACCGCCGCCGCAGGCTCTCATATCAGCCATGGAGCAGCTCTTCAGCTTAGGAGCGCTCGACGAAGAGGGACTTCTGACCAAGTTAGGTCGGAAAATGGCCGAGTTTCCTCTCGACCCGCCGTTGTCTAAGATGTTACTCGCCAGCGTCGACCTCGGATGCAGCGACGAGATCTTGACTATGATTGCCATGATTCAGACGGGGAATATATTTTACAGGCCTCGTGAGAAACAAGCCCAAGCGGACCAGAAGAGAGCCAAGTTCTTCCAGCCCGAAGGAGACCACCTAACTCTACTAGCAGTCTACGAGGCTTGGAAGGCCAAGAATTTTTCCGGGCCGTGGTGCTTCGAAAACTTTGTGCAGTCTCGGTCGTTGAGAAGAGCGCAGGACGTCAGAAAACAGCTTCTCTCTATCATGGACAAGTATGTTCTCTTTCCCTATATGGTTAGAGACACTGATTAAAAACTGTTAGCAGTCTTTAGTGTGGTTTTTATTTATTCATTTAACTCGTTGCTCTTCTAAAACCTAGTTGCTCCTTTAGCCTTGTTTTGTGGAACCCCTGAAATCCGCAGTGCTCGATATTTTGTGCACCTTTTTTTCTTCTTAATGTTTTCTTTGTTGGAACCAGTTACACGCATGATGAGCTAGTTTTCTGTAAACGCCGTTTTTATTCGATATTAACAATGAGCAGTTTCATCGAACTCTAAATTAGTAGAAAAATTAGTTCTTTTAAAAAAAAAAAAAAATTTGTATAGAAGAACAGACATGATTAGAAGAGCATTCATAGTTAGTCCCGTGGACAAGAAACTGACAAACTCGGATGGTGAAAACAGGTACAAATTGGACGTAGTGAGCGCGGGAAAGAACTTCACGAAGATCAGGAAGGCAATCACGGCGGGTTTCTTCTTCCACGCGGCGAGGAAGGACCCACAAGAGGGTTACAGGACGTTGGTGGAGAATCAGCCGGTTTACATCCACCCGAGCAGCGCTCTCTTCCAGAGGCAGCCCGATTGGGTCATCTACCACGAGCTCGTCATGACCACAAAGGAGTACATGAGAGAGGTCACCGTCATCGACCCCAAGTGGCTCGTCGAGCTCGCTCCGAGGTTCTTCAAAGTCTCCGACCCCACCAAGATGAGCAAGCGCAAACGCCAGGAACGCATCGAGCCACTCTACGACAGGTACCACGAGCCCAACTCTTGGCGTCTCAGCAAAAGGCGTGCTTGAGTTTTGACGCTCTGTGTTTAGGTAATTTTTTTTAAAACTTCTTGTAGTATTTTGTAACGCAATGCCAAGTGAAAGATCAACAAAATAGCTATAGATGGGAGATTTTTTGTTCAGTATTGCTTTTGCTGTAGATTATACCGACTTTTGCTTAGCCAAGAGATTGGAGTTTATGTATGTTTTTTTCTGGTCTCTCAAAAGATATTTGGCATCCACAACAAATAGTTTATCAAAAGCATTACTATGGGCTCAATGCATGGACATGATTTTTACTTTTTACTTTTTTTCTTTTTCTTTTTTAACATGTGCCCAAGTTTCTAATGAATTTAAGAAAGTGAAATTTCAGTTTAATAATGTATCAAATTATGTCAACAATGCAAAATTGTCACATCCTGTTCTTTAAAAGAAATGTCAAAACTATGTACATTTTAATTATGTACGTTTCTTCAAAGTTTGTAACCTATTTGTGTTGTCAAATATAGTGTGCCTATCTTTAAGAGTATGCTGTCAAATTAAGTTTAATTTAATTTCGTTATTATAGAATTTTTTATGAACATGGAAATCAATATTAGAGCACTTATAAAAATCCAATTTCTCTTTAATACCAGGTCTTAAAACTTGATAAACAAAGCACCACATAAGTCACACAAGTATTCGTGCCAGTATTAGCAAGTTATATGAAGTCGATTCTTTTTTTAGTCACTGTTACACTTTGAGCAATACATCTTATAATATAATTACTATTAGTTGATTAACGAGTACGTTTTTCTCATGTGCCGATTAGCCACTTTTTGCAGTTTAAGTCAATCTCGGAAGTGATATAAAGCCTACAATTGTAACCATAGTATATACATATTATTGTTTACAGAAAAATAATCACCATTCCAGCTAGCTGTTATTTGCTCTTCAATTGAATAAAAAAAAAAACTTCAATCCGACTTCAAAGATATTTTGTTCAAAAATTTGAAAAATAATTTTTTTTTTAATTTTATTTATTGAACGTGTTTATTTATTGTGACGACTTTATCATAATTTATCATAATCATAAGATATCCTATATTTTTATACGAATTTCTACTCTGCCTTCTCAAATTCACTCATCAGTAAAAAAAAAAAAAAAAAAACCCTTCTACTACTCAACATTCATTGCAAGTCACAACCTTTTGCCTAAGCCTTTCAACTTCGTGGCTTCTCATCCATACCCTTCCTTGTAGTACTCCACCTGAAAAATATGAAACAAACTCCATTTTCATGAAATGGCTATTATTAAAAAAATGAAATTATAAATTAATTTTAGATGGGGAAACAAAAAGGGCAAACCGTGTTGAGGAAGTCACGGTAGTCAATTCGGTCTCCGACCACAACAGTGGTGGCGTAGAGCCGACAATCGTTCCGGCCATCCACGAGCCTCTGCAACGGTCGAAAATATTGACCGTCGACACAGCCTTATTCCCATCATACCCTCCCACAGAAAACCTAAAACAAACAGTTTGAAATTCATTTCACCAACCACATACACATCACGTTATTCTACAAAGCGAGACATGAAATACATAACTCACAGCTTTTTGATTGAGCACAACCAGAGAATGGCAGGCCCTATTGGTTCGCATGCTCTCGAACGCT
Organism: Urtica dioica subsp. dioica; assembly: GCF_054948205.1. NCBI lineage: Eukaryota > Viridiplantae > Streptophyta > Magnoliopsida > Rosales > Urticaceae > Urtica > Urtica dioica. The sequence goes on from NC_142767.1 coordinate 16,157,101, forward strand.
CCCTTGGATCGAACCGTTCCACTGAGCTGAGACATTGAGGATATGCATTTTTGTTAAGATGTTTAGAATATGGTCTGAGCAGAGTAGCTTCGCAGCGGAACAAAACGATTGAAGCCAAGAGGAGAGGGAGTTCGCAACTGCGAGCTTCGCGTACATGTGGCGACGTCGACGCTCGAGAGAGGCGAAGCTTTCCGGAGGAGGAAAACGGGCCGGGGTGGATTGGCCATGGCGGAGAAGCTGAGCTTCGGTGTGAACGATTTTTTTCCGGCGACTTGAGTAAACTAAAATTGAATATGGGACCGAAAAATCAAGGAGGCCCGGTGAAAGGATCCCGACGACTTATTGTTCTTGGACATTTATATTTTCGTTTTATTTTAAAAAATTTATTTTAATTTCTGCATTCATATTATTTTCTTAATCCTTACTCGATAATATTTAGAAGTACCCAAAATGTCCTCATTTGGACTATTGCGTGAGAGCCACGTGCTTATTTAACTGACGATTTTTCAAAGACTTTAACGGAATGACTACACTAAGAAAAAGCTAAAAAACAACGAGAAAATGTCGAGTTTTAAAGTACGAGGAGTATGCTTTCATCGACGAAAATATGTCTTTTATTCTTAAAAAATATTTTTTTTATGGAGTTTTCCAAAACTAGGAGTAAATAATGACCAAATGACTTTTTTGGACTTTTTTTTAAAAGGTCAGCAATATGACCTCTTCATTTATTTCTATTTATGTAATTACCATTATACCCTTATTTATTTTCTATTTTTTTTAAGAATCCTAAAAAGTAAACCCTACTCTCATCTCTCCTTCTTTCTTTTCTTTCATTTATTATCGGCTTCATCTTCTCCATTGCACTTGTTTCATCTCCTCCATTGTCTCCGTCGCATCTCCTCCATTGGCGTCGTGTCTCATTGTCGTCCGGGTGTCTGGATCTCAGCCGGCGTCCGTCCTCTCTCTCTAACTTGACGGCCATCCCTCATCTCTCTCTTAGTTCGCGCCGTCCGTCGTCTTCCAAGGCCACCCACCTTCGCCGCCGTCTCTCTCTGCCCTTTCCGGCGCAGCAAGCTCCCACATTGACACTCTTTTCGCTCTTTATTCCGGTAAGCTCCCTCATACATAGTCATTTCGTTACAGTGTTTGTGACCAACGTTGTCACGAAAGCTTCAGCATGACTCAATATTTCGTGACAATATAGTCACAAAACGAAATTATTTCGTGACTGTCACGAAACTAAATTATTTCGTGACACTCATAGTCACGAAAGCTTCAGCATGACTCCATATTTCGTGACAATATAGTCACAAAACGAAATTATTTCGTGACACTATTGTCACAAAATTAAATTATTTCGTGACACCCATAGTCACGAAAGCTTCAGCATGACTCCATATTTCGTGACAATATAGTGTCAAAACGAAATTATTTCGTGACAATATTGTCACGAAACTAAATTATTTCGTGACACCATAGTCACGAAACTAAAGTCTGCAATGACAAACATGAACGATATTATATAATATGGATTCAAGTGCTTACTATATATCTGCGCATATAATAAAGTTTTATGAGAAAATAATTTAATGTGACTTTATCTCCACTATTTGCAGTTATGAAAGACATTCATACCTTCGTCAAGCATAGCGGTAGATGGGTGAAACATGAACGATACGACGTTGACCCTGGGTGTGCAGTGGGAATCTTAATACCGGCAAAAGCAACGTACGAGGAGTTTATGCAGTTATTGTATGCCACGCTCAATCGCTCACCTAAAAATCAAGTCCTCCGTGTTTCTTATGAGACAGAAGGGTCAGTACCCCCAGTAAGTATTGACTCCGACCTAAGTTTGAAATGTTACTTGCATCTTCGGAAGGAGAAGCCGGACAGATCCAAACTTAGTTTGGTAGTAGATATGGAGCCATTGAAGCAAGAGCCGTTGGTTTCGGACTCAGGCGTTGGTTCAACTCCGAACACCGGTCAACCAGCACAAGCGGACATGTCGTCTCCTAAGTCGGAGGCTAGTTCTCCCGAGATCCCCGACCCGAATCAGAGTCATTCAGGAACACCATGGCAGACCCCTCCGCCTTCAGGCACCCCAAAACGGTTTAGTACGCCTTGCTCTAGAACGAGGAGGACGAGTCAATGCGCTACGCCTTCCACGGATAACCAAAATATGCATCCTGACCTTGATGTGTCAGATATTCACTCTCCGCTGAGACTAGTCAAAGGAGGATTGTATGCCAACAAAGCAACTCTGAAGAAACATTTATGCATGTTAGCAATCACCAAACATTTTACGTTCAAGACGAAGACTTCTAACAAACGGTATATCCATGTTGTTTGTCGAGATGACTCATGCGCGTGGTCTGTTCGTGGAGTAAAAAAAGACTACATCCGAGATCTTTGAAGTGAGGAGGTGACTTATTACTTATTTCTACATTGATATTATTGTGGTCACCCGAAATTAACATTGCTCTTACATTCTTGCAGGTATGATTCTGAGCACACGTGTGCTACACAATTCAGACAAGGAGAACATCATCAGGCTACGTCCACATTTGTAGGCGAGACTATGAAACACAGGTACATCGATCCCTCATGTTCACCATGCAAACCCAAAGACATCATGTCCTACATGCAACAAGATTTTGGAGTGGACATGTCGGCCGCCAGGAGTACGTTGTAAAGAAAGTGGAGGAGAAGTAGGCTCATTCTCCTCTCATCTGACCACTTCTTGCTGGTCTCAAGGACTGCAGCAATGTTGGCCCTTTTTCGGCCAAGCGCACCATTGTAGAAGGCGTCTTGGTATAGCCCTCCCTCAACCACGTTGGCGTATCGTGGCTGCTCTGCGTAGTCGTCGCTGAATCTTAATCCTGTGATCAAAGAAAAGTGCTCTTTGGTGAACTCCCGGGGTTTCCCACCAATCTCCATGACCAGAGATTCGTTTGATGGACAGGCCCCGTCATTAAATCCCGATCTCAACACTAAGTGACTGATTATTTTAGATGATTTTGTGATACAGGGCATGTCCAGGAACTGCCCAAAACACGTTTTCCTGAATAGCTCTTTTTGGTTCGAGGTCATGCCCGTCTCCCTCTCGAACGCGTCCAAGTTTCCATGGAAGTTGAATGAATATACCCTTCTTCTATGTCCTCTTCTTTTATCTTGCGTATGAAACCCTAGAAATTAGAAAATATAAAAATTAGAACATTAAACAAAATATATACACTCAGTTTCGTGATAACACAGTCACGAAACCCATGAATTTGGTGACATTTATGTCACGAAACTTCGTGGTTTCGTGACACAATTGTCACGAACTTCATGGGTATCGTGACTTGACTTGACTGTCACTTTATAACTATCAATAATTTCGTGACATATGTGTCACAAAACCCTGAAATGTCGTGACACAATTGTCACGAAACCCATAAATTTCATGACACAATTGTCACGAACTTCATGGGTATCGTGACTTGACTTGACTGTATCAATAATTTCGTGACATAGGTGTCACCAAACCCTGAAATTTCGTGACACAATTGTCACGAAACCCAGAAATTTCATGACACAATTATCACGATACCCAGAAATGTTTGACACAAAACAATTCACAGAACCTACATCTAATATGAGCAAGCCTAGAAAAATCTATTTTTATTACAAAATACACACAGAATCCCCAATAACATAAAAAAAATGAACACTTTTGGCAAACTAACAGGAGACGATAAACATGCAAACCATGAATCAACACAAAATCAAAGTTCAAACACACAATAAACATGCAAACCATGAATCAACACAAAATCCACATAAAATCCACAAAGAATCCCTAATAACATCAAACTAACAGTTTCATCAACACAAAATTAACATGCAAACCCAAAAGTTTTCATTTTTGTCACGAAATAAAAATAAAGGAACCAAAAAACTGAAATAACGAATTGCAAGTAAAAAAAATCTCACCTTGTGAGGTGTCTCGGATGTAGAAGGGACAGAGGAGACAGCATTTGAAGGCGACTCAACAACCACCTTCCTCTTCTTCTTCGGCGGCGCAAGAACCTTCTTCCATTTCTTCGCCGGGGAGTTTTCCGTTGGTGGCTCCGGGGCAAAAGCCACGCGCGGACTCCGACGCGGGGATGCATGGGTCACAGGAGGTGGAGTTTCAGCCGACGATTGAGGAAGACTCATCTTTTTAGGGTTATGTTTTGGAAATTTTGGGGGGCGTTTGCTCGGCGAACTATTCTTTGTCTTCATTTCTTGGGAGAAGAATGGACGAGAGTGACGAAATGAGAGAGAGAGTGTTGGTTAAGGGAAGTTGGAAGGTTTTTTTTTTCGCTCGCTCTCACTCTCTTTCTCTCTCTCTCTCTCTCTCTCTCTCTCTCTCTCTCTCTCTCTCCCTCTCTCTCTTCTGGTTAAACTATCTCGGTCAATGAAGAAATGAAGAGGAAGGTGACGTGGAGGCAATGTAAGTGAGAAATTGAATTGGGCGGGTTTACTAAGTGGGCCCGTTTTTCAGCCTAAAATCCGGTTTTTTGGTGATTTCTTATTTAAATTTTAATGTTCACGGGGGTAAAAGGGTAATTACATAAATCCAAATTAATTACGAAGTCCTATTTGTGACCTTTTTGAAAAAAAATCCAAAAAAGTAAAAACCTTTTTTTTAGTCCTATTTAGAGCAATTTCCCTTTTTTTTACTACGAGAATGATTAGGCCCGAGCTGAGCTTAATTAGGGCCTGGGCTGGGGCCTAGTTGGACTTCTTGAAGGCCCAAGCCGGATTAGACTTGAGGGCCTATACCCTAAGCTCAATCCAAGTCCTTCAACAAGTCCGAAAAGGGTCGGAGCAGTTAGTTCATTTTTGGATCGGTCCAATTAACGACACTAATGATAACTATACATTATTGTAAATATCACTGCAATAATCTCGTTGTAATATTGAGGTGATACCGCTAAAATTAAAAGAAGAATTAAATTCTAAATATGTCTCATATTCTCTACCTCGGTAAATAGAAGTGCTTAAGAGTAACTTTAATTATGAAATCATTACCACTTTGACCTCACTTGTCACCTAACTAAAATTCTCAAACATACATCATTTAAGCAACAAATAATTGGCTGCTTAAGCCACGGAATGTGTAGCAATTTAATTTTAGCCACCCTTTCGTTAATTTCCCGTAAATAGCCATCTTGCTTACGTTGCAGCTTATTAATTGAATTAGTTTTACATTTTTGCCCTTACGCTATTTTAATTAGGCAGTTTTTTTTTTTAATTTTGAATTAAATATTGAAACCGAATATGGAAGTTTTCAAATTTGAAATTTGAATTTTGAGCAGATTTTGAAAGTTCTCAGCCATTAATTGTTATGTATTTGGAAATTTTCGGCGTTGACTTAGGTAATTAGTTTCTATTTTTGTGCAATTAATTATGGATAAAATCTGTAAATATATTCTTCATTCATTGCTATTATTTGTCTTCCATATATTCATAATTTCCAGAATTTTCGTGCACAAAATATTTCCAGAATTTTTTTTCAGTGCAAATACACGATTATACTGTAAATATACTGTAAATAAACTTTATATTTACAGTTAATATACTGTAAATATGCTTTGTTTTTACGATGAATATACTATAAATACGCTTCATATTTACACGAATATACTGTAAATATGATTTCTATTTACACGAACATACTGAAAAAAAAAAAAAAAAAAAAAAAAAAAACTGTTCTTCGCGGAGTCCATAATATCGATCGGGACCTTTGGACGCAGATTCTTCTCTTCTCGGAAAATTCAAACAGGGAGCACGAGAAAAAAAAATCAATCTCTTGAATTCCGACGGTTCTCTTTGATGAATACCTTCTCAATTTGATGAATTTTCACGGGAAATACCTTCTCAATTTGATGAATTCCGACAGTCCTCTTTGATTCCAGCCGAACTCCTCGTCAATCTCTTCTCGGCAACTCCCGGCGACTCCCCGGTCCGAGCGCGCGCGGGTTTTGGGTCCGCTCATGACGGGGTGTTTGGTGGTGGTCCGGTCGAGCGGTCTCTTCTTCCTCGAGCTCTCACTCCCTCGATCTCTCTCTCGGCTCTCTCTCTCTCTCTCTCTCTCTCTCGGTTCTCTTTCATTTTTTTTTTTGAAAAACTATAAATGGGAGCGGTTGTGGTTAAGTGTGAACGCAGCTACACGGTTATAATTACCTCATTGATATTCGCGAGCATTAATAACCAAATATTTGACTTGATTACGTGTAAATAGCCGATAGAAACTGGGAGGGAAAACAAAAGGGTAGTCTAGTTATATTTTGGCTGTAAATAAATCCTCCTGACTATTTACCATTTATTAACAAAATGTGGGCTAAAAATAAATTGGCTATTTTCAGAAGGCTATATAGCTTAATTACCCTTAAGCAATAACTGTTTTTAACAGTAAGTCAATACCTTTTTTTTTTTTTTTTTAAATATGTTACATATCAATATCATCCAATAACAATTCAACAAATTATTTACTAGAAAGTCATTTTGACCACCTTTAAAATTTCTAATACCTCAAATATCGCACACTTGATTATTTACTGTCTTATTTTTCAGCTCTCATTTACAAATTCCATTTTTTTTAAAAAAAAATTTAGGTGCCTACTTTCCACTATACAATTGTTTTCATTGTAAAAAGAAAAGAAAAATAAGGGATCTTGAACTAATGATAAAAAGTGAAGGCCTCGGATAATAAAACCTAATTAAAAAGCATATATGTCATATATATATATAGAGAGAGATACTAGAGAAGTAGGTATGTGTTGGAAAGAGAGTCTCGGTAGTCATGACTCAAGAGTCAAGATGCATTGCATTTGCATGCATATATATATTACTGTGTACCAAATCAAATCCTCAAATTATCATGAACTCCAATTTTTGTACCAACTTGCTCACGCAAAAACATGAACACATATTCTGTATCCGAAGAGGAATATCCCAAAATCTTCTCTGATCAAAGCGCCAGCTTTGAATGATAATATACAATTTTTTTTTCCATCTTTGACCCTGTGGTAAACCTATGCACTGAATTTAGACAACGTTCGAGAGTTTCATTCCAAAAAAAAATGGCCAATTGGTTCTGCTCACAATCATTACGTCTCTGCGTAAATCAATCCCCAACATTCTTGGGTTTTGAGAGAATCTTTTTCCTAAATGTACAAGATTTTCAGGCCTCGTTTCATATCTTCTTGATGAGAGCTAGAGATTCTGTGCTTTTTATTCTTTAATTTTTATACCTCTTGAGGAAGAAATCCCATAAAATAACATTTTATATTGCTGCTTCCAACACTTAAAATTGTGTGATGGTATATGTTGCGTTTTGATGTTTTGAAAAAGAGCACTGCTATTCAGCACCCTCACAATTTTTGGACGAGTCACACAGCTTTTGACAAGTGGAACAATTTTAAAGAGTTTTTTGGTATTTATCATTTTTTGGAGAGAATCGTGAGTCGTGAGATCGTGTCAAAAATCATTCCCGTTTGAAAAGAGCACTGCTATTCAGCACCTTCACAATTTTGGACGAGTCACACAGCTTTTGACAAGTGGAACAATTTTAAAGAGTTTTTTTGGTATTTATCACTTTTTGGGGAGAACCGTGAGTCGTGAGATCGTGTCAAAAATCATTCCCGTTTGAAAAGAGCACTGCTATTCAGCACCCTCACAATTTTGGACGAGTCACACAGCTTTTGACAAGTGGAACAATTTTAAAGAGTTTTTTTGGTATTTATCACTTTTTGGGGAGAATTGTGAGTCGTGAGATCGTGTCAAAAATCATTCCCGTTTGAAAAGAGCACTGCTATTCAGGCCTGCTTTGAAATCTAATTAGTTTTAGGGAAAATAACACATTTATACCCTGTGTTTTAGTGAAATGTCGAGTTTAACCCTCGGTTTTCAAAAATGTCGAGTTCATACCCTCTGTTTAACTAAAATGACGAAATTATATCATCTGTTTAACTAAAATGACGAAATTATACCCTGAAATGAATAACAGCGTCACAAATCTCCCTTTCATTGATATTAACTCTTATATAAGAAAAACCAAATCAAATCTAAATCAGTGTCCTAACTTCCAAATTCTCAATTTTGAAATAAAAATAGCCTTAAATTGAAATTAAATAATAAAACTCATACCTCCTAAGAAATGACTTCATTCCGTGTTCGAATTGTAACTCTAAATCCTGGATTCTCTGTTCGGATAGGCGATTTTGATGACTATCAACTATCGATGTTTACCCCTTTGCCACTTTATGTGTTCTTCACGATTAAGAGACTGTTGTTTATTTTTTAGTTTTTAAATAAATTACATATATGGCGCGAATGAATAAAGATAATTGGTGTTTATGTATAAATATTATAGTCAACGTCATTGAAAAGTCAATAAAAAGAATATTTGTGACACTGTTGTCTATTTCAGGGTATAATTTCGTCATTTTAGTTAAACAGATGGTATAATTTCGTCATTTTAGTTAAACAGAGGGTATGAACTCGACATTTTTGAAAACCGAAGGTTAAACTCGACATTTCACTAAAACACAGGTTATAAATGTGTTATTTTCCCTTAGTTTTACTATCGTGTCAAAAGTAGTGTTTATGACATTGGGTTTTCAAGCCTGCTTTGAAATCTAATTAGTTTTACTTTAAATATAAAGATATACAATACAAATATGAAATTACAATCTTTGTAAATATTAGTAAAAGGGATAATCCATAAATTAGATTTGACACGTTGGAACCTTGGAATTGTACTCTACCCGACTTTTTTAATCTTTTAATAGAATAACCAAATATAATGATGTGCTCATTAACTCAATTTGTAATTGTAATTTTGAACTTTTTAATATTTCGATGTTAATTAAAAAAAATTATTGGTTAATTATTGCCCAATCATCATAATACTAGGTGCTTCTTTAGGATAGTATCAACTTCTTTCCAAGTTTTAGCGATTGGTTTTTTTTTTTTATTAGTCGAGATCCATAAGTGTTTAAATAAGTATTTGAATTTGAAATTCGAGATCAATAATGGTTTAAGCAAATCTTCAAATTTAAAATCATTTCACTACACTCATTTTTCACATTCTTCTTCTAGTTTTAATATTATATTTTGTTGATTTCACCATTACCTACATTAAAGAACATTTTTAAATGCCATGCTTTATTGATTTATATTTGGGTAATTTAGCAAAATAGCCAACTCAAATTTTAAAAATTGCTAAATAGTTAAGATTTTGTAAATATTAAGTAAATAGCCAGCATGAATTAACTACCCGTCCAAGATTACTAAAATGCCCAAAAAACATTTCACGCTCATTCGCCCATTTAATGATGAAAAAAAATCAGGAAATTTCTATTCCCGAGATTCTAGGTTATTAAACCTCTTCATTAACCGCTGGACCATTTACTCGGTAAAAAAAAAAGCTTTCAGAAAAAAAAAGCTCTCAAAGAAAAAGAAAAATCTTTGTCTCTCCTCCGACGAAATCCAGTCCACCATCGTCGACCTTCGATTTCGGTTGCAGCGACTCTCTCAGGTATGGATTTGTAGATGTTCTTGATAGTTTTACAAATATTTACTAATTTCAGAAAAAGAATTACACAAAAAGTGGAAAGATAACCTGGGTTTTTTATTCGATTTCTTAAAACATTTATTTTGTGTTAATCATCTTCCTTGTCGATAAAGATTTAGGATTGTAAATGGATGTTAATATTCGTATATAGCTTATTCAAAATCCTAGATTTTTTTTTCCATAAACCCAAGAAATTTCAGACGAGATTTGGAGGTTCGGGTTGTAAATGGCTTGCTGTGTGTTTGTATATTTACATATATTTACTGCATAATATGTCTAGTTCTGAATTTGTTATGACTAAATTTGAATATTAATACGTATTTACTGTAAAACAGGGTTAATAGGGCTCAACCATGATGACGGGTACGAAAATAGCTGCCGTAAAAAATAGAAGCTCATAATAACGCCGTCTACCGAAAAATAGTTGTAAATCATTTTGATTACATTCTGTATTTACACCACCTGACAATGGGTTATGGTTTTCCAGCTATTGACGTTCAAAAAACTTCACTGCAATATAACAGCGACAGTAAATATACGTAAATATAAAAGTAATTTTATGCAAACCGGGGCGAGAATAGACTAAAATTAAAAAAAATATGAGAAGAATACATTAATTTCAAAACTTAAAAAATTACACCACCTGATTCGATAAGAGAAAATCTAGACAATGTGTGGATGGTTGATATCTCAGCGTTTGAAATTACATGAGCGGTGGAAAATAGAGAAATTTAAATATGATAAACGAATCAAGAAAAATCAATCAGTAAATACAGAATAATATATATAAGGAAACAAATAATTTTTCAATGCCCCGTACAAAACAGTTACTACATATAAGGAGTTATTAACTACACATTATCCTATTCACACTTGATATCAGGAAATTTAAGTTCCAAAATTCGGGATGGTTATATAATTAGAAATTAAAAAAAAATCGAAATTCAAAACTCAATTAAGGGCAATTTTCGGAAAGGCAAAAAAATATAATTGAGCCACGTCATTTGTGTGGCTATTTACTTAATATTTACAAAACCTTGGCTATATAGCAAATCACAACGTTTGAGTTGGCTATTTTGCTAATTTTTTGTTTATATTTTGTGAAAGTATTTTCCACGATACATTATGTTGGGTCAGATTTTCACAAGCTAGAAATGACACCCCGAGAGCAAAAATGACAAGGCAAGCCCATATATAAATCTCAAGTTCACAAGAGAAATCTTTTGGTCAAACATCGAGTTAACCTTGACTCTTGAGAGCCAACTCATTTTGGCCATAAAACAAGCTTCGTCTTCAACTTATTTTGGCCATTATATAAGCCTTGCCGCCAACCTGATGACACTGTCAACCTATTGATGTTGTCATCTTGATGGTGCCACTAACTCGCTGGTGTCTTCAACCTTCCATGCCGTCAACCTGATAGTGACACCAACTTGAGATGACGCCAACCTGCCGTGCTGTCAACCTGATGGTGGCACCAATTTGATGTGACGCCAACCTGATGGTGCAGCCAACCTGATGGTGGCACACCAACCTGAGGTGATGCCAACTTGACAGCGCCAACCCAAAATGTTGCCCGCTCCATGTTGCCGCCAACCCCAAAAATTCACCTAGAGATAGTTGTCGCCAACTCCTCCAGCCATGATGTCGCCAACCTGTCCAAGGTTCTTGCCGCCAACCTGCCAGTGGTTTCTTGCCACCAACCCCACTTGCCACAAAGCAAAACTCACCTCCAACCTCTCTTTCCTTGAACTCATAATCAAGACAAGTCTCAAGCCTCTATAAATACCTCTCTCAACTATCTCTCAAGGTAAGTTCGGTCTGAACTTGAAAAAGCTCTGCCTCTCTCTCACTAGAGAAATGTTTCCTCTCTCTACCCTCTAGAGACGAGATGAGACCCCCACCTCTACTAATGTTGAGCGTCGGAGCGCGCGTCAGGGGAAAATCTTCCGCGTCCCCTAGTTCATGTTTCTTGATTCTCAGGTTGAAGAATACGACGAACACAAAAACACAAAGAACATGAAGAACACGAAGGGCGACTATTGGCGAAGTGACAAGGAGCCGGAAATCACTTTCCAGTGAGGCAAGGACGACGAGAATAGAAGAACTTCACCACACTTGACCTACGTGCGATCATAGGATCCGACCCTACATCGAACAATAGACGGTTCTTAATGCTAATCCAAAAACGCGATTAACACATTAAAATTAATTTTCATACCACAAAACAAAAGCTAGTTTTTGTACCCCAAAATCTTAGAATAATAATACTTTATTTTGTTATACACTAATAGAACCACACATAAAAGATATAAATTAAGATTACTTTTGTGTTGTTTTGAAATTAACAAATTTAATTAAATATTGTAAATCGGTACTTCAATATGGAGTAGCTGCATGGGCAGTGAATCGCTACATAAATAGTGAAATTATATATTTAGAGTTTTATTGTTTAATTACTCCATATCAGGTTGATTAATTAGAGACAATCTAATTCTATTTTATCACACCGGTACATTATAGAGTGGAATGGTTAGAGATTTGGAATAGTAAAAAAGAAAAAAGAAAAAGAAAAAGTAAAATGCGTATCAAAACAATATTGATTGACCTGCTATTTTCATGCGTTCATATCAAATGAAAGTGATTGGAAAAACTCATCCATCATTATTTTTTAAGCTCTTCAAGTGTTTGTTAACTGTGCGGTTGAGTGCATGCTATGTGAGTATGTGACAAGTTCAAGAAGAGAACAAAATTTATTAATTAAGATTAGAATTAAGTAATCAACTGGGTTTTTCACAAAAATCTCCATGTTCAACGTATGTGCCCAAAAAATAAAGAACCATAAAACCAGCCATTTATCTTGACTTTTTAGGTTACATGATTTTGGTCGTCAATCCCTATCATTCTCTTTCTCATGCCGTATTCACTTTGATTAGTGCAAGTTCTATGTACAATGAAATTTCTAATACCTTTTTGTTGAATAATAATCTAAGAACTTAAATCACTTACTTTGTGATCAAGATAAATTTGAGTAGTTCTTTTTGGTGATCCTAATGTGATTAATAAATAGAAAAAGGCACTCTTTATATATAGATTATTTTTGTCGTAAATAAATCTATTTTTCCTTTATTGAATCTCTGCCGAACTTAATCAAATCCAATTTCTAAGTTGTTGATATAGGATATAGAGAATCACATTAGTTTTCATTCATTCGTTCACGTATTCATCTTCTTTTTTTTTTCTTTTTTTTTATTGTAAGTTTATTTTGTCATGTTTGCATGTGAAAAAACACAATTTTATTTGTTTTACCATTTTGGGTTTGATTTCGTTCTAAAAGTGTCAGCTGAAAAAGTTTGGCGAGACAAATAAAAAAGAAGGGTTTGGCAACTTTATAGACTCTAATCTTATTCCACCCAATTTCCTAAAAGAAACAAATTTTGAATAAGTAAAGCTATGCGTACTATTAACAAACAGCTAAGCACCTAAGCCTATTCCCAACTCCAATTAAAAACTATTTACGCGTGAAAACTTTAATATGGATGTATAGTGCTTATTGATGGCAATTAATTTTAATTTTTTGAACAACACTTTTGTAACTAACGTAAATTTTAAAATCTACCCAATTCTAGAGAGAGATTCACATGAGATAAAGTTAAACTACATGATAAACTCGCCTAAAGTTGTCAATTGGGTTGGATCGTCCGTAGATTAACCAACTCGACCCTCTTTTTTTTAGAGATTTTGGGTGGGTCCGACCATTTTCAAAAAAGGATCGGATCGAACCGAACTTCATGAAGAACCTGGACTGGGCCTAGGGTGTAGACCTTCAAGCCCGGCCCAACCTGGACCCTCATAAAAGCCCAACTCGGTGCCGGTCTGGACCCTAATTATGATTTTCGAAATTATGATTTTATGTACAAAAAGTAGATGGGTCTTGGAACTGTTCGTACAAAAATTGGAGTTTTCCCTGGGAACCATGGTAAATCGGACAGTAAGTGAACTGATTCCCGATTTTGAAAACTCGGTTCACTTAATACCATTTATTCCAAAAAATCACGAAGTTCTAGTACAACTGTAGAACTTATAGTATATGTAGTATGCCTGTATAGTGTATATACGAAGACGAAGGCTATAGCTTAAGTATGGAATGGAATAGTTATGTACTTCTATAATATGTACTTTCTTATTATTATATAAAATATTATATATGTAATTTTGTATTCAATTATAAATGAGTAATGATTATATACTTTTTTATTTTACTTTGTAATTAGCTTTTTTTCACATGTATTATATTTTTATTAGTGATGATATTATATAAATATATATATTATAATTTATTTTATAAATATTTATTCACCCGATACCACTTCGATAAATTTATTATTTATTGATAAATCATATCGATAATAATTTATTTTTACTTTCATTAAATACTCCGATAAACCAACCGACGTATTCAAATCCTTGAGTATAACTAAGCTTAGTTATTAAAAATAAATATCCTTGTTTTAAGGTGAATATATACCTTGGGAAATCCCGGGCTCTGATGCTGTCTGATTCGGTCCAACACCCTAAACTACCTCTCTCTCTCTCTCTCTCTCAAATTCATTGTATAAATTCAGAAAGTCACAAACATAACCGATTGGCATTTTCAAACATTCAAGCACATCTTCACCGACGAATCTCTCTCTCCTCTTTCCTCACTCAACTCGTCTCATCGCCGCTAACGAGCTCTTTCCTTGGACTTGTTCACAAACACCTTCCAAAGCAAGCGATTCTTCCTCTCATATACACACAAGTTCTCGGCTCGGCATCTTCACAAACACCTTCCAAGCACTTCTTCACCAACAAATCTGTCTCTCTCTCTCTCACACACACACACAGATAACTTCTCTCGCCGGAATTTTCACAAACACTTGGTGCGCAATGGTGGATCGGAAAAGATGAGCCGATCGTGCTTGGGAGTGGTGGTGATGGCGGCTCTGGCGGCGTCGATGGTGGTCCTTCCGTTGGTGTTGCCGCCGCTTCCTCCGCCGCCGTTGATGCTTCTATTCTTCCCCGTCGGAATCATGGCGGCGCTCATGTTCCTCGCCTTCTCGCCCTCCTCCGACGCCAACCTCGTCGTCGTTTGCTCCGTCTAGCTCTGGATCACCAAACGACAACGACTTCTCTTCGTCGCTCGCGCAGATCTGTAGATGTTAAACAACAGTTTTGTCTCGCTAGAATTTTCCGTAGCCTTTACCCAGTTCATGAAGAAAAAGGAAGAAGAAATCATGTATATCTCGCATCCGTTTCTGAAATGGACGCTGATTTTTCTCGTGTAATTCGACCGATTTGTTATCGAAGTTTAAGCGTAAATAAAAGAAAATAAATAAAATTGCTTGGTGAAAGAAAAATGTATACACTTCAGTTTGTGTTCGTCAACAAAAGCAATACCTTTGCTTAAAAACGAACCTCTATAGCTCCAAAATGTAAAAGAAGTGTAAAAGAAAGTTCCATATACATGGATTTAAGAGTATATCTTCAATTTTGTATCAATTCCAATTTTGAATCCTGATGGATGCAGGGACAAATGCATCAAATTTGGATGGGTTTCGTAGTTAGCTTGAACAATAAATAATAATAATAATAATAAGATTAACATCAAAATATACATCCTACTTGACAGTTGAACTTGACACCATCTAAGCCAGCACTACAAAAAAAGAGTTGGATTGGATTGGATTACAAGAAAAGGGTCCAGAAACAAAAATGGGAAGCTGATCAGATTTGAAAATGAGAACAAACATGAGTTTTCTTCTACAAGTCGTTGTCGATGATATCTCGCATCATCTGTATCGGAATCAGCCCTTCTGTCCGGATCGCGTCTTTGCTCGCGTCCGGACTCACAAAGAACACCGTCGGCAATCCCCGGACCTAATCATTTTATACAAATTCCAATTAAACCTTTTGACAGAAAAAACAAAGAGAAGCAATAAATAATAATTACCTGCATATCGCGTGCAAAATCATACTCGTCGTCCGTGTCAACTTTGACGATCAGTGCGTTGCTTTCGTACTCCACGGCAAGCTGTTAAACATTCCATTTTTCAAACTCTATGAGATGCAATACAAGTGTAAAGCTTTTATCGCCGCGAAGACTCGAAATCCTCTTTGGTTTGTTTGTGGTTCATAAACAAAAATTCACCGTCACCGAGTTTAACATAACGCTAACATTTACAGATAAAGCGGATCGGAACCTGACTCTTGATGCTTTTTCGGGCAACTTCCGTGACAAAGGAAATTAATTATAGCGAAGCAGAGATATGATTCAGAACATACCATTTCGAGCTCTTGAGCCATAAGAATACACGGTCCACACCACGTGGCATAAAAATCGATTATAAGAGGCACGCTTCTCTCTCCCTTTATCAGTTCTTGAATCTCCTTAGCAGACTTTTTCTTCTGCAATACCCAAGTAAAAATAACAAATTACATCAGAATCCCATATCAGAACTCTTAGAAACCAAGAAATCATTGCGAAATGGCATTATGTTGACAATGTACTATTTTGAAGTTCTTTATATATATTTTTCGCAAGATAGTCCCAGATCCGGACCATTTCCAAAAGGTCTCATCTTTCCTTCACATTTTGAAACACACAGCTTTTGTAACTAAGCAGAATTTGTGAACATAACTTACATCACAGATAATGGCAATATACAACCTACAGCGAAATTATGTCAACTAATTATTGTTTGGAAATGTCTTCTCAAGATAAAGACATAAATATTTATATTACCATACACCCATTATAAATTCTAAGGTTAGCAAATGTTGATCAAAGATAATCCATCACAGAAAAATACTCACAGATCAGTTTCAAAAGGCCTTAACTTATCTTCACATTCGAAAACAACAAAACTGCAGAAACGAAATAAAATTATAAAACACACAGTCGATGGTAAATAGTCATACATACACACCGAGATTATGGCCGCTTAATGGTTTCGAACTTTCTTCTCAAGATAAAGAAAAAAATCTGGGTAAGATAAGACTATACACAAGTGATAGCTTCTAAGCTCAGGAAATGTTGGTCTAAGAACACCCAGAGATCATTTCCAAAAGGTGTAGTCTAAAACTCTGAACTGAACCCATAATATAAAAATAAAGATAAAAATAAAAGAGCGTACCACCAGATATGCGTCTCTAATGTACTTTCCTCGCGGCGGTGTGCAAAGTATCTTCCTAGTGGGACGCGTGGAGAGCGAAAATGAGTTTGTCTCAGAGGTAGAGAAGAGCGAGTTTTTGTGGTGGGTATCAATGGACGCACCAGGAAAAGAACAGGACTTTGGAGGGACGAGAATGGCCGTCGAGATAGACATCATCGTCATCATCGTTTCTTCGTGATGTGACGAGGATTTGGAAGAGAAGAGAGGGTTTTGGGTTATTTCCTTTGAAATGGGGTTTAAGAGTCTCTCTAAATTAGTAGATAATTTTTCCACTGTTTGGAAGCGGGTCGTTTTGTGTCCTTATCCTCGATTTGAGATTTTCGCAGCCTGCCCTGTTTTCTAATTTTTTTTTTTTTAATAAAGGAAAAATTAATTTATAGTTTTAGAATTTTAAATTAATTTAAAACAATATACATGGTTACTATTTTAATAATAATTAATTATTCACCAATTTTATAAACAAAAAAAAAATAATAATACTATTTTGCTTAAAACCGTTTTCCCGCGGCAAATACTGGTCCCGTTTGGCATAACTTTGTTTTTAAAAAAAAGTGCTTTTAGATTCAGTTTTTAAAAAAAATTGTTTTTTCAAAAACTGACAGGTGTTTGGTAAACTGTATGTAAAACAGTTGTTGTTGATAACAAAAGTTGATTTAGCGTTTGGTAAAATAAATATAGTTATAAAGACTAAAATAGACATGTTCTTAAAAATTAAATAATAATTATTAATATGTTTATTTATATGCATATATATGAAAAATATTTTTTGCTAAAAAAAATCAAAGAGAAAAAAAGATAACGTAACAAGACAAACTACTATTGGACTCCAACGGTCAACGACATTCCAATAAAATGCACAAATCATTTTTGAACAAGTTTCACTCTTACATAGAAAAAAAAGATATGACAGAGAAAAAAATTATGTATTATGGTACAAAAATTCTTACAATTGTATAGCAAACTTAAAAACACTTTTTTCCAAAAGCTAAGAATCATAGTTTTTTCATCTCATGTGTAAAATCTAAAATCGCTTTTGAAGTTTTTTGTAAAAATAATTTTGTCAAACAACGAATAAGCACTTTAGTTTTTTTTCTAAAAAAAAAAAACCAGGGCATTTTAATCTCAATCAAACGCAGCCAGTAATCGTGTACAATTAATTTTTTTTTTAACTACAAACGGTTAATAAAAAAAACTAATGTTTTTGTGTTATTTACCGAAAGAAAGGTTGATAATAATTTATTAGTGTTTTCATGTTCATACGTATCGTTCAAAGATTAAGATTTACTCTGTTTGTAGGCTCACAAGTATTGTGTGTTTGTATTGACATTAATACCCATTAATAAACTTTAATTTGTTATTGTGTTTAAATTGAATGTATGCGTTGTTTTATTAGATATAAATTATTTTAAATAGTGGTTCCTGATTAAAATTATATTATAATTATATAAATTTTAAAAATGTAGTCTTAATTCATGGATCACATATTCTCATAATACGTATATTTTTTATCTTAATTTGTTATTTTTTTAATTATTAAATACTTATGTAAAAATCTTTACTCAATAGTCCATCTTACTATATCACGGCTGAAAAATAAAAGAGAGAAAAAAAAGTCACAAATTAATGCGTAGTGTGTTGTTGTGGAGAATTTGCGCTATACAAAAAAAAAAACCAAAAGTCAGAGGAAAAAAAAAGTCGGTCTGATATATAATTAAAGTTATTTTTAGTAACGTTAGCTGTGTTATATAGATTCAAATAATAACGAAACAAGAGAGGCTAGGGTCAAAAGAGTTCATTGACGTGTCCCAATATTATTGGAAGACAGGAAAAGGGAATAGAGGATGAGTCCATTAGACACTGATATTTACAGTTTCGTTTCACATTACTATATCAAATAGACAATATTTTGTAAATCTTTGATAAATTGTTATATACATATTTATACATGTAAATTGACGTACATACCTCACTATTTTATTTCAATGAAAGGGCAAACCAAGAATGTCACATCCACATTATCTTTATAGCTATTTACTTAAAATTTACAAAACGTTTGCTATATAACAATACCAAACATTTTAATTAACTAATTATCTAATTTTTTGATAGATGATTTGGTCTGTGATAAACGATTCCGTACGTAGTTTCTTCTACTTCGTATCAATTACGTCCGCTGATCCAATGGGTCATTTTTTTAGAGTCCATTACGTATAGTCATATCTATTTTTTTTTTTTTGCACAGTCAACTTTTCGTAAATACTAAGTAAATAATTTCGTAAATACTAGATAAATGGTCACGTCATTAATTTGACATAAATAATGTCCCACTCAGAAATGCCGCATCATATTTATAATCATTTATATAGTATTTATGAAAATATGACTATATAGCAATAGAAAAGTTAAACCTAATTATTTGTTATTTTTATTCATCATCGCATGCTACAATACAGCATATAACATGGTGGTGGTGGTCGTCGTCGTCATCATCATCTATATATATATATATATATATATATACGAGAATAGAAACGTATACTCTACGTACGTACATCATCAATTTCTTCCGATCCTAAGGGAAGAATCAACAGCTTTATTACCAGCAGTGGTAGCATTATTATTAGTAGTGGCGATTCCGGCGAAGATTCTGGCGATCTCGAGCTGAGTGTTGGCGATGATCTCGGTCCTCCTCAGCTCCATCTCCGACCGCCTCGCCTCAGCCTCGGCTCTCATCTTCTCGATCTCCCGAGTCGCCTCCGCTCTCACTCGCTCCGACTTCACCACCGCCTCCGCCAGCCACCGCACGCTCTCCGCCACCACCCCCGACGACGACGACGACGACCTCCGTCTCCTCTTCTTCTCCCTATTCCTACCGCTACCCCTCGCCGGCGCTGTCTTCCCCGGCGACTTCTCGCTGTACAGCACCGCCGGAGTGCTGGTGCTGCTTTCCGACGCCGCCGCCGCCGTCGCTTTCGCCGCGTTGTCTTCGGTGGATGAATTGTTGTTGTTGTTTGTGTTGGTTTTAATGTTCTTGTCTGATGCGTGGTCTGACAGTGTGTTTTTGTTTATGGCCTCCTCTTCTTGCTGAAAATGTATGTGTGTATATATTAATTATAGTGATCGTGCAAGTTTATATGGGTGATTGATCTATTACAAATTAATAAGCACCACACCAAATTTATTATGGCTTGGAGGATCAAGGAAAGAAAGAAACTACTCTGGTTTTTCTTAGTGATCTATAAAAGAAAAAAAAAAGTTCAGTAAAAGCTAAATGTGTGTATAAATATATTAAGTTTAATTGCTAGTATATATTCGGATTATAAAAGTCAATTATTATTAGAATTCGAATTGCAGAGTATAGTATATTGCCCTTTTTAGACAAAAAAAAAAAAAAGACACAAATATATCATTGAGATTTGCCGCACACGAGTTTCTACTGTACGTGAAAGTGATACGTATAATAATTTTTAATTTTTTTTTACTATTTACTAACTATGCGGAAAAAGGAAAAAAAAAATGAACGACCACGTTGTCTGTAATAGTTGGACGACACTATAGACAAAGTCGGAGCTGTCTTGGGCCAGGCGGTCAAATGTCCTTTCAACTTTGGATGAAAATTATAATTTTTACTGTAAAATTTTATAAATTTTTATAATTTTAGCCCAAATTTATATATTTTTCATAAATTTACCCTCTTAATGTTTTTTGTTTCAAATTCGCCACCCCTTGAAATTCCTAGCTCCACCAGATAATTTAATAATTAAACTCCACATAAAATAAATAAACAGCTTTCTGACCTTGGCCACCACGTCAACCCCATTAGACTGACCATGCGAGTTCTGCGGCGGCGGCGGCGGCAAAGGGAGCGGCACCGGCGCCGGAGACGGCGCGGCGGCGCCACGGAGGAGCAGGTGGAGGCGGGAGTAGAGCGGCCACGTGGAGGAGGAGGCGTCGATGGCCGACTCGGAGCGGTAACGCTTCTTCATGGACTCGATCTTGTTCTTGCACTGCGTCTGAGTCTTGGGCGACTTGTTGGCGAGCGATCCTCCTCTGGACGACACGTGTCTCGCCACGTCCTCCCAGTCCTGGCCCTTGAGCTTGGCTCTGTTGCGTAGGACCCACTTCCTCTCGTACGCCTCCAGAAGGCTCGACACCGCTCCCTCGCTCCACTCATCTCTCTTCACCCGATCCGCCGCCGCCGCCGCCGATCCCGACCCCTTTCTCTGATCCAATACTTGCTCAATATTATTATTATTATTATTACTAATACTATTATTCTTATTGTTATTGTTGTTGTTATTTTCTCTCGCGGTGCTGATGGTGGTTTTGTGGTGGTTTTGGTTAGTTTCTTTTTCCATGTTTTGGGCTCTCCATGCTAGGGTTTTTTTTTTACCCTAAGATAGATAGAGAGATCATGAATGTGTGTGTGTGTGTGTGTGTGTTTTTTTTTTTTTTTCTAAGCAGCTAACATGTTGAACATAAAGGGAAGAGAGGGTTTTGGGTGAGTGGCCAACAAAAGGTGGAAAGAGAGAGAGAGTGAGAGTGAAAAGAAAGCCACTAGCAGTGCTAGCTAGTGCTTTAGGGAATGTGAATGGTGTGTGTGTGTGTGTGGTTTAGTATGTGTTTGGTGATTAATTATGTGTATGTGGTTTGAGCATGGAATAATTGTGTGGTGGGTGTGGTGGAGTTAGCGTTAATTATTAAGAAATAAATTAAGGAGGAATTTGAACCGTGATAAAGATAAACTAGGCAATATATACAAGAAATAATCATTTCAATGTTGTGACAAATTTCGCGCGGCTAATTGGATGAATTAGCTTTTTGTGTATATAGCCCGTGGTTTGTTTGTTGTAGTGATGTCGTAATTTTTTAAACAAAATATACAACAATAAACATAAACATACATGTGATGACATAATAATATATTTTGATTGAAGAGATTTTGAAGAAACAACATGTGTGTATATATTCTTATTTATATATATTTTTACCATTTTATTTCAGTTGTTAAGAAATGAATGAATTATATTTCCTTTTTTTTTTTTTACTTCTACTAACTCATATATATGAAGACTTTTAAGCTTTCATAAGACAACTAATTAACTCTAAACACAATATATTGCGTTATGTGTTTCCATTTCCCATAGAAAATTAGTTGCAAATATGTTAGTATCATTGCATGTATATAAAAGAAAAACACCATAGTGCTAGAGTGGACTACTCAAAACAAGAAATAATGAAATGTGGGTCAACTAGGTAAATGATGTTAACCTCATAAACTTTCTTTTTGGTTTATTCCCTATTTGGTGCTGCTGGTTTTGTAAGCGTAGTTGGGTTAGTTTTGGCAGTTAGCGTTGATACGAAGCCAACCGAGAAATCCACTCAGTTAGAAGAAAGAACGCTGTTAGAGAGAAGAAGTGGAAGTGGAATAGAAAGGAAAATAATGGTGGGTCAATCACGTGGGTATGTCACCCACTCCAACATAAATTCTCAATCACAAATACACCACCACTAACACCAAATTGTTCAATCGTCACCAAAACAATAAGAAAAGGAAAAAAAAAATGTCTAATAACATTCCTCTTATACTACTACTACTAGCCCTTTTCATCTTTGTGCTTTCCTTTTTAACTTCGCCTTTAATTTATGCCCTCTTGAAAACTTTTTTTTTTTTTGTGGGATTCATCGCCACTTGACTAAGTTAGCATGAGAGAAAGAGAGAGAAAAAAGAGAGTGCGAGTTTTTTTTTTCCATTGGGTTTCTTTTCATTTCTTGTTTTCAAGCTATATGGTGTATAATGACCCTTTTGATTGGCAGATACCTATTCTTTTTTGCCAACTACAAAATTCTCTTCCTAGTCACTAAATAAATATGATTATGTTAAGTTCAAGCCAAAAAAAAAATGTTGTTATGTTAAGTGCAAAGTTTTTATTTTTATTTTTATTTTTATTTTTACTTTTACTTTTTTTAACTATTTATTTTTCATTCTTTACTCACAATGCACAAATAATAATATCGATATTAAGGATAAATTACAAAGAAATCTTTCAAACTGCAAATTATTGAAATTGAAGATATTTTTTTTACAAAGCTGAGATTGAACTCCTTCACACAAGAGACCTCACACTAGAAATATAGTGTCACTTAATCTAGGTCTTTGATGGTGAGTGGATTTTTTTCTTTTATTTTTTCGTTAATCTATTTTTAAACCGTAAAACTATCACGTTCAAGCAATACCATGGAATAAATATCGAGAGAGAGAGAGAGAGTTTTGACTTTCTTTGTTGTCTAAAAGCAAATGTTTATGACTCCTTTTCATAAAAATATTCTGAAGAGAACAAACTTCCAAGTTGTGCCCTATTTTTAAGAGTTGTGATATTCAACAGCGGAATAAATGCCAAAAACTGCGGAATCCCACCATACATATCATTCCTTACAAATTTACCAGATCAAAGATTTGTCCGTTGATCCGCTATTGATCATCATTTTCTATTTAAGGTGGGACGTTTTATTTTAATTTATTTTATGAAAAGGCTACTCGTATTAATATATTGATAAAAGTCAAATAAGCTTAGATTATACAAATTAAACTCAACAGAAAATTCAAATTCCTTAAAAAAAAAGACGAAAAAATTGATCACACGCACAATCACAATATATAAAAAAATTGTGAAGGAAAAGTATAGCCCAAAAAAATAGATCAAAGTAAGGACCAAGTCCAAACCAGACACGGTATGATCGACCGATCGGACGGACTGCGACGGCAGCGTGCACGTGTGTAATGGGTCACTTTTGGAGCCCAAACGCGTATGCAAAATTTTTATATGTAAGCACTAAAAGTCCACATATTTCTATCGTGTGGAACTACAAACACATCCATTAATTTTCTTCACAATACTTTGATGTTTATCAACACACTTTAGGCATTAGTTTCCCATTCACCTAAGCTTTAATTTTGGAAAATTAACATTCGATCTTATACCCCACACAACGAGATTATAAAAACGCTCTTTAAACTCAAAATCGTTGGCTGACCCCACTCAACCATAATCAGCTTATTAATGAACATAAATATTTTTTATTTTATATTTCCTCCAACGCTACTAATACTAATAATCATAAATATATATATATATATATATATATATATATATATATTATGGTCCATTAGGTAAATAGTCACATTTACAGTTTGACATTGCTAAATAGTCAGCGTTTCGCAAATTTTATTATTAATGAACATAAATCTTAAGTAAATAGGCACTTTCATATATTTACAGACGTAAATTTTAAGTAAATAACCACTTTCATTTATTAGATCACGTCATCTTTATGACTATTTACTTAAAATTAACAAAATATTAATTATATAATAATTCAATACGTTTTAATTGACTATTTACCTACTTTTTTTTGTATATTTTATAATAAGAGCATATATTAATCGGGAATCATTTTTGGCACGCTTAACGACTTTTGACGATCCACTCAAAAGTTGACACGTGACATTAAACATCCACGTGTCAACCTCTGAGTGGATCGTCAGAGGTCGACAAATAGCATCTCTCAATATTAATAGTTTAATACAACAAGGTTAAGGGGTTTGGCTAGCGGTGCCTCAGTGCTAAAGCCAAAATTGAAAACATAATCATTACATCACCACACTTCATAGGTATATCACCATTTTATAACCTGTCAATTACTGAGAGATGTGTGTGCACGACAGTAGTTCAAAATTAATTCGACAACTAAAACATAATATTGGATATTTTTTAAATACTATAAATTAGATAGAGCAATAGCTCAAAATATTAAATGATCTTAAATATTAACCAGTTTACATTGTCAAACCAAATTATTAAGTTTTAAATTAATACCCTTGAATCATATAAATAAATTTGGCCCAATCGATATAGACTTCAATATTTTTAAAATCTGATTAGATTCCAATTGTTGATTTATGGTCACTAATAAAAAAGTGTTTTAACGACGTTCATAAAAGAAAAACGCCGTTAAAACGTTTTTCCGAAGAAAAAAATTCGATTTTGGACAATAAAAATTAACCACATAACAAATTAAAATAAACGTTGGGTAAAATTATAGACGCGTTCTATATGTTTGAGCGCCGTCTATAATCCTAGTCCAGTCACTCGCTGTCCAGTCACTCGCTGCCACGTGGCTGTGGCAACAACGGAATAAGCGGTGCGTAATTTTTGGGCAGCGTCTATACTTTTCACTCAACCACAGCGGGCCACTTGTATCCTGGTGACATATTAATAGACGGCGCTTTTAAACAGTGTTGTCTTAAATCTTTAACAACACACGTTTGTGCTTAAAAAGCACCGTTAAAATCTTTTTAAAGGTCATTTTTGAGCGCTGTAAAAATCCTATTTTGTAATAATAGGTTTTTTTTTTTTTTTTTTTGTCCACTAAGCCCCGATTGCCTCAAAGCCAACGTTGGCACTGCCCTTGATGTTCAAAGCCACCTCCTCCTTTAAGAATTGTTTTAGAGACATGACTAATAGGGTCACCCAGGCTCTTGTTGAACATGAGATTTTTTTTCCTATGGGTTTGCTCTCGAGGGGTTTTAATGATGCCTCATTTAAAAAAAAAAAAATTAAACTAGATAACGACATTTAGACCCAACGTTGAAATTGTAATTGTATTATCCAATAATTTAAAAAATAGTACAAACAAACATAAGATACATGCGTTAAATTATGAGAGAGCTATACATGAGTTGAGCTATAATTTTAATGTTTGAATATTTGAGCTATAATTTTAATGAAGAGTGACCATTTTAGACTATTTGAAAGAGTTTAAACTTAAATTATTAGAGACCTCAAACTATATTTAATACCTATTATTGAAAATAGAGCAATGCTTTGTGAGAAGGGACTAATATAATCAATAAAATTGTAATCATATTATTAGCTAATTTATTTTTAAGGCATGAAGGCATTATAGCTATTTATAATGTTATTAAAATTAGAAATATTTATCGGTTTTAAAGATAAGAAACTATATACTTGCCAACTCTTTAAATTCTAATGCTTTTTTATATTATTAAAACTGAATGATTCTCGACTTAAAGATTATTGACAAATTAGATCAAACTTTGGAATAACTATTCTACATCTCACTTGTAAAGTCCTAAGAATATATAATTTGACAAGGGAATAGCTTGAAACCGAGACTCCAGGAAGTGTTTAGACGATGAAAATACCCAACTTAGAGCACGAGTAAAAGAGTAGATGAATAATGTCAAAGTGTTATACTGTAATTAAATTAATGAAATCGGTTATCTTTGGATTAAAGTTCAAAAGTAGACACTGAAGGTAATTTTTTCTGTAAAGTTCTTCTAAATTCATAATTTGGTAGAAAATATGCTTTAGTGGAGTGTTATCCTACATGTTAGAATTAAGTTTCAAATTTCAAACGCTATTCTACGTGTGTTTTCCAATTTAATTTCAGAAACTCATGTTTACTTTTATCGTTAATTAATTGAACATCAATATTTACATATTCATTTTGACTCAAGATATTAATAATCGATTTCATACTCCTCATAAGGACTAAAATTCGATTAAACTTGTCACTTTCAAGGTACTCAGATTGTTGCATGAAAAAATAAATAAATAAAAAAAAGCCATCAAGTGACCATTAAATGCTTTTTAATTCAGGAAAAAAAAAAATCAGACAGATATTGTGAAGAGAACTTCCTAAAATACCATAATCTGATGAAATATTCAAATAAACAGTCAGTAAAGAAAATTTCATTGCGTGACAATGAAAACACCTTTGCAGCAACCAAAAGACACCCGTGTCGGTGCATACATTATTCTTGCTTTCACAAACTTTATAAATAAATAATGGCCCCATAAAAGTGCTAAATTTCTTAATGTAAACCTCTTAAGTGGACATTTAATTCTCTTTATCTTTCACTTTTTTCTCATTTCTTTCTATTCTCTCCCTAACTCTAATGAGTAAGTTCACTTATTTAATCTTTTTTAAAAAAAAAAAATGAGTCCGAAGACTTTTAATTCAATGACAAATCTGCTTTGATGAGTTCCATGATAACCCGATGGGAAGCCTAGCCTCGTAGAATAGCCTAGATTTCGGCCGCGAGGGGCTCAAGGGACGAGCGAGAGGGGACATGAAAGCAGAGAAAGCCCAGCCCACCTACGGAGAGAACAAGGGACTTGATCTCTGTAGCAGCTTCGATGTTCCTCGAGCACGGCGTTTACAGAGTCGGCCGGCGATCCGATCCAAACCTCCATGGACTCTATCATTTCGACGGTTCCAAGACTACTAGGCCAGCATGAAGAAGGCTTCAATGTCAGAAGGAGGGATCGCATTCTTCACCAAGACGAGCAATCCTAAAATGTCTCCATGGTAGCAAGATTTAACCATAGGCCAACAGCCTGCTGCCTTCTAGCACCGAACACGGTCTTGGCAGCTTCAGATCGCGTGAAAGGCTTATTAAATCAATTTAGTTAGAATATTTGTCTGTAATGACTTGGGATATTTGATATTGCGTGAAATTTTTTTTGTAATTTTTATGTTTTACGATAGAATATGATGAAATTAAACTAATTTTACGATGAAATTTAAATAAATTTAAGATGGATTACGATGAAATAAGATGACTAAGGATTTATGATGGCCTACGATGAATTGAGTTACGATAGGTCACGATAAAATATGATGAATTATGATAATTTTTTTTTTATTTAAATGGTATTTTTTATTATTTTTTGGTCAAAAGTCCATTTATTGATAGTTTGTAGTTAAGAAGTCCATATTGATATTTCCTTACTTAGTAGCTCTACATTACAAAAATTATTTATGTATATATATATTTCGTAATTTGTTAATTAGATTAAAGTGAATAGCCAAAGTTTTTTTTTATTTTAAATATAAAATTTGTTATAAAACTAACAAACAGATTAAGGTTATATGGGTAATTATATTTATTAAAAAACGTTGTTTATCAAAAGTTACTTTTTTTATAAAAAGTTACTTTTTTATAAATTATATTTATAAGTCGTATGTCGTTGCTGATGGATTTATAACTGACTATCAACATCAGCAAAAATACATAAATTATTAATATAAAGTACAAAAATATGACATTTGAGGGATGAAATGACACTAGTTTATGGATTGAAGGAAAAATATTGCATTCTCTTCTATATATAGTGTTTTGATCTTTCAAATATGATGTAAAGAATTCATGTGGGATTTTTTCCCCCTGTTGCACATGGTTTACTTGGTATTTACATATCAATATTTTTCACGGAGCGAAATACCCACTAGTTGCAAACTTGCAATCAATGTTCTAAATAATGTAGCAATAAATTTTAGATGAGAAATTTTATAACTTAGACATGCTATGTAGAGAAATATTAAAAATAGACCTCTTAATTGAAAAACATCCGGGAATAAACTTTTGACCCAAAAATGATAAAAAAAAATGCTCTTGAAAGAAAATTTTATCATAATTTTTCGTATCTTATCGTAACCTATCGTAACTCATTGTAAATTCTTATTTCATCATAGCTTATCGTAATCTATCGTAATCCATCTTAATTTTTTTTTAAAATCTTATCGTAAAATTAGTTTAACAGTTTTGAAAGGGCATTTTTGTCCGTTTTTTGGTCAAAAGTCCATTCCTAATTAGTTTGCAATTAGAAGGATCATCTTTGATATTTCCTTAGGGCATCTCCAATGGGACCCTCATTTTGAGGATCATCAAACCTAAAAAATTTAGTCATATTACATATTAGTTACATTTTAGTAAAAAAAACGTAGATGAAAACATAAAATTACACACAAATACAGAGTTACATTTTAACAAAACATAGATGAAATATAAAATTATACACAAGTAATAAAACAACGTAATTTAACAATAGCATTTCCTATGTTTTTAATGCATTTACTCTACTTGTATTAGTTTGTGTTAATTTTAATTTTAATATTAATAGCATGTGTTTTTTTTTTTTTTATCCACTAGTAAATATATCAATTTAATTATAATATTTTAATTTCTATATACCAAAAAAAATAAAATATTTGATTAAATTTTGGAAATGAGATCAATTTTAACAATTTGTACAAAATAAATGACTAAAGTATAACTACGTAAGCAGTGGACCCTCAAATTGTTCAAACCTTTAAAATGAAATTTGAGCCTTGAGGGTCCCCAATAATATTCATTGGAGGATAAAAAATCTTCAAAATGTGAGTTTAAAGGCTTTCATTGTAGATGCTCAAAGTCTGCATTATAAAATTTCTCTTTTGGATTGCTTGTAATAAGGCACGAGGCCACACTTGAGTTTTATCAAAAATATAATTATAAGCCTAGTTTTAATAAATACATAATTATACGTATATTGACAAAGATCTCTATTTTTTGAAGGTCAAACACTCAAAGTCATCCATATTATAGTTGTCACTTCTTTAAAAATAGGGAAAATGACACATATATACCTTGTGTTTTAGTGAAATGTCGAGTTTAACATTTGGTTTTCAAAAATATCGAGATCATACAATCTGTTTAACTAAAATGACGAAATTATACTCCGAAGAAGACAACAGTGTCACAAATCTTCTTTTTATTGACTTTTCACTGACGTTGACTATAATATTTATATGTAAACATCAATTATCTTTTTTCATTTGCGTCATATATATAATTTATTTAAAAACTAAAAAATAAACAACAATCTCTTAATCATGAAGAACGTAAAAAGAGGCAAAAGAGTAAAAATCGACAGTTGATAGTCATCAAAATTACAGATTCGAACAGAGAACCCATGATTCAGAGTTGCAATTCGAACACATAATGAAGTCATCTCTTGGGAGATATGAATTTTATTATTTAATTTCAATTTAAGGCTATTTTTATTTCAAAATTGGAAATTTGAAAGTTAGGATACTATTTTGGATTTGATTATGTTTTTCTTATATAAGAGTTCATATCAATGAAAGGGAGATTTGTGACACTATTATTTATTTCAGGGTATAATTTCGTCATTTTAGTTAAAAAGAAGGTATGATCTCGACATTTTTGAAAACCAAAGGTTAAAGTCGACATTTCACTAAAACACAGGGTATAAATGTGTTATTTTCCCTTCAAAATATTATTAATTACTGTGGATTCAAAACAAAAATATTGCTTCATTGTTATATGTATGGGAAATGGACTCAACTAATAACAATTTTGATAATTTGGACAAAAATAATAACAATTATATTTTTTGGACATTTTTATTAATAAATGTAGATTTATATATCTACAATTGTTATTAGTTATAGACTTGTAAGTCTACAGTTTATGACAATTGTATACTTTTATATCTATACTAGTAAAGTGTCTAAAAACATAGTTGATACTATTTTGGTCCAAATTATCAAAATTACTACTAGTTGAGACCATTATTTCCCTATATTTTTATATCTCCCTTAAAATTTATTATATTAGCCCTTTAAATTAATTATTAGCTTAGTCCGGCTTGTTTATATTGAAAAGATGGAATAGTAATATTATCTCAATGTATTTTGTATTATTACGTTTTTCTTAAATTATCTGCAAAGAAATATGCTCTATAAGTCCTTTCACTTGTATAATACTAGTCAAGAGATAAATTCCCTAGACGAACAATTCATGAAAAATCAACTAATTGAAAGATTATTTCTAAATAAAAAAATAAAAAATAAAAAAACTAATTGAAAGATTAGAATGTATCAAATTGTGGAAAATATCACCGGAAAACAGTTTTTACTCGGTTAACTGATAGAATAAATCAGTTATTTATTAATTTCAAAACGTGTAAACAGATCATGATTTGGATTCTCAACTCTCAAGTTTCTCACCAAACATTAACCAAAAAAACAGAAGATTTTTCGACAATGTCCGATATATGTATATATCATCTTAAAACTCACAATTTGTAGTATCGGAAACGTAATAATGATCAACCAAATCAAAATCTCTATTAACAAACTGGATGTAAGAAAAAAAATAGAGATTATAATATCCAAAATCTCGAACAGTCAATTCACATATATATGTATGTAATTTTGTACAATCGTAGCCAAGAAAATAAAACCTAACCTAAACATCGGACGATCTCACAGATCACGAAGCTTATTCGGCGGCGGTCCGGCGCCGATCATCTTGAGAAGCGCGGTGGCCTTAGCTCGCGCCTTGCCGGAACCGCCCTCGACAACCTCCGCGATTCCATCGGCGGCGCAACCGTCAGCGAGATCGCGAACTTCTCGTACGGTCCTCTCGTCGCCGCATCGGCCGAGGTTTAGAAGAGCCGCGACGGCGTTCTCTTTCGTCCGGAGTGACGAGCCGGTGGCCGGATCCAGCAGATCGGCGAGGACTCCGGCGCCGGAGACTCGCCGGAAAGCCTCGGCGCTCTCTTCGCATCCCGCGACCTGAGCGACGACGGCGGTGGCGTCCTCGACGATTCCAACACGGCCGTCCTTGACGACGAGGCCGAAAAGCGCCGGGACTGCGCCGAGCTCGAGCATCGTCGGACGGTTGAGAGGATGAAGCGCCACCGCGAAGAGAGCTTTCAGGGCGTCCTTTACGGATCTCGGCGGCGAAGTTAGGGTTTTGACGATGTCGATCAAGGAATAGATGATGTCGCGTTTCGATCCGACGACAGGGCGGTACTCGTCGGCGGAGGCGAGGAGGCTGTGGATCGCCGCGGCGGAGGATTGAACGGCGCCGGGAGAGGAGGAGGAGCGGTGGTGGCAGAGCGCGTGGGAGAGCGCGTCGAGGAGGCCGCGCGTGGAGATCACGGCGCTCCGGCAGGTGATCGAGAGGTTTAAGATCGCCGCGGCGGCGTCGTCCTGCGCGGCGTGCGACGGAGAGAAGAGAGTCTCCGCCAGGAACGGTACGGCTCCGGCATCGGCGATCAGAGGGCGGCTCTCGGCGTCGTGCTTTGTGATTAGCCTGAGCTCGCTGAGAGCCTCTGTTCTGGTTTGCTCTGATACAGAGCTCAGCTTTGAAACTAGTGACCGGATCGTTCTTCGCTTCACCTCCATTGGAGAATTGGAATCGAGAGGTTTGGTCTGGTTTGGTTTGCGTTGCTTTTAATATATACTTTGTATTTAAATGACCAAATTGTATTGGATTGGATATAAAATAAGAGCACAACTTGATTTGGTGGGTGTTAAAGAAATTGAGATATTGGCAAACGAGGTACTGATTACTGAAAAAGAGAAAAGAAGTTTAGTTTGACAAGTATGTGAGACGTTGAAAGACAGAAATGGTTTAAAATTGACATATTAATTACCAACAACAGAAAAACATGAGATAATGTGAACGAGGAGAGAAAAAAAAAACAAAACAAAATAGTTTGATCATAAATAAGATTCTTTTTAAATTGACACAGTCTTCCCTATTTGGTTGTTTAGGAATTGATGAGAAAAAATGTTTCCAATTATATGTATTTGATTTTAAATCCGGTAATAACATTTATATAAAAAAAAATCCAAAATGAAAACATGGAAGGATGACGCAAGGGAAGGTGGTAAATTTCACGACCGCTTGA
Source organism: Urtica dioica subsp. dioica (assembly GCF_054948205.1). NCBI lineage: Eukaryota > Viridiplantae > Streptophyta > Magnoliopsida > Rosales > Urticaceae > Urtica > Urtica dioica. The sequence goes on from NC_142767.1 coordinate 16,189,497, forward strand.
TTATATGTACAGTAAAATATAATTATTTCTACTTTTTTTTAAATACGATAGAATTGCATATTAAAAATAATTATTCAATGATTAATTAGAAAGACTTTTTGTCTGCGAGGAAATATCTACGAAAAAACGATGATTTAATTTAGAGCAAGCGTAATATTGACGTTGAAATATTATATTTGTGTAATTGATGTGATATATGATGTAAAATTTAATTATTAAAAAAAAAGAGCAACTCAAAATCTTGAATTTTATATTTGTCAGCTTGTTGAGTTATGATGCGAGTATTATCAAGTTATTGTAATAGAAAAGTAAAATAAAGTTTCTCTAAAAGGTAAGAGATAGTCAAATAAGTAATTCATTACCTTATAAATTGTTAGTTCTCGTTTTTTGTTTATGTTTTTGGTTAGGATGTCGGTTTAAATTTATTTAGTTAGATGCGTAATATGTTAACAAATTAACTAAATCTTTATAAAATATTAATTTAACTACATTCCAGAATCCAAATGCAGTTGATGGTAGATTAGAATAGCAAAATGATTTATTTACGACTATTATATTAAAAAACCATTATTCTAAAAACAGAATTTACATGTGATGTGAGTAATTTAAAAAAATAAAAAATAAATTACGCGTTTCTTAAATCTGTTAAAGGGTGTTGACGACTAAAGTGAAACATAGCAGCAACGATGACATTTTGGAACATAAATAGTGGCGGTAAGCATTTGACGCAAGAAATCGTGTTTGTTTGATAATAATAATAATAATTATATTATTATTATTATGTCCAAGGCTGGTTGGTAAAACTTCATTGACCTCGCTCTCACATTGGATAATGGGATAAGCTTTGTCCATTTTATATAAATGAATTTGATCGATTAAATGGTTGTTTGTTTTTCACGAGACTCACAACTCACATTTTTGTCAACATATGTTCAATCCACTATGCTTTCGTTTTGCAACTTCCTATTTCCGCATGACTGATATGCCCCTTTAAAAACGTGAAATGCTCATCCTGAAAATGACATTTTAAATAACGCTAATGTGAAAGGAATCAATAAGAAATATAAATCCATACTTCATCAATATGTATGTATCAACTAAATAAGAATACTGCTGTGCTGTGATTCGTATAATAATTCTTTATTCCTCCTTTTGACTTTTAAGATATACATATATTATATATATATTCAAAATGTTAAACACATACTAGATTAACTCGATAAAGTCAATAGATGATCATAGTTAAATATATTTCAATATATTTTTCTTCTAAAATTCGTGTGGAGTATGTTTAATTTACCACGCTTCATTAAAAATATATAACTAGATTAAAGTTCATTAGAGGATTAAACAATGTAAAAACACGTTTAAAATTAAATAAATTTCAGTAATTTTTCTTCTAAAACTCGAATGAATTTTTAATCAACCACATTTTATTAATAAATTATTATGTATGAGAGATGGTATTTGCCAGAGTCAAAATAATAATCTCTTTAAAAAGATAACGTGTAGGTACCAAACTTATTAGAAACGGTAATCTAAATAACGAGTTATATATTTTTTAAATTTAGTTACGAGGGATAATAAACATTTATTTAGGTATATAATGAATAGTATGGTTGTTAACTTACAGTAATTGAGAATTCGACTTGTATACAAAATTATTTCCTATACACTTGTTTTAAGGACATGTAAACTTATGCTAGTGTGTATAAGGTAGTTACGTACTAAAGATGTAGAGAATATACGATGAGAAGCGGGTTAAAGTAAAAAATCAAGCCCATTTTAAGACTTAGCTAAAATATCGAACAATGTTGGAAGTCGAAGACGTTATGGGGCCAATGCACCACCACCACATAACTTACTTTGCACAGTTCGTAACACGCCAAACAAAAGATATCACGCCGTGAAGCCTCAAGCCACAAGTTCTCGCCTACCATCTTGCCACGTACTCCCACAAGCTCATAACCGACACTACATAAAAAGAAAACGAACAAAAAAGAGTATGGGGAAAAATATTGCATTTGGTTTATATAATATAAACAACCAGTGACTGATATAAACAACCAGTGACGGGGACGGCTTCCTCAATTTTTTTTTTTTCCACTTTTTGTCTATTTTTAAAAAAAATTACTTGAAAATTTATACTTTGGCCCAATTTTTATAAAAATTTTACAATCAAGCCCCCCCTGAAACTTTTTTTTCAAATTAGCCCCCCTGGTGGGCTTTTCTTGCTCCGTCACTGTAAACAACCCACACATTAATCATACACGCATAGACCTAGCCTATGTCTCCGAATCTACTTCACGATCTAATTCATAGATGATTAATTTCTCATTCATAATTAATATACTTCAATGGCTTAGCTTTTGCTTATTAGGTTATCCCCGCGAGAGAAAACGCAATATTGACATTTAAAACTTAAATTTTGTAATTTGTGTTTAAATGTCCGATGTAAATGATGATATAATTTAGGATGTAAAATTGAATTAAAAAAAAAAAAAAAAAAATTCAAAGAGAGCCACCGAAATCAACGCTAACAAAGTTTCTCCACTAGAAAAGAAACAAAGACAACAAAATATAAAATAAAATTCCCAAAAATAGCAACAACAAACAACAACGACGAGGAAGAGGAAAACATATAAGAAGAAGTAACTAATAATAATTAGTGATTAATGAGATCAAGAGCAAGTCTCGCGAGAGACGCCGAGCCTGGAGTTTGGGACGTCGAAGAGCACGCGGTGGTTCTGCTGCTGCATGTTGGCGATGACGTTGAGCACCGAGTTCACGTTCACCGGCGACGCCGCCATGGCCAGGCACGCTAGGGTTCCGGCGGAGTTGTGCAGCAGAAAGTTGTCCTGTGGCAGCGTCACATTCATCCCTTCGAACATGAACGTTATCGTCGGAACAGTGATCGGCGCAGAGTAACACGTGTCGAAACCTCCCAAAGCCGACACCGTCGCCTTTCCCATCCTCCGCCGGAACTCGTCCCTCACCGCTGTGTACGCCGGCGTAACCAGCCTCGTGAACACCGTGCCTGAAAAAGAAAAAAAAATAAAGACGAATTGCTTTTTTTTTTTTTTTATTTCTTTATTATTATATTATTATTAGTGGACTGTATGATGATAAAAAGTTCCTTCCATCCACTGAACTATTCATGACAGAGATGCATTTGTTGTTTTTGTCCACTTTTTAGACTCTGGTGAATGATGCGAATCAATAATTTGTAAACCAGCCTGGAGACAGGTTAATTTGAATGAGTCGTGGCAATACGAAATTCTATATGCGATCTGTGTTTTATATTTATTTATTTCAGACAAAAAAAAAAAAAAAGACTACACTACACCATTCCTATATACATATGCGACCACATTTCAACATTATGAAAGTTGTGGCATTTTGTAACCCCACAGACGTGCCTTAAACCAAAAATGTCAAACACTACACTCCACAAAAGTATGGTAAAGTTGCACCTATAAAAATCAATTGGTAAAAAAATGGAGTAATCATAGAGGACTCTGAAAGTACCCTTTAACAATTTATAATATAAAAAAAAAAAAAAATTAGAGTGTAGGAATAATTCAATTTATTTTTTGTTTTTTGGGTACCTGAATCAATAATAGTGCCTGAACCAGTGGCGGGGTTGAACTCCAAGCCAGGTGGAGGAATATCAACAATTCTCTTTCCGACCTTAATACCCACAAGTTTGACAAAATACAGAGAAGACCTTCTTGGGCTTCTGTACAAAGGCGTGGTCTTGATCCTCATGGGCTGCCCAACAGGCCCAAGTCTGAGCGTCCCCGAGAAGTTGAGCGACTTGATGCTCGGAAGACAGTACGAGAAGGTCGAATGGTAAAGGCTCTGGGCCTGAGAGAGAAGAGATAATGGGCCTCGGCCCAGGCCCAATAGCCCCTGCTGGGGCAACGAAGTCCCCGTGGCTTTCTTTATGCAACCGAACGCGTAGGACGGGATTGGGTCGGTGGCGAGTGAGAGCGTGTCTTGTGCCAGCTCAGCAGAGAAAGATGAGGCGCCGTAGGTCATGTTGAAGTTGCACGCGCTGACGTTGCAAGTGGGGTTTTGGACCTGAGAAAGACAAAACAGAGAGGTGGTGTTCTCAGTTCGTGTTCACGGGCTATTTTGTGAAAATGGACGTAACATGGTAAAGCATTAGTAACAGTGATATATAGAGGTTTTCTCTTCTTCTTCTTCTTCTTCTTCTGCTATGGTCGTACGTGTGACAGTTTGTCTTTGTCGAGAATGTCATGGGTTTTCTTGATCCGTGACTTTTGGGTCAGTTACATTTCAGAATCAAAAGTACCTTTTAAGTGAAAACAATATGGGGAAAAGGAGAGTAATTATAGAAATGGTAAAGTTGCCTTACTTGAGTATATATATACAAAAATAGTCAGACTAATTGATTAGTAACATATTTAATGTTTCAATTAATATTCTGTTGTCTCAAAAATTATTGGTAGTGATTAAAGTTTAATTATTTCACTAAATTATGTTATAAATTTGTTAGGTTCTGTTGTTTCCTATTAAAATTAGTTCTTTAAATTTTTGGACAATTTTGTCCTTTGGATACCTTCATATTTCAGTCTTACTACAGGCTGTTTGACAAATGTTTTATACCCTAAATGCAAGCCAGTCATTGTCGAAAAACCAAATAAATCCACTATTTCACATAAACCAAGGTTAGTCGCATCACATTTCCTTTAACGATTATAAAAACTATGCAGCTCCTGCAAACGAAATAGAATATCAACTCTATTGACACAGAAAACGACCGATCTATATATATTTTCGCTTTAAAAAATATCCCAACAAGGGGAGGCAGGCACGTGAGCTCGTGACCCTAGAAGTCCTTTGAGGCTTAATCAAAACCACAAACCGTGGCTCATATAAGGAAAGCAAAATGATTAAAAGAAAAGAATGATTAGGACAAGTTGACACATCAAAAGATACACACAAGATCCGCTTAAATGTTGTGACTTGAGAGACCGAGCGTTCAAATTATATATAAAAAAAAGCTAACGTTGAAATTTAGAAAGTAATTCGTTATAATTTTGATTAAAAAAACAACTGGTTATATATAATTATACTTAAAATGTTAAATGTAATTATAATGATGTAAAATGCGAGCTTAGAACATCTTTAATGGTACAAAAAATAGATTTACTAGCAATTATGAAAAATTTAATTTATTAGTTTAACCATTGTTGTACATTTTAGTTATTTGTTTGGTAGAACAAATTAGTTTTACCAAATTGACTATAAACTAAGCTAACGAGTCCCATTTATTTTTCAACTAATGAGAACGCAATAAAATGTAAAAAAAATATATGATTAATGTTTAATCAACAAAATGGGAGATTGGCTCACCACTAAAGAACAATAAAAAAATTATTGCTTAACAAATTGATTTGACAAATTAAGCTAATGTACATTGAAATGCTCTTATAACTCGAAACATAGATTTCTTAGATAGATACATTCTAACATATAAAAATGAAAATATTAAAAATAATAAAATAAAAACACATAGTATTATACCTGTTTGCACTGTGGAGCTGAGCAAGAGACGGGCTTGTAAGTGGTGGACTTGAGAGGCGAGAAGACGGCGGGGGAGGAACAGCCGTCGCAGCCGTCGCAGGGGATCCAAGCGACGTCGTTTCCAGTGTCCATGGCGAGAAGCAGAGTCTGCGGCGGAGTTCCGATCTTGGCCTTCACAACGTAAAGCGCGCTCTGCACAATTTGCCTCCCCGACGCTATCGGCACGAACGATCTCCTCGCCGAAGCCAGGCGCCGGAACCGGGACACGTCGCTCGCCTCCATCTCGTCCAGCGTCGACGCGGCGGCGCCGCCGTGGACGATCTCCATCGTCGTCGTCGTGGCGGGGCGTGCCTGGGTCGGCACTAGGAGGAGGAGGGCTAGGGTGGTGATGGTGATGATGAGAACCATGGGTTTCATGATTGTAAGAGTGAGAGAGAGAGAGAAGTGTTGAGTAAAGTGAAGTGAGGTGTGTTTTTGTCGAGTGTGTGTAGGGGTGTATAAATAGTTGATATATCTCTCTACTCTACAGTCTTGGGGCTTTCTTGTCATTTCGTTCAACACTTTTAAGGGTAATATTATTGTTGTTACATTAATTGGCGATTTAATATTGGCAAAATATTTAAAGAATCGTAATATATTATTTCGGATAGAATTGTGTCTTGTTACGATTATTCTGGAAGTGTTACAGTTTCTGTTGTAACAGTTTGCGCAACAATTACGGCCCATTCACTTTTGGGCTTTTCGATTCCGAATTGAAGTAGGATTCCAGTGTGGATTGATGATATAATGGGCTGGTGATCCTAATCCGACTTCAAGATTCGTTTTGACCTAATTTTCTCTATTTATAGGTCCTAACCACACCATCTTCACTCGCGCCTTTTGAGAGATTTATTTGAGTGTTTTAGTTGAGCTTAGAACGACATGTGTTCAAGCTTTTAAGGTGTCTTTTACCTCTGCTTTGTTGCCTATATACGGGTGATTGTATTAGAAGCTAGAGGTTAGGTTTTTCAATTGTTTTTGTTGGGAAACACGTTTAGAAGTCTCGGGAGAGATATTCTGTGGGAATCGAGGGGATCTCGTACTTAGGGGGAGCCTAAGTTGCTGTTGAAGAGGATAGACGTAGGTTGGGTAGCTAGCGAGGGAGTCGTTGAGTGTAAATCCTTATTGTACCACGTTATCATAGTAAATTGCTTTCCACCGGGCAAAGGCCCTCCAGACGTAGGCACGAATTGCCGAACTGGGTTACCAACTCTGGTGTCTATTTATTATTTCCGCACTCATATCGTTTAATCTTTTGTTTTTCTAAATTTCAACAACTGTCGCACTTTCTGTTACAACAAATTCTGCAACAGCTACACAGAATCAGTAATTTCAATTATATATATAAGTAGCATGATCTCAAGTGCCTTGTACAAAAATATTTAAGTTCGAAAAAATGAATTCAAAATTTTTTAGAGACATTATGTAACTGATAAATATTTAGGTTGCTCTTAAGGACTTGTTAGTAAATTTTATAAAATTGAAGCAAATAGCTTTATCATTGTTTCACTTTTTAGCTATTTCCTTCATAGAACAAATTAACTTTATAAAGCTAATTTGCTCTAGAAAAATTAGTGGGCTCTATGAAAATTTGTTGAATTATAATTGGATGATGTTGATATGTGAGATCTACTTAAGCAAATAATGATATTGACTTATCATTAAGGGAGATTCTTGCTTAATTGAACGTAGCTTAAAAATTTTAAGTGACAAGTGGATCCAAAATAGTATTGACTTCACCATTAAAGATGCTCTTAGAGGCTAGATCATTGTTAGAGTTTTAATTTAATTATATAATTATCGAAATAGTCTAAATTATATCATATATATGTATATATTTAATTCTTTAAAAATATATATTCCATAAATTATATGTGCTCTTAATTTTTTTTTTCTTTTATAAAAACTTGAGGGATGTCTACTAGAGAAATTACATAACACCAAAAAATTCAAATATTTTACATTGTTTAACACTGAAATATGAAATTTCAGGACAGTAGATATTCAATCTTAACATTGGACGAAAGTGCAACTTGTTTTAGCTTCCGAAGGGAAGAAAATAAATCACATTAAAATTGGAGCAATTCAAATGCTTTCTCAACACGCCTTTAGAAATTAATAGTTGAACTAGCGCTCGAGGACCATCGACCGTAAAGAAAGACGTTTGAGTGTCTGCACCGCTAAAAGCTCGAAGTCTTAGCCCAAAAAAATTACTTAATTCAATTTTGAGGCACAAAAATCACCCTTACATAGTGGACAAAACAACATAAACCAAGCTCTAAGGACTCGTACAATTTCATGCGCAAAAAAACTCTAACAAAACTACAAATTATCCCTCAAACCAAAACTTTCTTTACATGAGCTGTTTTCTAGGTCCATCCTAGTGTCCTCTCCCACTCGGTCAATAAACCCTACTCCAATCCTCCTTGGCCAGACAAATGCAAAGGGGCCAACACTGTCCCCGTCAACGACGCGACACTACTACAAATATAGTTTTCTGATGCGCATGACTATCAGGTGCGACTAGTCGCACCTAAAAGTCGCATCTAAATGACTTTTTGGTGCGACTAGTCGCATCAGATTGTCAACCAGAAGTCCAAAAAATTTCGCTAAATTTTTTTTTTCTTTTGAGTATCAGGTGCGACTTTGTCGCACCTGATTGTTAAAAAAACTTTCAGGTGCGACAAAGTCGCACCTGATTGTTAAAAAATTTTAAGCGGGCCAATTATCCCCCTCATTTTTTCATTCAGTTTTAAAATGAGAAATAAGTTAAAAGAAAAGAAATGAAACGGGAAAGAGAAAGAGAAGAAAGAAGAGAGAAAGGGAAAGAGAGAGAGGGAGCCGAGAAGAGACGTCGCCGGGAGCTCCACCGCGCGCGCGTCCCAGCCGAGCAGAGCGCCACCGCCGCGAGCTCGCCGTGGCCGCCGTGACCCATCCTCCACCGCGCGCTTCGAGTATGGAGAGAGATGTGAGGAGAGAGAGAGAAGTAGTGATTCCACCGTGGCGAGGAAAAGAGACGTCGCCGGGAGTCGCGAGGACGCCGGAGAAGCTATTTCGTGATTTGAAGTAAGAAATTTCTTCTCCTTGGTATGATTGAAAACTAGGGTTCATAGCTCAAATATTGGGGGTTTTTGATCCGAGCTAAAATCAGTGGAATTGATGGGTTTTATTTGGTTGTTGGACTTGATTAATGATGTTCCTAGCTCGGATTTGTGTAAATGAGTCGATTTTTAATTATTTGAGAATTTTGAACTCGCTGTGAACAGCCTCTGTAAATTGACGTGGACAGTTCGGTACCGATTTAATTTGGATTTGTTGATATTTTTCCTGGATAATAGACGTTATGAGGTTTCTAAAATGACCAAGAACGTGTAAATCCGTTGAGAATTGAGTGAGTTATGAATTTTTGAAAACAGGGTATTGAAGCTGGAAATTATGAACGTGTGATTGAATTTTTGGCCGAATTTTGCTAGTGAACGAGGATTTATGGCTGATCCGTGGGGTTTTGTTTTTTCTTAAGGTGTTTTGTTGATCATGAGACGTTTATGAGGTTGATAAATGTGATGAGTTAGGAAATTGACATTTTTTTTTATAATATGAGAGGTTATATATTCTTTTACTTTTTTTAATCTGTTTTCTTCTTTTTCGCCGTACGCTCAGCCCCGGCCCCGCTGCCTCCGAGTCCCAGCCACCGAGCCGCTGTCCCCGAGTCCCCGGCCGGCCGTCCTAGGTTAGTGTATATATTAGTTTTTTTTTATATAATCATTTATTAGGTAGTTAGCTAGGTTAGTTAGGTTGATAAATATATATTAGTGTATTAATGTGAAATATGTAAGTTAATATATGTTAATAATTGTAAATGTTAATTAGATAGTTAGTAATTTAATTTTGATTAGTTTTTTTAATTTAATTTTGATTAGTTTATGTTAATTGTAATTGTAATTGTAATATGTTTAGGTTAGTGTTTCTATTAAATTATTTATATATGTTAATGTTTTGATAACATGTTAATGTTTTGTAATATGTTTTGATAACAATTTTGATAAGATGTTATTGTTTTGTAATATGTTTAGGTTAGTGTTTCTATTAAATTATTTATATAATTATTAGTTTAGGTTAAAATTAAGTTTAGGTTAAAATTAGTTTAGGTTCAAATTAGTTTAGGTTAAAATTAAGTTTAGGTTATAATAATGTGATTAGTTTAGGTTATTTGTATGATTAGTTTAAGTTTAAATTTCCCTGAAAAATGAATGAATATTTTTTTTTCTTTTTTTTTTGTAAGTAATTTATTGGATAATTTAATAGTTAAAATCTTTAAATCTAATAAATATGAACATTTGTATTATTCATATTTATGTTAATAGATTTGGATATAACTTTTAAATTTTAGTTTTTAAATCATAGAATATTAATTTTTAGTTTTAATATGCTGATTATATATTGTAATATATAATCAGCATATTAATTTTTTTTTAAAAAGATAAAGAGCATCAGGTGCGACTAGTCGCACCTGATAGTCAAGACTTTCAGGTGCGACTAGTCGCACCTGATAATATAAGACTTTCAGGTGCGACTAGTCGCACCCGATAGTCAAGAGGACTATCAGGTGCGGACTTTCGGGTGCGACTTTGTCGCATCTAAAGTCGCACCTGAAAATACTTTCAGGTGCGACTTTTGCACTTTCAGGTGCGAAAAAAGTCGCACCTGATGCTATATTTTGTACTAGTGCGAGAGGAGATCACATAGCATAGTCAGAGATGTCAACGCCTTATGCGAGAAGGCGAGGATGACCAACGCCTCCGAAGATCACTTGAAGATTGATTGACACCTTATCTGCGAAGAACGGCCACTGAGAAGAATGACTTCTCAACAACAACGTCTCTGAGAGCTTCCGTTTCTTGTTGAAAATACAACGTTGTTGTCCAAGTATGAGTTGTTGCAAACAGACTCAGAGATCTCAACCATAAGGAATGAAGATGACCACCACCTCCGAAAACTATTTGAAGACGGGGACCACCGTCAGTTAAGACCACCCGAAAACAAAGACGAGCCACTTAAAATCGATGACGTCATCTCCGAAGATCTCTAATCGGCAGCCATGGATTTCGTGACACTCATGAGTAGATTTGGCATTGGCGCTTGAGCACAGGCTAGAGCCACATAACCCCCAAGCTCCACACGGATCATGTGTCCTTAATTTTGTTTTTTTAGATATATGCCCTAAAACTACAACTGCACAATTTGGATTGGAATAATAATATGTGACACTTTGTTTTACTGATTATAATTTTATAGCACGTTGTGTTGCCAATAGTCGGTAGTCTTTTTCTGAAATAAAAAAAAATAAAAAAACTGAAGTCGCGGAGAGACTGCAGAGCAATGTCCTTTGTGTCAGTGTTAACATTATTTGACAGATTCATTCAGAATGATAATCAATTATGTTATAAAACAACGAATTACGTTGGAGTATAAGCAAAATACAAAATTAATGGTATTTTTTTGTGTATATATAAATATATATAGCAGATTAATCTCTATTGTTTATGGGGTACTAATTTATTAATGAATTATGAAAAACTTGACATTTGTAACTCTTTTACATGATTTTTTATTATCTCAAATGTCCGACTCACTCACTTAATTTTTGGGATAAAATGATCAATATTTTTAGGAGTACTACTAAAACAAATTTATTTTTTGTTCATTATGCTTCCACAATCAAAATTGATCTTCCTATTATATTTCCAACTAACTAAAATCCACGCGATTTCAAAAAAAGGACGTTATAGATAAATAATCAATTAAAATTAATGAATTCATAACATGGTTAATATTTTGCCGAAGCTTAAAACTTTGACTATTTCCTAATCAATTAGTTTCAAATAACTCATTTTTCCTTTCATAAAACCACATTAACATATTTTACATAACTATGTTACGTGGTTTGTTAAAAATGACAAAAGTAAAAAAATAAAAAAGAACAGAAGTCAATCTAACCTAATATTCGAATATGTATTTTGAGGTTTAAATTTGTGTTTGACAAGTAATTCGAAGATTGCGACTAGTCTTATTTTGTAAGCCAAGTAACACCTCCATCACATCTTATATTTTGGATTTTTTTTCTCACTATAGCGATTAGCTAGGTTATTGTAATTAAGAAAAACACAGTTTAAGTTTGTCAAAAATGCTCTAAGTTTCTGCAATTTTGACCACTGTACTTCAACTTGTCACAGGCGTTGTTATAGTTATTTATTTGTTTAAATAATAGGAAATCTCAATTATTGAGATTGATCTCAATAAATCAGAGAGTTTATTGAGATTGATGTCAATAAACCAGACAGTTTATTGATATTGATGTCAATAAACCAGACAGTTTATTGACGTTGTTGGTAAATTTATCATGTTCTAAGTTTTTTTTTTGTTTTTTTTTTGTCATTTAGGGATGGAAACGATAGTAATAAATGTGTACTTTTAGATTGTAATTATATTAGTCTATTGAAATATAATATTGTGTATTATGTTAACAGCGGAGACTGTGGGATGTTTGTCATTAAGACCGCAGAGTTCTTGATGCACGGGCTTCCGTTGACAAATTTGAAGCAAGAGAACATAGCCAGAGATAAACATAAATTTAAATTATATTTTTAGTATTTAAATAACGAAACTATAACTTTATTTGAGAGTAGCCAATATTGAATTACTTCATAATTTTTTTATTCTTTATTTGTAATTTTGATTTCAAGTGTTACATTATTATTATTATTCTTATCACTACTACAAAAAATTTCGCTCAAATACACCTGATAGTATTAGGTTAAAATTATAAACTACCGTTCTTTCTTCTTCTTCTTCACATAGCCTCTCTCTCTCTCTCTCTCTCTCTCTCTCTCTCTCTCTCTCTCTCTCTCTCTCTCTCGTCCCTCTGCTCGGTGCCCCTCCTCCGCACCGGAGCTCGCCGTTCACATGTCGTCAAACGCGATCTCCTCCTTCGACACCTCCGCCGAGCACCTTGACCGAGCACCTCCGCCGCCCAAGACCGCGACCTCTTTTGCTCTCTGCCCTCCAATAGAGCACCTCCGCCATCCAAGACCGCGACGGCCGTGTCTGCCCCGTCACAGCGCCGGTCTCGCGCTCGCCGGCCTCACTCTCGCACCCGAAGCCTTTAGCGACGGATTTTTTGGTGTGACAATGTCGCACTTAAAGTCGCATCCGAAGAATTTTCGGGTGCGACATTCTGGGCATCGGGTGCGACTTTCATCGCACCCGATGCCTATATTTGTAGTAGTGTGTATCGTTTACAAGACACCGACATTCGTTCTTTTTAAGAGCAAAAAAGAAAGAAAAAAATCAACTCTTCCTTTTAGGTTGAGTTGAAGAACTTGCTAAGAAATAAGATATATATCATCGATTTTTTTTCCAGTAACAAATTTATTACTTGCAAAATTAACAAATGATTGAACCGACACAAATGATAATATCAAGTCATTAATGATGGATATGTAACCTTGGATAATTATCAACTAAGAGATATTCAATGGTCCATGTCCACCATTAACACAGATCTCTATCTCGTACTAAGGACAGTGTACAACATTGATTTAGCGTACTTCAATATCTATGCAATCACAAACAATGATGTATAGTTGATAAATGATAGTGAAACTCTCAACTATATTTTCCTTTAATGTAAAAAGTTGCTATGTTTTTGTGGCTTTAGGGCTTTCTTGTCATTGCATTCAACACTCTTTAGGGTATTATATATTTTTGGCATAAAATATGTATGCCCTCTGTCTGGACTACATAGTTAAAAATATTGTAAGATTAAAAATATTCAAAACCAGTTTGGAATATTAGTGTGACACTTTGTTTTATCTATTATATAGTACGTTCTCAAAGTAATTACTAATTATATTACCAAAAAAAAATGAATTATATTAGAATATATCAAACCAATTACCTTTTTACACTCATTATTCTTGGATGTTATAGGGCGTGGCAGTTTTTTTTTTTTTTTTTTTTTTTGGGGTACTAAATATACTCTATGAAGTTTGAGAACTTAACACATGTTATTACTTTGCATAACTTCAATCTTTTTTTGACAGTAAAAGGCTCGAGCTCTGATCCACGTGACGTTATTTCAGTTTTAGAAAAAAAAAAGTGATCAGTACATATGATTTTATCCTAAAATTTAACTTTTTTCCACCATGTAGTCAATCTTCGTATTTTTTTTTTTTGCCAACTAATTAAAACTTAGATATACTTTCATAAACCACATCGACTCACTATTTTACTGTAATAAAATTGGAAGATTGCCCATTTGAGATTAATTCTGTCCAAAAATTGACAAAAACTACGCAAGATGTCGGTCGTTAATTAAATATTGGTTAATCTGCCTTGTTAAGCGTCATAGATAAAATAATACAAATAAACCCTTATTTAAATTTGAATACGTATTTTGATATTTAAATTATGGTGGGACATGGAATTCGATGATGGGGACTAGTCTTAAAATGTAAGCCAAGTTACACCATAAATGGAAATATATATTCTCCAGCAAGCAAAGCACTAATAATTTTTTGTATTTTCTTACTATTCATGTAGTGCTTAGTTTATTGTGATTGAGAAAGATAGTTGTAGTTTGTCAAAAGTGCCATAATTTTCTACAAGTTTTGAGCATGTGTACTTCAACTTGTTACCCGGAAGTTATTAGTTTGATCATCATGAGTAGAACTTGCTATAACACGAAATCTCATTTCTGCTTAATTTTATTTTTATTCGTGATTGTTACATCAGCTTGAGTGATTGTAAGTGAGAGAGCTTTGTAATAGAACAAGAGAGTGTTCTTGGTTCTGAGTGTAAATTCCGATGGTGATGTTATTGAACGATCAAAAACTATAAAGATACCGTGATTTGTGGATCAAATACGACGCTTTTGTTCTGACTATGACTATGAGTATAATCCCTTCGATCCAGTCCTAGGATAAATCATCCATTTATTTTCTTAAATTCTTTTTAATTGCTTGTGTTCTGAGTTTAAAGTTTAAACCATATTTTCCCGCACAAATTATTCTTTATCTACTTTTTTTTATATATATATCTACAGCGCTTTGTTAATTCTGTGTTATTACTCTTAACAATATTATGACATACAACATATGACTAGATGCCTTTTTTCTATTCATTATTCATTAGAAAAGCTGTATTTCACTTCTCTGTCACACATACTATGATAACTATATCACGGAAACTATTTTTTAATGACAATTATATTTATAAAAGTAGAATAAAACCTTATTAATTATGAAAGTATCATGAGGTTCCATCTCAAACCAATTGATAATGAGAATAGTAACACATGTTAGTTCTCATTCACTTTCAATGTGTGATTCCTAATATTGATAATGAGAAAAATACTTTCAAATAATTGTATTTTTGGAATAATCATTTTCCCTGAAAAAGATACTACCAAGTCATGGATGATGGATATGTTGCATACTCTTAGGTGGCTAATTTATTAAAAGAAAAGAAAAGAAATTCAATGATCGTCCATATGTCCAACATATACACACACACGTACATCTCTAGCTAGTACTAACTACATTGATGTACATGTTATAACTTACTTCATTAAATATATATACAATCACAATGATATGTGTATAGTTGATAAATGATATTGAAACCCTAATATATTTTCCTTTAATGTCAGTCATAAAGTGTCAGCGTCAAGACATTTTTGACAAATTAAGTGGAAGGTTCATGCGAACATGACTATTGGTCTTGTTAATATTGGTATTGGTATAGTGGGGTTGAATAGCGCGTGTAGAGTCAGTGAGTGTTATGCATAATTTAACAGTCTGTATTCCATTTTGCTTGATCTATTTCTCTATAAGGGTCCTTCATTTTGTATGGTCCTTCACTTATTCCACGATGTATGTCTCTTTCGCTTTATAATTATTATCATTCACAATTTTGTGTGTATATGTGTCCAACCCTCAAAGAAAATACGGATTTTTATCATGACTTTGGAACATGGCTTCCAATCCAATCTTCATTATTGATCATGCACAATGAATTCAAGTATAAGTTGTCCCAAAAATAATATTGGAAGCAACGATGGCCAGATAAAATATAACTTTATATGATATATATACATATGACAATTATTCAAATGTAAATTATGAACCATTAAAAGATGAAAGAATAATTATATGGGATGCCAATGAGTTTTATGTTAAGCTAATATATGAAGTACCTAGTAAATTATAGATAAATAATATTGTCTTTTGAATTATACGAGCAATTGTATAAGGTCCTTAAGTTGTTTAAATTGGTCTCCTAACAAAGTAAACTATTACTATTTTCCTTTTAGTCACATGTCTATCAGAAAATCGAAATGATTAGTCATACGACTTAATTAATTGCGAAATTTAGAAAGTACGTACTGAATAATAATGATTCGTATTATTCATAAATTAGGTGTGGCATTTAATAAACATAAATACTAGAAAGGAATTTAGTCTTACTAGTAATAAGAATGATAAAGTATAGTCATATATGTGCACTCAACAAAGAGAAATTGAATTTTCAGTGAAATTTTATAGAGAAAGTGGTGCATTTTCTAATAGCCTCTACCATAGACTTACAGGTTCTCAAAATCTACAAAAAGAGTATAAATACACTCATCCATCATCAAGATGACAGTACTTGACCCGCGTTAAGCGCCTAATTAACATAGGGTCTAAGATAATAGCCTTAGGGTTTGATCAAACCAAGTTTCAAGCTTGTAATAACCAAGCAGTTATTTTATTTAATAATTAACACTTAATTAAATATCTATTAAAGCAGTATATGAAATTAAATGTACAAGTAGTCTAACTAAGTTAATAATGAGTAATTAATCAACATCAATTATTAAATATCTCAATACACATTTCAAAGTGTTAAATGCGTTAATCACGCCTAAAACTCCTATTCTCCGAGCCGAAAACCGACAAGTCCTCGAGTATTTTGATTGTTTTTAGTGTGTTTTCGATGATTTACAGGTTCAAATTGTCAAACGAGAGTTCGGAAGTGATTTTATGGAAAAAGACATCATTTGGAGTCGAAACGGATCGAAACGAGAGCGAATCGAATAAGAACAAGGCCGCAGCAATTATGCGCGACGCGCATTCCTTTCCATGTGCCGCGCGGATCCAACGTTTTGCATGAAGACTCCCAGAGTCATACGTGCGGAGCCCGCGGACGAAGAAGACCATTCCGCGCGCCCCGCAGAAATTTCGCGCAGACGGATTAGCAATTCGAATTTCCTTATTTTGAGCAAATTTGGGCCATTGGATTCGTTTTAGAGACCCAGATGACTCCAAAAATAACCCTAGAGGTGATAAAAACACTTTTGTAACCTGAATCATGGATCATTATTCTTTTTAGGTTTTGTTGATGTTTTTGAGAGCTTTTGAGAGATAGCTTTGGAGAGATAGAGATTAGAGCGTTGTATTTACTCTCGACAATCACAGTTTTTTCCTCTTCCTTTAATATCTTAAACTCCAGTTTTTAATTTTAATGAAGATGTTTATTGTTTCATTCATGTTTTCTTCTTCTTTTCTTTTCGTTCATCGCTTCACCATGCACTAAATTTCCATGGAGCCGTGGTGGAGCATGTTCATGATCGGTGATGGATTCCTTATAATATATTGATTAATTGTTCTTGTCCATTGCTTTAATTAATTCAAATCCGTGCTTAATACTTGTTTGAGATTCGCGACCTCATACCCGTTCTTGAATTCAATTTAATGCTTAAGAAAGATTAGGTTGTTAGTGTGTTTAATTTGAATTACGGTAATACATTCCTATGCTAGATATAGTTAGGCTGTTATCGACTCGTGTGAGTACTCTTGGGTTATAATGCTTGCCGTGTTTCTTAGGGGTTGAGATCGAAAGATAAGACTCCGGCACAAGTCTAGGTTGTTAGATGCTCGAGAGAGATTTAATGATATAATTAATGCGAATACGAGTAGTAAAGTTGAGCAAGAATAATTGTGCTTAGGTCCATGAATCCTAACCGTGTTTGAACTCGTGAAACCTTGGTCCTACTTCTCTCTATTCGTTTAATCACCGTTTCTTTGCTTGTTATTGATTTTTTTTAATTTCTTGTTAGTGATTGAAAATCACTTCTACAACTCTTTTGGGTTCTCTTTGAAATTTGTGTGATCGAATCTTTAATTTATTAGTCTTCGTGTGATCGACTCGTTCTTACGATTTATCGAATTTTCGCAACACAAAGTCAACTCACGGATACTAAATATTGAGGAAATAGGAGCAACTGATATTTTGTGACAAAAAAAATCTAGAGAATATATATTCACTATCCTCCAAAAGGCAGATTGATCAAAACAAAATTCGAGTGACCACAGCATTAAGAGATTATAAACTACTCAGAGATATGGGCTCAGACAGTCTAGATTTTCCCTACAGAAAACATTATCTAATACATTCTTATAATTTTGGCAACACACTCCACTGAGCTAGTTAGTGCTGCGTTTTATGTACATAATATAATTTTAGTCCAGTCCAGTCTCCACTAAAAACTAACCTTGCGTTGGGTTATTAATAATGCAGATCTATTCACTTTATAAAAAAAAAAAAAAAAAAAAAATTCCAATCAAAGTTAATGGTCTTAATTACTAGAGATTAAATTTGGGGAAGATAATGGAAATTTGTTTCGTTCGGGTTATCGATACCAAATATATGTTATGGTACTGTTCCCTGAGCTTGATTTTCGATACCATTCCTGTATTATTCATCGGAAAAAAAATTACATATTTGTTACATTAGACAATATTTCAGATTTTTTTTTATTACGTGAATAACGAACAAATTGAAACAGAATGTTCCGTTATAATTTGATCTAAATTCTAATTGTATTGTGATGGGAAGTCGGAACATTCAATTCCGATAACTCTCAGATTTTAAGGTTCGGTTGAACCGAAACATAATTCTTGTTCAGACCGAAAACCCATACTAAAAAGAGTTGCCAATTTTCATTAAATGACCTATACTATATAGGACCATACATAACCTTTATATATCATGCTCATCATGAAGAAAAATCACTTACGTGGATATAACACTGAACATTAGTTAATAATATCCTCTTCACCACTATCCGTAAAGCGCGTTACCAAGCCAAAATTGACATTAGTTTTTTTTTTTTTTTTTTCTTCTTTAAAAGTAGATTTATGATCGCTAACATAAAAGCGAAAAAGGAAATTTGTGATCATGATTCTAGTGACACGAATATTTGTGTTATATCTTGCATTTGTGATGTGGTTAGAGGCCAAATTATGTTCAAAAGGTTTGCTCCAGCTAATCGCATTAATAGAAGAATTCCAGGGTCCAGATTGTTCAAAATCTTACTTTATGGTCGCAATTAATTAAGTTGTTTAATCATGGTATATGACTATCAATATCTTTGATTGGATTATTATAATATATGTACCAATCTCACTCCTTTTCTTTCTCTTCAATCCATAAAAACGAATCGCACCGTAAATCCTAATGATGCAATGTTGAAATTTAAAGCTAACTATGCCAAGCAAAAGTTACGGAACTCTGTCTTGAAGTAATTTAGAGTTGTAATTTACACAACCTTGTGCAAAAAGACAAAAAAAAGTACAGGATAAATATATTTTAATAAAATAATAAAAAACTCGTCAATAAAAATCATGTGGTTATCAACTTATAATTAAGAAAACTATAGTTTTAATAACTACAAAAATTACTAGTTATAATGCGTTAATCAATCCAACGTTTTCCACTTTAAGTATTGAATACATAAGTTATGGATGTCATAATAATTAACAAATATTGACATAAATTAAATACGTCATACAATAAAAACAGAAACATAATTGATAATATGCATGCATTCATATCAATCGTTTGTATAGGAATTTAGTTATTGAAAATATCGGAACCATTTAACACGCAACAGTAATAGCATTTTTATTAATTAATATCTTATATTTATAACAGTATTTAACGTGATTTAATTAAGGGGTAAATTAGGGACGATATTAATTTTTATTGAACGTGTGGCTATTTTTCTAAACATTTTTTAAACGTTGACTATATCTAATTTTTATAATTTCATTTGGGCTACTTATTTTCGGTGCCCAAGATTTTTAATGCTTTTGATCTCTTCGCTTGTTAGAATTAGATCCACCAGTCACTAATAAAACACTAGATCGATTCTAAAATCGTAGTGTTTTACTTTTACTCAAGGATTTAAATGCCGACGAATTTACAGGAATTTCGCCGGGAAATTCGTTTCCGGCGAGTCAATGGCCGTCGAAAGGGTAATATATCGTTTCGTCGTCGTTTTTCGCCGATTTTCGTTGTTTTTCGTTTCTTGTCGTTTTTCGTCGTTTGTCGTTTTTCCTGTCGTTTTTTCTGTCGTTTTTTGTTGCATCGTTTTTTTTTTTTTAAGAAACAAATTATAAAAATTATTATATACAATGTATCAAGTATTACATACAAATACAAAATATTATTACATATTTTAGTCTTCAAATATTTTGTGAAATATTTTGTGAAGATTCTATTTTATTTGAAAATATTACATACAAAATATTATATAAAAATATTACATACAAAATAGCACAAATTTATAAAATATTATATATATACAATTTTCTATTAAAAAAGATTATATACATAATGTATTTTCTTTATATATGTTTAAAAATTGAAAAATATATGTATGTATTACATGTATATATTTTAAATATATTTTGCCACATTTTTTTCGTTCGGTTTTCCATCGACGGCATTTGAAAACGGTAAATCGAATGCTCTTTTCCACATTTTTCCGTTCGATTTTCTATCGACTTATTGATTTTCCGTAAATCAGGAGGTTCGAAACGGCAACGAAAACGACATTTTTTTCCTTGCTTTTACCTAGCTATGTAATTTTTTGTTTATCGAACCTAGTAATGTGATTGTAATACGTAGATGCATGATTAATTCATAAAGGGAAAGAAGGAGAAAGTATATTTGCTTTTTTGTTTTGTGGATGATATTTGACGGTCGTACTCATACATGTGCGTGTGAGTCGTGACGGAAAGGTTTTTTTGTTTCTTTTTTCTTTCACACTGAAATATCTCTTATTGGCAGAAAAATATGAAAATATCATCAAATAATAAACAGCGTTATAGTGCAGTCAAGCTCAGCTCAATAGAGATACACAAAACAATACTCCCTGGAAATTTGTCTCAGCGTCGTTGACGTGTTGTTAAAATTATTATACACTACACTTTGCATGTGGTTTGTATTATTGTGATGCCATTTTCAATTGTACTTAGTTAACCAACATTTTGCTATATAACGAGACACAGAAGTACCCTATTTAAACCATTATATATATATATATATATAATTCATTTGAATGTGTATACAATTATAACTCTGGTAGGCTTTATTTTGTTCTTTTGAGCTACTATTTGTGCATGCAATTTATACTTCGCCTACTTTCTTCTAAAAGGAAAATTTAAAAAATCTGACTCGCGAGTCGTAAAATTAGGATTTATACTAAATAGTGTTATATATGATTCATTTGACTGAAATACTTATAATAACTAAGAAAAATAGTGTTCGACTACATCTGAAAATAAAATAAAAAATTAGCCCGTTGCAGTTTTCTTCTTATTCATAGAGAAGCATCTGAATGTGTATAGAGGAAGACAAAGAAAGATAAGGAGATCGATTGGAAATTGGTTTCAGATTCTCATTAGAACGAAAAAAATGTATATATTGAACTCATAATGTACATACAGTGGTTAACTGTTTTTAAAAAGATATAATCAACGGCATAATGAGCTTATAATCGACTCAAAAGGCCAAATTGACTTGTTGACTCTTATATATACATACATTAATTATATATCGGTCAAATGAGTCATAAATTTTAAAAAAAATTGATCAAGTGAATAAACATCCAATTTCATGACTTTTAAGTCATAGCTTTTCGAATTTCTCTTTCAGAATTCTAGAGAAAAAAAATGACATTAATTATCTTTATTTTGAGATTGATAATTTCTACACTTATTAATTTCTCTTTCAAAATTGTAGTTATTTTTATGTAATTTGAGTTCAGTAAAATAATTTGAATTTTTAATATGTACTACTCGATTTAGATTTAGTATTTGATAAAGTTATGCTTTAGTCTTTGTGTGTCCTAGACCAAAAAAAAAAAAAAAAAAAAAAAAACCCCTCATAGTTCTCGTGCAACAAGCATATACTTTTAAAATTCTACAGATATTCCACATGCATGTTGGTTAAAGAGAAATCATATGACTTTAGTTTTTATGACCCGAATAGAGAGATTTGATTTTATAAAGTAAAAAATTATTGGAGATTTAATATTTATAATTGGACCAAACTTTTGAGGACTTTGTGTTCCAAATCCAAACGCTTGAAAATATTCTGTAGTGGTTGCATTGAATATGTGTACTAGTGGGACATGTGACATGAGCACCAATTTGGGTAACTTTATTTCTCGTGATCCAATTTATAATTAGTAAGGGCAACCGCATACACACACATATATAAGTTTAATGATTAATAATTACATTATAATTACATTTTTTTATTATTTGGCTACTGTCTAACAAGTTTTTGTACCAAATTTAACCTTTTTTTATAGTTATTTTAATACATTTTTCAAATCTCTCTCTCTCTCTCTCGTTTTTGAAGTTCATATCAATATTTTCAGATTTTATTATATTTTCCAAAGTTCTGATTAAAATTATATAATATCCGTTTATTATTTAGTAAAATACTGAGTTATGTTGTATACGTTCATTACTTACAGCTTTAAATGTATTTAATTTTTCTTGTAGTTGAAAAAATTTAGCGTCAATATTTGAGGGAGTATTTTTGAATCTTCAATTTGCTAAACGATTTTGAGGTTCGTTCATATATGTATTCTTTTTACGATTTGTTTCATAATTATGGTTCTAATTTCGTAATTTGGTTGTTGTTGAGCACATTATTGAATTAATTGTTCTATTAATTTATTAATGACTGTAATTGTGTTTTTTCTTGTAATTAAATTTTTTGAGCGTTAATGAATTGAGATTGGGGAAAGAAAATGGCAATGGCAATAAACAAATAGACAATGTAGTTTTAACTTTGTCTGGGTAATTTTTCTTGTCTAAACTTCTTTCCTGTTATTTTGTCATTCTTCTCTTTTTCTTATTTAGCATTGACTTTTTGCGAGTCTCTTGGCTAAATAGTGAGGTTATGCTTAAGGTTGGATGTTTGATTTAAAAAAAAAAAAATAGGAAAATAGTCAACTTAAACGTTTGACATTGCTAAATAATCAGCCATTGATAAATCTTAAATAAATAAACACATTCAGACATAAATCTTAGGTAAATAGCCAATATTTGATATATGAAAGTGACTATTTATTTAAAATTTACATATGAAAGTGGCTATTTATCTAAGATTTACCAAACGTTGGTTATTTAACAATGTCAAACGTTTAAATTGACTATTTTTCTAATGAACAACAAAAAAAATTGTTTGTAGACGATTACTTTATGTACAAGTGTATTGGATGTTTCAATTTTTAATCATTGTGTAATTAATTTGTGAATGTATACAAACCGGAATGAAAACTTGCTTCCGATTTATTCTGGAACTTCGCAAAATATAAAAATAATTAAAATAAACTTTCAACTAAAATATATCTCTATATCCGAAAAATAAAAATAAAGAAATAGTTTTTTATTTTATTTTTTTATAAACAGTACTAGAAGTGCAATGGCAATTTTACTTCCATGAACAATCGGAATGAAATTTTTTGTTCTGGCACTCTTCCAGTTTGTTCCATTTCAATAGCCCATATTTGCAGAACGGAACAGAAAAACTTCCGGTTTTTTCCACTCCAATATCGGAACGGAATGATTTTTGCTTCTTTTTTTCTTTCTTTTTTAAGATTTTAGCATCATAATCAGCTAGTGAATACAAATAGATGGGTCGCCTAAAGATAATAGATCTCAGCACACATTCTATTTTCAAAATTTAGAAGAAATTCGTAACAAATTAGGAAAATATGTGATTTTTTTTTTTTTTTTTTGCTAAATAGGAAACTATGTGATAGGCCTGAAAACAATGAGCAAAAGTTTGTGTACAAAATCACAAATTAGTATTCTCAATAGATTTATTTTCTGTAATTATTTTCGAAAGTAAGATATTATTATTCATATAAAATAGCCATATAACTTAGAGACCGTCACATTTTGACTATTTTACGAAAGACATATATCATATATGTCAGTTTTGTAAAAGAAAAGAGAGTAGATTTCTTCAGAAGTATTGGAAACCGGTAAAAAGATAAACGTACAAAAGTAAAACTGTTTCTTTGCAAGTACGGATGACAAAATGAGTAAGGATCATTATTATTTTTTTAATATCAGAAATACAAAATGAGAAAGTGAAAAATCCGAAGGATAAAGAAAATACAAAAAGCTTCTGAAAGAAAACTGCAGAAGATGGTCAGAAAGTCGTGCATGTAAAACACAATGCTAAAAATAAAATCCTAAAACTAATTTTGGTCTATAATTTTCAGCTTTCTAATCCGTGTCTCATTCATTCATTTCTTGCTCTTCATGAAGAAAGTGTCACGAGAAAGGCTTTTTCTTCTTTCATTTTCTGTTGTGCCGACACTCCTTTTACTCCTCTCTCTCTCTCTCTCTCTATTATTGTTGTTATTATTTTTGGTTTAGTAATTTACTTTAATATACGCGTTTGTCTTGAGTGATAAGCGTTCACGAAGTACTTGTCGTTAGCGATAAATTAATAGAAATGTGTATACGTATAAGTCTTGATTTTCTAACATTTAGGTTTTGTTTAATAGGAACGAGAAAAATATAGGTGAATGGATTAACTAAGACAAATGAAAAATGAAAAATAAAAAAAAGAGCGATGGATTACAATTTTTTTAAAAATTGATTCGCTTAACGTGAAGAAAGATTGGAATACATTCATTTAATGGATTAACTAAGACAAATGAAAACTAAATAAAAAAAGAGCGATGGATTACAAATTTTTAAACAATTAATTCGTATAACATGAAGAAAGATTGGAATACATTCATTTTTTTTGTTTGATATAAATTAAAATAGAGAGAAATGATTGATGTTTTGTGTAAAATTACTAAATTATCATTATTTTGCCTAATAATTATAGCGCTTAATGCATAACTTATTTTAATTTTTTGTTTCCATCCTTCTCAATCTTTTCAAATTGGAAGGGATAGTTTTTTGTGGGTCCTACAGAAATACAATTCTTCTCAATCCCTTCATTTTGTTTTTCATCATCTCTACCAAACAACACAATGGATTTATTTCTATAGTAAATCCCTCCATCTTAATCAATCTTGCTCAGAAAATATATTTTGCCATTAAAAATAATCTTTACAAATTTAGGCAAAATGAAATTTTATTTTGCATTATGTACCTCGGCTTACGACAATCCCTCCATCTTAATCAATCTTGCTTAGAAAATATATTTTTCCATTAAAAATAATCTTTACAAATTTAGGCAAAATGAAGTTTTATTTTGCATTATGTACCTCGGCCTACGACGGAATTGGAATCCGAAAATTTCAGGGAATAGAACTGATGAGGACATCTCAAGCATCAATGTGAAGAAAGGCCAATGCACTCATCAACAAATTTGGATGTTTTTTTTACTTGTTTTGTAACCTCTAGCTTTTAATTTTCATTACTTGGTGGTTTTTATTTTCTTAGAGGTTATGATTATTTATTTTGTGGTTATGTTTTTTTTCTCATTCATTTGGTTTTATATCCATTGAATTAGAATATGTAAGGTTTGTGTCTAGAGGTTATTATCTAGACTATATATATGTGTGTGTAAGCTCTAGTATGAACATCTTGGAAGATATATGAAAAAAAGTGTGTTTGTGTGTTTAGAGAGGATTCTCTTAGTCTAGAACTTATCAAGAATTTGTGCTCGAAATTCTTGTGGCGTTCGTCCGATTTATCGACGGGAATTTCGCAACCCATCGTGGCATCATTCGATCCATCCTAATTCGAAGGTTTCGAGCACGAAAGCTTCGTCTATATCCAAACCTTCCGATAGACGGTCTGCTCAAATTGAACTCCGACGAATCTCTCCGACGAATTCACATCAAGAACGGTGTTTTTTTGTTTGCGTTTGAACAAATAACGAATTAAATAAGGGACTACAATGCAAAAGAAAGAACAAATTGAAAAGGCCCCATTAAGACTTCTTTAAACAAACCCAAAAGAATAATTTTGGTGGCGGAAAGAGTGCCTATAAATAAGCCTAATAATTGATGTTATATTTGAGAAAGCATAGATGACGTTGACGAATGACTTTTGAGCTTGATTTTAGTATTGAATTCAATCTTTACAAACTGTTAGAGTCTCGAAGATGAAGATCGTAAGAATGTCGCGATTCGATTTTGACAAAATGGGAAACATGATTTCTATCAACCTCCGTGATGCCAAAATCTCAATATTCTCTTGCTCCATTGATATAAATTGATCCGTACAGTAATGTGTGACCTCCAGATGGGTTAGCCTGCTCTTTTTAATTAATTATTTTTTTTTTCTATAAATTCTCAATGGATAGAAGTTGATGTATTTTTTTGGTTGATGAATCTCTTGATATAAATCCAACGGGCCAGATAAAAATCCTATTTTTTATCCCGGATAAACCGAAATGGAGATTCATTCTAGTTTGAGTCTTGAGAAGCGAAACAGAATAATTCCGTTCCAATTGAACCTATAATAATAAAAAATAAAAAAAAAATAAAAAAATTCACTTCACATACTTTGGCATCAAAACGGAATTTCCAACAATATACCGCGCTTCTGATGTCCAAGATTAACGTACTTATGGTAAAGACAATGAAAATAATCACTAGAAAAAAAATTAAGCAGAGCAGAGCCAAGATATGATTCTGATTTAGCGTTCAATAATAGAAACCCTATTAATAGTAATTTACTCTAAAAGTATTTTTTTCTTTCTTGAGATTTTTTTCCGCGAGAAGAGGAAGACAACAAAATAGCATGATGAAGCAACAAACTCGATCATATAGCTAAAAATCGTGGTATTTGCATCTTATGTCACAAATTGGCAATCCAATTGCAAATAAGTCACACGCAAAAAATTTAGAAAGTTTTAGAGGAAGATAAAGTGATTTTTAATAAGGTATTGTGAAAATTCAGAAGACATGGAGTAAGTAATAAAAAGATTAAATGATGAGAGAGAGTAATTTGAAATTTACACATGTGACACGAATGTAAATACGTGACACAAATGCAATTTTGACAACTTTGTGACACAAATGCAAAAACCCGACGAATTTGCGACATTGACGCAAATTTCCCCTAAAAATCAAATATGTCACTTAGATAAGAAGCTTATCATAAATCTTCCTATTAAGTATTAAGTTATGGGACCTCAAATATCGTTGCTGGATTTTAATAAATAAACAAAACAAGCGTAATCAACTCGACATCTACATAATGGATGCTCATTCAGCTCCGTATATATCTAAAACAAACACTCTTGACAAGCCCTTTTTTGTTGTTTCTATTTTTATTTTTCATATACATATATAAAGAAAATTCCGGGTTACGTCTCCATTGATATTTTCAAGCAGATTATTGCAGCTGCTTAAAATAGTGTTTTACAAAAATAAATAAATCACAATCAGAATGGATGTAATTTGTGGATGAGAACTTGACTGATAATTCATTTAATTTTCTTGAACGAAAAATTTCATTGTTGGAGTTGAGTTGAGTTGAGTTGCAACATAAATGGCTGTTGAGGGAAAATATTTTTGACCCATATATACGGCAAATATTATAGTTTTTAATTATTAGAAAATAATTATTTATTATTATGACATATCAAAAATCGAGAAAATTTGTTGTAAGTAGCCAAATTTGTCATTCTTATTGGGGGAATAGCCCAAGTTTCATTTTATTAAGCAAATAGCTCATATATTCGGTTCAGACCATAATGCTCTCACTTCCTTCGCGAATAGGTTAATTTAATTAACGTATTGGAGTGAGTTAGGTTAATTAATTAACTTATTGGTTGAATATTAGCTTCGGTTCTGATTTTTTGTGAGTAAAGTTAAGTTACTAAATGATTGAATTATGAATTAGGTTAATTAATTGAATGCTTTGAATATCAATTGACTTAAGTTCTTATTTTTGTAATTTTTTTGTGAATTTCAAATCCTTAACGAATCAGTTAATTAATTAACCTAACTCACTCTAATACGTTAATTAAATTAACCTATTCGTGAATTTATAGGGAATCAACAAAATCAGAGATTTTTCTTTCTCTTCTTCTTTTTCTGCGACGAGGATTCGTCGAGGCCTCCGTCGAACCGGTTCAACTCGAGGCGGAGAGTCAACAGTCTCGGGAGATGAGCGAGCTCGGTCGCCGAAATCTCGCCGGTGAAACGGTTATGCGAGAAATCCAGTCTTTGGACTCGCCGAAGCTTCGAGATCTCGGAGCAGGAGGGCGTGGCGGCGGATGTGATGGAGGAGTCGTCGTCGGAGAGGTTTGAGGCGGCGGTGAGAGGGAAGGAGAGATATATATCAACAAATGAAGGAAGCGTTCCACAAAATAATGATTTTTAATCAAATAATCATTAATAGTTCTCAATTATATCAACCTTAACATATTTAAACATAACAATCACTATTAACAGAACAACACAAACTCAATTCGTAAAATTAAATTTGGTTTTCAATTAAAAAAAATCACTTCTATCAGACAAATTGTGGCATAAATACATGATATTTTTGGGTTTTTGCACTTATGTATTCATTCTATTTAAATTTAGCATCCACGTGACTTGCTGCTAACAATGGTCATAAAACATAATGTTCGGTATTTTTTATAGTCAAAAGAAATGGTATTTAAAGGTATCAAATCGAAAATATCAACTATTTATACCGCTATTAACCTTTTTTCTTAATTATCTATATGCCTAACTCTGCTTTTTTTTTTACTCAATTCCATTTGAACGATAAAACATATATATGTAAATAAAAAATTATATATAATTATTTAAAGTTTAAAGTTAAGGCTTATATGAAGAAAGAAATCCACTTGTGAAAAAAGAAAAACTAAAATTATGAGCAATTGTACCAGCAGTGGTGGTGGGATCAAGAAAAATGGGTACCCATAATATCCTTCTTTATTTCAAGACCCTTAAAAGTGAAATGATTTTCTGTACCAAAGCTAGCCAGTTCTCCTGCTTCTTCCACTACTATTCTTCTCATAATAGGTACTTCGTCTTCTTGTCCCTAACGTTACTCTCCATTTTATATTGCTCCATTGAAAAAGGTAAAATAGCGGCATAAATCCTAATATTTTTACGTGGATACAGTTTACTACTTATGTGCCGGCTAAAATACTTAATGTTTATACTCAGAGTCTCTGTTACTACCTACCATGTTAAATGCAAATAGAGACTCTAAATATAAACATTTAGCCCCTGTTTGGTTAACTTTTCTATTTTTGTTTTCTGTTTTCTGATTCTAAATTCTAGAAAACAGTTTTAGAAAAACTGTTTGGTTATAAATTCAGAAAAGAGATTTAGAATTATGTTTCTGTTTTCTTTGAAATTTGTTTAGAAAACAGAAAACAATGAAAAGTTGTTTTCTGTTTTATCTCTATACAATTGAATGGAAAACATAACCAAACAACATTTAAAATATTCTGAAACGTAATTCTAAATCTGTTTTTTAAATTTAAAAATTAGAATCAGAAAACAGAATTTAAAAACAGAAAACGAGTTTAGAAAACTAAACCAAACGGCCCCGTATTTTAGCCAGCGGAAAAAAAACAATAAGGAATAAATTGTATAGTGATTTATGCCGCCATCTTTCCATTGAAAAATAATAATATTCTGACGTTAATTTTTGTCATACCTGCACACATGAATATTTTTTTTCTAAAATTTATTCAAAACATATAAATGAATGAATCTGTATTTAAAATTAAAAAATTTCATTTATCTATCGCCATAGCCTCGTAGATACGGTTACGACATCACAATGATTATCGGGAGCTTCAAAAAAATAAAAAATACACTCGCTGACTCGCAATGATTATTGATTATTGCACGCCAACCTTACTGTATATTATGTTATAATTTCAAACAACTACTCGTTAGACTTCCAGGGAAAGGAGATGATAGTGAAATTGAAATGAAAAATTTGTTGGAAAAATAATTTATTTATTATTAATAGTTTAATAATATATATTATTTTTTGCTAGTTTATAAGAAACCCCGGACATCGTACTCATATTTGGATGTTTAAGTGTTAATTGTTTTAGCTGTGAGCTCGATTGGCTGTGAGCCTATTTAGTACCAATACATTGCAACTCGACAATTTTCAACACCTCATGTGTACTTTCATAGTCATCGTTGATAGATTTCAGAGTTGGAGTTATTGCATCTGATTTGAGAGGGTTTTCATTCATATTAGTATCACTTGTATGAATGACATTTCCTTGAAAAACTATGACACAAATATAATTAGACAAATTTCTATCAGAATTTCAAAATTCTAAAACTTTGTGAACAATCCTGAACCTGTAAAGTGCAATCACCATTTAGTTAAAGTTTTTATAGATAATATTGTTGTTGTAATTGTACTGAGATATCAAAACTGTCGTTGGTATGAGTATGAATATGAGAATGAGAGTGTCTTTCAACATAACAAATTTAGTTTTGTTCCCAATTTGGGATGTTAGCAGTGGCTTCATTCACCATCTTCACCAGAGTAACCTGCATTCAACATTACAAGAAAATGTGAATTCAGATAAATCAATTAAATTTAAAACAAAAGCATTGTTCACATGAGAATTAGGACCAAATAGAAGAACCAACGACAAAGCAAAGAAATGATATTAAAAAAAATATTGAGAAATCTATAGTTAAACAACTTAATGAGTTGATCGGAAGAATAAAATTGACGCTCCGGACTGAACTGCGATCTTAAATACAGGGAAAAATGTGAGACCTAAAAATATGCAAATTAAAGCATGCTTTTCTTCTTATATATTACTCGATTAAAAAAAATAATAATAAAAAAAACCCTGAGTGAACATACCACACTTTCAGGAACCCCGGGTGGTGGCAAGGAGATATTTTTTGGCGGCGGTCCACGTAAATGAGATCTCTTGTCGAATCTCCACTCTCCGATTTTACCGTATGTTAATTCACCCTGAAACACACAAAATTCAGAGGCTCAAGTACTACTAGAGCTAGTACTACCAATACCAGACTATAAAAGAAGGTAAGCGTTCAATAACGGAATAATAAAATCAAAGTGAAGATATCACCTTCATGTTGTAGTCACATCCGTATGTGTAATGGATTATGTACTTATTGGTAGTCTCCAAATCCCACGGGGGCTGCGATTATTCACATACATATATGTACAGACAGAGAGAGAGAGAGATCAAAAGCCGAGACTAAGTAAATCTCAACTCAAACAATCGGTGGTTTTTAGATTCGTTGCCGAACCTGAAGCATGAAGTCTTTGCGAAGAATGTGGTGGGCCCCGTGTAAAGCGGATGCCACGGCATAGGCATACCTTTGTTGAACAAAAAAGACAATGCCGATTTCAACACTCGAGTAATAATTATAAATAAATAAAAATTGGATTATAATGATTGTATTGATTCCTTCCTTGGCACTTACATTTCGAGCACCCATCCAAAGGCTTTGTCAGTCTCCGGGTCGTCTTTCATTCTCAAAGAAACATTCATCCATGTCGGAGCAATCTTTTCGAGCATCTCCTGCGTTATTAATATTTTTGAATAAAAAAGAATTGGATCAAGACCCGCCGCCGACAACAAAAGCAGAAGAGCTAAATGTCAAGAAAAAAGAACATACAAGGGAATTGATGAGAAAAAGTCAACCGAATAGAGGTCATTACCTTTTTTATAATTACAGGGGAATTTCCGATGGGATCAACGTTCGTGACCGGGCCATTTTCTTCAGGGAAAAACTTGCGCACGATCTTTTCTTGCTTAGACGGCGTGATATAGAAAAACGGGAAAGCAGCGGGATTATCTCCGTGAGACAAATTTGGAAGAGGCCTTACAAATACGTGATCCGGCTCTGCCATTAGTATGTAGCTGCAACAACGGAATACGTTTTCCATGTTATCACTGTGCTCACAAAAAAAGTAATATATATATAAAATAAATAAAGAGCTCACTCTTCTTCGATTGTAGCTTTATCAAGCCACTGAACAAAAGCCCATGGCCTGTTTAGCACAATATATCCCTGCAACGATATCAAAAATTCGGCTAATAGTCTTAGTAAGTGTGATCTAGATCATAAAAGAGAATAAATAAAAAAAATTAAAAAGGAGACTGAATTGCTGAATTAATACCCCAAAAACTCAAAACGTTTGGAGCTTCAACACAGTAAGGCCAACTTAAAGAGAGGCAACGTAGATTCACCAGAAAAACACATGTATATATAACTTAAAAATTTCTTAACATAGCCATCGTCTCACAAGTCATATTCCATGCTAAAATTTGTGGCAAGAAAAATTATATTATACTAAAAAAAACTAAAACTACTTGAAATCATAAAAATAAAAATAAATTATAATTATTATCATCTTACAAGCCTGAATAAAGGACACTTTCTCAGATCGTTCTTAATCAACCGATCAACCACATATTTCAAGCTACTAGCCTAGTACCATCATCAAGTGAACAATTCTCCCCAAACTCTCCTAGTTTCCAATGAAGACATAACAACTGGACAAACAAGAAGCAACGCGAATCGCCAAACGAAGAAGTAAAAGAACGAAAAAAGCGAAGTGGCATCAATTACCCGGTCAAGACCCGCGGGAAGAGGGTCAACGACAAGAGAGGGAATCTCGTCCATCAAGTTATCGGGGCTCCCCGAGTGAAGAATCCGAGTGAAACCGCCCATGTCCGAGCCGGGCAAATCCTTCTGCTTCTTGTACCAGTAGTACATGATTCGGCACTGCCATTTGCTGTACGGAGCGTCCGTCGCTGTCAGAGCCACGTGGAACCGCGACGACTTCGAACCCTTCTCACTCCTCAAATTCTTTGGCTTCTCCACGATCGGGTCGGTCACTAATCTGAGCACCGATTCGTCGTCGCTCAGCTCGCCGGTAGTGGCCGGAGATCTATAGTTTATCACCGTCGTCAACACGTTGTACGTCACCAAGAAAAACCCCGTGGCCACGAGAACCAAGAGCAAAGGCGATGCTCGTTTCATTGAAGGCTTATTTTTTTCCTTTCTTGATTATGATTTATTGCTGCGCGGTTGAGTAGAGATCAGTTCCTAATCATCCCGGGAAATTTCGGGTGTCTCGGTTCTAGAAATGAGGAAAATAAAAAATCGGTCAAGGTCATAGGAAAGGGTTAGTATTGTTTGAAAACAAGTGATGGGTATAACTGATAAACATGAATCATCTCACTTAATTCGACTTTGAATACTCACATAAGTTGAATCTAGAGATACTAATCGTCCCAAATCTGCCATTACCTATTCAGAGCATCGTATTTAAGAACATGGAAGAAGAAAAAAGGAACTGATAATAGTTCAGAATTATGTAACTATATGAAGAGAAAACGGAAAGTCAAACTCCAATGAACAACCTAAGCTTGATTCGAAAGCCAGAGAAGGGAAATCGCCAAACAATTAATCAACCGTGTATTGCAATGCAAGAAAATAGTTCAACCCGTGAAAAGAAAAATAAAAAGTTAAACGAAACGTAAATTTGAAATCAGAATCAGACCTCCTTGAACAAGTGAAGATGCGAAAGAGCTGAAAAGTCAACTCCGAGACCCAGAAGATTCAGACGGCAAAGATGACAACAATTGAATATGAAAGAGTCGTGGGAATTAAATAAAGATCAAAGCTTTGAAACCTTTGACGCGTTTAAATGGTGACGCAGGGATTGAGAGGAACTTATTTGTAAATACTATTTCTAAAAGAACCCACCAAAGCGTCCGTTGCGTTGCCTTCAAAACGGCAAAAAAATTAGAGCTGTAGAGACGACTTCTCTCTCCCCGATATTAATTAGGATTTAGGAACACGTAAAGAATATTTTTTACACGAAAAAGAGTAAGACATGTAAAATACGTTTATTTATTTTTGGGAAATTATGTTGGAAAAAATATTATTATCCAAAGGGGATAGATCGGTTTGTAAGTGTTGAGTTTCGTGTATAAATTGCAATTTAGATTAATTTCTGTCACATAGGGATAATTATATTTGTTAGTTATTTAGTGTTTAGATCAGCTCCAATGGAGAATTTTATAACTAAAGTAAGAATTTTCAATGGAAGAAACTCTACAACTTCAAAATTCTATATTTGGTGTGGTTTTTATACTAAATAAACGGTGTTGCACAAAATTTAGTGTAAAGATTATACCAAATCATTAAGTATTAATATAATCTAGTTAATTCATAATCTTTAATTAAAAATACATATTTTAATGAAAAATTACACAGACTAAGCCACTTGAAATGTTGGTATTACAATCTAATCAACGTTTCATTTAAGTTTCAAATATAGTAACAAATGATTATGTGGTTTTATTAGTTATTTAACAAATTACTACATTAACCTTTATTAAAATCGCATGAACATAAACATGTAGCCACCAATTTGATTGCCTGAAGTGAATCCTTCAATATCTGAGAGGCAACTCGAGTACGGCTGATATTCAGTAAGTCCGAGCTGGGACTTCAAGGCTACGTAGATGCAGACAATAGAGGCGACGTCGACAGCAGGAAGAGCACGTCCGGATACGTCTACACGTTTGGAGGGACGGTAATCTGCTGGGTGTTGAGGTTGCAAAAGATTATTACCTTGTCGAGCTGTAAGACGGAGTACGTGGCCATCACCGAGGCCACAAAGGAGATGATATG
The DNA here is from genome assembly GCF_054948205.1 of Urtica dioica subsp. dioica. Classification (NCBI taxonomy): domain Eukaryota; kingdom Viridiplantae; phylum Streptophyta; class Magnoliopsida; order Rosales; family Urticaceae; genus Urtica; species Urtica dioica. Next base: position 16,224,112 of record NC_142767.1, read on the forward strand.
ACTGCAGACATTTATGCACGACTTGGATCAAGACCACGACAGGAGTGTACTATACAGTGATAGCCAGAGTGCCATTCAATTGGGAAAGAACCCGGTGTATCATGCTCTGACAAAGCATATACAGTTGCGATACCACTTCATCAGATCGACATTAGAAGATGGAGTGCTAGTGCATGAGAAGATCGCAGAAAGTCATAATCCAGCTGACATGTTGACGAAATTAGTGCAATTGACAAACTGAAGTTGTGCTCAACTTCAGTTGGACTCCTTGCTTGAAGATCGGAGTCGCTGCTGCAGATGGAGACATGTGATAAGATTAGTCTCCAAGTGGGAGATTGTTAGAGAGGTGTGGAACCTAGTCGGCGCCGATGTGACGACTGAAGACCTTACGACGATGATTTGCGGCCTGTCTATTTGCCTTAATGTTTTTCCTATAAATACCATATGCGCCGAAGTTCTTTGTAGAGCGCAAGAGAGTTGAAAACACATTTTCTCCCGATTTAAGTTTTAGTGAGAATCTTCTGCAGCGGCAAAGTGGACGTTGCTTTCGCATTGAAAGTGAATCACTATAAATCCGTGTGTGCTAATTTCGTTAAGTATGCTACATCCTACTAAACAATAAAAACAGTAGTTCAGATCTAATACTCATATATAGTCATTTAGTGGGCCATCGCTAATTTCTTTTTTTAATGAGTAATCTTTTGTTGGAATGAAGTGTGTTTGAAGGAAATTAAAAAGTGTTTAATTTTATGGTTGATCGTTTGTGAACAGTTTTGTGACTTTAATGGCGTTGAAGGCTTAAGTTTTATACGGACTTTATGGAGCATTATGTGCTGCAATTTTATATTAAAAAATTGATCAAATGATTGTCTATAAAAGGTTGGTTAGTCTTTTCATTCATAAGAGGAAAATAGGAGAGTTTTCCATATCTTGTGACTGAAAAGAAGAAGCACAAAATTTCTCTAACTTTTCCCTCAATACTCTCGAAATGGTGGTGGTGTTCAGGCATATGTTCAAATTCGCCGGAGTTGAAAACGATGGTGCTATGTTCAATTCATACATTGTTATATCTTTAGAGGCGGTTGCTCATATTTTACAGTACCCGGTGGGAGAGCAATAACGCTTTAAGAAAATCGTCTAATGAGCCTCGACGTTCCCTATTTCCTTTTGTTTTAAAGTTTGGGTTATCGGTTGTATTTAATTAATTATTTTACTTCATGTCTACGTTTCTAGTTTATTAATTTCTCACTATTTTATTTAATTATTATACAATTTGTTTATTTTTTCCGCCAATATTAGAAATATGACTAATATCTTTTTGTACTTTAACTTTTATGGAGTCTCACAAACACTCGAGTCCCTATCAGACGATTACAGAGAAGGCACAATTCGACGATGAAGGTAAGACCAAGAAGAAGAAAACGACATCTAAATAACCAAACCCAAATACAAGACCGAAAACTAAAACCAAAACTTGTCTTGAATGGAATAACATCCACCTCACCTATGAATGATTGTACCATCATCCTAGATACCAATGACCTAAGCTATGAGCTATTTCGAATTTAAATGTCACTAACTTTAATACATCTAAATAACCAAACCTAAATACAAGACCGAAAACTAAAACCAAAACTTAAGTCTTGAATGGAATAGCATCCACCTCACCTATGAATGATTGTACCGTCATCCTAGATACCAATGACCTAAGCTATGAGCTATTTTCGAATTTAAATGTCACTAACTTTAATAAAATAAAATAAAAGCCATTTATGAATTTTAATGTCACTAACTATTTTGAAAATAAAAAAATCTTACTAACTTACTACATTTTTAAATATATTATGACTATGTCTTATATTTTGTCGCGGAAAATCTAATATTGCTGAAATAATACCAAAGAAAACTTGTAACAATACTACATAATAAAAGCCGCAAATAAAAGCGATTTATGAATTTAGATGTCACTAACTATTTTGAACATAATTTGTTTTTTTTACTAACTTACCACATTTTTAAATATATTATGACTTTGTCCTCTATATTTGTAGCGTAAAATCTAATATCGCTGGAATAATACCAAAGAAAACTTGCAACAACTACATAATAAAAGCCCCCAGCAATATTTTAATGCATGTCAGTGCATGAACAAAAGAGTACTATGAAAAAAAAAAAGTAGATCAAGAATTTTGAACGAACAGTCATCAATTTGTATATATTGGTGATCACCAAAAATTTGATCGAATAGCACTGAATTATATGCAATTCAATGGGAAGCAACATAATATATTATTGATCGCTCATCCTGATTTCCTCGGTGACATGATAACATATGTATGACTCTCTTCATTCAATAGTATAACCGAGCTATGAAGCTCTGTGAATTGCAGAGGACACGTCACCATTGAAATAGTCTTCTCTAGTCAACTTGTGACGTGTGTCCTCCTCGATCTGAATTGTGCGAGATGATTTGAACGGCTTTATATGAATGAGTCTAATCTTGTCCAAAGTCCGTGATCTTATTTTGATTACATCCCAGCTTGTTCTTCGGCCTCAGTTCTTTGCACATTCAAACCCGAACTCAACACATGTATGCCAAATTCGGTCCTCGCCATAGATGAGGCCTAGAATGCTCTGCTCGGGATCGTGGGCTAAGTTCCTTCGATAGGATCATGAATTCAAAATTGCAAGTCGCATTTTATTTTTGTATAAAGTGGATATAGTCGTACACTAACAATAATCTGATTATTAGATGGACAAAAGTTCTTGAATGATTTATTTTGCCGAGCTTCTTAATACAATGATAAGTTTATTAAAGGAATTTAATATCTAATAAAGAGCAATAAAACCTAATTACTATTATGAATTACTGATCATATTGATTCAAATAAAATAACTAATTAAAATTTAAAATAAAATTTAATCATAAAAATTGGAGACTATACCCTTTACAATATGGAATATTCCATATTTGAATTAAAATTTTGATTAGTTTATAGTTCGAAATAATAAGTTTTGATTTATAGATTAGATTTTAAGTTGTTTCTCCTCGAAAGGTCAACAATTTCATACAAAAAATAAAGCTAAATTACTTCCAAATTGACAAAACATGTGTTTTTTTTTTTTACTTAGGATTATAATGCAAATTACTCAAATACATTATATGATGTAAATAAGAAAATATTCTTTGTTTTTTCATGCCCGCCACCTCATTGCTTACGTAGACACACCATTCTCAGCAGCTCTTATAGGGCCGTTTAATACAATCTACTATTTTATTCTGTATAACAAACTTGACTCGTACCAAATTCCAATTAAGCTATTAAACTATTGGTCAATACACACCTCACGAGTCATGAAATATATTCGAAACAGTTTTAACGTTGTGTTTGAGCTTAGATTACTCCATTATAGTCGGTGTTAAGAAATCAACGACAAATCAAAGTAATTGACACGTGAAGAAAAAATCGCTACATGAGAAAATTCACTTACACCTATTATATCGAGATTGATCTTAATCACTAGATGTTACAAAATTATCAATGCTGATAGTTTGATTTTACAAGTACACGAGAAATATTCTTTAGATTCTTAAATATCGATATTCGTCTATAAATTGTCTATACCAACAGATATTTCGTAAGGATTTACAATTAAGTAGAGTTTTCATTTATATGGTAGTTTAACCTAAATATGCGGAGAAAGAAAAAACAAATTAAAGATCAATAATGCCAACTTATTATATTACCATAAATAGTAAATAGTACAAATACCATTAGAAATTAGAACAAAGAAATTACAAAAAAAAAAATTAGGTGTAACATTTTCAAAATAATGGCTATTTTAAATCATTTCATAGTATATAACGTTTTTTTTTTTCAAACGGTAAACACTAGAAATAACCGTTCAAAGTCCTACGACCCGATGGTGGAGACTCAGAAACTAACGAGAATACATTATGGATGGGCCTGATCAACTTAAGAGCTCAGAAAAAGTGTCGACTATAAAATGAAAACTCAGAGAAGAAAAAACGGATGTTGTCAACGCAAACATTATGTCATCTCATTTTTTTGTAGATTCATGTGTAATGAGAAACATTATTCATATCGATGTTTCTCGTATCGTTATAAATTTTTGTGTAAAGCCCTCGGATGTAGATCGTATTCGTTGTTCATTTCCAATCCTCCAACAATTACTGTTCTCATAATGATCTCAATTATTTTAAGAAGTATGGTGTTATAGACGTTTTTCAATATTTTATGCGACAAATGCAAATATTTTAGTAATTTCATATAAGATGTCGTCTATGAGCTCACAATAATCAGGCTCTGTTTAGAACTCAAAAAATGTGAAAGATTAAAAAAATGAGAATTCGTTGTCTTTCTCTAACTTTATAAATTGAAAAACATCATAGAGAAATTTGATTTTCACCACTTCTGAACTTAACAAGAGAATTTCGATTTTCCTATGTATTTTTATTTTTTAATCAAATTTTCATTTTACCTCATGTTACGGGATAAATTAGTCAGACTCCGATCTGGCTAGTCGGACTACCGAGCAGAAATATGAATCCAGCACCGAGCTCAGGTTAAGTAAACCCAAGGGCCATCTATTGAAAATGAACGAACCGTTCATAAGTTAAGAACGAAACCCACCGATCAGAACTTCGAAGAGAAGAGAAGAACGTGGGACAAAGACTAGTCAAAACTAATAGAAAACATGTTTCAAGCTCTAAAACGCACACCTCGACGGTTCAGGAACCACACGAGGAGCATTAACCGCCCACCTCAGAGAGAGGCGAAAGGCAGTTACCCATAACCGTCCAGAACGTGGGATTGATCACCCCACGTTCCTCAAAATAACCGTCAAAGACACGACCAGATGAGTATAAATAGAGGCAGCAGCACAGAACGAGACACGGACTTTTTTACACACTTTCTTTCACTTGAAATCTCTAGAAAACATTGCTCTCTTGTATTAGATTCGTCTGTATAAAGAGAAAGTCTTGTCTAAATCACCTCTGTACTCGGAGGCTTTGTACTCGGAGTCAGTGTATTTTCGTGAGATATTGTTGTACTAATTTTACAGGTCAACAACTCACATTCTCACATTTTCCGAGTTCCAAAGGAACCCTCGTAATTATACCAGTTTATGCTTTAAGAATGTAAAGATAAAACTTTGTAAACATAAACGGCTCTCGTATAAATTATCAAAATATGAACAACCTCTACTAATACCAACAAATATACAGATGCCACACCGGATATAGAAATCCCCTTAAATTCGGGTCACAAACATTTTTTTACCTGTCGTCGGGACATGGTAAAATTGCACGGTCATTCCGGTTAAAAACAATTAAAAGCTGTGTAATTATTGATTAATTAAATAATTAAGGCAAAAGAAAGGCCATTCTCATACTGTCCACATGGACGGCCAACAACCCCCACGGGACGGGCTACAAATATCTGACACGCATTTCAGCTTCTGCACAAAACCAATTATTTATCACTCAGTTTCAGTTTCAGTTTCAGTTTTTATTTCAGAGAGAGAGAGAGAGAGATGGAAGCAATGGCAGTGGCAAAACCGTTAATAAAAGTGGTTGCTATCTGCGGCTCTATCAGAAAAGCATCGATCCACGGTGGACTTATTCGAGCGGGTATACATATTTTTATATCTATATTTGTTCGTTTGGGTCAACGGTAGTTTTTTTGCGTTTCGATTTCGAAAGAGAATTTTCAGACCTTGACACATTTCTTTTTGTGCATTATCGTATTTCTGTTTAGCGATTGATATCAGCAAGGAATCTATGAAAGGGATAGAGATTGAGTACGTGGATGTATCACCGCTTCCAATGCTCAACACCGATCTCGAAGTCGACGGGACTTTCCCGCCGGCCGTCGAGTCCTTTCGCCGGAAAATTCTTGAAGCCGACGCCTTTCTTTTTGCCTCGCCGGAGTACAATTACTCCGTCACTGGTACTCTTTTTTATCTCAATAATATAGAAAGAAAATTGGTAACTGAGAATAAGCTAGGAAGCTTCTGTAGAAATGGGTAGAGAAAGTGTTTGTGTGATGATTAAAATTCAGCAAATAAGCAAATTAAAATGCATTCCAACACGTGGAAATTTTTTCTTTGATGTTTACAATTTTTTAAGAAATTATATACTATTTTATAGACTCTATTTAACTTTATTTATGTTGTACAATTTTATTTATAAAAAAAAAAAAAAATCATCTTAAATAACTATTTATAATTTAAAAGTTATTTTTTTAGAATGATTTAAAATTAGCAATGCTATTTGGCACGGCTCACGATTTTCAACGATCCACTCAGAAGTTGACACGTGGATGTTTAATACTTTTGGGTGGTCACGTGTCAACTTCTGAGTGGATCGTTGAAAATCGTGAGACGTGCCAAAAATCATTCCCGATTTAAAATAGTCACTTTAACAACGGTATTTTCATAGCTTTTAGAATTTCCTAGTACATTTTCTTTCCTTTCAGCAAAGCAAAAGTCACATTTTTCTTTGAATCTTATATCTGGAATCTTGTAGTATCAAGCGGTCCTGAAATTGATCTACTTCCCTGTGGATTTGTTCTCTTTTGTTTATTTGGGTTTTCCCATTTTCTTGACCTTTATGGATTATGTTACTATCCTTTTCTTTTCCTATAGGTACAATTTCTGGTTTTATTTAGATCTTTATTAATTGGTTAAAAAAAATTGATTAATTTCAATTGAGATTTTTTGGTTAACCTCGATTAATTATTAGAAAGTAAATCACTAAAAAAATGATATTATATGTACTATCTTATTGCTAAAAATAATAAACTAACCTACCAACAATTTCAACTAAATGATTTTTTATTAACAAGAAAAAGCTTCATTAATATATATTCCGCGAAAAGAGAGGAACCATATCATCACATATAAAATAACAAACCAAAAATCATATCGAATCTCCAATCTTTCAATAAAACAAAAAAATCATATTACTCATATTCAATGAACGCAACATCATAATGACCAACACTTTTCTTTTCATTTTTTTTTATATCGCAAGCACCAATGAAGAATGCCCAATAAACACGAGACCGCATTAGCCTAAAACGCATATACCTTAATTTATTGTATAATCTCAATTGACGAGCTTTGCTTTAATTTGGCTGACTTTTTGTCTAATTAAATATAATTTTTCAGCCCCGTTGAAGAATGCACTGGATTGGGCGTCTCGGCCCCCAAATGTTTGGGGCAACAAAGCCGCGGCCATCGTGAGCGCCGGAGGAAACTTCGGCGGTGGAAGATCGCAATACCATCTTCGCCAAATTGGAGTCTTCCTCGATCTTCACTTCATAAACAAACCCGAGTTCAATGTGTGGGCGTATTTGCCCCCGAAAAAGTTCGACTCCGATGGTAACTTGATCGATGAAGCCTCCAAAGCGAGGCTGAAAGAAGTTCTCATTTCGCTGCAGGCCTTCACTTTGAGGCTCAAGAACTGAGCAAATAAAATATCAAAAAATCTTCATTGATGTCTGTTTTAGTTTGAATCCCTTTTGTGTCCCTCTCTAATAAAGACGCGTTTCTCTGATTTGACTACTCGCAAATGAAACACCAACTGTTTCACAAAAAGGACGGCACATAAAAATTATCTCAACGGTCTTGAACACCATGAAAGCCAGTAATCAAGCCATGGAAAATTAATGAAGCAAGCCATAAATGGGCAAATAAACCTGCAGGCTATTTGAACTATTCTTTAGAGCAATACTACATAGATTTTATAGCGAAGCATAGCTAGAAGTTCATCAATGTGACATAATCCCGCGACCACGAAACTTAAAAGGCCGAAATCTCACATGTGCTAACAATAAAATAATTTAAAAAAAATCTAAAAATGAAAATACAAATAAAACGATGGCGGGTTGGTCACGATCATCCTAAATTAATTGTACAGACACAATAAACACCGTCCACAAAGAAGAAGGCCGTCACTGAAAAGGAAACAGTTAGTTATCGCTACCTCCTATTTTCTTTACAGACCCCTCCTCCATAATTTTTTTTGCTTGGTTTCGGTAACATTCTCGACTACTAAATAGCGCTTCCAGATCTAAAACACAAGGTAACATCATCGAACATAAACACACACACAGAGAGGGACAAACACAGAGGGGACCGGTGGATGAGAGTATTGTTTCAAGCTGGAACCACCACCGTCGGTGGTGGTGGTGGCTGGTGTTGAACTGCCTCTTCTCTTAATGGGGCGTTGAGGTCCATCACAGAGAGCTCTTCCAATTCTTGGACGGCTGCGATCGCGGTGGCCGAGCTGTCGTGGGTTAGTTCGGGCTTTAGCATTCCAACAGCTTGCTTGACCTTCGTTTGCTGGTTCAGAGTAACATGTCAGTAACACCCAAATCAACGGCTACATGATGTATAATCTAATCACAAGCTGAAATATGAACATGGAGATTTTAGAAACTTACAAAGTAATCGAGTTTTCTCTTGAGATCTCCATTTGCAGCAATTAGTGCATCAGATGCTCCGGGAAGAGCCGGTGCTGTATGTGCAATCTTTTTTTTTTTTCCCCCATAAACACAAATAGAAAGGGACGGAGTCAAACACACACACAAAATGACCTTAAAAGAGGATGATTAACTTATAAGTATTACTTATATGGACATGTTCAATAATTTCATCTTCTGTGAAAAACATTGTTTCTGCAATTAGATAGTTTGTCAAAACATGACTGCAATTTGATAAGATCAATGGAAAGAGATGACACTAAAACAGGAGCGTGACATAAAGAACCCTGTATTAGACCAGTTACTGATCATTAGAATAACCATATATGCTTTGTTTTCTTTTAAATAAATAAATTTAAAAAAAAAAAAAAAAAAAAAAAAAAAAACGGCATAAGGTAAAATTGTATATACAATTTCCTAAAACAATCTGAACAAATGCTTTCGTGAAATTCCAAAGAAGAAATAGAACCTACTGCTCCAAACCTGATTATGACCAGACACATTTTCACTTCAACTTCACAGATCTCAAATCTTGTGTTTATAGAAAATTTGTCATATCTGAAAAACGCTTTCGACAAATAAACTTCCATATTAATTAACAAACTACTTACGTGTGGAATTGAATGCTTCATCAGAAGCAATATCAGCCTTTCTATATTTTGAATGTATCAAATGAATATAGAATAGTAGCAGATTATCTAAAAAAGATAGGCTATATGTGATAACTTACACTTCTTCAAGATTTCTTAAATAATTAAAATTGCATTACTAACAACTTACAGATAGAATCAAAATCCAAAGATCACATAAAAAAAAAATCCTACGAAAAGACGATCTTGTATGTGACTTACCGATAAACATAACAAAAAAAAAGAAAGATATGGTAATAAATGATAATGTGAAGTCCTTTAACCTAGCAATATGCATATTGCTTGGTCAACTTTATATATTAATAAACCACATATATTTCATTTCTACAAGTTTACTTCTACTAGATGCCCTCTATAATAGCTGCCACAAAAATAAAAAGTAATAAATAAACCTAGCGACATGAGTGTCGAGATATAGTCCTATAAATTAATATTTTCCTGTTACTGTCATCGGAGCTCCTAATTTATTCATTATCATTATATCACGGAATTATAGTATACATCTTGTATGTCAGTTTCAAACTCCTCTACTCAATTTCTTTGTAATAGCCATGGTGTCCGGGTTAAACCCGACTACAATCCACGAGGCCCTGGCATCCTCTACACTATTATATATATATCTACTTTTCTTTAGTTCCGTGCGCAACCCCAAACGTCCAGCCTACTTTAAAGAACAAATCTTTACTAAAAAAATACCAGCGACATAAAAAATTGAAGCATTAAAATGATGAACTAAAGAAACTACTCACCTTCCTGGGCCGGCCGACAGACCTACCAGTAGAGCTTCTAAGTTTATTGACACCACCAGAAAGCTTGGGCGGTCTACCACGCCGCTTCCCAGAAGCAAAGGTACTACCAGCCACACCCGAGTTCTTCTTTGGCCTGCCTCTGGACCTCGGAGTCACCGCTATTACACCGGGGATACTGTTTTGGTCGACCACACCCACAATAGGCACATTGGCCGTCGCCGTCGTCGCGTATGGAATGACCATTGTCTTGGGCTCCGCTTTCGACGGGCGGCCCGGGCCTCTCTTGGGCCCCGACGGGCCCAGAACAGACTTGGGCTTCCGAGGACGCCCCGGGCCCTTCTTCGACAGCCTTGTGCCCACCAGCTTGGCCTTCGAGCCCGGGGGTCGGCCTCTACGCTTCATCCCGAACCCGGGCGCACCGCCTTGTGACGGTACCCCTGCGACTGCCATGATTTTGCGGGGGCGTCCAGGGCGTTTCTTCGCAACTTCCGCGGGGGCGCTGGGCTCGTCAGCGAGTCCAAGAGCAACAAACACGGGCTGAGCCTGAGGATTCGGCTGGGCAGTAGGTTGGCCGTTGAATTGAGCGGCTTCCGGGGCAGTGGTTTGACCGTTGAACTGGAAAGTTGGCTGTGGAAAAGGTTGGCCAATAATAGGCTGCTCAGGATGCTGCAAAACGGGATGGTCTGGATTCGGATAAATAGTCTGTGAAATGGGCTGGACCGCGGGCTGGGCGTTGGTGGGATCGGGCTTGGGCTTAGGAGGGCGTCCCCGGCCTCTAGGAGTACCCGAGGGAAGAACGGTTTGAGTTTGCATAGCCGGTGCTGCACCAGAATCAGGCTTCGGGAGCTTGTAAGACTTCTTGACCATAACGAGATGGCCGCTGCTCTTCAACTTCTTGAGGTTGTGACTTAACAAGGCAGAGTGATTCGACGGAAGGCCCGCATAGGATTGCTCAATGTACTTGGCGATCGCCCTTTTGCTTGACCCGTCCCTCTCCTTTAGCGCTTCGACGGCCGAGGATATCATCTGCAGAAATGTAGAGTTCGTCTCAGATAAGATAATCAACAATCAAAATTAAAAAAAAAAAAAAAAAAAAAAAAAAAAAAAAAAAAAATTCACTCGCCTCTGCGTATGACGGGTGATGAGGGTTTGGGGCTAGGGGAGCAGTTGAATTCGGGGTCGGGTTGGCAGCCGAATGGCTTATGTTGTTTTGGACTTCTGCTTGAACATCTATGGGAACATTGTGAAAGATGGTAGGGACCGCAAATACGGGGTTCACGATAGGAATGGGAGGGGAATTGGATGGCAGAGGTGGTGCTGGTATAGGTGCCGGTGGAGGAAATGTATCCATATATATAGAGAGAGGAGAGAGTCACAGGTTGGTTAATGATGCGAGAAGTAAAGAAACTCTTCTGAAGCTTTAAAAGGGCAAAAGTGAGGTTAATGTAGAAAAACGATACAAACGCCTCTACGCCATAGTAACTTCTGCAAACGAAAAACCTAGTAAATAATATTTACAATTTACGATAAAGGATGGTATAATGTAGGAAATCGCAAGTTCACCAAATGAATTTTTTTAGCTACTTGATGGAATAGACATAAATTTTACATATAGAAGACAAAATATATAAAAAAAAAAAAAATATAAAAAAAAAATATAAAAAGTACATTTACATAAAAATACAGAATAAAGGACGCTGTTTATCATGATATAGTTTACAGTACAGGGAAAAATGACAACGCTATAGTACAAGTATAACTCAAAATTATTAGTTAACAATGAGATTTGGTCAATATTTTGTTCTGAAGCGGTGATGATGCAATAATTAGAAAGAAATTTATATTAATCATGCATTAAACACTAAATAGTACGATATAAATCAATCAATCAACACATCACATTTCCAATTAAGAAAAGGGGGACGCAACTAAATACCCAATTTAAAGTTACGAATTTGCAAAATCAAGTTTGTCTCAATTTAATGAAATAGCCAAAATGTACAATAATTTGGTTTTAAAAAAAAATTGTCCAAAATTAATTTTTTTGAAAGTGTGATAAATTGCTTATAATAATCGTCAAAAATTTTAATCTTGGCCGTCAAAAATTTTGAAAATGTAAATTTGGCTACTTTACTGAAAAGTTAAAACTTTGACTATTTTGCTGATCAATAAGTTTCAAATGGCTACTTTGTACAATTTTTACGAATTTTTCCGTAAAGGGAAAAATTGATCCCGCAAAGTAGCCTTCTATAGTTGGATTGAGAAAGTGCTATCTTAGAACATTTTAAAAAAAAAAAAAAAAAAAAACGGGTTCGTCATACACAGACTGCATTACCATAATTGACAAGATAATCCATAATCTAATGATTATAACCTGATTGCATTAAGCAAAGCCCAGACATAAGTTAACAACAACAACCAGAAAAACGAACAAGCGCACCAAGAAAAATCATTTGGAATTTCCTATTCAAAGTATGACAATATATTGTAATAAACAATTAACCTGAGCATCAATCAAAATGCAAAAATAAAATTATTTTTTTAAAAGGAAAATAAAATACCCTTCAATATGAGAAATAAAAAAATATATATCCAAACCTGCAGAGCATGCGAGAAAGAAATCCTAACGAAAAAAAAAAAAGAAAGGGAAAGAAAAAAAAAAAACAGATTTCACTCTGTATGACTGTATATAATCCCATTAGTCTATAGTTTTTGTAAGGCTTTTCTTTTTCCTTTTTTTTATGTATAAATCAAACTCACGTTGCTACTGAGAATAAGAAACAGAAAACCCCATTACTAATAGTCATACACATGTATTTAAAAAAATTAATCTAAAAAGTTCTAATTTTATGGAATTGCAATAACTGGTTAATATTTAATCCCATGGTTTTTTTAGCAGCATTTTTATTATTATGAATAGCCCCTGGTGTTAAAAATTAAAATGAACAAAGGCATAAAAAAATGATAAAAAATAAAAATATAAAAAAATCTTACGACTACAACTAAAATATATACTCTATAGTGTAAAATTAAACACTGTACGGCTAAATTAAGCGAGAGAGAGAAAGAGAGAGAGAACCCAGTACTTAAATTATATACTTACACACCGTGTCAAATTTTCTTAGAGCATTATGTGAGGGTTTCATATTTAACCTAACTCGACAGTCGTTTCGCTACTCAAAGAGGACTACCTGACACTTGAATCTTTCTTTCTTCTACATTTATCACAAACCAAACAAGACCTAGAAAATCTCAACTTCCAAATTTGCAAAGCAAGGAAATAAAAATCGATGTTTAAGTAAAAATTCAAAACCACAACGCCGAAGTTTCGAGTAAAAAATTGGGGGTTAGGGTTATAAATTTATCTCAGAATCAAACAAACACAAAGAAATTATACCTTGGAGATGAGTGCTTAAACCTTGAGCTAGTACTTCTCACCAGAGTATCAACAATCGACGATTTCCATGAAACAATTTGTAGAGAGAGAAACTCGGAATGAAAGTGAGAGCTAGAGAGAGAAAAAGAAAAAAAAGAAAATACAAAACAAAACAAAAACAACGAAAAACAAATGAAATGAAAGACGAAAAAAAGCAACAAAAATGAAAAGGCTTTTTCAATTCTACAGGATCTGGAAAACTCCGCCAATGACGTTAATACCCCTAAAATTTTGGTCCCACTTGAGCCGAGTTTCGGCTTTAACGGTAAGCTCGTCAGAAGGGTATTTCTGTATTTCGGAAAGGTTAATAATATCTGATGTTTTACTCATCCCGTTCCCCGAATTTTTTATTTGAAATTTGGTAAATCAATGGTTAATTGAGAATTAATCTGACGGTCCAGATTAGCCATCATAAAAGGTACGTCAGCAATGTAACTTTTCCATCTCTCATTCTTTTTTTTTTTATCGGATTTTCTAACTCTTATTCTTTTCCTCTTTTTTTTTTGCTCTGAATTTCCAACTCTCATTCATCTAATCGTTTGGAGCCCTTTTTACTCCTCCCTCACACTATCTGCCACATGTCATTTTTCAATTTTTAGTTGATTACTAATTTTTTTTGAAAATTATATTAAGCATTAATATTACATCATAAATCAAAATATGTTAGTAATGATATTTATAAATAAAAAAAATTGGAGGGGGTTTTTTTTTTCTTGAAAAAATTGGACGGCCTCATTATATACGTTGCCTTGCCTAAAACTCTAGGAGATCAGCGATGATGATTTACGTTGACGAAGTCAAATTTAATTTTAGGAGAACCTATTTGATAAAAATATAATATTTATAAAAAAAAATAGAAGTGTAAGAAATTTTCTTAGAAAGATAAATATGAAAAAAAAACAATAATTTTAAATTACAAATATAAAAAAAAAATTAAAAACAAGATAAATATAGAACTTTTAAAAATTCAAGATGTATCCAATTGCCTCCGCTCATATACTTACAAGTATTATACCCGCGCGTTGCTGTTGAATAATTAATATATTTTAATTTAGAGGAAGAAATATATAAAGACATGTTCAGAAATATTTAAGTTTGAGAAAAAAAATGTATTTAAAGTTTTTTTGAGACATTTTTATCTTTATGATATAAAAAAAAAAAAAAAAAAATACGAATGAACACTATTTATATTTAGGGTTCAATATCTTACTTTTTCTTTAAAAAAAATTCTTAAAAAAAACATTGTTCATTAAATAGTACTTTTTTTTTAGTAGGGGCACTATCGGCCAGAATTACATTATATATTAGCAGTGCAAAGCGCAGTTGACACTATCGGCCAAGATTACATAGTAGGTGGCACTATTGGCCAAGACTACATACTTATTAGAATAAATCCTAGGGGGCATGCATTTCTGCATCTCATGGGGGTTTGAACCTATGACCTCTCCGTTGAGGTGAGTGTGGGATTACCGCTAGACCAAGCTAGCTACCACCATTAAATAGTACTTTTGTGGATAGAGGAGTTTCTTTTATTTTTTATATATAATATAATATACGTACGCTTATTATCATATGTTTTATATATAAAAAGGGGATTAGCTTTCACATTCAAACAAATAATAAATTAAAATATGAGGCGTTATGATGTAATTAATAACATTAAGAAATAAAATTTACTTACCAAAATTGTTGTGTATGTATGTATAGATATAATTTATAGATATATATATATATATATATATATATATCCTAATATAAGTTATAACTAGTAATGATTGATGTAATTTTTAAAATAATAAAATAGAAGTAGAGAAAACATGAAATATATCGTTTGGCATTGCGGCTTATTATACGTTCGTTGACTTCTTTTTATGCGTGTGTATTTATTTTCTCTAAAAAAACACATTATGAATGGCGACATTTACATTTCATCTTAAAAATAATTAGATGTTTGTCAATATTTTTTTTACAGGAATAGAATAAGGGTTCTCTTAGCAAAATTGTTATATATTTTCAAAAAAAAAAAAAAAAAAATGGTAGGTACCGCATACAAGTGACACTTATGCATACTGATATCAGTTCAAATCATAGATTGCATTTTAATACGTCTCGTTGTCGACATCAACTTCACATGTTTGATGATGTTTTACACCTTTGTGATACTTAACATTTGTCATATACCACTCATCTTTTATTTGTTTTTTATTAATAATAAATGTAATTTGTCTAAATAGAAAACAAAACTCTTGGATTTTTTTCAGGTTAATGCTCTGTCGAACATTGGCTCTATGGTGGCCAGCTCAAGGCAGATCTAGATTGTACATGTGGTGATGGATTAAATTGTTCTTCCCACTGATCTCGGCTCACGTTTGATTCCGACGAGTAAAAGTAGACAAAATGATTAACTGATTAAACTTCTAATCATTTAAAAAAGTAATAACGGTTAATTATTAATCGTTCAAAATGGTTACAAATTTAATCGGTTAATTGTATTTTTTAGAACGGTTAACCAATTAACCGTTAGTCACAATATTATTTTTTTCTTGATAGTTAATTGATTGAGGTTAACAATAATTATAACCGGTTAAAATAAAAATTAATCGATCAGTTAATTTTAACCGATCAAAATGTCCACCTGACTTCTAGTTCTTGGAGTCGAGTACTTATTGTATTTGTAGGTAGAGTGTGTGGTTTCCTCTTGGAGAGTGTGGATTATATAAGAGGATGTCCCTTAGAAGATGGAACATTGTCTCTTAAAAAGAATTTATTTAAAAAAAAATCGCTATATGTTTTTGTATGAGGTTTGTTGGCGTTCGTATTATAATATTATGTTTCCTAAGAAATAAATTTTTTGAAAATTAAAGGTCAATTGTTACATATTTTGAACATTTGAAGAAATTACTACTGACAAAGACAACAACAACAAAAAATCATTATAAAGAACATATTATGACATTTAAATATTTAGGGTATATTTAAAAGATAGCAAATGAAGTTTTTGAAAATTAAAGGTCAATTGTCACAGATTTTGGACATTTGAAGAAATTGCTACTGACACAACAACAACAAAAATCATTATAAAGAAAATATTGTGTCATTTAAATATTTCGGGTATATTTAAAAGATAAACAATGAGGTCATGAGATATATGTGATATTTAAGAAAGCCAAATGTATTGTTGTAGCAATTGATAACTAACAGAATAATAGATGATATTTACAAGCCGCTCTAACTAAATAGCTAAATCAAAACATAAAATTTTCTAAATAATCCATATTCTATTTATATTGTAAAATAGACGTATACACCATTATAAACCACATTAAAAT
Source organism: Urtica dioica subsp. dioica (assembly GCF_054948205.1). NCBI lineage: Eukaryota > Viridiplantae > Streptophyta > Magnoliopsida > Rosales > Urticaceae > Urtica > Urtica dioica. Next base: position 16,240,789 of record NC_142767.1, read on the forward strand.
TAAAATGACATAACTACCTTTATTACTTCATGAGTGTTGATGTCAGGTTCGAACTTCAACAATGACGAGACAAACAAAAATATGTGTTGTGTCGTTTTAGATTTAGAGCGTGGATCTCAAGAAACCGTCGTATAAAGATAACGATAAACAATGATAAACTGAGAATGCAAAGATAAAATGGAATCAGATGGAAAAAATGAGTACGATTTTATTTATGTTGCGATCTCAATTACGAATATTGAACTCAGCAATTTGAATAATGAATAGCGAACTAAAAAATATAACTGAGAAGAAAATAACGATAATAATTATATGAAAAAGAACATGCATTTCTTTTAAGAAGAGGTGAATTTATACGACCATGAGGTGTGCAATCTTCAGGGACGCGTTGATGACTTCGTCCATTTATCCGTTCTTGTCACGCCATGCCGTCTACTTGGTTGATTGTTCGGGAGGAAATTGTCATCAGATCCGGGGACTTAAGGATAAATGGTGCATCTCTCGTAGACTTCAACTTTGTGGAATCTTCTTATAGAAGCAGGCTAGACTTGTATTGAGAATATGGGGTGGGCCCGAACATGCTACAACTTACGTGCATAAACGACAGTGGAAAGGTGTCATCCTGTCGTTTGGTCGTGACTCTTATTTGGGCTATTGGGCTTTTCAACCCAATATTATTCATTCATAAAAAGGGGCTAAACTCTACAACCACAACGAGTACCAAAAAAATAGCAACAAAAAAATGTCCCTTTATTAGAATATATATTCAAATTTCTTTATAAGTAGAGGGATGCCAAGAAAATTTAAAAAAAAAAACTCGATATTCAAATATCTTTCTATTCATTATTGAAAAATTGTATATTCGTAGCCCCATTCAAAATTTTGAGCGACTATAGACTTTCACATTTCATAATTTGTAACTTTTTTAAAGTAGTTTATATTGGTAATATTGGCCAAACATATTCATAAAAGTACAAATTCTAAACTTAGTAGATATTTTCACAAAATTGAAAAAAAAATGTAAGAGAGAGACACAACGAATCAAAAACTAAGAGCGAAGAAATTGAAAACACTAAAACTGACACCGTCTAATAACACAAAATATATGTACAAGTTTGTTTATAGCTGTTAATATGGCTTAATATTGGCGACACACGTCCCAAAAATTATGAAAAACCAATAAAAACGATAAGCAACTAAGGTATAGTTTCACTCCCTTCTTAGTTGGATGGTATATACTAGTTGATAATAGTTTTTCGAGAACAATGATCTTGGCACTCGAGGACGGTCCACAATATTGCTTTGACTCATAATTACCAAAAGACCAAGTATCATCTAATACAGACTCACTTTTCTTTCACTCCATGAAATCGCTACATATGCATATAAACATAAGAAAATAAATAAGCAAAACAATTAATCAGCCATAACCGATTGAGTAGGGTATGAAACAATCCACCTTTAACTGAGTTTCGAGTCTTTTGGTATGCGGAATTGAGATCTGATAATTTGAAATAAAAAATATTTATAAAATTTCTGGTTTTACAAACTTGTCTTTGATGGAAAATAAAACGTATTAACAATATCACACGTTGCATGAGAGAGAGAGAGATTTTAACTTTCGTTATTGATGACCTTCTACACCTTTGATATGAGGATTTTGGGCATTTGGTTAAATGAGTTTACATCTATATGGATGTTTAAAAGAAAGAAAGGAAAAATTGCATATGTTTGCAAACGGTGTGCGTGCGTGGGAAAAAAAGACATATATATACCCCTTGTTTTAACGAAATATCGAGTTTAAATTTTGATTTAAAAATGTCAAGTTTGTACTCTCTGTTTGATCAAAATGACAAATTTATACCCTAAAATAGATAATAGTGTCACAAATATTTTTTTTTATTGACTTTTCATTGATGTTAACTCTAATATTTATATGCAAACTCCATTTTATTATTATTCACAGTGACCTATATATAATTTACTTAAAAACGACAAAACAAACAACAATCACTGGAGCATGGAGAATATAGACAGAGGAATAGAGTAAAATTTACAGTCGATAGTCATCAAAATCACTTATTCGAGCGTCAAATTCAGGGCTTAGAGTTGCAATTCGAACACGGAAGGAAAACATATCTTGGAAAGTAGGACTTTTAGTAGTCTATTTCGATTTATGACTATTTTTTTGTTTGAAAATTAGAAATTTGGGGGCTTTAGTACTGGTTTAGGTTTGATTCGGTTTTTAATATCAGATTTAACATTGATAAAAATTCAATATAAGGAATATATGTGACACTATAATATATTTTATGGTATAATTTCATCCTTTTAATTAAACAGAGAGTACAGATTCGATATTTTTGAAAATCAAAAGTTAAACTCGATATTTCACTAAAATACAAAGTATATATATGTCATTTTTCCTTATTACTTATCCAAGTATTTGGTAACATGAGTCCATGTAATAAATTGGAAATACGAAAATATATTATTTACCATTATTATTCACTTGGAGCTACAATTCCAAAGCATCATGCCATAAGTACTCTCATGTGGTCACGGTCACGCTTTGGCTTATTATGCGTTTTTCATTTCATCTGCTACTGATGTCACATATATATTTATAACTTTGTCGTCAATTGAATACGAGCGATCAATTTAGATTCAAAATTCCTTCTACTCCTACTAATTTTGTTTTTATAAATCGTATAATCCTTTCAAAAAAAACATATTGCGGGTGAGTCATGATAAAACAGCTTATTCTTGTGAACATCCTTAGGCAATTATAATGGATCTTATTGGTGCAATATTTAAACGGATCATTTCATTATTAGAAGTCTCTCCATTTAAAATATACATTGAAAATCAAATTAGGATCTTATATTTTCTCTCTCTTATCTCCCAAATCTTAACCACCGCGTTCTTTCTCTCAAAAAATCAAGACTTGAACTTTTAATCTTCGGTCTCCACCAATAAAGACTCTTGACATATGAAAATGTGCTTTTTATTTTTATTTTTTATTCATATTTTGGTTTTTTTTATTACGTTTGAGGAAATGGCGGTATAAATACCTAAACTTTTCAACTTTATATACTTATATATTCGTTCTTTTTTTTCGGCGGCATGAATGCCTAATGTCTTGTTTTAGTTGCATTGTTACTGTCAAACCGTTAAACTTTGACAGAAAGACGCGTCGCGGCCGCCGAAAAAGAATGAGTATATAAATGTATAAACTCATAAACATTAGTTATTTATGCTCCAGTTTTCTCAAAAAGATAAGTTTTACTCCGTTTTAACAAAAAAAAAAAAAAAATTTTGGGAATTTTCTTAAATAGGTGTTGAAGCAGATTTTTGCAAAGAGAATTTTTATTTCATAGAATATAATGAAACTCGGATTATGTTATTTTTCAAGGTTAAATTATAATATTTCCTTCAATTATGTATTTTTTCATAAAGAGAAATAAGAATTTGATCTTACTAGGTCTCGATGGCCGGTATTGAGTAAATTGATCTTTTTATAAATGGACTGTCTGGAATAATATTATAATCCAAGTTTAATTATCATATTGTGAAATGGAGCTTCTTTTTGCAATCTACTTTAACATCTATTTAAGAAATCTCAAATTTTTGTGTTAAAATGGAGTCGAACTTATTTTTTTTAAGAAATTGAGACATAAATACCAAATACTTATATACTCAATTATTTTTTTTGGCGACGACCACGTGCCTTTCTGTCCAAATTTAACGGTTTGGTAGTAACGGTGCAACTAAAACAAGACGTTAGGTATTTATGCCGCCGAAAAAAAAGAGAGTATATAAGTGTATGAAACTGAAAATATTAGGTATTTATGCCGATATTCCCTCATTATGTTTCAATAATTCAGAGTTATTAGATCTGGTTTTTATACCGCCCGATTTTCAATCGGAGTAGTTTTGTTTTGAATATTTCTTCACATTTGAATCTCAGATCTAAGATATAGTTTTCTTTGGGCGTGAATCTCAGTCGGACAAGACCCTTGAAACCGTAATATGCAGCAGACGAAGAACGACGTTTTCGTTCGTGATTCATCTAGTAATATGATAATGATTGGTTACCTGCATAAACGGCTAACTCACATGTTATTTTTTTTTATTGCATTTATGATTGTTTGTAGTTCACTTTTCATCTTCTTGCTATAGAAGTTTTTGAATTTATTTTGCGCTATTCTTGTAATCTAAGCTTTATGCTTTTATCAATATTTTTTTTAAGGAACACTTTATAAAAAATAAAAAAAAAATCAAATTAGGATCTTAAATTAACGATCTAGAAATTTTGTGAAAAAAACAACTACATAAATTAGTCATGATTTTCAAGTTTCGCAGGAAGGCTTTCCAAAAAGCCCAAAGGAGTCTCAGTAAACGACATAGCGATTCACCACATATTAAGTAGGGAAAATTACTAAAATAGCATTTTTAAGGTGCAAACATGTCCAAAATAGCAGATATTTCCAATCATTGAAAAATTAGTATTTTTTCAAACGTATTTTCTATAAATAAAGTATAAAAATTAAGAAATTACAATATTTTTTTCAGTACAATTTTTAAGCACGCTACTTTTGCACTAAAGTACAAAAAAAAAAAAAATTACAAACTACTGGAAGCAATTACTACTATTAAGAATATGGTGATGTAGCTAAATAGTCAATTTAAAGTTAGAAATTTGTAAAATAGCCAAAATTTGTCTTAATTTAGTGAAATAATCAAAATGTGCAGTAAGTTGGTTTGAAAAAAAATTTGAACTCAAGATTTTTTTTTTTTTTTAAGTGATAAGTTGCTTATAATAATCGTCAAAAAATTTAATCTTAGTTGTCAAATTTTTTTTGAAAACGTAAGTTTGACTACTTTGCTGAAAAGTTGAAATCTTGGCTATTTTACTAATCAATAAGTTTCCAATGACTATTTTGTACAATTTTTCCTTGAGAATATGAGACCGACTCATCACCAAATAATTATAAAATATTTTTTTTAACTATTTAAAAATCACAAAATAAAATAAATTAGTTTTAAACGTCAAAAAATGAAATATTATTACGTTAGAGGTAAATATACCGAACCCTTTTCGTCCCAAAGATTGAAATAAGATAGACTTCAATCGTACGGCTTAAAAATTATAGGGGGACAAGTGTATCTATCTGTGCAAAAAAATAAAACATATATCCAATCAATTTGTGATAAATTTATTACAAATTGAATTTTTTACTAAATATTATCATAAAATACAAATTTTTGTGACAATATATTCACAAAGCGATCATAGATATGTTTATTTAATTAATGAAAAAATCTACCATTTTAATAGAAGCAGAGACTACTTCTATAACTAATATGCATATATAATCGAAAATTGAAGAAGAAACGGTCATCGAAGTGGTTGAATTTTTATTTATTTATAAAGGGTTCTTCAAGGGGTATATTGAGAAAAGACAAAGACTACAAGAATATCGAAAATGAAATTAAAAAACTTTTGTACGAAGAAGATGAAAAGTAAATACAAACAATCATAAATACAACAAATCATAAATACAACAAATTACTCGTTGTGTTACCCGTCTATGTAGGTAGTCAGTGATTATCGTATTATTACACGAATCACGAGCGAATATGTCGGTCTTTGTTAATTGTCGATTACAATTTTAGGGGTTTTATCCAACTAAAATTCACACTTAAAAAAAATCATATGTTAGATTTTAGATTCAAATCAACAGAAATATTCAAAACCACTTTGATCAAATATCGGGATGGGACAAAAGTCAGATATAATAAGTGTGAATGATTTAAACTACATAATCAAAAGAAAAAACAAAACATGGAGGAAAAAAATAAAAATAAAAAATACATTTTTATTAGGTCGAGAGTCTTTCATTGATCGAGATCACCAGAATCTCTGTATCTCAGAGAAAACGACGACCACGAAAATTGAAAGTTTATATTTTTTATTTTTTGGGAGAGAAAGTATAACTACGGTCGAAGCAGCTGTGCATTATTACCATGAACCAGACAATCAACCACATAAATGTGCTCTTGTCTAACCCTACAAACATGCCTTTCATATTATTAACTTGTTTGAAATATTAAAATCTCATTGTTCCCTAAAAATCCATTGGAATATCATACTCTTGTCAATTTGGCCCCCTCTATAACTCTTACGCAGTTGAGGATATTAAGGTTGACACGTTCATTATGTCCTTTCCCTGTATATTATATCCTCTAATATAGGATATATTTATATATATAATTGTGGAAAAAATGATATTTTCTCGCACAATTATAGGCTATATTGCATTTAATTCACACACGTGTGTATGTGACTATGTGTATATTTGGATATGGATTACGACTGTGTGCATGTATATAAAAAGGTACGTATAATATAGAAACTTTAGCGAAACACTTCTTTTCAAGGAATTCAAGTCATGACATGTCAATGAAAAAGTAGATTATGCATTCACATCATGTATGCATATATACCGTACAACTGTTACCATTTTAGTTCACCATATCATTTCAGATTAAATACGTCTTATCAGTGTTACAAGTCTCTTTTAGACACAAAAACATCATTATACTTGTACATCTATAGATTATATACATACATTCTTTAGTCTGTGTCAAAAATCAAAATCACTGTCACCTTTGTTATACGTGTCTGTTGTCATATTGTTGTTGATACGATGGTATATATTATCGTTGGAAACATACATAGAGATGATATGCATGACTGTAAATATAAACCATTGTTGGATCCAGTGACGGAACCAGTACAGGCCCAGCAAGGGCTTAAGCCCCCTCAAAAAAAAAAATTTGCACTTTTTGTCCATTTTAAAAAAAAATTACATTTTTTTCCCTTGAAAATTTATACTTTTGGCCTAATTTTTATAAATTTTTTACAATCAAGCCCCCCCTTGAATTTTTTTTTCAAATTAGCCCCCCCTGATGAGCTTTTCTGGCTCCGTCACTGGTTGGATCCATCAGAAACTCTTTATCTCAATGCCGACCTTGATAAAAAACGGACAAAAAATAATATTGGTAATCAAATATTATTGATTAGCAAACAGTTAAATACTTGATTTTAATAAACAAACAGTTAAATAAATTAGGAAATGACGACATAAATACTTGATTTTTCAGAAACATACACTTAAATATATATATATATATATTTTCTCAATAAAAATATTTAATATTGAGTTTCTGTTGCACCGTTAAACAAAGTGAGTAAAAGTTGACGAAAATACAAGTCGCTGTCTGAGATTAAACACAATTTTCTTTTTTTTTTTCCCTTAAATTTTGATTAAAAATGCCTTTAATATTATAATTAAATATTAATTATATCATTACCAATATTTTTAATATTACAAAATTAATTAAGTATTTGCCTAAAAATGATATTATTAATGTTTGATTAATTTTAAGAAATAATTATTAAATCATTTTTATAATAAAAAATTAATCGATTATTTTCTAAAAATAATATTATAAAAATATCAAATCAATTTTAATATAAAAATTGATAATATTAAAAAAAACTAGTTAAGAATTTTTCTAAAAAATATATTTTAATGCTCGTTTAATTTTAAGGAATAAATATTAAACCATTTTAATAATATCAGTAATGCTTAATTATCATATAAAAATCATTTGTAATTAATTTTTTAATATAAAAATGATATTATTAATGTTTTGTAAATTTTAAGGAAATAATATCAAATTGTGTTTAAATTGAAGCTGTCATGTGTATATCCGTAAATCTTAATTGACTTTATTTAATGGTGCAAGAGAAACCTAACATTGTATATTTTTGCCGCGAAAAAAATAAGTATATAAGTGTATGTTTCCAAAAAAATTAGATATTTATGCCGCCATTTCCTTTGAATAAATATACATGTTAGTGCATTTTGCTAAGTTAGAATTATAATAAGACATTTGTAACTAATTATGCCACATCAAACTTGATAATTTTATTATAGTCAACGTTTAGAAAGTTTTAAACAAATAACCAAAATGATGAGTTGGTTGATTAAGCATGTTGAAATACCTAACACGCCTTTTATCAATATGGATAGTTTTTTAATTAATTCTTTTATTTCGTAATTAATGACACGTTTTTATTCCTTTTTTATTTTTTTTAATAGTAGTTACTTATTGTTGATTAGAAGCAATATTTTGAATTCGAATGATGCCCGTATTTTTATGCTCACTCTTCTTAGTTATCGGATTTTGCTAATTGCTCTCATTTTTTTTTTAACGTATCAAACATATAAAAAAAAAATTAGCCATCGCTCTTGCTTTCATTTTAGTTGTCTGGTACGACGCAACATTACATCAGTAAAAATTAGCCTTTATTTGTCCATGCGTACAATACAACACAACATTTACATTAGTAAATAACTGACAAATAAATGTAAATTATTAAATATAATGGCCATAATTAACTATACTTTTTTTTTCTTTTTTTTTTTTTACCTTGGTAATTGTTTATGGTGCTTGCTCTTCAGGGATATTCGTCTGATCGATCGAAATTATCAGAACGATATTAATCTAATACAGTACAAACATTTCCAAAATCTATAGTAATGTATATATGCAGAATCGTTTTATTTACTACTATTTTCAAAACTTTCCAGATCGATTTGAAAAGTATTTATCTGTGCTATTTAAAATGTTCTAACATTCACAATGGTAATCGAAGGATAGCAAACACAATTTTTTTTTAATCTCTGTTTCTGTTTTATTAAAGCTCATCGAAAAAACAAACAACATCTATATACACGAACATTGATCGGTGTGTAGAACTTATATTTCAGAAAATATATCGAACTCCTGCTTCTTCTTCGTTCTTTTGAAGATGATTTATGGGTGTTTTTGTTTACAGAAAAAGCAAAGGAATGAAATTTATGGACTTTTTATTTTTAAATAATGAAGGTCGCGTATATAGGAAAGTGGTTATTAATGAGAAATTTCATTAATTGGGCTTAATAATTGATTAAATATCAAATTTGGACCTTAACTTAATTAAATATCCGAAAATGGACTTTTGGGTTAAAACCGGACAAAAATACCCTTAGACCATTTCAAATAAAAAAAGCCCGCTATCTCTCTCTCTCTCTCTCTCTCTCTCTCTCTACTCAGTCGAACAAAGCTAAAAAAAACGAAATCAAACCCATATGATCTCATACGATTCCATACGATATATTAGAGATCTCATATATTACGACCTTGTACGATTCAATACGATATACTACGATGGCGTACGATAAACAAGCTTCAATCTCCGGCGGCGGTGATGCCCAGAAATCCCGACCTCTCAAAACGTCGAAAAATGTTAGTTTTTCAACTAATTTTTTTGTTAAATCTCATCGAAAATAGTCAGAATAGGTGATAGGACTTAGGATTAATCTGATTTGTGGTTATTTGAGCTGTTTTGGATCGGATCTAGAAAGTTAGGGTTAAAAATTGGGGCTGAAATACGATGAGAATCATGCATCGTACGATGTCGTACGATGTTGTACGATGTCGTACGATGAAATTCATAGAGCTCTACGATGCGATACGATGGTGTACGATGGGTTTATGTTTTCTCAAAAATTGTCGTATGATGCTGTACGATGCTATACGATGCTATACGATGATATTTTTAAAAAATTTAATTTCTTGTTTTACGATGCTATACGATGCTGTACGATGCTATACGATGATATTTTTAAAAAATTTAATTTCTTGCTATACGATGCTGTACGATGCTATACGATGATTTTTTAAAAAAATTTAATTTCTTGTTTTACGATGATATACGATGCTGTACGATGAATTTTTTAAAAAAATTAATTTCTTGTTTTACGATGATATACGATGCTGTACGATGCTATACGATGATTTTTACCAATATATGAAAGAGATCCCCGTATGCGCGGCGCGCGACTGTCTCTGCGCGGCGCGCGGTCTCGAGAAATTGAATTGTGATTCTGATTTAATTTTGTTGTTTTTTTTAGGACAATTTAAACTACATATACAACGTCTCATTCCCGGGGCGTATCACGTACGGTGGGACGAGGATCTTGAAGCTTGTACGGAGTAGATTCGATGAGCTCGGGATAAAAGAACGAATCCTCGGGACTCCGTTCGAGCAATTTTTTACGGAGAGCGAGCTTGGTTTCTCACCGGTGCTCGTACATACTCTCCTTCAGAAGAAGATCGAGGCGACGGTACGGGGGGAGATACATTTTGGTATCGGAGGCAAACGAGTACGATTTGGACGCCTCGAGTACGCACTCGTCTCGGGGATGACTTATGAAGACGGTCCGACCAAAGCCGAACAAGACGAGCGAAAGAACGATGGATTGATCACGGATCACTTGAACGGCGTTGCCGGAAGCAAGTTGAGCGCGTTGATCAACGCGTTCACCATATGTCGAAGCCCTGACGCTGCGTTCAAGCTCGGGCTGCTCGTATTCGTCTACGGGTATCTTCTGGGGCAGCCGGCCAACAAAGCCATCGAAGAAAGGTGGCAGAAATTTCTATACATCGTTCAAGACCTCCCCTTCTTCTTCAAGATGCCTTGGGGAAATTTGAGTTGGGCAGAGACGTATTCCAGCCTGTCGGTGAACCTACGGCGTTATCACGAAATGCTGCCAAAGAAGTTGAAGGACAAGCCGGATGTGGCACAGAAAGAGGCCAAGTACACATTGACGGGTAATCTCCATACCCTTCATTACTGGGCGTACGAGGCTATCCCAGAGATCGGGATGAGGTTCGGGTCGAACCAGGGGATTCGTGTGCCCCGGATGCACTCGTGGTCTAGTAATGTGCTCATAATGGGCAAAGACATCGAGGCGGTCTTGAATAAAAAAACGGTAACTTTTTATTATTTATCGTTTATTAATGTATTTTACATTATTTTGGAATATTGGTAACGTTTATTAATGTATTGTAGGTGGGTGTTCTTCAAATGCTGAGACCAAGGGCACCAGAGAAAGAAATGTTCACTCTCCTCGAGACACAGACGAGCAAATGTTTGTATCCCATAGACGTCGAGGGAGAAGATGCGACAGAGCCGCGAGACATCGAAGAAGAAATAGATCGAGTCGCGACTGTTGCAGAAGATGCCATCGTCGGAGACTCCGACGACGAACACGTGTCAGACACTCCACGTGTTCGTCTTGCTAGTCCGACCACTACCGCAATGGGATCGAGGCCCACAGCGACCTCTCGCGCCGACATTCCCGAGACCTTTGTCATAACACGGGAAATGTGGGAAGAAATGCGAGCTTCCCAAGAACAACTGCGAGCATCTCAAGAACAAATGCTAGCATCCCAAAAACGAATGATTCAGTCACAAGGGATAGTCTTACGTTCTCTTTGCACGACCGTTCGTAGAGTTGAGCGCATGAGTGTTAGACATGTTAGATTTTGTGACAAGTTTAAATCAATTTAACGTTTTAAAGTAGAGTTTAAATTTAATTTAACGTTTTAAAGTTGAGTTTAAATTTAATTTAATGTTTTAGAGTTAAGTTTAAATATAATTTAACGTTTTAGAGTTAAGTTTAAATATAATTTAACGTTTTAGAGTTAAGTTTAAAATTTAGAGTTGAGTTTAAATTTTATTTTAACATTTTAGAGTTAAGTTTAAATTTTTGTGACAAGTTTAAATCAATTTAACGTTTTAGAGTTGAGTTTAAATTTAATTTAACGTTTTAAAGTTGAGTTTAAATTTAATTTAACGTTTTAGAGTTAAGTTTAAATATAATTTAACGTTTTAGAGTTAAGTTTAAATATAATTTAACGTTTTAGAGTTAAGTTTAAAATTTAGAGTTGAGTTTAAATTTTATTTTAACGTTTTAGAGTTAAGTTTAAATTTTTGTGACAAGTTTAAATTTTGTGACATATTTTATTACTTTGACTTTCAGCTTTCTATGTGGAAGAGGCTGAACATTTTGTTCGAGGACGCAACGGGCTTGCCTGGGGGTGAAATTCCCACGACCCAAGCTGATGGTCGTAAACGCCGGACCCCTTTTCCTCCTCCTCCTCCGGCGGCTAGTCAAAAGCCGGCGTCTCCATCGCATGAGGCAGAGCCGTCTTCTACGCATCGCGAGTCATCGAAGAAGTCAGAGCCGTCTTCTACGCATCGCGAGTCATCGAAGACGTCGAAGAAGCCGCCTTCAACGCATCGCGAGTCGTCGAAGCGATCGGAGATCAAGCCGGTGACTTCTCCCAGGTTGTCGACGTCTTCGTCGAGTCCTCGTAGAGAAGACATTTCGGATAAGCTACGCCCGCTCACAACTCCTCTAAGGAAAAGACAGAAGGCACAGCTTACTCCGGCACGTCCAGATCGGCAAGTGCGACAAAAGACGTCGCGTTGGGCCGAATTCATTGATCCGACGAGGCCCAAGTATTTGGAAAAGCCGATCCCCAAGTTCAAGCCGTTGAATGACGCGAAGCAAAAAGAGTTTGATAATTTCGTTAAGTTGCGGATAAAAAAGTGGGACGGCAAGTTCATGGAGTCTGTTCGACTGAAGACGTGCGACGAAGACACGATTTTCTTCGACACGATATTGACAGAAACCAGATGGCTACATGATTCGGTACGTTATTATATAAATCTCTTTCACTTTCCCTATCAATTTAAAATAACGCTATATGTTTCTAATGTCTCAGCATATTGATGCTATGATTCGCATGGTTCGGGCTCGCCAACGAGCTCTCGACGGATATCGGCAAGACGTCCGAATCATGGATCGTCGGTGGGTCCAGCACGTGTACGGCCGATTCAGAACGGAAGAAGCGAACATCAACAAGGCCATCGAGCTGGGAGCAGAGCCCGAACCCGTGGACTGGGACATGAGGGCAACTATTAGCCCGATGACTGGGTATAGGGACGCCGATATTTTGCCTTGGGATGGTGCTCGCGAGATCCTGTTCGTCGTGAACTTCCAGAACATTCATTGGTTCACATTTCGGATCGACATCGAGGCCTGGACCATTACCGTCCTCGACTGCCAAAAGGATCTCATGCAGTCGTCGAACCATCAAAAGGACTTCACTGAGCTGATGGAGGTACGTAAAATGTTATGTTATTCACAATTATTACCTTAGAGCAACAATTAATTAAATTATAAGGGTTACTTAACATTGATAAAATGTTTATTATTCAGACTTGGAGTCGAGCATTTGCTAGGATTGTGGCCATAGGTGGTTTCTTCAAGAACCATCCCAACTCTTACCGGGAGACTGAGCATGGTGAAATTAAGTTCACTAACCTGACGTGGATCGTCGATGACAAGGTCCCACAATGTGCATACAGGTAAACATGTTCTTTTAAAAAAGTTTTTTTGACTACTTAATTGAACTTTTTTTGACAAGTTTTAAACAATTATGTTTTTATTGACAAGTTATTTTAGAAGTTTGGTTTTTTTTTTTTACAAGTTTTTTGACAAGTTTATTGAACTTTTTTTTGACAATTATGTTTTTATTGACAAGTTTTAAACAATTATGTTTATATTGACAATTTATGTTTTTAAACAATTAGTTAATTGAACTTTTTTTTTCAAGTTATGTTTCAACTTTTTTTGACAATTTCTTTTACTTATTCTTGTGTTGTAGCGGTGATTGCGGGATGTTCGCACTGAAGTATGTCGAGCACCTAGTACTGAACGAATCATTTGACACTCTTCAAAGTGTCAATATGAGAACGTTCAGGAAGAAATGGTGCGTGGACTTATTCTACAACCACCTTATCCCGTGATTTTGTATTTTCGGATGTTTATTTTTTATGTTTTTGGTTTTCTATGTAATAGTACCTTATAAACATATTATCGAGATGATTTGTTGACTATTGATTGAATATGTTTTTTATTGTACCTTATAAACATGTAATTCAATGAAAGAGATTCACAAAAAAAAAAAAACAACAAAAATTCACACATTCACAAAGGGTTTAGAACTCGAGACATTTGTGACGAAAACGAGTCTTGGGACAAAAGCGAGATGAGATCTTCGTCGTTCTCACATAGTTGAATTGCGAAAAGGTCCATGAGACGGATGACACTCCATTAAACTAGATAAAAAAGTCACTCAAATAAACGTTAAAGTTTTAAACTTAAAAATAAAAATAACACAAAGTCTAAAGTTTTAATCCCTCCAAGTGCATGTTTTTCTGTTATGTCCCCTACCACCACATTTCCCGCATTTTCGCTGGACGACAATCTTTTCGCCTTGAGATGGGTATCGATTAATTCTTCTTCTTCCTTGTTTACTTTTCTTCGGTCGACCGGCTTGCTTCTTTTCAACGGGTTCCGAAACTTTCATGTTTTTTATCTCATCCGGGACATCCCATTGATCTTCATTGCCAACCGGATATATGGCTTCCTTGTACATCTCAATCCACGTCTCCTTCAAATAAAAGTCACTGCATAACGAGTACACGTCCACGCTTCGATGTTGGGCTGCTGCGATAGAATGCTCGCACGGGATATTCAATTGTTGTGGTAGTCCGCAAGTGCATGTCTTCGCCATAAGGTCTACATCGAAATCACCTCTTACGTCTTTGACATGACATTCATATAGACCAAGTCCGTACGCATTGACGAACTGTGCCTTATTATTTAGCTGTGCGAGATCATTTTGCCACGTTGGTGTCAATTTTGTGTTCAACTTGTTCGCTATCTCTTCTCGTTCAAAAAACCAAGTTTGGAGTGTGAATCGAATAAACTCGAGCAACGTCGTAATGGGAAACGTCCTCGCATTCCTTGTTTTATTGTTGAAGCTTTCTGCGTTGTTGCTCGTCATTAGGTCGTACCTATATAAAACATACTTGATTTATATAATCAACGACATAAAAAATTCAGTACAAAAGAAGTTCTAGACTCTTACCGTTTTCCATGAAAGAAAGCTCTGGCCCACCGATCGACACCAACTTCTTCGAGATACTTTGCCATCTCGACATCCTTACGTCTCAACTGTCTAAAATTAGCTTCGAATGCTGTTTTACTGAAGGCGTAAGCCGCATCGTAAAGTTCAAAGCGACAATGGTCTGTCTTGAACTTGTGTTGGACATTCAGTTGTAAATGATGGTAACATGCTCCGTGAAGGATACCAGGAAACACAACCTCGACACCATGTATGATGCTAACGTGGCGATCGGATATGAACGCCAAATTAGGTACGTCTTCACCGATAGCTTCTCGCAATCTTCTCAAAAACCAAATCCAAGAAGCATGACACTCGCTATCTACAACTCCGAATGCAAGTGGATATAATTGTGAATTCGCATCCATTGCAATTGCACAAAGCAACTGTCCCCCGTATTTTGTCTTCAGAAATGCACCGTCCAATGCTATGACCGGCCGACATGCTTATAAGCCTCTACGACACGCCCCAATGGAAAAGAAAGCATACTTGAATTTGTCACCATCTTGCACAAAGTCTGTTAACGTCCCAGGATTCTTTTGCTTCAACATGTACAACCAAGACGGTAACTTCTGGTACGATTATTCCGGCGTACCCCGCACGTACCCAATAGCTTTCTCCCTGGATCTCCAAGCTTTCAAATACGATATGTTCACACCCCATCTTGTCTTCACTTCTTCCCTGACGTTATGCGCCGAATACTCCGCCATAGAGTTAATTGAGTACTTGTCTTTAAATACGTGACCGATGACCCATGGTGCCGCTCCTCGATGGCCCTTTGTTCGAACAACACGCCCACATGAGTGTTTACCCTCGTACGACGTAATCTCCTACATCTCAGACCACTGCACGACACCCCTCAACCTCCATGTGCATCTTTCGTTTTTGCATAGAACATACCATCTCTTTTTCGAAGAAGATTTCACTCTAAATTCGAAATTATGTTTCAACGCGTACAAGTGGATATGTTTCTTCAGTTCATGCTTGTTTTCAAATTGCTGCCCAATATATATTTCTTCTGAGCTACCTGTTACTTTCAAAGGTTAGTTAAACAATATGTGGTTTCATATTATACTTGAATCTCATTTGAATCCACTTAAATTACCTGTAGAAGAATGACTTGGATAATGACTCGGGTTTTCCTTCACAACATCATCGGCGCTGAACTCGGGTGCTTTCCATGAATAAGGAACGATAGGTGATCCGATCATCGGAGGCTCACGCTGACATTGACTCGATGGTTCACAATGACCCGTTGGTACCGTAAACGTTTCCACAAATTCTTCATATTCTTCGGGATTGGCGAATTCTTCAAATTATTCACCTCTACCATTGTTATCTCCGTCATATCCATCACTATTCTCTTCATCACCATCGCTACCTTCGTTTTCATCACCTTCGCCACCTTCGTTTTCATCACCTTTGCCATCTTCGTATTCATCACCATTGTGTCCATCATATTCGTCACTGTTGTGATTACAATCTCTATCACGCCTGTATACTTCGTCACCGTTTCCGGCACCCTTGTACTCGTTAAACAAGTCATCGTCACAGCCACCGTCTTTGTTTTCAATTATAGGATCATTTTGTCGATCCTCGATAACAAGAGTATTCCGTCTCTTCTTCGGTTCATTGCGAGACACCATTCCAACTTCCACATCTTTCCCTTTACATCCTCCTCGATACGCAATAGGTGCAATGACCTCGATCTGTTTCGGTACCAAACTTACACAGAGTGGAAATCTATTACGATATTTGTGCTTCATAAAATGCGAAACATCACCATTGTCCTTCAATACGGCAGGACCTACTGGAATTGTACCTACTGCGTATGGGACTTCGAGTTTTAAGTCGAACGCAAATCTGTCTAACTCGAACTTCTCGTATAAGAAATCTACTAACTCCGTGTACGTTACCTCTTTCGGAATTACGAATGCACGAAATTCTGCATTGGTGAAAACCCATTGGTGTCCTTCCTTCTCCCAAGTGCCGTTAATCATGACAAAAACTGCAAAAAACAGTCAAACTATGCAAAATAAGCTTCTATATCGTACATCATCGTATACCATCGTACACCATCATACACCATCGTACAGAATCGTACATCATCTTACAGACAGGCATCGTACAGCATCGTACAGCATCGTACAACATCGTACAGCATCGTACAGCATCGTACAATATCGTACAGAACGTAATTTTTATTCTAAATTTCATCGTACAAAAATTTAAATTTCATCGTACATCATCGTATACCATCGTACAAACAAGTTAAACCCAGATTTTGGACTTTGTTTTCAGATCTGATCGATTTTTTTTGCTACATTCTATCATATACAATCATAAACTTTGTAAAAATGATTAAGTTAGTAATCTTACCCATGATTCTTTTGAAACCCGCTTAAGTAGAGAGAATTTGAGTGGATTTGAGTGTGATTGAAATGATAAAAATGAAGTGTGAGAGATGTATAGGGTTCAGAGGGGTATTTTTGTCCGATTTTGGGTCAAAAGTCCATATTTAGATATTTTTAAATATTAGGGTCTAATCTTGATATTTAATAGCTTATTAAGCCCACTTAATGAAATTTCTCTTATTAATATCGGAACTCATTAATGACGCATCATTAATTGCGTATTTGTTTAAATAATTTCTGAATACTACAAGGTATATTTAGACGGTTTTATTTACGGGATAAATTAAGCAAACAATTGAAACATTAATAACATGTGGCTATTTACCCAAATATTTTCAAACGGTGGCTACATCTAAATTCTATAATTTTATTTTGACTACTTATCTATAGTGCCCTTAAAATAAATAAATATTATGAAAATTACATAAAAAAAAAACTTTACATTTCAATCGATCTAGCTATATCAACGGAGTTTTTATTTTATTTTCTTAATGGGTCGAAGAAAGATTGGGTTATCCTGCCAAAGGTCGAGACAAACAAACATTCAATGTTTATTCGCATTTTACGGTATAAGAATAATTTGTCATCCTTGACAATCTTGGACCCCGCTTTTTCCAATTTTCAAGTTAAATGTAAAACATGTGATAGTATACGATAGGATAATATGGGATACGATAGGATATGAGGAAAAAAAAACATGTTCTTATTTGCTTCGAAGTGTATTTTTGTCCCTTTTTTGTTCAAAAATAAATTTCTTGATAATTAGAAATTAAGAGGTCTATCCTTAATATTTAGCTACATATGGGGAAAGTAAATTAAATTTCTCTTCATATTTTTCTATAATGACTTAGGATGTTAGATCTGGCGTAGAAAAATCTTGAATTTCACATATGTACGATAGAGTATGATAGAATATGCTCAAATTCAGCCATTTTTTACGATAAAATTGATGTTCACGTTTCTGATGAGTTACGATGGAATATGATAAGATACGATAATTACAATGGCTAAGATGATTTACGATGAGATACGATGGTTACAATAGAGTAGGATAGGATGCGATAGTATAGGATGGGATACGGTAGTATACGATGAGATAAAATAGGTTACGAAAGAATACGATAGCATATGAGAGAAAAAAATGTGTTTATTTGTTTGTTTTAGACAAAAATCTATTTATGAATATTCTGAAAATAAGAAGACTATCCTTGATATTTATGAAATTTCACTTTCTAATCTTGATATCATAAATTCGTCATAAAAAAAAAATCTGTATATCATGAAGAGTTTCTTCGGGCGGTGTAATCAAATATATGGGGTTACTACGATAAGTGATATTGATTCCAGCCACAATCTACATGATATGATCTGTGCGAGAATACAGTCCATTGCAACTTTGTTTTCGATAAAGATTAAACAATTGGGGTCGGCTTTAATAAAAAAAAGAATTGATTTGGTCCTTGGAATATCTTGACGACCGATATAGCAACCAATTATAGGAGAGAATTATACAACCAATTATCACGCTCGCTTTGCCTCCGGGTAAATATTATATTTATGAACTAAGTTGTTAAACAATTAAAACATTTCGGTACGTGATTTAAAATAGTATAACTTTTTTTTAATATACACAATACGGAAGAACAATATAAATAATACAAAATATATATACACAATACAGAAGAATAAATATATTATGTAAATATATGATTGGTTCAATTTATTCAAGTAGGTCCCGTTGTCCATACTCCATACTCGTACCACTTTCAATAAATTGGAATAATATTATTGATGTTTTTTATTATTACTATATTTGTATATTTACTAGATATTAAGAATAATAATTGATTATCTTAAAAATAAGCATTAAAAAATTATTTTTTTACTCACATAAAAAAGTTAGTTAAATATCCTAATAATGTAATTTTACACAATATTAAAATCATGATAAGCGAATAGATGAGCTACCTATAAGTAGCATATTTCGTATAAGCAAATAAGTAAGTTTTACTTTAATGTAATGTTTGTAAAATATTATTAAGAAATACATTTGCCTATGCCGATGTGGACACTAAATAGTCAACATTTTAGACAATAATATAGGGAGGCGAGCTAGTGTATAGTTGTATGTTTTTATTCTCCTTATGATATCTTACCTTAAGCAACATGTCTAGCATTAGACATAAATAAATTTAAAAAAAATATACAAAAAAAAATAACATTGGAGTTATTATATAGTAAAACACAGAGAGAAAAATCTCACATATCCATGCAGGCTATGCAGCCTTACATCACATAATGTGCTTAAAAACAAGCATACTAATCCTAAACAAACCCTTTTTTTTAATACTAATAGACATTACTGTAAAGCACATCCTTAAAAAGTATGCATGGGAATTGCAAATGTAGTCAACAAATTACAAGTTTCGTTATCCCAAGAAGAGACAACGAGACTAAATATATAACCCAAACAATACATGGTCAAAATAAATAAATAAGTTTTATATATTACACACTCTATTCTAGAATTTTAATTTTATATTATAAAATATTAGTGAAATAGAGGCGGTAGAGATCTTCTTGGATTTTTGGCTTCAAGGAGATCCATCATAATCATGTACTAATAATAGTGAGTGAGTTGTTGTAGATGGGGACAAGTGTAAACTTTTTTCCCTTCAAACAAAACTGAGTCATTGGTGGGCCCCAAATGTTCTTGTTTAGGGTTTGGGTTTGACCTTGTCCAAAGAGGCCTGCACGTTTGGCAGAGAAGGAGACCCCAAACCATAACTTAAAAAAAATAAAATAATAATAAAGTATAGTCATCAATTAATCTCTATTTTAAGCCCAATAATTTAATTTAATTAATTAATTTAATACCGACAAACAAAGAAATAATTTTTTTTTTCTCTTTCGTAAATTATGTTCTTGATGTTTGAGCTGTCTTTTTAAATTCCGTTATACTTGTGTCCGCTGTGCTTTTTTAATTTTCTTTTATCGGTTTTTGTGTTTGTAAGGCCCTTTGATGTTTGTTTTTTCCCCTCTTTTTCAGATATACCCTTTTGAAAGCCTAGATTACTTGGGGGTCAAGTAATCAGCGAGCAGCGACAACACTTCCCGGTAAGAAAAGAATAGTGGAGTTTCAGACTTCGTAAGTGACAAATAAACAATACACCCCGGTAAAAAAAAAAAAACAAACAATGTGTCTGAATCTGAAGAATCACTTCTCAAAAAAAGTAAAATAAATAGTACAAGGGGGGTAGTAAACGTGAAATAGCAAGAAAAGGAAGGACGTGCATGCAAAGACTAAAATTAGGAGTTTTAAGAAGCAGTCTCTTAAGTAAAATAGGATTTTAGAGAGAGACAGAGAGACTAAAAATGGCAAAGAAAAGGCATTGAATCGGACACATCTCAACCAATACCATTCCTTCCAACTGTTCGGTCTGTTAGCTCTTTTAGGAACACAAAAAAAAAAAAAAAAAGTTTCCCACACCCAAACAGAACTCAAAAAAAAAAAAAAAACTCCGATCGTGTTCATCTTCTTCTTCATCATCATTCAAACCACCCCCAACCAAATCAAATCTATCCATCCACCAATCGAGAACAAAAAAAAAAAAAATTAATAATTCAGATATCCAAGGATTGCTCCGATGAAGGCTTCAGAGCGAGGAGGAGAGAGATGAGCAGAAGCCATAGACGGGAGGGCGGGACAGGGACGAAGCAAGAAAACCAAAAAGCGTGGGAGATCAGAGTTCGGAGGTCGCGGACGACGGCGAGGAAGATGTCCTCCACGGTGGCGCCGGCGGAGGATTCTCCGCCGCCGGCGGTGTCATCAACAACAACAATAGACGTCGAGAGACCCTTCCCCGGCGGCGAAGTCTACACCGGAGGCTGGTCTCCGTCGTCGGAGTGCCCTCACGGCGACGGAAAGTACGTCTGGAGCGACGGGTGCATGTACGAAGGCGGGTGGGAGATGGGCCGCGCCGCCGGCCGCGGCCGCTTCAGCTGGCCCTCCGGCGCCACCTACGAAGGCCACTTCCGGTCCGGCCTCATGGACGGCAAAGGCACGTACACGGGTCCACGTGGCGACACGTACAGAGGCGGGTGGGTCCGCAACTTCCGCCACGGCTCCGGCTCGAAAAGCTACGCCAACGGCGACTACTACGAAGGCGAGTGGCGCCGCGGATTGCAAGACGGGTTCGGCCGATACCAGTGGCGCTCCGGCGCCGCCTACGCCGGCGCCTGGCGCTCCGGCAACATGCACGGCGCCGCCTCCCTCGACCTCCCCGTCTGCCCCTGCGAGAAGATCCCCGTCTTCCCCTCCCAGAAAATGGCCGCCCTCTCGCCGCGTCACCGCGCTCCTCCGCCGCCGCCGCCGCCGGCGCGGCAGGGCGTGACCATCGCCCGCGGCCACAAGAACTTCGAGCTGATGCTGAACCTCCAGCTCGGCATCCGGCACTCCGTGGGGAGGCCGGCCCCCGCCACGAACTCCCTCGACCTCAAGTCGTCCGCCTTCGACCCCAGAGAGAAGGTTTGGACCAAGTTCCCGCCGGAGGGGTCGAAGCACACGCCGCCGCACTCCTCCTGCGATTTCCGGTGGAAGGACTACTGCCCCGCCGTGTTTCGCGCGCTCAGGAAGCTCTTCAAGGTGGACCCCGCCGACTACATGATCTCCATCTGCGGGAACGACGCGCTCCGGGAGCTTTCGTCCCCCGGGAAATCCGGGAGCTTCTTCTACCTCACTAACGACGACCGATACATGATCAAGACCATGAAGAAATCCGAAGTCAAAGTTAGTTTTTCGATTTTCATTCCCAAAATTTTCTCTTGGTTGCATTTTTTTATTTTATTTAAATGATATCTCATTTGGACTTCTTGTTAGGTTTTGTTGAGGATGCTTCCGGCGTATTACAAGCACGTGAGGGGGTTCGAGAACACGCTGGTCACGAAATTCTACGGCTTGCACTGCGTGAGGCTGACGGGTGCGACGCAGAAGAAGGTGCGGTTCGTGATCATGGGGAACCTCTTCTGCTCGGAGTACACGATCCAGCGGCGGTTCGACCTCAAAGGGTCGTCCCACGGGCGGCTCACGGACAAGCCCGAGTCCGAGATCAGTTCCACCACCACGCTTAAGGACCTCGACCTCAACTACGTCTTCCGCTTGCAAAAGCCCTGGTTCCACGACTTTTGTAGGTAAGTCGAGTCACCATACTTGTGCTTGTGCTCGATGATATACACGCTTTTAATTTACAAAAAAATAGGTAACTAGCCAATTAAAACATTTGAGATTGTTATATAGTCAACGTTTCATAAATCTTAGGTAAATATCCATAAAGATGACACAGCATTCCTGATTTACCATTTCATTGAAATAAAATGTTGTTGTATTTACGTCAATTTACGCGTATAAATACATGAACGTGGCTAATTACTTAAGATTTACGAAACGTTGGCTATATAGCAATGTGAAACTGTAAATATGACTATATACTTAATGGACTCTTTAATTTATTGATCTATTTGTCACAAATAGACAAGTGGAGAGAGATTGCGATTTCCTCGAGCAAGAAAGGATCATGGACTACAGCCTCTTGGTCGGCCTTCACTTCCGCGAAACCTCCCCCGAAGTTCCCACAACTGGTAATTTTTATTATTGTCGTTTTTTCGCCGTTAAATTTTACAAAATTGGTCTAAAATTACGATGAAGCAATTGTGCAAAAATAAAGATTTGAAACAACGAGGGGGTGAAGTGTTATTTATTTGTTCACTGCAGGGCCTAAGCTTTCTAGATCGGACATTGACAAGCTCCCCAACCCCGCTCGGTATAGCCTTTCATATTTAATTATTTTTTTTTTCGAAAAATTAGTTTTAGTATTATAAATTAATGTTAATTTTTTTGAAATGTAGGTTATGTCCTGTTGTGCTAGGGATTGGGATGCCAGCGAGGGCAGAGAGGACGGTGAGACGAAACGACTTTGAGCCTCAGCTCGTGGGAGAGACGACGGGGGAGCTCTATGACGTCGTTATGTTCTTCAACATTATCGACATTTTACAGGATTACGATATCAGCAAAAAGCTCGAGCACGCATACAAGTCGTTCCAATACGACGCCACTTCGATCTCGGCCGTCGATCCCAAGCAATACGCCAAGCGTTTCCGTGATTTCATCTTCAGGATTTTTGTAGAAGACACATGAAGGAAGGTTAATCCTAATTCTTTTCTATTCTTTTTTACCCTCGATTTTTTTTAATCTTGACGACCGCGGAAACAAAAATGAGAAGAAGAAGACTCCGACGCATCCACAGGTGTATATAGTCCGATCGGCCTGATGATGGTTGAAACAGTAATCTTTGATTATTGGCTGACTATAGTCTTTTTGCAATTTGATATTGTATGTTGTTTTATAACCATTTTTTTTTACATTCTTTTATTTTTTTTAGTTATAAGTATGACAGCATCTTAGTGAAGGATTATATATAGATCAAACTTAAAAGGACTGAATTTGTAAATGAAATTCTGATTGTAGAATATAAGAATGTACAAACTTTGAGATTTTATTTTATTAATTGGCCTTAGAAAGATACGATCTGTTGTGATTTCATTACATGCTTTGAACCTCTCTTCTGTACAACTTATAATAATTTTGAATGAGACGTTATTCTTATTTATTGTAGACGTGGTGACAATAAATCCACTAAGGCTCCAGTAGTAGTAACTAAGGGCTGTTCGAAATCCAGCTGTTGAGATTGTCATTGAATTATGTCACAAATAAATACATTGAACAGCTTGTACATGTGCATTTGTGCAATAAGTCCCCAAAAAAAAAAGAAAAAAAAAAAGAAGAAAGGATTTTTAAGATAGTCCGGGCGTTATTGCTTGGGTGGGACAAAATAGAACAATTCTTCTACCTAAACTGAATTTGAGATTATGTGACTTAAGATCAAAATTTATCTTCAACTACTACCAAATCAGCATATAATATGAATAAAAATCATTTCAGTATCACCATACCGTTTTTATGTATTATTATATTCCTAAAACGACATTTGTGAATTATTTGTGCATTCATGATTAAATAGGAAAGAAGGGGCTCAACGCTTGCATTATGATATTGATGTAAAAGATACTGGCTTAAATTAATATAAAATGAATTATTGAAATTAATTCTGTTATTGCTTTTGATCTATCAAAATTTATAATTTATTGTGTCAAAACAATCAGAGCTCCCACAATCATATTGTTATTGTGTGATGTGTTGCTTTATTTTTTTTTGCAATTCGTTAAGGAAAGATGTCGGACAACATGCTTCAGGATTTGTGGAGACATCTTTCTCTTTGTGCGCAGATTGTATTTTTGGCAAGTTTCATGTTTTGACCCGAACTATTTGCTAAAGACTTTTCTTGATGATCTTCACGAGTTTATGTAAGGAAACCTTAGATTGACTTTCAGACTTGTATGACTACTATAAAAGTCGAGTGCTTCCCCCTTAGCAGTTCTTGACGATTTATCAAAATATTTAGGGTTCTTAGACGTACACGATTGACGGACTGAGAGACTATTTGTTTTGATAAAAGCGGTGTAATTCTACAAATACTATTCCAGAAGTTTGAGTGTTTGTGAGATTGGGTTCTTGTGTCTACGAGATTGAAGCCTTCACGTGCGTTGATTTTGAAGCTGACCAAGCATTGGGGCGTGCTTGAATAGTGGAATTGAGAGGGGTCTCAAATTCAGATGAGTCCCTGTTTTGATAATCACTTATAGTAATAGTTTCTAGGACATCGATTTTGGTGTTGTTCATACAAGTCTTTGTTTGTACTATTGACTACTTGATAGTGAATTCATTTCCACTGGCTGAGAGCTCCTAGATGTAGGTGACGTTGCATCGAACTGGATAACCATATTGTATGTCTTTTACTTTACGCGCTGCTTATTTCATTATCCATTATCTGTGCTAGAGCAAATTGTCGAATATATTGACTCTACATTGTGAGCGGCATCTTGCCTCTTTCTCTAAACAGAATTTCACATATATTATGTTGTTCAAAAATAAAAATTATAATATAAAAAGATATAGACCCCTCTTATATATAAATAATTCAACAATGTAAAATTATCTGACCTGCCCGTGATGCTTCCGAGAAAATCTCACCCGCCCTAAGGAGAGGTCGGGAACGACCATAATTCCACGGCATCACGCGGTTTCCAATTTCGGATACCACATGGCTGGCCCTTTTTCAAAAAGTTCATTTAACTATGTAACCACACTTCGGCTATAAATACTTAAATAGTAGCCCAACCTCTCCATATTGCCATTTGCAACCTCATACATTCCCCTTTACTCGATACTATATTATACTCCCAATTAATAAAATAATTATATTTTGCTATTCATACGCTTTACTCTTCAAATATCGTTGATTCAAATCCAGTGACGAGATCTGAGGCCTAACTTTTTCCTTACTCAATAAATCAAATAATATAGAAATTACGATTTCGAACCCTTGACAGGCAAAGTGAAATCTTGCTTCATCAAAAGTTATAAATATCATAGAACTAATAATAAAATTTAAAACAATAATGGGTGGGTTTGAGATTGCTTATTTAGGGTGCTAGTTTTTTTTTTTAATAAAAAAATTAGGTAAAAAGCCAATTAAAACATTTTGAATTGCTATATAGTTAACGCTTCATAAATCTTAGGTACATAGTCATATAGATGACGTGACCTAATAAATAAAAGTGACTATTTACCTAAGATTTACATATGTAAATATGTGAAAGTGGATATTTAATCTGCCACCAATAATCAGTTATTACCTAATAATCAAGGAAGTAATAACTGCAAATTAATTACCGATTATCTCTCCACCAATATTCAATCTGTCATTAAGAAAAAATCTTTGTTAATGTATCTTGATGCGTAGTAAAATGTAATCATGTTTCAGTGTTAATGTATGGGAAAAACCATTGTGAATGCGTTTAGAATTTTGGGTGTTTGGATGTTAGAATGAAAAAATAGGTGTTGACATATTTTGCAGTAAATCTGAGTAAATATTGGGCAGTTTAAATTTTTATCGTGTGTAAATCTTTATTTACACATATTTACACCGAGTATGTTAATCCTTGGATTTTACAACAATGTATGGTTGTTAATATCTGTAGTAAATGTGTGTAAATGTTAAGTACTATTATATTTGGTTATCTGGAAGTGTTTATTTACGCATATTTACTGTATAAGTTGTCATAACCTTAACTTATTTACATATATTTAAATAATAAACGATACAATATATTTCTGGCCGAAAATATCAGAAATAATCTATAAAAAGAAACAAATAAATTACAACTTCCACGTCCATTTAGTTCCTAAAATAAAGGGAATCATAAATTGACTAAATCATGTTCACACTTATATCACGAAAACAATTCAAAAAATTTCGGAAAAAAATTTAAACCGAAAATTAAAATATGTAATTCAAAATTCAAACGCACATGGGTAATTTTCGGAAATAAAAAAACCTATTACTGGGTCATGTCATCGGCATGGCTATTTACTTAGTATTTACAAAACCTTTGCTAAATAGCAAATCATAAGGTTTGATTTGGCTATTTTGCTAATTTTTTGTTTTTTTTTATAATCTCAACTGTTTTTAGGCGTTTGGTAAAATAAATTTTTTTTTAAGTGCATAAATGCTTTTGATAGATATAAAAAAGAATAAAAAAGTTTATTTTTATAGCTTTTGAAAGCCGCTTTTCATTTCATTTTGAAACTGTAAATGTGGCTATTAACATAATGAACTTTTTTTTTTTTAATAATCTCAACTGTTTTTAGGCATTTAGTAAAATAATTTTTTTTTTCTTAAAAGTGGATAAGTGCTTTTGATAGATATAAAAGAGAATGAAAAAGTTGATTTTTATAGCCTTTGAAAGCCACTTTTCATTTTATTTTGTTCAATTACTATTATACCCTTATTATTTATTTTGTTTCCTCAAACAATATTATCCTCAACACTATTATGGTTTTCAAGACTTTGTAGTATTACATAGTCTTTATTATTTCAAGCTGAGTTTATTAGGAAAATAGCCAACTTAAACGTTTGACATTATTAAATAGCCAATGTTTGGTAAATCTTAGGTAAATAACAATTTTCATGTATTTATAGACGTAAATCTTAGATAAATAGTCATCTCCGTATATTAGGTCACATTATTAGTTACGGCTATTTACTTAATATTTACCAAACGTTGGCTATTTAGCAATGTCAAACGTTTAAATTGTCTATTTTCCTAATTTTCTGTTATTATATATTGTACTACATAGCTACATAGTACTATACTAATTAATTCATAATACATAATTATAAATATATTTTTAGTTAATCAAAGTTATTTAATATTTTTTTAACTATAAATTCTTTTAAACAATTTTATAGTTATTTTCTTTAAATATAACTTAATTATTTGCTATGATCATTTTTGTTGTAATTAGTATTTTTTTTTTTTTTATATATTTCATTTTAGAGTTTCAAGTTTCAACGATAACTTTAAGATACTAAATCAAATTTAAAACGAAAAGTAAACAAGAAACTGAACGGCCAAACTTACCAGACTCAACTAATGAAAAAGATGAAGCCAACATCGTGTCACACTACAAAATTTCGAAAAGCAATCGTCAATGATCTTAATATTAAAAATTGATGCATAAAATATTGATAATTAAGATATTTACAAATTTGGAACAAATAAAATAATTAATTTTAATTCAAATCAATCTGCATTTTTTTTAACTACATAAATAAATATATCAATCTGCATTTATTCAAATAAATATTGGTAAGAATATAGCAACGAGATTTTTAATTGAACCGAGGCAGCTCAATATAGAAAATCAAATTTGAATAGTGAATCTTTACATATTTGGAACAAATGGAATAATTAACATTAATTCAAATCAATCTGCATTTTTATTTTAATTACAAAAATAAATATATTGAAACTGATCAGATTAGGTATGTGTTGACCCCCAATAACGTATGTAGCTTAATTAGTTTGATTGGGGGTTGGGCTTGGGCCTGTTACGTAGTTGGGTGAACTGAGCTCAATCCAAGATGTATATCTTTCCAACCATGCCATGTAGGTGTCACAGGCCCTGACTTTTTTATTTTTTATTTTCCTTAATTACTTATATCTTAAGAGTTATTTTCCTATATGACTTATATAACTATTAGATTTACAAAAACAAAATATTTACCTAACTAGATTAAGTACAAGAAAACTATTGTGAAATTGCATCAAGTAGCAACTTAATTTGATACTTTGGAATAACATAGTAGCAACTATGTTTTCGGACAATTTTACTAGCAACTATATAGACATGAAAGTATACAGTTGTCATAAACTGTAGATTTACAACTCTACCATCAACAACAATCGTAGATATATATAAATCTACAGTTACTTGTAAAAGTGTCCAAAAACATAACTGCTACTGTTTTAGTACAAATTATCAAAATTGCTACTAATTGAGATGATTTCTCAAAACTATTCTAATCATCTTTAATGTACATATATATAATTACTTTATTGAAGATGATGTATAGTAGCATTTTTCTGCCGACATAATTTATCTAATAAATTTAAGATATTTTAGCTAAATGATAATTAAAACTAATAAATTTAGAGCAAAAAACTTATCGAATGGCACTAGCTAAGCTTAAAGAGTTACAGTCACAACCTCAAGAGTTGTTGGATAAGGAATTTATTCGCCCTAGTCACTCGTTATAGAGAGCACCCATTCTATTTGTCAAGAAGAAGGATGAGTCTTTTCGTATGTGTATCGACCATCGAGAACTCAATAAGGTAACCGTCAAGAACAAGTATCCCCTCTTTAAGATTGATGACTTGTTTGATCAACTCAAGGGGGCAAAAGTATTTTCGAAGATAGACTTGCGATCTGGCTATCGTGAGTCACGAGTCAAAGATGAAGACATTCTGGACCCGCTAAAGCCATTACGAGTTCATTGTCATGCATTTTGGACTCACTAATGCCCCGTCGATATTCATGGATATGATGAATAGGATCTTTGGAGACGTCTTGGATAAGTTTGGCGTTGTCTTCATTGATGACATTCCGATTTACTCTAAGAGTATCAAAGACCACAAGGATCACTTGCGTGTCGCACCTCAGACGCTGAGAAAACATCAGCTTTATGACAAATTCTCGAAGTATGAATTTTGGCTCTATAAGGTGCGTTTTCTCGGTCTCTTAGGTTTTAGCGACAGAATGTCCGTCGATCCTTCCAAGATTGAATCCGTGAATGATTGAAAGCCACCTTGAATTGTGAAAGAGATAAGGAGTTTTCTCAGCTTAGCAGACTACTATAGAAGATTTGTGGAAGAATTTTCTTCATTAGCTGCTCCACTCACCACCCTCACGAAGAAAGATAAGAAGTATGAGTGAACTGAGAAATGTGAAGAGAGTTTTCACGAGTTAAAGAGATGACTCATCATGGATGGCCAATCCGAAAGGACTATTCATACCTTAGAGGGTATGCTAAAATCGTGTGTAATAGATTTTGGTGGGAGTTGTAATAAGAGGCTAACAATTATTGAATTCTCATACAACAATTGCTAGCAAACCTCAATCAATGTTGCACCGTATGAAGTTCTTTATGGTCGAAAGTGTCGATCTCCAATTCACTAGCTCGATTTCGGAGAAAAAATTCTCGAGGAGATAGATTCTATCAGAGACACCACAGAAGATATCAAGAAGATACGAGATCGGATGAGAATTTTCCAAAGCGGACAGAAAGCTACGCGAATAAGAGAAGGCGACCACGAGAATTTAAAGCCGGAGATTTTTATTCTTGAATGTAGCGCCTTTCATGGGAGTGATGAAGTTCAACAGGAAAAGGAAATTAAACACAAGATACGTTGGACCTCTATGACCACTGAAAGGACTGGGAAAGTGGCATATCCTCTAGTCCTTATTCCCGAGTTAGCATTGGTTCGTGATGTATGTTAGTGCTACAAAAAAATATACGGCCCTTTAAATGCACAACTTAATCTTTGAGCCTTTCGAAATACACGAACAAATAAAATATGACGGCTAATTCAAATTCCATTGGTAATCTTTTCTTAGCGAAAACAAAAGGTTAAATATTTCATTTGGGATCGCGCGGACGGTAAGAGTGCTTATGTCCAAATTTTCAAGAAAATTAGTTCAGCCAATTATTCTAATGTTGTATCTTGATATCTAAGGTAATTTTCGAGACAAAAATTCTATTAAGTAGGGAAGATTGTGAAACTCCAAAAAATTCTAGCCCAGTGAAAATTTTGGAATTTCGGTGATAAGATTTGAAATCTTCAAATTAGAATTATATGCTCATGTTTTGTATGAATCACTAAATTATGTTTTGTATGAATCATTAAATTATGATTTGTATGAATCATTAAATTTGCAATTTTTAGTCAAGAGACTCTTCTCCGAAAAATTAGTCAGAGAGAATTTAAATATGAAATTTTGTTATTTGACTATTAACTTAAATAGTAAAATATTTAAGAAATATACATAAATGTATATATATATATATATATATATATATATATACACATTTATGTATCTTTGAAAGTTATATATATACACTGACGTTTATCTATATATATATATATATATATATATATATATATATATATATTAACTACAGATCGTAGTAGGTAGCTTATTTATGCATGTGTGAAACTGATATATATATATATATATATATATATATATATATATATATATATAAAGTTTCTAGAGCAAGAAATCAGTATATAAAGTTAATTGGTTACGTTATACATGAAGATTTAGGGATTCAGAGAAAAAAATGAAGTCTGAATTGATGAATTACAGAATAGAATAGTCTGGGTATATATAACCCTAATACAACCAAAAAAAGAAATAAAGAAAAAGGGAAATAATCATAAATACAATAATAATAATAATGACTAATATATTATATATATACGCTAATATCCCCCCTCAAACTCACGATGCTACAGTAATAAGCATTGAGAGTTTGTCAACTAAGAAGCGGAAGCGCGAAGTGGAATGAGCTTTCGTGAATAAATCGGCAATCTGAAGTGAATAGGGAACATATGGCAATGTGATTGTACCAAGCTGTAGATGATGGCGGGTGTAATGACAATCAATCTCAATATGTTTGGTTCGCTCATGAAAGACCGAGTTACGAGCAATCTGAATGGAACTCTGATTATCACAGTATAACGACGTAGGATGATGAAGAGTGACACCCAGATCAGCAAGTAACCAGCGTAACCAAACAATCTCACATGTAGTCGTAGCCATAGCGCGATACTCAGCTTCAGTGGAAGAGCGAGAAATAACATCCTGCTTCTTGCTCTTCCAAGAGATGAGTGAATCTCCAAGGAAAACACAGAATCCAGTGGTGGACTTGCGATCCGTAAGATCACCAGCCCAATCAGCATCAGAGTAAGCGCGCAACTCCAATGAGGACGAGGAGGGAAATAATAGACTCTGAAACTGAGTACCACGAAGATACCTGAGAATGCGCAGAACAGCAGCCCAATGAACTGTGGTAGGAGCAGTGACAAACTGACTGACAATATGAACAGCATGCGCAATATCAGGACGAGTAACCGTGAGATAAACCAAGCTTCCAACCATCGTGCGGTATAGACTGGGATCGGGCAGAGGAGACCCATCAGATAGAGAGTAGCGTGCATTGGTTTCAAGAGGAGTATCAACGATTCTGTTGTCAGTGAGACGAGCGCGCTCAAAGAGATCTGATATATACTTTGACTGAGATAAAAGGTAGCCCTTCGGAGAAAAAGCCACCTCTATACCCAGAAAGTAACACGACGAACCCAGATCTTTCATAGCAAAACACCGAGCCAAGTCAGACTTCAACAATTCAATCCCATCATAATCATCACCGGTAATAATCATGTCATCAACATACAAGGACAAGAGGATACGGCCTGTACTTGTATGCTTGACGAACAAAGCGGAGTCGTGCTGACTAGGAATGAAACCAAGGGAGGTGATCACAGTGGAGAACTTCTCAAACCAAGCTCGAGGAGCTTGTTTGAGACCATAAAGGGCTTTGCGCAGCTTGCACACATGACCGGGCTGATGCGCGACACCAGGAGGGGGTGTCATGTAGACCTCCTCGTGAAGATCACCATACAAGAAGGCATTCTTCACATCCATCTGAGATATCTGCCAACGATGTACGGAAGCCACAGCGATCAGAGCGCGGATCGTCGTCATCTTTGCGACTGGTGCAAAAGTCTCTTCGTAATCCATACCATACTCCTGAGAATAGCCTTTAGCAACAAGACGGGCCTTGTACTGCTCCACGGACCCATCTGATTTGGTCTTGATCTTATAGACCCAACGAGAACCGATGGCCCACTTCCCTGACGGCAACGGTACGAAGTCCCAAGTGTGGGTTTGATGCAGAGCAGTAAGTTCCTCAGCCATAGCAGTCTGCCAAAGGGGGTCAACAACAGCCTCTCTATAGGACAAAGGCTCAGACAAAGAGTGAAGAGACACGAGAAAGGAAACAAAAGATGTAGAGTATGACGAATAGGCAAAATCGGGAAGTTAGTGGACTTACGAGGACGGGTGGACTGACGCAGAGGAGGATGATCCGCAATCTCAAGTGATGGCTGAGCAGTCGTAGCAGGAGGAGTCAGAGGCGTGTGTGTCTCAGGAACCAAAGTATCAGTGTGTACAACCTCATCGGTGTCAATATCAAAAGGATCAATGCGAATAAGATCATTCTGAGTCATGTTATGAGAACTAGCGGGAACAGAGAAGAAAGGAATATGCTCTAAAAACACAACATGACGAGAGACATACAATTTCTGACTGACCGGATCAAAACAACGATATCCCTTTTGACCAACACCATATCCCAAAAAGACACACAAGGCAGACTTAGGAGACAATTTATCGCGCTCGACGTGAGGTCGGAGAACGAAACAAGTGGAACCAAAAACACGCAAACAGGCATAATCAGAGACTTTTCCAAACAACTTTTCGAAAGGGGACAAACCTGAATTATGAGAGGTTGGGATTCTGTTTATGACATAGGCAGCGGTATGGATAGCTTCCCCCCAAAAAATACTAGGAACCTCGGCAGACAGGAGAAATGAGCGAGCAGTCTCAACAAGGTGACGATGTTTCCTTTCAGCTACACCGTTTTGTTGAGGTGTGTCGGTACATGAGGTTTGACGGATAGTCCCATCGGAAGCAAGTAACTGGCAAAAATCGTTAGAAGTATATTCACCCCCTAAATCACAACGAAAACATTTAATGACAGCAAAGTGTTGTGTTTTTATGAGGGCTCTAAAATCACGGTAAATGCTCAAAAAATCAGATCTACGCTTCATTAAATAAACCCAAGTGTAACGAGTGAAATCATCAACAAAAAAAACGTAGTATCTAGAACCACCCTTAGTAGACACGGGAGCAGGTCCCCACACATCAGAATGCACAAGATCAAACGGAGCAAGAGAAGACGAAACACTTTTATGAAAAGGTAAAGCTGAAAATTTTGCAAGTTTACAACCACTGCAATCAGAAATATCCTGGGAGTTCAAATTTCCTAAAACTCCCGTAGAAACCAAAAAACGCAAACGAGACGCTGAAACATGACCCAAACGAGAATGCCACAAATAAAAGTCAGACGACAGATGACTCAAACGAAAAGAAGATAAATCCACACTAGAGGCAGCTACATCCGTTACTTTAAGTTCATCCAAGACATAGAGTCCCCCCTGCTTACGGCCTGTCCCAATCACCATCTGAGATCGCGGATCCTGAACACAACAAGATGAAGAAGAAAAAGTGACTACGAAACCAGAATCGGTCAATTGACTAACAGACACAAGATTTAAAGCAAGACTAGGAATATAGTAGACATCGGGAATGGAAATATGAGATGTAACAACAGAACCAAAACCCTCTGATGGCATAGGGGTGCCATCGGCGGTCATAATGGGTATGGACGAGTGAGGGGACAAAGACACAAAAGATGAAAAAATGAGGGGACATATGGTTAGAAGCACCCGAATCAAGTATCCAAATGGAGGATGGTATACCTGGGACTGACGATGAAGACAAACCTTTAGAGGAAGAGGCTGACATGGCATGAGGCTGAGAGGCAAGGAACTGCTCAAACATGTATGGGTCCACAGATGGGGCAGCAACGTCGTTGGTGGGCGGAGGTGTCCACGGAGGTGTCGGACGAGGTGCCCACGGAGCTGGTGCACGAGGTGCCCACGGAGCCGTTGGACGGGGTGCCCACGGAGCCGTCGGGCGAGACTGAGGCTGGGTTGGGCGTTGTTGCTGCTGCTGCTGCGACTGTGCTCTGTCCCTGCCTAACTTCGGACACTGAGCCTTCCAATGTCCCTTCTCTTTACAGAAGGCACATTTATCCAGAGGGAGTGATGACCTGGACGTACTACCAGCAGGAGAACGGTACGGGGCAGCAAGGACAGCAGGCACCGCGGGTGATGGACTCTCCTTGTCGATCTTGGACTTGAGACGAACCTCTTCGGCCAGCAGCTCGTTGACCACAGAATCAACAGAAGGAAGAGGAATACGGTGAAGAATCGCACCACGCAATCCCTCAAAGTCGTCACGAAGGGCCATCAGGAACTGAACCAATCGCTGCTCTTCACGCCGAGAGATATAAGCCGCCACTGCCCTCAATTCAGCCGACTCAGTCAATGCCAACTGATCCCACAATGAGGACATGGCAGAATAGAACTCTTGAATACTCAAACCGTTTTGCCGAAGCGCACGAATATCCATCTCCAACTGATACTGTTTGGCAAAATTAGACTGAGTATAGAGTCTCTCTAGATGTCCCCAGACCTCCTTCGCAGTCTCGTACTTCACCAACTGAGCACCGATCGAGTGGGTAACAGAATTGTTAATCCACGTGATAATTTTCGCGTTGTCAGACTCCCAAACATCAATCGAAGTTGCAAAATCTTCAGCCTTCTCATCGGTAGGCTTACGACGCACACCCGTCACATAACTCCACATCGATTTTCCACGCAAAAAATTCCTCATAACATAACTCCAATATGAGTAATTTTTGCCATCCAGTTGAACACCAATTGCCTAAAGGGAATCATCTCTACGACCCGCCATATCGAAAAAGCACAAATCCAAACACTCCAAAAACAACGAAATCCAAACAAACAGATAGAAACCCCCAAATCGAAACCCGAAAAACGAAATCAACAACGCATCCAAACAGCACCGAACCGGTGAACAGGACAAT
This sequence comes from Urtica dioica subsp. dioica, assembly GCF_054948205.1. Classification (NCBI taxonomy): domain Eukaryota; kingdom Viridiplantae; phylum Streptophyta; class Magnoliopsida; order Rosales; family Urticaceae; genus Urtica; species Urtica dioica. The sequence continues at coordinate 16,276,466 of NC_142767.1, forward strand.
CACTCAACCAATTACGACATCCACAAATCAAGAAAAGGAGGCGAAAATACCAACGGTACGGACGAAAAACGTGCTTGGTATATTAACTTTCTTCAATCAATTAACAAAAGCCATGAATGGAGAAGATGGCTCTGATACCATGAAGATTTAGGGATTCGGAGAAAAAGATGAAGTCTAAATTGATGAATTACAGAATAGAATAGTCTGGGTATATATAACCCTAATACAACCAAAAAAGGAAATAAAGAAAAAGGGAAATAATCATAAATACAATAATAATAATAATGACTAATATATTATATATATACGCTAATAATACATAATTTTATATATATATATATATATATAATGTGTATATGCATTAATAAGGATTAAATCATTTCCTACTTTGTAGTCAGGTAACATAATACACATCATGACAAACCACGTAATCGTCATCAATCAATAATAAATATATATGATATGAATTGTTGTTTATTTTCCGTCTATTTTTTTTATGACATTAATTAAATTCGCGTCCGTCAATGGTTTGCTCAAGCAAGCATCCATTCCGGCCTTAGACGTCCGTTTGGCCTCTTCAGAATCCGGCGAATGAGCCGTTAATCCAATAACTGGTGTATGAATGCCATAATTTATCTCCATTTTCCTAATCTCGATCGTCGCATCGTAACCATCCATTACTGGCATCTACGTATTTCAAACAGATATTTAAACAAAAATAGTTTACATGCCATAAAAATAAGGTAACTAGATATTTATTAAACAGATCATATAACAAGCACAAGGACAAAAAAATTTGTGTGTTAATGAACATTATGGGTAAAAAAAAATTCTTTTATTTTCTTGCAATATCAGTTTAATTAAGAGAAGACATTTTTTTGCAAGATAGGCTATAGCACAAAGGTAAGTACTCCGGCCCTAATTAAGAAGATGAGTTTGAATAACGACGAAAGCAAAAATCATTAAGAAAATATAAAAAGAAAAATTAGAATACATTTTTACCTCACAATCCATCAATATGTAGTCAAAAGGAAGAGTGATGTTTGAATCTCCGCGTTGCTTTTGATCCACAAGTCCATTAGAAACAAGTTCTACAGCTTCTTTTCCATTAGTACAAAGCTCAACTTTCCCGCCAAGTCTATCGAAGATATACATTGCTATTTTTCGCATGACAGTATTATCGTCGACGACCAAGATTTTCCTCCCGAGCAACGGCTTTGCATTGCTTGGACTACCGGTTTCACGTAGGGATTTGGGTTTATTGGGTTTGTTCTCTCTCGATTGTGAATTATTGATATGGCTAATATTCCTGAGCTGCGAAAACGATCCACCATCCGATTTCTCTGGGATTGAACCTCCAAACTCCGGAAGAAGCCTCGCCACTTCATACAACCGGCTTCCGTGGAGCGGCTTGTACAGGACGATATCGTTCGGATCAAACATTTTCCCTCGAATATTGCTTTGAGACATTATATTATTCGCTAGCCACACAACTCTACAAGCGCTTTGAATTAGGCCATTCCTAAACTCTTCCACGGCCTTCCCTAGTTCCGGAAGTTTTCCTATATTAGCATCGACGACAAGTAATACAAGCCCTAGCGTCGTATTTCGGAGATGATGACTGGTTTTTCGAAAGAGAGACCGGAGGTAATCTGCTCCACCTTCCATGCTTCTGTGAGAACTATTTTGTGACACGGAGGATTTGCTCAATAACTCCGCTTCTATGATGACATCCGACACGTTGCTCGAAGAACTACGGTTTCGCTTGCATTCTATTTTCTTAAGCGCGCGGGGAAGTTGATCCGGCAACCTCAACGAAAACACTCTTATCCCAAGGCTCTCCATGAATTTCTTCAAAACTCTTCTCCGTTCCTCGTTTTCAATTAGTAGAACGACATGAGAGCTCTCGAGTTTATTAGGGCTAGGGGTAGGAACTAGAGGACTTATTTGAGGGCTAGCGCTAGAAATTGAATCTTCATGATTTTCTTTTCTACTCTCGGAGACATTATCGCAAACGGAAAGAGCAATGTTGAATCTAAAACAACTTCCCTTTTCGCCGATATCCTTGTCTATTATCCCAATTTCACCATGCATCAACCGAACCTAAAATGAGAAAAAAAAAATTAAGAATATGAATTTAAAGAAAAATAAAATTGTTTAAAAGACTACATAATGTTAACATGGACAAAATTGATAAAGAACTAACCAAGGATTGAACGATGCCAAGCCCTAATCCGGTACCTCCTTGACCAAGAGCGGTTTCTTTGACTTAGACGTAGTTTTCGAAGATCTCATTTCGCTTTTCCTTCGGAATACCTTTGCCTGTATCATCCACCTCACACACAAGCTCCATAGAGTTTGGGTCTCGCTCTATGATTTCCATGGCCTCTGGGTTCTGATCATTCTCCGTTTTATCCTTGAAACATAGGCATGTCAAACTCCGCATCAAACTATTACTACATCGGTCCGGCTGCTCGATAAGAATAGAGTTTTTCAATGTCGGTTTTCTAATCCATGCTCGGACGACCACGTGTCCCTCCGAAGTAAACTTAACCGCGTTGCTTAGCAAGTTAGACAAAATTTGTCGTAGCTTGACCCGATCGCACTTGACACAGGAAAACTTAGAGATCGAGCCGTCACAAGGGTCCCAAATCACATCGACGCCTTTCTTCCCGCCCACCGGATGATAGAGATCAACAATGTCCTCAAAAAGTTGTGCCACATCAAATTCTTCCTCTTCAAGCGACATCTTTCCCGCTTCGATTTTGCTCGTGTCGAGAATAGAAGTAAGCATACCTGGTGATCATAGCATTGCTAATTAAAAAATAAACATTTAACTAAAAATATTCCATGGATAATAATCCAAAATAGTTTCTAAGGCATCTTTTAGTCCCTTAACTAAATTTTTTTTATAGCAAAAAGATTCTTAAACTTCTGATTTTGTAACATTTTAGTCATTTTTATAAGCATATTATTTTTTGTTGAAACTCAAAGCAAAACCTCAGTTAGAAACTAATTAAATCCAATTTACGCTAAAAATAAATTAACAAAAATATATATATATTCATTAATGAAGAAATTTATTACCTGACAGGTCATTAGTACATCCTTCCAATTGTCTTAAATTCGTTTTCAATTCGGAATCGGAAGGGACTTGGTCGTAGCAAATCTGGATCAATCCGATCATGCCGGCCAAAGAAGCTCGGACATCGTGGCTGGCAGTGGCAAAGGCTTGAGTCTTGTTCATGCTCTTTCTCTCAGCTTGTTCGGTCGCATTCATTTGTTTTATCAGTGTCGCGCTCAGATACATATTTCTTATGGAGTCTCTCCGAATTATCGGAAGCAAAACCGAGATCAAGACAATCGTTATTGCAAGTGTAAATACGAGTAGGACGAGTATGATGGTTTTGTATTTGTTCACAAAGTGGGTGACTCCACTTTTATGGACTGCTAAGCATAAACCTGAAAGTAAAACGAGACTTTTTTTATTATATAAACAATGCAATGATGCTTCAAACCCAGCGACAGATCAAGTAACATGATTCCACAACGGTTTTTAACCGTCGTATAAACTTATCATAAAGGTCATTTTTCATCGTGGAATCCTCCGTCGTGGTATGTTTCCACGACGAAAATAAGACCGTTGTAGTAAGTTTATTTTCCACGACGGTCTTGTTTCATCGTGAAAACCTAATTGGCACACCTATTTTATCTTGAAAAGGTTGTATCAATGACCTTCCAAGACGGCAGTAACAAATTAAAAAAAAAAAATAACTAGATTATAAAGATTAACTAATGACCATTTAGAAAAGGAAAAAAACCTAATATATGTATTAATAAAAAAAAACAATCTTCTAATTATATAAGAGTTTGAATAAATATACATTAACTCGTTAGGCATATGGTTGTTCACATTTCACATAACCAAATAAAAAAAAACATAGTTAATAAACATAAAACTAACAACATGCTACATATGTCAGTTTTTGTTTTGTATTTTTGCGTTAGCAGCGTGATAAATTTGAAAATAAATAAAACCGAGGTTGTTCAAAAGTGTAAGGCATTGCGAGAATAGTTTTGAGAGAAAAAAAAAATAAAAAAATCAATGACTATAAATAAGTAAAGAAAAGCTTATAAATATTTGAGAAAACACTAACAAATATAGTTCTATCTAAACTTACCAATTGCACGCCGAGTATATCAAGTTGTGAACACCCAAATAAGTGATTCCTTTCCTCGATTTTCAGAGAAGCTTTTGTACTGCTACTCAATGTGCCACTAGGATCGCACGAAAAATTTCGTTCACCATTTTCTTTCGCCGGATCGATGGAAAACATTGAATCTCCGGCAAGGAATTTCCCATCTCCGGCAACCACTATACACGATTTCCCGTCTCGAAGGTCGATATCAGTGTAATACCTTGCTACTTCTTCAACCAAAAACCCTAACGAGACGAGCCCTAGATTCCCATGAATACGGGCCGTGTTGATGAGCAAAGCATCTCGACCCTCGTTCCAATTGGTCCCCAAAATGGAATGTGAATCGGTTTTAAGCTCCAATGCTTGTTGTAACCAACTTGAATTGGCCATAAATTTCGTTGGAAACGACGGAATTATGTCCCCGAATAATTTTCCAGTGATGCGATCCGCCATTTGAGTGTACCAATAAGCCGAGATCGGTGAAGTGTGTGCGAAGCCAAGCGAAGCGTTCGAGTACATAGCAAATGTTTGGTTCTGATCATCTATGAAATAGGAGAAGAAAAGACCTTCAAATCCAATATATGAAATTTGGTTCAAATGTGGCGTTGTTGATAATGCTTCAAACAACGATGGAGCTACCTGAAGAAAAAAAAAATTGAGAATTTCGGCTAAATAATAAATAAAATTATCAGTACTTCACAATATTATTTTATGACCACTCCTAGATAAGATTATATAGATAAAAATTCAAACTAGTAATTTATGACATATAAACCATAATGACCTATATCCAAATAATAATTTATAAATTTCTAACTCAATGACTTGTAAAAAAATATATAATTTCTATTTTTTTTAGGGTTCAATGATATTTACCGAATATTTTATACTAATTTAAGCTGCTAAATTGTAATAATTACTTAAACATTGACTCTTTTCTACTACCATAATTTTCTCTAGAGATAAGTAGCTAGGTTATAACTATATATTATGAGAATACTCACATTGCTTTCAATGTCAGAAAATGATGAGGGTTTAGAACCGTTGAGAGAGGAAGATAAAGCTCTGGCTGTGGTCATTGTTGAAGCAGACATTATATGATTGAGAAGCTTTGTTGTCTTTTCAACCTCGGATTTCACTTGAGATCGGAAGTTGTGAGAGGTCCGATCAGCGTCGATTTCGACATGTTTGGTCAGGTGACACAATGAAACAATTATCGATACGCCGAACGTTAGAACTAGTACCGCGATTACCTGTAAATAAATTTGTTTTGGAAGGAATAAAATGTTATGTTAACATTATTATTTATAGAGTACTATAACTCATGAGCAGTTAAAATCATGACTACTCCCTGCAAAATATTTTAAGTTTGATAAACAAAAACGTAGCAAGATAATTTTAATTGGAAAGAATATCGGTTCATTACATTTAATTTAAGTAGATAATTAACCATTCCATCGTCAGAGTATACGATTAATAACTAACCCGCACCAGGAACTAATTTTCCTATCCATTATACATAATAATGCTAAATATTACTGGTAAGAAAAAGAAATTACCACTAAGATGAATGGAAGCCGTGACTTTGCCAATGCGTTTAGCCTCCTCATTGGATGATCTACACAAACATAAGAATATTAATTTATTAGAGGAAAAGTGTACATATATATATAAATATATATATATATATACACTAGTACTAAATAGTGAATAACGACTTCCCAAAACAGTCGTAAAAGAGATAAGATGACTGCCACTATACAGCCTTAGAAGCCACAGTCATGAAAGTTACTGACAGTCATCAAATCTATTAGTTTTTACGACAATTCAGTTATGTTTAAAAAACGACTATTCTGTTTTGTCTTCTAAAAACTACAATTCTGTTTTGTCTTCTCAAAACGACAATTCCTTTTTGTTGTATAAACACAAATACTCTGTTTTGTCGTATAAAAACGACATGCTAACATTTTTTTAAACGCAAACGACAAGTTAACTTATCTACCCGAAGCCAACAGAAAAACACGACCGTGAGAGTCAAAGCTCTAAACCCAGACGCTAGTACCCTAATTCAGGCGCCAGAAAAAAAAAAAAAAAAAAAAAAAAAAAAAAAAAAAAAAACTCCACCGAATTCGAATCACCTCTCAAATCCCAAGAAATGCATTCACGATCTTTGGCAACAACATCATCAATCTCTGCAAGCGCGAAGCTCAGACGCTCTGATCTCTCATTGCGATTGTCGCATCGTTCCGTTCCAGTACCGCTCAATCTCTTCCACGTCGCAGCTTCAGAGCTCATGGATTTCAAAGATCAAAAGCGTCTTCAAAGGGAAGACCGCAGAAGAATCTCAGACCGCCCTCAATGATTTCACGCTTAACCGTACGTGTCCTGTGTAACTTTAGCGCCGAAGTTTCGATATTAAATTTACTAACGACATTGGCAACATTATTGGCAACATCAACAGCATCAATAATAATAACAGTGGTAGCACCGAGAGATATTAGAGAGAAGAGAGAAGAATATCAAATAATAAACCATCATTATTACGAATCTCCTAAAATCAGCCTTAATGATATATTAGGAAAACATGTAATCTCAAACATCATATTTCGGTTGGAGAGAGAAGGGGTACCATAAGTGAGATGAGAATAAAAAGAATAGGTTTTTTTTTTTTTTTTTTTTTTTGCTCCGAACAAAAAAATAAAAATCGTTTGGGAATGGAAAAATGGGGTACGATATAGTCTTATAGATATATAAGTATATGACAATAATGTTAATGTAGTATCACATAGATATCAATAATGTATATATGTATAATGTACAATTAACTTTTTTTTATTAAAAACAGTTTAGAGATCTACGATAAGGAAGATAACATGCATAATTTAAAACCAATTTTTTAAAACTATCCAAGTGTTTAGCAACCCAAATTGACCAGGTTTAAAAGCTATATAATTTTTTAGTTTTAGAATGGAAAGGAGTAATACTACGTATACTAAAATAATACCTTTTCTTGTTGATTGAAAATTTTTACGTCATTACTTTACATGTTTGCAATATGAACAGAAGGACTAAACTTGCGTTGCTTAAGAGATACCCAGTTTCTAATATATTGCAAACAGGTACAAACAATTGCCCATTGTGAATTTTATATAATCTTACCATGCTTAAGAGATACCCGTTTTCATGTACAATCCTACAATAAATGATAGTTACCTTTTTTCCTCGTTCAGTAGTGTAATTTTCAGCGTGGTTTTAGCTTTGAAAGAGATTAGCCAATTATAGTATAAAAAAAATAAAAAATAAAAAAAGATTAGCCAATTATTTCCACTTATTGTAGATAAATCTGCAGAGGGTCTACTACGCCCAGTTGTACTACGTATATGTCTGTATGCTAATATGAGAATGATCATAGCCCAAAGCATGACGACTGGCCCAATACTCCAAAAACAACCAAATGCTAGATTTTCATTTTAAAAATTAGTTTTTCTTTGTGCAAAAAATATAAGTAATAAATTGGAACCCCTCCTTTTTTGTGACTTACAAAAACGTTAATTTCTAATATGTAGAAATTGACTGCCCGCTTTTAATATGTAGATTGGTTTTAGTTTTCGATAAAGCTGTCCAAGATGTCATGTATGATGTATCGACATATTGGCTAGACCTAGCCAGATCTCAAGAGAAGAGATTCGATATGGTCAGGATTAAGTGCAAGTTTTCGTTTTCATCAAAGATTTATTTTGGTTAGAGATTTGTTTATTATTTTATCTTGATATTATATCTAAGACCGAGTTTATCTCATAAACCTTACGGAAGGCATCCAGTTCACCCGCCTCTATAAAAAAAAAAGCAGATAATTATGCCCTTGAAGATCTTTTTAGACATTATGAGTAATCAAAGCTTAAGAGTTTTTTTGTTAGAGTTGAAAACTCAGTGTTCTTGTGGCCTAACATATGTCTTTATTTGCATAGCCATGTCGAAATTATGAAACATGAGAGAGTGATTCGAAGAGACACAAAATCCCAAGTCCTAACGCAGTACAAAAATTTGCTTCGAATGCAACAAGAGTTAGTCAAATAGTAGTCAACTTGAGTGAGACTCTTTACCTTGGGGCCTCTGTTCATTTCGAATGAAGCTCCGATAGAATATATAAGCAGGATTTGTTTGGAGGTAGGCAAAAACGAAGATCAAATTAGAAAAAAAGCAATAAATCAAAGAGGGAGAGAACCAAATACAGTAGAGAACGAAAATGAACCTTACCTCGCTTCTGTGCTGTATGATACCGTGAGCATTCAACAGCCTATACGGCTATACACACGAGAGAGAGAGAGAGAGAGAGGTTGGTTGGGAATTGATGAGGGTAAAAAAATTTAATTTGTTAGTTCAAAAATATCAAATGTGTTTATGTTAAATATTAAATGATTAAAAGTAAATACAATTTTTTATTATTATTATTAATCACTAATCATAATTTGGTAGCATTTCTCGTATGAAATAGTCGGTCGCCGCCGCCTCCTGGGCTCCGGCCTGGGGGGTAGGACGGTTGTTCGTGAGGTGAGCAACGGCTTCGGAAGCATCTCTGCACTGAGTGCGCGGCTCTAGGTGGCGTTTCTTCTTTCGTCCTTGCCTCGGCTCATCTCATCGTCACTCTGACCGGCGCGCCGGTGTACCTGGTGTTCGGCCGTGGTGGAGATCGGGGAGACGCTGAGGCTGGAGAAATAGGGACCGTGCTCAGGTCTCAGATCTGAGAACGGTTTGGCGAGTTTGGCTCTTTCTACGAGCGCCGATCTCTCTGTTTTGAGGCTTCGGTGGGTCTACGGTGGCTTTCTCTGGTTTTCTCTCCGACTGGAGTGACACAGAAGAGTATGCGGTGAGACTTCGAACTATGGATGGGAGAGACGTGGCTGAAGAGTTTTCCGGGTGCAGAAGTGGTCGGATCTGCCGGTCTGGTTGTGTTGTGTTTTTTGTGTTGTGTTTTTATTTAGTTATGCTTTATGTTTTTATGCTAGTTAGCCCATGTTGCTGCGTTTTGTTTGATTTGGTTTATCTTGGAGACGGATTAGCCGTCGTCCACTATCCTGTTGTGGATTTCCTGTTAGGTTTTGATCTATACAGGTTGAAGATGCATCTTCTTCGTGGTCATCAAACCGAGGTTGAGTGGATCTTTCCAATATCTATACAGGTTGAAGATGCATCTTCTTCGTGGTCATCAAACCGAGGTTGAGTGGATCTTTCCAATATCTATACAGGTTGAAGATGCATCTTCTTCGTGGTCATAGTGGGCCTTCGCCCGAATCACACGGCCCAACTCTCAACTTGGAATGGGCGGCCCAGAGAGATGCCACAGCCGAACCCAACACTATGGACCGACCCAAAGTCCACACCACCTCATAGCTACTTGAGTCACAAGCTATCATTACTTAGCTCGGCGATAGGTTCCTTTTCAAAGCGAATATATAATGTCTTGAGTTATATTTTATCTTAGCGATGTGGGACTTATGAACTTCTCGTTTCATTCTATATAACTTCAGAAGAGCTAAATTTTAATTGTTTTTGTTCCCTCATTTATTTTTGTGATTTTTTTTAAATATATTTAAATCCCTAATGATTTCTAATTCAATGATTGAAATACCGTTACCGTTACCGTTCTGTGACTAAGATTTTACTAGTATCCGAAGGTAAGTCAGAATAATACTGTGGAATTCATAAAAGGAAAATGAAAACTGTACCATTGAGAATACGGTTGCCGTCGAGGAATACCGTCAAATATCGTACTTACCGAGAGGAATGTAGTGAATAAATATTTAAAAAAAATTCATACATGACATAAGATAAAAATGAAAAAAGTCTACAATAATAGTTCAACAAAAAACCAACACAAACTTAATGATATATTTGAATACAAAGTACAAAATCAAAACAATGATAATATTCATATTAAAAGTCAACTAATTATACATAAAACTTCATATTCTACAACTAATTTAACAAAAAAAACCAAAAACACATTCAAATATAAACCATATATTCTGATGTAACAAAAAAATTGAAAAAAATTGGATACAAACTCCAATTAAACACAATAATGAAGTTAGAAACTAAGAATTTGAACTAAATCATAAAAAACTAACGACAAATTTCATGAAGAACATTAAATATCATCAGATTTTAAGAATTGTCGGTATTTGACCACTTACCGGTAAGTTTCCGTTAGAATGCGTGAGAATTTACCTAAAGACAACCGGAAAGTGGAATGATTCCCCGGAAAACACCGGAAACTGGAACGGTTTCCTCGGAATCCAAGAAAAAGTCCGATTTTGTGCATACTGGTACCGGTACTCTTAATAAAACGGTTACCGGTCCGGTTTCCGACCGGAATCCGCGGAATTTCAAACCTACTTTCTATACCAAATTTAACCTATTGTTTTGAGTCGTCAAACAATGTTGTTAACTTTCAAGAGGGATGTTAAACTCGAACTATAAATTCTAAACCAAACAGTTGATGAAATCAGGTAATTGACCACTAGACTATTACATAATTTTTAAGCATCAAACAAAATTCCTCGGTTTTTGCAAGTTCACCGGTTTCTCCCTGATGAGCGCACACCAATGCCTGAGCAAAAAACATCGCGGATGATTGGATAGACAACGAGACGAACAAGATGACCAATGAAACCAGAGCCCCCAGCGTGAAGGTGATCTTCACTAGCAAATCTCCATCATCATCATTTCTCACACTTCCATAGCCACCAGAATGTACCGTGAAAAATCGTTCACCGAAATACACGGTTATCAACATCACGGAGATGATGAGGCATTTGTTTTATTTTTTTTATCAAAAAAGTAAAAAATTAAGACAAACATTTACAGTACACATCTTCATTGAATTAATAACTAGGAAAATATATGCTAAGAACTTATATGCAACCAGTCTCAAAACTTGATCCCTTATTTAGTATTGCAAATGACCAAATTCATGAAAAATGACAATCTTAGTAAACCAAAGACAGAGATTATCAACAAATACCTTGATTGGGTTCCGAATTCTCTTCGTGTGGGAGAATTGGTTTCAAGTGGGTCGTCCATTTCTGTCCCGAACATCAAAATTAGAACGGAAAATGAAACATGCCTTTGATAATCACTTAGTAAATATATGCTAAGAACTTATATTCAACCAAGTCTTAAAACTTAATCCCTTATCTAGTATTTCACATGACCAAATTCATGAACAATGGCAATCATTGTAAACCAAACACATAGATTATCACCAAATTAGGATTGGTTCAAGCGGGTCGTCCATTTATATTCCAAACACCAAAATTAGAGAGGAAAAGGAGACATGAAATCTGAATCATAATTTAATTTTTACTCAAAACGAATAGAGTCGTTCCGAGGAAAATCGTTACTCCGACCAGTCGGGGAAACGGGGTCTAGAAAATTCGAAGTGACCTTCCTAATTACTCAAAACGGCTTGGCCCCATAATTTAATGTTTTAATCGGAGGAACACCACATTTTCTATTTAACTTCTTAGAAAATGTCTTAAATAAAATTTAAAAGTAAAATTTTATAATTAATAAGGTACCAAGACAATAATAAAAATAGTTATCAGAAGCCTACGTGAACTTAGGCTTCAAATCGGAAGAAATTGGAATTTTTAATTTCGACCGCCCAAAAACACCCACAAAAAAATTCATTTTGGTGGGTATACATCAGGGAATCGACGATTTTTGTCATAAAATGAAACCAAGGTTTTGGGTATACAACCAGAGCTAGTAGAGTCGGAACAAATGGAACTACGTTGTTCTAGTTTATACCGATCTTGAAGAATCGTCACATTTTCGAGCTGTATAAAGATTGAGTCACGTACATCCGCCAAAAACAGTCTAAATCACATTGTGTCCGTTTGAAATGTGTTAAATCCTCACGATACAAGCGAAGAGTATTGTAAAACGGTGTATTGTTTCTAAGATAGGGTACTGAAAATACAAATTCATTCACGGGAAAACAAAAGAAAAAAGTGATAAATGAGGAATAAATAGACAAAAATATATGCTCTATTTGGTTGCAAAGAAATAGAGTAAGAAGAATTAGAAAAAAGTGTCTCACCTAAAAAAATAGATGAAAATTATACACATATATTTATAAACAACTAGCCTACTTATAGAGGGGACTTTTAAATTATAGCGCAACTATCTATTTATTTAGGGAAATAGTCCATATTTCTCATACTTTCAAAATTGCCCTTGGTTTCATAAAACTTCGTTCTTATTTGTTTGTTAATTCTAGATTTTTTCCAGTTATTCATCATCGGATTTGAATCATGGAATCGTTCGACAAATCGGAGACATGCATTTTGTTTTTTCGAATGGTAAATAATATTTACTATCGGATGGCTCGACTGTAAATATTATTTACCATTAAAATTATCCTGCGATTTGCAACCAGGATATTCGACAACTCATTTGGAATAGTAGGATCATTGATTTCGTAGATGTTCTTCTATTGTTCTTATATTATCTGTTCGTTTAGGTTAGTCATTTAATTCTTCTTAGTTTATGTTTGTCTAGTGTAGGTGTTTAGACTCTTTAGTTTCTTACAACTTCGTTCTTATTTGATTGTTAATTCCAAATTTTTTCCAATTATTCATCATCAGATTTGAATCATGGAATCGTTTGTCAAATCGGAGACAAGTATTTTGTTTTTTTGAATGGTAAATAATATTTACTATCGGATGGTCCGATAGTAAATATTATTTACCATCCGAAAAAACATATTTTATAGTTAATCTAACAGATAATTGATCGGAGATGTATGGTGTTCTATGGGTTAATCGAATTGGAAATAATATATACTTACCATGTTTTCCAAGTCTGAGAACGGAGACGCTTCGTCGGCTTCGGAAGTGGCAAAATCAGAAAATTGGTGGCGGAAAATAAGGTCGGACGCAATATCGGAGGATTGAGGGATTCGAAATCGACGGAGAGTTCGGAGGCAATATCGGAGGATTGAATGATTTGGAGTCCGATCCGAAAATTTTGGTGTGTATTTGATGAGGGGTAAGATATGAATATAATATTGTTTGATAGTGGATTGAGCTAGTTACCTAATTTAAGTAATAGTTGGGCTATAATTTTAAAAGAGGTGATCAATTCGGGCTAGATACCTAACCGGCCATCTCTTTTATTTATAAAATTATAACTATATGCCCTTTGTTTGTTTCAGAATGCATTCAAATACATCCTGCTTTATTCCTAATATATATTAATATAGACTATTTTATTTAATTAATTTTAAATAATCATTTCTTATTATTATTTATTTTGAGATAAATAATGTAAAATGATTAATAATTAATTACTCTATATAATAAAAAAAATTTAGTTTACTCTTGCTTATGCTAACTTGAAAAGGTTAAACGATTTTATACTTAGCTTAATCACACAACTCACACACCTTAAAATATAAAACCGGCTCACACGTATAGGATTATTTTTATATATTTTTTCTATTTAAATTTTAAAGTATAAAACCGACTCACACGAGCAGTGTGTAAGAAGAGAGTGGTAATATACGCGAAGGTCAAGTTGGGAGGGAAAACTGAGAGATTTTTGGTGGGAGTTTGAGAGTTGAAAACAAGCAAAAACAAAAATGACAGGAAAGGGAAAGAGGATCCTAAACGACGACGACGACGACTTGGCACCGGAGGACGCTGCTCCGGCGGCGAAGCTCGCCAGGAAAGGAACCGAAGACGACGGCGACGACGACATCGTGGTCTGCGAGATTTCGAAGAACCGAAGGATCTCCGTCAGAAGCTGGCGCGGAAAGATTTTCGTCGACATTCGCGAGTTTTACCTCAAGGACGGCAAGCAAACGCCCGGGAAAAAAGGTTCTTATCTTTATTATTTCTTTATTTCCGGTTCGGAAACCCTAGCTTTGCTCTGCTCTGTTTTCGTTTATTTTTCTACTGTGGTTAGTTGATCTGTTGGTTATTGGAGAATAGATGTGGTTGATCCGCTTATTAGCGTTGTTTATCCATTTCAGTCAAAGATGAAACTGAGTTTAGAATGTTGTTAGTGTGTTTGGCGTGCGTTTGAATATCTGTTGGTTTATGCTTGTTGTGAGATTTAGGTATCAAATATTGAAACCAGATTTGCTCTTGTTTGGTGTGAATTGGTATTTTGTTCGTGGTCAGTGTGATTGGATTGATCGTTGAAAACAAGTATATGAGATTTGAATCCTTTGTTTACATTTGGTTCATTTTTCTATCTTTAGTGTATGTAGTTTGAATTTTGCTTCGGATTTCTGTTTGATTAGAGGGTGTGACTTCTTCAGTTCTGGCTAAGATTTTCTTCAGACAAAGACGAATTTGGACAGTGTTAGTTTCTTTAGCTATTCTCGTTTTTAGGTTTATAGCTACAAGGACCTCGGGCTAGTGCTTTCTTCTACATAGAGTATCTTTGCTTTTTCATAGAAAAAATAAATTGGTGACAAAATATTTGTTCCCTTCAGTTTGTCGATTTGAAACCTGTTTGAAGAAAATCTTGACTGATGATACTTATATGTCATGATATGAAATTCGATGTTCGGTTTTTTGTGTGCTTTTGAATATGCTGTATTGATTGTTTACAACTCTGTACATGATAGAGCTCGCTCTCTATTTTGTTATTTTTCAGCTTTGGATTCCAATACTACTCGACTTGTGTCTTCACACATACATAGAGCTTTCTTTTCTCTTTTTGGCCTTTCTGAATTTATATCTCCATTATCACATAGATCTAACATATTTGCCTTGTGTATCAGGAATCTCACTAACAATGGATCAGGTATGTCTCTCAAACCTCTATCACTTCATAAAACACTGCTCGACAATGATTTTGAATGTTGTTTGTGCAGTGGAATATTCTCAGAGAGCACGTGGATGAAATCGACAAGGTGGTCACTGAGAGCTCTTAGGAACTACAAGATTCTGGTGGTGGTGTCTTTGTTTTGCTAAGTACATGATATGAGACAGTATAGCCTGGTGGTTCTTTTTGTTGATATTGGGTATTGATTAGACAACAAAAGCTTAGAAGGTTCAAGTGTGCTTGTAACAGGAGCAGATAATCGGCATTAATACATTGCAGACATTTCTTATTCGCTAATACATTGCAGTGATCCCAATTATTATCCGCTATGTCATTAAATATCTACTTGTTTAAAAAACACACAAAAATAATATAAAAATAGTCATATATTGCATCATTATTAAAATATATACCTTAATTATCAATAGGGACAAAAAAAAAAAAAAAAATCTTCAGACTTCAGAAAAATTTGATAGCCGAGTTCCACTTTAAACCCATCATTTTGGTGGGTTTCTTGAACAAATAATAAGACTAATTGCTAATGCATTTATGTCAATTCATGATCCAAAATCGTCTGTGACTGAGACGAGCAAGTTTTTTTGTCTAAGTTGTGGCGTCAAACTATGTAGCATTTCACATATTGATACCCCCTCAGGACGGCCCAAATCTTCAACAGTAAACACATGCGATTTCCCTTCCACCGTGACAACACTTTGCCCCGGAATTTTCTTCACACTATTGCGCTTCATCAGCTTCCTCATCACCGCCACTCTGTCCCATTTCCTGTTCGATGCGTATATGCTCGCCATCTCGAGATAAGAGACCGAAAGCGATGGCTCGATCTCAATAAGGCGACGCGACGCGTGCTCGGCAATCTCGATGTTATTGTGAGTCTTGCAAGAATTTAGTATCGAACTCCATATCCCAGTGTCGGGTTTCATAGGCATGCTTCGGACGAGCTCCAACGCTTCTTCGATCCTTCCCTCTCGCCCCAACAAGTCCACGAGACACGAATAGTGGTCTAGCCCGGGATTGATATCGTACACGCTCGTCATCGCTTCGAAGATTTCGATTCCTTTCTCCAACAAACCCGTGTGAACGCAAGCCTGAAGAGCCGCGAGGAACGTGATGTGGTTCGGCTCCAAACCCGACCCGATCATCGCATCGAAGAGATCCAAGGCTTCTTTGGCTTTGCCGTTTACAGCGAAGCCCGAGATCATCGTTGTCCATGAGACGAAGCTTCTCTTGGGCATCGCGTAGAAGAGGTCTCGGGCGTCGCTCACGCTCCCGCATTTCGCGTACATGTCGATCAACGAGTTGCAAACCACAATGTCGTCTCGTAAGCCGTTTGAGTGCGCATAGTCGTCTATTCGTTTCCCGATCTCGAGCGATCCCGTTTGGGCACACGCCGATAGTAAGGAAAGCAGAGTGAACGAATCCGGTCTCTCGGCCGATTCCATGACACGAAATAGCCCGAGAGCCTTATCCAAGTTCTGCTTCTCGGCGTACCCGCCGATCATAACGTTCCACGAAACGACCGTTCTGTATCCCATACCGTCGAAGAGACTTCTTGCAGAAACCAAGTCGCCGCACTTGGAGTACATTGATATCAGTGTGTTGGCCACGGAAACGTCCAAATCACAGCCGAGTTGAAGCGCATGGGAATGAACCGAAGCGCCTTGAAGAGCCGCCTCGGGTCTCAAGCACGACGAGACCACACTCACGATGGTGCAAGAATCGGGTCGAAACCTTTCGCACAGCATCTTCTTGTAGCAATCTAGGGACTCGGGGAATCTCCCAAGCTTCGAGTACGCCTCGATCATCGAGTTCCACGAGACAATCGTCCTCACCCCTGAGTCGATTGTGTTAAACACCGACTCGGACGAATCTACGTCGTTACACTTAGCATAAGCACTTATCAAAGTGTTGGCCACCGAAACATCCCTCTCGAACCCGGTTCGTACACTGATCGATCGAACAGTACTCAGAAGGTCGACATTCTTTGAGTTTGAAGCCGACTGAGTCAACCCCATGATGGTTACCGAGTCGGGGCTAACCCCTTCAAGCCTCATTCGAGAAAACAAGCACAAGACTCTGTCCACCATTCCCGATTGAGAAAGTCCGAGAATGATCGAATTCCATGCCGTGGTGTCTCTTACAGGAATTCTATCGAACACCTTGAGTGCGTGGTCTAATTTGCTGGACTTGACATACATGTCCAAGATAGCCGTTAGGAGAAAGACATCGGAGCAGAACTGGGATTTTATGATGCAGGCGTGGAGAGCCTTGGAGTGCAAGGAACATGCGAGCTTGGAACACGCTTTGGCGGCGAACAGAAAAGAGAAGTTGTCGGGCTCAAAGCCATTTTGCTTCATTTGGAGTAAGAGACGAAGGGCTTTATTGGGACGGCCTTGGCTCACGGCTTCTCTGATTGAGTTGTTCCATAGCCTAACAGTCATGAAAGGTGTTCTAACCTCTTTCATTCCCAACACAAAAAAAAAAAAAAAAAAAAAGACAATCTTGTTTCCTACAAACACTTACTCTACTTTCTACTTTTCACTCTTCAGTGGTCACTTGCTGGTAATTTGTTTGTACTTTGTTTGTATACATAGAATAGAATAGAGCGTGTCATTAAATATATATATATATACACACACACACAAGTCAATCGCTGAAACCTGTTTTTACTCGGTCAATTGACATAAAGAATACATACAGTATTTTAGAATACAAAAACAGAAAAAAGAGAGCGATAATTTATTATTAATATTAATTGTTTATTTTGTTTGTTTTTGTGTGTTATTGTGTGTGTGTGGGCTGGGAACTGAAGTTTCCATTAGATAGGCCACAACAGACACAATGACACAAGAATTTTGTTGCTCTCAAATGGTAGAAACATTATTTGCAAATAATAATAAGTGTTTCTCCTAAACTAATTTAATTAAGTTGTTAGGATATATTTACAAATACCAAGACAAAAATTCACAATCTTCATACATATATACACAATACTTGAAACAACTTTACAGTCACAAAATAACTGATATTACATATTATTCCCGTCTAACATACCTTGAATATCGCCTAAATTCCTGTGGCCGTGTTAAACTATACATGAAACGCGAGATACTATACAAGGGCATTTTTTTTCCCGGGGTAGAAAGTTTAATCAGGTATTTACGAGAGGAACTACCACGGCTCAGAGTTATTACCAAGAAAGTTCCTGGAAGATGATGGTTTGGTCCAACCTTCCTCCATGGAGAGAAGATTAAGGCGTACCATGAGTTTCTCCGCAGCATCTTCCTCTAAACCGCTCAATGAGTCTCTCGATTGCTTTTGTGGGGAAGAAGAAAAACCCTGCAGTATCAGAAGGATTATATATTTAAATCAACCAGATATACACACAACACATGATGCGATCTTGGAGATAAGAAAAGTAACCTTTGATTCCTGGTATAGCTTTAAGTATTGCAGGGATTGCTCGTAAAAGCCGCAGTGATATAGAAGTATACTGTAATCCCTCAACTCCTTTTCTTCGGTTCGCAAGAGGATGAGACGCTCACAAGCTGTAATTAGCAATAATCATACAAATATTATGTTACAATACGGCAACAAATCAACAAGTCAAGATTAACTTACAGTGAAGTGATTATATCACCATCACCACCCAAAAAAAAAAAACCAAAAAAAGAAAGTTGTGTAAAAGTGAAGGTTTAAGGGCCTAATTGTTAAAGGTCATCAACTGCATTTTTGTTTTTCAATTAAAAAAAAAAAAGAAAAGAAAAAGGAATCAGCGGACTTCTCAAATTACGGAAACAACGGCCTTTCAAATCAAACCTTATTTATTTATCTTTTTTGTATCCTTAGAAACCAGTAGAATACAAAATATAATTACCATACGATATTTCAAGAGAAAAAAAAAACCACTAAAACATGATTACCAAACATGTGTTTTTTATTTTCAAATCAAAAACTAAAGAAACAAAATTTGTTACAAAACCAAAAGGTGTGACCAAACGTGGCCACCTAAGTACGATGATGAGGAAGAATAAAATGATAATCGCAGGGATTAGTTCTAACCAGCTAAGGCCCGTCTCATATCCCCAAATCGAACGCTAGTCCAAACACCACGTTCTAGTCGATGCTGAGCAGCTTTAGCTGATGCACGCTGAAAACCACTGCATTATCACAAAAGAGAGTAAGAACAGGCAAATTTATTAAGAAATTTCAGTGTGTGTGTGTGTATATATATATATATATATATATATATATTTGTAATTTTCATTGGCATACCTCTCTTCATTGATGCTTGGTGTATCTATGCAGTTAGCAGCACGAGCTGCCCTTAAGAACAAGCTTCCGGTATTATCTTGCTGAAACGGCCAAAATGCTTCCTTCAAATTTCTCAATATCTGCACACATGACTCGATCATCACTGAGGACTAGAATGGAAACAAGACATCAAAAACTGAGATGACAATGATATGTCTTATAAGACATTCATTTTCATTCTTGATTATTTTTACTTGTTTGGGTTCGAACATACATTTTGTAAGGCTCCAAAGATATCTATCTTTAAAAAAAAGGGATATCCTTCTCTTAAGCAATACGAGGCACGATAATTGAAATACATGACTATGAAAGCTTCTCGAGTGGTTTTCATTTTGAGCTTAGATGGTGACTCGGTATAATTGCTATCATTACTATTACAAATAGCAGCTATATTTCAAGAATATCCAAAGCAACAAAGAGGATATCTTCTAGCTTACACTTACAGAACTAAAACACACCTTAGTTACAATGCGATGCATTACAACTTTGTGCGAATCCTTGGATAGGTATTGTATGTCAAAGAAAATAGAGGACATTCCGATTTTTACTCTGTTTTCAGTTCCTAAAAAAATATAAAAGCAGATATATCTCAGTTTGCATATAACTAATTTAGCGAGTATTAAAGAAGTCACCTCCACCAACAGTGCTTGTGAGGTCATTACATGCGCTTGATCGGATTCTTTACTTTTAACTTTATTATAGCCTCTAGGAAGACCATGAAGATCACGAGGTACGAATATCTCAGGATCAAAATTCAAAAGGCTCCACATACGAAGCATTTTCAGAACCTCCGAGTATATAAGAGAGAGCATAGCTATGGATCCTGAACGATGGGTCAAAACCTGTTCAAGTAGAAAGACAAATTCTCGTAAATCGAACTTTATTGTCATCATTGGCATTATAAAACTAGATTGAAAACAAAGGCCCTCTATGTTATACCGAGTGAAGATACAGAGCTCGTGGTTCTAATTGAGGCCCCGCATCACATCTTCGAAAGCCCTGAAATGAAAAATATAATGAAATATACTACTTCACACTAAACTGAGAATCTCACGTTATCATAGATAACAGGACTTAGTTCGAGGTTACGGGTTACTTCTCATTGCTAAATAGTTTTGCGAACGAACTCATAATACATAACATGGCATGAGAGCCAAAAAGCTCCAATCCAACGAACACCGATCTAAAAACAATGAGATCCGACTCGGGATAACTGAGCTCAAAGAGCCACCATCATAAGGGGACATGCTAAGATAAGGATACCATATCGCCAACTATTATTCGTTACAATTAAATTTGATACAAATTTCGCGATACTTAACACACGAAGACATGAACTTTTTTCGTTGCTCCATTGTTTTCATCCTATTTTTAAAAAGCAAATCTTTGCAGGTGAAGTATATAGAATACCTTGTCGCCGTACAAATAGGTCTCTAAACTTCCGAAAAAGCTCTCGGGTGAAGCCCTGAAGGAGGAACTGTAGCGAGAGCAAAAGCCCATCGAGAGGTCGTCCAATCTCACGATGAAAGCATCCACCGGGAGCGGAACCGACGAATGTGACACCAAAGAATCGTCCTCCGCTGCAATGTAAAGCGCTGTTTTGCCCAAATCAACACGCCTATTGACGCTCATGCTCGTCTCACGCTCTATTCCAGACAGCTTCTCAATCTGAGAGCAAAATCCTTTTCTGGCTTCCTATTTAAGAATCAATTCAGCAAAAACGATCATTTTTCATTTCCGGCCATTCTATCTTTCAATACAAGAAAAAAGAAGAAGAAAAAATGTCTTTACACAAGAATCTTGATTTCGTAAATTTCAATGCTCTACACAAGAGTGCCAATTAGGTCTAAGTTTTTATTCTGAATTTCCATTAAGCTTCTATAATGAGCAAATTTCAGCAGAACAACAACAACAGCAGGTACGCTTCGAATTTCACTTTTGAAAAACAAAATCTCAATTAATAAATTAAAGCCAAGCACGAACCCTAGCGTGCGAGGTCTGAATCCCCGAAGAACCGAGAGCGTCGTGGAGGGAGAACTTGAGGTGGCTGGCTGAGGAGGCCGGCCACGATTCGCTGAGGCAGACAACACCGCACCACGACGAGGACGCGACACGTGGTCGAGATCGTCGATTCTCCGATGCGAGTTTCTCGGAGCCGAGAAAAGAGCGCGAAGATGAAGAAATTGACATGATCAGATTCATACCGCTCTGAACTCTCGCAAAACGAAAGGAACGATTTTCATTGGCTTACAAAATAAATAAACAATGATATTTGTTGTGAAATGGATGGATATTTTAATGTAATTGAAAAAAGTATAATTTACAAGAATCCCCTTGAACTATTACTCGATTAACGAAGTGCACCATCAACTCGGATTTTCAACAAAAATTACTCTGAACTCCTATATGTGTTCACTTTTGCCCCTTCCGTCAAATTTTTACTAACTCTGTTAACAATTTTATGACGTGGATGTCATATGTGACTTAAATTATAGATTATCAAAATACCCTCTATTATTTCAATTTCTTTTTATTATTATTAATTCAAATCTAAATCAAATCTCTATTTTATTTAAGAAATAAAAAAAAAACAAAAAAAAGTGGATATGAATAATCTCCCTCAAGCTCAAAATCCCAGATTTCATATTTCTTCTACTTCGTCACTGACGTCTCCACAAAATTCTTCCTCGCCGGAGCGGGCTTGTAGTTCCACGTCTTGGGGTCGAAAAGCCCGCATTTTTCTCCTCCTTTGGCCTTGACCGCCTCGAGCCATTCCTCGTCGTTGTTGTGCCAGCGAGTCTGAATTCCCGAGCTTTTTCGGGGTTGCCCAGGAAGCTTTTGGGCAAAGCGCACCATACGACTTCCTGAGCCGCGGCGACGTTTCCAGTCCCAATGGGCTCCGATGTCGAGCCGGACATGGGCACCCACAACTCGATCCTCCACTCGCTCTGCCGCGAGGCTCGCACGAGAGAGGCGGTGCAGATGATTAGGGACACGCAAGGCCTCGTCCACGGCTTCTGCAGAGCCCGGGACATGGGAAGCCCCAAGGAGGCTCTGTTCGTGATGAGCGGTGGTTTGTGCCACCGGGTTTAGCAGACGCGAGGGACAAGAACAAGACCCAATCTTCTCGGCTAGGGTTTCACGGCATTAATTAATGTACCAACGGAAACAAGAAGACTTGGTCCGGATTCGCTCGTCGTTGCAGAGATTGGGATGGCGAAGAGTCCGATTTCTCTTTGGAGGCGGAGATTCTCGAGTTCATGAGCTGTACGGAGAAGCCAGAGGCGTTTCCCACCAGGAAAGAACTTATCAATGGCGGCGAACAGATTTGGTCGAAGCGATTCTGAGGAAGGGCGTTTGGATGTCGTTTGGCTGGGCTTCGGACGATGAAGAAGAAGAAGAAATCACAGTCTGTGGATTTCATGAAGCCAATAGTTGGAGTTCATGGGAAGAAGACTATCGGATCGTCCATGGCTTCGTTTTGGTTGTGTTGAACACGGGGAGAGAAGAAGAGGAAGTTGAATATTTTTTTTTCAATTTTATAAATAAATGGTTAATTTATTATTATTATTAATAATAATAATAATAATAATAATAATAATAATTTGTGCAAACTCATAGATGGTAACTGATAAACTTTGACGGAATGGGCAAAAGTGCGGTAATCGAGTAATAGTTCAGGGTGCACTTGTAAATTATCTATGGTCGTCTTATTTTCATATGCGGTCGTGTCGTTTTGACTTTTGAGCTCGAGGACAAGAGATACGTGCACTGTGATTTTTTAAATTGAATTTAAACCTCTTTTCGCAGGGACGTTGACTGTTTGATATTGGACTACTAGTATACTACTAGCTCATTCATACAAGTTTTTAATAAACTTTTCATGTTTGACTTCTTTTTTTTTGTGATTTTTAAACATATTAAAAATATTTAATTTTCTTTAAATATTCAGATCGATCCTACCTTTTAGTGTAGATTTTCAATATATATTATACAGCTTCCATATACATAAATAATTTTAGTATATACGTTTTAATATCTACATGTAATTTATAAAGCATAAAAATGCTTTAATAAAAGATTAATGAAAATGTGTTGAATGGTATACATATTTTAAATATGTGTTAATATACATTTATAAGACTCACTATATTTAAGGTATTGTATACAAAAATCAATTATCAAACGATAAAATGATGGTTTAATTTACACTTGGATGCACAGAGCTATTAAAATAATTACACACGTTTGATAAGTTTTAAAAACCGACTATTATGTAATTTCCACTTTTTTATTTACACATATTAATTTAAGACTAAGATTGAAGCAACAACCTCACAAAAGAGACCAATATTGTAGTGTCTTTGAGCTAAGTCGTCCTAAAAGTTTTTTTTTCCTAAAGAACATTCAAGTTATTTAAATCATATAATTTTGGTATAATTGAATAAAAAATTCATTCATCTCAAGATAGTTATTTTCCCAGCATTTGGTTTGGCTTTTGGTCGAATTTAACCAAACGCATTATTATATAAACTCATATTAAGCTGCTAAAAAAATATACTACGTACGTACTTGCGCATATATGACTTAGCTACAGAGCAAGCATTTTCTCAGAATATATAATATGCAAGTAACCAACGCCTAGACATTAGTTAGGCCTAATAAAGGCAATGCCTAAGCATTAATTAGGCCTAATTATAAGGCATTTATGCAATAGTTAAAATGCCAAACTGTTCGAGTTCTCAATGTAGATCATCGGTTTTAAAAAAAAAAATCTCAACGTAAATCTACTTTCAAATGTTTCTACGTAATGAAGGTCTATTCTTTTGCATGTTTATATGTGGACCACTTATGGGATCGACCGCTTCTATTAAAGTGCCGAAAATATTATCACGATCCTCTATATCATGCCAAACTCACTGGCTTTCTATCTATACTTAACTACTTATTATATTTATTAGAAGATTTCAATGCGAAAATTTTGAATCGTAAATTGATGACATAAATGCTACTGATCATATAAAGTCACATGAATCTATATAAGCAATTAAAAAAAAACGAAAAAGAAACCGGAAGATCACATATTCAAAAGTTATCAAAGGAACAAACATAATACCATCAATGAAAACCTAATTAAAAACAAAGGAGATAATATCAAGCGGCTTCTTCATCTCCAAGGAAAACGTTTGTGAGGACACTCTTTGTCTGTAGCAATTCCTTCAACAATTTCAATGCCTGAAATACACAAAACAATGTAACTAGCTAGTTCTTGAACATCTAGGTAGAGAAGAGACGAGTAAAAAAGAATACGTTTAATAATGAATTAAACCCATACACATTATTGTTTTTAATCTCCACAAATTACAATGACAAAAATAAATAAAGAAAACTTATTATAGGTCACATGACTCGCGATATTACACCATCACAAAGATTGTGATCACACCACACATTGTGGCTTAATATCTTACAACATAATAAACTAACCTGTTTTTTCCCAAGCGAGACGATCCTCTCCTCGACACTACTGATATCCTTGACACCGAACTTGTTGAGCAGAGTAATACTCGAAATGGCAGACATTGGGTTCACTTGCAGATCGTCCATCACCATATACGTCACCACTCCTCTCACTACCCCCTCCTCCTCCGCCGTAATATTCGTCTCCGTCGCCGGAGACTCCACGAACGGCACTGTAACCGATGTGGTTTTACTGCAGTTAGGGCAAACCCCCGATGGCGAGTCCGAGGCGTGAACTCGGTTGCAAGATGACCCATAGCTATAATCATCATAGGGAATCTGGCGGCAGAGAAACACGCTTTTGATTTTCCTCTTCTTATTTTCCGGCGCCGGAGAAAAGCTAAGGACCGACGGGAAGGCGGCGATGGTGTTGGGGTTGAGGAGAGTCCGTGGGTCGGCGTTTGGTTGGATGTAAGTGTGGGAAAGGGCAGCGAGGCAGTCGTAGAGGCTCCCGAGAGCGCCGACCTCCGCGCCGGAGCTCGAGATGAGTCTTGTTATGGCGGCGGCGGAGAGAGACTGGACGCCGAAGAGGAAGTCCACGAAGTCCTTGCTGGCTTCGGCGAATAAGACCGAATTGGTGCTTTTGTTAATTAGAAGTTTCAGGGAAATTTTCTTTGGGGACTTGGCCATTTTTTTTTCAACAAGGTGATTGATCTCGCTTCGCTTGTGTGGCTTGATTGTAGGTAAATTATACATATATAGGTATATGTGTCAGTATCATGGATATTAATTGACCCATGCACGGGGCTAAGTATATGAAAAGCCGTTGGAATGAGCAACTAATAATGAACCAGGATATTAAGATATTAATTTTTAGCGTGAGTGGATCGTTCCCAAGTTGTGCCAAGAATCATTTCCCTACTTTTTAGCGTGAGAAGAAGAAAAAGTAGACGTTACAAACAAGAAATTTAATAGATGAGTAAATAAAATGGGTACAATTGTCTTTTACATGAAAGAACGTTGTAAATAAGGCCATAACTGCTACTTATTCTATAAGTCACTAATATACTCTAATTTAAAAAGATTAGATACTAAAATAACACAATTATAAAAGAATAATCATGGTCCATATTCCACAAAACCCTAAAATTCAAATTTATAAACCCCCGAAAGTCTAAAATTTAACTGAATAATAAACTCATTCAATTTCAAAATAATTATTTTCTCCGTACTTCTAGGTTTGACATTTGGAAAATTTTTAATCAAACGCATTATTGGTTTTAAAATATTATTGTTGTAATATTTTCGTATGGAAGGATACGTAGTAGCTCAAGTAGTAAATCATTAATACGACATGATCCCAAGAGACTAAGTTTAATAGAGAAATAAATAAGAAATGAACAAACTGAATTCAATAATAATAAAGTTGATAATTAACTAAGCACTAGGGAAGTAAACTAAAACACAAAATAAACACGAGTGAATGGAAGGAAAATGGCTTCCTTTACTATCTTCCCCAATGGTAGGGGTTAATAGAATTACACGCGATTCTTCAGGTCTACTTCGATAATCACGTTCTCGTTAATCGTAAATTTCTCTCGAGCATCTAAAAACCTAAGTCAATGCCGAACTTTTATCTCTCAATCACAAATCCTAAAAACGAGAAAATAATTTTTTTTTTGCATTTTTCGGATGTTGTACGCCGCACTAATAGTCTCTGCGCCGTACCGATATTCTATAGGGAGTGCGAGTGATGACCATAACTTCTTGCTCCGATATCCGATTTTTGCAAATAAATATACGTTGAAAAGTTAGAAAAAAAGCTCTATTAAATGCAAGAAAGATATCACCCAAAATCATTAATAGAAAATCTCAAAATCATGCAGACGAGGATGTCCTGTTTTTTGTTTCGCTCTAACTTTCTCAAAAGCATTTGAATAGTCTTGAATGACTCCGATTTTGTTCCATAAACTCCAAACGCTATACTTTCCCTAAAAACATGAAATAAGAAAATTACAAGAAAAATATGAAAAAAATTGAAGGACGTAGCTTAGTTTCAAGCTTAAAAACACAAAATAAATGTGTGTACAATGCACTTGTAAGTTATGAAGCCATATCAACTAACATGCAAAACTATTGATGATTATCTTTATTAGAAAAATATTTGTTGAGAAATATTATTTGTAGTACAACTGCTAAAAATCTCGTCTTCGGTTGTGGTGGTTTTGTTTAATTTTTATTTTTTATTTTAAAATCTCGGTATTAATTTTTTTTTTTCGTGGTATATTAAGGGGTCGGCTAGGTATCTAGCCCAATTTGGCCACCTATTTTAAAATTATAGCCCAACTATCACTTAAATTAGGTAACTAGCTCAATCCACTACAAAACAATATTATATTCCTATCTTAACCTTCATTAAATACACATCGAAATTTTCGCCTCCGACTCCGAATCCTTCAATCCTCTGATATTGCCTCCGAACTCTCTGTCGAATTCGAATCCTTCATTCCTCCGATATTACCTTCAACCTTCTTTTCCGCTACCAATTTTCTGATTTCGTCGCTTTCGAAGCCGACGAAGACATCTCCATTCTCAAAAACTTGGAAAAAATGGTAAGTAAATATTATTTTCAATTCAATTAACTCATAGAACACCATAATCGAAACCCTAGCCCGCATCTCTGATCAATTCTCTGTTATATTAACTTTAAAATATGGTAAATCTTATTTCCAATTCGATTAACCCACAGAACACCATAACCGAAATTATGAAACTTTAATGGTAAATAATATTTACAGTCCGGTCATTCGATAGTAAATATTATTCACCATTCGAAAAAACAAAATACATGTCTCCGATTTGGCGAACGATTCCATGATTCAAATTCGATGATGAATAATAATTGGAAAAAATTTGGAATTAACAAATAAATAAGAGCGAAGTTTTATGAAAGTAAAAAATCTAAACACCTACACTAGATAAACCAAAACTAAGAAGGATTAAATGACTAACCTAGACAAACAGATAATCTAAGAACAATAGAAGAACATCTACGAAATCGACGATCCTAAACATCTATTCCACATGAGTTGTCGAATATCATGGTTGCAAATCGCTGGATAATTTTAATGGTAAATAATAGTTACAGTCCGGCCATTCGATAGTAAATATTATTTACCATTCGAAAAAGCAAAATACATGTCTCCAATTTAGCGAACGATTCTATGATTCAAATCCGATGATGAATAACTGGAAAAAATTGGAATTAACGAACAAATAAGGACGAAGTTTTATGAAACCAAGGGCAATATTGGAAGTATGAGAAATATTGGCCATTTCCTTAAATAAATAGATAGTTGGACTATAATTTAAAAGTCCCCTCTATAAGGTTATAAGGTTAGTTGTTTACAAATCTCTCTATATTAAGATATGTTCAAGCGGATCAATTTTCTGATTCAGATCATAAGATTTTTTTTTATTACTTTCCGTAAATGTGCTGCGTTGATTAATATGCGTGATCAAGACATGGACTAGTGTACTTTGTTATGTAATCTTACCGTTACGCATATGGCGCGCACATAGTTACAGAGCCAGGCATTTTCTGATCAGATTAATTTGTTAGTAAATGCCTAATTAAAAGACATCTATCATTTAATTAGTGAAAATTCCAAAATGTTCAACTTCTCAATGCAGATCTGATTATAAGTGTATATTTGTTAAATTGATTTTATATTTTTTTACTTATTCAACGTCAAATTTTTGCATGTTTATGAGTACCATTAAGAGTTATGTGACCTATCACATATAATAAAGTACGTATTATTTCGATCTTCTAGATCATGCGAAACTCGCGGCTTTCCATCCATGCATAGTAAATTATTTACTATGTTATTTTTAGAAGATTTGAATGTGAAAGTTTACGACATAAAGACGCTAGTGATCATATAAATTCACATGCATGAATTTTTATAAGCAATAAAAACGAAGAAGAAGCCGGAGACCAAATATTCAAAAGTTATCAAAAGAACAAACATAATACCATCATTCAAAAACCTAATTAAAAACAAATGTGGATGATATCAAGCGGCTTCTTCATCTCCAAGGAAAACGTTTGTCAGGACACTCTTTGTCTGAAGCAATTCCTTCAACAATTTCAATGTCTGCCATATACAACAATATTGTAACCGGTTGATCTTGAACATCTAGAGAGAAGACTGGGAAATAAAATACTACCTACTTTTATAATAAATCAAACCCATATACAAGATTGTGAAGAAAACATTATAGGTCACAACTCGCAATGTTATAGACTTATAGTATTTTAACTATATATCATGATGAACATATATATAATCTTTGACTTATATACAAAGAGTATGACCGCGCAGATTATACACAAGATATTATGGCTTAAACTCTTACAACATAATAGACTAGCCTGTTTCTTCCCAAGTGAAACTCTTACACCGAATTTGTTGAGCAGAGAAGTACTGGAAATGGCAGACATGGGATTCACTTGCAAAGCGCCCATCACCATCTCTCTCTCTCACTCTCTCTCACGTTGTATAAGTATCAATTTTTTTTAAGAGCAAAAAAAGTATCAATTTTTTTTAAGAGCATAAAAAGTATCAATTTTTTTTCCCTTACTGTTCCATTCCAATATCATCCTATCCTATTATACATTTTATTTTTGTATATCTGTGTGCACATACTTATACCGAATGATAAATAAGTATAGCATTTTTACTTTTTTTTATTCGTGAAAGATAAAAAAAAATATATATTGGGTTCTCTCTTGCGAAGGACACGTGACAAGTCTTAATACGTGTCACGAACCGAACGAAACTAATAAAAAAAAATTATATCAAAAGATTGAAAACTGGAATATGGAGGTTGCTTATTTTACTTTCTCTGACACTTTCTCATTAAATAGTCTTTCCGCGGAATGACCTTTCGTTTTCCAATTTCCCACATGCTCTCGCTTGAAGCGGAATAGTTTGTCATTTTCATAGCATTTATCAAACAATATATTGAGTTGATCTGAAGGTACGTATATTCAATATATCGATTTGTCCTTTTTCAGATTCATCATTCAAGGCAACTGTGCGAGTACTTTATTGGCGGGAAGGTATTTGTTGGTTGTTTTCTGAGGTAATAGAAAACCCTAGGGTCCTTTTTTTTTTTTTTTTTTTTTCATTTTTCTATTTATTGTGCTCTAAAGTAATTTACGATTCATTGTACATGCATGATGGCTCTTAATCTTCCCAAGTTTCTGGTTAAATATGGAGAGCCAAATCCTTGATGAGTTACAGAGATTATGCTCTCTCTCTAAGGAAAACGCTCGGCTTCATAAGGCATATTACGAAGGTAATAATGACTAAATATGAATTAATATCTTCTATCTTCATTCAATTCAAAATAATGCCTCAAACATTATTTTAGTTGCTAGCTGTGACATATTTGTTTATATAGAATTTAGCATTGATAATGACAACTTTAATTTGTAAATGTTACAACAAACCAGAAAAGAAGAAGGCACTAGAAATCGGTGTAGAAAATGCAGAGCTGAAAAAACAGAACGAGGATTTTGAAATTGAACTGAAAAAGAAGGTTAGATCTTGCTCTTTTGAGTACTCAATATAAATATATAATATTTAAATGAGTGATCAATAATCAGTTATGATTTTTCATATATTAACTATTTGTTCTATTAATTAAAAAAAGGTAAAGGTGATCAAAGTGTTGAGTGTTAAAGTGGATGGAAATGTTAAAGGCGAAGAAAAGAACAAGGCGATAGAAATCGATGTAGAAAATGAAAAGCTGAAAAAATGGAACAAGGAGTTAGAGATTGAACCGAGAGAACAGGTTAGATCTTGCTCTTTTGAGTACTCGTCCTAAGAATATATTATTTAAGTGATAAATTTGTTGCAGGTTGTAGTTTCTTTGTAACTTTTCATACATCAAATTTTTTTTCCCTTTATGAAAAAAATAGGAAAAGATGATCCAGCAATTAAGTGATAAAGTGGAGGAAGATGCCGAAGGAGGAGAAAAGAAGACACTCGAATTCGGTGTGGAAAATGCAAATTTGAAGAAACGGAATGAGGAGTTGGAGATTGAACTGAAAGAAACGGTGAGATATCTTGGTCTTTTGAGTACTCATTGTACATACTAGTTTCCTTGTGATTTTCATATATCATATGTTTGTTCTGTTGAAATATAAAAACAATGAGAAGCGACCCAAAGAACTGAATAATAAAGTGGATGAAGAAGATAAAGGAAGAGAAAAGAAGAAGACACAAGAATTGGGTGTAGAAAATGCAAATCTGAAAGAACGGTACGAAGAGTAGGATATTAGATAAGAATTGGATTGTACAGAGAGAAAATCTTCTCTGTTCTTGATTCTCATTAATTCATCACAACTGGTTATCGATGCATATATACAATTGTATTACACTTGATTATTCTCTAACTAACTTAATAGGCATTAGCCCACTTGATCTTCTTTGACCGGCTGATGTGAACCTTGACTCTAACTGATCGCTAACAATATTGAACCGAAAGAAAATGTGAGATCTTGATCTTTTGAGCACTCATTGTAAGAATGTAATATTTAATGATGAATACAGGTATTTTCCTCGTAACTTTTCAGACATCGAATATTTGTTCGCTTTATTGAAAAAATAGGAAAAGGTGATCAAAGTGTTAAGTGATAAAGTGGAGGAGAAGGAAGCACTAGAATTCGGTGTAGAAAATGCAAATCTGAAAAAACGGAACGAGGAATTGGAGATTGAACTGGAAGAAAAGGTGAGATATCTTGGTCTTTTGAGTTATGATCATTGTAATGTTATATAACATATGCGTTATTAATCAGTTACAGACTAGGTTCCTAGTGATTTTTCATATATCAAATGTTTTTTCTGTTGAAATATATAAAAAAGGAAAAGATGATCCAAGTACTGAATGGTAAAGTGGATGAAGAAGCTGAAGGAGGAGAAAAGAAGAAGACACTAGAGTTGAGTGTAGAAAATGCAAGTCTGAAAGAACGGTGCAAGGAGTTGGATATTGAACTGAAAGAAAAGGTGAGATCTTGATCTTTTGAGCATTCATTGTAAGTATATAATATATTTAAGTGATTAATCAGTTACAGACTGAACGTACGTAGTTTCCTTGTGACTTTTCATCTAAATATTTGTTCTGTTGATGATGAAAAGGAAAAGGCGATAAAAGTCTTGAGTGATAAATTGTATTAAGACATTGAAGGCAGAGAAAGGAAGGAACTAGAAATCAGTGTAGAAATTGCAAGGCTGAAAAAATTGATCGAGGAGTTAAAGATTGAACTGAAAGAAAAGGTGAGATCATGGACTTTTTATTACTCACTGTAATGATATAACATGTTAAAGTGATTATTAGCCTATAATAAATATGTGAATTGCGTTCTCAAACTATGGCTCATTTGGAAGGAGCTTTTGGAGATAAAGTTAGGTCTGCGTCATAAAAAGTATACTTCATCCCGTCACGTAGGTTGTCCCAGTTATTGCCTAACAAATTCTGCGTCATATATGTAACATTGAACGCATCAAAATTAATACTACAGTTACATAACCGTTAATTATTGTGATTATAGTATCTATATATGTTCTATAAATTTAGTTTCTTAATCACGTAAATTAGTAGGTGGAATTATTTATTATTATTCCGTTTATGACAGTTATAGAACTTTGATTCTCGAAATCCATGTAATGTGTTCCGGATACAGAGGAAGGGGAAAAAGACGAAGAAGAAGAAGCCGAAGAAAAAGAGGAGGGAAAGAGGAGGAGAAGAAGAAGAAGAAGAAGAATGAGCTCCTGAAAGTATGAAAATATTGAGGACAAAGCTTTTTTTGTTTTTTGTTTTTGGGATGTGATTTACGCACACTTACATAGATGTTTTGTGGTGGTTCGTACTGGCATATGATTTATGGTGACAAATTATGTTCAGGCCAGAGATTGAAGGCAGCTTAGTATATATCACCTTCCCTTCAATCTATATTTGTAGTAGACGAACGGTTAATGTAATATTTTGTTAATAAAAAAAAACTAAAAAAAAATATTTCACATGTATATGTTTTAAATTACCTCTCTATTTGAATTCCGCATTGATTTTGCTACCGAGTGTTTTAGACTTATACGTACTGGAGTGGATTTTACTTCAGACCAATCTTTATCTTAGATAGAACAAAATTAATAAATTTGGTTTGCTCTTTAAACATCATATATTTTATACATTCCGGTGAAGTTCACATTGTACAATAATGCGTCATGATTCTTAGTAAGAGTACAATAAATCGAGGTTGAGTTATTGTTATCACGCAGCCCGAATATGATTTTACTTGTTTAAATAACAAAAACAAAAACATATTTAATCAAATATGAAAGAACCATAGTTTTTTACCTTGTGAAGCCAGTATCGGCGTCCGTTGCTTGGATCCTCCTTCCCCTTCGGTGCCAGCTGTTCTCGGAGTTGTCTGGAACATTTGGAATGTAATATTGGAGACCTCTTCTTCGAATTTGGTTCCGCGCTCGACGACACACACATTTGTTCCAGTCTGGTCTCTCTCTCATTACCGCCTTAACCATCACCTCTTCAGGCGTTCCGTTGTGTCCTTTCTGAAGGTGTTTGTTAGTTTGCAAGATGTGTTGTTAACTGTTAGGTTATTTCTAGTAACTATGACATTTAATATGGTTTGATTTTTATTTTATTTTTTGATTTCTACGAATCTTTATCTATGTGTTGTGTGCTTTTCCACCGAACTTTTTCCGAAATCTCACAAGCGAAACACTCAAGATGAAGATTTTGGGTTATTTGCATGCTTTATATTTTTGAGGAGTTGGTCGAGGTAGGAATCCAGTTAGTGCTTAATTTTTGCTCAAATGATTTTGTCCTCCTTAGGTTTTAGGAGTTTTTTCTTCTTATAATTTCAAGATAGACACATGTTTCGGCAAATTACGAGTAGGTTTAGTCCTGCACTTAAGCCTCATTGATTTTTAGGAGGGGTATATGATTTCGAGATAGACGAATGTTTCGACGAATTCCGAGTAAGTTTAGTCATGCGCTTAAGTCTCAGTGATTTTTAGGCGACCCTGTATACTGGGTCTAGTTGACTTAGTCTTAAGGCATTGTTATTTTTGTTATTTATTTTATTTTTAATTTGTTGTCTTTTGAATGAAAAAATTTGTATGAAAAAAAAAATTAGTCAAATAAGTCACCGGAAGTCTAAGAATTGTTAGATAGCCAACATTTTGTAAATAATCACCTCAACTTATTTACGGCACTCAAAAAGATAAAAATACCAAAAAACATTTCCGTCTATTTTGGGTTTTTTTGTTATTTTGAGTGTCGTAAATAAGTTGAGGTGACTATCTATAGAAATTTACAAAATGTTGGCTATTATACAAAACGCTCTAAGTCAAATGACTATATAACTAAAAAAAAAAAAAAAAAAACTATGATTTTACTGTTGAAACGTTTATTGCACATTTACCGTAACTGGTGCATAAATCTCCACGCCATAGATCGTTTTGATTTTTTGAATAAGAAATCAAAATGATGGATATTATAATGTTTGTGCGCACCTAAGCAAAATCTCAAAATAAAATGAAACTCATCTTTTTTTTTTTTCCTTCCTTTGTATATCAATGAATCATAAGAGCATTTTGCTCTCTTAAGGACTTACTAGTAAATTATATAAGTTGAAGCAAGTAATTTCACCATTGTTTCATACTCTTTGATTATTTACTTCATAGAGCAAAATAGCTCAAAATCAATGGGTCTCACTATTTTTTTAACAAGAAAGAATTGAATTTAAAGTAAAGAAATGATTGACATGTGAGAATATTCAAGTAAGGAGAGAAATATTGATTTACTATTGAAGATGATTGTTGCTTAAATGAGTTGTATGTTAAAAAAATTATGTGGCAAATAAAGCTAACATAGTATTTTGCTTACCAAGTTATATGTTTGTCTGTTTGCTTTTTTTTTTTTTTTTTTTTTAAGAATATATGTTGACTAAAAGCTTAATAGTAAAATTGGTCCTCTCGTGCAATGGACACGTGCTAATAGCCTAACACGTGTTTTAGTTTTAGATTTACTTTCTCTGGCTCTCTCTCTCTCTGTGTCTCACTCACTCTCAGTAAACAGTCTCTCTCCACACGACGACGACCTTTCGCTTTCCAAATTCTCACTCTCACGCTTAAGGTCGAGTAGTTTGTCATTATCATAGCTTTTACCTTACAATTTTTTAGTTCTGAAGGTAATTCAATATATCGGTTTATCATTTTTCAGATTCATCATTTTGTGCGAGTACTTTGTATTCGCTCGCTGGAAGGTGTTTGGTGGCTGTTTTCTGAGGTAATAGGAAACCCTAGCGTCCTTTTTTTTTAATCATTTTTCTATTTATATAGTGCTCTAAATAATTTACGATTCGTTGTACATGTACGATGGCCTATAATCTTCCCAAGTTTCTGATTAAATATGGAAAGTCAAATCCTTGACGAGTTACAGAGATTAGGCTATCTCTCTAAGGAAAATGCCCGGCTTCATAAGGCATATTACGAAGGTAATAATCGCTCATAATTAATAAATAACCTCTCTCTTCATTTAACATAATAAATCGAAACAATTCCGTATACATTATTTTAGTTGCTAGCTGTGACATACTTTTTTTTTTATATAGCGTTGTTAATGACAGCTTTTGTAAATAATGCAATAAACCAGAAAAGAAGAAGGCACTAGAAATCGGTATAAATAATGCCGAGCTGAAGAAACAAAACGAGGATTTAGAAATCGAACTGAAAAGGAAGGTTAGATCTTGGTCTTTTGAGTACTCAATATAAAGATATAGTTTTTAAGTGAGTGATCAATAATCAGTTATGACTTTTCAAATTTGTTCTGTTGATAAAAAAAAGGTAAAGGTGATCAACATGTTGTGTGGTAAAGTGGATGAAAACGCTAAAGGCGGGGAAAAGAAGAAGGCAATAGAAATTGATGTAAAATCTTCAAAGCTGAAAAAGCTAATAGAGAAGTTTGAGATTGAACTGAAAGAAAAGGTGAGATCTTGCTCTTTTAAGCATAAATCAGTTACAGGCTGCACTTAGTTTATTAATTTCCTTGAATTTTTTTCATACATAAAATATTTGTTCCCTTTATGAAAACAAATAGGAAAAGGTGATCAATGTACTAAGTGACAAAGTGGAGGCAAACGCTAAAGAAGGAGAAAAAAAGAAGACACTACTAGAATTGGGTATAGAAAATGCAAATCTGAGAAATCGAAATGAGGAGTTGGAGATTGAACTAAAAGAAAAGGTGAGATCTTGGTCTCTTGGATACTCATTGCAAGTATGTAACATATTTAAGAGTGATTATCAGTTACATACCGAACGTAGTTTCTTCTTGTGACTTTTCATCTATCGAATATTTCTTCCGTTGATGGAAACAAAGGAAAAGGTGATAAAATTAATGAATGCTTAGTAAAGTGGATGAACTAGAAATCAGGGTATAAAAGCAAATCCAAAAAGCAGACCACTTTATATATGAAACTTATATCGTGGTCTTTCGGGTACTGACTGTAATTTCCTTATGAACTTTGCCTCTTGATGAAAAAAATAGGAAAATTTTATCAAAGTTTTAATTGCTGAACTGGAAGCTAAAGGCAAAGAGCACGCTGGGGAAAAACCTCCAAAGAAGACGCTTTTTAGTTTCAAATTTAGTTTTGAAATTGCCTTTTGATGCAAGTCATTTGTCTGAAATTTAGTGCAGTTACAACATTTAAGTATTGTGATTATCGTATCTGTTACGGGATAAATTAGTCAGACTCCGAGCTGGCTAGTCGGACTACCGAGCAGCGAGAAGAATCCAGCACCGAGCTCAGGTTAAGTAAACCCAAGGGCCATCCATTGAAAAGGAACGAACCGTTCATAAGTTAAGAACGAAACCCACCGATCAGAACTTCGAAGAGAAGAGAAGAACGTGGGTCAAAGACTAGTCAAAACTAATAGAAAACATGTTTCAAGCTCTAAAACGCACACCTTGACGGTTCAGGAACCACACGAGGAACATTAACCGCCCACCTCAGAGAAAGGCGAAAGGCAGTTACCCATAACCGTCCAGAACGTGGGATTGATCACCCCACGTTCCTCAAAATAACCGTCAAAGACACGACCAGATGAGTATAAATAGAGGCAGCAGCACAGAACGAAGCACGGATTTTTTTACACACTTTCTTTCACTTGAAATCTCTAGAAAACACTGCTCTCTTGTATTTGATTCGTCTGTATAAAGAGAAAGTCTCGCCTAAATCACCTCTGTACTCGGAGGCTTCGTACTCGGAGTCTGTGTATTTTCGTGAGATATTGTTGTACTAATTTTACAGGTCAACAGTTGGCGCTAGAAGGAGGGGGACCAGCTGAAGAATATGGCTAGTTCGTCCACACCCGTGAACGCTGTCTCTAACCAGGAGACGGAGATAGAGCACCATAACCGCACCCTGCCTCTCACCTCGGAAGAAATAGCTGAACTCCTTCCGGAACCCAGCCTCGAAGAACAATTCAGACAGATGCAAGAGCGTCTCTCGGTCTTAGAGGCAAATAACAGGGATTTGAAGAGAAGGTTGCAGGCAAAAAGGGTCACACTGCGAAGCGCGATAGTGATCCCAGATGAAGAGCCCTCGCACCGATCAGGGAAAGAACCCATCGGACAAGATCCGCAGGTTAAGAAACCTCGGAAACATGCCAGAGATCGGTATGAGAGGATGGAAGATGTTTCTGAGTCCGAGAAGGAGCAGTACAGTCAGGAAAAGATTCCTGATCGGTACCAGCCCAGCATGGACAAAGGACATTCAAGCACTTTCAGGCACAGCTTAGAAAGCTCGGAGACCGAAGACAGTGCAAGCACCAACAAAACAAATCTTAGAATATTGGAACGTCGGATTGAAGAGGTAGCCCTAGGTCAGAAGGAGTTTGTTCCAAAGGTCGGAGAAGCTATCTCCCTGTTCACGGCCCGCGTGTTAGAACACCCGTTGCCTGATCGGTTTAGGATGCCAAGCATCCCAGTATACGATGGAAAGACCGACCCGGGAGACCATATAGACACCTTTTCCTCGTGGATGCTGCTGCAAGGAGCCAGACCAGAAGTTATGTGCAGAGCCTTCTCTATCACTCTGACTGGCTCAGCCAAAAGATGGTACAGAAAATTAAAGCCAAACTCCATAGGATCCTGGAAACAGCTGTCTAGAAAATTCATGGAACAGTTTGTCGGCTCCAGTTCAGGGAAAACTCCCAAAGAAAGACTGCTGGCGGTAAGACAAGCCCATGACGAGTCTCTAAAAGATTTTATTAATCGCTACTCGGAACAAGCACTTCAAGTTGACGATCTGAACGAAGACTTTAAGCTCTTCGGGATCTCTTCCGGCGTCCGAACAGAATCAGAATTCTGGTGGTCTCTTCAGAAGACTAGTCCAATGGACTACAACGATTTCCTGAAGAGAGCTCAGAAATATATCAACGCGGAGGAAGCAAGGCTGGCGGCAAGAAAAACAAAGCCGCCGAAGAGCTACCGAGAAGAGCATAGGGAACGACATTCTGAGGACCACCGCCCACCGAAGAAGAGCCGGTCAAGAGCAGGACCTCTGAAACCTTTTTCCAGTAAGTTCGATAAATATCATAAGCTCAATGCCCCGATAGAGGAGATATTTAGTCTTACACATGACAAGGAAGATTTCCCTAAGCCTAGGCCGATCAAGAAAGATATCTCAAGGAGAGATAAAACAAAATATTGCGCTTTCCACGCTGACATCGGTCACCGCACTGCCGACTGTTTCAACCTCAAAGAAGCCATAGAAGCTCTAATTCGAAGAGGAGCGTTGAAGAAATTCAAGGCCGAGCAAGGGGAGCAAGAGGAACAGAAAGGTGAGGCATATGCCGAAATCTCACTCATAGTCGGAGGACCACATGTGGGAGGAACTTCAAGGAGCTCTCAGAAGAGCTATGTAAGGGAAGCCTACGCAGGACCACGGCAGATCTTGTTTACAGCCGAACAGAGGCCTAACAAGATAGCCAAATCTAGCTCGGAGCCAATTACCTTTACAGCAGAAGATGCTCGGTGGGTGATGTACCCTCACAACGATCCATTGGTCATTTCGGCCCTAATCGGCAACAGGAACGTACACCGAATTATGGTGGACACTGGAAGCGCTGTTGACGTACTCTATGAAGACACGTTCAATAAGATGGGTCTTAAGCAAGACACGTTGGCTCCTTCCCCTGAAAACCTCTATGGCTTCACGGGAGATTCAATCCAGCCCAAGGGATTAGTATCACTCCCAATAACTGTGGGAGAAAACCCGAGGAGTAAAACCATCAACACAACATGGATAGTGGTCCCCGGAAAATCTTCATTCAATGCGATCATTGGCAGGCCGACCTTGCAGTCCCTCGGGGCCGTCGCGTCGGTGGAATATTTGAAGATGAAGTTCCCTACCGAGCACGGGATAGGTGAAGTAGTCGGAACTCAGGCTATCGTAAGGAGCTGCTATGCGAATTATCTCAAAGAGAGTAAGGACAAAGATGTTCACAAGGTTATGATGATCGATTCAGATTTTGACCCACGCCTCCCGAGCCGAGAAGAAATTGGCCCAGGAGACGAAGTCGAGGAAGTCGCCCCAGATCCAAAGCAACCTGAGAAGAAGCTCAAGATTGGAAAATATCTTGAATCAGGTACCAAAAGTAACTTAATTACTCTCCTATCTAATAGCTTAGATATATTTGCCTGGTCACAGTCCGACATGACGGGGATAGATCCTCAAATAGCATGTCATAGGTTAAATATAGATCCTAAAGAAAAACCTATCAGACAAAAAAGAAGGGCTTTAAACTCCGAAAGGTATACTGCTCTAAAGGAAGAAGTAGACAAACTGATTTCTAACGGATCAATAAAAGAAACTAAATATCCTAAATGGGTGGCCAACCCCGTCTTGGTCAAGAAACCTAACGGGAAATGGAGAACTTGTGTGGATTTTACAGATCTGAACAAGGCTTGCCCAAATGATAGTTTTCCTATGCCGAGAATTGATCAGTTAGTAGACGCCACGGCAGGCCATGAAATCCTAAGTTTTATGGATGCCTACTCTGGCTACAATCAAATCCCTATGTATGGTCCCGACCAGGACCACACGGCATTCATAACTGATCGGGGGCTATACTGTTACACAGTAATGCCTTTCGGGTTAAAAAATGCTGGAGCAACATATCAAAGATTAGTAAATCGAATGTTCGCCGAATTACTCGGGATTACAATGGAAGCATACATTGATGACTTGTTAGTTAAAAGCCGAAAAATAGTTGAACATACGAATGATCTTAGAAGATCATTCGAACTTTTAAGGCAATATCGCATGAAATTAAATCCTCTAAAATGTACATTTGGTGTCTCTGCAGGAAAATTCTTGGGTTTCATCGTTCATGAACGAGGCATTGAAGTGAATCCAGAAAAGATCACAGCCCTATGGAACATGAGACCACCACGAAACATCAAAGAGGTGCAAAAACTGACAGGATGCATAGCTGCATTAAGTCGCTTTATCTCTCGATCTACCGACCGAAGTATTCATTTCTTCAATATACTCAGAGGCTCCAAGGAATTTGAATGGACAAAGCAGTGCGACGAGAGCTTCGAATCTCTAAAGGAACACTTGGCATGGCCTCCGACTTTAAGGAAAGTGCAGGAGGGAGAGCCCCTAGAGATCTACCTAGCCGTCTCGGAACATGCAGTAAGTTCAGCGCTGATCAAGAATGAGGGAAAACACCAGGTCCCGGTTTATTACACTTCGCGACGCCTTAACGAGGCGGAAGGAAGATACCCGGAACTCGAAAAGCTAGCTTTCGCCCTCATCACTGCTTCTCGGAAGCTAAAACACTACTTCCTCGCACATCCGATTACGGTCCTCACCAATTTCCCACTACGCCAGGTGCTGCAAAAGCCTGACGTATCCGGAAGGCTAATGAAATGGTCAATTGAATTGACACAATATGACATACACTTCAGCCCCCGACCAGCAATTAAAGGGCAGGCAGTCGCTGACTTCATTGCAGAGTTCACATACAGGCCAGTTGAATTCCCGATTTGGGACATGTATGTAGACAGAGCAGTCAACGAAAAAGGGTCCGGGGTCGGAATTGCGCTATCAAGTCCAGAAGGAGACAAGGTAAAATTCGCTTTAAAATTCGATTTTAATACTTCGAACAATGAAGCTGAGTACGAAGCTATGATACATGGGTTTCAAATAGCAAAAGATTTAGAAATCAAAAAGATCAAAGTATATTCGGATTCTCAGTTAATTGTTAATCAAATGAAATGTGAATTTCAGGCAAAAGGCGAAAAGATGTCGCTATATGCCGAGAAAGCTAGAAAAGTAGCAAGCAAATTCGAACTTTGCGAGATCACCCAAGTCCCAAGGGCCATGAACGAAGAGGCCGACACATTAGCAAAGCACGCCACTCAAGGATCAGACTCGGAGTCAATCCCAGTGATCAAAATTGGGCAGCCCAGCATCGAGCAAGCCATCCATGTGCTTCATATTGAGCAACGAAAATCTTGGCAAACTCCGATCAGGGAATACTTGCAGCAGGGAACTCTACCCAAAGACAAAAACGAGGCTAGAAGTTTGAAGTTCAGAGCTGCCCGATATTTCCTCGAAGGTCAGAATCTCTACAAAAGGGGATTTTCCCAAGCTCTACTCAAGTGCCTAGATGAAGACGAAGCCGAGTACGCTCTCAAAGAAATCCATGAAGGGATATGCGGAAGTCACATCGGATGCGAAGCATTGGCGCAAAAGATCATCCGACAAGGACTATACTGGCCGACATTAAAGGCCGATGCTCGGCACATGACGCAAAGATGCGTGAAGTGTCAAAAGTTCTCAAACATCCCGAGGCTTCCACCTAATCCACTCATCACCCTCTCATGCCCGATCCCATTCGCAGAACGGGGAATAGACCTAATCGGAGCTTTGCCAACAGGCCGAGGAGGATGCAGGTATGCAATTGTAGCCATCGACTATTTTTCAAAATGGGTTGAAGCCGGACCCTTAAATAAAATAACGGCTCATGCAATTGAGAAATTCGTATGGAAAAATATCATTACTCGTTTTGGAATACCAGTTAAAATTGTATCCGACCACGGAACTCAATTCGACTGCGATTCCTTCAAAGGCTTTTGTGAAAAATATGGCATTAACAAAGTTTTTTCTACACCAGTCAGACCACAATCCAACGGATTGGTGGAGGCCGT
The DNA here is from genome assembly GCF_054948205.1 of Urtica dioica subsp. dioica. Lineage (NCBI taxonomy): Eukaryota > Viridiplantae > Streptophyta > Magnoliopsida > Rosales > Urticaceae > Urtica > Urtica dioica. The sequence continues at coordinate 16,318,618 of NC_142767.1, forward strand.
CAACAAAACAATAAAACACGGCCTGAAAACAAAGTTAGACGAGCAAAAGTTAGAGTGGGTGGATATGCTCCAAGAAGTCCTCTGGTCATACAGGACCACCGAGCACTCCGCAACCGGCGAAACACCTTTCTCCCTCGCATACGGTTCCGACGCGGCCATACCGACCGACGTCTTAATACCAACAATGAGAAGAGAAAATTACTCAACAAAGGTAAACAACGACATGCTTGAAATTAGTCTAGACTTGTTAGAAGAAAAAAGAGAAAACGCCAGATTGAGAAATCTAGCTAACCAGCAAAAGGTTTCTCGATATTTCAACAGGAAAGTCCGACCAAGATCATTCAAAGTCGGCGACAAAGTCCTCAGAAGAGTTTTTCTCCACACCAAAATCCACCAGGAAGGAGCCTTCAACGCAAACTGGGAGGGACCCTACATCATCCGAGAAGACTTCGGAAACGGGGCCTACCGACTACAACAGTTGAGCGGCGATATGGAGAAAAACCCCTGGAACGCTGAGCACCTTCGCCAATTTTACGTTTGACTTGTTTACTTGTTAATCTTTCAAAAAACGGCTTGGTCGCGTGTATCGCGTTTACATTTTCAAAAAGCGGCTTGGTCGCATGAATTATGTTTACAGTTTCGAAAGCGGCTTGGTCGCACGTACTTATGATTTCAAGTAATTTTCTATCTTTCAATTTTCTACTCGGAATTTCAAGTAATCACGTGCTTATAATTTCAAGTAATTGTTCATCTTTCATTCCTCTGCTCGGAATTACTTATGTATCGCATTATGTATTATTTATCACGCTATGTGTTAATTATCTTTCATTTCAATAAAGTAAACTGGGCGGCTAGATAACTAACGAACAGTTTTTTAGAAAATATACCTAGTAATACTTTACTTTGCCGAAATTTTGAAACTTAAGTGAATTTACACAAAATATAGATCCAACCAAGGATCATTTGTTCAAATCCCGAAAGGGAAAAACGAAAATTACATAATAAAGATCCGACCTCGGATCATTTGTTCAAAACCCAAGCGGGTTAGCAGAAATCAAAAAATAAAACAACAACAAATATAAATTCTACTCTTGGTCGCCTTCTTCGCTAGCCCTTGACTCCGAGTCGAGATCGAGATCCGTCGCATCCAGAGTAGGATTCTTCGGACCAAGAAGCCGAACAGCCTCGGTCATTCCAGCGGTATAGAGATCATCGCGCATATCACGATAATCGTCGGAAGCTTTGTACTCTTCCACCGCCGCTAAACGAGCAGCCTCAAGGTCTTCTCGAAATTTTCGAGTTAACTCAGACCTAACATTGGCTGTCTCATCCCTGACAACATCTCTCTCCTTGAGGAATCGATCATTCCTTTGTCTCAAGGAGGTGAGCTCGGAGCCTAGCAGTCCGACAAGACCGGTCATACTGACAAAACTCTGCAACGATCAAATGATCAGCCACAATGAGTTATCAAAAGGGAAAAGGTACCGACTAGACGAGTCAAAACTTACCGAAATCGCCGAGTCGGTGGCCTGGTTAAGCCTCTCCAAAGGCTCGAGCCTGAGAACCTCCTGAACCTTCTCGGCACGGAAACGCTCGCGGAGGAAAGTAACGACCGGAGCCAAAGGATCAGAGGCAGAAGAAGGCTCGGCCAGACTCTTAACTGGAGAAGAGCTTAGAGGCTCCGAGACCTTCGAAATCGACGAGGACGCCCGCTTGCCGGCCGTCGAAGCCTTAGAAGCCTTGAGGCGTTTCGGATTGGGAGGGATCAGCTCGGGAGCGGATTTCTTTTTTGCCATCTGGGCAATCTCTGTTAAGAAACAAAAATGAAAATGAGAAAAGAACATATGTAAGCTGAGAAAGGGCAGGTAAAATACTTACTTGAATAAGGGTAATAATAATATTGGTCGAGCAGGTCCGGGTCCGATAACAAAAACGTCGACCGATCAGCCTCTGAAAGATCAAAAATTTCCGAGTGAAGTGGTCGCTCCTCCTCGGAGTATTGCGGAAGGGAACCTGGAACCAAACATAAAACATATAAGAACCCAGAACAAAAGCCCGGCTCAGATTATCAAACAAGAATTCTGGACCAAAATCACACCCAATTCCGAGAACGGAGCCCTGATGGGGCACCTTTCATAAGAAGCGTTCCCTTCAACCCAAAAGAAATGATCTTTCCAATTTTTCTGGCTGGTCGGCAGACGAGTAACCACCTTAGACTGATCGTCATTGACCCGAGCATAATAGTAACCATGCTGCCCTGGGGCCGACTTAAACGAGTAGTATTGCGAAAAATCTTGCAAAGTGACAGGGCGATCATAAATTTTCGCCCACAGCACGGCCATCCCGACGAAGATCTTATACACGTTGGGGACGAGCTGGGTAAGAGAACAACCCAGGTCGGAAACGAACTGGGAAATGAGAGGATGCATTGGTAACCCTCCGATCACGTTCAAAATAGCCCTATTGAACGCAATCTTTCCGACAGGAGGCTGATCGGCTCTCTCGTGTTCCAAAGGTGCCGAGAGGATAATTCCGTCAGCTATCTCAAATTCCTCCCTCAACCCTTGTATATATTTCTCGGTAACCCGAGAAGTCCAAACCTTGGCCGAAAACTGGCCCTCTTTCCGTTCAAAGACCAGGGCATCTTCCTCTTCCTCTGGAAGGTCAACCCCAAAAGTCCTCCCACTTGGACCCGGAATACCTTGAGAGCAGCCCTCTCCTCGGTCTTGCGAAAGAGAAAGGCTCGTCGTATCACGAGACTCCGACCCGCTCTCCCTCGAAGAAGCGGACGAAGACGATATCTCCACGACCATGGTGTCCCTACACGACAGGGAAGACGAGTCAAAAACGATTTTCTCGTTATCAACCCCCTCGGACTCAGGATTGGGATGCACGCATGATTCATCATATGCCATTACAGGACGGTCTCATCCGATCTCTGGGACATGATACCACACGGGACTCCTGAGGAAAGGGAACTTGGACCCATCCAACAAAGTAACACTATCGGGATCAGGTTCCGATCGCCGAACGACGCGATGATCAAAGCTTAGATCAGGACGCGCAAGTCCTCCAATATCCCTAATGAAGTTGAGAAACTAAGATTCCTAAAGTCCGAAGGGTCCGAATACAATAAATAAAGAAGATACCAATCGCCGAACAACGATCTCAAAACAAAAGGAAGGTATCAAAACGATAAAAAAAACAAACCTTACCCGCGAGATTGAAGATCGGAAGATCCGAGCAAAACGAAAAAGCCAAAAGCACAATCTGAATAAGCAGATCAAGCCGAGAACGCTCTGAGACTAGAATTTAGAGAAAAAGCGAAATGAAGTCAAAAGTTGAGAAAATGCCTTATATAAAGACTTCACGAACGGCGAGGATTAAGCTTGTCCAGGAAGCCAAACACATCTGACCGTCGAAGCAAAAGACGCTACGGTTCAGAAAGGCCAGATGACAAACGACGTCGTCCTACAAAAAGAAAAGAAAAAGAGCAAAAGAATGAAGAATTCTACTCGGATAATCCCGAGACGAGTGAGCAAAGATGAACACGGTCACGAAGCAAACCGAAATAGTTCCTTACCATTTTTGCTAAAGAAAAAAACTAAGAAACTGGAGGGCAGCAGTTACGGGATAAATTAGTCAGACTCCGAGCTGGCTAGTCGGACTACCGAGCAGCGAGAAGAATCCAGCACCGAGCTCAGGTTAAGTAAACCCAAGGGCCATCCATTGAAAAGGAACGAACCGTTCATAAGTTAAGAACGAAACCCACCGATCAGAACTTCGAAGAGAAGAGAAGAACGTGGGTCAAAGACTAGTCAAAACTAATAGAAAACATGTTTCAAGCTCTAAAACGCACACCTTGACGGTTCAGGAACCACACGAGGAGCATTAACCGCCCACCTCAGAGAAAGGCGAAAGGCAGTTACCCATAACCGTCCAGAACGTGGGATTGATCACCCCACGTTCCTCAAAATAACCGTCAAAGACACGACCAGATGAGTATAAATAGAGGCAGCAGCACAGAACGAAGCACGGACTTTTTTACACACTTTCTTTCACTTGAAATCTCTAGAAAACACTGCTCTCTTGTATTTGATTCGTCTGTATAAAGAGAAAGTCTCGCCTAAATCACCTCTGTACTCGGAGGCTTCGTACTCGGAGTCTGTGTATTTTCGTGAGATATTGTTGTACTAATTTTACAGGTCAACAGTATCTATATATGTTCAATAACCTTGTAGAATTTTGATTCTTTAAATCCAAAATCCATGGAATTTGTTCCAGAAGAAGAAGAAGAAGAAGAAGATTGAGCTCCTGAAAGTATGATAATACTGAGGACAGGGATTTTTTTTTTTTTTTAATATATGTTTGGTGCTGGCATATGAGTTGTGGTGACAAATTAGGTTTAAGCCAGATTGAATAGAAGGAAGCTTAGTATCACCTTGCCTTCAATATGTATTGTAATTTACGTAGATTGAATAGTTCGGTCATTATTTTGTTTTGGGGCATTGTTCTAGGATTTGGAAAAGATTTCAAGTCAGACTCTAGGGGTTAAGAGAATGGGAAATCTTGATAGCAAAACGTTTATTAATGCAATGATGTGGAATTGCTCCAAGAATCCGGAATATGAAGCCATTAAGTACTGTTCCTTGTGGAACAGTGAAATAATTGATCCACGTTGGAATCCTTTCCAGGTCGTTCAAGTCAATATAAATTTTGTGGTATGATACTTTTTTTTTTCTCTTCAAGAAATAAAGTTAGTATGCAATGAGACTCTTTTTTCAATATTTCACCGTAGTCTAATACTGGTATATTCATAGTTTATCCTTATATATCTTCCAAATATTTGTTCTGATCTCCTTTATTTTGAATTTACAAGGAAAAAAAGAACAATAAATCTTTACTCAGAAGAAAAAAAGTCTTTTAAGTCGTTGGTTTTTGTTTTTTGTTTATGTTATTTGAAATTACTTAGTGGTGTTAGAAGGTTGTTCAACTAAGTTGTTGTGACAAATTGCTGAACAACTAATTGATTTTATCCAGATAACTAAAATTAGTGATCAATTAAACATATAAATAAAAGCATTAAGAGACAGGGAGACTGATACGTAATCTTGTTCGGTAAAAACCATCTGCTCTCCCATAAAAGCATTAAGAGACAGGGAGACTGATACGTAATCTTGTTCGGTAAAAACCATCTGCTCAGGGAGACTGATACGTTCAAGTGAAAAGCAATCGACTAACTTAAATAAACAAAAATTAATACAAGCCCGTCATATACTAGCATCATATATTCAAGATAAAATCCGGAAGAGGCACAAAGACACGTAATCATGCAACAAAATCTCAAGTCATTAATTAGCTTGGATTAACTACAAATCACCCACATGCAGATCTCAAAATTCTATTACAAGAAAAAACCAAGTTTAAGTAGTAACTATGCACATGGCTTACTTAGCACATAGTTACCCACCAATCTAGAATTGATTAACCTTCTAATCTAGCAAGGCTAATTAGATAATCATATCATTCTAAATAATCATGTTTTCGATAAAATTTAGGGAAAAAATTATATATATATATATATATATATATATATATATATATATATATATATATACACACACACATATGTATGTACATTTGAAAAATTATATAAATGCGAAAATAATAGGAGATAGAAAAAAATAGAAGGAAAATATATAAGATGAATGAGTAGCCACTGTAGAGTCTAGTCTCCAGATCATATTGTTTTTATAACCCAAAGTTTTCTTTTGATTCTAAAATGAATGATATATAATGAAATTTATTTCAAGCTAACAGGACACACATCATTCACTTCACTGCAAGAAATATGCTGTTTTACCAATCAAATGCTTTGCCATCCCTTAATTTATTTTAATTCAATATAACAACAATTCACAAAGATTATAACATATGTTAATTTCTGTAGAAACACTTCCAGCAATAAAACATTTCATCTGATGAAAAATTGGTTCACAATTCGTAACCACAAACAAAGGTTAAAAAATACGATATGAATTATTGTTTATTTTCCGTCAATTTTTTAATGATATTAATTAAATTCGCATCCGTCAATGGTTTGCTCAAGCAAGCGTCCATTCCGGCCTTAAACGTCCGTTTGGCCTCTTCAGACTCCGGCGAATGAGCAGTTAATCCAATAATTGGTGTATGAACGCCGTAATTTATCTCCATTTTCCTTATCTCGCTCGTCGCATCGTAACCGTCCATTACTGGCATCTACGTATTTCAAACAGATATTTAAACAAAAATAGTTTACATGCCATAAAAATAAGGTAACTAGATACTTATTAAATGATCATATAACAAGCACAAGGACAAAAACATTCGTGTGTTAATGAACATTAGGGGTAAAAAAATTCTTTTATTTTTTTTGCAATATCAGTTTAAATAAGAGAAGACATATTTTTTTACAAGATAGGCTATACCACAAAGGTAAGTAACCCGGCCCTAAATAAGAAGATGAGTTAGAATAACGACGAAAGCAAAAATCATTAAGAAAATATAAAAAGAAAAATTAGAATACTTTTTTACCTCACAATCCATCAATATGTAGTCAAAAGGAAGAGTGATGTTTGAATCTCCGCGCTTCTTTTGATCCATTAGTCCATTAGAAACAAGTTCTACAGCTTCTTTTCCATTGATACAAAGCTCAACTTTCCCGCCAAGTCTCTCGAAGATATACATTGCGATTTTTCGCATGACAGTGTTATCGTCGACGACCAAGATCTTTCTCCCGAGCAACGGCTTTTCATTGCTTGGACTACCGGTTTCTCGTAGGGATTTGGGTTTATTGGGTTTGTTTTCTCTCGATTGTGAATTATTTATATGGCTAATATTCCTGAGCTGCGAAAATGATCCACCATTTGATTTCTCCGGGATTGAACCCCCAAACTCCGGAAGAAGCCTCGCCACTTCATACAACCGGCTTCCGTGGAGCGGCTTGTATTGGACGATATCATTCGGATCAAACATTTTCCCTCGAATGTTGCTTTGAGACATTATATTATTTGCTAGCCACACAACTCTACAAGCGCTTTGAATTAGGCCATTCCTAAACTCTTCCACGGCCTTGCCTAGTTCCGGAATTTTTCCAATATTGGCATCGACGACAAGTAATACAAGCCCTAGCGTCGTATTTCGAAGATGATGACTGGTTTTTCGAAAGAGAGACCGGATGTAATCTGCTCCACCGTCCATGCTTCCATGAGAACTGTTTTGTGACACGGAGGATTTGCTCAACAACTCAACTTCTACGATGACATCCGACACGTTGCTCGAAGAACTACGGTTTCGCTTGCATTCTATTTTCTTAAGCGCGCGGGGAAGTTGATCCGGCAACCTCAACGAAAGCACTCTTATCCCAAGGCTCTCCATGAATTTCTTCAAAACTCTTCGCCGTTCCTCGTTTTCGATTAGTAGAACGACATGAGAGCTCTCGAGTTTACTAGGGCTAGGGCTAGGAACTAGGGAAGTTATTTGAGGGCTAGCGCTAGCAATCGAATCTTCTTGATTTTCTTTTCTACTCTCGGAGACATTATCGCAAACGGAAAGAGCAATGTTGAATCTAAAACAGCTTCCCTTTTCGCCAATATCCTTGTCTATTATCCCAATTTCACCGTGCATCAACCGAACCTAAAATGCACAAAAATTAAGAATAAGAATTTAAAGAAAAATAAAATTGTTTAAAAGACTACATAATGTTAACATGGACAAAATTGATAAAGAACTAACCAAGGATTGAACGATGCCAAGCCCTAGTCCGGTACCTCCTTGACCAAGAGCGGTTTCTTTGACTTGGACGTAGTTTTCGAATACCTCATTTCGCTTTTCCTTTGGAATACCTTTGCCTGTATCATCCACCTCACACACAAGCTCCATGGAGTTTGGGTCTCGCTCTATGATTTCCATGGCCTCTGGGTTTTGATCATTCTCCGTTTTATCCTTGAAACATAGGCACATCAAACTCCGCATCAAACCATTACTACATTGGTCCGGCTGATCGATAAGAATAGAGTTCTTCAGCGTCGGTTTTCTAATCCAAGCCCGGACCACCACGTGTCCCTCCGAAGTAAACTTAACCGCGTTGCTTAGCAAGTTAGACAAAATTTGCCTTAGCTTGACCCGATCGCACTTGACATTGGAAAATTTGGAGATCGAGCCGTCACAAGGGTCCCAAATAACATCGACGCCTTTCTTCCCACCCACCGGATGATAGAGATCAACAACGTCCTCAAAAAGTTGTGCCACATCAAACTCTTCCTCTTCAAGCGACATCTTTCCCGCTTCGATTTTGCTCGTGTCGAGAATAGAAGTAAGCATACCTGGTGATCATAGCAAAACATTCAACTAAAAATATTCCATGGATAATAATCCAAAATAGTTTCTAAGGCATCTTATAGTCCCTTAATTACTAATTTCTTTTATAGCAAAATGATTCTTAAACTACTGATTTTGTAACATTTTAGTCATTTTTATAAACATATTATTTTTTGTTGAAACTCAAAGCAAAACCTCAGTTAGAAACTAATTAAATCAAATTTACGCTAAAAATAAATTAACAAAAATATATATTCATAAATGAAGAAATTTATTACCTGACAGGTCATTAGTACATCCTTCCAATTGTCTTAAATTCGTTTTCAATTCGGAATCGGAAGGGACTTGGTCGTAGCAAATCTGGATCAATCCGATCATGCCGGCCAAAGAAGCTCGGACATCGTGGCTGGCAGTGGCAAAGGCTTGAGTCTTGTTCATGCTCTTTCTCTCAGCTTGTTCGGTCGCATTCATTTGTTTTATCAGTGTCGCGCTCAGATACATATTTCTTATGGAGTCTCTCCGAATTATCGGAAGCAAAACCGAGATCAAGACAATCGTTATCGCAACTGTAAATACGAGTAGGACGAGTATGATGGTTTTGTATCTGTTCACAAAGTGGGTGACTCCACTTTTATGGATTGCTAATGCATAAACCTGCAAGTAAAACGAGACTCTTTTTTATTATATAAACAATACAATGATGTTTACACATGTAAAAATGATAAAAATCTTCAAACCCAGAGACAGATTAAAGCAATATATATATATATATATATATATATATATATATATGTATGTATATATATGTATAAATCATTATATGACTGAGATTTGTGAAATAGCATAAAACAAAGGGAAACTAGTGATTGCCACTAGTAACATGATTCCACAACGGTTTTTAATCATCGTATAAACTTATATTATCTTGAAACTAGTCATTTTTCATCGTGGAATCCTCCGTCGTGGTAAGTTTCCATGACGAAAATAAGATCGTTGTAGTAAGTTTATTTTCCACGACGGTCTTGTTTCGTTGTGAAAACCTAATTGGCACACCTATATTATCTTGAAAAGGTTGTATCAATGACCTTCCAAGATGGCAGTAACAAATAAAAAAAAAAACTGTTGACTCTAAAGACCATCTAATACCATTTAGAAAAGGGGAAAAAAAAATTAATATACGTATTTATAAGAGAGAAAAAAAACAATCTTCTAATAATATAAGAGTTTGAATAAATATATATTAACTCGTTAGGTATATGGTTGTTCACATAACCAAATAAAAAAAACATGGTTAATAAACATAAAACTAACACCATGCTACATGTCAGTTTTTGTTTTTTTGCGTTAGCAGCGTGATAAATCTGAAAGTAAATAAAACCGAGGTTGTTCAAAAGTGTAAGGCATTTCGAGAATAGTTTTGAGAGAAAAAAAAATTAATGACTCCAATGACTATAAATAAGTAAAGTAAAGCTTATAAATATTTGAGAAAACACTAACGAATAAAGTTCTATCTAAACTTACCAATTGCACGCCAAGTATATTAAGTTGTGAACACCCCAATATGTGATTCCTTTCCACGATTTTCAGAGAAGCTTTTGTACTGCTACTCAATGTGCCACTAGGATCGCACGAAAAATTTCGTTCACCATTTTCTTTCGCCGGATCGATGAAAAACATTGAATCTCCGGCAAGGAATTTCCCATCTCCGGCAACCACTATACACGATTTCCCGTCTCGAAGGTCGATATCAATGTAATACCTTGTTACTTCTTCAACCAAAAACCCTAACGAGACAAGCCCTAGATTCCCATGAATACGGGCCGTGTTGATGAGCAAAGCATCTCGACCCTCGTTCCAATTAGTCCCCAAAATGGAATGTGAATCGGTTTTAAGCTCCAATGCTTGTTGTAACCAGCTTGAATTGGCCATAAATTTCGTTGGAAACGACGGAATTATGTCCCCGAATAATTTTCCGGTGATGCGATCCGCCATTTGAGTGTACCAATAAGCCGAGATCGGTGAAGTATGTGCGAAGCCAAGCGAAGCGTTTGAGTACAAAGCAAATGTTTGGTTCTGATCATCTATGAAATATGAGAAGAAAAGGCCTTCAAATCCAATATATGAAATTTGGTTCAAATGTGGCGTTGTTGATAATGCTTCAAACAACGATGGAGCTACCTGAAGAAAAAAAAATTGAGAATTTCGGCTAAATAATAAATAAAATAATTAGTACTTTACAATATTATTTTATGACCAATCCTAGATAAGATTATATACATAAAAATTCAAACTAGTAATTTATGACATATAAACCATAATGACCTATATCCAAATAATAATTTATAAATTTCTAACTCAACGACTTGTAAACAAAATTTTTATTTATTTTATTTTATTAGGATTCAATGATATTTACCGAATATTTTATACTAATTTAAGCTGCTAAATTGTAATAATTACTTAAACATTGACTCTTTTCTACTATAATAATTTTCTCTAGAGATAAGTAGGATATAACTATATATTATGAGAATACTCACATTGCTTTCAATGTCAGAAAATGATGAGGGTTTAGAACCGTTGAGAGAGGAAGATAAAGCTCTTGCTGTGGTCATTGTTGAAGCAGACATTATATGATTGAGAAGCTTTGTTGTCTTTTCAACCTCGGATTTCACTTGAGATCGGAAGCTGTGAGAGGTCCGATCGGCGTCGATTTCGACATGTTTGGTCAGGTGACACAATGAAACAATTATCGATACACCGAAACTTAGAACTAGTACCGCTATTACCTGTAAATAAATTTGTTTTGGAAGGAATAAAATGTTATGTTTACATTATTATTTATAGAGTATTATAACTCATGAGCAGTCAAAATCATGACTATTCTCCGCAAAATATTTTAAGCTTGATAAAAAAAAACTTAGCAAGATAATTTTAATTGGAAAGAATATCGGTTCATTACATTTAATTTAAGTAGATAATTAACCATTCCATCGTTAGAGTATACGACTAATAACCCGCACTAGGAACTACTTTCCCTTGCCATTATACATAATGATGCTAAAAATTACTGGTAAGAAAAAGAAATTACCACTAAGATGAATGGAAGCCGTGACTTTGCCAATGAGTTTAGCCTCTTCATTGGATGATCTACACAAATATAAGAATATTAATTTATTAGAGAAAAAGTATACATATTATTATATATTTCAGGTAGAATTTCAGCAACTATACATTCAAACACCAGCAATACAATTTATTATTTTTATAATGTATCAGGGAATAAGTATACAAGCAGATTTTTTTTCCCGAATAGATTGAAAAGAGCAAAATTTTGAATCTTAATTATAATTTAAGAAAAGAAAAAACAATTGATTACAGTGAGTCAACAATTAGATGACCATTTGCAAACATAAAACATCGAGAAAAAAAAAAACAATGTTCGCATAAAAAAACTATTTTTTTCTTAATCATTTCAAGTGTTAAGTTTTACAGCAAACATCAAGTCTGTATATTTACACTAAATCATTAATCAAGTGTTTACATCAGCGTTAAATAACTAACTTTTTTCATAACCAGTATTAAACAACATTTGAGTATAATATGTTTTTCGTGCGCCATCATTTTTTTTTCGAACAAACGAATTATAATAATTAACGAGTTATATCTTTTCCGGAAGAATTCATTTTACTAACATAGTCTTAAGGGTCGCTTGATTCACTATATATTTTAAACAAAAAAAAACTAATTCCTATTACAACAGATTAGACTATTTCAAAAAAATTCCTATTAAACCGAATTTTGGTCATGACAAGTTGACAACAATCTTACAAAACAAAATCGACAGACTACCCAACAACTTAAATCCCAGTAAATCAAAATGAAAAGAATTAATATACCTTCTTCTCGCCGAGAAAAACTTTTGATTGTATGATTCCGCGGCCTTATCGACGGTTTAGCTTTATTTGCTTCCACTCCAAAAATCGTCATTCATTGTCGAGTGTATGTAATAGCTTAGGGCATGTTTGGTTCTAAGACAAAAATAGAATGGAAATCTGAATGGCAATAGGAATGGAATGTAAATGTATTGCTTTTGCTTGGTTTATCCTATTAAATTAAAAATAGTTAGAATAGAATCAAAGTGGATTTGATAAAAACACCCTCATTATCTTTTTAAACTTTCACAACAAAGCCACCCTCTCCTTTACCTGGAGAAGCTTCTTTTAATAAAATTACCTTTTGGTTGGACGATTGAAGAATTGAAGAAGAAAAAAAACCTTACAAATCCGATTTCACCATTAGAGAGAGAATCAAATCACCGTTAATGTCGGAATTCCCTTATTTATTTATTTTTGCAAATGAAATTAGATGAATGAATGAGAGAGAGAGAAACGCAACACCGCCAAACACATCGAGGAAAGAATTTCGGTTCATTACATTTAATTTAAGTAGATAATTAACCATTCCATCGTCAGAGTATACGATTAATAACCCGCACCAGGAACTACTTTTCCTTGTCATTATACATAATAATGCTAAAAATTACTGGTAAGAAAAAGAAATTACCACTAAGATGAATGGAAGCCGTGACTTTGCCAATGCGTTTGGCCTCTTCATTGGATGATCTACACTAACATAAGAATATTAATTTATTAGAGAAAAAGTATACATATATAAATATATATTCATTTTTCTTGCTATCAAGAGGATAAAATCTGTAAGAGGCATATATATACTCCTCGTAACAGGAAAACATGCAAGAAAATCTCAAGTCATTAATTAGCATTAATTACAAGATCTCAAAATTGTTTCTATGTTTTATTACTAAAAGTGATCAAACAAAATATTATTAATGTAAATCGCTTTACTTATAGCACACAGTTATTCCGCTAATTAAGAATTGTTTATAATCTCGTAGCAAGGCTAAAATCTGGATTTGGATGAAAAATAAGAAGAAAAAAGGATCAGTGATCATGATAAAAAACGACCATAATTTAAAACATACATATCTAAGAATGGAAACGGGTTTGAGTCTAGCCAAGTCCACTTGTTCCGTTACCTGGACCCGGATAAAAAATAGACCCATTTACCCGGTTTTTTAAATAGGCTGGGTAACAAAGTATACCACCAGATAAATGGGTCGAAACGTGTTGTACCCGTTATCCATTTACTTGTTTAATATTTATGGGTATCGAGTCAGGTAGACCGTTTACACGTTTGTAATATAATCAAATACTAAAAAATATATATATATATATATATTTTTTTTTACAGGCTAAAAAAATACACCATATGAAATTGTATATAATACGTCATAAGAAGGTTCAAAATATGGACAATATACCTTGGTATACTGTCACCGTCGATATATCGTAAAATTGAGAGCCTCGGTAAAATAATAAAGCCTATAAAAGCTAAAATATCGTCGGTATTTATTCCGGCGAGAAAGTTTACATAGCTTCCGACCGCCTATTATCGACGATCTCCGACACTCGTGTAATTCCCATGGTGTTCGTCTCAGAAGTCACCTGTAAAAGATTTTGTTTTTTGTTTAGATGGTGCGGTTTTTTTTTCGTGTGTTTGTTTTTGTTCCCTTTGTTTTAAGCGACGGTGGTGTAAGGAAATAGACAGCCGTGTTCCTGCCCTAGTGGGCAAAAAAAGAAAAACAATTAAAGCAAAGGAAAGCTCACGTGAGCCTACTTTTTATGGCCAAAAGAAGTATTTTTGCCCTAGTGTATTATTGGCCCAATAAAAATATAAGAAATATTCTTTATGCGTAATTATTTAATATGTACTATTCTAATAAAAAAGCTCACCTGGGACATATATCTACATATATTATGTATTCAATTTATGATTAAAAAAAATATCAAATTATATGCGTATAACATTATTATTGAACTTGTCTAAAAAAAAAATTGATATAATTTTGGAATATAATTACAAAAAAATATCATAGAGGTAAGTATACAAGATGGAGATGGAGATGACTGAGATTCAGGAGAATGCGAGAGAGCGTACCTCCGTGAGTCAGAAGGTGTCCTTCGTGCTTTGCGTCGGAGATGGAGATGACTGAGATTCAGGAGAGACTGTGAAGAACCAGAGAGAGAAAATATATTAGGTTCGGGTATTTCCGAAAACAGGACTCGAAAATTTAAAAAGAAACGTAAAATAGATATATGCTATTCCCTGCATACTGTCTTTTCCACAAATATCGACTATAAGCATAAATCCTTGAAATCGGCAGTTTTTATTTTTAACGTTTACCGTTTTATTTACTATGTTTTTTTTTAGTGTTTAAAATTTTATTTGCCATCATAACATTTTTTTAGGATAAAAAAACCGTAACCCAAGCAAGTACCTTGAAAACGACGAAGGGAAAATTGAACAAACAAAAAGGCAATGGAAACAGAAGTGAACAACGTCGGCTAGGACGAGAGACTAAGATGCAAATATCAAAGTAACAATAACGAAGTCAGACTAACAAACAAATATAAAAAAAAATCTGTAAGAGGCATATATATATATACTCCTCGTAACAGGAAACCATGCAAGAAAATCTCAAGTCATTAATTTGCATTAATTACAAGATCTCAAAATTGTTTCTAAGTTTTATTACTAAACGTGATCAAACGAAATATTATTAATGCAAATCGCTTTACTTATAGCCCACAATTATTGCTGTTTTAAAAAAATGAAACTCAAGCAGACAACCACATGAACACCAGTGTGATATAGGGTTCATTGCAAAAATAATAATGACAAAGCACGTAATAACTCACCCTAGCATATACATAGATAAACCCAATAACCAATGCCGTATGAGACTTTTACTAAAGTACTAAAATGACCAACAATAAATTTAATGGCTGTTCGGGTTGAAACACAACCTTATAGCTTATATATAATAATTTACTCGTAGTGTAGAAAGTCTAGTTTTCGCATAATATTTTACTTGTGCAATATCCGCTATAAAAATGAGTGCTGCTCATATTTTCCTATCCCACGAAAATCTTTACTTTCCTGAGAATGTAACAATCTTCCACTAATAGCGGCTCTATTATCTTCCACAATATATTTCTTGATTATGACAAGCAATATATTTAATTATTTTCCATTATTTTCTCTGCAATATTTTTAGCAATTGCTGAATTTATAAATATAACGTTTCACACGGGATTTTTTCTCACCTGTATATATTGCCTGTTGCTTTCGACAAAGATATCTATGCGCTGGCACGGTACGGTATATACCTAGTGCTCATAATTCATAATTCTATACAGACTGTTTTAGTATATATATATATATAATATATATATACATATAGTTTGAATGCGCTTCGTGTACTGTGGTCACGCTTTCATTGTCACAAATATTGTATTTCCAAAATAAAAGGACCCCAAAATTTAAAAAGAAACGTAAAATAGATATATGCTATTCCCTGCATATTGTATTTCCAAAATGTATTCCACACAAAATAGAGAACGAAAAAGCCAATACCCATTTCACCAGAACTTTCATCTCTCACTTTCCTGGCAATTTAACGCACTTAGTGAACAAGTTTAAATCCTAAACCCATAACTAAACAATCACAAAAAATAAACGAAAGCAAAAGGGGTTTCAGAATCTTTTCTGAAAGATCCTTCTCATATTTTTTCCTCTCCGGCAGGAAAAAATAAAAATTTATATTTACAAAAGATATCGGACCAACCGCTATGAGTTTTTTTTAATGGATTAAGAGAGAAAAAAAAATACTAACCAAAAATACACTAAATTGCTTTCGGGAGAGCGAGTGAGTGTTTATGGTCGTCGTGAAATTACTGGTTTGTACTCGTTGACCGCGCTCTTGATGGGGATATTTTCAGTGTGTTTGGTGTGATCAGGATAAGAGGGTACAAGGTAATCAAAATATTATTTGCTCAAAACTTTTGACAGAAAAAAACTGGGAATAAGAAGACGAGCAAGATTGTGTGTTTGCAGGCTTTTTGATCGAAATGGGAAACGGGGAGAGTTATTATACGCAGAATATTACTTCCAAAACGGGAAACCTTATATTTTCTTAATTATTATTTGATTAGTCGGTCATTACGGATCCACAAAAAGTTCTAGAACAGTTGTAGAAGCTTTTTTGGGAATTCGACAATGGAATTGTACCGTTGTAGAAGCTTCTACAACGCTTAGATATCCGTTGTAGAATCCAAGCTTCTACAACGGATTTTAAGCGTTGTAGAAGCCGTGAAGCTTCTACAACGGATGTCTAAGCGTTGTAAAAACTTCTACAACGCTGGATTCTACAACGCTTATTAAGTGTTGTAGAATCATTTTACAACTGTTTTTAAGCGTTGTAGGATCTCAGTTTTGTAGTAGTGTCTCTGCATTGAAAGATGAAATCACAAAAAATAATGATTCATTGTTATACTGATATATAGTAATTTCGTTTTCGAAGATGCTATATAACAGTATAGTTAATGTAGTGTGCAAATAGAAAAAAAAAAATAATAAAAAAAAAAAAAATACATGAATGTGTGTTGTGCGCGCGCGCAGAGCTTAGCCGGGGTTTTTTAATTGGTTTTCTGAATATGGCTATTTTTTGTTAATCAACTGTTATTTTTGTGGCTCCACGTGACTAGTGTTACAGTGTCATATTTTGTTTCATGAAAAAAAATGGGAAAATGGCTTCAATTAATAGAAATTTTAATATTTTTGACCAAAATAAGTCAAATTATGGTTTTGAACACTTCTATTAATAACTGTAGATCTATATATCTACAATTATTGTTATTTGTAGACTTATAACTCTACTGTTTATGATAATTGTATATTTTCATGTCTACGAAGTGTCCAAAAATATTATTTGGTTTATTTTGTTTCAAAGTATTAAAGTTGCTACTAATTTAGATCATTTTTCAAAAAATGACACACTTATTTAAAAATGAGAATAAAGGCCTGAGAGTAGCGATCTGGGCCTACAATGTCAAAGCCTGGGCCTAAAGACAAAAATCACAAGTCAGGCCACGACTCAAGAAGTGTCAAGTGTCTGGCGTCACGCCTCCACTCAAACGCACGCCAAGTATGGTTAATCTGTGATTGAACATATCAAAATATATAATAACTAATCTTGTTTTAATTGGTAGCTAGAATCGGCATAAATGATCTAGGGTAGGGATGTAAATAACTGTAGCTTTTTTGTGCAATCTTGTGAATTATTGTGCTTATAAATTTTGATTATTGAATAAATGACAGCTTTGTTTCTGTAATATGGCAGTTGTATATGACTTCACCCCTCAATATTAAAATTTGTGTCCTTCCGTCAAAATTTTGGTTAAACCCTATGTTAAATATGCACACGTTGGTCACTTAATTTTGAAAATTATTGAAATTATCAAATGCCCACACCCCTTGTGTATCCTATTAAAGTTTAAAAAATATTTAATTTGTTTTATTATGAATCTCTCTCTCTCTCTCTCTCTCTCTCTCTCTCTCTCTCTCTCTACATGGACAAGAACAGTACTTTTCTCCGCTGATCGGAGAGAGGTCTTTTGAGTACTCATCATTGTATAGATATAATATTCAAGTGATGAGACTCTATATAGTTTTCTTGTGACTTTTCATTAGCTAATCAAATACTTGTTCCATGCTAGTCTAATGGCAATAAAGTCCTGATTACTGTGTGGTGAAGTGGATGAGAACTCTAATGGCAAATTAGAACAATCTAAAGCCGTCAATAAAGTCCTGATTTCTGAGTGGTGAACTGGATGAGAACTCTAATGGCAAATTAGAACAATCTAGCTAAAGCAGTCTCTTAAAAATTTTGATATTAAAAAAAGTTTATACATCTGTGAATTGGTGATCTATATTTGGATCACCACTATTGAAATAAAATGCAAATATAAAGAATTCATCAAATTATAAATCATGATTGGAATGAAATCTATAAATATTGATGTAAAATGCATCATCGTTGGAGATGCGCCAACGATGGTCTAATTGATGTAAGTTTATACAGATTTAAATAAATAAATAAAAACTTAATATTTATAGTTTGAAACTTACTTTTCTTTTTCTTTTTTTGGGTAGAGATCCGGAAAAGCATCAAGTGACTCCAAGATGGTCAAGAACATGAAGGGTCAATTTTACGTTGCATATGTGGAAGCAATAAACATAAAAATCCAAATACATAGATGAGTAGAATGAAAAGTTGGTTTAAAAAAAATGAAAACAACTTGAGAACCCAATGTAAGACATAAGGAACACTCAAACTTCTTCAACCTCTCTGACTAATTGACAATTGTTCTTTGGTCGTTTTAGTTAGTGACTTAGTGTTAGTAATTAAAAAAATATATTTATAAAATCAAATGGCTCTAAATCTACTTACTCTCACTAAAAGACCCAAAAAAACGTTTTGTCACTCTCCTCAATCGCTACGTGGCACATTCTAAGTTCTTTTTAGTGGACTGAAACCGTTAATGCATAAATATGAGAAACTTATCTGTTACTTTTTTTGTTGAACTAATTATCTACTATTATCTCATTTCATAACACAACATACATGAAGAAATAAAAGAAATAGAATTCTCAATGATCAACCTCGGAACTAGTTTGGTATAAAAGGGGAAAAAAACTATATGTTTCGAACAAGCCCCGTGTCACAATATGATTAAATGAACATTAAAGGACGTTTTAAGGCGCGCTCTCTCTCTCTCTCCACGAGCCACGAGCCCACAACATACAAGACGTTTGAGTATCCAAATTCCCATCTTCTCATGTCTCGAACAGTTGAACTCGAAGGAGTGAATAGTTTATCGTTAGAGAAACCCATTTAGTCAAAGAGTGAGGAAACACTTTCATTTTTTTTATTGAGGTACTGTTCGAATCTGGTTTGAAATTTGAATATATGATACTAGTATACAGAGGCATTAGTGCTAGCTATGATAGGACCTCTCTCGCGGACACGTGCTAATACGTGTCACACATATTGATCGAAAAAGCTGAAATATGGGCATTGCGTGTTTTACTCTCTATGACTCACTCACTCTCTCCCACGATGAATAAGACGTTTGGGTTTTCCCAATATCTCACTCTCTCACACATTGAAAAGCTGAATAGTTTCTGTCGTTCTCATAGCTTCTCTCTAAACAATTTCTCGAGTTCTGATCTCTGAAGGTAAATTCGATATGCCGGTTTACCGTATTTCAGAGTCGTCATTTAATTAAAGGATAATATGTACGTGCTAGCTAGTACTTTGATCAGTCAGGAGAAAGTATTTGGTGGTTAGATTATAAGTAATTGAAAACCCTAGCGTCTTTTAATTTTACATTATATTGCTTAAGCTTCCTAGGTTTCTAATTAAATATGGAGAAACAAGCACTCGAGGAGTTACAGAGATTGTGCTATCTATCAAAAGAAAATGCTCGGCTTCATAAGGCATTTTATGAAGGTAATTGGCTTAGTTAATGTAGTACTAGTTTATATAGCCACAACTACTTTAGTTTCTATGATATATTTTATATATAATATTATAGTTTAGGATTGTTCATTACATATTTTGTAAATGTTTCTTTTTTTATATATATAGAAAAGAAGAAGGCACTTGAAATCGGCTCGGAAAATGCAACGCTGAAAAAACGGATTGATGATATAGAGATCGAACTGAAAAAAAGGGTCAGGTCTTTGTCTTTTTATTTAAAAAATAAATATAATTATCTTCAATTACTAGCTGATTAGTAGTTTATAGCCTCTATATTGTCTCTTTAAGATTTATTTAGCAAAACATATTTGTTTATGAAAAGAATGCAAAGGTGGCCGAGAATGACACTGAAGATGATCAGCCATCTAATGCCGTCGTGGCAAAACTGCAAAAGTATACCACTGAGAGGAACGAAATTCACAAACTGCTAATTGATGTAAGTTTTTTTTTTGTCAAATTACTTGTGAATGCATGAAATATGGCTTAATACGTAAACATGGATTTGTTGTATGATCTTTTTGTTTTACATAGCATTTGGAAGAAGTATCAAGTCAATCCATAGGGGTGAAGCGAATGGGTGAACTTGAATGCGACACGTTTGTGGAAGCAATGAAGAAGAAATGTGTGAGGGATATGCATTTTAAAGCTGTTGAGAAATGTTCTTTGTGGAACAAACATATTAGAGATCCACTATGGCATCCTTTCATAGTCGAAAAGGCTCATGGCAAGCTTAGGGTACATGATTTTTTTTATTATTATTATTAAAGTCTATAATTGGACTCACCTTATTAATATTGAATCTTTTCTTGTCCATATCCGTACTACCCGCTGGAAACTACTTGGATATTATAAAAGTATTATTAGTTTTTTTATTCGTGTAAAATATTTCTTCAAATCTCATATTTTAAAATCAAATTTTCTGATTCATTAGTGATTTTGTCATTATCAGTTACTCAAACTCTGTCCAGAGTGTTTATTATCATAATTTAAAAATGGAAGGAAAACAGTGTGCAATGATTTTCTTCGTACCATGAAAACTTGCTTATGTAATTGGATTTTTGTGTAATTTATCAAATTGATCAAATTGATTCAAGTTATTAATCTAGAGTTAAAAAATATATAGTCACTCTAAAATAATTGTATTGTTTCAAGATACATGAATTTATTAATTGATGTTCTTTGAAGCGGATATAGAGACTAGTGTGAACTGCTATAAGTATATGTTCAACTATATAAAGAGTGTTGGTCCTATTATTTCTTGAAGCCCATTAGTGGGCTTTGTACGTGGAAAATAATGTGGCCCAAGTGTATTATCTATTAGGGTTTAATAATAATAAGATAATTCCTATTGGTTAATTAATTTAAAGGTAAATTCTTATTATACCCTGGTGGCGGGTCTATATAAAGAGAAACCCTAAGGATTGGTCCTCCCTCAACCTATTATGTAGTTTTCCTCTGCCATCAAAAGAAAACTCTAAAGTCTAAAGAGGTCAAGAGAGAGAAACCAATTCCGGTGATCATCCGCTGCCGTCACCGTCACTCTCGTCATGGATCGAGGTAGGTTTTTCTCAATCCCTAATGTTCTGTGAAAATCATTTAGTATTTAGTTTTAAGATCTTGGTTAATTAGGATTGTTTAAATTATGCTTACATGTGGTATCAGAGCCTTGATTTTGAATTAGTGATTTTCCACTAACGATTATGTGATATGCCTGAATAATTGAATTCGTTCGGTTTTATTATGGGTTCTTTGTTTAATCAAATAGCTTTTGGTTTGGCTGCGATTATAATTCATTGTTTGCGATTGACATATAATCGGTATTTTTTTTATGTCAATGCGTGAATATTTTAGCGTATATCTTATACAGTTTTGATTATCTTTGATTATTTTAAATCGTTTGAAGCTGAGATTATTGTTTTTGCGCATTGATTTTATTATTGTTGCTTTTCACCGATTAATTTTACTGAATGGTTGCCATTGAAATACAATTTCTTTTAGTGCAAAGATTAATCGCACATGTACAGCTTTCCATATTCATCATTGTTTGCTGTATATTCACGTGTAATCTGAAGTAATGTTTGCTTGATTTGCATGTTCTTATCCCATTGAAAGAATGGATTATGAGATACTAATTTTTTTTTGAAGTTTTCTTTTACTGATCCTGCTTTGATAATCAAGACTTTTGAGTATATGTTTGTGAATACTCGGCAAGTATTTTATATTTAGTAATTTACGAAATTAAAGTCAGAAACCCTTTTGGTTTGATTACCACGATTTGGTACACTAAAATCAGAATATTTATGAATATATGTAAATCATAATATCTAGTCCTTAAGTTCTGTGATATTATCATATCGTATAATATTTTATCTATTTTATTTTGAATTTTTGATATTTATACATTATGTTCAATTTGTTAGTCACCAAAGTGGCCGAATTAGAAAAGTTTTAGATATCAAATAAATTCAATTACTCATGTTTATGTGATGCTTATAAATCGAATGACATTATGATATATTGAAGTTCATGGTTATAAAACCTCATTCGTTTTATAATTCATGAACATTATCGTGGTAAATTGATATGCTTGGTTAGATATGTTTAGTATATCCAAAGATTGTAATATATCTAATTGAAGCATGTCAAATACCTATTATGCGAAAAATTTATTTTTTAGCATCATTTATATGTGTACCTTATTGTATATATTGTTGTTCTGCCCAAAGGTGACTTCAATGTGTACCTTATGTTTATTTTACGTATTATGAATCTGTGTAATGGATTAGGTTTATTACTCAAAGCATTAATGTGTGAGCATATATTATTTATTTTGCGGCATCTTTTCCTGTTCTCTTCAGTCGCAAGCCACGTCTGTTATTAAGTTCAATGGTCTTAATTTCTCTGAATGGTCTGAACAAGTTCAGTTTCACCTCGGTGTTCTGGATCTTGATTCGGTACTCTTAAGTGAGAAACCTGCTGCTCTAACTGACGCTAGCAGCGCTGACCAAAGATCATTCCATAAAGCTTGGGAAAGATCTAACAGACTAAGCCTAATGTTTATGCGAATGACTGTAGAAGACAACATCAAGTCCACGTTTAAGAAAATTGAAAATGCTAAGGAATTTATTAAGTTTGTGGAAGAAAGCTCTCAGTCCGACTCGGCTAATAAGTCACGGGCTGGGGAACTAATGGGTAGGTTAACCACCATGAAGTTTGATGGTTCTCGTACCATGCATGAGCATGTTGTCGAAATGAAGAACATTGCAGCAAGACTGAAGACCATGGGAATGAAAGTGAATGATAATTTCCTAGTAACATTCATCCTCAATTCCTTATCTCCTGAGTATGGCACATTTCACGTGCATTACAACACTCTGAAGGGTAAATGAAATGTGCATGAATTACAAAGTATGCTCATTCAAGAGGAAGCTAGGCTTAAGAAATCGGGAAATCATTCTGCCAATCTCGTTGGTCATAAAGGAGCTAGAAAGAAACCATGGAAGACTGGAAAGGGCAAGCAAGGACTATCAAAGCTTAATGAGTCATCTGTCCAAATCCACAAGAAGGAACTAAGCAAAGATGTGTGCCGGTTCTGTTAAAAGACTGGGTACTGGCAGAAAGATTGCCCAAAACGTAAGGCATGGTTCGAAAGAAAGGGTAAGCCTAGTGCTTTTGTATGTTTCGAATCAAATTTTGCTGAAGTTCCTTATAATACTTGGTGGCTTGATTATGGTTGTACCACTCATGTTTCAAATACGATGCGGGGATTTCTTACGACCCAAACCATAAGCCAAAAAATGAAAAATTCATCCTCATGGGAAACAGAGCCAAAGTCCAAGTTGAAGCCATTGGAACCTATCGTTTAGTCCTAGACACTGGGCATCATTTAGACCTTTTTCAAACCTTTTATGTTCCTTCTGTTTCTCGCAATTTGGTTTCTATATCTAAACTCGATAAAGCCGGGTACTCTTTTAATTTTGGGAATGGATGTTTCAGTTTATTCAAACAAAATCTTTTCTTGGGTTCTGGTATTCTTTGTGATGGTTTGTACAAACTAAAGCTTGATACCCTTTTTGCTGAAACTCTTTTAACCATGCATCATAATGTTGGTACTAAACGTGGTTTATCTAATGAATCGTCTGCTTACTTGTGGCATAAACGTTTGGGTCATATATCCAAAGAAAGAATCGAAAGGTTGGTAAAGAATGATATCCTACCTAATTTGGATTTTACCGATCTTGGAGTTTGTGTTGAGTGCATTAAGGGAAAGCACACACGACAGACACTTACAAAAGCAGCCACAAGAAGCTCACAGCTCATTGAAATTATACATACCGATATATGTGGGCCATTTGACGTTCCATCACTTGGTGGAGAAAGGTATTTCACCACTTTTATCGACGACTTTTTCACGTTATGGATATGTCTATTTGTTGAAAGACAATTAGATAGAAAGGTGAAAATTGTCAGGTCTGACAGGGGTGGTGAATACTATGGAAGATATGATAAAAGTGGACAGTGCCCTGGTCCATTTGCTAAGTTCCTAGAAAGCCGTGGTATTTGTGCTCAATACACTATGCCAGGAACACCACAACAAAATGGTGTAGCAGAAAAGCGTAATCGTACTTTAATGGATATGGTTAGGAGTATGTTAAGCAATTCTTCTTTACTCAAATCTTTGTGGATGCATGCTTTAAAGACCGCTGTATATTTATTGAACAGAGTTCCCAATAAGGCAGTTCCTAAGACACCTTTTGAACTGTGGACGGGAAGAAAACCTAGTTTAAGGCACCTGCATGTTTTTGGTTGCCCAGCGGAAGTAAGAATTTATAATCCACATGAAGGGAAACTGGACTCAAGAACAATCAGTGGTTTCTTCATTGGTTATCCAGAAAAATCTAAAGGGTATCGATTCTATTGTCCTAACCATAGTACGAGAATTGTTGAAACTGGTAATGCTAGGTTCATCGAAAATGGTGAAGTCAGTGGGAGTTTGGAACCACGTAATGTGGAAATCCAAGAAGTTAGAGTGCAAGTACCTTTGCCTCTACCTTCTTCTCAAGTTGTTGTTCCTGTTCATGTTGACCATGATAATGATTTGCAAGAACAACAAATTAACGACCAAGCACCATTGAATGATGTCGTACCAAATGAACCTATCATAGATGAACCACAAGAAGTCGCATTAAGAAGATCTGTAAGAGAACGAAGATCCGCTATTTCTGATGATTATGTGGTTTATCTACAAGAGTCGGAATACGACAAGAGTCGGAATACGACTTAGGAATTGATAATGATCCAGTTTCGTTTCACAAGCCATAGAAAGTGAGAATTCTATTAAGTGGTTAGACGCCATGAAAGAAGAGCTAAAATCAATGGATCACAACGAAGTTTGAGACCTTGTTGAATTGCCTAAAGGTTGTAAAAGAGTAGGGTGCAAGTGGGTCTTCAAGACCAAGCTCGACTCAAATGGCAATATCGAAAGACACAAGGCTCGACTCGTTGCCAAAGGTTTTACTCAGAAAGATGGTGTTGATTACAAAGAGACTTTTCACCTGTCTCTAAAAAGGACTTTCTGAGGATTGTTATGGCTATGGTAGCTCATTATGATTTAGAGCTCCATCAAATGGATGTGAAAAATGCTTTTCTGAATGGGAATTTAGATGAAGAATTGTTCATTGATCAGCCTGAAGGTTTTGTGGTTGACGGAAAGGAACATATGGTATGTAAATTGAAGAAGTCAATATACGGACTTAAACAAGCTTACCGACAATGGTATCTCAAGTTCAACGATACTGTCACATCTTTTGGATTTAAAGAAAACATCGTTGACCGATGTATATATCTGAAGATCAGTGGGAGTAAGTTTATAATTTTGGTTTTGTATGTTGACGACATCTTGCTTGCAATGAATGATCTTGGTTTATTACGTCAAACCAAGGAGTTTCTCTCTAAGAACTTTGAAATGAAAGATATGGGTGAGGCATCCTATGTGATCGGAATAGAGATATCTCGTGATAGATCACAAGGATGGTTGGGATTGTCTCAGAAAGCATACATTAATAAAGTTATTGAGAGATTCAAAATGGACAAATGCTCTGCAGGTGCTGTTCTAATTCAGAAGGGAGATAAATTTATTCTCAATCAATGTCCAAAGAATGAATTGGAATGCAAACAAATGGAACAAATTCCTTATGCATCTATTGGTGGAAGCTTGATGTACGCACAGACTTGTACCAGACCAGACATCAATTTTTGTTGTCGGAATGCTGGGCAGGTATCAAAGTAATCCAGGAATAGATGATTGGAAAGCTGCAAAGAAAGTACTGAGGTGTCTGCAAGGAACGAAAGACCGTATGCTCACTTATAAAAGATCCGATCACCTCGAGGTGATTGGATATTCAGATTCAGATTTTTCTGGATATGTGGATTACAGAAACCCCACTTTTGGCTATTTGTTCTTTTAACCAGATTAGTGATTTCATGTAAGTGTGAAGCAGTTTGTCATTGCTGCATCCACTATTGAAGCTGAATTCGTAATATGCTTTGAGGCTACGACTTATGGTTTATGGCTGCGGAACTTTATTTCAGGACTTGGAATTGTCGACATTATCGCCAAGCCGCTGAAAATTTATTGTGATAATTCCGCAGCAGTCTTCTTTTATAAGAAAGACAAGTATTCGAAAGGTGCTAAGCTTATAGAATTGGAATACTCTGTCGTTAAAGAAGAAATTCGGAAACAAAAAAAAATGTGTCAATCAATCACATTAGCACAAAGTTTATGGTTGCAGATCCATTAACGAAAGGATTGCCCCAAAAGGTATTTACTGATCATGTTGAAAGAATGGGGATCCTTGGATGTCATCATTGACGTAATGTATGTTTTATGTGATTGACACTTTGAGCTCGTTTATTTTGTTTTTGATATGAAGTAATGAATCTTGTTTTCTATTATGATTAGTATATACATGAATGCATTATATGATCAAGATTCGGACCATAATGAATACCTTATTATGTGTCTTATTAATTGTGAATCTAGTATTGTGATACATAGAAGGGACTATGTCGACAAGTTGACGTACGACCGCTATGATCCTTATTAGTTCTCATGGTTGATAATGACTTTATGATGTAACCGATATTATGATGGATTTATCTTATACTATGCGCACTTATGTTTTATTATTAAGCTACATGGTATGTAATGACACATGGGCCAAGTGGGAGAATGTTGGTCCTATTATTTCTTGAAGCCCATTAGTGGGCTTTGTATGTGGAAAATAATGTGGCCCAAGTGTATTACCTATTAGGGTTTAATAATAATAAGATAATTCCTATTGGTTAATTAATTTAAAGGTAAATTCCTATTATACCCTGATGGCGGGTCTATATAAAGAGAAACCCTAGGGATTGGTCCTCTCTCAACCTATTACGTAGTTTTCCTCTGTCATCAAAAGAAAGCTCTAAAGTCTAAAGAGGTCAAGAGAGAGAAACCAATTCCGGTGATCATCCGCTGCCGTCACCGTCACTCTCGTCATGGATCGAGGTAGGTTTTTCTCAATCCCTAATGTTATGTGAAAATCATTTAGTTTTAAGATCTTGGTTAATTAGGATTGTTTAAATTATGCTTACAAATAGTACTAATAATTCTATGTATTTGATAAATTGTTGTGAAAATATCTTAGGTAATAATTGACAGCAAAGACGAGAAGCTAAACGAGCTTAGGGATGAAATGGGAGAAGAAGTGTACAAGGCTGTTACAACTGCGCTGATTGAGATAAATGAACACAATCCAAGTGGTGGTTATGCTGTTCCTGAGCTTTGGAATTTCAAGGAATCAAGGAAAGCAACTATAAAGGAAACTCTCGAGTTTATCCTCCAAGATTGGCGTCCCAAGAAAAGATCAAGGTACAGAAACTATTTGTGACACATGTTTGAGTTTCTTGATTTTGATTATTCATTTTTAGAGATGGTTTGAATTTTGTTGAATTGATTATATAGGGGAAATAACCTAAAGAAAGGATGAGGATGAATCGTTTTGGAGAAGAGATCGAAGAGCTTCGTTAAGTATGAAACGGAAATGACTTGTCTCTGATCTCTGTTTTGTTGCTTTTTTTTTGCTGGAGGCTTAGTATATAATACGTGATAAGAAGATATTGCTGTTTTGTATATCAGTGCCGTGGATCGAACTTCATGTAGCCTGTTTCATTTATATATTCTAGTTTTATATATGTGTTTTGAAGCAAAAGTAGTATTCTAATCATCGTGTACCTGAAGTCCTGAACTATGAACTCATGAATATATATATATATATATATATATATATATATATATATGTAAGGTGTTTGAATGATATTTTGACCGTTACTCTTATAGAAGAGAGATGTTCTTATGATTTTCTACTTTTGAAACAAGTCACTTCTATGTGTAGAGGAGAAATTCCATAAGTACCTCTTTTGAATATGGTAATTTCCTGAATGCCTCGAGTTTTATAACATTCTATAATTACCTCATATGTGTTAATTTTCAAATAAGTTTTTGCCCATTTTGAAGGAAACTGTAAACATAAAACATCAAAGATAAAACAACTGGAGATATCCGAAGAGAGAATGCTGACTGCATCAATTCCAATCCTAGATAAAAAAAAAAATAATAAAAAAAGGAAAGAAAATAAAACAATAATACTATAAAGAAAATAAATATTATAAAAAAATAAGGAGTTTGTAAGGTGGTTCTTCAAATAATTATTACATGTAAAGCTTTCACCGTAGAGACCAGTCCATCTCTAATCTCATTTATTCACAACTTGTTGGGCTCAAATCCCGAAGAATATAGGGAAAAGATTACAAATAGTAACAATTTTTGATACTTTGGACCAAAATAAATCAAACTATATTTTTGAACACTTCTATTAATAATTGTAGACATGAAAGTATAGAGTTATCATAAATTGTAAATATATAAGTCTATAAATAACAATTGTCGATATATAGGTCTATCGTTACTAGTAGAAGAGTTCAAAAATATAATTTAGTTTATTTTGGTTCAAAATATCAAGTTGCTACTAGTTGATATAATTTTCCAACAATACAAGGCATTTGGCCCATTTTTTTAGGTTCTAATTGTTTATGTTGGTTTGGGAACATCACTTGCCCAAAAAAATGGCGCCCATATTTTGTGAAGTCTCGAAGGTGACACTTTTGAGCCATAAAATTCATCATGAGGGTTCTTTCTTGGAACTCAAGCCACCCATGCACGTCTCACATATTCCGAAACAGCTAGTTTCCATAGCTGGTGGCCCAAGTATTTTGGATTCCCTTGTGTTTTCTAATATATGATCCTAAATTTTAGACATAAAAACGTGAAGTTACAAGCCAGAGCCAACAAGGGTTACATTGGTTTCTCAAGTTGTTTATGTTCTTAATCAGACACCACAAAAGAGACGAAGCTTCGCGACTGTGCCTTCATCAATCTCCAAGACGCTCATCTACCGTAGAAACCCGTTACTCTTCACTCCCTAATTTTGGCTCGTTAATTAACCACCAAGCCAATATGGTTATCCGAGCAACGAAAGAATTATCGGAATTATTTTATAAAATAAAGTAGCTCAGGTAAATTCTACGAGATAATTGAATACTCGGTGGTTACTCAATATTATAGGATTTGAAAAAGATACTAAATCATGAAAGCAACATTTCTGTGGAAGCAATGAAGCAGAATTGTCCGAAGGATCCGTAATATGAAGCCGTTGAGAAATGTTCGTTGTGGAACAAACGTATCAGAGATCCACATTGCTATCCTTTCAAACTCGTTGATGTCGATCGATGTCAAATTTCAGGTGTGACATCTATTTTAACTTAATCCTGAATATTGAATTGCTTTTTTGTTTTTCTAAATGGAAAATAATGATATATCGGTTCCAGCACTTAGAAGCTAGTATTGAAAAAACAGAGTTTATTATCCAGAAGGATTTTAATAGAGTTAAATATGTCTTAATTTAGCCTTAAAAAAAAATATGTCTTAATTTACATATTGTATTGCTTCAGAATAAATTAGTTTATTGATGTATTATGATAACCTAAACCGATAGACACTGATCACTGCTATATATACTATACAGGTCTGAGCTAATTTATTAGAAATTATACTATTTTTACTTCGTTTGCTATATATAGAAGTTTTCCTTGTTAAAAAAATTGGGAAATATCTTATTCCATGTTTTTGGTGTCACAGGAAATAATTGATGACAAATATTAGTGGTTAAATGATCTTTGGCGTCCCAAAAAACGATCAAGGTATACATAAAATATATTTGACACAAGTTTGAGTTTATTATTTTGATTTATTATTCTTATAGATGGTTTGAATTTTGTTGCAATGATTTATAGGGGTTGCGGAGAGAAATGATGAGGCATTAGGAAGAGGAGAAGAGGTTATTTGTGAGACGAAGATATTGATATTAAGGGTTTTTATGCGATTGCAATGGTTCAAACTTGAGTCATTTTTTAGTTTTGAACATTTTAACAAATCTTTTAAAGTAGGTCCTATTTAGTTTCATCATGAGATTCATCGCATGTTTGTGTTATAGTTCTGATTGCTCCTTCGAGTTCTATTTGGTATTTGAATTACCAAAAACAAAGGTTTTTTTTTCCTCTTTTTATAATACGACAAGGGAAAAAAAATATAGGGGCCGTTTGGTTTAGTTTTCTAAACTCGTTTTCTGTTTTTAAATTCTGTTTTCTGATTCTAATTTTTAAATTTAAAAAACAGATTTAGAATTACGTTTCAGAATATTTTAAATGTTGTTTGGTTATGTTTTCCATTCAATTGTATAGAGATAAAATAGAAAACAATTTTTCATTGTTTTCTGTTTTCTAAACAAATTTCAAAGAAAACAGAAACATGATTCTAAATCTGTTTTCTAAATTCATAACCAAACAGTTTTTCTAAAACTGTTTTCTAGAATTTAGAATCAGAAAACAGAAAACGGGAACAGAAAACATAACCAAACGGCCCCATAGTTTACTGGATACATTTGTTTTCTAAACCGTATTTACCACTGAATAATTTGATGTATTTTAGAGCAATTACAACCACACTAGTTAATCTTTCTCTTTTAAGTGTAATAGCTACGATGTAACAATTTTTTGGGCTACTCCTAAGGTATAGCTAAAAACTTACACTAGTTAATCTTCAATTGTGGCTAGCCACAAATAGCTAGTTAGCAACAAAAAATAATAATAATAAAAAAAAAATACACGGATTAAGTCACTTGAAACGGGTAAATTGCAATCTAACCAACGTTTCAGCTAAATTTCAAATATAACCAAAATTGATAATGTGGCTTTTAGTAATCATTTAGCAAATGACATGTTTATCTTTTGTTTAAAAGTCGGCTGAATATCACATGTAGCCAATGGTTTTTGACCGCCGCCAAAATCGCCTATTTATTTTCGTTTATTTATTACACGCTATATGAATTTATTCCATCATATTTTTATTTCCTGTTTTGTAGGTCAATTAGTTGTTATGATTTGATGGATTTGATTTTCGTTGACTTTCTCTATCAATGCACACGAATATATCTCCTTAATTAGGGAGTACTTATGTTTTATTTTTTAGAGATTTATAACTGACTAAGCCTATTCAAATTTAAGAATTTCATTTTGTCATACGTTTTAGATTTTTTTGATTTCTAGCCATTCTGCTTATGTGGCAAATTGTTTATACCATTTTTATCCTTATTAATTAGTTAATATATATAATGTATTTTCGAAATTAATAAAATCTAATTTATTATTCAAAATCCCTAATTATTAGGATCTCAGATATCTCTCTCACACACACACACTCTCTCTCTCTCTCTATTTTCTCGTTCACTCTCTCTCTATTTTCTCGTTCACTCTCTCTCTCTCTCTCTCTCTCTCTCTCTCTCTCTCTCGCTCTCGTCACATAATTTAGCCATGGACAAATGTCAAAAACATTAAAAAAAACGCAGTTAATAGTCGTTAATAACTGTTAATAGGTTTCTGCTTCAACTAATAGTCGGTAATAACTGTTAAATAGGTTTCTGGTAGAAACCTATTAACAGTTATTACCGACTATTAATTGCGATGCTGTTTTTTTCAGCTTTCGTTATGGCTAAAAATGTAACGAAGAGAGAGAGAGAGAGAGAGAGAGAGAGAGAGAGAGAGAGAGAGAGAGAGAGAGAGAGAGAGAGTATTTAGGTATAGATAAATTATTTTTATTTAATTTATTTTTGGCAAAGAATTAGGGAAAAAAAAATAAGGGTAATTATGTCTTATTACATCAAAGATTGGCTAATTATCAAATATTACTGAAACGTTGGCTATTTCACAATTTTAAATTTTAAAAAGGCTAGTAATTTAGAGCGCCCTATTTTTTATTTTGAATGTATGAAAAATATTTTATAATAGGCATAAAAAAATTATAATTATTAAAGTCCTAAAATTTGAAAAATGCATACTTTATATATATAAATTAATGAAAATTTATTGACGATTCACAAGTTATTTATTTTAATCATTATTTAATTTATTTCCTATATATATTAATTAATTATTTTCCTTTTAAATATTCAAATTTGAATGCAAATGTGTATTAAGCCTAATGACGTTGTTGACTTTCTTATTAGTAGGATTCAAACGTTGGCTAGTGTTTTATTTTTACTAATTTAAGGGAGAGTGAGCATACTAGCCTAATCAACCCACCAATATTAGGAGAATAGCCCAAGTTTGAATAAATTAAGTGAATAGCCCAATTAATACTTCACTACCTAAATTACCCTCATATATAAGAGCAAAACTCAATTTTCCAAAAACCTAAAACTAAACTCGTTATCATCTTCGTCCATTTCACGCCACCGATCCACTTCACGCCACCGATCCACTTCACGCCGCCGATCGCCGTCGATCTATTTCATGCTTCCGCGTTGTCGCTAATCGTCGTCCATCCTCGTTGCTGATCCCTAACGTCGCCGGCGAGATCCGTCATAGACGGCGTCGATTCCGTCGAGCTCCGGCGGCGGCGATGCTCGGAGAATCGACGGCTCAGATTGACTCGAAAATCGACGGGGGGAGTGGAATCGACGGCGGAGAGGAAATCGGCGGCGATGAATGAGATTGAGGAGAGACACTTTGTTAATTCGCAAATCGGTTAATTTAATTAACTTACTGGAGTGAGTTAGGTTAATTAATTAACTGATTCGTGAAGGATTCGAAATTCACAAAAAATTTACAAAAATCATAACTTAACTCAATTGATATTCAAAGTATTCAATTAATTACCCTAATTCCGAATTCAATCATTTAGTAAATTAACTTTACTCACACAAAAAATCAGAACCTAAATTAATATTCAACCAATAAGTTAATTAATTAACCTAACTCACACCAGTAGGTTAATTAAATTAACCTCTTCGCGAATTTACCAATGACGTTATGGTCCGAGCCGAAAATATGGGCTATTTGCTTAATAAAATGAAACTTGGGCTATTCCCTCAATAAAAATGACAAACTTGGCTAGTTACAACAAATTTCACCTAATTTAAACCACAAATGTATAATTTATAAATAAAAATTAACGAAAAAATTTAATGACGATTCACAAGTTACTTATTTTAATCAATATTTAATTTGTTTCCTATATCATATTCATTAATGATTTTCCTTTTAAATATTCAAATTTTAATCCAAGCTTGTACTGAGTTTGATGACATTGTTGACTTTCTTATTAGAAGGACTCAAACGTAGGCGCTATTGTTTTATTTGCCCAAAAAAAATCTTTGTCTTTCATCATCTCATCAAAGTAGCATAAATTTAAGTTAGCTAATACAGAATGTGCGGTTGGTCCAAAAATAACTCTTTAGCTTTTTTAACTGAAGTTTAATAAAGTTTAGTGGTTGGATTTTCTCAACATTACGAAGTTTTGGAACTTTCGGTCACTCTATAATTGTAGACTAGAAAAAATAGATACCCATGTTATGTCATTGGTGATTACTGTTTTCGAAATAGATCGACTTGTATAATTGGTATTCATTACCGTATGAATCTTGAATAGCCTCGGTTCATGAACCACAAAGTAATATAATTTTAATATTTGAAGGATAAAGAAAAAGATGCAACAAAGAACTAAGAAGTAACAACAACATAAGTTCACTCTATGTTTATGATGATACTTGTGTTTCTTAGAGTATAATTGAAATAATGGTTGTATAAATAAAATTTGTCTGAAAATGTTAACTGTATAAATGGCAATAGATTTGTAAAATCTTTAAGTGGGTGATGGGGAAAACTATTTTTTGCTTTGGGATTACGCGAGGATTTGTGCTTGTGGGCTAGGATTATATTCTGCGGTTTTGTATTCCATTTCCTTTGACTGCAAGGCTTAAATATGAAGATGTGTTTTTTTGGGTGGTTGGGAATTAACAAATTTTGAAGTCATGATGATTTATATTTTCGCTCTTTTTTTCTATAACAATTGATGTATATACACCATCAAGTGTAAAGATAAGCGTTCGTTTGATATGTTAAAAAAAACGAATGATCACTACTACAAATCAATATAAACAAACGAGAGCTTAATTACTATCAAGTATAAATAAATGCTTGCTAGACCATTATAAATCATTATAAACAAAGAAAAATGGGAAAATATCTGGAGTATCCCTCGTGTTTAATCAAAATGCGAGATTTATCCCCTCTATTTCTAGAAATATCGGATATATCCCTTCAGTTTAATATAAATGACATATACCTCCCCTAAAAAATGTCATATTACAAATATCACCATTTTTCGTTTATTTTTTACAAAAAAATAATTTAAACTCCCCAAAATACCCTTAGTAGAATAAATATTTATTTACTATTTTATTAAAAAAAAAATCAAAATCTCTCTTTATAAAAAAAAATCCTTAACTTTTTATAAAGAAATTTTTTAATTTAATTTTTTTTTGTATATAGAATAGAAAATAAAAAATATTTCATTAAGGGTATTTTGGGGAGTTCAAATTATTTTTTTGGTAAAAATTAAACGAAAAAGGGTGATATTTATAATATAACATTTTTTTAGGGGATGTATATGTCATTTATATTAAACTGAAGAGATATGTCCGATATTTCTAAAAATAGAGAGGATAAATCTCGCATTTCGATTAAACACGAGGGATACTCATGATATTTTCCCAAGAAAAATAGGCGATTTTTTTCAAAAGCATACACTTTTATAAATAATTACAAATCATGAAAACCAAACGAGAGGTTAATTATTATAACGTATAAACAAATGGTTGCTATAGACCATTATAAATCACTATAAAAGTATAAACAAAGAAAAATAGCCGATTTTTTAAAAATCGTACATTTTTATAAACCATTATAAATTATAAAATAAAAAACGGTTCGATTGGATTTTTGTGTTTTTGAGATAATAATGATCTATATTATGGAGATTTGAATTTCGAAATACAAACACACGGTAACGTGCTATCTTAATTTCTTTTAGTTAGTTTTTGTTCAACTTCTTCAAACTCTGACTAGTTGACAATTGTTCTTTGGTCGTTTTAGTTAGTATTATTAGTAATAATAAAAAAAAATAAAAAACTTAAAATGGCTTTTAATTTGGTATAGAGAAGGAAAATAAAAAATTATGTTTCGAACCAGCCACGTGTCACAATATGATTAGATGAACATTTAAGGACTCATGGCTCTCTCTCTCTCTCTCTCTCGAGCCACGAGCCCACAACATACAAGACGTTTGAGTGTCCGAATTCTCATGATCTCATCGGTCTCATTTCTTTCTGTAACCCATTTAGTCAAGACTCAAGACTAGAGTGAGGAAACACTTCCATTTTCTATTGAGGAACGGTTCGAATCTGATTTGAATATATGATACTAGTATACAGTTTTCATGGCATAAAGTCCATTCAGTGTTTGTTCTAAATAATGCGTATATTTAACTTTTGATTTTGGACTATGAACTTCGTCGCCTATGTTTTTGTTATCAATGCGTGCTTTTTTTCACAATTGTTCTTTTTATTTTCTCTCTTTTTGAGTGAATTGAAAACCCTAAGCTAAATATTTGTTCTTTTCTTCATCATTTTGGAGTACAAGAATTTATAATGCCTTTGTACGTATTGACCTTTGATCTTATAACAGGCTTCTACTTTAATATGGAAAGTCAATCCCTTGACGAGCTTCAAAGATTATGCTATCTTTCCAAAGAAATTTCTCTTCTTTATGAGGCTTATTATGAAGGTAATTATTTACTAACTATATATTAATTACTGGCGTTTATACTTCGTATAAAACTCAAATTAAACAAAGTCATGCTTTTATCCATGTTGCTATTATTTGTATAGAATCATTAGCACTGTTCGTGACATATTTCGTAAATGTTTTCAATAAACCAGAAAAGAAGAAGGCTCAAGTACTCGAACTCGAAAATGAGGAGCTGAAAAAACGGATCAAGGATTTTGATATTGAACTGAAAAAAAAGGTGAGACTGTATAGATATGAAATTCAAGTGATGAGACTTTGAATAGTTTTCTTGCGACTTTACGTCAGCTAATCAAGTACTTTTTCCGTGGATTTAAAAAAAAAAGGAAAAGGTGATCAAAGTACTGAGTGGTGAAGAAGTGGATGAGAACGCTAATGGCAGATTAGAACAATCTAAAGCCGTCTTGGCGAAACTGCAAAAGCACACAAATGGGCCGAACGAAACTCTCAACGTGCTAATTGACGTAAGTTTCGTTTGAATTAAGGATACAGATTTAAATAAACAAAACTTAACGCATAGTTTCGATGTGTGAAACATTTTCTTATTTCTTTTTTGGGTATATAGGGATCCAGAAAAGTATCAAGTGACTCCAAGATGGTCAAGAAAATGAAGCAACAAATTTACGTTGCATATGTGGCAATGAAGAATCTGTGTTTTAAAGCCGTTGAAAAGTGTTCCTCGTGGTGCAAAAATATTGGATATCAAATTGGCAACTTTTTCAACTCGTTGTGGTTTAAGGCAGCAGAGTTATGGTACATAATTAATTCTCCTCCGTTTAGTTATATTATCCAAAAAATTGATTGAAATTAATTTAATTAGTTTCTATTGATATAAACCCTTGTTTCAAAAGTCATTAAAGAGTAATTTTTTTCAAAAATTTAGCGATATAATCCACATAAACATAAGCGTTTGTGTTTTAGCCAACGTTTTGTAAATTTTTCGAAAATAACCAAAAACTGTTGTAAATATTTCGTAAATAACCATATTTACTAGAAATTTACTCTGCATTTTTTGTTATTTTTATAGCGTAACTAGATTTACGTGACTATTTACAAAAAATTAACGAAACATTGGTTATTTCAAAATTTCTAATGTTTGATATGGTTAAATAGCCACTGTACCCAATTTTTTTTTCAGGAAAACCAAATTTTATTCCCGGTGAAAAAAGGAATATTTTTTTTCAAAGAAAATATTATCAAAAGCCATTCTTCCTAAACTTTGAAACATCCATTTAAATATTTTTATACTAATGCCTCGTTTAATATTTTGTTTAATGTCCGGTTCTAATACTTCTATTCAATTTACTGAGCTTGTTAAGGTTGCAATTTTTTTTATAGATATTTAACAATTGTGAGTTTTTCCTTTTGCCTTTACTAAGCGATCTTTTTCAGCTTCTCATTTATTTAAACAACTTTTCATTTTATTCATCTATGTATTTTAATTCATATGTTTATACGTATGCATTATTATGAATTCGAAGAAAATTATAGACTTACAATCAAGCTCTCTGATGTAACTGCTTTGTAATCGATTAGCTAGGTTAAGTTTCTTTCAATGAAGCTACTTGGAAACTATGATATAACTTCATTTACTTTTTAAATGTAATCTTCACCTTGTGAAAAAAAAAAAAAAAATTGTTAATTCATGTTGCTGATAAATTGTGCGGTGAATATATCTAGGAATTCATCAACAGGGAATAGATTGATGAAGCTGACACAGTAGCAACATAGATACGATCCAAGTGGTCCTTTTGGAGTACGTGAGTTAAAAAGTCTGGGAAAGCAGCTTCTATTTTGACCCATGGTTTTGTACAGCATCAATTTGCGTGGTAAATTAATGCTGAGCGTTTCGGATCAGAGGATATGAGCTTATTTTGTTAGTAGTTCTTCATGTCCACGCTCTTATGAAATTTAACTGCTATCTTGTTGTATTTGGCTGAATAATAGTTTACTCTTTGTGAGATGATATTGCTATCTTATTCGGGGGTTCGTAAACTATTAGGATGTGCTTTGATCCGTTCTTGTTTCTTGTTTAGTCTTTTTATCACTCTTTTTTACTAATCCTCTAAATGGAGTAATATATGCTATGGGTTTTCTCATGCTGGTATCCTTGCTTGATTATTATACTTTATATATTAATGTGTTTTGAGATCTCCTACAGTTTAACTTTTACAACAATCATTCAAGTACAATATTTTTATCGCCAAACTACCTTTATAGGTTCTCTGGCAATAATATGTCAAATGTGAAATTACAGAGAATTGGTAGAAGTTTACAAGACCTTTTAGGTTGAATAATAATCTCTGAGGTATTTTAGAAGTGAAATATGGGTTATCAAATTGATTAAATGGTCCTTTCAAAAGAAAAATTTATTAAAAATAGTTTGCAGTATTTTTTATTCCTAAGAGAGAACTAATTACATCATTAATTTCAAATTAAGAACAAACTAAACAATTTTGTAATTTTTTTTGCTCATATAAACTCATGGTTTAATTATAAATATTATATTTTTAACTTAGTGGTATTATGTTATATTATGTGATAAACATTAGCTTATTGCAAATTGGCCTATTAGCTCAGCTGGTTAGAGCGTCGTGCTAATAACGCGAAGGTCGCAGGTTCGAGACCTGCATGGGCCAAATCTTTTTATTTTGCCTTCCCATTTCTCGAGGGGTGTTTTCGTCAAATGACATTCATTTTCAAAATCAATCAAAGCGCTCTCTCTTGCTCTGTATTTAAAAGTTCATTTCAGAAAGAAAAACAGACAAACACACCGAAACTCTCTCTCTCTCTCGTCCGATCAAAGAATCCGCATTGGGAACACGAAGAATCAAATAATCTGCATAGGGAACACGAAGAAGAAATGGCGTCCATTAAGGTATGACTACTTATCTTATCGTACAGATCAATATAGATTTCGGCGATTTAGGTATGGAATTTTGAATTCTAGTTCGTATAATGTATAGTTCGGTTTGATTACAACCACGAAATTGTTCCAACTTCCAAGCAATCAAGTTTGTTTTGAATTCTAACTTTTAGGGTTTCGGTCTTTGATCTTCGATAGTGTGTCATATATGTATAGGTGTTATGTGACAAAACTACTTGTTCTTATTTTGTAAAATTTAATATCAGCAACGGAGTGCGGGGCAGAATCAACTGGCGAGCAAAATTAAGGTTTCTAAGGTCTGAGAAAAAAATTGTAGCGTCTTTCTTATTTTTTATTATTATTTTGTTACCTTTTCTTGATACTTTTTTTTCTTTAATAATTTGGTGAATTTATAGCCAAAAGTCGGAGCTGGACAAAGTGGAGTTGGAGGAGCTAACCGAATTCTTTGTGAATGTTAGTGACTTTAATTATTCTTATTATTTTTTTATCGAATTTCTTTCTGTTGAAGAATTTTACCATACAGCTTTGTTAAATTTCTTTTTTGGCTGTTGTTTCAAATGTGAATAGCTGGTGCAAGAAGTTTTAAGGTTTATTCCGAAAGCACAGTTGTTACTGGAAATTCTAGGATCAGGTACAAACTAAGCATTACTATATGGTGTTATCATATACTTAATTACTATTATCTTCAATTATTTTTCCTTGATTTTGTGCAAAAGGAAATCTATGCCGGTTATCAAAGCATCGACTATGGCTGGTCCAAGTGTTCAGAAGGTACCAATGGTGTTGGTAATATTCTGCAATTTGTAGAACTTATGCTCTTCTTTTTGCAACTTTGATGTTTTTTTTCTCGAACTTTGAAGGGGGTTTCGGAAAGTACAGAGATCGAAAAAAACATGAATGAAGACCCAAGTAAGGTTTTTGACCATATTTTTGTTGTAAACAATAGATTTTTGTACTTGTTTTACGACTTCTCGATTTCCTTCTCTAGCCAAACCGATTCTACGAAGAAGAGCATTGACTGATGTCAGCAACGTCAAAGGCAACATCGTCTCGAAGAATGCAGCACGTAACAGCTTGAAGCTATCGTAAGTATCTTTGTTT
Source organism: Urtica dioica subsp. dioica (assembly GCF_054948205.1). Lineage (NCBI taxonomy): Eukaryota > Viridiplantae > Streptophyta > Magnoliopsida > Rosales > Urticaceae > Urtica > Urtica dioica. The sequence continues at coordinate 16,358,730 of NC_142767.1, forward strand.
TTCAAATGAGCATGTTTTTTGAATTTTTGCTTTCCACCCTTACCAACAGATAGTTTACATTCTGCTATGTAATTACTGCTATAAATGCACACAGAATTAGCATTATACAAGAAGAAAGGCTTCATATAGGTACCCGAAAGGGGGACCAACATTCAACTAATTCTTTGGTACTCAAAACGAATGCATAGTAACTTGTAGTTGTAACCGCACAAATGTGACATTATTCATTATATACATCATTTCTACCAAATGAGAATTGTAGTAGTTTCAGATTGGGCTTAATTTCAACATGCATGGTCTTTGTTTTTTTTTTTTTTATTATTTGTTTATATCAATAGTTGCATCTCCATGTGTGTTTTATACCCCTTTTTTTGTAGCTCTAAGGTATCGAGTGATCTGGGAACCAGAACGAAGAATGTAATGTCAAGGAAATCAATTCAGGTAACTTGCTTCGAACCACCCATGTGTCTAATTTCTGATATCTGCAAATAAAATAGTGCATCCGCCATGAATCTCTTTCGTTTCACCAGTCATATATCGATAATTTTTCCTGAGCTACAGTGTGGTGCTCTAATCCTTGTAATATTATCCACCGAAATTCATTTGACATTGCAAAATAGTTACAGAAAATAACAAGGAGAGAGGTGATCTTAACTATTGTTCTTGCTCTGATTCTCTGAAATGGTGTAATCTGGAAAAAGCAGTTTGAGAAATTAGCTGTTGTATGCTATGTCTTGACATAATATAAAAACGTACTGTTTCTAGCAGATAGAATCGTAATACTGCCAGTGGTTATTATCTTCCTGCATTTTTTAAGCAGCAAGTTTTTCATTTTCTACTTGATAGTATCCTGAAATTTTCCTCCATTTTTCTGAACTAGGGAAACGTACCAGGCGGTCTTAAACAAGGTATGTCTAAATTGCAATGCGCAAAGAAAGGTGTTTTTCAAGGAAGATAATGATTTAACCTTTTTTGTAGTTGTAGTTGGGAGTAAATATCTGAAAGCCCCTTCAAATTCTCAAAGAAACACTGCTACAAGACTGAGCCGTGACTTTACAGCTTCAAATGGCAGGTCTGTTTTGTGTCTCTGTTATTAGTACCTTTCCATTGAACAAAAGAACTTATTTACAATTTGTTGTTTCAGTCTTAGTTTGATTCATTTGTCATAATTTGATAGATTTTCTTTGCTCCTAATTTGAATTATATGTCGAATGTTGCAGGACAGTGAGGACATCACTTATACCAACAAGGTTTGATGTCTACAAAAATTATTTGTTGACACACTATGAATAAGAAATGAACGAGTTATTGATGTTTTTCGTTTGCTGTATGTTTTTTTGCATATCACTTGAAGAAAATCACTTTTACCAAAGCCAGTGGGAACAGCAGACATTCCTAAGGTTGCTCGCCTCACTTTATTTTCTTAAAATTTAATTGATAACTAAATGGAATGTATTGGTGGATTGGTTAAGCATTGTGAATTCTCCGCCAGTTTTAATCTTTTGTTTTCCTGAAGTTGTATGTCATCTTATCTCTGAATGTAGGGAAATTCTGGAAGTCCTAAAGTGACAAAAGGAGAGAGTAGGTGTCTTGGTTCTTTTGATTGACTTTGCAATATTTTGCTGATGTGTCAAAGCCAAAATTTTCGTGATCTTTTAAATGCTGTTCTTTGCTTCAGTTAAGGTAGCAGCTGGTAGGAAAATAGTGGCTCGAGTAAGTACTTCAAGGACCCAACTCTGGAGGAACCGAGTAAGTGATGGTTTCTTAATAAGGTGAGTAATAGTCATCTATCCATCTGCTATTCTTTGGATTCCTAGTGGTTCTTACATTTTTCTGAGTGATGATGATAAACAGCTAGAGCAATGACGCAAATTATGTAACAAAGATAGCATGTAATATATTTTAGCTTGCACAATTATGCTATTACGGGAAGTTTGTTTGTGTTCAAAGCGATAAATAATAGAAGTTAGAGTCATTGTTGGTTGTTCATACCCTATCTGCTATTTTTGAAAGTGGTAAAGGTCAAGAAATAAGCCGTCTACTTGGGTAAAAAAAATGAACCAGTAACGGAATAGAATGAATAAGAGTTTTTTTTTTTACATCTGTATGAATTTACTATTTCTGAAAAACTTGGTCGGAGTTGGGATTTCAGTGTAATAATAGTTGTGCTTGTATGTAATCTGGGATTGCAGGGGACAGAATGCTGTGGATTCTCGGACAGTGTTAAGAAAATCTATCATGGTATGTAAAATTATATCAGCTGTTGGAACAACTTTGAATCTTATTGAGGGGTGGTATAATAATATCAATTATTGTGATCTACAAATTTCTTTCAAGCCTCAATTGTTGGTAGATATCTTCTGGCCAAATAATCGGATCAATCGCCAAAGAAGAAAATAAGGAGCCAACTTAACTGATCCTTTTTTTTCTATGAAGGTGTTTCCTACATAGCCTCTGGTTTGAAGAATATTACCATGTTAAGACAAATAAACTTTATCTTTCCTAAAAAAAAATCTGATGGCTTTTTATTAAACTACACCTACACGTACTTCTTTGTTCATGCTAATTTTGAGGCTTGTAGTTTATATAACACCTAATATTAGAGAGGATAAACTGGTAAAGTTTTCAGGCGTGAAATAGCACCAAAGCTAACACTGATGGCAACCTGGATCTGAATTCTTTATTTGCAGCAGATATAGTCTCTAGTTTTTCACTCTTAATTGCAAAACATGATTTTTCATACATTAGTGGTATGTGCTTAGAAAATGACTGCCTGTCTACATATGTGATCCAGCAGCCTGCGAAAACTGCAGCAAGGGTGTCTAGTTTCACAAGGAATAAAAAATCCAATGAAACTAAACGCCAGAGCAAATTGTCTATGGTTTCTACAACTACAACAAAAAATGATCAGTCAGCAAAATCTTCTGTATGTGAAAATCTCGCCGAAGAATCTATTCAAGGGCAAGTTTTATCTGAAGGTGACTGTAAACCGAGTACATCTGCGGCGGTGACAAAGAAAGTTTCAAGGCGGAGGAAGTCCTACACGTCTTCTTTAATGGAAGGACACAAGGTCGAGAAAATTGTATTTCTATGTTCTTGGATAATTGAGAAACTGTCTGTTTTCGTGGTAACATGTGATCGAAATCTGTTAAAACTTTTTCGTTTCTTTCTTCTTTCAAAGTAACTGACATTTTTCTTTCTTTTCTCCCAATCAATAATTTAATATAGCTGATTCTGAAGAAGTCAATCTCAAAACCTGGTCTGAAACTTGGGCATAGATACATCTCCAATTAACATTAATTTTGTTTCTACTGTCTCCAGTTACTAGAGCAATGTCATGATGTCTCAGAGCAGGAAAAGGTCGCTAGTATAGATGATAAAGGAAACCAGCTTGAGGTTGCTGATTATATTGATGAAATTTATCAGTACTATTGGGTCACAGAGGTATTTACTTCTATCATGATTAACTCTTTCCTTTAGCATGTATAGTATTTTTACTACATCAGATTCATGTGTTCTTGGTTGATGAAATGGTTATTAATTGCAGGCACAGATTCCAAATATGGGAAACTACATGTCAATCCAGAAAGACATTACGCCACACATGCGAGCAGTTTTGGTCGACTGGTTAATTGAAGTACTTATCCTAGCTCTCTGGAATATCTTGATTCTCCTATTTTCACCGGCTTTTCACCCAACTTGAATGTCAACACTAATTTAGTTTGCAAAACTATGTCTCTGATAACAGGTACACTTAAAGTATGACCTGATGCAAGAAACACTTTATCTCATGATTTCTTTGTTGGATCGATATCTCTCGGAAGTCGTAGTCAAGAAGGATGAAGTGCAGTTGGTTGGCCTAACAGCACTTCTACTGGCATCTAAGTATGAGGATTACTGGCATCCTAAGGTATTAATACTTGGTATCCTCAATCAGCGTGGCTTTCTCACAATGTTTTCCCTCACTTAACTTACCATTTATCTGATTTCCGTGTCCTTTACTATATTAAGGTTAAAGAGTTAATTGCCCTCTCAGCTGAGTCACATACGAGGGGACAGATGCTTGATATGGTATGTCTGTCTCTCTCTCTCTCTCTCTCTCTCTCTCTCTCTCTCTGATTGACAACTCTGAGTCTTATATCAAAAGAAAAGTTGTTTCTGATAAATTTCTCTTAGCATAAGTTACCATATCAAATGAATGATGAGAAAATATAACGTCCTCAACTGACAGTGTTCCCTCTTTTTTTTCCATTTCTGATCATATTTGGGTGCTGCTTCCAGGAAAAGCTTATACTCAAGAAGTTGAAGTTTCGGTTAAATATGCCTACTCCATATGTCTTCATGCTAAGGTTTCTCAAGGCTTCTCAGGCAGACACAAAGGTATAGAGTACAAAAATGTGATAAATCTTTTTTGTTTGACGAATGTCCAACAGGGAAAAGAAAATGTATCACAAGAAACGATAAATTTGCTAACGGCTTGTTTTTATCCTTGTTATTTTACCAGCTCAAACACTTGGCATTTTACCTCACTGACTTGTGTCTGGTCGAATACGAGGCTTTAAAGTTTAAGCCCTCGTTGCTGTGTGCATCAGCAATATATGTCGCACGGTCTACTTTAAAAATGACTGAACCATGGACACCTCTGTTGCACCGACACGCTCGCTATGATGAGCCGCAATTAAGGTAACTCCATTTTCAACCCCGTGCAGATAGTGTTTTACATTGTGTTATGAACGTTTGCTTGTCGCGATTTACAGGGAATGTGCGGAGATGGTGTTAAGGTTCCATAAAGCAGCTCGGCAAGGTCGGTTGAAGGTCACATACGAGAAGTATATGAGCGCTGATTTGAGTCGTGTTGCGGCAATGAAACCCCTTGAGACACTTCCACTCTGATATAGTAATCCAGACAGAAGAGCCTTCTTTTTTTTCCTTCTACTTTTCGCTGAAAAGGAAACTTGTTTTAAAAGGTAAAGTCAAAGCTCTTGATTTGTTTGATTTTTTTTCCCGGCTTGTGAAGTTCGATGCTTGCGAAACCATCTTTTCTTATATTGTTATGTGTGTGTACTAGTGGCACAAAGAATGAATGTGTATGGAAGGTGGTTCAGTTTGTAGTTGTGTTTTTTAAACTATCAAACCGAACCGAACCACAATCTATGTATCTTTTTTTACTTTAGAATTCTTAGTTTGATTTCGAAATATTAATATCAGTTCATGAAGCAAAGCATCTCTAAATAGTAATTCTAGAGAAATTGAGGAAACTTGCAGCAACAACATCACATCACTATCAAGTAGGCAGATTTAAGCCAATCCGTGGATTTAGAACCGATTCGATAAAAATAAGCTTTACCTCAAGCAATAAGATTGGTACATATTCCGATCTGTAAAAGCTCAAAAACAAAACCTATTTCCCTTTTGTGTTCTATATATGTTATATACAGCCCTTTGTTCCACTATGGCGAAAAGAGAACCAAAAAAAAAGCATTTGCTAATCTACCAGATATGTTTGATTGTATACACACTTGAGGTATAAATTAGCTATATATAACTAGCTGACTATGAACAAGTAACCAAACCATCCCGGCCAAGCAAAGTACCTTCTTGGACCAAAGTGTTCCTCACGGCATTATAGAACTCGACCCACGAACAAGACTCCACATTAGGCGGGCCCCACAAAAACGTCGGGTTAGGGCTCGCCGGACAGGCTGTCACGAGGTCCAGAACCGACGCGGCAGGCCTCAGGGTCTGAGGGAAATTGAAGGCCAAGTTGTCAACTTTGTGCTCGTAGATTTTGCCGTGCCTGTCCAGTTTGTATCTCGACGTGCCCTGAAACTGCCCTTTTGCTTCCCACGGAACTCGAGGCACGCCTTTCAAGTTCCATCTGATCAATATGACATTCTCCGACGGCTGCCAAATTCGGAAAACCTCCAAAGATATGTCTCGGAACAAAATCTTGCCATGAAATCTCAGTGCCCAGAAGATCAGTTTGTACTTCTCAATACCACTAAACGTGTTCAATGGATCCAAAAACGTTATATCATCTCTGCATATATTTTATACCACCGAGCTAATTAATAAAAGAGAAATAAAAATTGTTCATATTAATCAGCAGAATTATATCAATTTTTTTACCTGTAAATGTCATAATTGAGATCTTTGGTGAAGATTTGAGGGATGTCTTCACGGAGGGTCCGTACAGCCAATCCAAGATTGACATAAAAGTCATCTTTCTCTTTCTGCTTATCCTGCGCATCTTTTGGACCGTTATCCTGCGCACCACTGCTCTTCTCAACCGTGGGAGGGGTTTGAAGGAGGCTAGTTGTGGTGGAGAGAGTGAAAGTGCTGATGGGTTTGGAAGAGTGAGCGAGGCTTTGGTGAAAAATGGGCTTTTCTTTGCTCTTGTTGTTTTGTAGAAGAAGAGATTGTGAGAGATTCGGTAGAAGAAAAGCCATTTCTTGAGTTTCAGCGTTTCATGTGTAAGCTCTTTTAAGCTTTTTAGATTTTGGGGAGAGCGTGATGACGAACGAACAAGGAACTTGGATTGGCTTGGATTGTGTTATTTTTTTTCTTATCATTAATTGTTTTACTTGGTGTTTTTTGTGTCTTGTGTCGTGTGTACGTCGATAGACAAGAAAAAAAAAAGCATATTGATTTCGGCTTTAATATATTTATTATATTAATTGAGTGGTATTGGGCATAGCCATGCGGAAGTCTTATATTGTTGTGATTATTGGGATTTTATTCATTGGTCGTCGTGCTTTAGTGTGGACCTAAACTCCATTTTTGTGGCTCTCGCCGATTTCAATATTTAATTTTATGTATTTACATTCAAGGGTATTTTACGTATTACGTCATTAGGAAGGTAATCATTCTATTAACTTTTTTCTTAGGGAATAGACATTTTATTAATTGTAGGTATAACGTATGAACTCGAATGGCATTATTACTCAATACTCGTTTATCCGCTCGATACCCACTGGTCAAGTAATACCCGTTTGAAACATATTAATGATTAATACTCATTAACATTTAAATGGGTACGAGTAAAGGTACAAAAAACTTTTACCCGACTCGTTAAAATTTTTTTTTTTCAACATTTTAAATTGTTTGTTTTGTAGCTATGAATTTTAATTTGGTTTATTGTTCACACTTTGAATTATACTTTGTAGGGCGGCGCAAAAAAACCGTAAAAACCGTAAACCGGACCGGACCGGGGATTTTTAAACCGCCGGTCCGGTTTAAAACGGTTTTTTTTTTCCCCGGTCCGGTTTACTCAATGTAAACGGTCCGGTCCGGTTTTTTAAAAAAAAAAAACCGTTAAACCGGACCGGACCGGTTTATTTATAAAAAAAATTTAAAAAAATTTAAAAAAATTAATTGATGTCCAATTAACCAAATTAGGCATTTGTGCATGTATTTAACTCCCAAATATGATTATATGTTTGTGTTTTGGTAGAAAATTAATGGTTTTTTTTAAAAAAAATTATGTTAAACGGTTCAAAACGGTCCAACGGTCCAAAACGGTCCGGTCCGGTCCGGTCTAAACGGTTCAAAACGGTCTAAACGGTTTAAAACGGTCCGGTCCGGTCTGGATGATTTAAAACGGTCCGGTCCGGTCCGGTTTTTACAGTTTTTTGGTCCGGTCCGGTTTGGGTTTTTTTGAACCGTTTTGAACGGTCCGGTCCGGTTTTTTGGCCGGTTTTGGACCGGACCGGACCGTGCACAGGCCTAATACTTTGACTCTAAATTGTAGTTTATTATTTATATTTAGACTTATAAAATGGTTAATTTTTACTTTTTTATTTGCGAACCGGATTAACAGATAACAGGTGTTGAAATTTCACATCTGCCACTCGGCGGGTATTACCCGTTATTCGACTCCTTTGAGAAAATGGGTTAACGGATCGTATGACGGTATAAGTGTATTTATTAATACTCATACTTGTTGTCGTTTCTAGTATGAAATGGTAGTTTAAGAAAAAAAATAAAGAATATAAAAAATTATCTTAAGTCCACTACATTGCTCTTGAAATTAAATGAAATGGTTTTTAGTTACCCTTTGCTTATAGATGAGTGAAACAAAAAATTAAAAAGAAATATTAAAATGGGATGAATAAATACACGCACTATATATCAATATTACATAAGATTGGTATACGAGAAAAGTCGTGGAAGAGCTTATCGATATGATTAAAAGTAAATACTTTTATTTTCAATTAGTCTCTCGTTCTGGTTCTGGACCTTCTGGTAGACTAGTCTATTTCATATTTGAGCACAAAGAAACCTATGGCTCTTAATGTTTCTAAATCTAGTTCTTCATTATTTAGTAGCTTTTCTAAGTATATTAAATTAACTGAAGTTCATCAACATAAGTTCAATTAAAATACAAAAAAATTGGCTACGTAAGCCACCTAAACTATATGAATTGTAAATTAGTCAACCTTTGGTAAACACTTTGTAAATAGCCAACTTGCATATGTTGCAGCCTATTAACTACCTTTTTTACATGTTTGACTGAGTTAAATAAGTCTTTTACTAATCTGTTAATAAGTTAACTTGGCTATTTACAAGAAATTAACCAAAGGTGGGCTATATCCCAATTCACTATAACTGTGTGGCTATATAACTAAATAACCCATTAAAATAAGTATAGATCGAACTTATTTTCCCGAGCTTCATGGACGCAAGTGACAACTTTTTCAGGTAAAGTAAATTTATCATTAGTGTAAACTAAAATAATTATCGCAATTATCAATCTTTAACCATTTTCCTAATTATTTGATAGTTGATAGGGATGACAATGTCTAGGATCTTATAAAACCAGACCCTACTCACAATTTTTTTTTTTAAATCATATCATACTCATACCCATTTATTTTTAATGGGTCTAGTGTGGGTAAGTTCCTCGAAACTACATAGTAACTCATGAGTATTTTTTTTACTCATTTAATATTAGATTTATTAATTAAAATCTAAAAAAATACTTAAAATAAAAAATCTAAAAAATACTTAAATTAATAAATACTTACACTAAAATTTACTTATAATTTATAAATATAGTGATAATTTCAAGCGGCTAAAATTCTGGATAGGGTACTTAAAAATTATACTCTACTCATATTTATATAATTTTAAATGGTAATATATGTACTCTACTCATTATCCATTTATTCGGATAAAACCATATTCATAACGAGTAGGTTATTGCGGGTACGTGGATAAAAATGTCATCAGGGTTAAAAATATAATGTAATGGGTCTAAATAAGTCATAAGCGCTCAGCTATTTTGTGCAAATTATACGATTTTATAACTTACGAGACTATTATTTAAATTGGGACGTTAAGACTATTGAACCAGCGTAAATCAAGATGTGATGGAAACAGACCATTTTTTTTCTTATCAATAAGGATTCGAGGCTCAACTGGCATTAGGATAGGATTTATCAATAGAAGAATACCAAGAAAACAAATGCATTAGATAAGGATCAGTAAGGCATTCCAATGGGATATTCCATTACTAGTTTTCCTAGAATCTTCGTACAACAGGAAGTTATATTCTCAGGAACCCTCGGAAAAGTGCTTACCTGCTTGACATCGAATGGATCACATGCCAATGGAATATTCTCTATGGTTGATTTTCATAAAGAGTTTTTTTTTTTTTTTTTTTTTTGGAAAAACCGAGAATTCCATTAGAAAGAAGTGATTACAATCACTAATGCAGACTTTGAAAGTCCCAATACAGAGATGCTCATAATCTCGGACTGAATCGATCCCATTGAAATGAACATATGAAAGCGATCATGGGGTTTAAACGTGGCTTGGAATCCAACAATGCACACAACTAATCGAGCACAACATCAGCTCTTTGACAAAAACTTCTATGCTTGATAGGCAAACCCGAACAACCAAGAGCAAAAGACATCGAAAGAGAGTCTCAAACCTGCATAAATGTATGTCTAATAGGAATTCCATTACGAAAGGCTGAACGATGGCTGACCCAACTTCAGAAACCAGATAGATAGTGCTAAAAGCAAAGAAAACAGGGAAATTACAAACCAACATTAAACACATAACACACCACCCAATGAACCAATCGTAACCAAGACCCAAACAACCTGTCACTCGGCAAGCTTCAACGGCTCGAACCCACAGCGCGGAGCACCCAGTAAGCGACAACGATGGAAACGCGGGGAGCCGGGAAGATGTGGGGATGGAGCAGAAGATCTTGACGGACGAGTGGACGCGGCCAAGGAACCAAGGCGACGGCGGATCTGGATGCATATCTGGTTGCAGATCTAGTGGCGGGAGAGCTGCGAGACCACATCGAAGGCCGGCGTGAGAGGAAGAAACCAACGCGACGGAAATGAGAGAAGGAAAGGGTCGCTGGGGGAAAGGTCCACGGCGGAGACGATGACGACGCCGATCGAAGAAAATGGGAGACACCGAAAGAGCGGAGGCACGCAAAGAGCGTATCGTCCTCCCCCTCCGGGTCGGAGCCGAGCCGCTGGATTGCTCAACGCCGACAACCGAAGCCCAGAGGGGCGGCGGCAAAAAAACTTTAGGGTTCTCTGGGAGATGCGTTATTCAAAATCACTGTAGTCATTGACGAAACCAAAATTTCAATTTATTGCGATCGCATTGATGGAGCCAAAATTTCAATTTATTGCAGAACCAAAGAGGGGTTCAAATTTGCTAGGAAAAATTGGATGGAAAATGAAATTCCTATATCTTTGTTCTCAATCTCTATTCCCTTGATTTTTCACTCATAACTAAACATTGGCGGCCGTAACGAAACAAAACCAGAATATTGTTATGTTCAAGCTAAAAGAAGGTATGGTTCGATTAGGGATGTTCATGAAAACCGTCAAATCGAACAACTCGATCAACCAAACCAAATCGCACTCTTTTTTAAATCGTCTCATTAAAACTCAATGAAGTTTAGGTTGTAACCAATCAAATTCGCAATTGTTTCGGGTTGATTTGGTTTATTATAGTCGTGAGATTAGGTTGAACCAAACCAACCCGATCGTGTTAATCCTTTAATTTTTTTTAAGATTGCAAATATTTTATATGTACTATTGTTTAAATATATCATTTTTTAATAATATTATAATTAAATATAAAAATACTCAGTATTATACTCTATTATTTGCGGATACATGAAAATTTGATAATTAAAAATATAGATAATTTTTATTTTAATATGTAAATTTTTTAAACTAAGTAAATTTTGATTTTATTTGACATAACGTATTAAATATAATATACATATATGATTTTCATTGGAGTTATAAAATCATTTGTCAATAATTATAATCCGAAAAAATCAACTCAAACCAACCGGATTATTTTTGGGTTAGTTTGGTTTGGTTTTACCTTTCAATCGAGTTGGTTTGAATTTTAAAACTGAAAACTACAGGTGTTCGCTCATATTGATTCGCTCATTACCAAAATTAATCGAAATGGAGTTTTCCATTCCAACTTAGGCCAAAATTTTGGTAACATTTGGAAAATTTTGGTAACATTTGGAAAATTTTGGTAACATTTGAATTTCTGTTCAAATTGGAACCAAAAATTTCGGCATTTCCGGAATAGGTAAACCCAAATTATATTCCAAGCACAGCATATGAATTTTATTTAACCCTAACACAAATATGAATTCTCAAGTCTCGACAAACTTGCAAAACGAGCTCATTGTCGTAGAGGCCTAATGTTTTACTGTAAATTTGCTATAGCTCGAAAGCTGCAGTATGCGTATATATGGTAACAATAGCAACATATGGTCATATATATATATATGGGGTAAAAATAGCTAAACGAGTTCATTATCTGTAGAGTTGTGCTCATTGCTAATCTTTGGCATTGGAACAAGAGATCGAAAATTTAATTCCATTCCTATGGCTGCCAGTATCGCTAAATGGGACCACAGAATCATATACTTCCGCCAAATTACGAATTAGTGGGACGTTATTTCTGATCATTAACAATCAAAAGTTTTCGGTCCCCTAATCACCTATGCATTACTCAGAATATGGGAACTGGTTTTTTTTTACTGAAGACGGCGTGAAGTTCAAAAATTTATATATCACACTAGAAAATTTTGTTGGCATAAACTCGATATGTTTTGCAACATTATTAAAAAATTGTAGGATTTTGTTAACCCACAAATGGACGGTGCGTTTTCATTCAATAAATCTCTTAATTTCTCAGTCTTACAAGTACTTTATCTGTGTTATAACTTGCAACTCGCAACAGATTTGAATAAAAAATAAGAATCCCAAAATCCGCGAGTTTCAGTATTTGATATAAACTATTATAATTCAGGTTCACCAATTAAATTGGATAATGAATGTGCCCGTTCACCTTTTTTCTGAGCCAAAATTGTCGAAAATAAATAAACGCGGTCACTAATTCCAACTTATATTATAACCCAAACGTATCCGCGAAAGAAATACGTTTTTTTTCGTCTCGAGTCAAACTTAAACAGAAACACGGGACCAACGAATTTGCCTCACTTAATGGCCATCTTTGTAGCAAACTAGCGAGCAAAAGGTAAATCAATCACGGTTCGTATAACCATTTTACCCGCAAGTGAACTACAAAGAAAGCCGTAAAGTGAGAAGTAAGAGAAGCTTGTCGAAGGAACGCTATTTTCTGCAGAATTTTTTCAGATGTAAGAGCGATTGAATGCAAAAGCCTCAGAGAAGAGAGACAACTGCCAGGAATCAGCTCCTGTAAATATCACTTTCGGCAACGTACAGCGCTGTATACACCATTGAAATGAAGCGTACCAGAGACTCTAATTTATTGCCTTTCAATTTAATAATTTACTAAATCGAAAAAAATAAACTAGATTGAAAAAAAAGGCTCGTCTGTAGAATTGTTAGCATCAACGAGCATAGGGCTCTCATAGTTTGATGGTATATATATCGTCTTCATAGCCTAAGCATTGGATTCAAAAATGAAGATAGAAATCAAATAGAAAAAGAGGCCTCAGAAGATTGGATTAGATGTGTGTACATCAGGGAGATCAAAGATCTCTCAGATGGTACGGACAAATGTTTATGCATCACTGGCCAGAAGAGTAATCACATACAGAGTTGTGGATAGTGATAATTAAGAAAATATTAAGACGATGGAAATTCGTAAGAACCTGGAAGCCGTTGATGGTATTGGTATAGGAGAGGAAGGGGTTTTTTTTTATATAGAAGGGAGAAGAATCGCGATTGAAGCCCTAGGGGATGAGATTCCTAAATTACCCATACACAACCAATCTAACAAAATTTGGGATAAGTGTGGGCTTGTTTTGGGCCAGAGAATGATCAAGCCCGAAGGATTGCTCTGAGGGAAATAGTCAAATAAGCCGTTTTTCGTAACTTTTTTTTCAATATTAGTTGCTAAATTTTTTAATTTTCATAAATAATCGTATTTAATAATAGTTAATCAAATTTCAATAATTTGTTCCTAAGTTTTAATAGTTCTTTACTAAATTTATAAAATACAAGGGTATTTTTGTAAAAAAAAAACGGTTGATAGTGAAATATTTAAAAAATATGAGTGAAATATGAAAAACTGACACTTAGTTATGAATTTTTTTCCATAATGTAATTGCAGAAATTGCATATCTTCTTTTATAAATATTTGCAAAATACTGTGTTTTTCAAATTTTAAACAAATTTTGTTTTAAAGTGTAAGCATTATTCTTTTTAAACTGTTTTTTGTTTCACAAATTTATTCGTAAGAAAAATAATATCAAATAAATTATTTATCCTCTTAAAAAGAACTATAGTCTACACATTTTCAAAATGATATCAAAATATACATATTCACGGCATCTCCGCTTTTTACTCGGCTTTTTTTTTTTTTCTTTTCTTGTTCTTTTGTGTCGATCACAAAATTCACAATTCGATCAAAATCAAATTACAGTCTACACATTTTCTAGCCAAAAGGCTTGATTTCTTTAGCGAAAGTACTGCTCGCAGACTTGCTTATTTTTATGCCAGATAAATTAATCATTAGATAGTAAGATACAAGGGTCATATATGTTCAAGATTGAATTAAAGTTAACCAATCAATCCCTTTCATTTTTTAACAAAAAATTGGCTACGTAAGCCACCTAAACTATAGGAATTGTAAATTAACCAACCTTTGGTAAATAATTTGTAAATAGCCAACTTGCATACGTGGCAGCCAATTAACTACCTAAAATATATGTTTGGTTGTGTTAAATAAGGTTTTTATTAATTTGTTAATAAGTTTACTTGGCTATTTACAAGAAATTAACCAAAGGTGGGCTATATCTCAATCCACTATATCCGTGTGGCTATATAACTTAATAACCCTTTTTTTAATATATCTAATCTAACCATGAACTGTATTCATTCAAATTGCTTAATTTTCTATAACGCTCTGCGATAAAAAAATTAAAAAATAATTTTATTCCTCAGCATGATGTACGATCATTTGTCCCCAAAACTCGGCTATCTCGGAGTGGTCATGGCGGAAATACATAATGAAGTTTAAGTCCACTGTGACCATTTTGATCATAAAAAAAATGTACAATATTATACAATGTGAAAAACATTATCCTCACACTGAATTTTCTTTCTTGGGCGTATTACTTGGATAGTATTGATTTTATTTATTTTGTAAGAGTTTCGATACAAAAGAAGGATCTCAAAATCTGGAGTTGCATAAAAAAAATATTGTGAAGATTAATGTCAGCATATTATAAAAAATTCCATTCAACATCAAATGTATATTCAAAGTTGTCGACTTTGCTATAAATAAATGCGATCACTAGTCTAGCCATAATTTCACCTCAATTCGATACGAATTCCGAAAGAAATCCAAATCCTTTTGTGGATTTTGCTCACTGCAAGGCCATCTTTGTAGAGGACTTGAATACAGAAGGTAAAATAATAATAGTCCGTAACCGTATTACCATTTCGTACTCAAGCCGTCTACAAAGAAAGTCGAAGAGTGAGATATAAGAGATCTAAGCGAGTTTCAGCGAACGATATTTTCTTCAGATTTATCAGATGTTAACGTAAGAGAGGAAGGGTCTCTTTTTAAATAACCCTCGGTTGAACCCTAGGAGAGGATATTACTAAATTACCCATACACAACCACGCAATTTCGTTATGCTCTTAGGGATTTACTAGACATATTTGGGGATCATTATGGGCTTGTTCTGGGCCAGAGGATAATCAAGCCCGAAGGATTGCACCGAGGTAATGAAATTAATGTTAATGATGTTAGGAAAATTTCCATTTTCTTACTTTTTTTTAAAAAAAATTTACCAAACTAGGACCGATAAAAAAAGTCAAACGAGAGATACACAAAATTCTACCTATTATACCGTCATACTAATTACCAACCTACAATCTTTCCCAATAAAATAAGAAAATGAAATAGTGTTTTATAAGTGTGATATTTTTTAAAAAGTGGCTATAAGCCATTTTTTTTTTTCATTTTGTGGGTAATTGATATAAGAGGTACCAAACTGTAACTTGATACAGACTAATTCACTGTTGATGTCGAAACCTCACTAAAAATGTAACTTGATAAAGAAGAGAAACAAAAAGCCAGCATTAGTAAAACTCGGACCAAATTTCTTATAAGCATTTGAACCAGTGATCTGAGAACAGAGCTACCAAAACTGCTAACAGAACTGTAATTTGATAAAGAAGAGAATATAGACAAACATAATGCCAGCCTTAGCAAAAACTCCGGTGTAATATCATATCAAACTCAGCATATGAGCCTAAACAAAAATGGGAGTTTCCCAATCAATTCACACATCTAACTCTCCCATAACAAATTCCAAAAATGAAATTAATTAAAAAAATACACCCATCAAGCTTACATTGCCCCAAAAACTCTCCACAATTAATGGAGAAATTAGATCATACAAATGATGTCAATACAGGAAGAAGCCACACAAAATCTCCCCCCTCTCAACAAATAAATAATTTAAGCTCTATTAATTTACTTCACTAGTTCTATAATCTAACTCTCTTTGACTTGTTCTTTTGACTTGAAACTCTCTTGACCTTCTTTGGGAAACAATCTTGGGCACCGAAAACAGCCTCACCAAGCATTTCAGACCATAGCGCTTCAAATTTATTGTTCAGAAAACCTTCTTGAAACCAATCCTTGATTTCTGAATACAATTCTTTGCGATTCTCAGCCCAAACCTCACACAGATTTGCACAGCTAACAATTGCTTCTTTGAGATAATCAAGAGTTCCATTTTCTCCGACCACATCAAGAAGACTTTCGTTAATTCCCGATGTCTTCTCATCATCATCGACAAACTCCAAATCATTCTCTGACTCCAAATCATAGGAATCCTCAAACTCATTTCTCGTCTGTGTTAAATTCCTCGTCATCTTCTTTCGACTTGAACACATCAGTTTGGTCTGTCGATCTCCAGCGAGTATCAAAGGCATCGCTTATCTCAGTTCTCAACCATACTTATCCCAGCTTCAGAGGCAACTTGATCGGTCTCGGTGCTTTCTTTAGAAGCCTTCATAATGAAATCCTTTGAAGCTCTTCGCAGCTTTTGGCATAGATACTCCACTTCTCTCTGCCCTGTAACAAAGACTAGGATACCCCCTTGTGGAAGTCTCTTTTGAATCGCTAAAATCTTTTTATAAGCTTCGCCGATACAATAGATTTTCTCCGTTTTCTTTGAGAAGTCCACAGTAACTTTTTACCAACCAAGAAATCCTCTACTCTCAATGTAGCGCTCATGAGGATAAGTTTCAAAGGGAAAACCTGATTTTCCGGGCTTATAATTTCATCTGCAACCATTAACTTTTGCTGCTGAGCATATATTGTCTGCCATCAATTGCAAAATATTAGTTGGAAAAATAAAAATGTAACGAAATAGAGGTTTAAACTCGATCAATACAAGCGCAACTATCGTGAAAGCATTTCGATAAGGATGTCTGTGCTCAAGCTTCTCTCGTGGGCCTCTGCTAAAATTATAATGAAGTCATTCTGCACAAAAGATTATAAAAAATAAAATAAAAAAATCTTTATCTGTCAAATGTTCAACAAATATGCGGTGACAATGCAAGAGCTAGAGAGGTAAAAAAAACCTGAAGTTCTCTTAGCAAAATTTCCATGTGTCATAAACTTGATTGAACTGTTGTGTCCGATCTTTTTGTCATAATACCTAAGTTGAAACCCGACCTCTTTGCCAAGGGATAATCCGAGTTCATACGCCACCCAAGGAACTTCAAAGTACAAAAAGAACAAGTCAACAGCCAATATTCTTTTACGTTTGATTTGCTTTTACTTTGAATTTCTTATTTACCTCTACAATAACTGCTCTCTCTCTCTCTCTCTCTCTCTCTCTCTCTCTCTCTCTCTCTTTACCGACTCATTCTTCTTCAGATCTCTAATTTTGGTGAAATTATTGCCGACCGAGCTAGCCTGAGACATCAACTCTTTTTTTTTTTTTTCAGTAGGATTAAAATCCAACAGTTTACGTTTTAGCCATTAAATTCAAAACTTCTTGCAAAATAGCCCAAATTTTAAGCTGTTATTAGCAGCATAGTCAAAGCTGTAAATTTGTTTTTAGTAGAACTGGTCAAAGTTTAACAGTGTCAATAAAAACATTCACTGTTAATTTATTTACATCAATAGTAAAAATTAAGTATTGAGGTTTAATACTTGCGAATTTAACTAATTTTAGACAAAGATGGACTCTTTCGTAACTTTTTTTTTTTTTAATTTAAATTGGCTATCTAACTAGAACAGAATGTTTAATATATCTATCAACTTTAATTATCAAATTACAATCACAAAGCATTCCTCGAATTTACAGCATTCACGGACCGTTCTAATGTCTTATCAATTTCTCAAGCGGCGAATAAAAGCACTAGTCCCTAATCCACCTCAGACGAAAGATAAATAAAATTAATTATCTAAATTAGTAAATTCAACAATCAAATTACAACTTCATTTCAAATATTTTGAAATCGTTTCTCTTAATAATGTAATCAAGTCGCGTCTAAAAGAGAATAAGAGCAAAGTTGCCGATGAACAATACCTAAGAATTAGGAAGCAATATATAGGGATTATGTAATTAGCTATATAGCAAGGTTAGTGAATTATTTGTCAATGCCAAAATCAAGTAATCATCGTCATCGATTCGAGATCAGACTCGTCGTTACTGATTGCTGGTGTTTTCGAAGGAGAAGAATGAAAAGAAGTTAAAAACGATGATCATATTATTAAAATGGAATTTTATGAAGATTGCTTAAAACGATCCTCTTTGTCTCTTCTTAACCTGATTTGACAGCCAACATTATGCCCGGCATTATTTGATTTGATATATTATTTTTGGCATTTTGTGCTCTATTTTAATTGGTCATTACCTTAATGCTATATGATAAGCCATCACTTTATCATAACAGACCCAATACCGAATGATCTCTTAACTTCACTCAATTCAATTCTAAGATTTATCCATGTACACGTAGTGTTTTTTTTTTTTTTTTCTTTCTCTCTCGTCATTTAATTACATTAATTTCGGATTTAAACAAATATATATATATATATATATATATATAATTACATTTGTTTCTTAATTCACTGTTTTCTTATGAAAGCAAAAAATTACAACTCTTCAAGAACCAGTTTTTAATATATATTGCATATTTCACGTAGCACTAGCTAGCACTGTTAATTTGGATAAATACATGTCTTTTCATAATCTTATCATCATACCATTAATACTCAAGGTAATGAAATAACATCAACAAACAATTAAAAAAAAAAACATAATCCCAACCAAAAAGGCAAAAGCAGAGTGGGGTATAGAAATGAGCCAAAGATCCGCTTCATGACATCATAATACATTCCACCATTAATCATGACCCATTTTTTTTTAAATACAAGAAGAGGTTATTATATACACAATCCTATTTTCATAAACCTCACAAAGAAAACACAAAATGACCATTAAAAAAAAAAATTAAAATCAGAGTTTTCTCTTATGTTCGGGCCTGTGTGTGAACTCGAAATCGATGTGAACGAAAGCGCGTTCGACTTCGGGGAGAAGCTCAAACTTCTCTTGGAGGGTCTCGCCGATGTTGTGAGCTTCGATCAGAATCATGTCCTCAGGAAGGACAATGTCGACCTCAACAAAGTAGTGGGACCCGAACGTGTACGCTCTCACCGTGTCAATGTGCCTGATCGCCTCGTGATGGTTCCAAATCAAATACGTCAACTTCGCTAGAAACTCCGGCGGGGCCGTCCTTCCAATCAGAGAGATGACATTTTCAAGCACGGTTTTCGTCCACGTGTTCATCGTGTATAACGCGATCTAGACATTGGATACAACTTTGTTATCAATAATTGAAATACACATTGTGTAATTCAAAGTGTTACTAAAATTTTCACATGCTTTTTTTTATACCGTGTATTTATTATTTATTTGAATTTTCTTACATGGTGATATTATTCTAAACTGTATTCAAGTTATTGTCTAGTCTCTCTTTATTAAGTCTACAAGAATATACACAACTCATAATCTAGACCACCATTTTTAGTAAATTTGGTACCAATGCGAACTCATCGACGATATGATGTTATTTTATCACCAATGAAGACATATTTCTTATGTTAAATTTTCGATCAATAATAGTTAATTGAAAATACACTTTCGGCGGCACAAAAAACAATTGGTAAAACAAAAAAAAAACAAAAATTTAGTGATATAAGCCACATAAACATAAGTGTTTGTGTTTTAGCCAATGTTTTGTAAATTTTTTGTAAATAGCCAAAAACTGTTGGAAATATTTCGTAAATAACCATATTTACTAGAAATTTACTCTGCATTTTTTGTTATTTTTATAGCGTAAATAGATTTATGTGGTTATTTACAAAAAATTAACGAAACGTTGGCTATTTTAAAATTCTAACATTTCATGTGGCTAGATAGCCAATGGACAAAAAAAAATGAACTTTTGGTAAAATGCACAAATGAGCTTTTCATCGAATTAGCCCCAAAATATTTATAGGTGTGTTAAGTGATTTTCTATTATGACGCATTTAAAGGGAGTGAAGAAACTAAACAAAAAAAAGGATTAAAAGTTAGCGAAAAACATACTATGAGAGCTCCGGTAGGGTCGATCCACCAGTAGAATCGGACGGCTAAGATGGCTGCTACTAAGCCAACAGAATTTGTGATAACGTCGAAAAAATGATCTTGCGCATAGGCTCGAACAATTTCATTTTTAAATCTCCGACAGTAAAGCATGAGAACAAATTTCACCACCGTGACCGAAACCATTATTCCAATCATCCATTGCTCTTCCAAACTACTCATTTCAGGCCGGGACTAATTTGTGAACAAGTTACACAAATCAATTAGCCTTAACAACATTAGATTCAATTAAATTATCATTTTGGCTGAAATCGACGCACCTTAGTGACAAGGTGACGGATAGACTCGAGTAATATTTGCAGACCTAGAGTCGCCATCACCGAAGCAAAAACGATGATACCCTGTTCATGAGATTTCGGGTTAGAATAGCGACCTCAGATGTTCAGATTAATTATGTATAATTATCACAATATGTACACATCAAAGGCTTCTAATAAATCTTGTAAAAAAAAAGGCCTCTAATAAACGGGGGTTATAATATAAAATCTCAGGACATAAACTCTTGAAGATAACAGATTATCACCACCATCCAATTCATAAAGAAAAAGCAAAAACAAATTATCTATAAAACGTTACCACTAATTTATTGTGTGCTACAAATTTTAATAAAAGGTAAACAATATTGACTTATTGAGCTCGAAATACAGTAAAAAAAATATTAAATATTCACTTCTGTATCATATTCTTATCCAGAAATAGCTCATTTATATTAAACTTTTTTGTTTTTTTGTTTGGGAAAATTTTAAACAACGTTATAGTATTAAAAACACGGAAATGAGAGCAGGGATATTGGTGTACCACTGGTTGCATACGATTCTTGCCAATGGGATAGTGATACTGATTGGGGTTTTTCATTGCGTGTGCAGTGAACCACAGTATGAAGCCCGACAGGAGATCCAACAGAGAGTCCAGCGTGGACGCGATCACAGCCAATGATTTGCTCTCAATCGAAGCATAAACTTTGGCTGCGAACAAAACCATGTTTGCCAAGTTCGACGCGTGAATCGCCATTCTTTCACTCCTTGCCAATTGCTTCATCTCATCCTTTTTTTTGCATATATAAGCCAATGAAAGTATTACGAATTTATGCATATGTATATGTATATGTTAATGACATTTTAAGCTAGTAATAATAATTAGCGTTTTTGCGATTTCCAGCATATATAAACAGAAAATATATATTGACTATTTTTTTTTTCGCAATAACGCAGATCCATTACCATTACTTGATATAGTAACACTTAAAAAAAAAAAAAAATTGTTGATGTATATATTTCCATCAAAATCTTGATATTTCAATTCTTTTGCTAGAACTTTCGATCATAGTTGATAATTCCATAAAATTAAATCATTGTCATGAATATACTGGTTTAAAGTTTTAATTTTACTGTCAACTTGAGTCAACATATATTCATATATTAGGACCAATGTTTGAGAGTTAAAGAATATCTGTCGGTAAACCCTTATCATTCTAGCTTATCCGTTGGTATACGACCTCTCAAACATATTTTTTTTGTTCTCGTATTGTTTATCATTGTTTATGTGTTATCAACTCAAAATGAAATAATCTCAAATATTTATAACACTCCATCAAAAAAAAATTATAACTCAAGTCACACAACGTCACTTTAGCTAAGCTTATATTGAACTACTATAGTATTAGTGTTGACTTACTTTATCGTTTTTGTTATCATAATGATTGGAACGCTATTAATCATAAGTTTGTATATTTAACAGATATAAATGTACGAAAACTCTTCATTTCTTGTATTAACGATCAAACAGTTTTAATGTCAGTAATAATGATTACCCATCGTCTTTCTATTTATCCGTTGGAATATCCGTGTGGCGTACTCGACAATAGCGGCAACTTGAAACTTGACTGGGACCCACATCATACCTTATTCTACTAGTGAGACCTGACTCGGATTTTGCATTTCTTTTCTCTTTTACTTGACGCTATATCCATATCATCACATGGCTCAGGAGAAAAATAGAACAAAAATCATTGTGCTTTCTGAGTCACTCCAGGTTTACTGATTCTGTCTATTTCTTCTCAAGAGCTCATTGGAAAGTTGAGGCTCACTCATTAAAATGAAATGTCTTAAGAGTATTAATTCCAAAAAGTACTGTTCTTTTTTAAGAATCTAAACGTTTACACAAAAATATGTAAAAGAAGAAAAGGCAAACCAACTAACCTCTGTAAGGCTTCCTTGAACACAACCCATTTCAGTCACGTTATCCATTTCATTAAACCCTTCAAGAAGCCTCTCTTGCTTCTTGTAATACTCTGCGACCCCGAATTGTTTCCCTGTAATAATTGGCTATTTCAACATTAGTTTGAATTGTAAGTGTATGATTGTACAAGAGTGCACAATTATTATTATAGCATGATTAAAGAAAAAAGAAAAAAAAAAACATACAGCTTATATAAGCAATTATGTGATATTTGAACTTCTTTATCACCTTTTAATCAC
Source organism: Urtica dioica subsp. dioica (assembly GCF_054948205.1). NCBI lineage: Eukaryota > Viridiplantae > Streptophyta > Magnoliopsida > Rosales > Urticaceae > Urtica > Urtica dioica. The sequence continues at coordinate 16,381,389 of NC_142767.1, forward strand.
TTTTAGAGCAATGGTACAGAAAAAGTAAAGTGAAGCCTAACGCTACTTATTTCTTAATTAGTTAATTAACAAACTTCGTGACCTAGTCTATAAAGTACATATATATGTGTACTACTAGTAAATCATAGTGCTATAAAAACATCATTTGTCAACCAAGATTATAAAAATAGATATAATATATAGTATATTGATACACCACCTTTTTACTATATACATAAGATTATGAGCATAAAAAAATGTACCTTACCCTACCACATAAATAATTCCGGGTTTATTATGTTCTGCACTTTTACTAATGTTTTACGAGTTATATCCCACTAGGACCTCCAATGAGATACAAAAACAACAAAAATCCTGAGATATTGCCCGATGGAAAAGACACTACGTCGTAGTGGAACACTAAGGCCACCAAGGAAAAGCAACCACTTTCTTTCTATTTACTTGTTGCTACGGAAGAAAAAGTTAAATAATAATGATAATTATAATTGTAGGGTTGTTCCAAAAAAAATGTCCCTCTAGAACAATATATCTCATTGACAAAGTATTATTTATTTTACTTATAATTGGAATACATATTGACTACTCAATTTGTTCAAACTCAAAGTCTAACGTGTCAAACACTGATTTTTTTTTTTTTTTTTTTTTTTATTTCTTCCCCTTTTAAACAAATACTTCAATTGTTTTCCTTACTTAGCAACCATGCATGTCATATAGTATTAAAATATATAGTAGAATTAATACCACTCAAATAATAGACGTATGGCATGATCATCTAAGGCTAAGGGGATCATATCTAACTTGAAAAGTACGCAGAATATACACGCATTATATTGTAAATTGATGATTAAAAAATATGAATCATTAAAGAATAACACCGATTCTTAGTAAAACATTATAGGTAAATAAATATATGTGACATGGTATAATATAAACTAGACGGAGCTCTAGTAAGCAATCGGCTGTGTCTTATATGTCTATGCTATCTTTATTTTTGGAATAATTGAAATTAAAAAAATTGAGAGTATAAAACTGCAAAATTTAGTGGAAAACATTTTTATCGACCATACACCAAAGCAAAGGAAATAATGATGTTAAACTAAATTACGAAACGACAACTACATAAAAATATAAATATAAGTACGATATTAAAAGGATAAAATTCCCAGCCACGTGTAATTTTTATCTCCAAAAATTAAAGCGCTATGGCTTTGGAAAGAATACGAAGAAGAAAGTATTATTAAATTTTTTTAAAAAAGCACTAAAATCGGGAGTGTGAAATCTAACCACCCCGAGGACGGACAGTTAATTAGTTTGATGATTCAAAAATAAAAATAAAATACATAATCAGACGACAAATAATGCACACGACGATGCATAACCAGCTCCTGATCGTACGCGTGGCATGATGATAAATATCAAGGAATAAAAACTACAAAATAACACGTACTCGGGGTGCGAAAAAGGCGACGAAAAGCGAAGGTGGTGATATTAGCACAGCGAGCGACGTCGTTTTCGTTTCGCTCTGGGAGCCGGAAGTCATTGAGATCGAGTCTCCATGCATTCTTCTCCGGCGACATTCCGGCGATGTCAACCGGCGGCGACGGCGATAGCAGAGGCTCTCTCCTATTGCATTTGTCGCCCACGTCGTTCGGAGACGACGGAAAGCTCGTCGTAACGATCCCTCCACTACTCTTCTCCATAAGTTGATATTTGTTTTTCTATTTTTATTTTATCAAATCACTATAGACTATAGAGAAGATATATGAGTTTTTTTTTTTTTTTTTTTTAAATATGTGTGTGCCTCTATGGCTTCTTGTTTTGTGCGTGTATTTATAGAGATAAATAAAAGAGTGAAGAGAAGAAAAGAGAACGAGAAGAAATAATTGAGGTCTTATCTGTTACGGAATGATTTACCACTACTGTTTGTTTGGTTGATTAAAGGTTAAAAAATGATAAGATTAGAAAGAAAAAAAAAATTGTAACCAACTCCACTACTTTGCTGCGTGGAAATATACACACGTCATAATTACATATATATTCTTGAGTGATACTATTATCACTAGACGTGATTATATTGTTCGTTAAATCAAATAGCTTACTTTTTAAAGGACTCTTAGAAAAAAGTAAAATAATCGTTAAATGACTTACAGAAATCCATTTTTAAGGTAATAAAGCTACATCTAAATTTATAAATTATCATCAACGGAAGTATTTATGATTCCATTAAGATATATTATATGTTTGAACAATGATTTACACAATGTTATCGCCTAAATTAATATCATATATGTAGACATTACTCACGCTAATAGCAAATTAAACAATGGGCATCTGTATTTCAGCCTCGTATAGGTGCGTACGTAGTCTCACTAGGATTATTAGTAGACCAAGCTAGTAATCACAGTTCCACGAAAATACTATTGAAAATAATTGTCTCGATTTATGATAATATATCATTTCAAAGTCTCGGCTACAAGAATGAGTGTTATTAATAGGCGCACAAGCTGGTCCATGTTCTATACAATTTATTAGAATTTTTGAATTCCACAAAAGTTCCAAACAAAAACCGTTGTAGAAATTGGACTTCTCTTACAACAATATAAAACTGATGTAGGAAATAACACTTTCTACAACAATATTTTTGAACCGACGTAAAATCTATGCTGTAGAATCAGTGCAGAATCAAATTTACCCTCATTGGAAAGTCTTAGGGTTGAAGTGCCAATGCCTAATGGGTTTAACCGAGCAAAAGCTAAACACCCAAGGTTATATATATATATATATATATATATATATATATATATATATATATATATATATATATATATATATACAAGCAAAATGTCCGCGCGTTGCTGCGGGTTGCTTGATGTCTTTTAACAGTAAATTATTGAAATAATAAAAAAAAAATTAATGATGAACATGACGTCAAATAACTTACTAATTGTTAAGATTACATCAATAATATTTCATACATATATTTACATATCTTAATTTATAATGACTGAATTGTACAACTCAAATTGTACCAATGTTATATTTTATTTTACTTCAATGAAAAAAATTATATACACATATACAATAATTACCATATTACAAATCCTATTTCTAAAAATCAAATAGAGAATAAATACAAAATTGCAAATATAGATTATATATACATCTAAGTAAGGAAATTTTCTTCATAGTTAATATTTGTATTATTATTGAAAATCACACATTTTTTTTTTATAAAATACACATTTCTTGTTATAAGAAAAATATTTCTTTCTTTCTGATGCAAAAAATTTTTCCCAAAAAATCCCAGCCTCTCATCAACGAAAAGAATGAGACCACCACTTCTCCATCCACGGGTGAAGGTTACTTGGCCGATCAGGTCTCATTTTGATGATGTTGTGATTTAAGTTCTGCTAACATTTTTATGGAAATATTATGGAGGGATTTTTTTATTTTATTTTTTCATGGTAAAACACTTATCTGGTATTAGTATTAAGCAATTTTCTATAGAAAGGCTAATAAAAATAAAGCTTATATATTTCCAATTTGTTGACAGATGCTCCATTATTTTTTAAGGGGAAGATCTTCTGAACTTCATCAAGTAGGATCTTCTGGTAATCCTTTCCTATCAAAACAATTTAATTAATCTATTTTTTTTTGTGCGATACTCGATCTCTCATGAGTCCAGCTTTTCTTTCTTTCTCTTGATTGTTCTCGATTGTATTTTTTTTGTTCTATTCTGAAATATACACTTTTTTCTCCAGACTGTTCTAATTTACTTGATCATTTCCCCATGTTCGTCAAGATTAGTTCTGCGCTGATGTCGAAGTTGAAGGTCTAGATCTTCCGGCTTATTTACTATCTTAGGCTGAGTATTGCGGATCACATACACTCGGCTTCGAGGACTGCCATTGCCGCATCTTCAACTTCAAGTGGTGGTTCGAACTGATCCACGGGTGAACGGTACCTCGCCGATCAGGTCTGATTTTGTTACGTGTGGTGATGGAGGAAAAGTGAGACCGAACAAAGAGAATGAACAAAAAAAAGTAAAAGAATGAACAAAAGTAAAAAAAAAAAAAAGTAAAAGAATGAACAAAAGATTAAAAAAAGAAGTTAAACACAACAAATAGAAATTAATTGTGGTCAGATTGTTACATATTGATGTACAATGGCTGAATTTGTTGTATTGGTCTGATTGTAGTTTTGAAGACGAAAGAGCAGAAGTTGGTGTCGATTTCTTCGGTGAAGGAGCATGGAATATATAGGGCCGCTTGGAAAGAAATGAAAAACTTTCCAGAAATTTCATGAAATAGCTGTTGATGATTTTTGCAATGCAAATATCTGGAGAATTCCAGACAATTAATTTACTTCGGGCAGCTCCAATGATTTAAAACTGTCATATGTGGATGTCGGTTTGTATTCCAGAATATTCTAAGTCAGAGTGGCATTTTTGTGATTTTTTTTTCTTTTAGGAGTAGTTGTAATATTTTAATCAGAATGACATTGGCATGCCATGTAATTATGAGACTTTTAAAGGGTATTTTTGTCAATTTTTTTAAGTGTACTGTAGACTTAACAGTAATATGAGTCTGTGTGAATAGTGATTCCGGATTCTCTTTTATATATATATAATATATATATATATATATATATATATATATATTATGGTGGATTGGACCTAGTCCATTTTTTTTTCTTGACTAGTCATTGAATTTTAAAATTTGGCATCTCTTGCCATTTGTCTAATTTTTTTCCAATTTTTTTTTTTTATGAATCCTCAAGTGTGTAACTCTGTGTGACCTTATTTTTTTTTTTTAGGGTAAAGTAGTCATTTCATGTGAAAAATCACCGCTTAATAATAAACTATATTCATGTATTAACAACAAAAGTTGTTGGGTCACAAGCTTTAAACTTTATACAAATTTTATTTGATGATGATTTTTGCACATGAACTAAGCATTTTACCCTAAAAATAAGGTCACGTGGGTCGAACACTTTAGAATCAAAAAAATATTTAATAAGTTAGGCAATACGTACCCCCGCCGTGCCAAGATTTCAAAGTTAAGTGACTTTTTATTTAAGAGAGAGAGAGAGAGAGAGAGAGAGAGAGAGAGAGAGGACATATACCACTTTGTCATAACGTAAAATTCAGAGGCCAGCAGTGCAAATAAGCCTCTAATTTTAGTAAGCGCATAAAAGGATTATATAATTTTCAAGAATGGTCAAGTTAAACATCTTAAGTAGTTTCAAGTTTAAGTATAATATATATGTTGATTCAAAACTTATCTCCAACACCTAATACAACGAATGTCGCATATTTCGAATTGTTATTTTGGTTTCTACGGTAGAAAAATTAAATTTGAAGTTGTGTCTAGTTGTAATGTAATGTGTATTTATATTCAGTTCAATATGAATGTCGCATAAAAATATGCGGTGACACCCTCGCACTTAAAACTGGCCATATGGAACCTGAAAAATAAGATTCCCTAGTCTCGTCCCATATTTTATGGGAAATGTGACTCTCGGAATCGTAAAAAATGGTACTGAGAAATCCCGGAATCATTTTCCACGGTACCGGGAATTCCCGATATTATATTTCGCGGTTTCGGGATTCCCATATTTATTTTTTTTCATTTTATTTTAATCATGAATGCATTTAAAAATAAATAAAAATTCATATATTTTCAATTAAAAAATACAAATTTAAAAATATGGTACTAAATGGTGCTAAACGGGGATCCCAGTTCCGTCCCATTTTCCAGATGATTCTAGGACAAAAATCCCGATACCACATTTCCTAATACGGTTTTTTTTCCATTTCTCGTATAGTATTAAAAATACGGAAAACAGGGTCCAATGGGATCCTATATGACCACCTTTACTCCCACTCGTGTCAATGGTGTGTAAGATTTAGTTGAATTTTAGAAGAATGGTGGATAAATTAGGAAAGAATAATATAACTTTTGAGATTCAAAATTCGGTCACCTTTATTATTGAAAAATGCTTGAAATATATAGCATCTTGCCCTCCGAGAGTGCGTAGGTTATTGGGAAATTGAACACTTTTTTAGGGACATTTGGGTAATAAAATGGAAAAAATTATAGGGACAAAATTGTAAAAGTAGATTTATTATAGGGACATTTGGGTAATAAAATGGAAAAAATTTACATGCACACATATATATACACACATTTTGCGGTACGTGCCACGACTTGTTTCGTATGAAACATATATATGGAAAAATAAGTACAAATTAATTATTTAAAACAATAATTGGTTAAGTAAATTGTTCCAAATTGAATATAGTCTTGAAATGAAAAATAAATATATCAAATTTTCTTTCATTTTTAATTGTTGTTCTCACTCAGGTTCCTTCATCATTTTTAAAATTGATGATACTTGTAGCACTTTATTTATATAGTCACTCCTAAATTAATGCAATATAAATTTGGTGACTTAGGTTTTAGCACAATTAAGAAGCGACAAATTCGTTCACATTGCTTCAAAGTTCAAACTTTATTAGCTCGAAAGATGATATATATATATATATATATATATATATATATATATATATATATATATATGATTTCTTTTACTCTTATGAACTACATGATTATACATTCGATTTGATCTATATATCTCACCTGAGTAATTACTAGTACCAACTAAATTAGGTTCACCTTTGCTTTTTTTTTTCATGTATATATTTTTATATTTTACATCCACATGAGTACGAGAATGTGTGGACGAATCGCGAATGTGCACTACGACATGAATGACGTGTTTTGCATCTATTTTAATTTATTTTTGTTATAGGGCAGGTCTGCCTCATGATCCATGCACGCTATGTGGCTATATTCTATTTCTATATATATGTAAATGATACAGTATAGTGATATCAACGTTTTGCCAATATTCTCTCCCTCTCATAGACGTATTATACATAGATTTTTTTAAATACACATGTATGCATAATATAATGTATATATTTTCGTAATTAAAAAAAAATACAATACATACCAATGTAATATGTATTTATGTTGAACCAGACGTAGTCATAGTGTCTGTATGGGTCAGTAAATGAAATTTTCACGAAGGAAGCACATGAGAATTTTAAAGTTAATATATATGAAACATTTTGACAAAGATTTTAGTCCCCAAATGTGATCCACTTTTGTAGATGGACTAGAACGTGAATGACATATATGTAGTGGTGTGATTTCTTATTTTTGGAAATTAAAATATTTATTAAATTAATTATTTCTTAAAACATAAGACTGATTGAGAGTAAAAAAAAAATCTTCATTAGCCAGTTTTGGCCTCGTTTGACATAGCTTTTGTTTTTAAAAAAAGTGTTTTTAGATTCAGTTTTTTAAAAAAACTGTTTTTTTTTTTAAACTCACAAAGTGTTTGGTAAACTGTTTATAAAAAAATATATTAATTCTTGTAAAATAAATATATTATAGTAATTAACAGTAACTCTAAACTAATTCTTGTTAAATATGTCAAATATTAATTATCTATCAAGATATTAAAAAAAACTACATCTTGTTTTTTTTTGGGAAAATATCAAGAGTATCCCTCGTGTTTAATCGAAATGCGAGATTTATCCTTTCGATTTCTAGAAATATCAGACATATCCCTTCAGTTTAATATAAATGACATATACCTCCCCTAAAAAAAATGTTATATTATAAATATCACCATTTTCATTTATTACTTACAAAAAAATTATTTGAACTCCCCAAAATACCCTTAATAGAATAAATATTTATTTACTATTTTATTAAAAAAAATCAAAATGGAGTTCGACTCGAGGAGCGAACTGGACTCGAGGAGCGAGCTCGACTCGAGGAATTGCGTGAAGAGTCGGCGAGGAGTATCAGTCGACTCGCGGACTCGGAGCTCGACTCGAGGAGCGAACTGGACTCGAGGAGCGAGCTCGACCCGAGGAGCGATCTCGACTCGAGGAGCGAACTAGACTCGAGGAGCGAGCTCGACTCGAGAAATTGCGTGAAGAGTCGGCGAGGAGTATCAGTCGACTCGCGGACTCGGAGCTCGACTCGAGGAGCGAACTGGACTCGAGGAGCGAGCTCGACCCGAGGAGCGAGCTCGACTCGAGGAGCGAACTGGACTCGAGGAGCGGGCTCGACTCGAGGAATTGCATGAAGAGTCGGCGATGAGTATCAGTCGACTCGCGGACTCGGAGCTCGACTCGAGGAGCGAGCTCGACTCGAGGAGCGAACTGGACCCGAGGAGCGAGCTCGATTCGAGGAGCGAACTGGACTCGAGGAGCGAGCTCGACCCGAGGAGCGAGCTCTACTCGAGGAGCGAACTGGACTCGAGGAGCGAGCTCGACTCGGGGACTTGCGTGAAGAGTCGGCACGAGGAGTATCGGTCGACTCGTGGACTCTAACTCGACTCGAGGAATGTACCCATCTCGAGGTGTTACGTGAGGAGTCTCTCTTTGGGACCTCCGGCCTAACCATCGACCCCTTGAGACTTTACCATTATTATTATTTGTTTTCTGTTTCGAGAGAGTTGGCCCAACACGTTTGGGTGAACTGCCGAACCGAATCCAAAGACGTTTGACGAAGTGGCGAAAAATCCTTAACTTTTTACAAAGAAATTTTTTAATTTAATTTTTTTGTATATAGAATAGAAAATAGAAAATTATTTCATTAAAGGTATTTTGGGGAGTTCAATTTTTTTTTTTTTTTTGTAAAAAATAAACGAAAATGGTGATATTTGTAATATAACGAATTTGTAAGGGAGATATATGTCAATTATATTAAACCGAAAGAATATGTCAGATATTTCTGGAAACTGAAGGCATAAATCGTGCATTTCGATTAAACACAGGGGATGCTGTTGATATATATATATATATATATATATATATATATATATATATATATATATATATTTAACCAAGCTAAATGTAACTATAAAATACCTTTTTTCCCTATCGTCCAAGGCCCTCAAATTCATTGAGCGGGCTCTGATCGCGAAAAAAGTCACAACTACGGCATCATCGCCATTTACATCTACAACTATACAGCCGCGATTATTACGTTTCTAGAGAATTACAAGGGGAGGGCAAGAGGGGGGATTGTCCAAGGCCTACTGTTGATGCTGGAATTCGTCCTCCATTAATATGAAATTGTTTGGGCCCAAATTGATCAGTTTGGTCCAGGTCTTTTATTCAATAATCGACATTATTTATTTCAATAATATTACAAAGGAAAATCGATTTCGTAACGGAAGTTTAAGACCCATTTATAAATTCAAATCGGCCATTTTTCATAATGAAATGTCAAGACTGTTTTGAGGCGAATTTTTAGTTCAACACCCACTATTCAGTAGGCTCCACTTAAGAAAAAGCTAAACTTAATAAATAAATAAGTTATTATATTGATACATATGCACTAATATGATACGGATACTCAACTTTAAACAAGAGATGAATATGCCAATGGGATTTGTCTACTTAATTATCTATAGAATATAGAAAACTTAACTTTTTTATACATTAATAAATCTCAATAATAGGATTTTCTTTGTAATTTCTGCGTCCAAAACGTTATCATTCTTTATCTCCTAATTTTTTTTTACTTGTTTTTTTTTATATTATAATTTTTTATTTTTGCTTCTATTATTTTTTTCAACTTATCACTAGTTAGGATTTGATTATGAAATTGAATATTATAAAAAAAAAATATAGAAATGATATGACTACTAGGATATATTTATTAAGATGTAACTTTGTTTTTCGTTTTTGCGATTTGATTTATTATAATTTTTAATATTTTTAACTCATTAATTTTTTTTTTATAAAGACCACTTATTTTGCTTATCGCCCAAGATCCCCGTATGTCTCGAGACGTCAATATTCTTTAGTATATCCTCTGAATAAACTCCAACTCCTAACCAAAGCTTCATATCAAATCAAATCTCCTCCATAGTTTTTTTTTTTTTTTTTTTGACGAATATGTTATTTTGAGATCGAAGTCCTTTTTTTCGAAACTGCAAAAATCTTTGCAAGTGAATTCTGAGCGTCAAGGAGTGGCTCACCAACTGAACAAGGCCATGCATCGCTCAAAGTTGTTCTCTTCTCATCCTTCAATTGAGAGTTCGGAAAGAAGAGCTCCTCAAAGAGTCAATTTATTTTTAAGATAATTTGGCTCTAATTTTAACGGGGTATAAATAGACTATGACTTACTTTCCCAACAATATTTTACTATCTAGCAAAATAATAGGGGAAATTTCAAAAGTATCTCTTTTGAAGATGATGATTTCCTATATACCTCAGAATTTAAAAAATTCATAAAATACGTCTTTTTGTGTTCAGATATCTCTTTTGAAGATGATGATTTCCTATATACCTCAGAATTTAAAAAATTCATAAAATACGTCTTTTTGTGTTCAGATAAGTTTGCCGATATTTTTAAATAAATGTAAACAAAGAAGAAAAAAATTATAATGAAATTGTAAACAGTAAAAAAAATAAGTCTAATAATTTGGTAAACAGCAAGAAAAAACTATAAAAATAAAGTATGTTCATATTAAAACGAAGTATTTTCAAAAGAAGAATAAGAAGCTACATATTTTAAAAAAAATTATAAAATGAGACGGCTCGGATAATTTAAAAAAAAAAATGTTGCATTCATCATATTACAAGGGATGATTTTTTTTTTTTTGTTGTTTAAATGTTGCTAAATATCCAAACAAATATATCATTGGAATTATACTTAATACCTGCATAACTTTAAACTTTGCGTTGTTTTCATAAATATTTTCTCTTTTCTACTATTTTCGGAAAATTTTTCTCTTTTCTATACGAAAACGAAGGCTTGTAATAATGCCAAAATAGAAATGTCACTACTACAAATTAACATATTGGGAGCGTAAGGGTATTAGATGCGACATGTCGCACCTAAGCTAATATTAGGTGCGACTTGTCGCACCGGATACTCAACCAGATGATAAAAAATTTCGCTAATTTTAAGTGGTATCCGGTGCGACTTTGTCGCACCGGATATGTTTTTGTCGCACCTAATCCCATTAGGTGCGACATTGTCGCACCTAATACTAATAGGTGTGACGGTTGTCGCACCCAATAGTTTTAAAATTCGAAGTTGTCAGCCATATTCCCCCTAAATTTTTTGGGTTTCGGATTTCATATTCGGTGCGACATGCGGTGCGACATGTCGCACCGAATATGTGTATTAGGTGCGACAATGTCGCACCCAATAGGTTTAGGGTATATAAATACCCGAGACTCCTTCTTCCTTACCCGAGTTTCAAACCCTCTCTCAATCTCACTCTCTCTCTCTCCGACCAGCCTCCACTCGGCCTTTCTCCGGCAACTTGCGTCCCCTCCGCCGTGAAGCTCGCCGTCCTCCAAGGTACGCCTCACTCTCTCTCTCTCTCTCTCTCTCTCTCTGTCTCACCCTCTCTCCGTCAATCTCACTCTGTCTCTCTCCGACCAGGCCCGACCCGCCCGACCCACCCGACCTCAGTCGAAGCCCTCGAAGACCGAAACCCAAGCCAAGCTCTGATTCTCCAACCCGACATGATTCTCCTTTAAGCTGAACTCAAGCCTGGTCGGCGAAACAACGACCCGAACATCCTCCGGCGAACTAGTCATCACCTCGTACACTGCTCCGGCCTTGCTCCCCGGTACTTCACCACCTCGCTCCCTCCTCGAACACCACCGAGAACGAAAACCGAGAGCCCCGACTCCGTTCGCACACGCGTTCGTCCTCTCTCGGACGAAAACCGAGTCTCCTCAACCACCCTTGTCCCGTTGAACTTCGAGCCCCCAAATCCGTGGGTAATGATACGCCTCTGATCACTCTCTTCTCTTTCTGCTTTAATACTCCATCCACTGCTTCTCTTGCTCACGCACAATACTCTGCAGGTCGGAGCGCCGCCGCAGGACCATCCTCGGCCCAGCCCTCGCTCGAACGGCCTCAGCCCTCGCTCGAACGGCCTCAGCCCTCGCTCACGCACAACAACCCTCGGCCCAGCCCCCGGCCCACCCTCGGCCCAGCCCTCGCCGCAGCTTGGTCACTCGTAGCCCCGCGTCATATCTCAGTGCCTCGTCGTTGCCTCGGAAAAGGTTAGTTATTTGTAATTATTAATATTTTTAGATTATTTAATATTTTTAAATTATTTCATATAGATTAATTAGTAATATATATGAAAATATAACTTTGATTAGATGTTAACACGTTTAATTAATTAATTAATTAGTAACATGTTTAGTTAGATTAATTAGTAATATATATGAAAATAGTAACATGTTAGATTAGATGATAATATAACTTTGATGAAAATAGTAGCATATAGTAATAGTCAATTTTTTTTTAATAATGTGTAACATGTTAGATTAGATTAATTAAGTTAAAAGTAATATATTAAATTAATTAGTAACGTGTTTAGTGTAATTTAATGTAATTGTAACATGATTTGTTTAAGTTGATTGCAATTTGTTGAAAATTTGGTTAATTAATTAATTTAATACTTTTTTAGTTAGATTAATTAGTAATATATATGAATATATTTTAAAATGAATTAGTAACATGTTAAATTTAATTTAAACTTATTGAAAATTTATTGCAATGGAGCTACGGAGGTTCAATTTAGTATTTAGTATGTTAATAAGATAGTCTTGGTTGGTTATATATGTGTTTTTTTTTTAATTGCAGATTTTGGTTAGTCAATATTTTAGGGGAAACTCTGCCGAATTTTCGGTAGAATAAAACGTATTTGTCAAGAAAATTAACTCTTTTGATAATATATTTTAACGAATTAACTAATTTGTCGAAATTGGCTAACTCGTTAATGAAATCAGTAGTGAATTTGTATATATTAACGAATTCTAACCATTTTTCAAAATTAATACATGTCAATCACAATTTCTCTTTCATTCTTACAAATTCGCTCTCGAATCTTTCAAATATTAACGATCCACCATCAATTTCCTAACAATTCATCACTCTCAATTTCATAATAATTCACTCTAAATTTCAAATATTAACGATTCACTCTCAATTTTACCTCTCAATTTCCTAATAATTCATTCTTACAAAATGAATTCTAACGATTTAGTTTTATCTCCCAATTTCCCGTCTCATTCAGAAGAATGTCAAATCCAAGTAGGGACTGGATTACCGAGAACAATCGGTTGAGTTTGCAATATAAAACAGGGGTTAACGAGTTTATCTGCGTTGCAAGCAGACTCCCGAACGAAAACGGTCATTATCATTGTCCTTGTAAGTCTTGCAATAACGTGAGATGTCTGGACATCGGGGTCGTAAAGAATCACCTTTTGAACAAGGGGTTTACTCCGGGATACACCGAATGGTATCATCACGGCGAACGTCGAATGGTAGAAGATGCCAGCGAGACTAACCAAAGAGGAGTCGGTGGATTGCACGATGCTCTCCATGATATAATGGATCACGAGGACTTCGACGATTTTACGGATCCGACTCCGAGTGAAGTGCGTGCAGATGAGCAAGTTGAAGATTTGTTCGCTGAGTTGGAAGCAGAATTGTACCCTGGGTGCAAAGAGTTTTCGTCTTTGTCGTTCTTGGTTTCGTTGATGCCCATCAAAGTCACGAACCATTGGACGAACAAGTCGTTTACAGAATTGTTGCAGCTCTTGAGGAAGTCTCACCTAATTGGTAATCGAATTCCGGATGAAGAAGTGGATGAAGAAGATGAGGCGCTTGCCGTTTTTGAGGGAGACAATGTTGATGTCGATACTAACATTACATCGAGTGACAACGATGAATGACTAACACCATGTAATAACCGTAGTCGTCGAATAGTAATTACATAGTAATTAAAAATACTAACTACAATTCATTTTGCAGGATGTCTACTTCAGGTCAGGACCCATCAGGAGGAGAGCGTGACCCCCCGCAGATGCCGAGGAAGAAGCGGGGACCAACGACTGGCGTCGTTTCTGCGAGAGCTCGTGTTGGGACCCCTGGAGCGAACACAGTTCGCTACGATCAGACTGCGCATGCGTTCTACCAAGACGTCAGGGAGCAAAATCCGTTGATCGGGACGTTCCAAAACCGATTAGGAATCCTGATCAAGAGTACCATTCCAGTCGACCTCCCAGACTGGAATCATGTGCCTGCGCAGAGTGTGGCGGCTCTTATGAACTCGATTCATAACGAGTATAACTTCGTTTATGAACATCCCGAGAGTGGCGAGCTTGTGCCTGCAGATCCTATTCGCAACGAGATTGATATGGCTATCATTCGTGATGCGAAGAGGATGCGCCGTGGCCAAAAGTCGAGGTTGTCGCAGCTCTTCTTCAAGACATTTTGCGGGAGTAAGGATCTCGCTAAAAATGAAATTCCCGATGGCTACAACCAGGAAGCCTGTTTGAAAGCAATAGAGACGTTCGACTCGCCGGAGCATAAGGTATGAGTTGAACTTCCGATGGTTATTCGAATTTCTTAAAATTAAACTTAACGAATTTATGTCTTGCATGCGAAATCTCTCCACAACCGGGAAAATTCGAAGATGAAGAAGACGAAGGCGAGACAAGGGTCGCTTAGTTTTTTTGGTCATCGCTCGAGGAACGTAAGTCTCTTAATATTAATATGCCATATACATGTGATACATATTTTAATGTTGAAAAATTACAGCGAAGGGAAGATGGGAGTATAGGCTCGGCTTTAGCGATATGGTTAGAAAAACACCAGGACGCTAAGGGATTCTATTTTTAATTAAGAATTCTATTTTCAGAATATTATTTCTAATTCATTTAGAATTTTGTTAATTAATTTTTATTTAATTTTAAATGAATTTTAATTTACTTTTTTAATTTTGTATTTTTTTTAATTTAACAAACATATTCGGTGCGACATTGTCGCACCGAATACCATGACGCGAACATATTCGGTGCGACAACGTCGCACCCGATATGTATTTACCCGCCAATTTTATAAAATTTGGCAGGAAAATAGGTGCGACATGTCGCACCTGAAAGTGTCGCACCTAAATGTGTCCTTATTAGGTGCGACATGTCGCACCCAATATCTTCGGCGACGGGTTATCCGGTGCGACGCCGTCGCACCGAATAAACTTTTAGGTGCGACATTTGAAGCATTGGGTGCGACATTCGTCGCACCGGATAACGTATTTTGTCCTAGTGTGTACACAAGAAATAAGGAATTTTTATAATAAAAATTTAAAAATTAATATACAATATAGAACTAAGTTTTGGAAAGGGATTATTCCAAAAATATGACCACTTATAAAGTTTTTGACCAAAATTCAATAATTGTTTTTTATTTCAAAACTATGACAAAGTTTACCAATAAATACATATTTTATTGACATGTTTGTCAATAAAGACAGTTATATGTCACAAGTTTATCAATAAATAATTATATTTTTTTTAATAAAAAGTAATTATTGAATTTTGTCGAATACTTTCTGAATTGTCGTAGTTGTGTGTTAAAGTATCACGGGGTTCCATCTTAAAACCAATTGGCAATGAGATGAGTAACCCATGACCTTTATAAGCTCTTGTTAGTTCCCATTCATTTTCGATGTGGGATTCCTAACACGCCCCCTCAAGATTGCGGCTCTTTGCGTTCGCTCATCTTGGGCCGAATCCCAACGATTGGATCGGATACCCGTTTGAGCTTAATGGGCTCTGATATCATGTTAAAGTATCATGGGGTTCCATCTTAAAACCAATTGGCAATGAGAGGAGTAACCCATGACCTTTATAAACTCTTGTTAGTTCTCATTCATTTTCGATGTGAGATTCCTAACATTTTGTAATAATAGCTTTTGAAAATGAGAAACTCACGTAATTTCAAGTTTCAACAAAAAGGCCTAAGCCTGTTCTGGAGAATATGGGCCTAATGGCCAATACTCAAGTCCGTTTCTGTACTGATTTTCTAGGGTTTTTCAATTATATAACACTACATATACCGTTATGATATAAACCTCGGTCTTGTGGTTGTAGGATCTAATAATACCTTAACTACCTCAACCCCAACGGACGAAGAAAGGTGTTTCAGAAGAAAGTGAAATTTACACGGTAATACTCTTCCATCCGTAGTAGCTAGGTATTTAATAAAAACAAAACCAAGTATAAGTACACTTAAATTAAATAATAAGGGAATAGGGATAGGACAACTGAATAAGATGAGTTTATATTTAAAGAAGATGAATATAATCTACACAATGAGTTTACAAGCTACTTATTGATGAGATAAAGTGCAAAATGAGTTGTAGGGAGGCTGGTATTCTTGTGTCGAACTTACAGAACTTCGGCCACAAGAACTCTCGTCTATATTTCGAGTCTTATAATAGATGCAATTTCTCGCGTCTAAATATTTAGATTCACACTTTTAAACATGAGTCGATTTGCGTCTTTCTACCTTTAGTCGCGAGTTTTTAATCTTTTTATGAGACGGATTTTTTGCATCCAAAAGCTTGTTTTTATTATTTCCAAACATCAAATTTATTGTTTGTTAAATAACCAACGTTTGGTTAATTATAATTAATTAACCATTGATTTTATTAACAACAATTAATTGACAATTTTGTCCAAATAATTCATGTTGTCAATGGGCAATAATTATTCGGGCAAAATGTTATTTAATTATTGTTAATAGAATCAGTAGTTAATTAATTATAACTAACAAAACGTTGGCTATTATGTAAACCTAAAGTTTTTATATGGCTATATAGCTAACCTTAAATTTACTGAAAGATCTGGAAAATTTTCACACTAAATTATGAGAATTGAAAGCTGAATTCTTGAGAATTCAGGATAGAATGATTCAAAATAATGACGTAATGAAGCTTCCAAAGAAAGTTTTCGTTTAAACATTGTAAATCAAAAGAATATAGGATTTTGACAACAATAAAAAAAAATGAGAAATTGAAAAATCGACGACGTTCATGATATAATAATCAGAAAAGATTGTAATTCAATATAACAAAACAAAAATGTGATCAATTTACCATTCTAACTTGTTCGTGACATAAGAAATCGAAATTGAAAACGGCAAGAATAAAAGAGCGTATAAGAATATATGAGGTTATAATGACACCTACCTATCAGTACTTGAACTATTTGTTAATTAAATGAAACTTTGGGCAATGGTTAAGAGATTAGCTAGTTGTAATAGATTCTTCAACAAATAATATATATAATAATAATTTATCAGAAAGTAATTTGTTAAAGTTTCAGTACGATTATACACTTGAAACCATGGATGCATGCATGTGAATTGTGATATAGAGAATCTTGGGAGAGATAAGAGAAACCACAGAAAACAAAAGCAACGCAAGGAATTTTACGGTAGTGCCTATATATTCTTTCTTTTTAGCTTTAAAATGCACCTACGTGACAAATATACCCAATTTTAGACCCTTACACAAAATCCAAGGACGGAAATATCAGATATACCTTCACAAATTTGAAGGCATACACAATTCTTGTGCAGTGCAGGCTATGACCAAGACAAGAGAATCAGGATAATTGCAAGCTTCCATGGATGTCCAATCCATACCTCGTGGAGCTAATAATAACCTCAGATTTTTTAGGCATATAGTTTATTTCTGTCGCCAAAGAATTTTCGAACTATTGATTTATACCATGCTGAAGAAGAAGAAAAATAACTTTAATAAACCAACCTAATATTATAGTCATTATAATAAACCAACTTAATATGATTTTTTTAATTAGTTATTATATTAACTTTTTATTAATTTAAAATGACCATTTATTAAGAATAAATTATTATTAACTATGTAAAAAATTAAATAATTATTAAATATCTACCGCTTATTTAAATCATATTATTATCTCCGTTATACATTAAACACAAACTAGTATACAATTCCTTAAAAAGAGGTGAAAAGAGTATCACACACAATTATAAAAAATTCCTCTGTGTTAAGATAAACTCGTGTTAGTGAGCACAAGGGAAATATAGTGACATTAAAAATGTCCTCTTTTTTTTTTTTTTTTTTTTTTTTTTTTTTTCTGTCTCATGGCTTAATTTAGTATCCTAATTCTAGACCTGTATTCAACAAAGATTCCACTACTGCTCTAGCTAGTCTTTTTTTAATATTAGTTAATTTATTGTAAATCCAACCGCCTTTCCACTATCTTTTTATCAAAAAAAAAAAAAATCCTCCTACTTCTCCACCTTATAAAAACCCCACACAGAGGCCATTTACTAAGATTATTCCAAAAGCAAACCAATACCTCTCATCACTAATAAGAAGAAAAACAACTCCCATTATATCTCCAATCAATCATGTCATCAAAAAAGGCCCAAACTTGTAGCTCCATTGAAGGCCATTCGGAGAGCAATTTTTCCAAAGAGCTAGACAAGTTTCTCCCAATAGCCAACGTGAGCAGAATCATGAAGAAATCTCTCCCTCCCAACGCCAAGATCTCAAAAGAGGCCAAAGAGACCGTCCAAGAGTGCGTGTCCGAGTTCATAAGCTTTGTGACCGGCGAGGCCTCGGACAAGTGTCAAAGAGAGAAGAGAAAGACGATCAACGGTGACGATCTCTTGTGGGCCATGACCACCCTCGGCTTCGAGGGCTACGTGGGCCCACTCAAGATCTACCTCAACAAGTATAGGGAGATTGAGGGAGATAAGAGCAGCGTCATGGCTAGGCAAGAAGATCAAGATGATCAAGATCAAGACCAAGATCATGATGATCATCACAACAACTCTCCAGCTAATAATAATAATAATGGTAACAACGATTTCCAGGACTTCAATGCCGGGGCTTCTTTTTACTCTTTTGGTGGTGGCAATGATGGTGCTATTGATAAGCTTAGTGTAAGAAATGCATGGGATTATTAGTTAATTAATCATATTGATGTTATTTGATAGTGGCTATGGCTTCTCATCATCTTTATCCATAGGGTTGCTGGTATTATATGAAGATTATTCATTAATAGGGCTCGTATTATATATATAGCTTGGGTTGGGGTTTTCTTATGTAACTTCTCCATATAATAATATGCTAGATAGCTAGTAATTATGTTAAATTTTCAAGAACATATCCCATGTGTTTCGATGCTCTTGCGTTTTTCATCTTGTGAGTCACGATGGAGATTTCGTGGGAGTTTCAAGCCGCCGTGCGATGATGGTGAGCGTGAGCTTTCTTCAGAGTCGTTGGTGATCGATTCTCGCAATTCCTTCAACACGCTTTAGAATCCGATTAGAGATTCCGCCGGCAGCTTCGCCAGAATCTCCGAGAAGATAGATCTTCCGGCAATGTTGGGGCATTTCGGGTTTGAATAAGCTCATCTGAATCCCCATGACTATTTATAAATAAATATTTGAAAAGTGGAATAACTTCCTTTAGAATATATTAATAGAATTTTCTCGTTTATTATAACAAATAATTAGCAAACTCTCGATGAATTTCTAATGAGCCAACATTTTGTATTTTAGGCAAATAGCCAGTGTTTTGTAAGTTTTAAATAAATTTTAGATAAATAGTCAACATTTTGATAGAGCATTTCAGTCAATTTACGCGTGTAAATATTTAGTCATGGCTATTTACTAAAGAATTACCAAAAATTGGCTAAATGGCAAATCAAAATTGTAAATAAGGCTATATAAAGAGGTTGTAAATTCAGTCGATGGTCACTTATGAAAGAATGCCATATGAAATAAAATTGACTCTATCATGTATAACCACACCTGGGAACTAGTTGACCTTCCACCTGGAAGTAAAGCTCTTGATTCAAAGTGGATATTCAGGAGAAAGATGAAAGTGGATGGATCAATAGATAAATACGAGGTTAGACTTGTGATCAAAGGTTATAGACAAAAGGAAGGTCTAGAGTATTTTGATACTTATTCTCATGTGACAAGAATAACATCTATAAGATTGATTATAGTCATTGCCACTTTGCGCAATTTTGAAGTGGATGTGAAAACTACTTTCCTAAATGGTGATCTCAAATAAGAGATTTACATGGATCAACCCGAGAGTTGTGTTGCAGCTGGACAAGAGAGGAAAGTATGTAAAGTGGTCAAGTCTTTGTATGGCCATAAACAAGTCTCAAAGCAATGACATGAGAAATTTGACAATGTGATGATGTCAAATGGCTTCAAAATCAACGACTGTGATAAGTGTGTTTACATTAAAACCACTTAACACGGTTATATGATTATGTGTTATCTGTAGATGATATGCTCATTGTTGGAAGTAATGAGAGTATGATTAAGTCCACAAAATATATATTAAACTCTAGGTTTGATATGAAGGATTTTGGACTAGCCGATGTTATTTTGGGATCAAGATTAAGCGAACATCTAATGGACTCGTCTTAAGTCAATCACACTCTGTTGATAAAATTGTAGATAAATTGGCAAAGAATGATGATGGAGTCTCTAGAATTCCAATCGATGCGAGTCAACATTTGTCTATGAAGAAAGGAGATAACGTGTCTCAAATTAAGCATGCTAGAGTGATAGAAAATCTAATGTACTTGATGAATTATTCTTGGGATCGAATCTCATCTTGCTAGACAACGACTTTCTGGTTACCTTATTAAAACATGCTAAGAATCATAAATTAGTTGAATATGCATCAAAGGTCATCGGAAAAACACAAAAATCGACAAAAACTTCCCTGGAGAAGCTCGGAAATAATTGGAAAATGTTGGAATAAATACTGGAAAATTCATGACAACTTTAAGCCTAGGTTTCCTAATTTTTAATTAAAAAATCTAAAATGAAGTAGCTAATAAAGTATTCGTGTTAAATGTCTCTATTTTTTGTACTTATGATATACAAATCTTTATAGTAGTGTTTGTGAGTCTAGATAAGAAATCTATCTTTGAAACAATAAAAGGCCAACGAGGATAGAACAGCAAACGAACATATTGGAAACGACATTTAGAGTCTTCCCATATCATTGAACGACACAAACCACATATCTCTCTCTCTCAGAGTGCCGCACGGTCGTTACTCATTGACTAAATTATTTATTAATAGTTGTTTGTTAATTTTCAATTCAAACTCTTTAATTCTGTTTCGCATAGAATCACTAAATAGACTGCCGTACGTGTTATGAACAATCATTACGCCAGTGCATGATTAGTTAATTTTTACGCCAAAACAAATAAAATACCCAAAAGAAAACACGAATTAAACTCAAAACTGTTGATATTAACATGCTTGACAACTCTCTCGATTTACAAGATAGCCTGCTTGAAAATATACCCTCAAAATTTCAGATGACAGAAAAAGAAGCTAAAATCCATAGACAAAAAAAAAAAAAAAAAAAAAAATCACCTAAAAAAAAAAGTGCTAGCTAAGCTTGGAAAAAACTAGCACACTAAACCTAAAAAAAAAAAAAATGCATTCTTTAAACAATCTCAAGTTCACTTGGCTGGGCAACTTTGTGGTCCTCCTCAACTTCCTTGACTCCCCAGAAATAGTAGTATCCGTACAAGATGAGCTGAATGATAGCCAAGATCGAACCCAACCCATTGCACACCTGTGAAGAAACACAATACACATTAATTACAGCATGAAAAAAATATATATATAACATGAATTAATAATTTATATTAATTACGTACCAAGATGTAGATATCGAAGATGATGAGCGAGTAGGAAGTCCAGATGAAAGCGTTCAAGAGCGACGCCAATGAGAGAGTGAACGGCATGTACTTCACGCTCCTAGTCTTGATCACCTTGAACTACAATAACAACAAACAAATAATAAATAAAAAAAATAATAAAGTAGATAATAATTAAATTACTTAATTAAGTAAATTAATTATAATTACCATGACGGTGAGTGGCGCGGCGTACATGATGATGTTGAAGACGTCGCAGAGCACTCCGACGAAGAGCGACCTCCTCGTCGTGCCGTGGAAGGCCAACAGAGCCGCCGCGGCCACGGCGGCCCCGAAAGCCACTGTGCCGGAGAGTCCGTACGCCACTTTTTTCTGCTCTTGTGGTAAACAAATTAATGATTAAATAAGTAGTTAATTGAATTTACATATATATTTGTTTATTACTTACGCGTCCCTTGGAGTCGGAGTAGAGGAAGAAGATGGCGAGGTAGATGAGCTCGAGGGCGAGTCCGACGCCGTTAATGGTGACGACGAGGAGGCTGTCGGGATGGATGAACGGCATTCCGTAGAACACCCACAGAAGACAGTTCAGCACCGCCGCCATGTACGGCACCGGAGAAAACTCCTCCGTCGACTTCTTCTTTATTATCCCATAGAATGTAGGCCTGAATTATATTTGATAACAGAATGGTTTAATTAATCGCAGCCGTTGGAAGATAACTGAATCTCTAACTAACTCTGAATCCGACGGCTGAACTTAGCTCTCGCAATCAGAGATCGATCGATTTTTGCGATCCAGGCGAGTTATAAGTGTGATGAACTGAATTAATGGTAACTGTAAATTACTTACGCTGGGGAAAGAAAGAGTCCGAAAGAAATCACATTCCCTGCGTGAGCGAAAAAACGAGATCAATTTGATGAAAAAAAAGGATTATTATTATTCTGCGATGAACGATTGACGATTCAACCACGATGATCTGATCGAGGAAAGTTAAAACGAAACGAACTATTATTTGTTTGGAATCAAGAACAGAGAGAGAGAGATAGAGAGAGATAGAGAGAGAGAGAGAGAGAGAGAGTACTGACCAATGATTCCGACGATGGTGTGAAGAGCTTGAGCGGAAACCATGATTGATGAGTCTTGAGAGAAACAGAGAAGAAGAGAGAGCGATAGAGAGAATTGAGAGCAACAAAGAAAGAAACTCTCGCGTGGTAGAAGTGTTTGTGAATGGCGTGAGACCTCTATTTATAGTCTTTTTTGGGCTCGTCAAATATTTGTTGTTGCGCGGATTAGAAATCCGATTTAGTGACGCCATCGAATATTGCGATTTTAAAATTATTGTTATTTCAAATCTAATTGTATACTCGAATATTAAGGAGTTAAATATTTTCTTGTTATGATTTTGTTTTCACGTCTGAGTTAAATAATAATTGAAGTTATGTTTGACCTTATTAATTTTTCAAACTTTATTTAAATTGATTGTTGGATATCCTTTACACACAATATGAGTCGGATAATCGGATTGAGTGAGATGAACTGAGCTTTTCGCTTCGCTTGCTACACTCACTCTTGATTCCCGCCAAATATCTTGGGCTGGACTCTCTACTCATAGAAAGTCAAGCCCAATAATCTTTTACGTTCGTTTTTTTTTTAATAGTTGGAAGATGGCAAAATTACCTGTTTTATATATGATAATTTCAAATCTACTCTCGAAATTCCAAAATTAATGATTTTGATTAAATTTAGACTGATTTTCTTTTGATGGTTTCTCGACTTAAGAAATTATTTACGACCGAGCTTCTAAAACAAGTGAACAATTTGTTCGCAACGAGAAAGTCCAGCTCAAAACATGAGTAAAATAGTAATTAGTGTATACATTGTATTCATGGAATTAAATTAGTTAAGACGGTATTTCTAGCATAAAGTTCAAAAGCCGAAACTATAGGAAAACAATTCTCAATGTTTTATTCCTCACGTCATATATGATATAATACACAATTAGTTACATGGGAAATGGCCGATTCTACTACTCATTTCAGTAGTTTGGACCAAAATATAGAGTAGTATAATTTTGGACACTTTTAGTAGTGTTTTGAGGAGAGATAATAATTGGATACCCGGTTTGCCCTTTAAAATTTAATTTTGTTCATTCAAGCCCAAAACCAAACTTGCTCAATAAGAATTCAAGTACATCTTGTTTATTGTGTCATCACAGCTCTCTCTCTCTCTCTCATCTCTTTTTTCTCTGCGTGTGAAGGACGTTTGAACTTCCTCCATGAGATGTGTGTGTCTTTGAAGTCAAGTGAAGCTCTCGGCCACCTCGTCATCGTCTAAAAGTAAGCTTCTTTCGTTCATCTCCGTCGTCGTCTTCTCTCCTCTCTTTTTGTTTCTGGGTTTTCGTTCATCCTCGTCGGGTTTCTGAGTTTCTGGGTTTCGGAGAACATGTTTGTTCAACGTCATCCTCGTGCATCTTAAAAGAAAGCTTTTTTTTCGTCGGTCATCTTTGTTTTCGTGTGCTTGTTGTCTGGGTTTTAGGTCTTTGTCGTTCTGGGTTTGTTGGTGCCATTACCCGCCGTCTCTGTGTTGTTTGTTGCTGGGTTTTTTGTGTGTTGTTCTTCGTGTTTTTGGACGTTTGAGTTTTTTTCCGCGTTCTTGAATTGTAGACATACATGTCTACAGTCTCTGAAATTGTAGACTGTCCCCGTTATACGTCGTTATTGTAATTGTAGATATACATGTCTACAATTCTTGTAAATGTGGACATATCGGTGTACACCTTCAGCTGTTGTAGACTAATACGTCTATTACAACTGAAGTTGCAGACCTATATGTCTACAATTACAAGAATTGTAGACATGTATATGTACAATTGGTGTAATTGTAGATATACATGTATACAAATAGTCTCATTGTAGACATTTAATTTTTTTCATACACGATAATAACAATCAGATATGCGTTTTTGCTATGCAGGAATGTCAGTTGTAACAATTGTAGATATTATAGGTCTACAGTTACTACAACTGTAGACGTCGATATCTACAATTGTTGTTAACTGTAGACTTATAAGTCTACCGTTTATTACAGTTTATATTACAATTATACATATCAAGAGGAATTGGCGGCATAAATCATCAAACTCTTTCTCTGGACTCAATGAGAAAAACAATTTGAAATCCTTAAATAAGAAAAGGACCCCAAATTGCTTCTTATTTTTCTCGTCTGCTTAACTTCAAGTCACGATCTTGCAGTCATGGGAGAGCTTTGCTACTGTGGCATTCCTGTTCGCGAGTGCGCTTCGTGGACAATTTTGAATCCTGGAAGGAGGTTCCACGGTTGCATCACAAAAAAGGTAAGCCATCGAATCACGATTGTGAATCGCGTCTTTGTTTTCGCCGAAAAGTCACCTCTTTGTGTTTGTTTTCTCAGGAAGATGGTGGGTGCGGGTATTTTAAATGGATAGACCCAGAAATGTGCTATAGATCGAAGCAAATCATTCCCGGTTTGCTGAGGAGGAAAAACATGTTAGAATCCGAGAATGCGGGACTTCGAAGTCAAATTTTCAAGCTGAAGATGGCTCTGTTCGTTGTCATTGTCATTGTTGTAGTTTTTTACATGCTCTGAATATGTTTGGTTAGTCAGATAATAGCTGCTCGAATCAGATTTTAAGGTATCTGTTTTAAGGGTTTTGTAATGATGTAATGAAGATGATTTCAATGCAATGCAATGACAATTTTTGGTTTGAACTGATGCTTTTGCAGTGTTATGGTGGTGATGAATTTACAATGTTATATTTCAGTGAGACAGGGTTAATGATAGAATTGAATTATTATAGTTGTATGTCTTTTTTACGTCTTGAATGCATTACATGATAGAAGTTGTTCAAATTGTAGACATCATTGTCTACAATTAAACTGATTGTAGACATTTATGTCTACAATTGTGGTGATTGTAGACATTTAATGTCTACAATCAGTTCAAATTGTAGATATATATGTCTACAATCATCACAATTGTAGACATCACTGTACACATCTGTAGACACAGCCATAACAAATCAAAAGCATACCGAAGCCATACAGTCATAATAAAACAAAACAAAAGCATACGAAAATATATAGCAATGTTTAGGCATTCAAACTTCAAATTGTCATATAAAACCATACAAAAATATAAAACATAGTTTTAAAAGTAACTTCATAGTTTGAGATTTGAGTTCATGTAAACATAAAAATCTCAGCCCAAAGATGTCGGAAACTCGTTGTCAGATTCGTAGCCGGTCGCAAGTTTCACCGCCACATGGTCTCCTCAAACTTGTCCAATGCGCCGAAGAAGATGAAGTTGTGGTCCACAATCTCTTCTTCGGGGACAAATCTTACAAATCCCTGCATATGTCAAGAAAAAAATATGAAACTCTACACAAACAATCCTCATATCACCATAACTATATCTACACAAACATGTAATTGTAGACATTTATAGCTATAGTCACTAGACATAAACATCTACAATTCTAGTGACTATAGCTATAAATGTCTACAATTACATAAATTATAACCTATGAAATCTTCAACACACAGAATATGCAAATCAAAGAATTCTACAATCACATAAATAATAACCCAAATTCAGCTTTGCATGCCATAAAAAAGTTACCCAAAATGCTCAAAGTGAAGAAATGTACCTCATTTACAGTTGCTTTTCGTTTTCGGAGCTCAAATGGCGATGTCTCATCTTAATTTGACGCCGGCAATTCAGTGACTAGTTTTGGTTTCTTCACTCGACGAGACGTTGTTGGCTTCTTGGCGGGAGACTTTTTCGCTGGAGAGACTTTTCTTCAGCGGCGTCGGACCTTTCTTCGTCGTCCTTGATTCTTCCGAACCGGCGCGTATTTTTTGGTCGTCATTTTCTGCAATTTAGCGTTTGAAAAAAGGTGATTCGTAGAGATTTGAAAGAATAATGAAGATTAGCAACGAACCTGAGATATTTAGGAGAGATTAGCAACGAACCCGGAGATTTCGACGACGTGGATGAGGATTTCCGCGATTTCGGCGAAGTGGGTGAGGGTTTTAGAGAGAGAAAGAGTCGGAGGAGAGATGAGAGAACGTGAACCAAGAAGATGAAAATGGGTTTCATTTGAGTTTTGAAATATTAACTGACGCTATTGTTTAATGAGGTATTTTTAAAACAAAAAATAAAGTCAAGGGCAAATATGTACTTGCTCACTTAAGCAACTACTAAAAGTGTCCAAAACAAGAAACTCTACATTTTGGTCCAAACTATTGAAATGACTACTAGAATCGGCCATTTCCCTAGTTACATTGGATTTTTAGTGGAAAAAATAACCCCGTTACAGAATGGGAAAAAATCGCTATAACAACAATAGTATTGTATTATATTATATTATATTATATACAGATATCAACAATAGTATTTGAAATCGCTATAACATAAATAATAATGTATTTGATTTCAAACTGTAAACAACGTAAATATCGCAAGGTATTTGTCACTTGGGAAAAAAATCAAGCAAACATAAAAATCCTAGACTCCCAAATACATAAAAAAAAAAAAACAATAATAATAAAAATAGTGATAATTCTTATAATAAAAACTAAAATTGCAATTTTAGTTTAAAATCATGCAAGTAATTATCGCTTGGGCTTGTGCTCAGGCTTGTGAGTGATATCGAAATCAACGTGAACAAAGGCTCTCTCGACTTCGGGAAGCTTTTCAATCTTCTCTTGAAGCGTCTCTCCGATGGTGTGAGCCTCACTGAGGGACATTTGTCCGGGCAAGACTATGTGAGCCTCCACAAAATAGTTGAGGCCGAATTTATAGGCTCGCACGGTCTCGATGTGCTTGATTTTGTGTTGGTGGTTCCAAATCAGATACGTCAGTTTCGCAAGATACTCAGCCGGTGCGGTTCTTGCGATCAACGACCACACGTTTTCCATCACCGTGTTTGCCCAGTTGCCCATTGTGTACAATGCAATCTGAAATTAAGAAAATATTTCATAAACATTATTTTTTATATGATAAATAGCTCGTCTAATTCAAATTTTCATCTATCGTAGGAGATTTGACAAAATATCACAAGGATCTAATTTTTGTGATTGTTCAAAAATTAGTTTATGATTTTGATATTTGTTTGTTTATAGAATATTTTTAAATCGCTATAAACATTGAGATTATCATGAGATTTTGTGTAAAACTCCAAAGGTATTCGAATTTGAGTGTTTAAACATATGAAAAAAAAAAAAATTTAGGTATATGATTTTAGAGTGTTGCATAACAGCAGCACTTGTCAAAACATCAACGGATGCTTTTTGCTTACAACGTACTGGAGATTACTGCGACCAACAGAAATATAAAAGAGAAATTGTCCCATTTGTCATCAATTTCATAACATTTTTCCACTTTCCACAAAAACACTAATTTTTCCCAAAATGCCACATGAGATGTCAACATTGAAAAAAAAACTTTTTCAATTTTTTCAAAATTTTGAAATTTATTGTATAAAAAATTGGGATTTCAAATTTTTCCATAAACATTTGTGAAAAATTTCCATCAACTACCCAAATTTCTTTAGTATTAAGCTATCAAAATTCAACTTAAATCAACATTTCAAACTTATAAAAAAAAACTGATAGACTTACTAGGATGGCTCCGAGAGGGTCGATCCACCAGTAGAAATGGATGGCTAAAACGGCAGCGGCGAGACCAATTGAGTTGGTGATGACATCAAAAAAATGATCTTGGGCATAAGCTCTTACTATTCCATTCTCAAATCTCCTACAATAAACCATTAACACAAATTTCACTGCTGTCACTGATACCATTATCCCTATCATCCATTTCTCTTTCACTGGGTCTCTCTCTGGCTGAGTCTGCAAAATATTATACAGCTCTACTTTGTCAGTATATTTTTTTAATCAGGGTCAATATGTAAATAATTAAATACTATGCCTAAGTAAAATAGAGATTAATTTTACTTATTTATTTATTGTACCTTGCTGATTAGTTCACGACCAGATTCAAATAGCACTTGTAACCCAAGAGTTGTCATCACTGATGCGAAAACAACAATTCCCTGTAGATAAATACATAATTTGGGACATTAATAAAATATGTGTCCATAAATCATAATTTGTAGCCATTAAGTGAATAAATATATGAAGCAATTAAGAAGAAGAAGAAAATTGGAAATTATATGTCTTCGTTAGAAAAATATGCCGCCTCTTAATTTATTTATTTTCCTTGAATGTAGTGACGATGAAGTTATTTCATTTACGTCCTATACATAACTAAGATCAGAGTAATCTTTTCTCATGCCATTCCGAGACAATATATGATAGCTTAATGGTAAGTACCTCAACGCGGGTATGGAGTTTGGCCTTATCGGGGTGAAAGTTGTAAATTTATAAGGGACATGTAAGAAAAAAATATTCAGGATGGGCAAATATAATTTTTTTATTTATAAATATAAAATATTAGGGTAATTTTTTTAATTTTTTAAAAATTTAGTGGTAAACAATTTATTTTTAAAAGTTCAGGTGGGCATTGGCCCACCCTGAACCTAAGGTAGCTCCGCTCGTGATTATAGGGGAAGCGGGGATAATTTGAATAAAAATCTCATAAGGACCTAATTTGAAATTTTTTATGTACATTATTTTGAATATTGAATAGTATAAACTTAAAGAAAAAAAACATTTGGGAGCGGGCGTATGTGTAGCATTATTATTAGATATATAGCCATATGAAAACTCAAGCTTTGTCAAATAGTCAATTTTTGGTAAATTTTAAATAAATAACCACGATATTTTATTAACAAATCCAAAAAAGCATTATTAGTTGTAAATATTCGTTAATAATTGTAAATAACCATCATGCTCTAATGACATAAATAGAATGCTAAAAACGTCAAAACAATGTCACATCGTCATAATGACTAGTTACTTAAAATTTACAAAAGATTGACTATGTAGGAAATCTCCAAATTAACTGAACAGTTAATTTAATTAATTTCGGTTTGATGGACTATTTTTATAATAAAATGAAACTTGAGCTAAATCCTTAAAAGGGTGTAGAAAAATGGCTAGTTGCAACAAATACTTGTAAATATTAATTAGTCAAATATTATGTCTTACCACGGGTTGCATCCGGCTCTTGCCGATGGGGTAGCGCAACTCGTTAGGGTTTTTCATTGCGTTAGCCGTAAACCAAAGAATGAAACCGGACAAGAGGTCTAACAAAGAGTCAAGTGTCGAGGCTATAACTGCTAGAGATCTGCTCTCAACCGACGCATAAACTTTCGCTACAAACAACACCAAATTCGCTATGTTTGACACATAAATCGCCATCCTCTCACCCTTCGCTACGTCTTTTAGTTCCTCCTGCGACAATATTAATATAAATTTTTATATATGCCAAAAATAAATTATTGTATAACAACTTAATATTATTTTTCTAGACCCCAAGGAGCTAGTAGACAGCCGTATCATTCTCACTTTTTCCAAAATTTAGAAGGCTACCTTCAAAAGGACCCAGTATACGGACATCATTGTTTTCTAAAGAGCATGATATGCAAATAATTTTGTTTTCTAAATTATATACATTCCCGTGTGAATTTAGATATTTTTATTATTTTGTATTCTGACATTTTGTGTTAAAGTTTCTTCAACAAAAAAAAAATCAAACTTATAAACATTATATGTTGGTTATTCAAAATAAAAATTGCACAGAACTAATTAAAAAGGGTGTGGAAGTCTCAAAATTAATAACTATATACTAACCTCTGATAAAGTTCCAGGGAAAGTTCCCAACTCAGTAAAAGAGTCAACTTCATTGAATCCCTTGAGAACCTTATCCTGCTTCTTGTAATACGCTGCAATCTTTTTCTTCCTCCCTGAAAATTAAATGTATTTTTCATTTAGAAATAATAAATATTTCCCCACATATTAATCAAAAGAAACTTAAAAAAAAATCCTCCTTAATTAGACAACATTAAAAATAAAATACCACATAAATTAGATTTTAAAAAGCTGCATATCTCAAATATATACGTATTTGTTAGATTATAAGCACAAACTGTTGAATTGTAAAAGTTAAGACATAAATATCAATAGTAAAATTTTAGTGGGTAATTTCCAAAATAGTAAAATTAAAATATCTAGTGAGTCTAATCTTCATATAATATAATTATAAAACCTATTTTTAGCTTACTCAATGAGTTGATAAGATAACATAAGCCGAATTGCGAATTCGTATGCTTTTCGGGCAACTTGTAATTGTCCAAACTAAGCCGCCAAGACGGTTCGCTTGGTGATTCCCTCGCTTTCTCGTGAGCAAGTGCCTCTGGCGATAGCAACTCCATTCTATAATCCGATGAATCGGTTCGAAGTCCGTCCCCGGATGTTTCCATTTTTTTTAACCTTAAGTTGACCCTAAAGTAATGTAAAATTAAATATAGACAAAATTTTTGTGGTAAGGATTGGTTTTGTCTGAATGAGATTATTAAAGGGAGGATAAAAATAAAAGAAAATAGAGCTCAAGCAAGACTACTAATTTCCAGAAAAATTTATAGTCTATGTGTATATATAGACTAATAAAACTTGAAGGAAAAGACAAGAGTGCTTGGTTGGTCAATATAATGCCTTATCAAAAGAAAGAGCATGAAAAATGTTGTTGTGTTAGATAGACGCTGGCCAGATGTGCAAGAATGAGACTAGACTTTTTCTTCTCAGCCAATAAAATCGAACTTAAAAATAAAAATTATAGACCCTTTTTTCTTTTGAAAAATATGGTATTTAGTCTCCTAGATGATTCATTTTGGAGCGCAATTTTAAGTGAAACTCGGTTATTAAATCGGACATGTAAATCGAATTCTCATTTCGCTTTCGTGAGAGATATGCAATTGATTGTTATTTGTCAAAATTTGAGCTGAATTGAATGACAAACTGATGATGAAAAAAAAAAAAAAATAGTCCCTGAACTAGGATTGTGAAATAAAGTTGAAAAACCGAAATTCTATATTGTAAGGTATTTTAATAATGTGGGATAGCTTATAATGAAATCAATAATTTCTAAGATGTATTTCATGAGGTACAAAGTGCTCACACACGTCATGGACGACGCAAATGTGAAATTAGAATAGTTTTTGCTGATTATTTTCCCACACATACATCCTCCAAAATAAAAATAAAAAAATTGGGAGGTTTTTGTTCGTTTGTACGGTTATTAATGTAAACATAATCTTCAACCCAGGAGATAAATATATTTCAGGGAGGAAAATAAATAAGAAACAATGGAAAGAAGCTTTCATCGTACGTGTACGTGATATATATATATATATATATATATATATATATATATATATATATATTTTATTAAAAAATTTAACGATATAAGCCACACAAACATAAGTGTTTGCGTTTTAGCCAACGTCTTGTAAATTTTTCGTAAATAGCCAAAAACTATTGTAAATATTTCGTAAATCATCATATATACTAGAAAATTACTATGCGTTTTTATTATCATTTTGATAGCATAAATAAATTTACGTGACTATTTACAAAAAATTAACGAAACGTTGGTTATTTCAAAATTTATAACGTTTCATATGGCTAGATAACAGAGTAAAAAATGCACAGTAAATTTCTAATAAATATGACTATTTACGATATATATTTACAATAGTTTTTTGTTATTTACAAAAAATTTACAAAATGTTGACTAAAACGCAAACGCATATGTTTATGTGGCTTATATCGCTAAATTTTTGTATTTTTATTTTATCAAACCTATTTCATCTATTTTTATTTTATTATGTATGGTGTGAAGATTACTTGAGGCATTTGATATTAAATAATATGTACAACTTTAGACAGCGTGAATTGTACTAGGTTTGCTCTACCTGGCATCTTTCATGAAATTTAAAGGTAGTTAATTAGTCTATTGTATACAAATTAAACAATAACAAAAAAATGCAAAAATGATTGGTCCAGAGGACCAGAATTAAATATGAGCAAGCGTGATTGGTACTAGAATACAAGTTACGTTCAAGTTACGTAATCTCTGTATACGTATTTTCCCTTCATTTTCTTAATAGTTACGTACAGCTACTAGAGAATTAGTATAAATATGAACCTCAAATAACCTAAAAGGAGGGTCACTCAACGGGAAGCTTGGAGGCTGTTGCTGCAATTTCATTCCTCGCAAGGGGAACCAAATATAGCACACCTTCTTTCTCGCAACTCTTTTCAATTTCAATCCGATGTGTGTTGGATTTTAGAATATCCTTTATGTATTTCTCATGTAATCTTGGCGGATCTTCCGTCCATTCATCAATGAAAAGGACTACTCTTGACTAAAAAAAAATTGTATAACAAAATCGATTGTATATGAAATAATATGTAATAATTAAAACTAATCTCTTATAATAAGGAATAAATTCTACGTTCACCTCCAAATTGGAGGTCGTTAGTTCAATCTTCACTCGCAACATCGAATATATCGATGAAATCTATTTAATAAATGGCATGATTTATTGAACTTAAAAAGTCAAATGATAGCTATTAAGTGGTTTAACAAAAGGAAAAAAAAAGTGTACATAATAGTCATTTAAAACTAATTGATTAACAAACTAGTAAAAGTTTCAAATTTTCAACAACATAGTCAAAATTATAATGTCATTTTTTTTACGCTATCATTAAACTTTTTGAAGATTTGTATAAGTAGTTTATCACGTCAAAACATTTAATCACATGGCAAAAAAAATTATTGAATATATGGTCATTGCACATTTTGGATATTTTACTCATTTAAGACAAACTTCAACTATTTTGCAAATATATCAATTTCAATTGGCTATTTAATCATAACACGCAAAAAAATGAAAAATATAGACTATTGAGAATTTTTGGTCGAGAATTTCAATAAAAGCGATTGCAATAACTATTCATCTTATTTATTATGCCACGTGTGAAAAAATGACTATTTTTAAACAAAGATGAAACGTTGGTTATATAGTAATTCATATGTTTCAAGTGACCTAGTCAGTATGATTATCCATATGAAAATATATTTTTAAATATCTATGTTCCAAACTTAAAAAACTACACAAGTATTATGCAGATATAAAGTAAAAAAAAATGAAATATATACTTCTTGGAATAATAATTAGGCTATTTGACATGTGTTGATGAGTGATATTTCAATTCAATACATATTATAGAGAAAAAAAAACAATGAAAAACAACAACAAACAACGAAATAATGCACAAACAATAAATACGTAAAAAAAAAACAACGACAAAAAGTTGCTAAAAACAATTACGAAAAACTTTGGGGCCGTTTGGTTTAGTTTTCTAAACTCGTTTTCTGTTTTTAAATTCTGTTTTCTGATTCTAATTTTTAAATTTAAAAAACAGATTTAGAATTACGTTTCGGAATATTTTAAATGTTGTTTGGTTATGTTTTCCATTCAATTGTATAGAGATAAAATAGAAAACAACTTTTCATTGTTTTCTGTTTTCTAAACAAATTTCAAAGAAAACAGAAACATGATTCTAAATCTGTTTTCTGAATTTATAACCAAACAGTTTTAGAAAAACTGTTTTCTAGAATTTAGAATCAGAAAACAGAAAACAGGAATGGAAAACTTAACCAAACGGGGCCATGTGTTTGGTAGTTAACTCAAAAAGTTTTTGTTTTCTGTTTTCTAATTTTTGTAGTTGTACTGAAAAACTGTTTTGTAGTTGTTTTTAAAAAGCTGTTTGGTACAGTTTTCATTTTTGTTTTTGAGAAAGTGAAAAAACTGAAAAAAGTGTTTGGTATAGTTTTCATTTTTGTTTTTGAAAGAATGAAAAGAGAAGATGAGGAGAAAGAGGAGAGAAGAGAAGAATTTTTTTTTCAAAAACACATTTTATTTGTTTTCAGTTTTCTTTACTTTTTTCCAAAACAACTTCAAAAATTTTTGAAATTTTTTTCCAAAAACTTAAACCAAACATGTTTTCAATTTTTGTTTTCAATTTTTTCAACTCAAAAACTAAAAAATTGTTTTTGAGAGGAATACCAAACATGGCCAATGAACCGGAAATGCGGAGAACCTAACAATCACTGAAATTTTATGATTTTCGACAGTCTCTCGAACCTTGGATCCAATACTAGAAGATAGGGGAAGAAAATATTACAACCAATAAATTGTCAAAAATTTGTGCATCGGCATGTGGATTTGTCGCTGAATTGTTAAAAGAAAACACATAACACATACATGTTAGAAGAAACCACATAACAAATTGTGTAGTCCGCTTAAATCTAAGTTAATTTCTACTTTCATTCTGCTCGGAATTCAGTGTTTGAATGGAAAAAGAATTCTTTGCAATGTTGACAGGGAATTCTATTGTGTATGGAAACGAAAATTTCCAGTTCCATATATATATATATATATATATATATAAAATTATACTTTTACAAAAGATTAAAATGTTGTATTTTTCTAAGCAAGGATTATAATGTAAAAGTGAGAAAATAAAGAATAATTTTTTTTAAAACTTATAAAATATTACAACTTATATATGATGGGAATTTTCTCAACTAGAGAAATCTCACACGACGCAAGCGAACATGTCGTCAAGTAATAGAGTGCAAAAGCACGGATATCGATCCCACAAAGACTCTAGACTATTTTCGAAGCGAACTCACTAGCTTTCTTTTTCGAGTTATGGAAAATGAAAAATGGGGGTTTTTGATTGTTTTGTGAACAAGATGAAATGTAAATAAAAGTGAAAGCACTATTTAAACACAAGTTAAAAGGAAGGGGTACGATTTTGTTATTTCATCGAGTCGGTCGGTCAAGATACGATTCTAAGCTCGGGTTTAGAGTGTTAAAACTTAGTCTCAATCCCTCCTATAACATTCACTAATCTCTCTCGAGTCTTTAGGAATCTAGCTATGTGTCAAACTTACACCTCTCGGTTTGGGTTCTATTAAAGCACAAAACCGCATTTAGCCCGGGATTTCAAACAACTACATCTACCCCCTAGTCTTTCTATAGCTCTAGGAAGGTTAATGATGGGACGGGTAGAGCTCACTCGTTTATTACCTCTCGGTGTCTAAACTCGTCTAAGATTCACTAACTAGGTAGCTACTCTAATTAGCGCTAACACACGCCCCATACCCATAGAATTCCACTCTCAACCCAACCATGAAGCACCAATCTAATCCAAATGTTTGACCAACCAACTCAACTACTCAACTACATCGCACCCCAAATCTACTTAGCTACTCATGATTAAGAATAAACAAAGTAAAATTGAAATAAGTAAAAGAAGCAAAACAATAAAGAAACAAGACATTGAATGCTAATCTCAACAACCAAATAAATATATCATAAAACTCAACCACTACTTCAATATTCCACTTAGATAAAACAATAAACTTATCACAATGCTCAAATGACAAAGGTAATCAACAAAACCCAAATAGAATACTTGAAAGCTTAAAATATGTTCAACAAGCAAAAAGTGGAGTAAATAAGTAAAAAACAATAAATAAAAGAGATAGAGTTTAGAGTGAACAAATGGAGGTGATGAGGATGATGGAGGTTGTCACTTCTCCCTCTTCTTCTTCACTCCCAAGCTCAAGAGCAAAATGGGTGTCAAACCCTAGCTTTCTCTCTCTCACTTTCTCTCTCTAAAGTTTCAAAAACCAAAACAAAAGTGTTCTATTCTAAAGCTTCCCCTTTTCCTCTTTGAATAAGTGTATATGAGGGTTTAGGAAAGGTTTTCGGAGCAAATAAGGACCCTTGGATGAGATCCAAGGGCCAAAAATGATCTAAAAGACGAGCTCCAAAAAGTGCTGAAAAAGCAACTGGCGCGGTGCGCCACATAACGGCGCGGTGCGCCACTCGTGAATTTTCTGAAGGCGCGGTGCGCCACATAACGGCGCGGCGCGCCACTCGTGAAATTCTGAAGGCGCGCCGCGCTTCTCTTGCGCGTTGCCCGCTCGAGCTCTCGGTGTAAATTTTGGCACCAGGGTGCGGCGCGCCATGTTTTAGGCGCGGCGCGCCTCTCGAGAAACGTTGACTCCATTGACCGTCGTTGACCGTCGTTGACTTTTGTTGACTTGACTTCAAATGACCATAACTTGCTCGATTTAGCTCCGATTCAGCCCGTTTTCGCACCACAACCTTCTCATACTCTCTCAAACCTGAAAATGCAATTAAAAGTACAAAATAATATCAAAAACATTAAGAACAAGCTTCGATTCTTATCTAAGAGTCATAGATAAGTGTGAATGAATCTCACTTATCAATATACTAAATTTATACATGAAAATTACATATTAAAACTATATTAATATTACAAACAATATATGAAGAAGAAAAAAAGTTGAGAAAAAAAATAGTTTTTACTAAAATTATATATGAAAAAATTAGAAACTTTATAATAAAAATAAATATATGAGAATATTGTCTGAGAATGAAAGCGAAGAGATTATATGAGAATATTATAAGGAAATAATGTGAATGAAGTCGATATTTATAGAAGAAGAAAAAAAAAGGTTAAAAAAATAAAAAAATAAAACAACAACTGAAATCAACAGAAACAACAA
The DNA here is from genome assembly GCF_054948205.1 of Urtica dioica subsp. dioica. NCBI lineage: Eukaryota > Viridiplantae > Streptophyta > Magnoliopsida > Rosales > Urticaceae > Urtica > Urtica dioica. The sequence goes on from NC_142767.1 coordinate 16,418,624, forward strand.
AATGAATAATTCATTTCATGCGCTGGAAGAAAATTTCTATTCCTCTACACTGGCCAGAAAGAAAGGAATTCCTCTCTATTTGATAACACAAGTTGACAACCCTGAACACATTCGCTTAATCAGAGTTAAGCATATGGTCCCCAACTGCCCCACTTCTTAATTACAAGTTCAAAACTACATGCTATGTGTTATTTTATTTCATATTAAGTAATTCTATTCTTTTTAAAATGAGTGTTATAGTTATATAGTTATTTGCTTATAGCGTTTTGTAAATTTTTTATAAATAATTAATTCAATTTATTTACGGAGCTAAAAAAAAAACTCAAAATATACGGGAATGTTTTTGAGTATTTTTGTCTTTTTGAATGCCGTAAATAAGTTGAGGTGACTATTTACAAAAAAATATAAAATGTTGACTATCTAGCAATTCTTAGATTATCGGTTGTCATTTGACTAATTTTTTGTTTCAAAATTGACTTTGGTGTATTACTAGTGAATTTTTTCAAAGACATTAGTGGATTGAAATATGTTTGCGTACAATAAAATATGATTTTCTGAAAATTAATACAACAAGTTGAAATATTATAGTGGCTCTGGCTCTAGAGTCTAGGCGAGTTGAATAAATGAACTACTATATGGTAAAGAAATGAACTACTATATGGTAAAGAAATGAACTAAATACTAAAGACAAATCTAATTATAATCACAAAAAAATAAAAAATAAAAGAGAATAGAGAGACAAAAACACTTAATAAGGCCAACCTAGCCCGACATGGACATTTTCACAGACCGAGAATTGTGAAGCCAAAGCCAAGGCCAGAGTGTTTCAGTGGTTGTCTGAGAAGAGAGAAAGAGAAACCGTAAATCCAAAACCCTAGCTTTCTCTCTCAAGTCAAGAACCACTTTCGCTCTCGCTCTTTTTCTCTCGGGATTGAGAAATTCGCCTCGCTCTTTTCCTCAACAGCCAGCGAAGATGGTAAAATTCCTTTTGCTCCGTGTTTGATTTTGGATTAATCGTTTCGGAGTTTATTGTGCTTTCGTTCTTCTTTTCTTGTTTTGGAATTCACTGCTTGTGTTTCATTTTGTTAATCTTCGTGACTAGGTTTCAGTTTTTGAATGGAAATTTATTTGTACCCGATCTATGAAGCTGAAAACTGATTGTCATATTCGTCAATTGATTCTGTGAAATTTTCAAGGGTTGGAAGATATGAATATTTTCTTCTTAATCGGTTAAGTGTTTATAGCGATAGAAGAAATGAAATATCTCTTTCGTTACCTCTGTTTGTTTATTTATTTATTTTTCTAGAGAATAAAGAAATGGATTTATACTTGCCAGTTAAAAATCTAACACACAGCTTATTGGTTGGACGAGAGTTTATATATTTTATTCATGCCCTTATGAACTATGTTCATATATTTAGTAAGATTTATAGGTTTTTTCAAACTCCCAAATAAAGAACTCTAGATATGATACGATGTGTACACTTCTTGAAAGTGAAAACTTGGAAGTTGTGTGTAAATAGTCATTGAGACCTGTCTATATTAGTTCCTGCTTGTATAAATTATGCTTACGAATCTTTTCATCAAGCTCGATTCTCTGTTTCATAAAATCTATCTGAAGGGAAGTTACAAAAACAGCATCCACCATGAAATGTTTACTTCCGCAGCGTTTTGCTATACAATTTTGTTCTGTGGAATGAATCAAGGTGTTCGGTTTGACCATATTAATTTGTCTTCCGGTTGAGTTCGTTCGTGATTGTGTTCTTACACTTATTGTATTGTCCCTTTTAGATTTGCCATCCTCTTCAATGTATCTTTTGCCTCGTTCCTCTTAGCACTTCCTTCAGTTTTCTATAAAAAGAAGGCTATCCATTTTTTATTCTTTTGTAATCGATTTCATTGAGTTGATCGGTTAATGTTCCTTTTCCCTTCCTCTTTATATGATTATTTTGTGTTATTTACAGCACAAGTTTGGGAGGGGTCACCGTGACAAAGTCCAGCAATTCATGATGATAACTGGTTCCAGGTAACTTATAGTAAATCTTAATAAATTTCCTCTGACTGTTGCATATTCTTTTTAATTAAGGATATAAGTTAACTTTACCGTCTATTGTTTCCTAGCTTATGACTGAATTTTCTGTAAATTTTAATTTAATGTTTGAATTGTGCTGGAATATTTCTATTTTGCAGTGAAAAACTTGCCCTGCAGGCTTTGAAGACCAGTGATTGGCATCTTGAAGGCGCATTTGATGTATTCTACAGCCAACCCCAGACTAAGTCATTTACTGATTCTAGACACTTGGAGGAGCTTTACATGAGATATAAAGGCATGGTTGAAATTCGCATTACTCCTAAATTCCTTCATGGCATAAAGACACATTTTTGCAGTGTTGGGTATTCTCGGGCTTTTTGACGCTGTAACCTTTAGATTAGTTGTATAAAGTTTGAATTCTTGATGGTATGTTTTGTGTTGCGAGTTTTCGATCTGATGGATATCATACTATTTGTCAGACATGAATATCCTTGCTAGATGTTTATGAAGGATTTGTTTTTCGATTTAGTAATTCAATTCCACCCTAAAAGAAACTTAAGTGTTGTCAACATGCGTGCTCTTTTCTCTTCTTTCCTTTCTCTCATGTTCGGTTCTATGAAACGAAAGAGGTATTTTAGAGCCTCAATCGAAAGCTGTTGTGAAATAGAGCTTATGATTCTAATACCATATAAGGGCTTGTTCTCTCATCATCTAAGCTTTTGAGTTGTTTTTTTTTATTTTTTATTTATTTATTTTTTTTTGCTGAGCTGTGAAGATGTATTTGCTCGCTCAAGTCTTAGGTCAAATCCCTCTGGGCTCCCTTCTGGTTAATGACGTCAACAAGTGTTCAACTTTGTCCTTTTGAAACAAATTTTACCTGATTATTTCTCTTATTTTAATTTCCTGTATGTTTTGTTTTGTTTATTTTGTGTTCTCTATAATCTAAAGTACCTCGTGTTTTTAGCTGTATGAATTTTTCGATGATGGTCAAAAGTTTCAGTTTATGGCTAAATAAGTTAGTCAACAGCGAACAATCGTAAAAAGAATTTGTCTGTAGTTAGATTTTATCTTTTTATTTTTTTATTATTTTTTTTATTTTGTCACTTTTCTCATTTCTTGATGTGAGAATGTAAATGGGTTTATAAAACTCAACTTGTTTGTTATTGCAGATCAGTATAGTGATATGATACTCGCTGATGGTATCACGCTCCTTTGCAACGACCTTCAGGTAAATCTTTCTGATAGCTATAAATCTTTCCGTTAAAATCTACAATAAATTTAAGTTTTCATCCGAGTTTCTATCATGCTTTTTTTCCAGAAGTTCATGAGAAGCAGCCTAGATCTTGTTCTTTCATGTTTTATATTTTGTGCTTTTATACTTCAGAGATTTCAGTCTCATCTAATTTTGATTAAAAAAAAAAGGATTAACAATTATACTGGAACTAATGTCTGTTAATGAATATTGCACAATTTACATTAGTCAAAATGATCAATGTAATGTTTTTGTCAAGTCTTTCCCATATCAAGAAGTTTGACTTATACTGCCATTATCTTTTCTTTTATAACATTGTCTCATTTTTGTTCTGTACAGGTGGATCCTCAAGATATAGTTATGGTATGTGTTCTTACCATATGGACCTCATTTCTCAGTTTCTTAGTTTCGTTTTGCCTCCAAATTTGCAAATCTGTTTTATTACTGATTGGCTTTGGAAATGAGACGGATGAGAAACTTACTGCTTGAACATGTATACAGGCTAAGTATCTTTGGTTTAAAATGCAGTGACTTATGGAGCCAGTTTTTTATTTCTAGTTGGCTAACACATGAATGCGTATAAGCTGTATATGATCCAATCTATTTTATTTGCTAATTTTATGTTTTTTTTTTTGCCTTGATATGTTGGTTGTAAAACAGTTGGTTGTTTCATGGCATATGAAGGCTGCCACGATGTGTGAATTCTCCAAGCAAGAATTTGTAGGAGGATTGCAAGCACTAGGGTCAGTGTCAAGTGTTGGATGTATTGTTTTTATTAACAAGTAAACATGGTTATTATTATCGTTTTATTTTTTATTTTCCATGTTTTAAATGTGCTAATGACAGGATAGATACTTTGGAAAAGTTTCGCGAAAGAATACCATTTATGCGCACCGAGTTGAATGATGAACGTACGTGTGATATATCTTCCATTGTCGTATTTGCTGAATATGCATACTATGTTTGGATATAAGTTATAATGTTATATAACTAAGCAAGTAAAGCTCAAGTATTTTTGTTTTTAAAATAACTTTATGTACAAGCCGCCCTTTGATGAAGTGTAGTCTACATTCCTTTCAGAAAAATTCCGAGAGATATACAACTTTGCTTTTGGCTGGGCGAAAGAAAAGGTACCATATGTTTAAACCACCAGTTATTTTTTGCTTAGCTCAAGATGGAAGTTTCAATTTATTCTGGATATGATTTTCGAATTCTTTCTGATATACTTGATGTTCGGGCGATTTTCATAACTAGATACCAAATTAACTGAATCGTGCACGCATAAACTCATGTTTTTTGTTGCATGGCCTCTCTCTTTGCTGACGATCTTGTAGCTCATGAAGTATCTTTGAGTGATTCATCACTAATTTGTGTTATTAAATCTTTGATCAGGGTCAAAAGCCTTTAGCTTTGGATACTGCCATTGGGATGTGGCAATTGCTATTTGCTGAAAAGCAGTGGCCACTTGTTGATCACTGGTGCCAGTTTTTACAGGTAACCATGACGTGAAACTGCTCTCATTCCAGTTAGATTGTTTCAAGTTTGCTAGAAGATTCATGATTGTTCTTTATTTCCTATATTTTCACATCAAAGGCGATTAAAATAGCTGTCTATTGTCAACATGCATATAGAGCCAATTGTGTGGGTTTTAGCTGTTAAAGCATGGACCTTTGTGACTCCATAATAGTTGTAGCTCCTATGATTTTATAGTTTATGGTTGAGATTCTGTTATTAATTTGGAGAACTCTCATTCATATGGATTCGATAATTATCACAAAGATTTTGTTGACGTCAAGGTGATACCATGAAACCTCCCGATTTACATTTTCACTACGATAAACACTTGACTTGTAATATTATCCATCTCACCATTTGTAGCAGTTTGGAAATGCACTGAAAAAGACTCTGTCCCGCTTAAAGGATTCCTACTCGTGTTTTTATTATCCATTTTTTGGTTTCTTTTGATTTTCTTAGTAAAACTAATCGTCTAAATTTCAGGCTCGGCATAATAAAGGCATATCAAGGGACACGTGGTCTCAACTGTTGGAGTTTGCGAGGGTATGTTGTGATGAATAATATAACCTTCTGTCTGTTTCAAGATGATTTTCATGGAAAATGGAGCTGTGTGTTTAAACCCTTATAACTAAATCATCGATAGTCGTGCAATATGAACCTTTTATTAGTTAAGAGAAGAAAATGGTAGAAACTTAAAATTCTGTTTGCTGGGGCTTATTTTCTTGGGATAGATATACAAGTTCTGGCTTATAATTCGAAGGTGACCTTTTCTCTCGCTCTTGTTGAGTTAGTCTGCTTCCGGTTTAAAATTGAATGCAATGCCTCTCACTTTCAAAATTTGAAAAGCTGAGTTTTGTGTGTGGATTCAGATGGTGGATCCATCGCTTTCGAATTACGACGCAGCAGGTGCTTGGCCTTATCTGATTGACGAGTTTGTGGAGTACTTAAGCGAGAACGGCTTAGTCCAAGATGATCCCATGACTGATTTAAACCTCAAACGATGATTCATCTATTGGTTGCCGACAAAGCTAGAAAGCGATTTATCATTCTTCGCCACTGTGGGTCATGTTCTTCTGGCTTTTACATTGAACTCAGATTGCTTATTATAATAAGACAGATTTGAAAAGTTTAAAACAGAAAATGAAGGAAAAAGAGAGGAAAAGATGTTTAGAGTGTGTGTATGTTGACAATTGTTTTATGGTAATTTGATAAATGAGATAATTGGCATGGGAAAATCAAAATAATAATTTCTTTATGTTCACATCTTTTTGGAACAGGACAGAACTGAATTCAGTTATGTTCCGGCCCGATAACGGTTTCGGAATTTTGTTCCGATACTATTCACGGGATTTCATTCCATCGTTCTTGAGATTTTTTTTTATACTGGAGTTATATTTTAGTTTAATTTTTTTTTATTAATAGTTTATATATATGAACAGTACCTAAATTAACGGAAATGGAGTGTACCCGTCCAATTTGGCTAGAATTTGGGTAATTTTTATTTATTTATTTATATTTTATTATTTTATGAAAAAACGAACTTTATTCAACCAGAGGTAAAGCAATTTGGCTAGAATTTGGGTATTGTTTGGACTAGAATATTTACTGGAATAATTCATGTAAAATACGGCTAGCACTTTGTGGGGTGTGGAGTATCATTTGCCGTGTGGTCTAAGTAAACTCTTTCCCTCTTTGATTATACAAAGAAACTTCCCAGAAAAAAAAAAAAGATTATACAAAGAAGCAGTATAATTAAAGATGTAAAAATCAAGATGAGATACATTCCTTGATTTATTCCTTTTGACACCTCAGACGAAATTACTAAATTGAAAGGGAAAATAATTGAGTGAGCAGAGACATCACCAATTTTCTCTCAACCTCTATAGTTTTAGAGAAAATACACTCAACGTTGTATTTCCTCCCAAGGCACTTTAAAGCTAGTTGTATAATTTTCTCCGCAAGAACAAGAAGAAAACAAAACTCAGAAATATCTGCAATATTCCAAAAATACAGCTCTTACAACATCATGTGTGCATTTTATTTGGCTTTGTATATAATATGCGAGCCGTTAAAAATCAGCGCTCACAAGGACACCATGAGAGATCACTTTCACAAAGGCTGTCTGAGCTCACATTATACAACACCCTCCTTGTTCCCTGGACAGAAAAATCACACGCGTCACAAACCAAACCAAAACATAAATTACACGAAAAAAGAAAAAAAGAAATTAATAGCTGAAAGATGTATCGGTACAGATTATCTTCTTCGTACTTCTTCGCGTCCTTGTAATGACCCAAAGCTTCCTCAAACTTGAGCCACATCGGTCCCGTCTCCTGAAAATTCACATTCTTCGGACCCACAATGTAGGCCTGAACTATGAACTGTGGAGTTCTTTCCCTGCCACAATCAATCTCAAGTTTTAAAAAGAAAAGAAATAGAGAAGCGATATTTTCGACATGTTCGTGTTATATATACCTCCCTTCAAACTCCGATAACCAAATGAAATACGCGGCGCCGAAGTACATGGACACGAATGGCTTGGTTAGGTCATCGGCGCTTTCGATCTTATAAGCCCTGAAACCCAATTCCCTGAGAAATACAAAGAACAGGTTTTTTCCCGATGCCTTTCAGAGTTTTTCTACATCGAACAAGATTACGACATTCAAAGCAAACTATATTTATAGCCTTTGTTTTCAAGCCATGTTACTTATGGGGTACTTGTTTGTGAAGCTTCTTGACATACATGTAAAGCCACATCGCGATTGAAAAGTCAATGCCCATTATCCCTGGACGTGGACCGACTCCGTAGACGAATCGCAAGCTAACAACTTCGGCTAGAGCACACAGAATCGCCTGAGGAAATAAACGAAAAAGTACGACAATTGAAATGCCGTTTAGTTTTTGTCTCTCGTGTTTAAGGAAAGAAGGGAGAACAATAAAGGATTTTCTTACAGGTTTTAGTCCCTTTGAATCGAAGTGCTTGTTTAGTATGATTTCCGCAACTGCCTGAAAGAAGTAAATAAATCATTTGCAAACAAAATTATTAGTGAATTTTGAGAACATCATACATAATCATATTTTATAGTCCATGGAATGAAAATATGATGTATTGATGAGAACATACCTTGAGTTCTACCCGAGAAAGATAGGGTCTCTTTTTCTCATCGTTGGAGAATCGGACTTTTCCTTTCCTCTCTTCGGATTTGCTCCACTCCTTTACGACTTCAGGATTATCCCACATCTCTTCCATGTCCTCCGCAGAAGCTCGGTGGTCCCAATATGTGTATGAATCATCTGAACATCATTGTTTGGTGATGGTAAGAAAAATAATTCCCTATAATTTACCTCTTGTATCCATATATTTACTGTCTGTAACTTGAGACAGAACGAGTAAAATGGTAACAGATCAGATGGCCATTCTTTACCGTCGTTGAATGAAAGATTGCAAGATAGGATTTAAGAGTTTTTTGACTGTTGGATCTTTCAGTATATTTCTTAGGTGTCAAGTAAGCATTGTATTTGTATTCCTTAATGTGTTTATAAATAGAGGACGTGTGAGTTAAGGGTTAAGAGTTAAGATGATAAAAACATTTTAGGAATCCAGCAAAGAAGAGCTTAAAAACATAGAAGAGAAGGCACGAGAGAATCGGGGTCAACTCTGTGTTCTTCCATTTTTTTTTTTCTCGTGTTTGTTTCTTTTTGGTTAGATCAGGTTAACTTGCGTAGCAAGAAACAGATTCTTGACACGTGGAACCAGTTAATTTGATCATATTTCTTCCCGTAGATGCTTGAGAGAGAGAGAGAGAGAGAACAACTTGGAGTATGCGAAGAAGGCATGGACGGCTCAGATTGTGCGGTTGCCACTGAAACCTCGCTCGGCGATGACATGGACACCTCGCTCGGAGATGAAACATCATCAAACAATTTTCTGCAAAAAAAAAAGAAAAAAAACTAAAAAAATTCAGCTATTCCAACAATTAATAAATAAACCTAAAAGAAACAGCTATTACCTCGACGGCAAGGTTTCTTTGACTGAAAGATATCGCTGCCAATATTGCATCGTCGATTTGTGTCTCGCCTTTTTCGTGCCGCCTCTATACGCTCTAACCACAAACTCCTCACTTCTTTCACTACCCAAAAAAATAGAAAAAAAAATGTAAAAAAAGAAAAAGAAAAAGAAAAAGAAAAAAAAGAGAGAGCATAAAAGAAGAAAGCTTAAGAGATTTCGAAAAAAACTCACATATCTTCGAAGTTTGACAACCAAATAAGATAAGCAGCGCCGAAATATATGTTCACAAAAGGCCTGAACAGATGATCCGAATTCCCTTCCACTACATATGCCCGGTATTTCATCTCACTGAAAAATTAAATATCAATTTTGTTATGAATCTACAAAAACTCTTAACTCCACAACACTTGTATATAAATACCTGTAGAGCCACTCGGCGGTTTTCGGGAAAAGTTGCATAATTCCGACGGTTGTGTCCTTTGACTTACGGTCATACCGCGTGGCAAGTGGTCTTCTGTCACTCTCGAGTTCAGCGATAGCGCAGATCATGTTCTGCAACATTAATTTATTAGAGATAAAAAAAAACATGTGTACTGATTTTCACAGAGGTTTGACAAGCCTGAAATCGGAAAAAATTATAAAAAAAAAAAAACAAAAAAACGTACCGGGCAGATTTTAGAACCAAAATGCCTGCAGATTAAAATATCAACCACAGCCTGAAAATAAAATTCCAAAAAAGAGTATAAATCAACCAATAAAAAAAAAAATCGAGACTTTGATGGTGGATATTATTATTACCTTCATCTCGGTCTGAGTGAGATAAGCTTGTCCGTCGGGATCGCGGGAGAGATGAACTTTCTGTCCACGTGTCTCTCCCGCGTCTAACCATTCTGCGCTTACTTCCGGAACTTTCCACATCGCTTCCATGTCCTTGGGATCGATGCAGTCGTCCCAATATTTGAAGCTTTCAGACATTCTCTGAATAGCGCTTGCTTGAATTACCTTTAACCAATAACAAAGAGAGAAAAAAAAATTGGGTATTAGATTATTTTACATTTCCAAAGCTCAAACTGAATGAAAGTACGAAACTTTTTTTTTTCTTTCTTTTTCCAATGAATTGCACGAATATGATATACCAGAAATATTTAGGAAAAGCATGATGAACTAATCTTCTCAAATATTGCCAGTTTAAAATCTTCCAAAAAATGGGTGAATTCTAATCAAATTCTACGAAAACCACGATTCATGTGTCAAAACTGTAAAAAGAACATTTAGCGAATCTGCAGATTTTATATGGACAATCTCAAAAAAAAAAAAAAAAAAAAAAAAAAAAACGTAACTAGTTCCCACATTTCAAGTTTTAGAAGCATGAAATCGAAAACAACAAATAAAACCCCATAACACAAACAAAATCTTATACATAAGAAAGAGACAGAAATGATATTATGAACGCGAGAAGGGTTTCTTACCGAGAGAGAGACGTCGTTGACGGAGAAGAGAAGTCTCTCTCCTCTCTCAGGCCTGATTATAGCTCATATGAAACAGAAACAGAGAGAGAGAGAGAGAGAGAGAGAGAGAGAGTTTTCCGGAGAGCTTTGGTAATAAAACCAATGGAAAGACCAAATTCGTTGGTTACGTATGTTTTCTTTTCACACGCAGACACTTGGCTTGCCATGCTGTCTTTTTTACTCTTTAATAGTGCAATAAAAATAATTTTTTTTTTCCAAAGCCAACAATACTTTACATGTAGATTTTAATTTGATTATATATATTTGGGGTGTAATGAGTTGTTTTTTTTTCCCCCGGTAAACATATAATTTCCGGTACTGTACATATAGGAAAAATAAAAGACAGAAATATGTTTGCACTTATTTAGACTATCTAATTAATGACGTTTATTAATGCTAAATATACGCGTTACGATCTCAGCTGATTACTAATACAGAGACATTTTGTGTGATGTCCAAACTTGATACATGAATCATTTTAAGATGATGATATGTGTTTAAGACGTAATTACATTTCCACTTTATTAAAAAGGTCTTTATCCTTTTTACACAGATCATGCAAAATATGTGACGACTAAATAAATAATTATTTTTGCTTAAAAAAAAAATCGTCCACGTTTGAATAAACTCCCAGAGAGGAAAAGACCATAACTGCCGGTAAGATTAGCCCCTACAGAGAGGAAAAAATCAGAAATTAAGGGAAAGTCGTCGTGACTGAGAGAAAATTGTTTTTTCTTCTTCTTCTTTTGGGTTAAGAAAACAAAGAGTTTTCAAGAATATTCTGACTTTTCTGTTCAAAAAAATACCCGACTTTTACCAGGAACAATAAAATTCTAAAAAAAAAAACCTTTTTAATTGATTGCAACAAACTTTAACATTTTTTTGGGAATATCTCCGGCGAGCATTCTCTTTCTCTAATAGTACGTGCAGTTTTTTTTTTTTTTTTTTTTTTAAACCAAATTAACACCGATTTGGAAGAATCGCCAGAGTAGTAATCACCACAAAATTAAGAATATTATCATGATAAAGTAATATCTTAATTACAAACTATACGTTCAGAACAAAAAAAAAAATGTTTTTGTACTATAATATCCAGAAACCTAGTGTTTCATTTCATCAACGTTTGATGATCATATGTATCATGATTTGAGTATCCGATTCGGTCGACAATGTAAGCATTTCTGAGACCTTGTAGCTCCCTGGTCACATCTCCGATGCTCATTCTTTGGCCCGGCGAATCCTCCGAACAAGCGATCCCAATCTCAAGCACCGAAGTCAAACACTTCTCGGAAACTCCATCGTCGTCATCAACCTCGTGTTGAATAGCTTTGTCCATCACTTGCATAGCTTTTTCCGGCAAAGCCGAGCGAACGAAGGAGCGGAGATTGAAGTCATCTCTGAACATCTCGTCCGTCGGTCTCTTTCCGGTGAACAACTCCAACAGAAGCATCCCATAGCTGTACACGTCCCCGCTTTTTGATGCCTTGCCACCCATTGCGTACTCTGCCACGTGTAATAAACGTTTGATAATATTAATTTTGAGCTATGAAGAGAGAGAGAGAGAGAGAGAGAGAGAGAGATTAATTTGTGTACCTGGAGCAGCATAGCCAATGGTTCCTTTGATTCCCGATGTTATGCCTTGAGAGACTCCTTCAGTACTACTCAGCCTCGCCAATCCAAAATCACACACCCGAGCCGTCATTTCTTCGTCCAAAAGGACATTGCTAGGCTTTAGATCGCAGTGAATGACAGGCTCGTCGCAATCCTCATGTAGATACTCTATAGCTAGTGCCACGTCAACACCGATATTCAGTCTCTGGATCATGTTCAGACCCGTCTCCGAGGGGTCTGATCTGTGAAGCCACTCGTCCAAGCTTCCGTTCGACATGTGCTCGAAAACCAAAGCCTTGAAGTCATCGCCCTTGTGGTCAACGCTCGAGCAACACGTCAGCACTTTGACCAAGTTCCGGTGCTTCACGTTCCTCAACGCCTCGCACTCCGCCAAGAAGCTCTTCTCCGCTCCTTTTCGCCCGAGGTTGAGTACTTTTATGGCCACTGGGGTTTTGATCCCGTCGAGATTCCCTTTGTACACCGATCCAAAACTTCCGGCTCCGATCAAGTTTCCCGGCGAGAATCCATTGGTGGCCTCGTAGAGCATCTTGTACGACACCTTCGACAGAAACCTTATTCCTTCCTCTTCGCTGTCGGGTTTTTTCCGAGGTAATCTTCTCCTTAGATACAAGAGAGTCAAGATCGAGAATATAAGGAAAATTACAGCCAAACAGACAGCAATTACGATAACTCTGGGAGACTTTCCGCGGTGTGAATCTCCGGCGGCTGTCTGACACCTTGGAAGCTTAAATTCCAACATACCACCACAGAGCCTGGTGTTTCCGCTCAATGACAACACGGAGGCGTTACGAAACACGTTTCCGTTTGGCAATTCTCCTTCGAGATCGTTGAACGATAAGTTAAAGGATATCAAGACAGTGAGTTTCACTAAATCGGTCGGGATTTTTCCAGACAAGTTGTTTCTAGAAAGATCCAAATATTGAAGGGCCTGCAGAGAAGCCAAATTCTGAGGCAATCTTCCTTGGAACGAATTTCCTTGTAGGAAGAGGTATTCGAGGCTTTCACAATCCCCGATCGTCCCTGGAATTTCTCCGGCCAAATCGTTCTCCGAGAGGTCGATATCTGTCGTCTGCCTCAACCTTCCTACTATAAGTGTATGAGAAAAGTTGTAATTGTTTTATTAATCAACCTTCCTTATATATACAGAGTAAATGGTAACTAACCAGTAGAGAGATATATGAAAATACATCAGTAATTATCTCAAGCACTACGTTAGTGGTGAGAAATACAAGGAAGACCAATTCAAAATAAAGGACTAAGTAATACTAGACGTTATTCTTATCATTCCCCCGCAACTTGATCGGCCGTCGGGAAAGATCAAGCTTGGAGACTAGTGTGTTAAAGCGAGGTCGAAGTAGCGGTTTTGTCAAAACATCAGCAAGCTGATCGTCGGTGGAGACGAAGGAAACCCGTAGTGTGCCACGTTGTACTTGTTCACGGACAAAGTGGTATGCCAAAGCGATGTGTTTCATCCGAGAGTGAAATACAGGATTGGAACTTAAGCTCGTTGCCCCCAAATTATCACAGTACACCACTGGGACCGAGTTTGGCTTATGGCCAAGCTCATCAAACAGATTTAGAACCCACATGAGCTCTGCTGCCGTATCCGCCAATGCTTTATATTCAGCCTCGGTAGAAGACCGAGCAACCGACCGTTGTTTTCTTGAACTCCATGAAATTGGCGCACCACCAAGGTATAACAGATAACCAGTTGTTGAAACATAGTCGTCTTTGTCGCCTGCCCAGTCGGCGTCGGAGTAAGCATGAAGCCCAAGGGGCGTTGAGGCAGAGATGTTGATACCATGATGAATTGTGCCAGCTAGGTAGCGTAGGAGTCGCTTCAACGCATGCCAATGAGAGGTTGCTGGCTGCTGCATAAACTGCGACAACTTATTGACGGAAAATGCAATATCGGGTCGCGTGAGGCCGAGGTACTGCAGGCTGCCGACAAGGGTACGATAGTCTGCCGACAGGGGGCTGAGACATGTAAACTTCTTCGTGAATTTCTCCGGCCAAATCGTTCTCCGAGAGGTCGATATCTGTCGTCTGCCTCAACCTTCCTACTTCGCTCGGTAATTTCCCAAAAAGCGAGTTGTGGGAAAAGTAGACTGAGATCAGGGACTTGATGCTGAAGACTTCTCTTGGGACTTCTCCGGAGAGGTTGTTGTCTGACAGGTCGAGAAATTGCAGGCTTTGGCAGTCTCCGATGCTCGAGGGAATGTCTCCCCGAGCTTGTTGTGTTGCAGAGAGAGCGCAAAGACTTGAGTGAGATTTCCAATTGAGGTTGGGATATTCCTGGTGAACGCGTTCGAGTCCAGAACCAAAACCCCCAGGCTCTTAAGCTTCGTCAAGGAAGCTGGAATTTCTCCCGTGAATTGATTACCTGTCATGCTAACCACGACCAAGTTTGGCAGGTTTTCGAACTTTACGTGATCGATTCTTCCGGATAATCGATTACGAGCGAGGTCAATATGAGTCATTTGGATTGACAAATTGGATATAGATATTGGAAAAATGCCGCTGAAGTTGTTCGAACTCAAGAACAACTCTTTCAGGTTGCTGCAATTCGTAAGAGACTCGATGAAATCCAAGCTAGGTTCCGTGGAACGACCTCCGAGCTCGTTATCGTTCAAGAGAAGCCTTTCGAGAAACGAGAGTTTCCCGAGGCTGGCCGGAACTTTTCCCGCGAATTCGTTAGCGGAAACATCTATTTGCCAAAGCTGAGAAGAGTTGGACAAGGAGGCCGGAATCTCGCCGGAGAACCTGTTTCCGCCGATGTAAAACTTGACGAGGTTTGGGAGTTTTAGAACCGGAATCTCTCCATGGAAACGGTTGTCTGTGAATGTGAGGCTAGTCAGAGAGGAAGAGTTATAGAAGGAGAGAGGGATTGTACCGTATAGATTATTAACCCCGACAGAGAAAACACCGAGGCTTCTCAGTCTCCCTATCTCCTCGGGAATAGTCCCGGTTAAATTATTGAATGATAAGTAAATTGCGCTAAGTGACGACATGTTTCCGATGAAATTTGGGATGCCTCCGGAGAGGCCATTTGACTCGAGGTTGAGTGCCTCGAGCTTTGTCAGAGCCCGAAGCTCCAGTGGGATCGTTCCGCTCAGATTGTTTCGTCCCAACATCAGGCTTTCAAGCTCAGAGTAGCCACTCAAATTTCTCGGGATTTTGCCTACACAAAGAAACAAATGTCGACACTCAATATTAATATGTTTTTGGCGGGGCTAAAATATTTAAAAAGCAAAAAGAAATTGAACTTAGAGAAATTGTCCCATTTGCCACAAATTTCATAACATTTTCCCACTTTTCACCAAAAGACTAATTTGCTCCAAAAATGCCACCATCTATGTCAACAATGTTGACATCTATGTTTGCTCTTCAGTATTAGATGTCAACATTGTTGACATAGATGTCTACATTGTTGACATAGATGGTGGCATTTTGGGAAAAATTAGCATTTTGGTGGAAAGTGGGAAGATGTTATAAAATTTGGAGAAATTTCCCCATTTGCCACCAATTTCATAACATTTTCTCACTTTCCACCAAAAGACTAATTTTTCCAAAAATGCCACCGAGATGTCAACATTGTTGACATCTCATAGTGAAAGACAAAAATAGATGTCAACATTGTTGACATAGATGGTGGTATTTTGGGAAAAATTAGTCTTTTGGTGGAAAGTGGGAAAATGTTATGAAATTGGTGACAAATGGGACAATTTCTCTAAAATTTGTGACAAATTAGACAATTTCTCAATTTTAAAACATAGCCACCAAAAACACACAAAAAATCAAGATTTCTAAAATAACCTTAGCATTGTTAACCTAATTCTTATGTGCATATTTGATTTAAAAAAAAAAAAAAAAATTGAATGGTGTGTACGAATTTTTTTGGAGGAGGGTGGGGTGTTAATAAAAAAATTATATAATTTTGGACTAAAAATAAAATATAAAAATAATTATTTAAATACTTATAATACCTTATCCAAGAGTAAGAGAGTAATGATGTTAACATAAAAGTATGAACACTTACACGTCGGATACGTTTATGATGTTTTCTTTGTATATGAAAAAAAAACAATAATTAAAGTGACAAAAACAAATTATTACGAGAGGACCAAGGTCCTCGGTCCCTACCTTCGAAGAGGTTAATGGCGAGGCGGAGGTGTTTGAGCTGAGAAATCCGGCCGAGCTCCGGCGGAATTCGGCCGGAGAAGCTGTTGTTTGTGAGGTCGAGGACCCACAGAGCCGACAGGTTTCCCAGGAAAGGTGACACGTGTCCTCTCAGTGCGTGGTCCGCCAAGTCCAACGCCGTCGCTCTTGTCCCGGTGCACCGAACGCCACGCCATTCGCAGAAGTGGACAGAGTCGTTCCACGACCCCAAAATGCCACGTGGATCGTCGGATATGGAGGCCTTGAATTCGAGCAGAGCAAACCTATCCGTTTCGTTTCCTAAGATCGCGCCGGCGATGGAGCTTCGAAGAATGATTAATAATATTGGGAGCAGAGGCAAAAGAGTGAGCGGCGAACTTGATTTGTGAGATATCTTCATCAGTTTTTCAAAGGGGTGGATGGAATAATAAAGGCAAAGATCGATTATAGTGTCGCTATAAGCTTTAGTTTTAGAGCTTCGAAGAATGATTAATAATATTGGGAGCAGAGGCAAAAGATTGAGCGGAGAACTTGATTTGTGAGATATCTTCATCAGTTTTTCAAAGGGGTGGATGGAATAATGAAGGCAAAGATCGATTATAGTGTCGCTATAAGCTTTAGTTTTAGTAGGGTCTTATGTAATACATAAAATATATATGGCTTTGAGCGCCTTCATTTAATATTACACAACAGGACTTTCTATGTGTCTTGACTTTAGATGTACATATGTCGGCTCACATTATTGGACACTATTGTAAATTTAGTTTAACAGTACTCTTGTAACATCATTTGTAGTAAATTGCGATTACATAAGACATATTTGGCCAAAAATGTGCGAATAAATTTGAGTATCATTTTATTTATTTTCAACGTCTGTCTTAGACCATAGGTTGTATGTTGACAGATTCTTGTTCTAGAGACGGAGAACACAAGGCAACCTAAGAAAAATTCAAAATGAAGAAGAATGACCTCCGAAAAAATAAGAGTATTTATAATCATCAATCGACGCCTAATAATGAAGCGTGTCAAGGAAGCTTTTTGATCCAACGGTTGAGGCGAAAGGTCATCTTGAAATAAATGCTAGAATCGATATTTGAAACGTTGCCTGTTTTCTATATAGACCGATATGGCACAAAGATATGCCTCCACATATACCGACAAGAAAAATCAATAAAAATGTGAAGTGTGATTTAACTGAAAATCATACAAATTAAAGTTCATCAGCATTTTTACAATAAGAAACTGAAAAACTCTTGTTACTCTCCAATCTTCTTTTAGCATACCGGATGTATATATACTAAGTATTAACCCAACACGCATGAGAATGACAAACCGCGTACCTTTTGAGAAGCGAGATACCGCATGATATTTCAAACCTTGCATTTTGCAGCAAAACGAAAGATAATTGCCACACCCGGGTACCAATACAATTTAGAATAACCCTCGAAAGGACCAAAAACAAGGTTAAAACCTGAATTTACACTTTTCTATATGTCCTTACATAAAGGACTCTTCTAGAACACACATAAACTACTAATTATGAAAAGAGAACAAGCAACTGCCGAGTTGCATAAAAAGACCATAGCCAACAAGTATTATTTAGGTACTCATACTAATAAATAAAAAAAGACTCACATATAACACCTACTAGGATTGAAGCGTGTGGTACAATTTCGGGTACAAATGGGTTAAAATATGTGATACAATAATATGCGGTACAATTGTATGCTACTAATCAGTGGAGTCTTTTTCCATGATTTTTTCAGGGCTCTGGGTGTTTTCATCATCATATATTATTTGACTTTTCAATTTGGTCAACCACAATAAGCATCTCTAAGACGTTGCAACTCTCTTGTCACATCTCGGATGCTCATTCTTTGGCTCGGCGAATCTTCTGTACAAGCGATTCCGATCTCAAGCACCGAATCCAAACACCTCACGGCTACTCCATTGCCATCGTGGTGATTACGTGTCGTGATATTCATGGCTTTGTCCACCACTTGCATGACTCCTTCAGTCAACGCTGACTGAACGAAGGAGCGGAGATTGAAATTGTCTCTGAACATTTCGTCTGTCGGTCTTTTTCCGGTGAACAACTCCAATAGAAGCACCCCATAGCTGTACATGTCCCCACTTTTTGACGCCTTGCCACCCATTGCGTACTCTGCCACGTGAAACAAACATTTGATCATATTAATTTTGAGCTATGAAAAAGAGAGAGAGAGAGAGAGAGAGAGAGAGAGAGAGAGATTAATTTGTGTACCTGGAGCAGCATAGCCAATGGTTCCTTTGATTCCCGAAGTTATGCCTTGAGAGACTCCTTCAGTACTAATCAGCCTAGCCAATCCAAAATCACACACCCGAGCCATCATTTCTTCGTCCAAAAGGACATTGCTAGGCTTCAGATCGCAGTGAATGACAGGCTCGTCGCATTCCTCGTGGAGGTACTCTATAGCCAGTGCCACGTCAACACCGATATTCAGTCTCTGGATCATGTTCAGACCCGCCTCCGATGGCTCTGATCTGTAAAGCCACACGTCCAAGCTTCCGTTCGACATGTGCTCGAAAACCAAAGCCTTGAAGTCATCGCCCTTGTGGTCAACGCTCGAGCAACACGTCAGCACTTTGACCAAGTTTCGGTGCTTCACGTTCCTCAATGCCTCGCACTCCGCTAAGAAGCTCTTCTCGGCTCCTTTTCGCCCAAGGTTGAGTACTTTTACCGCCACCGGGGTTTCGTTCCCTTCGAGATTCCCTTTGTACACCGATCCGAAACTCCCAGCTCCGATCAAGTTTCCCGGCGAGAATCCATTGGTGGCCTCGTAGAGCATCTGGTACGACACCTTTGCAAGGAATCCTATTCCTTCCTCTTCGTTGATGGGTTTTCTCCTTGAGAATCTTCTTCTTACGTACAAGAGAGCGAAGATCAAGAGTATAAGGAAAATTACAACTAAACATACCACTATTAAGATCATTCTGAGAGAATTTTTGCGGTGTGAATCTTTTGCAGCGATCCAACACTTTGGAAGCTTAAACTCTGATGCGCCGCCGCAGAGATTGGCGTTTCCGATAATCGACAACACTGTAGAATTTCGAAACACGCTTCCATTCGGTAGTTCTCCTTCAAGATTGTTGAACGATAAGTTAAAGGAAGTCAAGACAGTTAGTTTTTCTAAATCGATAGGGATTACACCGGACAAGTTGTTTCTAGAAAGATCCAAGTACTGAAGAGCTTGAAGGGATGCCAAATTTGGCGGCAATCTTCCTTGGAACGAGTTGCCTTGTAGGAAGAGGTATTCGAGGCTCTCGCAATCCCCGATCGTCCCAGGGATTTCTCCGGACAAATCATTCTCTGAGAAGTCCAAATCAGTCGCCTGCTTCAAGTTTCCCACTTCGCCCGGTAATTCGCCACTCAACGAGTTTTGGGATACGTTGACCGAGATCATAGACTTGATGTTAAAGATTTCTCGTGGGATTTCTCCAGTGAGGTTGTTGTCAAACAAAATGAGGAGTTGAAGCCTCCGACAGCCTCCGATGCTTAAGGGAATGTCTCCTTCGAGTCTGTTTTGTTGCAGAGAGAGCTCAAACACCTCAGTGAGGTTTCCGATCGAGGATGGGATTTTTCCGGTGAACTCGTTTGATCCTAGAGACAAAATCCTCAGGTTCAGTAGCTTCGTCAAGGAAGCTGGAATTTTGCCGCTGAGATTATTATATTCCATGGCCAACACATTCAAGTTTGGTAGCTTTTCGAACTCTATGTGATCAATTCTTCCAGATAATCGATTCGCTCCAAGATAGATGCGATTCATTTGGGTCGACAAATTGGCTATAGATCTTGGCAAAACCCCGCTGAACTTGTTCGAAGTCAATGACAACACATTCAACTTGCTGCAATTCGCTAGTGACTCGATGAAATCCAAATTGTGACCTGCTAGCATGTTAGTTTCCACCAAAAGTTCCGTGAGATCCCGTAGTTTCCCGAGACTTGTGGGAACTTGTCCCACAAATTTGTTATCACTAACCTCTAAGTGTACAAGCTGGGAAGAGTTGGATAGTGAGGTCGGGATCTCACCGGAGAATTTGTTGCCGCCGACGTAAAACTCGACGAGATTAGGGAGATTTAGAACCGGAATTTCTCCGTGGAAATGGTTGTCTGTGAGTGTGAGGCTGGTCAAAGTGGACGAGTTGTAGAAGGCGAAATGAAATGTGCCGTACAGATCATTAGTCCCGGCCGAAAAAACAGTGAGGTTTTTCAATTTTCCTATCTCCGCGGGAATAGTCCCGGTCAGATAGTTGGACCCCAAGTAAATTTCTTGAAGCAACGACGTATTTCTGAAGAATACCGGGATGCCTCCGGTGAAACCATTTGATTCAATGCTGAATAACTCGAGCTTCGTCAGAGAGCGAAGCTCCGGTGGGATTGTCCCACTCAGATTGTTTCCTCCCATGGACAAGAATCTGAGCTCCAAGCAGCGACTCAAGTTCAATGGGATTGGACCTGCAAGAAGTAATGGCGCCAAAAACTTGAGAATAATTATTTGTAAACAAATTTAAAAAGGTTAGGCTAAGTAAATTCCAAAAATAAACTACAGATATGTTATAAATAAGTTTTTGACCTTGTTCACTAAAATTTGTAGAAGCAACTCTTTGAAACGGTTTGCCCTTAGAATTTAATTTGAAGAAGAGATTATTTGAGATATGTCATAATTTGATGTCTAAATGGCCATATATCTATACCTCTCCTAATAAAATAATAAATCTAACTCTTGTATTTGTTGTTTATAGTTAGACTTCTTATTTTATTACACTAACTAATAATTAAGGGGAAATTTCACATATACCTCATTTGAACATGATGATTCTTTGGATATCTCGAATTTTCAAACATTTTATAAATACCTCATTTTATTTTGTTTTGATATAATATCATTGATATTTTTTATTGAGTATAGCGAGCTAGATCAGTAGGATCGCTGAGCTGTACTAGCAAACGTCCAGGATTGCGCAATAGTGTGTTAGTCAGAGTTAGTTATGAGCCAACGGCTGAGATTGAGTTGTACATGTAATATATATATATATATATATATATATATATATATATATATACAGTGACGGATCTAGATAATTCATTCAGTGGGGGCACAAATAAGATTATATGTGTATCATTGATTTACAATTTTTCAAAATTCAAAATTAAGGTAAAAGAAATCATGTAAACAATTAACACTTAATTATTTTTAAAAACTAAGAAAGAAAAGAAAATTTTAAATGAAGACTTTATGTAAAAATGAAAAAATAACATTTTAATATCTAGAGTATATAACTAATAATATATAACATTATTAGTAACATATGTATTTTAATTCTTTTGTAATGTATGTTACATTTATAAACTTCAAAATATTTCATATTATTATAAAATAAATTAAAATAACAAATCAGAGCAGGGAACTTTGTTTCATAAAATAAAGAAAAATATTAAATCATCATATTCGAATTTTGAAGTGTAGCAATATATTAAGAGTATGAGTTCTAAGATTCTTAAATTCCCAACATAAATATATGTAGAATAATCTATTACTTTTTAATTAAACTATAAAATTGAAAAGTACTTGAGTTTAGAATTTATTGAAAAATATGATCATTACGTTCATATTCTATCATCCATGAGGAAAAAAAAATTAAAGCAAAATAAGCTAAAGTTGAGAATGGATCCCAGGTCAAAGGGATCTAGTTTCGCTCAGCAGTACCACCAGACCTAAACCATTTTATGTCATTAAAGGGAAACATATATATATTTTAAAAATATATATTTAATTATTTATTCATTATTTTAAAAATTGTATATTAATTTTTTTCCCCATTTTTTGAGTGGGGGCCAGTGCCCCCACTGGGCCCCACCTAAATCCGTGCCTGTATATATATATATATATATATATATATATATATATATGTTAATGATAATCAGTGAAACACACGTTTCATTCACAACAAACAATTCGCTTGAGCTCTCCTTCTCTCTCTAAATCCCTCTCTATCTCTCTCTACTGATTCTCTCTTGGTAGCAGAGCTTAGTTTCAAATTCTCGATCTAAAAATGGCGAATCTCTCATCGTCGATCAATCGTGAATCAACAACAAACTCATCGTCCTCAAGCCAGTACTCTGCTCAAGCGCAAATGTATCAAAATGTCTCACTTCATCTCAATTCCCTAAGTCTCAAACTGGATCGCTCAAACTTTCAGTTTTGGAGCACTCAAGTCCTGTCCACAGCAAGAGCTCACGGATTAGATGGATTTCTGACTGGATCGATCTCTTGTCCAAGCCAATTCGTCGAATCGGAAGGCGAAAATGGCGCTGTGACTCAATCACCGAATCCTGAATTCATTCTCTGGATAAGACACGATCAGCTTCTTCTCAGTTGGCTCCTCTCATCAATCTCGGAGTCAATGCTAGGTCACGTCAATCGGTGTCAGAATTCGGCGGATCTCTGGTCAACGCTCAATGCCTCGTTCAGAACGAACTCGAAGGCAAGCATTCTTAAACTCAGGTTTTCTCTACAAACCTTGAAGAAAGGAAATTCCTCAATTGATGAGTACATAGTCAAGATGAGGAACATAGCCGACAATCTCATCTCGATCGGCACAATCATCTCTGATGATGAACTGGTGTTGTATATACTTGGAGGCCTTGGTCCTGAATACGAATCTGTCGTAGTCAATTTGACAAACAGGTCAGAGGCACTCAATCTCCAAGAAGTCCAGTTCGCGCTTCAATCTCAAGAACTCCGCATCGAAGCGCAGAACTCAGTTCTCTCTGCCGATGCCGTCAACTCACCAATGGCGCATGCTGCGTTCAGAGGACGAGGCTCCAAGAACAATGGCGGTCGCAGAGGACGAGGTCGTGGAGGACGCAATGGCGCATGTCGTGGAAATCGTCCTACCCGTCAACTGTGCTGTCGCGTAGGTCACACAGTGATCAAGTGTTTCCACCGGTTTGATCCAGGGTTTCAAGCACCGGAATCCAATGGAAGTCAAGGCAATAACTCCAACAACAACTTCAATTCAAGCAGCAACCACAGCAATGGCCAGTCACAGGCGTACACAGCAACAAGTGAAGAACAAGTCTCCGGTCAAGAGTGGTACCTGGACAGTGGAGCGACGAATCACGTCACCGCCGACCTCAACAACCTCTCAATCCAGTCCAACTACAGAGGAAAGGACAAACTTGTTGTAGGTAATGGATCGTCTCTCCCAATCTTACATATTGGTGATACCAAAGTGAAAAGCAATTCTGGTAACCTTCTTCTAAAAAATATCCTTCATGTTCCAGCCATAACAAAAAATCTTCTGTCAATCTCTCAGTTTACTCGTGATAACAATGTTCTAATTGAATTTTATCACAATGAATGTCTTGTAAAGGACAAAGCTACAATGAGGGTGCTGCTAGTGGCAACACTTAAAGATGGACTGTACCAGTTTGATCTCACCAAGCTAGCGCCGTCACATCATTCATTGAGAACAAACTTCAAGTCTTTTGTAAATCACCTTGATGGTTCAGTTTTTTCTGTCAGTACTTCGGGTTGTACAACTGGTGAGTCTGTTGATAAAGTCAAAAGTGTCAAGTCTAGTTCTTCAAATTTTAGTAGTCCAAAGTCCAGGTCTGTGCATCAATGTAACTCCAAGAATGTCCTTGTCTGTGATACCATATCAAACAACTCAAAAACTGATGACATTGGTATTTGGCATCAAAGACTTGGACATCCTTCCAAAGATGTACTTACCAGAGTTTTGAAATCAATAAAGTGCTCTTTGAATGTCAATGATCTGAATTTTTGTTCTGCTTGTCCATTAGGCAAAATTCATCAATTTCACTACCCATCCACTGATACAAAAACCACCAAGCCTTTTCAGATTGTTCACTCCGACATTTGGGGTCCATCACCAACTGAATCCAGTGATGGATATAGGTACTATATACACTTTGTAGATGACTACAGCAGGTATACCTGGATTTACCCTCTCAGACTCAAATCAGAAACAAAAACCATCTTTCTCAGATTCATGGCCTATATAGAAAGACAGTTCAACACAAAACTCCAATGCCTTCAGACTGATTGGGGAGGGGAATACCGACCACTCCTACCCATCCTAAACTCCCTAGGAATCAAATTCAGACACCCATGCCCACACACACATCAACAAAATGGAAAGTCAGAAAGGAAACATCAACACATTTCTGAGATGAGACTAACCTTCTTAGCTCAATCTAAGTTACCTTTTTGTTTTTGGTGGATTCCTTTGTTTCTGCAGTGTACACAATAAATAGACTCCCATATTCTAAAACACTTGAACACAAGTCACCCTTTGAGCTAGTATACCACAAACATCCTGATTACAAATTTTTTAAAGTCTTTGGGTGCTCATGCTTTCCTTTCCTAAGACCATACAATGCAAACAAGTTCAGCTTCAAAACTGATGAGTGCACTTTTTTGGGTTACAGTCCAAGTCATAAGGGGTATAGATGTCTACACAAGTCAGGAAGAGTATACATCTCAAGGTCTGTTCTGTTTAATGAGTCCCACTTCCCTTACTCTGTGTCATCACCAACACCTGTTACACACCAACAGTCCACCACTTCAATTCTTGGTCCACACTCACCATACAGTCAAACCATCAGGTCAAATCCTGCACCACACATCAGTTCTGTTCCAGTTCCAGTTCACTCTATACCCAGATCTCCCTCATCACCATCATCCAGTCATGAAACCACAAATTCCTCAGCCGTCCCTATGTCTCAAAGTCCAATACTTGACATTGTCCCATATCAGCCCACTGAACACAGACAACCCATCACAAACACCCATCCTATGGTTACTCGGTCTAAAAATTGTATCTTCAAACCAAAAGCTTTCACTATTATGTCACTAATATGTAATGCTGTGAGAGAACCTCCTACTACTAACGCTGCCTTGTCAGATCCTGATTGGAAGAAAGCTATGGACCTTGAATATGAAGCACTACTGAAGAATGGAACTTGGGAACTTGTTCCATATGACGAGTCCATGAACATTGTCACCAACCGCTGGGTGTTCCGAGTGAAGTTGCTTGCAGACGGATCTGTAGAACGCTTGAAGGCACGCCTAGTTGCCAAAGGATTTCAACAACAACCATGACTAGACTTCTTTGAAATGTTCAGTCCTGTGATCAAGTCATCCACTCTCAAGGTCGTGTTCACACTCGCCGTGACAAACAACAAGTCGACGTGAACAACGCGTTTCTGAATGGCACACTCAAAGAGGTGGTCTACATGAGTCAACCTTAAGGCTATGTCAATCAGTCAAAGCCAGGCCATGTATGTCTTCTCAAAAAGGCATTATATGGACTTCGTCAAGCTCCTCGAGCCTGGTTTGACCAACTCAGCCAAGCGTTGTTTGCCTGGGGCTTCACTAACTCCACCTCTGACACGTCCCTGTTCATCTACAGACGTAACAAGACTTGTATTTTGTTGCTTGTTTACGTGGACGACATTCTAGTAACAGGCAATGATCCACAGTTGATATCCAGGGCTATTACTGACCTCAACAAAGCGTTCACCCTAAAGAGCTTGGGATCACTAAGTTTTTTTCTTGGTTTTGAGGCCACTCGTGACACCACAGGTATAAACCCGACTCAGCAAAAGTACCTGCGTGAAATCCTCACCAAGACGAACATGCTACAAGCCAATCCAAGTCCTACGCCGATGTGTCCAAGCCACAAACTCAACAAACATGATGGCGACCTCTTTGAGCATCCATCGCTGTACAGAAGCACTGTTGGCTCTCTTCAATATCTCACAATGACGCGACCTGATATATCGTTCGCGGTGAACAAACTCAGTCAATTTCTGCAAGCTCCTAGGACTCCGCACTGGAATGCGTGCAAACGAGTACTTCGCTACCTAGCAGGCACACCAACCAAGGACTGAGGTTCAGTCCTGCACCACGTCTCACCTTAAGTGCCTTCTCCGACGCTGACTACGCTAGCGACACTGATGACAGGCGATCGACGACAGGCATGTGTGTGTTCCTGGGCGATAGCTTGATTTCCTGGGCTTCCAAGAAGCAGGACGTTGTGTCACGAAGCAGCACTGAGTCGGAGTATCGTGCCTTAGCATCCACGGCAGCAGAACTCATCTGGCTCAAATCACTATTCGTCGAGCTAGGGGTCAAGCTTGACCCTCAGCCACCAGTCATTTGGTGTGACAATCTTGGTGCTGCCTCTCTAGCCGCCAATCCTGTGTTCCACGCGCGAACAAAACACATCGAGGTTGACGCTCACTTTGTCCGGGAAAAGGTCCTTGCCAAGCAACTCGAAGTTCGCTATGTACCTACTGAAGACCAAGTGGCTGATGCGTTCACCAAGCCACTCACTGTCCCTCGATTTGTAAAACTCTTTTCCAAATTCAACCTCGCCAAACCGGTTTGAGCTTGAGGGGGGGGGGGGGGGGGGGTGTATTGAGTATAGCGAGCTAGATCAGTAGGATCGCTGAGCTGTACTAGCGAACGTCCAGGATTGCGCAATAGTGTGTTAGTCAGAGTTAGTTATGAGCCAACGGCTGAGATTGAGTTGTACATGTAATATATATATATATATATATATATATATATATATATATATATGTTAATGATAATCAGTGAAACGCACGTTTCATTCACAACAAACAATTCGCTTGAGCTCTCCTTCTCTCTCTAAATCCCTCTCTATCTCTCTCTACTGATTCTCTCTTTTTTAATGAAAATGTTAATAATAATAAAAATTGAAATGAAACTGTAAAAATTAAAAGAAAAAAGATAAATCTAATAAAACTGCAAACAACATGTATAAATTATTAAAAAAAAAAAGTATTTTCAAAATAAACGAGATATTCTTAGAATAAGATTGAGAAACGAGGTGTTTTTGAAAAACTTTTTTATAACGAGGCAAGTTAGCTATTAATATGTTTAAACAAATTTAAAGAGGCCGATTGCTAATAAAGTAATGAGAAAGTATCAAAATATCCTCGTGTTGGAACAAAATGTCACGAATATACTTTTTTTTTTTTTTTTTTTTTTTGTAAAGTTTATCTCAAATATAAGTTTTGAGTTTTCTTAAAATGTTACAATATTCTCTTGTATTAAGAATATTTTTTTTAAAGGATATTTGTTGTTAGTGAGGATTGAACTCAGATTTTCACTTTTGAGATGTGTGAAATGACCATTAAACTAAACTAACTAACACTAAGAATAATGTTCTTCACCTTTTTATACGATGACTTTAACTTACTGAACTACCTCTAATTAATAAAAATTGCAAATTGCCAAAAAAAAAAAAAAAAACTCAGTCATATGTCAATAACTCATACAATTATATATTTCTATAAAAACAAAAAATGCAGGAATATGTATGGTGTTAATATTTTGTGAATGCTTATAAATAGCGTTGGAGGTAGCTTATGATCAGGGAGCCGATGCCCTTGAAGTTTTAGAAATTAATTTTTACTCCTGAATTTATAAGATTTGATATTTTTACCTAAAATTTTATGTTTTTAGTCCAAACTTATATAATGTTTTCATCCTTGCCCTCCTAATTTTTTTTTTTTTTTTTAATTCTTACACACCTTTTATAAATTTAAGCCAATTATGATGTTTTCCAAAAATAATAATAATAATAAAATCCACTATAAACCTAAAGCATATAAAAAAAAATTAAGAAAGTTATTACGAGAGGGACAAAGTCCTCGTCCTCTCTAACAGATCTGTCCCTATACCTTCCAACTCGTTCACAGCGAGGCCGAGGTGTCGCAGATGAGACAGCCGACCGAGCTCCGGCGGGATTCGGCCGGAGAATCTGTTGTTTACGAGGTCGATCCCCCAGAGAGACGAGAGGTTTCCCAGGAAAGGCGACACGTGTCCTCGAAGTCCGTACTCCGACAATTCCAGTATTTCCACTCTCTGCCCAGCACTGCACTGCACGCCGGGCCATTGACAGAAGTGCAACGAGTCGTTCCACGAACCCAATATGCCACGTGGATCGTCCGATATGGTGGCCTTGAATTTGAGCAGAGCGAACTTGTCTGTCTTGTTTCCTAACGCGTCGACTTCGTGGGAGATAGAGCGGAGAAGAATGATTATTGGGAACAGAGGCAAAAGAGTGCTCAGTGATCTGTGAGATATTTTCATTTCTTTTCAAAGCTTGTTGAACGTATAGAGATGTATTTGTGTGGCTAAAAGCTTAAGCACAGACTAGAGAGTCTCATATCGTAGTCGCGAGAAAATGAAGGCACGTACATATTTATATGGTTACAATTTACAACTACAAGAGTAGAAATTATTGCTAGTCCCACTACACTTCTGAAATTGTCTGGTGCTCCTAATGGGAAAGGAATTGATTCAAAATATAATCATCTAATTGAGACTAATAAGTTGGGGAAAGCAAATATTATTGTACCTAAACTTATTGAAATGGGAAAGTCTCGCATTGGTTGTATATGCGTGAATGAACATGTATTTATATATCGGTTGAGCTTTTTCACTTAGTATCAATTGATTTTAAGATGAAATTTCAACATGCTATCGAAGTCCTGTACATTCACACAACTTGAATTTGGTCCGGCCCACGCGAAGCGTGAGAGAGATTGTTACTCGGTCTGATCACGTTACGCGTGAGAGGTAGTATTGAAGTGGAAAAGTCCCACATTGGTTGTGTGTGTATGAACATGTGTTTATATATCAGTTGAGTCTCTTCACTTAGTACTAATTAGTTTTTAAGATGGAATTTCAAAATATTATAATTGGGACTAAGTTGGGTAAAGCAAATATTATTGCGTGCGTACCTAAACTCACAGTAATTTTAGGTTGTTCATTCCAGTTTTTCAACCGGGACAAGTTCTTGTTCAAAAAATATTCTAATATTCAATTGGTGTCTTTAGCTGTCCAAAATATAGGGTGGAATATTTCCCAAATATCTGGTTTTTCTTTTTAATTTCTCATTACATACCGATTACCAAAAACTTTTCTAAATACATTTTTTAAACTTAAAATGTTAAACGACCTTTATTATCAATTTAAACGGTAATCACCATTAAAAAAAATGAAACTGTATACGGTTAGAAAAACTGTAAATAGTTTGTATTTTATTAGATTAAAAACTGTAAATTGAATTTACTGTAATACAATAATATAATATGGTAACAAAGTATATTTTAGTTTTAGAATAAAAATAGTATTTTTCTGCGACGATGCTTCCATCTTGATAGTAAATAAAAAATAGTAAATAATATACCAAATTATATTATCAGCATTGTTTTTCTAAATTAAAAAATAGTAAATAATATACCAAATTATATTATCAGCATTGTTTTTAGAGGAAGAAAAAGGTACAAGGCCCCCTATTAGTCAAGTGACTCAAGTCAAATCGGAAAAGAGAGTAGCGACCAAATTAAACGGAAAATTTGGATCTTAGTCGCTAGTTGAAAAGTGTTTAGAGATAGAAGTCAAAGTGTTTAGAGATAGGGATAAAAATTCTCGTGTTTTTTTTTTTCCACGCGCCATTACATTTAATATTGGAGGAATTTGAGTGGAGATGATAGAGTTTGTCGGATTGGTGAGCAGTTGTATAGTAATTACAATGAGCTCTTTACTTCTTCGAATTCCCTTAAACTCGAATGTACCCTTATCTAGTTTTCCTTAGATAATAAAACGAATTGGGGCCTTGTCCACAAAGTAAAAATCTTGAAATTTCTCTTTGGACCAACTTTAACAGCTCCTAAGTAGACTCATGCTATGACCCTTCCATTGAGTAAGGACTTTCCTGTTAAAAGTGACGAGTTGACGACGGAAGACCTTACGACGATGATTTGCGGATCAACTTAATGTTTTCCCTATAAATACCTTATGCACCGATGTTCTTTGTAGAACGCAAGAGAGTTATAAATGCCTTATTCTCCCAATTTGAGTTTTTAGTGAGAATCTGCAACGGTAAAATGGACGTAACTTTCGTATTGAAAGCGAACCACTATAAATTTGCGTGTGCTAATTTTGTTCTTTGCGAATTTTGTTTTTTTTTTAATTTTAAGTCGGATTTGTGTGTCAAATCCTAACATTCCTTTCCCGGCTCGAATGCCCGTGACATGCACGATATGGTGGCAAGCTCTAACTCCGAACTCAAATACGGTGGAAATGCGGGTATGGTCACTGTTCTTCACTCATCATATTTGTTGGGGGTAACAACCCATATCTCACATCGAAAGAGTAGACAATAATTGTCTTGAATATAAGTGTTCCACCAACTCCACATATGTATGATGTGTTTTGAAAAAGTGCCCAAAAATAAAATCATGCGGGCTTGAGCCTAAAATAGACAATATCATACTAATGTGAAATTAAGATGAGGTGATAACCCAACAAAGTGTAAGAACGGGGCCCAACAATAAGATCGATGAATATGTAATTTATTTAACTTATGAGAACTTTTATAATATAATGAATTATGAATATACTCGTCGTTCCATTTTATTTTTTACTTTTGAGAACTGTATAATAATATTATGAGTGTTCTTCTTATATTCATTAGTATGATTTGGAGTTTAGACTTTTGAGTTTAATTTTTTGAACACATGTATTAATTGTGTTATATAATTATTTTATTTATTTTGTACAATATTTGTCGCTATATCCATTGGTATCCGATATACTATTAAATTCGGATAGCTAGAAATCAATATTAGTATTATAATGAGTGATCAGTCGATATATCATTAAAATCAGACTCTTGGTATTAATAGCATTTTCGATATTTTAATCGTGGATTGGTATGATTTCTCTTAAAATTCCACACACACAAAATATTTTCCTACTTTATTTATGGGTATTTTAAATAAATAGCCAACTTGAAACTTAGAGTGGTAAAAAAATACAATTAATTAGCAAAATAGCCAACTCAAACCTTAAAAAATTGCTAAATAACCAAGGTTTTGTAAATAGTAAGTAAATAGTCAGTTGTATTTAATTGCACGTCCAAGTTTACGAAAATGCCTAAATTGTTCCCCGCCCAATCTTCATTCCTGCTTAACATATATAAAAAAAAAATCAAAGGAAATCGGGATTTCCGAGAATCGAGGTCATTAAACTCATTTATTTGAAAACCGCTCACCTTCATTGCATATCTCTCGGTCATAAAATTTTTTTAAAAAAAAAAGCTCTCCCAAAATTTTTCCAAAACCGCTACTCTCTTCCCCGACGAAAATCTTTTCATCTTCCCCGACGAGCAATTTCGGTTGCTGAATCAAAATCTGGTATGCATGTGTAGAGGTTCTTGCTATTTTAACTCGTATTTACTATTTTTCGTCAAAGATTTACACAAAAATAAAAGAGAAAACATGGTTTTTTGGATCGGTTATTGAATAACATGAATTTTTTCTTGGTCTTCTTCCTCTGGGATAAAGGGCCTGTAGTTAATGTTCGTGTATTGCTTATTCGTAATCCTAGTTTTTTTGCCTTAAACCCTAAACATTTGCATACGGGTTCGATTTTAAATGGCTAGATGTGTAAATCTTGTTGTGTATGGTTATACCGAATATACATACAGGTACGCATATATTGATTAGTATTTACTTTATTTTGAAAGAGATTTACTAAAAAAAAAAAACAAAAATATGGGTTTGTTGATTCGATTATTGAATAACCACAATAAATCTTTGAAGTTTTAGATATTAGGGTTATTTTAATTTTTGACGGTGGTTGTGTAAATCGGACTCATTTTTCAAGTTTTATCATTTTGTGAAGCAACCATTTTTGTACGTTGACTACATTATATTTACATGAGATTTACAATGTTATTTACAGCTATTTACTTGATTCTAGCAAAGAGTCTAGAAATGAGTTGTTTACAAATATTTACACAATCTTCATTTTCTTTATGTACACAGAATGATAATATGGCGAGGAAAGTCGTCAGAGAAAACGCCGATCAAAATTACGGGACGCCTAAGTAGATGTAGAGACATATTAATTAATTAATTTTGTGCCCATACGATTTATAGTTCTGTATACTCGTGATGCTGTATTTAATGTGACTTTGTATTTACACAGTTTTTACTGCAAATTTATATATTGTTGACTAAAGTATATGGTTATTTACAGTTATTTATTTTATAATTACAAATAATTTGGAAAAAAGTACCAATTTTACATAATTCAAATTGTGACTTACAAAAAGATTTAAATAGCTTATATGTCTAGTACACGTAATATACTAATATTTGATTAGATATTATATACCATTAAAGACTAAATACACGTAATCTCATAACTAAATACTAATTAGTAGGGAATTATTCTTTAGATTGACCGAATAATTCAAATTTAAAACAAAACTACCTAAAATAAAAAGATTTGAATGTCTTAACTGCTTAAATCACGTAATATATCAATATTCAATCTAATTTTAAGTATCATTAAAGACTAAATGGCTTGAATCTCATAATTAAATACGATAAATAGGGAAATATTCTTTAGATTGACCAAATATTCCAGAATTAAAACTAATTTGCCTAAAATATTATCATCATTTATTGTTAAAAAATTAAATTCAAAGTCAAACAGAATTTTCGACAAATAAAATTCAAGTTAAAAAAACTGCCGATTATAACTATTTATACTATTATTTACAGTTATTTACAACTGATTACACTATGATTTACAACTATTTACAGATGATTACACAAAGAATCGGATTAAAGAAAAAAAGAAATTAATAATTCCAGATATATATGGAAACAAAATAAGGAATAAATAACCCACGCAATTATTCAGTTGCTAAAAATAAGGATCCGAAATTAACCACCCAATTTTAATCACTCTGAAATTCGGGATATTGGAAAAAAAAATTCAAAATTCAAATAATTTCGGATTCAAAAGATAAAAGGACACAAACTGGAATTGAAAAAAAATCTGAATCGTCCACGTCATCCAAGTGGCTATTTACTTAAGGGAAAATAACACATTTATACCCTGTGTTTTAGTGAAATGTCGAGTTTAACCATCGGTTTTAAAAAATGTCGAGTTCATACCCTCTGTTTAACTAAAATGATGAAATTATACCATCTGTTTAACTAAAATGACGAAATTATACCCTGAAATAGACAACAGTGTCACGAATATTATTTTTATTGACTTTTCATTGACGTTGACTATAATATTTATATATAAACACCAATTATATTTATTCATTCGCGCCATATATGTAATTTATTTAAAAACTAAAAAATAAACAGCAGTCTCTTAATCGCGAAGAACACAGAAAGAGGCAAATGGGTAAACATTGATAGTTGATAGTCATCAAAATCGCATATTCGTAAAGAGAATCCAGGATTTATAGTTACAATTCGAACACGGAATGAAGTCATTTATTAAGAGGTACGAGTTTTATTATTTAATTTCAATTTAAGACTATTTTTATTTCAAAATTGAGAATTTGGAAGTTAAGGTACTGATTTAGATTTGATTCGGTTTTTCTTAAATAAGAGTTAATATCAATGAAATGGAGATTTGTGACGCTGTTATTCATTTCAGGGTATAATTTCGTCATTTTAGTTAAACAGATGATATAATTTCATCATTTTAGTTAAACAGAGGGTATGAACTCGACATTTTTGAAAACCGAGGGTTAAACTCGACATTTCACTAAAACACAGGGTATAAATGTGTTATTTTCCCTTTACTTAATATTTACAAAACCTTGGCTATTTAGTAATTTCTAAAGTTTGAGTTGACTATTTTGCTAAATTACCCAAAAAAATAACCAACATTTGATATATATTCCAAATAGTCACTAACCAAATTAAACGAGATAAATTTGACAAGACCACCCTTATTAATTATCAATTAAAAAAAAACTTTAAACCCCATATCAAAAAAATCATATAGGTTAATATCCATCAATAACAATTTATAAATATATATATATTAGTTAATATCAATTGCAAAAATTATAAGATAGAACCAGAATGCAATATATGAATTAATTGCCATATCATTAAAATCAATTAATTTGTTTAAATTTTTAATAATTGGCTATTTTACAATATCAATAACTTAAGTGCATGTAGCTTTTCTTTACCCCCCCCCCCTCTCTTTCTCTTCTTCTAAGCCATTGCACTTGTACCAATTTGAGAGTTTTCTTAAAGAAAATGGACAACAATTTTTAAATTAAATGACTAGTTTCGTTTTCTTTTAAAATTCGTTAGTTGATTTTTTATTACTTCAATTAATTTAAAATATATCATGTGTCAAAAACTAGGTCTAAATGATCAAGACTTATGCAAGAGAGAAAAAAAATAGATTTTTATCTGATTTAGAAAAACGGTAATTATCAAATTTAATATTTTTTTTTTTTGAAACTCAACGAGGCCTCCCTAAAACCTTCCGCCCCCGAAAACGGTGTCACGGAGAGGAAAGAGCACCCCCTACTCCTCATTCAAACTCGGCATCAACCGAAATCTTCTCCCGCACAAGGGGCGGGAGATCCCTTTGAATACAATAACCCGAAAATTCACTTTGATTCGCCCATCGACACAACTCGTGGGCTAAACCATTCGACAACCTAGGAGTCCAAACAAAAGAACAAAACTCAAAAACATCCAGAGCGTCTTGGATTTTCTCTAAGATAGGCAAAAGCACCCAATTGAGACTAGGAAGATTCTGACTAAGAGCCTCCATAATACTCTGATTGTCTCCTTCTTTGAGAACTCTAGGAATGCCCAAGTCCTTAGCCAATAGAACTGCCTCAAGTACCGCCAAAAGCTCCGCCTCCATAGCCGACCCCGCCACCACTTTCGAGCACCACAACCACTGTACAGAGCCATTTTCATCTCTAGCAGCAACTCCTACAGCCGAACTCCCACTATGGAAGGACGCGTCAACATTGATTTTGATCGTACCTGGATCGGGAGGTTTCCACCGATGGACCAGAGACGAAGGCTGAGCAAAGTTCCCCACCTGCAGAGCCTCGGACACGCCACAGAATTTAATATATGTTAGAGAATTTGATAAAAAAAACATATAGTTCAGTTTCAGCCCCGCCATTTTCTACTTCGCTGGAAGGGCTGGTCGCTGAGACCGTTCACTGCCGTTGCCGCATCTTCGTCGGCGCTCTTAGGGACATATTGTTCATTTGAAACACTTGTTCTTCTTCTGGTCAAGTAAGTTGCTCAAAATTTTGATGCGATTTATATTCATTTTCTATTGTTGGATTTTTCTCTTCCGCTGTCAGTTTATTCTCTGTAAATTGAGACCGAAAATCAATGTTAATCCCTGTAGTTGCATTATCTGGTTGAAATTTGTGTAGTATCGAAGAAGGTATTTGGCATTTTTTTAACTTCCGCGAGTATGAGAGGTTAGGAAATTCAGAAATAAATTCAACTTGAGTTGTATTTTTGTGCCCATAATTGCTTGATACAGTATAAGAGTGGTTGGTGATTCTAGGAAGAAAAAAAAAGGTAGTTTCTAAAGGGAAAATGGTCATAAACTCGTGTAAATAAAAAGTACTGTTTCTTCAACTGTGGTTTTTTCCTTTCTTACTGACTGCCCGCTTAAACAATTCAATATTTTGAATCTCTATTATATGCTTCTCAGCAGCAAAGATAAACTCCATAGCTAATCTCATCAGATTCTTCACTTTTTATTACACAGATTCTTTACTTAAAGACTCTCTACTGTTTGAAAAGAAAGAAAGAAAGAAAAAGACTAGCATTTCGTTTTGTTCAGAGCCTGGATGTTTCATCATTGTATATGACTCATTGATTAGACTTTCCAAAAAGAAAGGTCAGCCATAATAATCTTTTCTAATGCGTTGAAGTTCCCTGGTCACATCTCCGATTCTCAGTCTTTCACTCAGCGAATCTTCGGAACAAGCGATTCCGATCTTAAGCACCGAAGCCAAACACTTCTCATTGTCATCGTGGTGATTACGTGTCCTGATCTCCATGGCTTTATCCACCACTTGCATCACCTTTTCAGTCAACGCCGAGTGAACGAAGGAGCGGAGATTGAAGTCGTCTCTGAACATATCGTCCATCGGTCGCCTTCAGTGCCTCTCATCGCTGCCCTCTTTTCAGCTAACTTTGGGGGACATATTGTTCATTTGAAACTTGTTCTTCTTCTGGGTCAAGTAACTTACTTGAAATTTTCACTCAATTTTAATCAAACTTTTCTAGCGTTTAATAGAAGGTAGTATTTGGCATTTCTTAACTTCCGCGAGGTTAGGAAATTCATAAATAGTTTCAATTTGTGGTGTATCTTTGATGTTTTAACCCCAATATATATATATATATATATATATGTGTGTGTGTGTGTGTGTGTGTGTGTGTGTGACAGGTTTTAATTTTCTGAGGAAAAATTTGATTAGTTTCTTAACAATCTCTACAAGATCAGAAGCTAGTCTTGACATGCAAGTACTGCTTCTATTATATGCTTCTAAGAAGCAAAGAAACAACCCTTGGAAATTCTCCTATTTCAGCTCCACCAAGCTTAGTCAGAACAACTGCTCATCAAAAGATTCCAAACAATCTTCTCCCTAACCTAATAAACTCCATAGATAATCTCATCAGATTCTTCACTTTCTTAACACACATAATGCATTTTCAAATTAACACAACTAAGAACTGTAAATACTGAAAGTCTCTCTAGGGTGTGAAAAAAAAGGACTGGTATTTAGTTTTCTGTTATTACATTCAGAGCCTAGGGTGTTCATCATCATGATTTGACTTTCTGAAAAGAAAGGTCAGCCATAATAATCATTTCTAAGACGTTGCAGCTCCCTGGTCACATCTCCAATTCTCATTCTTTCACTCGGCGAATCTTTGGAACAAGCTATTCCGATCTTAAGCACCGAAGCCAAACACATCTCGTCGTCATAGTGGTGCTTATGTGTCCTGATCTCCATGGTTTTGTCCACCACTTGCATGACTCTTTCGGTTAACGCCGACTGAACGAAGGAGCGGAGATTGAAGTCGTCTCTGAACATATCGTCCGTCGGTCTCTTTCCGGTGAACAACTCCAACAGAAGCATCCCATAGCTGTACACGTCCCCGCTTTTTGACGCCTTACCACCCATTGCGTACTCTGCCACATGCAACAAACATTTGATATTAATTTTCTGAAAATCTAACAAATCACACACAGAGAGAGAGAGAGAGATTTATTTGTGTACCCGGAGCAGCATAGCCAATGGTTCCTTTGATTCCTGATGTTGTGCCTTGAGAGACTACTTCAGTACTACTCAGCCTAGCCAATCCAAAATCACACACCCGAGCCGTCATTTCTTCGTCCAAAAGGACATTGCTAGGCTTCAGATCGCAGTGAATGACAGGCTCGTCGCATTCCTCGTGTAGATACTCTATAGCCAGTGCCACGTCAACACCGATATTCAGTCTCTGGATCATGTTCAGACCCGTCTCCGATGGCTCTGATCTGTGAAGCCACTCGTCTAAGCTTCCATTCGACATGTGCTCGAAAACCAAAGCCTTGAAATCATCGCCCTTGTGGTCAACGCTTGAGCAACACGTCAACACTTTAACCAAGTTCCGGTGCTTCACGCTCCTCAACGCCTCGCACTCCGCTAAGAAGCTCTTCTCGGCTCCTTTTCGCCCAAGGTTGAGTACTTTTACCGCCACTGGGTTTTCGATCCCGTCGAGGTTCCCTTTGTACACCGATCCGAAACTCCCGGTTCCGATCAAGTTTCCCGGCGAGAATCCATTGGTGGCCTCGTAGAGCGTCTGGTACGACACCTTTGCAAGAAATCTTATTCCTTCCTTTTCGCTGATGGGTTTTCTCCTCGATAATCTTCTTCTTAAGTACAAGAGAGAAAAGATCAAGACTATAAGGAGAAGGACACCCAAGCACGCTGCTAATACAATCGGTCTGAGAGACTTTCTACGGTGGTGCGAATTTCCGACGGCGATTGGACACCTTGGAAGATTAAATTCTCGTGTTCCGCCGCAGAGCCTGGAATTTCCAATCAAGGACAACGCAGTGGCGTTTCTAAACACGCCCCTGTTTGGTAATTCCCCTTCGAGATCGTTGAAAGATATGTTGAAGGAATACAAGACAGTGAGTTTTTCTAAATCCAAAGGGATTTTTCCGGACAATTTGTTTCTGGAAAGATCCAAAATCTGAATAGCTCGAAGAGAAGCCATATTTTGCGGCAATCTTCCTTGGAACGAGTTGCCTTGTAGGAAGAGGTATTCGAGGCTCTCACAATCCCCGATCGTCCCTGGAATTTCTCCGGACAGATCGTTCTCCGAGAAGTCCAATTCGCTCAGCTGCTTCATACTTCCCACTTCGCTCGGTAATACTCCGTGCAATGAGTTATGTGAAACAAGCACTGAGATCAGGGACTTGATGCCAAAGACTTCTCTAGGGACTTCCCCAACAAGGTTGTTATCTGACATGTCGAGGATTTGGAGGCTCCGACAGCCTCCAATGCTAGAAGGAACCTGTCCTTCGAGCATATTGTTCTCTAGAGAGAGCTGAAACACCTCAGTGAGGTTTCCGATCGAGGTAGGAATTTTCCCGGTGAACTCGTTCGAGTCTAGAGCCAAAGCTCTCAGGCTCTGCAGCTTCATCAAGGAAGCTGGAATTTGGCCTCCTAAATTATTCATTTGAAGGTTCAGCAAGATCAAGTTTGGTAGGTTTTCGAACTCTACGTGATCGATTCTTCCAGATAATCGGTTCGTACCGAAATAAATATGAGTCATTTGGGCCGAAAAATTGGATATAGACCTCGGCAAGACACCGCTGAAATTGTTTGAACCCATTGATAGCACTTTCAACTCGCTGCAGTTCGTTAGAGACTCGATGAAATCGAAGCTATGATCATCGAATTGCGCTTCGAGCATGTTGTTGTTCATGAGAAGAAACTTGAGATCCCGGAGTTTTCCGAGACTCTTCGGAACTTGTCCCGCGAATCTGTTGTGGGTAACATCGAGCTTGAAAAGTTGAGAAGAGTTTGATAGTGAAGCCGGGATGTTACCCGAGAATCTGTTTCCGCTGATGAAAAACTTGACAAGATTAGGGAGGTTCAGAACCGGAATTTCTCCGTGGAAAAGATTGTTTGTGAGTGAGAGACTGGTAAGAGAGGATGAGTTAAAGAAGGAGAGTGGGATTGTGCCGTATAGTTTATTAGGGCCGACGGAAAAAAGACTGAGGTTTTTCAGTCTCCCTATCTCCTCGGGAATAGTCCCGGTCAGATTGTTGTACGCCAAAATGATTTCCCGAAGTGACGACATGTTTCCGAGGGAAGCCGGGATGTCTCCGGTGAGACCATTAAATTTGAAGTCGATCAACTCGAGCTTCGTAAGAGAGCCAAGCTCAGGCGGGATCGTTCCACTGAGCTTGTTTCGCCCGAAGATTAGCTCTTTGAGCTCCAAGCAGCGACTCAAGTTCGCCGGGATTTCACCTGAAACATATCACAGGAGTATGGTAAAAAGTTTGAAAATAAAGTAGAACTTAGTAAAGGCTTAGTTCTAAACTTAGATATGTTTAAGATTAAGTTCTAAACTTTTATAATAAAAAAATTATTGCAAGAAATATGATAGGCTTAAATTCCTAATTTACTACGATAATGAATAAATTAATGGCTATTAACATAATTAAACAAACCTTAAAGAGGTTTATAACTAGCAATATTAGTGTAATGGAAAAAATACCATGATATCCCATGTGTTTTAATACAACGCCGCGGCCCACAACTATACCTTGTGTTTCGAAGTCATATATGACTCGCAATATTCTTTTGTATTTACAATTTAATAATTTATTTCTAATTTTGTTGAGTTTTCTATATGATAGTATTAAAGCTTAAATTTTCCTTATTAAAATAATAAAAATAAGAAAAATTACACGGACTATTAAATTTTCCAATGTCGCCCTTTTCTGTTTAAAAATAAGAAAAATTACACGGACTATTATTGTCATGGTTTAAGCACATCCTGCAATTGCAATTGGAATATATTTGGAGAAAGAGTGGTAACCAGTTAAATAACCAATTAGATAGTCAATTCTCACTTATTCTTTCTCTCTCTCTCAGCGACTTTACATTTTCCATAATTACGACAAAACAACATCGCGGCCACTGTCTCCGACTTGCGCGACCCGGTTCGATCTTCCTCGAGTACGGCGGTGCCCCTTTCCTCCAGATCTGCTCGCGACGGAGGGGTATGGTTCCCCGATCTGCTGTGGTCGCGTCTACCAGATTCGATGACGCTCCCTTCTTCCGGCGTTCCTCGCGACGACGATCAGACTGTCTCAGCTCCAAGAACGTCCTTCGCCTTGGGTTCGCGCGTTGGAGACAAACCGGTAGTCCCTCGCCCTTCAGATCTGGCGCAGGTGGTCCCACTCGACGACGTCCGATCCTATCCAGACTCGACGACGTCTTCTCTGCGTGAGTCTTTCCCAGCGAGCACCGGGTGAGGACAAAGGCCGGCTTGCGTCACTGCCTCCATTCGCAACCTGTCCAAATCCGACTTCTCTGTGGTGAGAGAGGAAAATCCTTTGCAAGGCCGGCCTGTGGAGTCGGGGCTTAAACAAGGAGGCGAGGGATCATCTCCATCAAGGCCTCGGGTGCGAGCCGGTTGGCGGCGCAAATACCGCCAATCAACGAATCGTAGACACGGTGTTTGAGGTTGGTTGACGAGGATCCAGTGGCGAAAGCGCTGATCATGGAGATTGAACTCTCCAGGCCGAGGATCGGTCGAGGAGGTTCCGGATCTCATCCATCAAGGCATCGGCTTCGGCGGGCCGGTCCGCCATGGCCGTCCTGAAATTCCACAATCGGATCGGTATATTTGTGTATTTTTTTTCTTAAATCAGGTCTATTTGTGTTAATATATATGTAATTTTGGTTTATTTCTATTTATTTCGGTTTATTGTTATTAATTTTGGTTTATTTGTGAGAGAATTGGCGGCTCTGTGTCTCCGGTCGGAGAATCGACGGCTCGAGACAGATGGCAAGTTGAAGCGGCGGTGAAGATCGATGGTGAAGATCTTGTAATATTTTTTGAGAATTTTTTAATCTATTAATGAAAGAGTTATTTATTGTAATATTTTCTTTTTTTTATTAATTTATATTTGGGCATTTTTGTCTGAACCAATGTTCAAAATATCGTGATATATCAGTGATATATCGCCGCTATATCGTTTTTTGAAGAGTCTCGGTAAAATATCCGTTGTAATCGTTATCGTTTTATAAATATCGTTAAAATATCGATGATATATCGTTAAAAAATCCAAAATATCGTCCAAATTTGAAAATATCGTTTTTTTTTTTTTTTTATTTATTTATTATTTCTTATTATTTATATCTTTTACTTATTAATTTTACTTAGTATAATGATATTATCAATATTTCCTTATTTATATTTTATAATACATATAAATATATGTATGACAAATAACGTATTATATATATAATATCTATACTAATAGACTAAATAATTAAAAATATAATACTATTACATTTTATTATTTTAAAGAATATTTGTAATGTAGTAGAAAAATAAAACAATTTTTTTAAAAAAAATTATTTTATTATATTTTTTTAATATTGAGAAAGTAATGTAAATATTAATAACGTATATCTATAAGGAAAAAAGTTATAGGTATATTTTAAATTTGATTGTTTTATTAGAAATTTAAAAATATAAATAGTGATACATATTCTATTATATTTTGTTATAAGATTTTTGTCGATATATCCGTCGATAATCGATATATCATCGATATATCACGGATATAATCGGTAGTCGGTATTAAAATTGTTATAAAATATCCGTCGATATATCCGTAAAATCAGAACCTCGGTATGGGTATTGATATCGATATTTTAAACCTTGGTTTGAACAAGTGGATTAATGTTATTTATTGGTTATTTCGCAAAATAAACCAAACATTGATTCTTTTGACAAATTTTTTTTTTTTTTTATTGGTTAATCTACTCAAGCTCCCTAAAAATAATTACCAAAGACTCGTCGTATTCCCAAAAAAATTTAGTTGTTTAATTACTTAGAAATAAATTTGTACCAAGTTCGCCGGGATTTTACCTGTAACATATCACAGGAGTTTAAATTATGGTAAAGAGTTTGAAAATAAAGTAAAACTTAGTAAAGGCTTAGTTCTAAACTTAGATATGTTTAAGATTAAGTTCTAAACTTTTATAATAAAATAATTATTGCAAGAAAT
Source organism: Urtica dioica subsp. dioica (assembly GCF_054948205.1). Lineage (NCBI taxonomy): Eukaryota > Viridiplantae > Streptophyta > Magnoliopsida > Rosales > Urticaceae > Urtica > Urtica dioica. The sequence continues at coordinate 16,460,979 of NC_142767.1, forward strand.
ATAATAGGCTTAAATTCCTAATTTACTACGATAATGAATAAATTAATGGCTATTAACATAATTAAACAAACTTAAAGAGGTTTATAACTAGCAATATTAGTGTAATGGAAAAATACCATGATATCCCATGTGTTTTAATACAACGCCACGGCCCACAACTATACCTTTTGTTTTAAAGTCATATATGACTCGCAATATTCTTTTGTATTTACAATTTAATAATTTATTTCTAATTTTGTTGAGTTTTCTGTGTGATAGTATTAAAGCTTAAATTTTTCTTATTAAAATAATAAATAAAAAAAGAAAAATTACACGGACTATTAAATTTTCCAATTTCGCCATTTTCTATTTAAAATTGATAAATCTATCAAAAAATGACAATTATTGTCATGGTTTTAGCACATATTGCAATTGGAATATATTTGGAGAAAGAGTGGTAGCCAGTTAAATAATCAATTAGATAGTCAATTCTCACTTATTCTTTCTCTCTCTCAGCGACTTTACATTTCCCATAATTACGACGAAACAACATCACGGCCACTGTCTCCGACTTGCGCGACCCGGGTCGATCTTCCTCGAGTGCGGCGGTGCCCCTTTCCTCCAGATCTGCTCGCGACGGAGGGGTATGGTTCCCCGATCCGCTGTGGTTGCGTCTACCAGATTTGATGACGCTCCCTTCTTCCGGCGTTCCTCGCGACGACGATCGGGCTGTCTCAGCTCCAAGAACATCCTTTGCCTTAGGTTCGCGCGTTGGAGACAAACCGGTAGTCCCTCGCCCTTCGGATCTAGCGCAGGTGGTCTCACTCGACGATGTCCGATCCTATCCGGACCCGGGGCATCTTCTCTGCGTGAGTCTTTCCCAGCGAGCACCGGGTGAGGACAAAGGCCGGCTTGCGTCACTGCCTCCATTCGCAACCTGTCCAATTCCGACTTCTCTGTCGGTGAGAGAGGAAAATCCTTTGCAAGGCCGGCATGTGGAGTCGGGGCTTAAACGAGGAGGCTAGGGATCATCTCCATCAAGGCCTCGGGTGCGAGCCGGTCGGCGGCGCAAATACCGCCAATCAACGAATCGTAGACGCGGTGTTTAAGGTTAGTTGACAAGGATCCAGTGGCAAGAGCGCGGATCATGGAGATTGAACAATCCAGGCCGAGGATCGGTCGAGGAGGTTTCGGATCTCATCCATCAAGGCATCGGCTTCGGCGGGCCGGTCCACCATGGCCGTCCTGGAATTCCACAATCGGATCGGTATATTTGTGTGTTTTTTTTTTTTTGTAAATCAGGTTTATTTGTGTTAATATATATGTAATTTTGGTTTTTTTCTATTTATTTCGGTTTATTGTATTAATTTGGATTTAGAGAAATTGCCTCATTTGTCATCAATTTCATAACATTTTCTCACTTTCCACCAAAAGATTAATTTAACCCAAAATGCCATCATCTATGTCAACAATGTTGACATCTAATAGTGAAGGGCAAAAATAGATGTCAACATTGTTGACATAGATGGTGATATTTTGGGCCAAGTTAGTCTTTTGGTGGAAAATTGGAAAATGTTATGAAATTAGTGGTAAATGAGGCAATTTCTCTTTGGTTTATTTGTGAGAGAATTGGCGGCTCTGTGTCTCCGGTCGGAGAATCGGCGGCTCGAGACAGATGGCAAGTTGACGCGGCGGTGAAGATCTCGTAATATTTTTTGAGAATTTTTTAATCTATTAATGAAAGAGTTATTTATTGTAATATTTTTTTATTAATTTATATTTGGACATTTTTGTCTGATCAAGTGGATTAATGTGACTTATTGGTTATTTTCCAAAATAAACCAAACATTGATTCTTTTGACAAATTTATGTTTTTTTATTGATTAATCTACTCAAGCTCCCTAAAAATAATTGCCAAAGACTCGTCGTATTCCCAAAAACAATTAGTTGCTTAATTACTTAGAAAGAAATTTGTACTAACAAATTCAACAAAATTTTGAGCTCGGTGGATGATCGTGATCATATCTTGTGAAATTCGGAAGACGTTCGCGATGAACACACAAAATAGAAGACATAAGAGTAGTTTTTCATTTCTAGTTTATAATCTTTTTCTTTTTTTTTCGTGACTAGGCCTCGTTCAAGAGATGAAAATATTTACCACCCTCTTATAAAATAAAAGGTTACGACAGCTAAAATGCCGTTACCTTCCAACATGTTCATGGCAAAGCTGAGGTGTTGGAGCCGAGAAAGCCGGCCGAGCTGCGGCGGAATTTGGCCGGAGAAGCTGTTGTTGAAGAGTCGGATGGCCAAGAGAGACGACAGGTTTCCCAAGAAAGGTGACACGTGTCCTCTCAGCGAGAGACCCGACAAGTCCAACGACGTTACTCTCTGCCCGTCGCTGCACTCGACCCCGTGCCACTCGCAAAAGTGGGCCGAGTCGTTCCACGAGCCCAATATGCCATCTGGATCGCCGGCGGATATGGAGGACTTGAATTTCAGCAGAGCAAACCTGTCCGTTTCGTTCCCTATTGCGTCGACGGAGGCCGAGCAGAGAAGAATGATTATTGGGAGCAGATGAGATATTTTCATTGCTGTTTCTTCTCAAGCTGTGGAATGAGTAGATATTTTTGTTCCAAGTGGTTTTTTTTTTAAAGCCTTGAGTGAAGAGAGTCTCATATATAAAATTTGCATGGGTAGGCTAGCTAGTGTGCACCAACTTTCTTTTACTACAAATATGAACGCGTTTGTAAATACAGCGTGACTTTGTTTGTCGCACTTGTAACCTTAATTGTAGTAGTCAATGTGGTCATTATGTAAGACAGTTTTCTTTGTGGTAGTAGAAATTTGAGTATCACGTTACTTATTTTCGTGGATACAATGTTTGTCTGGGTCGATAGGTGGTACATTCCTAGTCCCATTTTCTGTGGCCTAGTCAGTGCTTTTTGAATCCAAGGAAAAAAAAACAAAACAAAAGGACAATGCTCTATGAGGCCATGTGATACTCTAATCGCATGGCAAATCTTTTTAGTGGAATTTTGTGTTAGGGGTGTTGTTCAAAGTTTCAAACCGACCAATTCTACTTGGCAATTGGTGTTTATTCGAAGAACTTCCCTACTTTTTTTTTTTTTTTTTTTTTTTTAAAAAAAATTTAGAAGAGTATTGCTATAGCACAGGAAGAAGAAAATAATATGTATTCAGATCTTCGGTCTTTTTTTTGTGTTTTGGTATCTCTCTAATCAAAATAAACTAATTTAATCATTTTAATTTATTTTTAAATAAATATAAACTAATAATTAAATAAATTGATTACATGACTTACTTTAATTAAAGGAACATCAAGAGAAACACCAAAAAGATTTTGGAGACAGATGATCCGGATTCAAATAATATAGGGCCTACAACTCTACATTTTATGATATAATTTTTCTTTGTCTAAAATAAATAAATATATGGAAATAATATTCCATGAAGAATAATGCATACAACCTGCCTAATAGTGGGATTAAAATATGGAAAAAAGAGACTATAGCGTCCGAATGGAAATTTTAGATTTTAGTAGCAGGTTGGAAAAGCTTCTGAGAGAGAAGTCACGCTCGGTTTAAAGGTGGTGATAGAAGAAATAGCCTTGGTTAGATTGTTGTCCAACAAGTTAACTTTGAATTTGCTTAGTACGTGCTGACTGAGAGAATGTTGAGTAGATTTACAGAAATAACAAATCTGGAATAATAAATGAGTAGTGAAGCAAGAGAAAATACATAGAGAATAGTAATCGGTGATGAACATCTAATTCCAGAATGTCAATGTGATCATTACATAAGACAGTTTTGTGGCCTGAAATGGGTAGTAGAAATTAGAGTCACTTTATTTATTTTCGTTGATACAATGATCGTCCGGGTCCATATTCCATGAAGAATAATGCATACAACTTGACTGCTAGTGAGGTTAAAATGGAAAAAAGAGAGTATAGTGTCCAAATGGAAATTCTAGAAGTTAGTAGCAGGTTGAAAAGTCTTTAGAGAGAGAACTAAGATGGTGATAGAAGGAATAGTCATATTAATTATGATTGTTGTCCAACAAGTTAATTTCAAAATCGCTAAGTACCGTGAATGTGTTTATGAGGAAGATCAATAAGACTTTTGGGAGAGTGTTTTTAATAAAACTTAAACCAATATTTTTATAATATATTTCTCTCTTACACTCTTTCATTATGAGTTCATACAATTATTTATAGAGTTATATAGGTATATAGCCACACAACTATAGAGGTTTTGGTTTTACCCAACCTTTAGTTAATTTTTCGTAAATAGCCACACCCAACAATTAACAAGAAGTTAAAAGACCAAAAAGACCTAAAAAATATCCCGCCCATTTTGAAGCAGAATAATTAAAAAATTAATACATAAATTCGGTCAATATAATTGTTCGCGCTATTCGAGGAAGGAAATTAAACGTCATTAATTAATGGAAAAATGATATAAAGTAGTCAATTGAAACTATGAATTTTGCAAAATAGCCATAGTTTCATTAGGTATAGCAAAATAGCCAATTGAGAGTACTACGACTTTTAATCCTGCCTCGATTAATTTTAATCCAGCCTTCATAAAGCTTACATTCTGTCTTTATAGTTCGTTCGGATTAAATTTAATCCAGGCTAGATTAATCTTACTTAGGCTAGTTTGCTTATAGTTGGCAAACTACAACTATTTTGCAAAAGCTTAAGTTCTATCTGGCTATATAACCGCTTGACCCTTAATTAATTACCATAAATTTCAAACTATATAGTCTTCCTGGGAGCGATCAGACCCAGAACTATGAACGGCATCGATGTCACCACGTTCGCGATCCTCTCCGCTGCGTTTCCGTTTCTCCCGCACCCACCGCACTCTTCCCTGCTCCACGGTGGCGCTGTGTGGAGCTTGAACGAGGACGAAGAGGTGTACGGAGCGGCACGGACTTCGCGAAGCCCTTCCTCCAAGACCCTGCTACGAATCATCGCCATCGACGGTGATTGATGGACACAAACGACAACAACACACTTTTACTGTCTCTGTGCGTATGCATATTACTACAGCGAAGCAATGCAAAGAGATGTGAGTCGCGCACGGATCTACTTTCCTCAGCAACATAATATGATTCTCTCCCCAATATTCTATTGTTCTCCTCAGCAATGCAGAGTTTTTTTTTTTTTTTTTGTAAATGAGTATTGTTAATGTACAAGGAAGAAATTTACAGTACATAAATATGTTAATATGTTAATGAGTCACGTAAATGTATGTTTTGCAAAATAGGATGATTTGCGTGACGAGGAAGATGAGTTTCAATGGTTATTTGGTTGTACATAATAGGATGATTTGTTTTTGTTCGGATGGTGTATATTTGTGTAATCGTGTAAATACAAAGCATATTTACAGTATATTCGTGTAAATACAAAGCATATTTACAGTATATTCATTGTAAATACAAAGCATATTTACATTATACTCGTGTAAATAAACTGAAAAAAATTCTGGAAATATTTTGGACGTTCTTAAATTATGAATATATGGAAGACACAATAATATCAATAAATGAAGAATATATTTACAGATTTTATCCATAATGAATTGTCACGAAAATAGAAACTAATTAGCTAAAGTCAACGCTGAAAACTTCTAAATACACGTTAACAATAAATATGCTCTGGAAACTTTCAAAATCTGCTGGAAATTCAAATTTCAAATTTGAAAACTTCCCTATTCGGTTTCAATATTTGATTCAAAATTAAAAAAAAAATCTGCCTAATTAAAATAACGGCGGAATTAAACAAGGGCAAATGTGTAAAACTAATTAAATTAATAAGATGTCACGTAAGCAAGATGGCTATTTACGGGAAATTAACGAAAGGTTGGCTAAAACCAAATTGCTAGTGTTTAAGATGGCTATGTAGTCAATTATTTGTTATTTATATAGGTTGTTCACCACTTCATAAAACGGACGTAACTTCTTCGTCACAGTTCCAACGATGTGAAACCTCAGTCATTACAAGATATACTTAAAGGGCTTTAATTTGGTATATTATATGCACAAATACATAACTGTTTTTCCATTCATCTTATCTATCAAAGTCGACTGACTATTTCTGACAGTTTTCTTATGAGTTTATTTTAACAAATTCCTCCCTTAAACTCAAAGCTCTTCCATCCTTCATTAATCCAATCATTCTCTTAGGATTTTTTAACAATGTCTAGTAGCGTCTCTGTAATAATAGTGACTTGATCACGACTCGCCAGATGACTCATTCGATAGGATTTTTGAACAATGTCTAGCAGCATCTCTTCCATTCTGTAATCTTTTATGTACCAGCGAGCTCATCAATAGTCATCTCCTCCAGATTCTTCGATTCTTCAATAGCGCAAATGACATTCTCATAATTCTCGGTTAATAACCGTAGAATCTTCTCAACAACCCTTGCATCTGTGAGGGTTTCTCTGTTGCATTTCAGTTGGTTCGCTACTGCATGAATACGCGCGATGTAGTCGGATACTCCTTCCGACTCATTCATCTCCATGGCCTCCCACTAGCCTCTAAGAGTTTGGTGCGGCACTTGTTTGACTCGGTTAGCGCTATTGAAAACTATCATCAGCTTGTCCCATGCTTCCTTCGAAGTCTTTACATCAACCTTCTCAAAATCTAACTAATCTATTGATTGGAACAAAAGATATAGAGCGACTTTGTCTTTCATGCGTGTCTCTTTTAACACCTTCAACTGATTCGCCGTATGATTATTTGTTGGAGCCGACTCCTCATAGCCATGTTGGACTATTTCTCATGCATCTTGAGCACCTAGCAACGCCCGCATCTGAATACTCAAATTGTCATAATTCAACTTGGTAAGTCGCAGCAACGGTATGTGCCCCAACGGTGTACTCCCGAAATTCATTTTGGCTGTATATTAATTTGTGAATTATTAGTGTTTATGATGAAGAGGAATGAAAGTTTTGAGAGAGTTTCTTTAACAAAACTGTTAATGCGATTTCTCGGATAACATTTACGGGACACGTGTCGGGGTGCGAACTTGCGACGTGTCTCGATATTTTGTTGTCAGGATCACGTTTCCTCGGCTCTCAAGAGGATTTGTGTTTTTTTTAGGAGCGAGTAGGGTGAATGAGGGGTGTGACCGTGCTCTTCGTGAGTGATCACGCCCAAATTGTGCAATCGCTAAGCGGTCGTTGGTAGCACAAAGAAAGCGGAGTCGTATCCACGCGGAGGCTAAAACTGAAAATGAAAACTAAAACCAAACGTCAAGTGGTAAATGAAATATAAAATGAAAAAGATTGTTTTAGAGATTAAAAAGGTTTATAAAATCAATGAGAGGAAAACACAAGGCGTCGGGTTACTCAATTGCTCCGTTTACCAATTACCAATACGGTTCCACACTTATAACTCAATTACAAGTTTCACATCCCAAACAAGTAATCGGAAAATCAACGTTAAGATCAACCAAAAAAACTCATGTATTAATTTAAGAACAAACTCTTTCAATTAAAACCGTGAATAAAATCTCGTTGACTAAACCAAAACGACGATATATCAAAGTGATTATAACGCAGTAAAGAATTAGTCTAACACAATAATATTCTTTTCACAAATTTCATAGGCAATCCCTAAACTTACAATATATCAAATCGACAGAATTGTAATAAAAGAAAAGCAACGAAATAAGTGTTATAAGAAATTGATACTCTTTAAAAAATCACATAAATCAAGCATGACTAAATTCATATGAAAAATAAAAGAGTATAATTTTATGAGAGAAGAAAAGAGTTTGGTTCATAAATAAATTAAACATTAAAGCACAACAAGTGGAACCATAGTCGGTTAGGTAAACTTACACAATTGAGATCACCCTTAGCCTTGCTAGAAACTTAGCCAAGAACACAACTCATTCTCACAAAATTCTAGAGAAAATATGAGAGAATAAAATGATAATAATTAACTAATTTTCGGAATAAAATATATGGTGTCCAAAAACTAAGCCAAAGCCTCTTATTTATAGTGTTTTAGAGGTGGCAAAATAAAGGGAAACTAAAATAAAATGGAAACTAAATATTACACACATAAATAAAGATTTCCAGAATTGAACGATATTATTTGAGCTGATTCTGAACGCCAACGCTGAAGAGAAATTCTTTGGTCATCTTCGCCATGTGTCATGCACGAATTGGTTGCTTTGGAAGTTATTTACACATGGCAATGGAGGAGTGGTTGCATTGATGAAGTATATATCCCATTTTACGTACTTGCCTTAGGCAAATGTCAGACTTGATTTCTTGGGAAAATACTTTCCACGATAATGGAAATCCATGCACGTGAAGACAATTGATGCTGAATGTGGAGAACAAATGTGCGTGAGTTGACTTGCGGGATTTTGCATCTTCTTTTTCTCCATTTAATTCTACAGAATGAAATATATCAATTAAATACTTGTAGACTTAACCAAAAACGAGTATTCTCTAATTATACTCTTAATTAATAATATCAAGAGAATATTCACATAAACTTAAATTAGTTTGAATAAATATTAACAATTAAACACGAAAATAGTACACTTTCGTGCACTAATCAGTGAGTTGCCTACGTACCCGCTTTGCAGGATCAGGTCATGACGTAGTTCAGGGCGAATGTGTTTGCTATGTGAGTGGATTCTTGGATTTTTGTTTTTCTTCCTCCCGTCGAGAGGTGGCTCTCGGTCTTTGTTTATGACCCGGGATAATTTTGAAGTTGGGAGAGTATTTGGCTGAGAGAATTCTGGGTAATATGGCTGCTGATGTTTAGTATTTGGCTAAGAGAATTCTGGGTAATATGGCTGCTGATGTTTGACTAAATTGTCATTTTATATTGTATCGGGAGTGCAATATGGCAGCTGATGTTTTGTGTAAATTTGGTCACTCTAGAAACAACCTTGAGAGGTTTTAAGTTTTGTTTAGATAATTACTCTTTCTTTCAAGTTGAATAATATTATTTTAAAAGATAGCAAGTAATAAAAAAAATTGTGTAATCTATACTTCATGCTATTTTTCTTTCTTTGTTTTTTGCTTCTTTTTTTTTAATAAAATGTAACCACGGTTTTCCTCCGACATACGTGAGGGCATTCAATAACAAATCCTGTGATACCGTCCATGTTTAATTAACAAAAAATGCCAAGGAAAAATATACATGTATTTGTATTTTTCTGCATATGTATACTAGCTACTAAACCACTTTCTTCATTTTTTTTATTTAAACACACAATGCATTTTTCAAATTAACACACAGTATATATTTACAAGATTCACACAATTATCATAAGCATGTACATGCCATAAATTTCTCAATAACTGTAGGAACCGTAAGTATAAGAACTGCAAGTACTTAAAAGTCACTTAAACTTTCTTTTTATAAAAGAATAAAAATCAACATTTTATCTTCTGCTAAAATAGTATTGAGAGACTCTATGTGCTTCATCACTGTTAGATCATACATATGAATCATGATTGGACTTTAGAAAAGCACGTTCAGTCATAATAAGCATTTCGAAGACCTTGCAACTCCTTGGTCACATCCCCTATGCTCATCCTTTGGCTCGGCGAATCTTCCGAACAAGCGATTCCGATTTTCAGAACCGAAGCCAAGCACTTCTCGTCGCCATCGTGGTGACATGCCGTAATATCCATGGCTTTGTCCATCACTTGCATAGCTTTTTCCGGCAAAGCCGAGCGAACGAAGGAGCGGAGATTGAAGTCGTCTCTGAACATCTCGTCCGTCGGTCTCTTTCCGGTGAACAACTCCAACAGAAGCATCCCATAGCTGTATACGTCACCGCTTTTTGACGCCTTGCCACCCATTGCGTACTCTGCCACGTGTAATAAACGTTTGATAATATTAATTTTGAGCTATGAAAAAAGAGAGAGAGAGATTAATTTGTGTACCTGGAGCAGCATAGCCAATGGTTCCTTTGATTCCCGATGTTATGCCTTGAGAGACTCCTTCAGTACTACTCAGCCTCGCCAATCCAAAATCACACACCCGAGCCGTCATTTCTTCGTCCAAAAGGACATTGCTAGGCTTCAGATCGCAGTGAATGACAGGCTCGTCACAATCCTCGTGTAGATACTCTATAGCCAGTGCCACGTCAACACCGATATTCAGTCTCTGGATCATGTTCAGACCCGTCTCCGATGGCTCTGATCTGTGAAGCCACTCGTCCAAGCTTCCGTTCGACATGTGCTCGAAAACCAAAGCCTTGAAGTCATCGCCCTTGTGGTCAACGCTCGAGCAACACGTCAGCACTTTGACCAAGTTCCGGTGCTTCACGTTCCTCAACGCCTCGCACTCCGCTAAGAAGCTCTTCTCGGCTCCTTTTCGCCCAAGGTTGAGTACTTTTATCGCCACCGGGGTTTCGATCCCGTCGAGATTCCCTTTGTACACCGATCCGAAACTCCCAGCTCCGATCAAGTTTCCTGGAGAGAATCCATTGGTGGCCTCGTAGAGCGTCTGGTACGACACCTTTGCAAGAAATCTTATTCCTTCCTCTTCGCTGATGGGTTTTCTCCTCGAAAATCTTCTTCTTAAGTACAAGAGAGCGAAGATTAAGGCTATAAGGAGAGGGACGCCCAAGCACGCCGCTAATACAATCGGTCTGAGAGACTTTCTGCGGTGGTGCAAATCTCCGGCGGCGATTGGACACCTTGGAAGATTAAATTCTGGTGTTCCGCCGCAGAGCCTGGAATTTCCAATCAAGGACAATGCAGTGGCGTTTCGAAACACGCCCCTGTTTGGTAATTCTCCTTCTAGATCGTTGTAAGATATGTTGAAGAAAATCAGGACAGTGAGTTTTTCTAAATTGACAGGTATTTTTCCGGACAAGTTGTTTCTAGAAAGATCCAAAATCTGAAGAGCTTGAAGAGAAGCCAAATTTTGAGGCAATCTTCCTTGGAGCGAATTTCCTTGGAGGGAGAGGTGTTCTAGGCTTTCACAATCCCCGATTGTCCCAGGGATTTCTCCGACCAAATTGTTTTCTGAGAGGTCGATATTCGTCGTCTGCTTCAACCTTCCGACTTCGCTCGGAAATTCTCCGTTCAACAAGTTTTGGGAAAAATTGAGTGAGATGAGGGAGTTGATACCAAATACTTTCTTGGGGACTTCTCCGGTTAGGTTGTTGCCCGAGATGTCAAGAATTTCGAGGCTCTGAAAGTCTCCGATACTTGAGGGAATATGTCCTTCGAGCATATTGTTTCCTAGATAGAGCTCAAGCAACTTAGTGAAATTTCCAATCGAGGACGGGATTTTCCCGGTGAACGCATTTGAGTGCAGATCCAAAACTCTCAGGTTCCACAGCTTCGTCAAGGAAGCTTGAATTTCACCGCTGAAATCATTATTTTCCATGCTCAGCACGTTCAAGTTTGGTAGGTTTTCGAATTCTACGTGATCGATTCTTCCTGATAATCGATTCTGACCAAGATAAATATAAGTCATTCGGGTAGACAAATTGGATATCGATCTTGGCAAAACGCCACTGAAATAGTTTGAACCCAAGGAAAGCCCTATCAAGTTGCTGCAATTCGTAAGAGACTCGACGAAATCCAAGTTACGATCTACGGAAGGACCGCCGAACTTGTTGTCGGCCAAGAGAAGCCACTCAAGGAACGAGAGTTTTCCCAGGCTCGCCGGAACTTTTCCTGCAAATTTGTTTGTAGTAACATCAATCCGCAGAAGGCGAGAAGAGTTGATCAACGAGGCCGGGATCTCGCCAGAGAATCTGTTGCCGCTGATGTAAAACTCAATGAGATTAGGGAGTTTCAGAACCGGGATTTTTCCTTGGAAATCGTTGTCTACGAACGTGAGACTGGTCAGAGAGGACGAGTTGTAGAAGGATAGAGGGATTGTGCCATACAGGTTATTGATTCGGACGGAAAAAACGCTGAGGTTATTCAGTCTCCCTATCTCCTCGGGAATAGTCCCGCTCAAATTATTGTATGAAATGTATATTGAACGAAGCGACGACATGTTACCGATGAAAATTGGGATGCCTCCCGAGAGGCCATTTGACTCGAGGTTGAGCGCCTCGAGCTTTGTCAGGTCTCGAAGCTCCGGTGGGATCGTTCCGCTCAGATTGTTCCGTCCCAACATCAGGCTTTCAAGCTCAGAGCAGCGACTCAAATTTCCCGGGATTTTGCCTACGCACATAAACAAAACAAGAAACCAAACACATAAACAAAATAATATTTTTTGGGGGGTAAAATATTAAACACGAGGGTTTAAATTACAAAAAATGATAGTCCAACTATCTCAAAAGTGAAAATGTAGCAACCAAAAACACATACACAAAAAAAAAAAAAAACATTATTCCCATAATAATCTTAGCATCGTTAACGAAACTCGTATTAACCAGGCAAATTTTTTTATGGTTTACTTCTTCCGTGCAGTTTTTTAACCACCATCCTTTTCTTTTTCTTTTTCTTCAGCTCCCAACCAATGAAAATCCAATCAACCTCATTTCCATTACGGACGCTAGTTCGAAGCTTGTTGTTAGTTTGTTGGAATGTAATAGTGAAAGGTTAGTTCATATTAACCTCCTTGGTTTGTTTGACTATAGTTAATGTTTAAGTCGTATTAACCCTCTTACTCGCCTGTCGTAACTAATGGTTGATTCGTATTAAATGTAATTAATTTGTATTCACCGTCTGAGAATGTTTGACATTAGTGGATATAAGAACGCAACGGTCTGCAAGAAGGCATTTGATCCACAGATTTTAGCAGTGGCCAAAGCAACCACACGTGCTCGTAGTTGATTGATGAAACTACAACAATGTAGTCTTTGACATAAGCAGCGCTAGGGTTGGCTCATGTTGAGGTTGTGGTTTAGGACCTTTGGGTATTTATAATTACTCATCCAAGGTTAAGAGAGTAATTGCATGATGTTAACATAAAGAGTCTAAACAATATTATACGTCGGATGTGTACGGTATATTCTTTGTAAAAAAAAATAAAGGGACAAGAAAACAAAACAATTTAAGTTACGAGAGGAACAAGATCCTCCGTCCATCTTGCAAGAGGTTGATGGCAAGGCGGAGATCTTTGAGCCGAGAAAGCCGGCCGAGCTCCGGCGGGATTTGGCCGGAGAAGCTGTTGTTTGTGAGGTCGAGGACCCACAGAGCCGACAGGTTTCCCAGGAAAGGTGACACGTGTCCTCTTAGTGCGTGGTCCGACAAGTCCAACGCCGTTGCTCTAGTCCCGGTTCACCGAATATTACATTTCTAGGTTAGGATAGATAGAAATTGGATTTGAGAATCGGAGAAAAACTAACTCTCATCTTGAATGATTGAGAGTGAAAATGTTTATTCCAATCTTATGAGAAAAGTACAAGTATAAGGCTTTATATAGCCATGAGGCATTAAGGAAATAAAGGAAAATACAATGAAAGAAATAAAAGAAAAACAACATATCGTGCTTATCGTCTAATAGACATAAACGACACATACAAACATATTTGATCTCTAATACACCCCCGCAAGATGAACTTTCCCGAAAGTTCATCTTGGATTGAACTTGATATCGGAGAAGACAACTCGGTGAAAACCTCAATCGTATGAATGAAGAAATGAATCGACTTTGTGAAGAACCGATCTCGTTTTGAGAAAAAAAAATTCTCAGAGGCATTTTGTCGAACACTTTGAGTGCGCTAAGAAGAACAGTGTCAAAACATACTCCAAGAATCAACGTCATTGATACAAAGAACCAAAAAAGAGAGCAGGACAATGACACAGGACCAGAAGAGGATCGAGATCGACCGGCGAGAAGAAATCCAGGAGTGACTCGAGACAGGAGTGACTCCGGGCCGGGTTGATTCCGGTGCCGGTGATGGGCATGGTCGCAAAGTGAACCATGAACACGGCGAACCCGATTGGGAGTGGAGCCAAAACGGGGACGTGGGAGTCACGGTGTAGACGAGGACGAAGGTTCCGATGATCTCGGCTCCGAGGGCGGTTCCGATGTTGTAACCGTCGGCGATGGCGTTGGCTCCACTGCCGAGCCTGGTGAACTTGGTTGGCATGAAGTTCTTCACGAGCGCGACTCCGCAGATGGCTCCAACGCACTGAGCGATGATGTACGCCACGGTGCGGATCAGAGAAACCTTCCGAGCCAATAACATACCGAAAGTCACCGCCGGGTTTATGTGCCCACCGGAGATTCCAGCGGTGCAGTAGACGAGGATGAAGATCATGCCACCGAAAGCCCAGGCGATGCCGAGAAGTCCGACGCCGGTGCAGGCATCGGTCTGAGCTTTGTGGCCGATGACGGTGGCGACGGAGACGTAAAGAAAGAGGAGGGTCGCGATGAACTCGGCGATGAGAGCTCTGTAGAAAGACCAGCTCTTCAGCTCGCCGATGTCGAACAGCGGCGCCGGCGGTGGATCCACGTAGTCCTTCCCGCTGTGATGGACATCTTCGCTCACTTCTTTCGACATCTTTCTTTCTCTCTCTTTCAAACTCTGTGGTCTGCAAATGAAAGCTCCTCTTTGACTCTCCGTTTGGCTTCTAGACACATGATCTGTGCTTTTCTTGGCCGATTGACCCAAATTTCTAGGCGGAGGGATCGGCCGAAGAGGGATCACGGCAGGACTCGCCGGAATAAGATCTTGAAGCTTTGACATGGCGGGACTCGCCAGAGAAGCCTCTTGAATGTTGACACGGCGGACTCGCCGGAAGAAGATTCTTGATGAATGACACGGCTTGAAATCACCGGTGATGAATCTTGATAAAAATCGCTCAGAATGTCCGATGCGTCTCCGTCGATGAAGCGATGAGGAGAAGAACTTGAAATCGAGAAGAAGAGGCGCTCCATAATGTGACGATTCAGAGGAAAAAGGAAATCGACCTTCGTGAAATTCCACCGAGCTTGTCGTCGGAGATCTATTCCGATCGTCGAGGAATCGGGGATGACGAAGTGGATTTCTCTAACCTAGAAAATCGAATGCGAAAATTCGCTCTGATATCATATTACATTTCTAGGTTATGATAGATAAAAATTGGATTTGAGAATTGGAGAAAAACTAACTCTCATCTTGAATGATTGAGAGTGAAAATGTTTATTCCAATCTTATGAGAAAAGTACAAGTATAAGGCTTTATATAGCCATGAGACATTAAGGAAATAAAGGAAAATACAACGAAAGAAATAAAAGAAAAACAACATATCGTGCTTATCGTTTAATAGACATAAACGACACATACAAACATATTTGATCTCTAATACCGAACGCCGAACCATTTGCAGAAGTGGACAGAGTCGTTCCAAGAGCCCAATATGCCACGTGGATCGTCGGATATGGATACCTTGAATTCGAGCAGAGCTAACATGTCTGTTTCGTTTCCTAATGCGCCGACTTCGACTGAGATAGAGCATAGAAGCATGATTATTGGGAACAGAGGCAAAAGAGTAGTGATCGATGATCTGTGAGATGTTTTCATTGCTTTTCAAAGCTGTTGAATTTAATCTATAGCGATGTATTTATGTGGTTAAAAGCTTGAGTAGAGAATCTCATATGTAAGTCTCAAGGAACTAAAGATGCATTCATACTTATACTTATGGTTACAAGAGTGGAAAAGTCATTAAATGAAATTCAAAATATAATACACCAAATTTCATTAAAAAAAAAAAAAAAAAAAAAAAAAAGTCATGCAGCTATCTAGCCATTTTTAAGTTTGAGTTTGATAAAATAGCACAATTTTTCAAAGTTGAGGTAAAATAACCCAAATTTAAAAAACTCCAAAAATACCCATAATTCGTCCATACTTTCTTTCTCTTGTTTACCCAAACACACAAATTTCTTTCTCAACCATCCTGTATCAAGACGAACGGTCGGTCTTGCTTGGTCAACATCGGATTCCCGTCGAGGCTGACTTTCATGGAGGGAGCGAATTTCGGGAGCAGCGGCGAGAGGTTGGTTCGGCAAAGATCCAAGGCTATCAGGGAATTCAAGCTGGTCCAGCTCTCCAGTACCGGTCCGGCGATGTTGTTCCCGTCGAGGTTCACTTGTCAGAGATTCGACAGGCTCGCTATCGAAGGGCTCAGAGTTCCGTTCATATTCTGCCTCGGAAGGTTCACGATGGAGACTTTTCAGGCGGAGTCGCAGTTCACGCTGAACTAGTGGTCGCGAGAACCATGTCGAGAAATCTAGGGATTTGGACTCCGAGAATCGCCTGGTGTTTAGCGCCGACAAACTTCTGGTTCCGATTCAGCTGTTTCGGTGGGGTTTCCGAATCTTCCCGGCCCTGAACCAACATTGATTGAAAACCTCAAGAAAAGTCCAAACCCTATGATCGCGAACCCCTAAATTCTCTCAAGAGTAACTCAGAGGGCGAAATCCATTTTTTCTCTGCCTTCAATTTCGGACTCCAAGCACGATGGCGAAGCGATGAGACAATGTTTCTTCGCCGGAGAGTGGATTAATACAAAAAGTGCATTAGATTAAAATTTTGGAAATTTAGATTAATTATTTATTAGTATTTTTACATTATAAGTGGATAGAATACACTAACTTATAAAACCTTGACTATTTTGTTGAACACTTAGTTTGAACTTTGAATTGACTATTTTGTACCAAAAATCTTTAAAAAAAAAAAGACTAACTAGTCTCGTTTTAATTTTAAATGTGGAATTTAAATATATAAAAAAAAAACACTATGCTGAACTTAATACATTAACTTCAATTCTTACAAAACTTATTTTATTAGAAGTAGCTAGCTCCCACTTTTTCAAAAAAATTTAAAAAAACAACCACAAAATATAGAATTTGCTGCTTTTTAAACAACCACAAAATATAGAATTTGCTGCTGTACAACAAAATAATAAGGTAACACATTTATATTTGTGAAATTTGTTGTAACTAGTCAAGTTTGTCATTCTTATTGGGAGAATAGCCCAAGTTTCATTTTATAATAGCTCATATTTTCGGCTCAGACCATAACGCCCTTGGTAAATTCGCGAATAGGTTAATTTAATTAACCTACTGGAGTGAGTTAGGTTAATTAATTTACTTATTGGTTGAATATTAGTTTAGGTTCTGATTTTTTTGTGAGTAAAGTTAATTTACTAAATGATTTAATTCGGAATTAGGTTAATTAATTGAATGCTTTGGATATCAATTGACTTAAGTTATGATTTTTGTAAATTTTTTGTGAATTTCAAATCATTCACGTATCAGTTAATTAATTAACCTAACTCGCTCCAGTAGGTTAATTAAATTAACCGATTCGCGAATTTACAAAGTGCCTCTCCTCAATCCCCTCCATTGCCGCCAATTTCCTCTCCGCCGCCGATTCCTCTCCCCCCGCCGATTTTCGAGTCAGTCTGAGCCGTCGATTCTCCGAGCATCGCCGCCGCCGGAGCTCGACGAAATCGACGCCGTCTATGGCAGATCTTGACGGCGTCTATAGCAGATCTCGCCGGCGACGTTAGGGATCAGCAACGAGGATGGACGACGATTGGCGACGACGCGGCAGCGTGAAATGGATCGGCGGCGTGAAGTGGATCGGTGGCGTGAAATTGACGAAGATGAGAACGAGTTTAGGTTTAGATTTTGGGAAAATTGAGTTTTGCTGTTATATATGAGGGTAATTTAAGTAGTGAAATATTAATTGGGCTATTCACTTAATTTATTCAAACTTGGTTTATTATTCTAATATTGGTGAGTTGATTGGACTAGTATGCTCTCCTTTATATTTTATATTTAGTATACGAATGATATTTCTCTCCGGCGATGTTTCGGTCTTGATAGAGTCCCCAATTTTGTAAAGTAATTTATTAACAAATAAAAACTTAAATAAATTTGACATGTAAACCTTTTTTATTAGATTTAGGAGAGTCATGTGGCTAATTTATTGAAATAATCTACATCCCATTATATTATTGTTATTATTCTTTTTTTTTAAATAATACAAAGTAAAGAAACAATATTCCAAAAAGAAAAAAAGGTATACGCGTTCTTATAAGTCAAGTCAATTTGGAAAGAGACTAGCGGCCAAATGGAAATGTTGGATGTTAGTAGCAAGTTGTGAAGCATTCAGACATATGCAGATTTCAATGTTTGGCATCAACCAGTTCGCCCAGATTGAGCACCACGTAAGATTATGGGATAGAAAGTTTTGATGTCAATTTCAAAGTTTTAAACTCACATTTTGAAGTTTCATAAAACTAAGTGTAGTTATACTCCGTTTCATAAATTTGAAGTTTTACACTCCGTTTTGAAAATTTTGAAGTTTTGCATTCTGTTTTGTAAACTTTTAAAGTATTGCACTCAATATTATACAATTTCAAAATTTTGCACTCCATTCTATAAATTTTTTTGAAGTTTTATACTCTATTTTATAAAATTTCAAAGTTTTGCTATATTTTGTAAAATTTTGAAGTATTGCACTCAATTTTATACCATTTTGAAGTTTAGCACTCATTTTTGTACACTTTCAAAGTTTCGTACTTAGATTTGTAAATTTTGAAGCTTTGCCCTCGGTCATAGTTTTGCACTCAATTTTATAAGACTTAATTTTTGCAGTTTTGTAAAATTTCAAAGGTTTGCGATGGCTTCCCCTTCGATTGAATATTGACCTCCATATCTCGGCCTGGACCTCCTTTCCCAACTTGAACATGATCGGGAATTTAATTTTAAACATACATATATATTATAAATTGTGTTTTATAATTATTTTATTGTTTTATACAATATTTGTCGTTATACTAGTAATTTCGGATTGGTAGAAATCAGAATTACAACCATTTACTAAAACAAACCGTTTAATGATTAATATCTACTAATAACCGTTTATAAGAGATATATATTGACTTAATATTAACTGCAAATATTAAAAGATAGAATCGGAATGCAATTTTTTAATTTATTGTCACGCCATTATTATGATTACAATCCTGAAATAGTAGGCTATCTTAATAGAAGGTAGTATTTGGCATTTCTTAACTTCCGCGTGGTTAGGAAATTCAGAAATAGTTTCAATTTGAGGTATATTCTTGATAGTTTCAATTTGAGGTATATTCTTGACAGGTTTTAGTTTTCTGAGGAAAATTTTGATTAGTTTCTTAACAATCTCTAGAAGATCAGAAGCTAGTCTTGACATGTAAGTACTGCTTCTATTATATGCTTCTCGGAAGCAAAGAAACAACCCTTGGAAATTCTCCTATTTCAGCTCCACCAAGCTTAGTCAGAACAACTGCTCATCAAAAGATTCCAAACAATCTTCTCCCTAACCTAATAAACTCCATAGATAATCTCATCAGATTCTTCACTTTCTTAGCACACCTAATGGCATTTTCAAATTGAAGTACTGAAAGTCTCTCTAGGGTACGAAAAAAAAAAGGACTGGTATTTCGTTTTCTGTTATTACATTCAGAGCCTGAGTGTTCATCATCATGATTTGACTTTCCGAAAAGAAAGGTCAGCCATAATAATCATTTATAAGACGTTGCAGCTCCCTGGTCACATCTCCAATTCTCATTCTTTCACTCGGCGAATCTTTGGAACAAGCTATTCCGATCTTAAGCACCGAAGCCAGACACATCTCGTCGTCATGGTGGTGCTTATGTGTCCTGATCTCCATGGTTTTGTCCACCACTTGCATGACTCTTTCGGTTAACGCCGACTGAACGAAGGAGCGGAGATTGAAGTCGTCTCTGAACATATCGTCCGTCAGTCTCTTTCCGGTGAACAACTCCAACAGAAGCATCCCATAGCTGTACACGTCCCCGCTTTTTGACGCCTTGCCCCCCATTGCGTACTCTGCCACATGTAACAAACATTTGATATTAATTTTCGGAAAATCTAACAAATTCTCTAAGAGAGAGAGAGAGAGAGAGAGAGATTTATTTGTGTACCCGGAGCAGCATAGCCAATGGTTCCTTTGATTCCTGATGTTGTGCCTTGAGAGACTACTTCAGTACTACTCAGCCTAGCCAATCCAAAATCACACACCCGAGCCGTCATTTCTTCGTCCAAAAGGACATTGCTAGGCTTCAGATCGCAGTGAATGACAGGCTCGTCGCATTCCTCGTGTAGATACTCTATAGCCAGTGCCACGTCAACACCGATATTCAGTCTCTGGATCATGTTCAGACCCGTCTCCGATG
Source organism: Urtica dioica subsp. dioica (assembly GCF_054948205.1). NCBI lineage: Eukaryota > Viridiplantae > Streptophyta > Magnoliopsida > Rosales > Urticaceae > Urtica > Urtica dioica. The sequence goes on from NC_142767.1 coordinate 16,481,111, forward strand.
GCCCTGATCTGTGAAGCCACTCGTCTAAGCTTCCATTCGACATGTGCTCGAAAACCAAAGCCTTGAAATCATCGCCCTTGTGGTCAACGCTTGAGCAACACGTCAACACTTTAACCAAGTTCCGGTGCTTCACGCTCCTCAACGCCTCGCACTCCGCTAAGAAGCTCTTCTCGGCTCCTTTTCGCCCAAGGTTGAGTACTTTTACCGCCACCGGGTTTTCGATCCCGTCGAGGTTCCCTTCGTACACCGATCCGAAACTCCCGGTTCCGATCAAGTTTCCCGGCGAGAATCCATTGGTGGCCTCGTAGAGCGTCTGGTACGACACCTTTGCAAGAAATCTTATTCCTTCCACCTCTTCGCTGATGGGTTTTCTCCTCGAAAATCTTCTTCTTAAGTACAAGAGAGCGAAGATTAAGGCTATAAGGAGAGGGACGCCCAAGCACGCCGCTAATACAATCGGTCTGAGAGACTTTCTGCGGTGGTGCGAATCTCCAGCGGCGATTGGACATCTTGGAAGATTAAATTCTGGTGTTCCGCCACAGAGCCTGGAATTTCCAATCAAGGACAATGCAGTGGCGTTTCTAAACACGCCCATGTTTGGTAATTCTCCTTCGAGATCGTTGAAAGATATGTTGAAGGAATACAAGACAGCGAGTTTTTCTAAATCCACAGGGATTTTTCCGGACAATTTGTTTCTGGAAAGATCCAAAATCTGAATAGCTCGAAGAGAAGCCATATTTTGCGGCAATCTTCCTTGGAACGAGTTGCCTTGTAGGAAGAGGTATTCGAGGCTCTCACAATCCCCGATCGTCCCTGGAATTTCTCCGGACAGATCGTTCTCCGAGAAGTCCAATTCGCTCAGCTGCTTCATACTTCCCACTTCGCTCGGTAATACTCCGTGCAATGAGTTATGTGAAACAAGCACTGAGATCAGGGACTTGATGCCAAAGACTTCTCTAGGGACTTCCCCAACAAGGTTGTTATCTGACATGTCGAGGATTTGGAGGCTCCGACAGCCTCCAATGCTAGAAGGAACCTGTCCTTCGAGCATATTGTTCTCTAGAGAGAGCTGAAACACCTCAGTGAGGTTTCCGATCGAGGTAGGAATTTTCCCGGTGAACTCGTTCGAGTCTAGAGCCAAAGCTCTCAGGCTCTGCAGCTTCATCAAGGAAGCTGGAATTTGGCCTCCTAAATTATTCATTTGAAGGTTCAGCAAGATCAAGTTTGGTAGGTTTTCGAACTCTACGTGATCGATTCTTCCAGATAATCGGTTCGTACCGAAATAAATATGAGTCATTTGGGCCGAAAAATTGGATATAGATCTCGGCAAGACGCCGCTGAAATTGTTTGAACCCATTGATAGCACTTTCAACTCGCTGCAGTTCGTTAGAGACTCGATGAAATCGAAGCTATGATCATCGAATTGCGCTTCGAGCATGTTGTTGTTCATGAGAAGAAACTTGAGATCCCGGAGTTTTCCGAGACTCTTCGGAACTTGTCCCGCGAATCTGTTGTGGGTAACATCGAGCTTGAAAAGCCAAGAAGAGTTTGATAGTGAAGCCGGGATGTTACCCGAGAATCTGTTTCCGCTGATGAAAAACTTGACAAGATTAGGGAGGTTCAGAACCGGAATTTCTCCGTGGAAAAGATTGTTTGTGAGTGAGAGACTGGTAAGAGAGGATGAGTTAAAGAAGGAGAGTGGGATTGTGCCGTATAGTTTATTAGGGCCGACGGAAAAAAGACTGAGGTTTTTCAGTCTCCCTATCTCCTCGGGAATAGTCCCGGTCAGATTGTTGTACGCCAAAATGATTTCCCGAAGTGACGACATGTTTCCGAGGGAAGCCGGGATGTCTCCGGTGAGACCATTAAATTTGAAGTCGATCAACTCGAGCTTCGTAAGAGAGCCAAGCTCAGGCGGGATCGTTCCACTGAGCTTGTTTCGCCCGAAGATTAGCTCTTTGAGCTCCAAGCAGCGACTCAAGTTCGCCGGGATTTCACCTGAAACATATCACAGGAGTATGGTAAAAAGTTTGAAAATAAAGTAGAACTTAGTAAAGGCTTAGTTCTAAACTTAGATATGTTTAAGATTAAGTTCTAAACTTTTATAATAAAAAAATTATTGCAAGAAATATGATAGGCTTAAATTCCTAATTTACTACGATAATGAATAAACTAATGGCTATTAACATAATTAAACAAACCTTAAAGAGGTTTATAACTAGCAATATTAGTGTAATGGAAAAAATACCATGATATCCCATGTGTTTTAATACAACGCCACAACTATACCTTGTGTTTCGAAGTCATATATGACTCGCAATATTCTTTTGTATTTACAATTTAATAATTTATTTCTAATTTTGTTGAGTTTTCTATATGATAGTATTAAAGCTTAAATTTTCCTTATTAAAATAATAAAAATAAGAAAAATTACACGGACTATTAAATTTTCCAATTTCGCCCTTTTCTGTTTAAAAATAAGAAAAATTACACGGACTATTATTGTCATGGTTTAAGCACATCCTGCAATTGCAATTGGAATATATTTGGAGAAAGAGTGGTAACCAGTTAAATAACCAATTAGATAGTCAATTCTCACTTATTCTTTCTCTCTCTCTCAGCGACTTTACATTTTCCATAATTACGACAAAACAACATCGCGGCCACTGTCTCCGACTTGCGCGACCCGGTTCGATCTTCCTCGAGTACGGCGGTGCCCCTTTCCTCCAGATCTGCTCGCGACGGAGGGGTATGGTTCCCCGATCTGCTGTGGTCGCGTCTACTAGATTCGATGACGCTTCCTTCTTCCGGCGTTCCTCGCGACGACGATCAGGCTGTCTCAGCTCCAAGAACGTCCTTCGCCTTGGGTTCGCGCGTTGGAGACAAACCGGTAGTCTCTCGCCCTTCAAATCTGGCGCAGGTGGTCCCACTCGACGACGTCCGATCCTATCCAGACTCGACGACGTCTTCTCTGCGTGAGTCTTTCCCAGCGAGCACCGGGTGAGGACAAAGGCCGGCTTGCGTCACTGCCTCCATTCGCAACCTGTCCAAATCCGACTTCTCTGTGGTGAGAGAGGAAAATCCTTTGCAAGGCCGGCCTATGGAGTCGGGGCTTAAACAAGGAGGCGAGGGATCATCTCCATCAAGGCCTCGGGTGCGAGCCGGTTGGCGGCGCAAATACCGCCAATCAACGAATCATAGACGCGGTGTTTGAGGTTGGTTGACGAGGATCCAGTGGCGAAAGCGCTGATCATGGAGATTGAACTCTCCAGGCCGAGGATCGGTCGAGGAGGTTCCGGATCTCATCCATCAAGGCATCGGCTTCGGCGGGCCGGTCCGCCATGGCCGTCCTGAAATTCCACAATCGGATCGGTATATTTGTGTATTTTTTTTTTCGTAAATCAGGTCTATTTGTGTTAATATATATGTAATTTTGGTTTATTTCTATTTATTTCGGTTTATTGTTATTAATTTTGGTTTATTTGTGAGAGAATTGGCGGCTCTGTGTCTCCGGTCGGAGAATCGACGGCTCGAGACAGATGGCAAGTTGAAGCGGCGGTGAAGATCGATGGTGAAGATCTTGTAATATTTTTTGAGAATTTTTTAATCTATTAATGAAAGAGTTATTTATTGTAATATTTTCTTTTTTTTATTAATTTATATTTGGGCATTTTTGTCTGAACCAATGTTCAAAATATCGTGATATATCAGTGATATATCGCCGCTATATCGTTTTTTGAAGAGTCTCGGTAAAATATCCGTTGTAATCGTTATCGTTTTATAAATATCGTTAAAATATCGATGATATATCGATAAAATACCGATATTTTTTTAGTAGTTAAAAAATCCAAAATATCGTCCAAATTTGAAAATATCGTTTTTTTTTTCTTTTTTATTTATTTATTATTTCTTATTATTTATATCTTTTACTTATTAATTTTACTTAGTATAATGATATTATCAATATTTCCTTTTTTATATTTTATAATACATATAAATATAATACATATAAATATATGTATGACAAATAACGTATTATATATATAATATCTATACTAATAGACTAAATAATTAAATATATAATACTATTACTTTTTATTATTTTAAAGAATATTTGTAATGTAGTAGAAAAATAAAACAATTTTTTTTAAAAAAAATTATTTTATTATATTTTTTTAATATTGAGAAAGTAATGTAAATATTAATAACGTATATCTATAAGGAAAAAAGTTATAGGTATATTTTAAATTTGATTGTTTTATTAGAAATTTAAAAATATAAATAGTGATACATATTCTATTATATTTTGTTATAAGATTTTTGTCGATATATCCGTCGATAATCGATATATCATCGATATATCACGGATATAATCGGTAGTCGGTATTAAAATTGTTATAAAATATCCGTCGATATATCCGTAAAATCAGAACTTCGGTATGGGTATTGATATCGATATTTTAAACCTTGGTTTGAACAAGTGGATTAATGTTATTTATTGGTTATTTCGCAAAATAAACCAAACATTGATTCTTTTGACAAATTTATGTTTTTTATTGGTTAATCTACTCAAGCTCCCTAAAAATAATTACCAAAGACTCGTCGTATTCCCAAAAAAATTTAGTTGTTTAATTACTTAGAAATAAATTTGTACCAAAAAATTCAACAAAATTTTGAGCTCAGTGGATGCTCTTGGTCATATCTTGTGAAATTTGGAAGACGTTCGCGATGAACACACTAAATAGAAGACATAAGAGTAGTTTTTCATTTTTAGTTTATAATCTTTTTTTTTTCCGCGACTAGGCCTCGTTCAAGAGATGAAAATATTTACCACCCTCTTATAAAATAAAAGGTTACGACAGCTAAAACGCCGTTACCTTCCAACATGTTCATGGCAAAGCCGAGGTGTTGGAGCCGAGAAAGCCGGCCGAGCTGCGGCGGAATTTGGCCGGAGAAGCTGTTGTTGAAGAGTCGGATGGCCAAGAGAGACGACAGGTTTCCCAAGAAAGGTGACACGTGTCCTCTCAGCGAGTGACCCGACAAGTCCAACGACGTTACTCTCTGCCCGTCGCTGCACTCGACCCCGCGCCACTCGCAAAAATGGGCCGAGTCGTTCCACGAGCCCAATATGCCATCTGGATCGCCGGCGGATACGGAGGACTTGAATTTCACCAGAGCAAACCTGTCCGTTTCGTTCCCTATTGCATCGACGGAGATCGAGCAGAGAAGAATGATTATTGGGAGCAGATGAGATATTTTCATTGCTGTTTCTTCTCAAGCTGTGGAATGAGTAGATATTTTTGTTCTACGTGGTTTTTTTTTTTTTTTTTAAATGCTTTGAGTGAAGAGAGTCTTATATAAAAATTTGCATGGGTAGACTAGCTAGTGTGCACCAACTTTCTTTTACTACAAATATGAACGCGTTTGTAAATACAGTGTGACTTTGTTTGTCGGACTTGTAACCTTAATTGTAGTAGTCAATGTGGTCATTACAGTTTTCTTTGTGGTAGTAGAAATTTGAGTATCACGTTATTTATTTTCGTGGATACAACGTTTGTCTGGGTCGATAGGTGGACATTCCTAGTCCCATTTTCTGTGGCCTAGTCGGTGCTTTTTGTTGCGAAATTCTCGCACACGCAAGTGCACATAGTCGCTCAAGTAGTAAAGTTCGTAAGTACGAGTCGATCCCACGAGGATTAGGCTAAATTAAAGATTCAAATTTCACTAGCACGAAGAGAACTTAGGAAACTGTTGTTGAATGGAACACAAAATTTATAAACGAATAAGTAAATAAATAAACAGAAAGCAATGGGTTGTATGAATAGCGAAAAGTAAAGACTATGGTTTCACGAGTTCATTCTACGGTTTGGATTCATGGACGTTACGCACTATCATTATCATTCACACTTTGCTAATCACACTCACGTTGATCGTGTCACTAAACCTCTCTCAAGCATCTAGCAACCTAAGCCTATGCCAAAGTTTTATCTTTCGATCTCAACTAATAAAAACAAGGCAAGCAATGAACACAGAATCATACCACGATTCTATAACAACCTATCTATATCTAGCATAGGAATGTATTATAGTAATTCAAATCAAGAACAAAATCAACCTAATCTCTTTCAAGCATTAAATTGAAATACGAATCATGCACAAGGTAGCTACTCTTATACAAGCATTAAATTCAGACTTGAATTAAACAAAGCGGCAAGAACGATAACAATTCTACACTATCATAATATGGAATCCATAACCGTTTCATAATCTCGCTACGCCATAGCCCTTAGATGGTTTAGTTCATGATGATGAGAAGAATAAAGATAAAAGAAGAAGATGAACAACTCAAAAACAAATAAACCAACGACATGATTTTCATTAATAAAAACTGGAGTTCAAGAGATTAAAGGAAGGGAATTGGAACTGTGAAAATAACAATGAACGAAATCGATGAAGACGGTGCTTTAATCTCTGTCTCTCCAAAAAGCTTTGAGTAGCCAAACAACCTAAGCAAAATAAAAACTAAACAAAAGATGTCTTTCTAGGTTACAAAGGTAGGATTTATATGTTTGTAGCCTAATTTCGGAGTCATCTGGGCCACTTAATGAGATCCAATGGCCCAGGTTTAATAAAAAAACGCGTGATCAGTTTCCCAAATCGCATCCATCGCGCCGCCACGATCAAGTGTCGCGGTATATCGCGCCGCTCTAAGTATCCGTCGCGCCGCGATTCTGCACGGGAATGACCGCCATCTGTGACGAGTTTTTCTGGCGCCGCGCTGGTATCTCATGGCGCCGCTCTGATTATTACCGCGCCGCGAGTAGTCAATATCCAGCGTTGACTTTCTTTATAAACCTCAATTTTGCTCCGTTGCGACTCCCGTTTGCTCCGAAAATGACTTCTTAAGCTTCTCTGCTCCTTTGTACCTGTAAATCATCAAAAACACACTATAAACTATCAAAGACACTTGAGAACTCGCTCGTTTTAAGCCGAGGGATAGGAGTTTTACGCGTGATTAACGCACCTATCACTTTTTTAATCGAAGGAAAAAAAAAACAATACAAAAGGACAATGCTCTATGAAAAGATTGGCCATATAATATTCTAATCGCATGGCAATTGGTGTTTATTCGAGAACTTCCCACCTTTTTTTTTTTTAATTTAGAAGAGTACTGCTATATCACAGGAAGAAGAAAAATAATATGAATTCAGGTCCGCTGTCTTTTTTTTGTGTTTCTTTAGTGTCTCAGTAATCAAAATAAATCAATTTAATTATTTTAATTTATTTTTAAATAAATATAAACTAATAATTAAATAAATTGATTACATGACTTATTTTAATTAAAGGAACATCAAGAGAAACACCAAAGGAGACAGATGATCCGGATTCAAATAATATAGCCTACAACTCTACATTTCATTATATAATTTTTCTTTGTCTAACATAAAAAATATATGGAAATAATATTCCATGAAGAATAATGCATACAACCTGCCTAATAGTGAGATTAAAATGGAAAAAGAGACTATAGCGTCCAAATGGAAATTTTAGATTTTAGTAGCAGGTTGGAAAAGCTTTAGAGAGAGAAGTCACGCTTGGTTTAAAGGTGGTGATAGAAGAAATAGCCTTAGTTAGATTGTTGTCAAACAAGTTAACTTTGAATTTGCTAAGTTCGTGCTGACTAAGAGAATGTTGAGTAGATTTACAGAAACAACTAATCTGGAATAATAAATGAGTAGTGAAGCAAGAGATAAAAAAGACATAGAGAATAGTAATTGGTGATGAACATCTAATTCCAGAATGTTAATGTGATCATTACATAAGACAGTTTTGTGGCCTGAAATGGGTGGTAGAAATTAGAGTCACTTTATTTATTTTCTTTGATACAATGTTCGTCTGGGTCCATATTCCATGAAGAATAATGCATACAGCTTGCCTGCTAGTGAGGTTAAAATGGAAAAAAGTGAGTATAGTGTCCAAATGGAAATTCTACAAGGTAGAAGCAGGTTGGAAAGTCTTTAGAGAGAGAACTAAGATGGTGATAGTCGTATTAATAATGATTGTTGTCCAACAAGTTAATTTCAAAATCGCCAACTACTGTGAATGTGTTTCTGAGGAAGATCAATAAGACTTTTGGGAGAGTGTTTTTAATAAAACTTAAACCAATATTTTTATAATATATTTATCTCTTTCACTCTTTCATTATGAGTTCATACAATTATTTATATAGGCTGTTCACCACTTTATAAAACGGACGTAACTTCTTCGTCACAGTTCCAATTATCTGAAACCTCGGTAATTACAAGATATACTTAAAGGGCTTAAATTGGTATATTATATGCACAAATATATAACCGTTTTTCCATTCATTGAATCTATCAAAGTTGACTGACTGTTTTTGACAATTTTCTTTTGAGTTTATTTTAACAAATTCCTCCCTTAAACTCAAAGCTCTTCCATCATTCATTAATTCAATCATTCTCTTAGGATTTTTGAACAATGTCTAGTAGCGTCTCTGTAATAATAGTAACTTGATCACGACTCGACAAATGACTCATTTGCCATATATTCCCGAATAAAATGAAAACGAACAAACATCTATGTGCTCGCTTCTCTCATGGTGGACCGGATTTTTTACCAACTCAATTCCTGATTTGTTGTAAGCTTTTATGTACCCGGGTGGTTCCTCCACATACACGTTCTCTTCAAGAACACTATTTGACAATGCCGATTTTTCTTCCTTTTGATTTATCGGCGACTTGAATTGTGCCGCTTGGGATATGAACTGAATTGTCTCCATTCTTGCAACCGGGGAAAATACTCATCATACAATCCCCGCATTGATCTCTTCATTCATAGCAACTTTTCATTTCTTATCTTTCACCACTTTTTCAAAATCGATGTTCTCGACATCCGCCAAAATACAAATCATACGTGCTTCACTTGTTGACTTGTACAAGTATTGTGAACTTCGCCTCTTTGGTTGTTTTGACTCTTCTTTATCATCGGCGTTTTTGTACGCAATCATGAAAACATAGTCATCACTTGTCTTCTCTTCCTCGACTAGATTTGCATTTTCCACATTTTCCTCTTAGTACACTCTTTTGCAAAGTGCCCATACTTGCCACAATTGTAGCACTTGATACTTGGGCGATTCGACCAACGACCGCCTCTACCTCGATCACATCCTCGACCGCACCAATTTTGTTCAAAAAATTGGTCTTCTTCTTCAAATTTGTTTTCAAAATTGTGGCATCCACCACGACCAAAAACATGACCTTCATGGCAGCGTCCTCTTCCTCAGCTTTGTTGTGTATACATCGCTTTGTCCTCCTTCAAACATGCTTTAGCTTGTAACGCCTCATTGAGCTCATCTTCTTTCTTCTTCTTTTTTTCGTTGTTCATGCGCTTCAAGAGAACCACCGAGCTCATCAATAGTCATCTCCTCCAGATACTTCGATTCTTCAATAGCGCAAACGACATTCTCATAATTATCGGTCAATAACCGTAGAATCTTCTCAACAACCCTTGCATCTGTGAGGGTTTCTCCGTTGCGTTTTAGTTGGTTCGCCACTGCTTGAACACGCGCGATGTAGTCGGATATTTCTTCCGACTCCTTCATCTCCATGGCCTCCAACTAGCCTCTAAGAGTTTGGTGCGGCACTTGTTTGACTCGGTCGGCGCTCTTGAAAACTATCATCAGCTTGTCCCATGCTTCCTTCGAAGTCTTTACATCGATAATCTTCTCAAAATCTGACTAATCTACTGATTGGAACATAAGATATAGAGTGGCTTTGTCTTTTAACACCTTTAACTGATTCGCCGTATATTATTTGTTGGAGCCGATTCCTCATAGCCATGTTGGACTATTTCCCCTGCATCTTAAGCACCTAGCAACGCCCGCATTTGAATACTCCAATTGTCATCATTCGACTTGGTAAGTCGCGGCAACGGTATGTGCCCCAACGGTGTACTCCCGAAATTCATTTTGGCTATATATCAAATTGTGAATTATTAGTGTTTATGAGGAAGAGGAATGAAAGTTTTGAGAGAGTTTCTTTAACAAAACTTAAACCAATATTTTTATAATATCTTTCTCTTTCACTCTTACATTATCAGCTCATACAACCATTTATATATTCTGTTCACATCATAATACAACTTGCAAAAACGTAGAGAAATTAACTAGCAATAAAAATAATTTATTTCAACAACATTTATTCATGACCACCAGTTACTGAAATGGACGTAACTTCTTCGTCAGAGTTCCAAACGATCTGAAACCTCCTTCATTATAAAATAGACTTATGCGCAAATCCAATTGTTTGCCCATTCATCTGATCACTTAAAGTTGACTGACTGTTTCTCACGGTTTTTTTTAGTATATTGTAACAAGTACATGTTGACTGTGATATGAATGTTCAGTAGATTTACCGAAAAATTAATCTGAAATAATAAACGAGTAGTGAAGCAAGAAATAAGATAACGGTACTAATCTGGAATTTTTTACAATTTAGACAAGTACTAACATGTGCTTAAATATCCTTTGTTTTTTAGCAAAGGTTTTTTTTTTTTTTTTTTTTTGTCTATTTTGCTTCACTTTTCAACAGATCGCCAAGTCCAGCATGGATGTCATGTGGACTGCCCAATATTGAGGCCTTGTATTTAAGCAGAGCTTAACGTGTCTGTTTGTCTTCTTAATACGACGGTTACTCCGTCAAAGATAGACCAAATTCGAAGGATCGTTTGCACCAGAATAGATACAAAAGAGTGTGTGATGTGGTTGCGAATATAGATTTATTTATCTGGTTAAAAGCTCGAGCATAGAGTCTCATATATGTGTATCGGGAGTGCAATATGACTGCGGACGTTTTGTGTAAATTTGGTCACTCTAGAAACAACCTTGAGAGGTTTTAAGTTTTGTTTAGCTCTTTCTTTCAAGTTGAATAATATTATTTTAAAAGATAGCAAGTAATATAAAAATTTTGTGTAATCTATAGTTCATGCTATTTTTCTTTCTTTTTTTTTGCTTTTTTTTTTTAATAAAATGTAACCATGGTTTTCCTCCGACATACGTGAGAGCACTTAATAACAAATCATGAGATACCGTCCACGTTTAATAAAAAAAAATTGCCAAGAAAAAATATACATGTATATTTGTACTTTTCTGCATATGTATACTAGTTACTAAACCACTTTCTTCATTTTTGTTTTAAACACACAATGCATTTTCAAATTAACACACAGTATACATTTTCAAGATTCACATAATTATCATAAGCATCTACATGCCATAAATTTCTCAATAACTGTAGGAACCGTAAGTATAAGAACTGCAAGTACTTAAAAGTCACTTAAACTTTCTTTTTATAACAGAATAAAAATCAACATTTTATCTTCGGCTAAAATGGTATTGAGAGACTCTATGTGCTTCATCATTGTTAGATCATACATATGAATCATGATTGGACTTTAGAAAAGCAAGGTCAGTCATAATAAGCATTTAGAAGACCTTGTAACTCCTTGGTCACATCCCCGATGCTCATCCTTTGGCTGGGCAAATCTTCCGAACAAGCGATTCCAATTTTCAGAACCGAAGCCAAGTACTTCTCGTCACCATCGTGGTGACATGCCGTAATATCCATGGCTTTGTCCATCACTTGCATAGCTTTTTCCGGCAAAGCCGAGCGAACGAAGGAGCGGAGATTGAAATCGTCTCTGAACATATCGTCCGTCGGTCTCTTTCCGGTGAACAACTCCAACAGAAGCATCCCATAGCTGTACACGTCCCCGCTTTTTGATGCCTTGCCACCCATTGCATACTCTGCCACGTATAACAAACATTTGATAATATTAATTTTGAGCTATGAAAAAAGAGAGAGAGAGAGAGAGAGAGAGAGAGAGAGAGAGAGAGATTAATTTGTGTACCTGGAGCAGCATAGCCAATGGTTCCTTTGATTCCCGATGTTATGCCTTGAGAGACTCCTTCAGTACTACTCAGCCTCGCCAATCCAAAATCACACACCCGAGCCGTCATTTCTTCGTCCAAAAGGACATTGCTAGGCTTCAGATCGCAGTCACAATCCTCGTGTAGATACTCTATAGCCAGTGCCACGTCAACACCGATATTCAGTCTCTGGATCATGTTCAGACCCGTCTCCGATGGCTCTGATCTGTGAAGTTCACAGCCACTCGTCCAAGCTTCCGTTCGACATGTGCTCGAAAACCAAAGCCTTGAAGTCATCGCCCTTGTGGTCAACGCTCGAGCAACACGTCAGCACTTTGACCAAATTCCGGTGCTTCACGTTCCTCAACGCCTCGCACTCCGCTAAGAAGCTCTTCTCCGCCCCTTTTCGCCCAAGGTTGAGTACTTTTATGGCCACTGGGGTTTCGATCTTGTCGAGATTCCCTTTGTACACCGATCCGAAACTCCCAGCTCCGATCAAGTTTCCCGGTGAGAATCCATTGGTGGCCTCGTAGAGCGTCTGGTACGACACCTTTGCAAGAAATCTTATTCCTTCCTCTTCGCTAGGGGGTTTTCTCCGCAATAATCTTCTCCTTACGTAAAATAGAGCAAAAATCGAGAATAGAAAGATAATCATACCCAAACACACTGCTATTATTATCATTCTGAGAGACTTTCTGCGGTGCGAATCTACGGCGGCGATCGAACACTTTGGAAGCTTAAATTCTGGCGCCCCGCCACAGAGGTTGGCGTTTCCGATAAGCGACAACACTGTAGAATTTTGAAACACGCTTCCATTCGGTAGTTCTCCTTCGAGATTGTTGAACGATATGTTAAAGGAAATCAAGACGGTCAGTTTTTCTAAATCGACGGGGATTTTCCCGGACAAGTTGTTTCTAGAAAGATCCAAGTATCGAAGACCTTTCAGCGAAGCCAAATTTTGCGGCAATCTTCCTTGGAACGAATTGCCTTGTAGGAAGAGATATTCGAGGCTCTCGCAATCCCCGATCGCCCCCGGGATTCCTCCGCCCAAATCGTTCTCCGACAGGTCTATATCTCTCGCCTGCTTCAAGTTTCTCACTTCGCCCGGAAATTCTCCGCTCAGGGAGTTGCTAGAAAAGTTGACCGAGATCAAGGACTCAATACCAAAGACTTCGTTGGGGAATCTTCCGGTGAGTTTGTTGTCCGAGATGTCGAGGAATTGCAGGCTCCGACACTCTCCGATGCTCGAGGGAACGTCTCCTTCGAGTCGGTTGTCTTGCAGATATAGCGTAAAGACTTCTGTGAGATTTCCAATCGATGATGGGATTTTCCCGGTGAACGCGTTCGAGTGCAGATCCAAAACCCTCAAGCTATGTTGCTTCGTCAAGGAAAACGGAATTTCACCTGTGAAATAATTGCTTCCCATGCTCACCACGATCAAGTTCGGTAGATTTTCAAACTTCACGTGGTCGATTCTTCCGGATAATCGATTCTTACCGAGATAGATATGAGTCATTTGGATCGACAGATCGGCTATAGATCTCGGCAAAACGCCACTGAAATTGTTCGAACCCAAAGACAACACTTTCAACTCGCTGCAATTCGTCAGAGACTCGATGAAATCGAGGCTATGATCAGCCGAGTCACCTCCGAGCATGTTATTGTTCATGAGAAGCCACCGTATAACCGGGAGTTTCCCGAGACTCGCCGGAACTCGTCCCGTGAATTCGTTATTGGAAACATCAATTCTAAGAAGCTTGGAAGAGTTGGACAACGAGGCCGGGATTTCACCAGAGAATATGTTTCCGGCGACGTAAAACTCGATGAGATTAGGGAGGTTCAGAACGGGAATTTCCCCGTGGAAATGGTTGTCTGTGAGTGAGAGACTTGTCAGAGAGGACGAGTTGTAGAATGAGAGAGGGATTTTACCGTGTAAATCATTAGGCCCTACAGAGAAAACACTGAGGTTCTTCAGTCTTCCTATCTCCCCGGGAATAGTCCCGGTTAGATTGTTGTACGCCAAGTAAATTTCTCGAAGCGAAGACATGTTTCCGAGGAAAGTCGGGACGCTTCCGGCGAGACTATTCGACTCGACGTCGAACGTCTCGAGCTTTGTCAGAGAGCGAAGCTCCGGCGGGATTGTTCCGCTCAAATTGTTCGGCCCCAATATCAGCTTTCTGAGCTCTGAGCAGCGACTCAAGTTTGCCGGGATTTTGCCTATGAACATGGATGATGGAGACAAAAATTATCAAACTCTGAGGAGAATGTAAAAACAAAAATTAAACTTGCTATAATTAAATGATTTTTATTTTTATACTGAAGTTTAAATTATATGAAATATATGACGGCTAGTTCTATATTTTATTTTGTTATAAATGAAACGAATTAAAGGTTATTAAAATAAGGAAAAATGGTATGAACTAGTCAATCTCGAACTATTGATTTTACGAAATAGTCATAGTTTCATTTGTTTGGTAAAATAGCTATCTCTCAAACACTTTAACCAGATGATTGAATTGGCTTCGTCCTCATCGACGAAATCGGCTTCACTCTCGCCGCCGGGGGAATCGACTTCGTCCTCATCGGCGGAATCGGCTTCATCCTCCTCGACCACCACTCCCTCCGCGATCTCGCCGCCCTCGCCGTCTCCGTCATCGCCGCCTCCGGTGACGACGTTGCTCGGAGAATCGTCTTCGAAGAAGGCGCCCTAAGACCGTCGAGTCTTCTCCCGCAGCGATCCGGTTTCGCCGCCGCCGTCGGAGCGATCGGGAACATCGCGAGCGTCGAGGACGCAAGAATCGCGTCGTCGAAGAAGGAGATGTTTCGGTTCTGCTTCAGATCCTCGATTTTCAGATTGTCATTAAATTTAATCCTGACTCGATTAATTTTAATCCAGCCGTCATAAACCTTACATTATGTCTTTATAGTTCGTTGGGATTAAATTTAATCCAACCTAGATTAATCTTACTTTGGCTAGTTTGCTTATAGTTGACAAACTATGGCTATTTTGCAAAAGCTTAAGTTCTATTTGGCTATATAGCCGCTTAACCTATAAAATTAAATTAAAGTGGTAATTGCCCATGGAAGATAAAACTGGAATCAGAAAATATCACAGATTTTCTATTTTAGTATAATGTTACAACTGTACGCTTACAGTCTTATATTTAGACTTCTTACTTTGAGTTTCTAGTATAACTGACTAATAATTAAGAAAATCGTCTAAGATAAAACGATTGCGTCAAGCTCTGAGAGAGTTACACATTGACTATATTTTTATATTTTAGCTACGATTTTAAATTGAGAGTAACTACTAATATTATTTTAACTTTTCATAGAAAAATGTATATATTTAAAGTCTATTACATATATTTAAACAAATTATTAAAAAAAAACTCGTCACCAGAACCAAACATATGTTATATTTTTATGTTATTGAAAAATATAGTAAAAGAAAACAGCAAAATCTAAGGTCTACCAAAAACATAGTAAAGTGTCAGCAAAATCTAAGGGTAATTTAGTCTTTAGATAACTAAATATGCTATAAAAGGTCAACAAAAATTGAAATGAAGGGATGGTGTTTATATTTGATAAATAAGATATATTCGTAAGAAGACATTGTTTTAAATAGCTTAATACTATCTTCAATCAAAATTATAATTCAATTTTTTTAAATAGTAAAAATATAGCTAATTCATGTTTAACTCTGATATAACTCTCTGCATCTTGCCATGATTTGAGGTTGTCTTCTTAGATATGTATCACATGTCAGCTCTTTCTATTTATATATGTTAAAGAAAGAAAAAAAAAATTAAAAATTGAGGTGATGCTTGTAATAATTTTCCTAAGAAGATCAAAGAAACAAAAGTAAAGTCCAAAACCAGATAATTATATATATATATATATATATATATGTGAGAACCAAGGTCCTCCATTACAGATCCGGAGCGTACCTTCCAAGACATTGTCGGCGAGGCCAAGGTGTTGGAGCCGAGAAAGCCGGCCGAGCTCCGGCGGAATTATTCCGGAGAAGCTGTTGTTGACGAGGTCGATGGCCAATAGAGACGAGAGGTTTCCGAGGAAAGGTGACACGTGTCCTCTCAGTGAGTGGCCCGACAAGTCCAAGATCGTAACCCTCGTCCCGGAGCACCCGATACCGCGCCATTCGCAGAATTGGACAGAGTCGTTCCACGAGCTCAAGATGCCACGTGGATCGTCGGATACGGAGGCCTTGAATTTGAGCAGAGCTAGCCTGTCCGTTTCGCTTCCCAGTGAGTCGGAGATAGAGCAGAGAAGAATGATCGTGAAGAAGGATCTGTGAAGTATTTTCATTGGCATTATTTATGTGTTTGATTCAAAGCTTGAGTAGGGTCTCATTCTCATATCAAAGTAGCATTAGATATATATACATTATTTTGCATGGGTTGGCTATTTTTTTTTTTATCAATACTTGTTGACTCTAAATTTGAGTATGAACACGGTGTTACGAGATTGCAGCGTGAGTTGGTTTGTTTGACTTTAATAATTTGTGGATTTAAATGGATGTGTGAGTGTGATGTGTCGGCTCACGTGGTTTCCCTTGACTTATTATATACATATATATATATATATATATGCTAAATAACGGGTGTTTTAAAATTATTAAGTGGGAGGTGTAAGTAGAAGTTAGAACACTTGTTACTAAATGAAGGTGTAATGAAAAAAGGATTATGTACGATACATGGCCTAATTCAATTTATATAGTGAAAAATTAAAAATCTGAAATGTATAAATTTACTTAAATGTCTTTCATGCATATATTTTTTTAATTGAGTTCAAACTATTTAACCGACCAAAGTCAATTGCAATTGGTATTATTACATTTTTTTGTCACAGCAAATTGCGGTCAACTGTGATTAACAATGTCAATTTTTAAAGTCGTGAAACGTTTTTATAAATTTTAAACTATTATTAAATCTTAGCTCTTTAATATTATATACTTTGAAATATATAATGAATCTTATAATTTTTTATATTTATGACAAATCTCATGTAAAAAAAATGAATTATGCGTAGTCTCGTACGTACATACGTAGAGGATGAAATTTTTCTTAGGTATTAAGCACCCTTGTTAATTTCTACTTTGACTGTATTAAATGATGGCTTGCCAAAGCATACGTATCACAATCTTGTCTGAATTTAGATAATTAATTGATCAAACCATGTCCCTTTTTATTTTAAAATGTTTAAGGACCACAGATATGTTTTTTGGTTTGGTAGATTCTTATTGTCCAAATTGATGGTATTCAACGATAGTTGTATTGAGAATGAAAATGGTTGAATTGCGCTCCAAGTGACTGTGATCGCTTTGACTTAACACAATCGCATGTCAATCGGTGATTGGTGTTTTTGACCAGCTAAATTAATATATTTAGCTCAAAGTAATGGCCACTATTTTATTTTATTTTCTTGCTACGCTGTATTTTATTTTGGGAAAATCTAATTGAAATACAACATCTATTCTCATAGTTTCTAAAAATATCAGATGTATCACTTAACATAACTATCTATTCACTATAAATAGATATTTATACCTTAAAAAAAATTATTGAGTCACAGTGGCGGATCCAGAACTTGGAAAGAGGGGGGGGCCAAAATTCAGTTTAGGCTAGAAAAAAAAAAATTTAAGCCTGAATTTTTTTGTCCAGGGGGGCCAGACCACCTGACCTCACCACCTGGGTCCGCCCCTGTTGAGTCATATATAAACCTTTTTATGATTTTTGGTTGAATTTCTTTGAATGTTTTCTTCTCCGATTGTCAATCTGATTGTTTTTTTTAAATAATTTTTTAGAAATTCAACTGAAAGCAAATAAATAAAGTCATATTTGATTCAATAAAAAAAAAATTAGGGTATAAACATACTATTTATAGTAATATTGAAGAATACATATGATATTTCACTGCATTTTATTCATTTCGAATAAAGATAGAAGATATATATGATATTTTTCTTTTTATTTTTATTTTTCGTGTCGATTTATTTATTTTTTTTTTTTGTAACAATTTATAATTATATGTACATCAACTCCTAAAAATTGTACTCCTATATATGAATATTTTGATTTTTCTTGTGGTGGTTTACTAACAACAATTATGTTTGTATACTATCACAAAATACTCAGTTTTGTTTTGTGACAAAGTGATCATTAAAGTGTCCTTTTTATATAGAAAATAAATTACTTTGCCCAAAATTACTCATAAATACTACAATTTCCCCATATCTTGCAAGTATTTGACACAATCCCCTTGTAATCTTAATTTCATGATTTACGGGGGGCACATATTCATCCGAATTCCTCCTCAGCAAAATACTATTGTAAAGTAATTGCAGAAATTTTATAAGGGCAAATCAGTCATAAATATCCGTAGTTGTCAGAAAGAATGTCTATTATCACCATTAATTGTCATTCGGAGCATTGGTCGTTTCGTTTTCTTCCAATCCAAATTCAACACCCACATAATAATATCGACCCATTTCTGATTACTTTTTAACTAATCCGTACGATCTCTTAATCGCTCTCTGTTCCAACTCATCTTCATCGAACATGTCGTCCGAGTTTGCCGACTCGTTCACTCAGCCCGCTGACGACTCAGTCCCCGCCGCCGTGTCGACTCGCCCCTTTGACGACGATGCCTACCTCGACTACGACTCTCAGCCCTTCGAATCGTTCTCCGCTACTCAGTTCGTCGAGTCCGACTCGGTCGACGATATCTTCGCAGCTCAATCGGCGCCCGAAGCTCAATCCCCACCGTCGATCTTCTCCGAATCGAATGGCCAGGGTTTTGGCGCCGGATCGGAAGGTCCAATTCTGCCTCCGCCGTCGGAGATGGACCGCGAGGAGGGATTAGCTCTCAGAGAGTGGAGGAGGTTAGGGTTTCGAAATCTGATCCCATTTTAAACTGCTCTTTATCTGATTCAATGTATTTCGATTAAAATCCACAATTCATTTCGAAGTTCGATCATTTGGGGAAGCAATTGTTCTACCATAGAGAGTAGTATATCGTGCTTCTGTTTTTTTTTTTTGGTACCTGTTGTGTAATTCATAGTGAGGATAAAAAGATTTGTAGGTGATATATTGATAGAGCGTTTGTTGTTGCGTTTAGAGAGAATGCAATTAGGCTAGCGGAGAAGGAGATGAGAGAAAAAGAGGAGTTGAACCAGATAATAGACGAAGCCGATGAGTACAAACTCGATTTCTATCAGAAGAGAAAGATCGCTTGCGATAAAAGCAAAGCAGCTAATAGGGAAAAAGAGAAGGTGAGTCTCCAGATCATTCATTTGAACCGTGAACTATATACACTCTGTTTACCAATTTCCCTTAAATGTTCGAACTTTCAGTTTTATAGTCTCTTGATACTTGTGCTCGATGATTCATTTCGTTATTGTTGTTGATTGTCAAAGCTTTGTAAAAACTATCATTCAGTTCAACTGAACTTTGTAAAAAAAAAAAAATTGTCATCCTATTCAGAAGGGGTATAATGTTTGAAGGTTTATAATTTATTTGGGGCCGAGCTATTTGCTGCTACTTTTTTTTTTCTTTTGTTGTTTTTAGTTAGAAGCTTGAAACCGAAAACATTAATGCTGGAATAGAAGGAACTTGTTGCGGATTTTAAACATTTGCATAGGCTATAATTTGGATAATATTGGTGACACTTTTGTCATGTTGAGCTGTGTATAATGTATAGAATTTGGGAATTTCCATCCTTAATATGCTCTCGAGATGGTGACTTTTTGGGTTCATCGATCTTGGGCCCGGATCTCATATTCGGATCTGGTGCTCAAACTATTATGAGGTTTCACTTTCATTTCAAAGCTGATTTGCAATAAGAGAAATAACCCATGACCTCATTCATATAATGTCGTCATTTCTTAGGAGTTAGGATCCTTAAGGGTATGTTTGGAGTCTAGAAAGTCTTAGTGGAACAAAATGAGAATCCATTATACTTTAATTGTGTTGTCTGGTATGAGGAAAATTCGAGGGAAAGAAAATTTGAGGAGAAATGTACAACCAAAATTGAGATTTCATTTTCCTCGAAAAATTGAGTGAAAAATGAAAATTTAAGCAACTTTACACACATAGGAACCATGCATGCGTGTGTCTATCTTCTCGCCCCCTTTTCTTTTCCTAAAAAAAAAAAAAAAAAATCAACTTCCAAGCACGATAGAGATTTTAGATTTTTATTTTACTTCGAATTTTCATTTTTCATCATAAAATCCGGACTCCCAAAGAAGCCAGAAACACTTGGTGAAGTACTCTTTCCACTCAAGCGAAACAATGAATATTTGTGATCTTCGTTTTTATAGGTTTTTGTGGCGGACCAAGAGAAGTTTCATGCCGAGGCCAACACGACCTATTGGAAGGCAATTGCGGAGCTGATTCCCAACGAAGTGGCGGCTATAGAAAACAAGAGAGGGAATAAGAAGAAGAAGGATCAAGAGAACAAGGCATCGATTGTGGTCGTACAAGGTCTGAAACCAGGAAAGCCCACCGATCTTTCAAGGATGCGACAGATTCTCGTGAAGCTTAAACACGCCACCCCTGACCACCTGAAGCACGCCCCGCCGCCACCCACTGCCCCCGGAAAAGACGATAAAACCGGCGCTGATTCCGTCAAGGCCAAAACCCTTGCCGTGGCTTGATGGGGTTTAGATGTATCATTATTGTAAGTTTGTGACAGGTTAGAATTGTATGGCCGTTGGTTTTTATGTACAAGATATAAGCACATAGCCATTATAAGAGGGTGAAACGTTGAATTGGTGACATATTATAGTATTTTACTCAGCTTTGCTTGTATGTTAGTTTGTTGGTGTCAATATTCACGAGATTAAGACGAACATAAAGAAGCTTTTAAGTTAATCAACGCCCGAAGATCCAATTTGCACCAAGGCTTGGAAGTTGGGAGCCATGTAAAGAGAACTCCGAGCTTAGTTTTGAACAAACTGTGAACGTGGAATGATAGTTCATAGTTATTAATTGCATGTTTGTAGATCCATATAGAATGATAGTTATTAATGCATGTTTGTAGATCCATATAGAATGATAGTTTTGAGAATTCAAGAACAGTAAATGTTAAGCCGTTTTTTTTTTTTTAACATTCGAGGACACGTGGCGTGCCTGGAATAGTCACGTGCCTAGTGTGGGGTCGGCCCAAATTACTTTTCGAAAGTCCAAAGGGCTCAAGGGAGTCCGGGACTAAGCCCAGAGCGTCCAGGAGCTTCAGAGGATCTTAGAATCGTAAGAGGGAGACAATGCTTTGCTTTCTTCTTCGTCGGGAACGCGTTCTTCGTCCTTGATTCCCGACCTGCCTCCGCCGTGTCGGAAAGGGTTTTCCGGCGCCTCTTCACCTGGGAAAAGAGAGAGAAGTGAACTAAAGGACCGCGGAGGGGTTTCCTCCGGCGGGCACTCCGACGCTCAACATTAGTCTAGGTGTCTTGCTTTTGGTTCGAGAGAGAAAGCAGAGGTTTTTGTAAGTGTGAGCCAACTTACCTCCAAATGGGAAAAATGGAGGTATTTATAGGATTTTGAATGTGAAAAGTTATGGAAACTTGGTCGGGGGGACCCTCCGGTTTTATGAGCTTTACCGGAAGGATCCTCAGGTTTTGTGAGCTTTGCCGGAAGGATCCTCAGGTTTTGAGAGCTTTACCGGAAGGTTCCTCAGGTTTTGTGACCTTTACCGGAAGGTTCCTCAGGTATTGTGAGCCTCACCTGAAGGTTCCTCAGGTTTTGTGAGCTTTACCTGAACGTTCCTCAGGTTTTGTGACGAGGTCGAGCTGAGGCCGAGCTGCCGAGGTCGAACTGACGAGGTCGAGCTGACGAGGTCGAACTGACGTCGAGCTGAGGCCGAGCTGCCGAGGTCGAGCTCATAGGTCGAGCTGACGAGGTCGAACTGACGAGGTCGAGCTGAGGCCGAGCTTCCGAGGTCGAACTGACGAGGTCGAACTGACGAGGTCGAGCTGACGAGGTCGAACTGACGAGGTCGAGCTGAGGCCGAGCTGCCGAGGTCGAACTGACGAGGTCGAGCTGAGGCCGAGCTGCCGAGATCGAACTGACGAGGTCGAGCTGAGGCCGAGCTGCCGAGATCGAACTGACGAGGTCGAGCTGACAAGGTCGAGCTGAGGTCGAACTGACGAGGTCGAGCTAAGGCCGAGCTGCCGATGACGAACTGACGAGGTCGAGCTGACGAGGTCGACCTGACGAGGTCGAACTGACGTCGAGCTGAGGCCGAGCTGCCGAGGTCGAGCTCATAGGTCGAGCTGACGAGGTCGAGCTGAGACCGAACTGACGAGGTCGAGCTGACGAGGTCGAACTGAGGTCGAACTGACGAGGTCGAGCTGAGGCCGAGCTGACGAGGTCGAACTGACGAGGTCGAGCTGAGGCCGAGCTGCCGAGGTCGAGCTCATAGGTCGAGCTGACGAGGTCGAGCTCATAGGTCGAGCTGACGAGGTCGAGCTGACGAGGCCGAGCTGCCGAGGTCGAACTGACGAGGTCGAACTGAGGTCGAACTGACGAGGTCGAACTGACGAGGTCGAACTGACGAGGTCGAGCTGACGAGGTCGAACTGACGAGGTCGAACTGACGAGGTCGAGCTGACGAGGTCGAACTGACGTCGTCGAGCTGAGGCCGAACTGACGAGGTCGAGCTGACGAGGTCGAACTGAGGTCGAACTGACGAGGTCGAGCTGAGGCCGAGCTGACGAGGTCGAACTGACGAGGTCGAACTGACAAGGTCGAGATGACGAGGTCGAACTGACGAGGTCGAGCTGAGGTCGAGCTCATAGGTCGAGCTGACGAGGTCGAACTGACGAGGTCGAGCTGAGGCCGAGCTGCCGAGGTCGAACTGACGAGGTCGAACTGAGGTCGAACTGACGAGGTCGAGCTGAGGCCGAGCTGACGAGGTCGAACTGACGAGGTCGAGCTGACGAGGTCGAACTGACGAGGTCGAACTGACGAGGTCGAGCTGACGAGGTCGAGCTGACGAGGTCGAACTGACGAGGTCGAACTGAGGTCGAACTGACGAGGTCGAGCTGAGGCCGAACTGATGAGGTCGAGCTGACGAGGTCGAACTGAGGTCGAACTGACAAGGTCGAGCTGAGGCCGAGCTGACGAGGTCGAACTGACGAGGTCGAACTGACAAGGTCGAGCTGACGAGGTCGAACTGACGAGGTCGAGCTGAGGCCGAGCTGCCGAGGTCGAGCTCATAGGTCGAGCTGACGTCGAGCTGCCTGGAGGTCTGGCTCGCCTGGAGGTCGAGCCTACCTAGGGGTCGAGCTCGTCTGGAGGTCGATCCTGCCTGGAGGTCGAGCTCGACTTGTCTTAATCCCGGGCTCTACTCTTTGGGCCGGGGTCGCCATGCGCCCTTGGTTGAGTTGGGCCTTAATGTTTTTTGGGTGGGTAAAAATCCCACACGACATTAACCCCCCAGTTTCTCGTGCGACTTATCGTGCGAGAAATTTAACTGTCTGGGGGTAGTTTTTTCCTTGTCTTTTTGGCAATGGCCTTGGTGGGTGATCGTCTGGACTTTGAGCCCGTCGTTGATTTCTGAGCCATAGGGGCTATTAGCGACTTGATCTCGGGAATCAGCGACCCCCATCCACGGGGGTCGGGATTTTCGGAGCCACGAGGGCCTTAAGCGACTCGATCGCGGGGATCGGATCGACCCTAAACCACGGGGTTCGGGATTTTCGGAGCCACGGGGGCCTTAAGCGACTCGATCACGGGGATCGAATCGACCATAAACCACGGGGTTCGGGATTTTCGGAGCCACGGGGGCCTTAAGCGACTCGATCACGGGGATCGAATCGACCCTAAACCACGGGGGTCGGGATTTTCGGAGCCACGGGGGCCTTAAGCGACTCGATCACGGGGATCGAATCGACCCTAAACCACGGGGGTCGGGATTTTCGGAGCCACGGGGGCCTTAAGCGACTCGATCACGGGGATCGAATCGATCCTAAACCACGGGGGTCGGGATTTTCGGAGCCACGGGGGCCTTAAGCGACTCGATCACGGGGATCGAATCGACCCTAAACCACGGGGGTCGGGATTTTCGGAGCCACGGGGGCTAAGTTCATGTTAGAGGTAACAAAATGGGTCATTTTATCATTGATATAAGTATTTCCACTGGGTGGATTACAAAAGGTTTCTCTTCGCGGGAATTACATGTGATGAGACACAAACAGATGGTGATAGAAACGTAGATTAAGTGGAGTCTGATCGTTTATGCGGGTCTTGCTCTTGCCTGGGCGGCTTCTAACTTTTAGGTGACAACGTTGAGAGGAGCTCTTGCCCTTTGAGCTTCGTTCTCATTGTTCCCCTTGTCGACTGCTTTGCCGCATCGGCTTGTCGAGGCTTCAGAGTTGTTGACCATTTTAAGAACGAACTCTTTTAGTTCTCCTCCTCGGATTAAGGACTCGATTTGTCTCTTCAAATCGATGCATCCAGAGGTCACATGTCCGTAACACTGGTGAAACTCGCAGTACTTGGACCGGTCTCGTTTAGCAGGATCGCTTTTTAGAGGCGCGGGGTCGGTAAACTTGTCGCGAGCTAACACGAGGATCCCCTCGGGCGGGGCGTTCAGCGGAGTGAAATTCGAGTGGTCTCGAAATTTTTCCACCAACAGACTCTTTGAATTAGCGTGAGGTCGTCCGGAATTGTCGGCACGCGCCTTTTTCCTTTTCCAGTCGTCGGACTCTTCGTCCTCCTTTCGGCGATTTCCTTGATCGTTTGTCCTTCGGATCTGGACAAACTCTTCTAGAGCGATGTATTTCCCGGCTCGGGCCGTGAGCTCGGTCATTGTCTTTGGCTCTTTCTTGATCAAGGAATTGAGGAAGTCGCCAAGTAGGAGTCCGTCGAGAATCGCCGAAATGGCGTCGCCATCTTCGAACTTGTCAACTCTGTTTGATTCCTCAGTGAAACGTGACAAGTATTCGCGCAGAGATTCGCTTCTCCTCTGCCTGACTGTCCGGAGGTGGCTCTTACCCAGCTTTCTCTCTCTAGAGCCGCTGAAGCGGGCAAGAAAGTTTTGTTGCAGCTCCTCGAAAGATCGAATGGTTCCGGGCCTTAGCTTGAGGAACCATTGGTAGGCAGGGCCGCTCAAGGTGAGGCAAAAAGCCTGACACATGATCGCCATTGAGTGTCTCCCCACTTTCATCCACATCTGGTACTGATGTATGTGACAAAGTGGGTCAGCCTTTCCATCGTAAGCAGGGATGCGTGGTAGAAGGAAGTCGTGCTTAAAATCCTCTGCGAGGATATTCGTGGTGAAAGGAGACGCAGCGTCTTCCATCATGTTGCGGATGTCTGGCGTCAATGTTTGGGTTGCTATGATGTCTTGCACTTCGTCCCTCAACTTTTGGAAGAGTGTCATCACGTCCGTATTGTTAGTGGGGGTTACCGCGGGGGCAAGTCTTGTCGTGCGTCCTCTCTCGTTAGACGCTTGGTCGAGAGGCGCAATGTGTGGTGGAGTTGGATCGGTCGGGATCGGTCCCGTTGCCGCTCAGGGGTTCGCCGGGGGGTGGGGATTCCGTGGAATCTTTAATCGAGCGTTTAGCTGTTGCCTTTGGTCTCGGTCATGGCGGGTCCCGGGTCTCGGGTTATGGATGCGTCTTGGTGGCGCGAACCTTCGAGTATCGCCGCTATCCGCCGTGTCCTCTTCGCGGCCTCGGCGATCGAAGGTGGACGGACGCGACCGATCCGTTCTAGCCTCGACGAATGAGCGAGAGCTTTGTGAGGCGGCCGGGTGGTTTTGTGGCCTTGGCTCGACCACCGCTCGGCCAGCCTGACGGCGTCGGTGATGGTCATGAACTCCTCGTGCTCCTTCGAGGTGGTTATGGCCGATGTCCTGAATGCTCGGATCGGGGATGTCGTCGGGGACTTGCTCCGAGTTTTCAATTTCCGGTCCCAACGGGATATACTCCGGTACGTCTTGTTCGTCGAAGACGTCGTTGATGAGGGTGCCTTGGCCTCCGAGTCTCGCGACAACGCCGGTGAGACGAAAAATACTCGTCTCGATTCGCTCCATTCTTGCGTCTTGGTCGCCTTGAACGAGTGCGGGGAGAGATTCTTCTCGGGGGACGTCGTTCTCTTGGGCTTGACGGGCTCGGGCCCGAGTGTTGAATGCGATGCTTCCCGCCGGAGGGGCGCCGCCCTCGGAGATGGCTAAGTGGCTAGCCATTTGTTGTACCTGAGATTTGTGGTCTTCCGTGTAGGAAGTGAGTTTGCCGGTGGAGAGCTCGTGGTTGTTCTCGAGACCCCCTCCTTCTAGCGCCAAAATGTTAAACCGTTTTTTTTTTTAACATTCGAGGACACGTGGCGTGCCTGGAATAGTCACGTGCCTAGTGTGGGGTCGGCCCAAATTACTTTTCGAAAGTCCAAAGGGCTCAAGGGAGTCCGGGACTAAGCCCAGAGCGTCCAGGAGCTTCAGAGGATCTTAGAATCGTAAGAGGGAGACAATGCTTTGCTTTCTTCTTCGTCGGGAACGCGTTCTTCGTCCTTGATTCCCGACCTGCCTCCGCCGTGTCGGAAAGGGTTTTCCGGCGCCTCTTCACCTGGGAAAAGAGAGAGAAGTGAACTAAAGGACCGCGGAGGGGTTTCCTCCGGCGGGCACTCCGACGCTCAACATTAGTCTAGGTGTCTTGCTTTTGGTTCGAGAGAGAAAAGCAGAGGTTTTTGTAAGTGTGAGCCAACTTACCTCCAAATGGGAAAAATGGAGGTATTTATAGGATTTTGAATGTGAAAAGTTATGGAAACTTGGTCGGAGGGACCCTCCGGTTTTATGAGCTTTACCGAAAGGATCCTCAGGTTTTGTGAGCTTTGCCGGAAGGATCCTCAGGTTTTGAGAGCTTTACCGGAAGGTTCCTCAGGTTTTGTGAGCTTTACCGGAAGGTTCCTCAGGTTTTGTGAGCCTCACCTGAAGGTTCCTCAGGTTTTGTGAGCTTTACCTGAACGTTCCTCAGGTTTTGTGACGAGGTCGACCTGACGAGGTCGAGCTGAGGCCGAGCTGCCGAGGTCGAACTGACGAGGTCGAGCTGACGAGGTCGAACTGACGTCGAGCTGAGGCCGAGCTGCCGAGGTCGAGCTCATAGGTCGAGCTGACGAGGTCGAACTGACGAGGTCGAGCTGAGGCCGAGCTGCCGAGGTCGAACTGACGAGGTCGAACTGACGAGGTCGAGCTGACGAGGTCGAGCTGAGGCCGAGCTGCCGAGGTCGAACTGACGAGGTCGAGATGACGAGGTCGAGCTGAGGTCGAACTGACGAGGTCGAGCTAAGGCCGAGCTGCCGATGACGAACTGACGAGGTCGAGCTGACGAGGTCGACCTGACGAGGTCGAACTGACGTCGAGCTGAGGCCGAGCTGCCGAGGTCGAGCTGAGGCCGAGCTGCCGAGGTCGAGCTCATAGGTCGAGCTGACGAGGTCGAGCTGAGGCCGAACTGACGAGGTCGAACTGACGAGGTCGAACTGACGAGGTCGAGCTGAGGCCGAGCTGACGAGGTCGAACTGACGAGGTCGAACTGACGAGGTCGAACTGACAAGGTCGAACTGACGAGGTCGAACTGACGAAGTTGAGCTGAGGCCGAGCTGCCGAGGTCGAGCTCATAGGTCGAGCTGACGAGGTCGAACTGACGAGGTCGAGCTGCCGAGGTCGAACTGACGAGGTCGAACTGAGGTCGAACTGACGAGGTCGAGCTGGGGCCAAGCTGACGAGGTCGAACTGACGAGGTCGAACTGACGTGGTCGAGCTGACGAGGTCAAACTGACGAGGTCGAACTGACGAGGTCGAGCTGACGAGGTCGAACTGACGTCGTCGAGCTGAGGCCGAACTGACGAGGTCGAGCTGACGAGGTCGAACTGAGGTCGAACTGACGAGGTCGAGCTGAGGCCGAGCTGACGAGGTCGAACTGACGAGGTCGAACTGACGAGGTCGAACTGACGAGGTCGAGCTGAGGCCGAGCTGCCGAGGTCGAGCTCATAGGTCGAGCTGACGAGGTCGAGCTGAGGCCGAGCTGCCGAGGTCGAACTGAGGTCGAACTGACGAGGTCGAGCTGAGGCCGAGCTGACGAGGTCGAACTGACGAGGTCGAACTGACGAGGTCGAGCTGACGAGGTCGAGCTGACGAGGTCGAACTGACGAGGTCGAGCTGACGAGGTCGAACTGACGAGGTCGAACTGAGGTCGAACTGACGAGGTCGAACTGAGGTCGAACTGACGAGGTCGAGCTGAGGCCGAACTGATGAGGTCGAGCTGACGAGGTCGAACTGAGGTCGAACTGACGAGGTCGAGCTGAGGCCGAGCTGACGAAGTCGAACTGACGAGGTCGAGCTGAGGCCGAGCTGCCGAGGTCGAGCTGACGTCGAGCTGCCTGGAGGTCTAGCTCGCCTGGAGGTCGAGCCTACCTGGGGGTCGAGCTCGTCTGGAGGTCGATCCTGCCTGGAGGTCGAGCTCGACTTGTCTTAATCCCGGGCTCTACTCTTTGGGTCGGGGTCGCCATGCGTCCTTGGTTGAGTTGGGCCTTAATGTTTTTTGGGTGGGTAAAAATCCCACACAACAGTAAACGTAGAATGAAGTGAAAATGTGAAAAGCTAGAACAATAAGCTAAACTAAATATAGCAATGACTCGTAGCATTGTTTTTCATGCTATTTTGGAAACTCAAGAATCGTATGATTATGTAAATAATACACTATTTTCATCCAATTTAGTTATGAAGTGAGTAACAAGAACTCCATATTAAACTATTTTAGCTACCGTACCCTATTCAAAGGCACCGTCCTTCAGCATTTAATACATCCCATAGAAATTATCCTAAAACTGATGTTTCTCCTCTCGTGAAGGTTAAGGCATCGCTTATTATGTTTCGATATGTTATTGTTATTATCAATTTTCGAATCTGTCTATTTATTTAGTTTGAATGTGATATTAATCAAGCCTTTTACAGTGTTGCACGTTTCGATACAAATTTTATTTTTAGCGATTAACCCTCGAAGCTTTAACTCATTCGCAATATCAATGAAAAAAATCATTTGCCATTTTTGTGAATACACTATTCGATGTAATTTTTTTTTTTTTTTGTGTGCATATTATAGGCATCACGTTGGGTTGAGATCTTTTATATTGAGCTAATGTTGTGATGTTGACTTTTAAAATTAAAAAGTTGCCGCGACTGTTTTTTTTACTATTATGCTCGGGTCTCGGCAAGAGGAGTTTGTTCATTTTCGTTTGAGAAAATTACTTGTTTAAAAATACAATATTTTTAAAATAATGGGTTCTCTTCATTTTAATCCTTTCAATTTGTACCATCATTTTCCTTTGAAACGGTAGACAAAATTAATTAGAGCCTAAAATATCAAACAAATATTTTAAAAATATGTAAATAGAATTTTTTTTTATTTTGCATGAGTGGAAGTTTGGATTTGATTAACCTTAGCCAAAAATATCAAGTTAAAATGAATTTTATCAATTAACTTTGTAGTTAACGATTAACTGGATTTATTTTCAATTTTTTTAAACTCAGAATAATTTCAAGAAGTACACTTTATTTCCGGTTAAATTGGTCAACTTTATTTTAAATTATTAAAACGATGTTTTCAACCATAGAATTCAGTTAATACATGTATATATCCAATTCAATGGATTACCTTATCAAAAACTACACATTGCACAAATAGTATGCAGTACAATCGTGTCCAAACTGCAAACAGATTAAGACGTATCTATAGAAGTAAGACATAGATCACGTGAAGGCCAAATCTCTAGCCATTCAGAGATTTCCTTTTCTTTCCTTCAACAGCACAACTGTTCACGGGGATGGAAAAGAATCATATATTCTATACACCGGCTTGCTTCCACACTTCTTTGAAAGACACACTTGAAAAACAATTTCTTATATATTATGTGGGTCTTTTTTGTTTTCTTTCCTCCTTGGGAAAACGACATTTGGTTGTTCTTCAAACCTATATAGATGAGTGGCGTTATATGCAAATTTCTTTGGTGTAAAGAAGAGATGTTACCATCTTGAAAGCTTCTCGACAGTTTTCAAGCACAAGGTGGCTTTTGCCAACGCCATTACAATGATTTTATCATTTATTGTGAAGCTTGAGCTTACTTTTTGGCATCTACTTGTGGTCCCCACCATGGGTTTGATACACGATGACACACAAGTAAAGAGGCTCAAATGGTCTAATCGCTATGCGATAGAGTGGTCCACCCACTTTCTTTGCAGCTTTCTGCTTAATATTTTAATGTAGCGCTGCCAGATTGGGATACTTGTTTTCTTATTAGAAACTCACAAAATAGCTTCCATGAGACTGAGAGTAAAGGACAACTTTGATGGTTTGGCTTCTAACCAAAGAGAAGTTTTATGTTTGAAATTTGATTTGACGTTGCTTGTACAAAAAGCCAAAGAAACAAATATGACTTGGAAAATGACGTAAGCTAACTTTCTCTTTTTAATTTTTTTTTCCCTATAATCATCGAAAACAAGGCACGACACCACACCATGAATTAAAAAAAATATATGAGCAAGGAAGATTGTTCTTCAGAGTATCACTACTAAGTACTAACTAAGCTAATACACTAATTATTACATTTTCAAAAGTGAACCGTCAATCAAATTTTTTTCTTTTGTTGTTCAGATAAACTTCACATTGCCCATTGAAGCACAACTCAGGTTAGCTAGATTGAGAATTCAAATAAAAAAAGAAATAGCAGTTTTATATGCAATGGTAATGGGAATGATCATCTACAACGCATTCTAGCGGGGGATCTGCCACCTCGCTCGCCGGCCATCTCGTCTTCCATCTCACTCCCTCCTCCGTCCAAGCAATGGCCATTGTTGTTAACGCTGAGCTCGGAGCTAGCGTTGCTGCTCGTGGCTAGTGGAGAGTCAGAAACGCTGATCGTTCTGCTCCTCGTGGGACCCCCCGATCTCACGCTGTACATCGAGGACGCGGGAATGTTTGTCATCAACGGCCGTAGATTCCCCGGAATGCTTCGCCTGCTTATATCCTGGAGCCAAAAATGTACACAAGATACGTATGACATAATCTAAAAAATTGTTAAAATATTAATAACACAATGTGGAATCCAAATCATTTGTCCCCTGTTCTCTTTTTGGGTCTCTCCGTTGATGTTTATCTGATTAAATTAAGCCATGTACATTGTCAAAATTTAAATACCCTAAAAAAAACTATGTTTTAAAACCAGTTAAACACGGTTGATCTCGTTTTTTACCGATTAAACATGAGTCCAGGTCAAAAAGCTCATTTTTACATAGTTGCAAAAGGGAGATGAAAGGTGGTCTGTGTGATCAAACATATAGAGAAGTAAAAGATGATGAGATTTTACGTACCATGTGGCGTATGGCCATATCTAGAGACTTCTTTGAGAGCGATCTACCAAAGCCTGAGCTGTCCGGGGACGAAGATTTCGCAGAGAGGTTACCTCGGGGAGAGAGTTTATCGTCTTGCTTCGGGGGCACAAGTTTCCGCATATTTATAACCCTCTCCACCATTTTCGTTCCCATCGAGGCGGGGCTCGAGTTATCGCTGATTTTGTACGGAGAACGGCGGATCGCAGGGACAGAGGCTCCGCTAGGGTGAGCGGCCCCGTTCGGGGCCCGCCCCCTCGAAGGGGAGCAAGATTGTCGTCTCGGCCTTCCAGCCGGGCCGGGCTCGACCGATGAAGACCGTGGGCTCGGAGCTCCGGGCCTGCCCCGACTGGCCGAGAGCGGCCGATCGGGGAGCGTCGTTCTCAAGTTCGGTGGAGCGTCGAGGGAATAGCCAGGCATCTCCGAGGGCTTCCATGGCCTCGATTTAACCGTGGGAGATGCCCCGCGCGAGGGCGCTGGGTTTCTACTCGTCGCAGAAGAAGAAACCGGTTTTGAAACTGAATTAGTGGATCTCGTAAGCGAAGCCGGACCGGAAATACTCGGAGCGGAATAGGACGATGGGGTCGAAGGCCGACGAGTCGGTGTCGGTGCTCGCGATGTTGACTTGGGCGGCGGTACAGTCGGTCTAGAGGTCGGCGTTGAAGATCTGGCTGTGGACCTTGATGGCGTAGTGGATCTCGAGGCTATGGTCGGCTTGGACGTGCTCGAGGGCTTGGTTGCAGAAGAAACTGCGGGTTTAGAAACAGGGACCGTTGACTTACTTGAGGGAAGGGATGGTCTAGAAGTAGGCGTTGATGGTCTTGAAGTTCTGGCCGATGGTGTCAATGTGGGACGCCCCGTTGGTGTTGAAGGTCTCGATCCCGGACCCCCTGATGATGATGGTCTCCGCGTAACAGAACTAGAAGAATTCATTCCGATTCTCGAAGAATTTAACCCAGGTGATGAAGCTGGTTGTTTAGGTGCTAAACCACTGCTTCTGGCAGGAATGTCTAGCTGAGGGTTTGCCAACTAAAACCAAATTGAAAATCTTTACTAAGCAATGGGCCAGAATATAAGAATTTACATAGTCTCATGCAAACCAACTTGCATTAATTAAATTCAAAGGACGATGATACCGAGAGAAGGATAAAGTAGCCAGCGCTTCTAAGACTCAATAAATAAAGGTGAGAAGTAAAGATGATCAAAGTTATATTTTTTTTTTTTTGGGTCAAAACTGCTTCCCGATCGTCACAGGCAAACGTTACCAGGCTGAGATTTTTGTAGTTTTACTAGATAAGCTATCCCGAGTTTGTCATTCTTAAGTCCACGCAACTAATCAAGCATGATCATTGATTGTGATCTTGACTAAATTATAGAAGCGGAAAGTTCACGAAAAAAATTATAAACCAAATAGATAGAACACATCGAATTTCACTAGCACGTAACTATGATGCCTATCATCAAGCAAAACTATTCACTGGATTTATGAAAACATCATGATGACAGTCACATAGTAAAATAAAAAGTACTTACTCTAGATTTCAAAGATGTAGGACGGGCCTTTGGTGTACCCATCTGACTCATTACAGTCCGTTGCGATTCCATCTCCAAAGAAGGAAAAAGAGGAGTCCCCGGGGGAGTTAACAGCCTGAACCAATCATAAAGCAGAATTCACCACATGTTAAGGCGGAAATTAGCAAATAATAGCACGGATCTAATCACATGACTATAAATAAACTTGTTGATATTTCTATTATACAATTAATAGAAATGGAAATACAAACCCAGAGATACCATTTTAACTATTAGAGCAAAATCCAGAGAAGATACTTTCATATACACAAGATAACTAGGCAGGTTTCCTTAATTTTATTACTATTAAATTTATATCTCAAATATTTGTCTAAAATTATAGAACATTCGGAGCAGAAATATATCAAGAACCAATATGAGGGTCATACAAGAACAAATATATATTCAAGTCATATAAACACCACTCTGTAATATGCTTATAACATAATACACACTGTATCTACCCAAGGGAATCAAATCCAACAACTGCACAAGACATTGATATAGTGTACAGAAATGTCCCAATTATTTAATCTCATATTTAAAAATTCCTCTAAATCTAGATTCCCTCTTGACAAATGAAAAAAAAAAAAAAAACAATAAATTTACCATTTCCGCAGAAAGTCTGACTTTCCATGTGTTTGTTCTATCAAAAACACTAATCTGTCCTCTTCCATGATGATAACATGTAAACAAAAAGCATTTTTAAATGATAATGCCAAAACAAAGATGCTTAAGCTTTACCAGTCATAATCATTCTTATCGCTTTCAGAATTGAGAAAATCGTCAGCAACGGTCTTCCGCGGAGGCGCCGGATTCGACGACAAAAGATTGAAAATCGGAGACGTGCCAGGCTTAGCTCCTACAATAGTTGGAGTATCACCAAAACTCAAACAAAATCAACAATAATGGAACCAAGAAACTTTAAACACTCCAAAAACTTCAAACTCGGAAATAAAAATATATATATATATATATATATATATATATATATATATATATAGTTATAGTTATAGTTGTATACCTAATGGAGCGTCGAACTCTTCAGAGTGATTGAGAAGAAGATCGTTCCTTTCCTTCTCGCGCTTTTTCATCTCCAAGAACAATGAGAGCTCTTCTTCTTTTTCCTTCATGACAGAGGCTCGTAATTGTTGCCTCTGTTTCATCGCCGCCAACATCTGCGACTCCGGTGCCCTGAAACTCCGATTCATCTCCAAAAATCCAAAGTCCGGGAACCGAAAAACTAATAAATTAATAAAATCTCCTAAAACCTAGGGTTAAACACTTCGTCTTCTTCGTCGGAGACAAAAAATAGATAGATCTAAAACGGAGGACGAATTCAAAAACTACGTTGTCAACGACATTCCTCTCCGAATCGCCAGAAACTGTGAAGGTTCTCAGCGAGAAACCGCCGTTTTTGCTTCCGCAAAGCTCAGGTCAGCTAGAGGACGAGAGATAGCAAGAGAGAGTCAGCTAAAATAGAAACTGAAGTTCAGAGGAAAGCCATTTTTGCGAAAAGTCGAAGCTTGAAACCCTGAAAGAGAAATTGCAGAGAAGGAGACGGAGAGAGAGGAAGTGAGTGAGAGAGAGATCGGAAATAGAGACGAACGAGAGTGGCATTAAATGGTAAATATCAGGTGATTTGGAGTCCGAAATAGGTAAAATCAATGGAACTGCTCTTGTTGTTTCTCTCACTTAAAGACTACGTTTCTCAGGTTGTTGCTTTTTGGTGGGTGGATAATCACGAGATTGCCCTCTTTTATATTCTTTATATATAAAATTATTTTTCACTGGTTTTTTATTTATTATTAATTCATGTGAGTGAAGTCTTTTTGAATTTTGAAAGTAAACGTAACTATTTGCTCTTTACGTTCACGGTTTCTTTTTAGTTAGAGCTCTTTTAAGTTTACCGTATATGATTATGCGCATCGTTCCATGCGTGCTAATACGAAATTGTGGGAATTAGGAAACGTTCTTTTTTTAGTATGGAAAGTTTATCTTTTTTTTTTTTTTTTTTTTTTGAGGAAACGTGGTCGGTGCCACGAAATATCATAAAAGCCCTCACGTATGGCGGA
Organism: Urtica dioica subsp. dioica; assembly: GCF_054948205.1. Classification (NCBI taxonomy): domain Eukaryota; kingdom Viridiplantae; phylum Streptophyta; class Magnoliopsida; order Rosales; family Urticaceae; genus Urtica; species Urtica dioica. Next base: position 16,516,102 of record NC_142767.1, read on the forward strand.
GGAAAAACGTGATTACAAAGATAGGAATAAAACAGAAACCAACGAAAAGGAAAACAGATAAAAACTCAAACAACAGGGCCCTAGGAGGCCATGCGGGACCTCAACTCGCGATCATCGGCCCTAATGGCCTCTTCCGAACAAGGCGGGACTAAACTCAGCAAGGTCGAGGACGAGTGATGGTTAACCGCGTAGCGCGCTAGATTATGCGCTGCAACATTACAAAGACGAGAAATATGCATAATGCGAAATGCCTCAAGCTCCCTCACCTCTCTGAAGATGCGGTGCAAGATCGTCTCAAGCTCTGTTGCAGGCGTCACGTCCTCATCAATCATCCTCACCACCCCCAAGCAGTCAGACTGGATCTCCGCTCTCCTGCCACCGACGTTGCGAACTAGCTTTATGCCCTGGAGGACAGCATACGCTTCCGCAAGCTGGGGGGAGAACCCCCTAGCCAGGAAAAGCGTATGCGAGGCGATCACCTCTCCGGTGTGGTCTCGAACTATACAACCAACACCGAAGCCTCCATGGTCGCGAGCGAGAGCCGCGTCGACGTTAATCGAGAGGGTCTCGTCCCTAGGGGGGCCCATCTGGGGGTCGTAGTCACCCTCATGTTCGTCGGAGTGTCCCCAACTGTAGCCGCTCTGTACTCCTCGAGGAAGTTCACCGTCCACTGGACAAGCTGAGGCTGGCTCCAAGCTGATCTCCCGGCCAAGACATTGTTCATGTGGTTCCAAAGTTTCCAAATAATAGTAATGAAAAGCTCATGGAAACGAACCTCAAGGGTCTCTGTCGCTCTGAGGATAGCGTCGAAAACATCGCCGTCTCTGAAAGGCGGAAGAATGTGGCCAAAGCCCACCTCTTTCCAAACTCTCATGCTCCACCTACAACCCCAAAAGGTGTGGAAAACAGTACATCTCGCCTCCTGACAGACAGGGCAGCTGTCATCAGAGGTGATCCTCTTCTTGGCTAAGACTGCTCTGGCCGGGATCTGGCCTAAACAGACTAGCCAACAAAAGAGTTTCACCTTACGAGGAACTCTCAGCTGCCAGAACTTCGTCCACCACTTCTCCATCACCGTCGGATCTGAAGAGCTGGCGACCGGAGTACTGGCTCTCTCCATCGCGACACGGAAGCCACTCTTAACGGAGTACTCTCCGTTCTCAGTGAAATGTCAGCGTCGTACGTCAGGAGTGCCCTCACCCCCACACGGAATGCTCAGGATCGCCGCAGCGTCCTCCTCACCGAACATCACTGTGATAAGATCAACGTCCCAGCTACCGTCGGGTCTCATAAGCTCAGCTACCCGCATATCGGGGGGAATCCAAGGGGGGTCAATCCAGGTGGCAAGGGGGGTCAATCCAGGTGGCCGGTCTGTCCCTCGGAACCCAACTGTCGCCCATGACCAACACAGACTCCCCGTCCCCGATCCGCCATCTCGAACCGGACTGAATGATCTCACGTCCCCAAAGAAGACTGCGCCATATGGAGGAGTTACACGAGCCAGGGAGAGCCGTCATAATATCGTCGTCGGGAAAGTAGCTCTGTCTATAGACTCGTCCTACCAGACTATCCGGTCTCCTGAGAAGCCTCCAGACACTCTTAGCCAATATGGCCTGGTTGGACTTCTCCAGATCTCTGAAGCCCATCCCGCCCTCTGACTTGTGTCGCATGAGGGCCTCCCACTTGCACCAGTGGATCTTCTTCGTCGCCGTTCCACCCCCCCCCCCCCACCAGAATCTGGCGATCGCCGAGTGAATGTCTCTAATCAAACGCAGCGGGATCTTGTGGCACGAGGCCACGTAACTGGGGATCGACTGAAGGACGGATTTAATGAGGACCTCTCTGCCAGCCTGCGAGAGGGAGAGGCCATTCCAACTCTTAATCTTAGCCCAAACGCGGTCTCTCACAAAACCGAAATGCTCCGCCTTCCTCCGACCAGTGAACGCAGGAAGACCCAGGTATCGCTTATGGCAGTCCGTCTTCCTGACACCTAGGATCTGAGCCAGAACCTCACCCTCCTCATCGCTAACCTCCGTACCGAAACAAACATCGGACTTTTGAAAGTTCACCATCTGGCCCGAGGCCTCAGAATAAGTCCGTAAAATGTCAGTAACCCTCTCACACTCGTCCGGTATCGCTCGGCAAAAAACCAAGCCATCATCCGCAAAGAGAAGGTGTGACACATGAAGATCCCGGAACCGGACTCTTGAAATCGCTCCAGATTCCTCACTCGCTTGAAAGAGGCTTGAGAGACCCTCAGAGCAGAAGAGGAAAAGGAAAAGAGAGAGAGGGTCCCCCTGGTGGAGGCCTCTGAAAGGGGTCACACTGCCTCGGATAGAGCCGTTGATGTTGAAAGCAAATCTGACTGAAGTGACGCATCTCATGATAAGGTGCACCCACCGCGTGCTGTATCCCAGTCTCAGCATCATCGACTCCAGGTAGGCCCACTCAACCCTGTCGAAAGCCTTCGCCATGTCAAGCTTGAGAGACGCACACTTTCCGTTACCGAAGCGTTTCCGCTTCATCGTGTGGAGAGCCTCGAAACCAACCATGACATTATCGAAGATCAGTCTACCACCAACGAAAGCGCTCTGGGACTCAGAAATAACGTCGTGCATAGTAGTCTTAAGACGGTTGACCAAGCACTTGGTCACTATCTTATAGATCACATTGCACAGGCTAATTGGTCTGAAATCGCTGACCCGTCTCGGGTCCTCGACTTTGGGGATAAGGGTGACCACAGTATCATTAATGGTGGCCACCTCGTCCCCGTCGTTAAGAATCCCAAGGCAGGTCTTCAAGACCGATTCGCCTACTACGTCCCAATATCTCTGGTAAAAAATCGCGGGAAAGCCGTCACTTCCCGGGGCCTTGATCGCATCCATCGAGAAAAGCGTCTTTTTCACCTCCACTGGCTCAAAAGGGCGCTCCAACTCGGCGTTCAAAGCCTCTGAGATCCTAGGTTGTACGCCCGCATAAACTAACTCGATTCTCTGCGAAGAAGGCCTCGCTGAAGAGAAAATGTCACCAAAGTAACCAGAGACGATCCTCTCTATCTCAGTGTCTCCACTGTGCCAATCCCCGTGATCATCCTCCAAACCTCTGATAGCGTTTCTCTTCCTCCTAGCAGAAGTCTTGCGGTGAAAAAGCTTCGTGTTCTTATCCCTGCACCGCATCCAGGACACTCTAAAGTTTATCTTTTAGATTTTATGAATAGATATCACAAATAAGTTTAATAATTTAAGTAAAAATGACGCGTATATAAGTTTGTATTTCGTATTTTTGGTTTCAAATATCATTAATTTAAAGAAAATGACAACATTATACTTACAAATTAATAACTATGCCATATATATATATATATATATATATATATATATATATATATATATATATATATATATATAGTGAACCTTTTATTGACTTTGACAATCTTTTGAAAACCCGATAATGCCCTTATTTATTTAACATTTTAAATTTTAAAAAAAATAAATAAATCTCCATCTCTCTCTTTACATGCGGGGAAAAAAAACGAAGTTCATACAACGTTGAGATTTTTGGGCTTATCTTCTCACTAATCACCACAGTTCTGGTTAATTAAATGTGGGTCAGTCCGCATAGTTGAGACGGAAGATCAGTGACTACGTGTGCATCATTTCTACCTAATCGAATGCCTCAACACCAGAAAAATCACAGTAACATGTTGTCCCTTGTTCTCCCTTCAATTGCTCAATGAAAGCACAATAAGCAACGAATCAACGAGAATTTCTAGAGTCTTCCAGTGATGACAGTTTGAGATGTGAATATGAAGTGACGAACATATTTTCTTATGTACACTAAGTTTTAACATTTCTTCTAACGACGATTGATTTCCCATACCTTCAATATTTTTATTTTTATTTTTATTTATTTAATATGTTAAATAAGTAAGGGCGTTAACCAACACTGCTCGTATCATTTCCCTCGACCCTCACTCCCTCCTATCCTCACGACGGCAGAAGATACATGGTGGAAGTGAAGAACGACCCCGTATAAAGAGCTGGCACATAAGAAGAGAATAGCAACCGAGCGAAGAGATCAATGAGATAGATGGCGGCCGACACATGCATAGACAACATAATTGGAGATCATAGAGGACTAAGAAACCCGCACCGGAGGGACCCAACGCCGTGAGATCCGTGCAAGAGGCGAAGAGCTACGAGTCCTTTAAGAAATAAATAATTAGGTCGTTGGGGAGTGTGGACGAGTGACCTAAGAGTGTATGCATTACTGCAAATTAATTAATGATTTTTTAAACAATCCAATTAAAAATAATAAGGATAAAATCGATACAAGATTTTTAGTTGAACTGCTACATCGTCAATCTTGACTATTTGCTAAAAATCATGAAATATTGGCTAGTTGCGATTACTATTTGTCATGTAATTTAGTTGGTCATATTTTTCAATATAAAGGATACAAAAATAAAAACCAATGAGAAAGACTCGCATTTATTCATATTAAAGTTCTAAATTTCATAATTTAATGTGTTTATAGATATGGGTGCAACTGACGATGTAGTTTGGGTGGCGCTATCTCTTATTTGTGAGATCTCTTTTTACTGGGTTCAATATTTTAAATAATAACAATTTGTCTTTCATTATTTGATCTTTAAAAAATTTATTTGTAACTTGAGTTTAAATGTTTCATATAATCAAGTATATGAAATATATGAATGAGAAAATAATAATAATAAAAAAAGTTATCTCAAGAACGTGAAAGAGAGTAAGAAATCACTGCAAATGACGATCACGGAATGTGATCAATCCCTAGAGAAGAAAAATCATTGGTCTCTTTTTTTCTAGCAAGAATAAAGCAATTTTTTTTAGAGAAAGAAGTACAGAGAGCGTGAAAAACATACTAAGAAATCACTACAAAGAAGAGGACGATCATGGAATGTGATCAATCCTTGGAGAAGAAAAATCATTGGTCTCTTTTTTTCTAGCAAGACAAAAGCAATTTTTTTTTTCAGGGAAAGAAACACAAAGGTTGTTTTATTTGGGAGATTAAAAGCTTCAATGGAAATAATAGTGCTTTAATTGAACTCAATTTTTTTTTACAAACGTGTGTTTGGACTTTAAACTTTATTGTATCATTATACTATCCTCCTCATTCAAGGAAAACAAAAGTCTCAATAATTGTGAGAATAATATGAATTGAAAACAAACCTATCGAATAAGTCTTTTTTTTTCATTACTTTTATCAATGTAGTTATGTCGTCTTATGGGACGCTTAATAATGTTCTCTTCTGCATGCAACATGTTGATAATTTATAAATTCATGTTGTCTGATTAACCCGAATTAAATTGGGTCTTTTTATTTCGTGGACGGCCATAAATGGCATTAACTCGATATCAAAGAAGCATCTCGAATTCTCTCACATGGTTTACATGTCATTTCCCACGAGAGGATCGACCTAACCTGGCATTACATCGAATCTCTTTCTAATAATGTGTAAAACAATAATGAAAATTTAGATAAAATAAAATCAAAGCTATTTCTTAATTGATCTAACTGTAAATATAAGTGGCCTACATCAAGTGATTTCTCTATTTTTTTAATCAGATTTAGTTGTTATAAAAGTTATTTTTACAGTATGATGTGGTTGAATAAAATGCTGAATCTAGTAGTAAATTGAGGGTATTTAGGGGAATTTATGGATTATTTTATTACTTTCTCAAGTTTTATTACTTTCTTAATAAACGCTGTAAACATTAAAAATAGAAAAATTACATAGAATAACTAACTTGAAACGTTGAAATTGCAATCTAAATAACGTTTCAACTAAGTTTCAAATGTAGCTAAAATTGATGATGTGACATTATTATTGAAATAGCAAATTATATTATTATTCTTTGTTTTAAAATCGACTGATTTGATTTTATTATTCATGTAATCCAATTAGTTACACTGAATGATTGATTTGATTTTTATTGTCTTTTATATTAATTTACACATTAATATTGTTGAAATCCCCTTAATTATCCTTTTTTTTTTTCTTGAGCAAAATAAAATAAGGTTTGAGTTTGTTCTAATTCCAGTTGTCCAAATCTAATCCATTCTTATCCTCGTCACCTACGTTTGAAAACTGAAAGCCTCCGAACTTACGATTCCATCTCATACAGGAAACGACGTCGTTCAGCTCACCCGATCTACTCAAGAAAAATAAAGAAACTTCTTTTTGTGTCTATTAACTTTGAAGAACATCATCGGATTGAGAAGAGGACCGAAGAGCGAAAATGTCAGGGAAGACGAGGAGCGAGGCGAGCAGTAGCAGGAAGACCAGCGACAACAATGGCGTCTTCGGCGGAGGAGAGAGCAAGGTCGGCGACTGTGGAAGAAACCGGAGCTCTTGCGGTTACTGCAGATCTCCCGGTCGGACCAGCGTCTCGCACGGTTCGTCTATACCTACCTCGATCAACTATGATTATTTTGATTACAGCTGATCGGGTTCGGTTATCGATCGGATTGTGTTTTGGTTTGTTCATTTCGGAATTGGATTGGAATTCGTGATTTTATTTCATTTTGCTTGCCTTGGTCTAATTAGATTGCGATTTGGAGTTACTGCTTTGTGTGGATTTATTTCCTCTTTTAGTTTGAATCTATAGTTTGTGTTATGAACTAGCCACAATCAAAGTTTCTTCTTTTTATCAAATATAGAAATTCTGGGAGTTTGCTTTCTCAAACTTCAGTCAACTGTTGAATCCCTGGATTCTGGGTTATGCACTTAAGTTCGCACGATTGTGAGTTGTCTGTTAGAAACAAGTTGCAACAAGCTTAAAAGATGAGCATTTGTAAAAGATTTGCAAAAACTGAGAATTTTATCCTATTCTTAAGTTTATGTCCGGATTGATATATGATTTTCGATCCAGCTGTAATCCGTATACTTTCATTTCTCTGCAAACACGAAATTATGCAATGGTATATTGCGACCATAACTCTGATTCCATCTGTATGTTTCTGGGTTTTGTAGGTTTATTGGCTCACAGCCTCACAGTTAATGACTATCAAGGTTGGTAAAGTTGATTCTTTTTTACAACAAAGCCTCGATTCTAGAAGCTTACGAAAATCGTCTGTAAAGTGCATTACTTGTAAATCTAGCAGGGCTTGAGTAATACATATGGAAAAGTCAAAATGAACATCGTACACAAGTGAATTTCTTTTGATTTTGATTTTCCAAAGAAACATGGAATCTACACTATAGCTACACATTTTTCACCATATGTTCCCTATAAAAATATATGTATATATTTCCAAAGTTTTCACAATCCTCACAAAACGTGGAGTGTGCTAGGGATTCCTACTTTGTCCCGTTTGCATTTTCCGTTTCCAACCCAAACCTTAAATGATAAAGTGGAAAATGAACGGAACTAACTAAATGGTCTTTGTTAGATCTATTGGACCGAGGTTGGAGGAGATCTGGTTCTTTTCTCTACAAACCCGAGATGGAGAAGACATGTTGTCCTTCTTATACTATTCGTTTGCAAGCTTCCGCTTTTGTCCCTTCCAAAGAGCAACTTCGTGTGACTAGACGACTTCAGAGGTATTGTTATATTTCCTTTTGATGTCTAGTTATTCGAATTAGCTGTTTTAATTGCATGCCAAGTGAATGGATGGTTAACTTCTAGGCTTCTGGGTTTAGGGAAGCTTTAAAGCTTCTTTGATTTTGTAGTGTGTATATATAAAAAAAAATTCTAATCGAAACCTTGTTGTGACTCGAACTTCGAACCCAAAACCTCTAAAAAGTTGGCGGGGTAGCTTACCATGAGCTAATCCCCCCTTGTGTAATATGTAAACTGTAAATCATAAGTTTGTTATTTTTTTTAGAGGCTGTTAGTTTACTACGTTGCTGAAACATTTTAAAGTTGTCGCTTAATTATATAATACACCTGCAAAAAGAGCATAGTACTGACTAGTCAACACGTTTTTTTTTTTTTTTTTTTTTTTTTATTTTTTTTTTTATATATAACTCTGTGTAAGAGCATGAGTTGGTTTTTGTCAAAGGTTCTTAGATCTTTACATTGTTAAATTATTTACAAATTGTAGAAAAGCTCATCTGTATTCCAAAAACAGAAAGAGCATGTATTCTTTTTCTTATGGTATTTACTTTTAGCGTAGCACTAACAATAACCTATGCCTAGATTTTTAGAGGGATACCTGGATTCTAGCAAACCGCTCAAATTAAAGAAGGGTTCAAATGCGTCTGAGGAATTACACAGCTCCGCTACTGCTGAAGTGTCAAGCCCTGGAGTTAAAGAATGTCTGTCCAGTAAAAAAACAGAGGAAAAAATCTTAAAAAATCTATCCGACATGATCGATAATGTAGTATGCAAATGCATTGAAATTGGGGAAATCCCTAGTGATGTCCGATTGCCAAAGACTTCTGTTAAGAAGGTTTCGCAAGGAAAAAGAAAACTATTCATTGAAGGATCTGAAACACTTCTTTACTCTAGTAATATTGCCTTCCAAATATCGGCTGCAATAAAAAAGCAAGTAGAACTAGGCACAGAGGATGTTCACCAGCCAGGATTGGCAAAAATAATTGTCGATGAAAAAGATGCGTCTCCCAAAGAAATTGCAGAGAAATTGACGAGCTCCCTAAAACAGCTGGCTGAAACTACTGGTCTTTCAGCCAAAGCTTGCAATGGCCATATAAACTTCTATTCCGGCCTCAATAAGGCTTCCCTAGATGAAAATGGTGAGAATGCAACTATCTCAGAAATATCTTCTGACAGGAAAATAAGCGAAGCCTGTACCTCTCAAAGTGCCTGTAAGCAATCCCTTGTAAAGAGAAGAAGGCTCGAGATTCATTTAAAAAGGTCCAGCTTTGATCCCGAAGAATATGCCTTGTACAAGCGTTATCAGATAAAAGTGCATAACGATGCACCAGATGACACCTCAGTCTCAGAGAAGTCGTACAAAAGGTTTCTGGTTGATAGTCCATTGATCTTTGTTCCTCCTACCAGCGATCTAACAGTACCGCCCTGTGGTTTCGGCTCTTTCCACCAGCAATACGTGATCGACGGAAAACTTGTTGCTGTTGGAGTTATCGATATCTTGCCCAGATGTTTGTCTAGTAAATACTTATTTTGGGATCCGGACTTTGCCTTTCTGTCACTCGGCAAGTATTCAGCTCTGCAAGAAGTAAACTGGGTGAAAGAGAACCAAGTCCATTGCCCAAGTCTCCAGTACTATTATCTTGGCTATTACATTCACTCTTGTAGCAAGATGAGATACAAAGCAACATATCACCCATCAGAACTTCTCTGTCCTCTTCGGTACCAGTAAGTACTTTCTTCTTTATGCAAAAATGTAAAAAGTGACTTTGATGTGATTGAGCTGATTTCTTGTTTCCCTTTTCCAGATGGGTCTCATTCGATATTGCCAAGCCTTCCCTCGATAGGCAGCGATACGTAATATTATCAGATTGCACTCTCTTACAAGACGGAGAATCCTCAGTACCATCCAATGCTTTGCAGCACGAGGAAGTCGGTTTAGAAGACTGCAACGACACGCATATGGAGCCGAATGAAGAAGAAAGCTCCGACGAGGAATCCGATGGAGAATCTAGCGATTCGGAGTCTGATCAAACAGAAACCGGGGACCTCACCAACATGTTGATCGGGATGAACGGAACGAAACTGAAATACAAAGTGGGTATTTGATGATGGCGCATCCAAGCCTTGCAAAGATTAAGAAATTTCAACCAAGACTAGAGCTCTTTTATTTTATCTTTGTTGTTGCAGGATGTAATGGGACTCTTTCTTCCGGCGCAGAGGAGTTACTTAGAATCCTTGTTTCGGAGATACTTGCGAGTTGTTGGCAAAGAGCTGAGCGAGAGAATGGTCTACTCACTTGGGTGATTTTTGCATCCTTTTTACATTCATAGTCGATGATGTCGTTGTTATGAATGTGTAGCCCGAATCACGTGTTCGCTTTGTCCATTTACTTGGGGCTACGAAAGGTGAGGTATAAATATAATGATCTTTTTTTTTTCCTTACTCTATCACTTTCTTTTGCTTTTATTTTCAAACGGGACAGAAGAAAACTTGGAACGGGTTTGGGGAAAAATTGTATACATTTTCACTATCAGAAAGAAAAATGGGAGGGAGATTACAAACATGTGGAAACGATAATTTTATTTTTTGCGAGTGACAAAATTTAGGAAGAAACCTTCTCACCGCACTTTTGGAAGTACCGGGGATTTCGAAATTCAAGTAATATATCATGTCTTCTTGCTGTTCATAAAAAAAGGATAAACATGGTCTAGGAGTAGGATTGCTGTTTTCGGATCTTCCCAATCCCTATTGTCTTTTGAACATGTGGTGTGGTTTTGTTCTATTTTTAAAGATAGTGAAAACTCATGAATCAGAATATAATTTAATTGATAGTAGTAATTGAGCTTTTTCAAAAAGTGTCTTCATGAATTAACTTTGATGAGAGATACTGAATGGTAGTCCTATATATTTAATTGTTCACTCGGCAAATAGCGTGCCCCAATTCGGCATGGACTAGAACTCCATTGGACTTGATTACCTTTGAGCTTGAGTCTTAAAATCATTTTATGAGACTTAGTCCACTATTTCATATCTTTTTTTTAGTCGGAGTATCGTTTGTCCATGAAAAGACAACGTCACAACAAATATTATTAACGATAATTTGTTTTTGAATATTTAATGCAATTGAGGATATACTATGTAAAACTATAATATTAAAAATAAAAAAATCAATGACGCAATACGGGTGAAGCTTGATACCCACGGCTAGTGTTATGCTTGAAGCTCGTTATGCATTTGACTAGTAATATATATATGGATTATAAATGGTCACAAAGGTTGTTGGAGAGAGAAGAGAATACCCAATAAATTAACATGAACTGCATATGGGGACTCATCGAGATCTGTCGTTGGAGGGTATTCCGATAGAGTAGTCAAACTTTAGCCCTTTTATAAAGTCGTTTTCAAGTGTTGTGCTCTATGCTTGTCTTGTACGGCACACCATTGTAGTCTGCTCCCAATTTAATTAATTCTATAAAGTTCACGACTTCACAATCACATCTGATATTTCGAGTTTTTTTTATTTATAAATAAAATGATTTTTAATCATAAAGTCTGTTTCCCCAGCCATTATTGAGTTGGTGCTGGTACATTATTGGTTGATTGTGCATTAACGCGTTCAAGATAAAAAGCTTTTTCATATTCCTCTTCCAAAGCTACGGTTTAGCTAAATTATTTGCCCGATATAAGAGTATTAATTCTATATCATAATTTTTAGTTTTTCTACCTGAAATGCTCAATTTAAATAAAAAAATTCATAAAGGGGGCAAATTTTATCTAAAATAAATTAAATAACTAAAATTTATAAATATTCGCAAATGTCAATAATTATTTAACTCTTGCAATAAATGTTTTTACTTCAATAAACTGTTTATATATTGTATCGAAAATGTCACAAACAAATTTAAACAACCTAATTTTAACTATTCGATAAATACTTAAAAAATATATTATTTAAATACCAAATAGTTTTGAAATGGATATTTTTTTAATATTTTTTGTATATATATACATATATATATATATATATATATATATTTTTTTTTTTTTTTTATGACCATGTACTTTACTTTGTTTGCCAAAGCCAATCAAATCACAATAGGAGCAGGTCACTATATGCCGACATTGCAATGACATCAGAAGTAATATTTACGTGAACGTTATTCATTCAAATGTTTCCACCCTCATATTTTCACACCAGCGTCATCGGTGTTTGATTCTCCAACGACCTCCTTGATAAACTCAATTCGTGTATTAAATATAATGGGATTTGTTACCATCCCTAATAAATAATAATAATAATAATAATAATAATAATAATAATAATAATGATTTACGTATGCATATACGCATGTAATGAATAAATGGAGAAAATAGGCATTGATGAAACATCAGCCGAATTCAAATACGGACTGAAAAGGAGAGATCATGCAATCAAGATACTTAGTCAATCGCGCCATAATGATTTTGGTGACGACCATAATGATTTTGCTTCAAGGCCATCACCAAGATCATTACGGTGCGGTTGCCTCACCAAGATCATTACGGTGCGGTTGGCAAAGTATCTTGATCGCATGATATGTCTCTTCCAATCCGCCTCTGTCCCTGAGAGGTGGATTGCGAAAAACACCATCATTGCTAGAGAGAGTGTGCTTAAGAGAAAAAAAAGGAAAAGAGGGCATATTGGGTATAGAGATTGATATGAGTAAAACCTATGACCGGATGGAGTGGGGATTCATCCTCCATGTGCTTAAGTGCTTTAGTATATCCGAGAAGATGATGAGTCTCGTTGGGGTATGTATCTCGTCGGCCTCTAGTGCGATTTTGCTTAATGGGAGTCCTTTAGAGAAGATTATTCTTGAGAGAGAATTTCGTCATGGTGATCCATTGTCCCCTTATCTCTTCATCATTGTATGGAAGTCCTTAGCCGTTTGCTTAGTCGGAAGGAGGCTAAAGGCAAGATCCACAGTATCTCCATTGGGAGTAGTTCTCCGATCATCTCTCATTTGATGTTCGTGGATGATACCCTCCTTTTTTTTCTGGGCCAAGATGGGTGAAGTGAAGAGATTGCAGAGAGTGCTCAAGATGTTTCAAGATTAGTTTGGTCAAAGAATCGACGCGCAAAAATCTGGAGTCTTCTTTTCGAATAATTGTGTGAGATGGAAAAGGCGACTTATTAGAAGATGACTCCATATGCCGGAAGCTAAAGAGGATCCTGTTTATTTTGGGAATCCTTTATTTCTAGGGAGGAGTAGAACGAAGAGTTTTGAGTTCATTGAGAAAAAAGTTCAAGATCTCTTGGAAGGATGGATTGCTAAGGCGATGTCTACGGTTAGGAGGACCGTGATGGTGAAATCGGTTATACAAACCATTCCCTCGTATGCCATGTCCACCTTTCGGATCCCGAAAATATTTTGTAGGGGGCCTGATAAGCTTACGAGGCGTTTTTAGTGGTTTGGCAACGATCTCCAGGATAAGTATATGGCGTTTGGTTAAATGTGATAAGCTATGTGAGCCTAAGTAGTGCGGAGGATTAGACTTTCAGAGCTTTGAAGATATTAACTCCGCCCTTTTAGCCAAACTAGGCTAGTATATTGCGAGTAATTCCCCGCTGCTATAGGTTCGGCTACTTTCGTTTAGATACTGCCTTGAGAATATTTTTTTCGACGCGGAGCAAAAGTCTTTGGCCTCCGAGAGTTGGAGAGATATTTTGTCGGAGCGAGATTTCATAAAAAAAAACTCTTGTTTCCTACTGGCCAGTGAAAAATTCATTAGAGCCTTTGAAGATTGGGTCTTCGCAGATCGGACTGTTTTGGAGGATATCTCGGACATGCTAGAGGGTATGATGCTGAATGAGTTGATTGAGGATTCCCCAAGGAGATGGAACTCCTCCAAGGTTCATTCGATGTTTGGGGAGGAGGTCGGTGGCATTGTCGAAAAAGTGTGTCTCCTCCAACTACCCAAAGACGATATGCTAATGTGGATCGGGACGTAGATCGGAGTTTTTTCGGTGAAATCAGCGGCAAAGCTCACGAAAAAAGCTCCAGTTGATCCTAATAGAGACATACGGAACCGCATTTGGAAGGCCAAGATTCATGAACGGGGGAAATTCTCTTTATGTGGCGGTTTGGGATGAACTATTTCCCTATGGCAGCTAAGTTGTAAGTCTGTGCCATCAATTTTAATATGAATTGTAGAGCTGTGGGCTGGGGACTGAATCCATTGGGCATCCATTCTTTATGTTTGAGATGGCTAAGAGAATCTGGTTCTTGAAAGGCTTGGGGAGACGGTGGGACTTCCCAGATGACGCAACTTTGAGAAGAAGGGATGCCGTCACAATGAATTTCTTCACCGGACTTGGCTTATTCTGGAAGCAATATGGAATTGGAGAAATGAGCGAATCTTTAAAGGCGCGACTCGGTTTGAAGATAGACATATGGTGGCGCTCAAGGCTAAAATCGTGGAGCATAGTCATTCATCCTTGGTCTTAGCTCTGACTACTCATATTGAGGGCGCTAGTCACATCTGGTGACGGCCTCAGCAAGGGCTTCTCGAGTTGAATGTTGATGCAGCGTTTAAAGAGGATCGAGCGGCGGTCGAGATAGTAGCGAGGTCCGCCGATGGAGAGATGTCGTAGATGTGGCGTGGTCGGGTGTCCGCGGGGTCTACTATGGAGGCAGAGTTGCAGACGGTTTACATGGCCCTCTTATTGACTATGTTTCAGAACGCATGTGAGCTGGTTATTGAAGGTGACGACAAGAGTATTCTAGACAACCTCGAGCTTCGCAAGAGGTACCCGAACTGGCTCTTGATGCCTTTGTTTGAATCTGTTTTAGTTCTCGCCCTTTTCTTTAAGACTTTATCTTACGTTTGGACTAAGAGACCTCTCAATAGCGTAGCCCATGGTTTGTGTAAATGGGCTTTTGATCACAATGAGTTCGGTTTCTGTAATTTAAGTGAGGTCCCTGCCTATGTCCGGAAGAGTTTATTGGCCGATCTGGGCCTTGTCTGAATGAAAGCACGCTCCTTTAAAAATAAAAAAATCAGCCGAATTACCTGACTAAACAAGAATTCTCCTCTCGACGATTTTTATTATGGTTTTTCATTAAAATAAATGCAATAAAGGGGAATAATTATAATTTAAGAAAATATTACAGACTTCAATAATGCATGAATTTGCTCCGATTAAATGAGTTTATTGTTGATATATTAAATGAGTTTATTGACTATGAAATGAGCAAATTTGTCAAAATAGAACTTAATTCATGGAAAGATAAACTATATTAGATGCGTAAGACAAAATAGAACCAAACTCGTTAATAAAAGTGTCTCTCAAAAGCTTAGACTAAAAAATAAGCTGAAATTGGTCTAATTTTTATTTTAGAATTTCTGCATGTGATATATCATATGCACTTAATTATATTATATTTAATAGAAATGCTATGTGCCAACACCCTCACATATACGTGGGGTCCACTTTTCATGTGAGATATACTCATTGTAAGCGTGAGCGCTATCAGAGCTGGCGAATATTAATTTTGTATATTTTAACGAAAACGAATTGCATCAGCATCATCAGTGCGCTGATACAGACACATAGGGTGGGCCTCACTTGACATGTGGGTCTCACTGATGTGTCTTACGCCGATGGCGACGATGACTGATGCCTAGCAATACTCATATTTTAGATTCATATTTTTCTTCTCCCATTTTTCTTTCTTGAAAGAATCATAATTGAACTCTAATCATGTCGTAGATGACGTAAATAGTATTAAAAATGCTCTTAAACTTAGAACCAATAAGAAAAATAAAACATAGAAATGAATATTGATTGATTAAATATCAAATCTGATTCTTTAGACCTAACCTGTTAAAAACTACATTGATCAAATTATATTGTTAGGTATGGAAGTTGTTGGCGTGATAATTCACCTCGGAACAGTCCCGATCTCAAAACGAAAAGAACGATTTTGATATATTCAATTAGTATTAGTATGAATCATAGTTGTAGGCTTGTAGCACACCGAAAAAACTGGATATGCCTATTTCATCTACTCTCTCAACGTATTTGTATACATGTATTCTGTTATTCTCTCATATTGCATAAATTTTGTTATTCGAAAAGATAAATAAGTGAACTTAATTGAGGTGGAAAAAAATGCACCTTGAAAGTTTTATGAGAATTTTTTGGGATCATTAATCTATTAATATTACTCTTTTGAATTTATCGATGACCATTATATTTATAAAAAAAATAAATCGTCTTAATTAGAAAATAAACCAAAATTAGAATAGCATTAGCACCCACCCACCAAGGGACATTCTGAGAAGAGATGATATACGTCACAATCCCGTGTGACACCAATCATATTAAATAAAACAAGATATCACAAGTGGACAGAAAAATGCCAATTTTCACAGAAAATATCCGAAAGCCTGTCACTTTATAATATATATAGTCCATTATCTGCTAGGGCCAAATAGGCAGATTCGTTGCCTTGAAAGCCAAGATTCCCGGTCCTAGGCTATATCTGCTCAAAAATTGATCATTGTAACCAGAACAGTACAAACCTTTTTTTTTTCTTTCTGTATCAACCACCATATGACCATATATAAACAGCTAGAATTTTAATTTTTGTAAAGCAATTTTATCCAAGTTGTGAACTGGTGTGGACAGTGGAGGTACTCAGCTCTTGAGGATTAATACAAATAATGCAAAACGGTCTGTAGAGAAATTGATTCAAGTATTTAGAAACATCTCACTGATCTTAAAATTCAAAATATTATTATTAAATTGTAGTCAGCTTCATCCAAATTCCTAAATTCATTTTATTTGAAAAAAGCAATTTCTATTTCTCAAAATTACTACCTCCAATTTTTTTCCAAAGACAGAATTGAGAGAGAGAGAGAGAACATGAAATATTGAAAACAAACAATCATATCAAGAACTGACAATAGAATGTTTTTTTTTCTTCCTTTGTTTCTTTTCCTTCTATCTCAGTTATGTTATTGAAGTTTGAACAAGAAGAAGGCTGAGTTGAGTTGCCCCAAAATGAGTAGTTTTAAAGTTGACGAATAATTCGGATTACACATGATGGTTGAATAATAACAATGGTAGGGTTAAAGGGAATGTACAATTCGGGGATTATGAATTTTTCGAGATGAAATCAAACGTCGTCAGCGTCGCTTCCACCGACTTGGGTCTCGTGATTCACCCAATAATTATTTCCGTCCGGCCCCGCCACCTTAATTCTGCTCCACAATGACACACACCCAAAAAAAAAAAAAAAAATTAGACGACTCATCAAATTTCACTAAATTTTCATTGCTCGATATTATCTACCGACCTTTCGAGTACAGATTTTCCTTCCTTGTACTTTTGGCTCTTTTCATGGGCGATCTCCTGAGACAGAAAAACCCATCATGGGTATGTAATAACTTGAGTGATTATGGTATTTGTTAGAAGGCAAATCTTACATATTTCCAACCGACAATGGATCCACAGCCGACGCAGAAGATGTCGGCAACGGTGTGCAAACCGGTCATCATCATTCTCTCGTCTTTCTCACCGAGAGTCACATTAGACCTGTCAAACATTTAACAAATTCACCCTCTAATGAATTTTTCTATTTATTTTTATTCATCCAAACATAAACATCCAATTTTGATTTTCGGCTGCTAGAAGAAAAAAAATGTATCGGTAATCTTGGCTCTTTCTATACACGGATTGATCACAATTGATCGAAAAGAAGCAAACAAGTTTATATTGAAATAATTTTGAGATTACCGATAAGAGGTTGTTAATAGCATATTTACACTTCGGTGAAGATATTGGAGAACTTACACCTTACTAAAGAGATAAGCTTTCCCATGCCTGCTGTGGAAAGACTGGATCACGAAACCAATTCATAACATGTAATTAGAAGTTATAACATGATCTTCGATATGAAAATACATTGAAACTGTCGTAAATAATTTTTTTTTAAAATTAGAACCCAAAGTAACACAGAAATAGACCCGAAAACTCGCTGTCTTTGCAAAATGAAAAATGTCAATGCAAAACACTCAAAATTTCTGACAATGACATCGAGTAAAATAAATCGAAGTACTATTTAACCGTTACTGCTATTACTAGACAAAGATCATGAGTGAACACTTAAGAATCCAATTGTTAGGATTTGAGTCTCAAACCCGACCTAACAAGAAACCACTCAAATGAATGAAGAACAAATAACACACAAATATTTATAGTGGTTTGCTCTTAACGCGAGAGCAGACTTCACTTTTCCGCTGCATATTTCACTGAAATTAAAATCTAGAGTTTGTGTACAACTCTTTCTTTTGCTCTACAAAGATAATCGGCGCCCGTATATATAAACAAACTGAACTCCCATTTTAGAAAGCAGTGCGCCAATTAAGCAATGAACTTTTAGAAACTAACAAAAAAAAATCTCTCGGTACCCATTTTCACTCAATTAAAGTTCCGGTCTTACACAATGTAGGGTTTGACACAATGCCTTGCCCAAGTTGTATCTTATAAAAAAGAAAAACTAAACCTTTCAGAGCAAACAATGGGAGTTCTTTCCAATTCTACAAAACCCACTTTCCACCACAGTCAACTCTCAGGAATAAGATTTTCGATCACAAGCAACTAAGTTGAAAACTACCTAAAATGTGAGATGTGCTTTGGAAACCATTAAAGTCAGAAATCTCCGAAAACCTCACAAAACATCAAGAGAAAGCACTGCCAAACTTCTAAAACACCAACATCTTATCAAGAACCACACAAATGTCAAGATTTCAAAAGGATCGCCACAATCACACATTCGGATTAGGAACAATCAATAATAGAACCACGCTCTGCGTCATGATCATCCAATCCAAAAACAACTGCTTTCGAATTTAAACAGTCAAGCAAATTGACAAAGACCCATGTAACAAAATCAGCCAAAAAAAAAAAAAACTGTGTTAAGCGATGAAAACTAACAACCTTGGAAACGATGTCTTCACAGAGAGCCAGGTGGGTCCGACAGTGCCTACAACTGTAGATCTTCCCTTCCAAATTCACCACAAACAACCTTCCCATCCTTCAATTTCTCAGCCCCAAATTCTAATAATTTCCCAAAATTAAATGTGTATATTGCATATGTATAACGATTGAGTAAAGTGGGTGCTCAACGAAAAGATCCTAATCGTAGTTTTAATAGCATAACCAAAAGAAGAAGGAAAAAAAAAAGGAAGAGCGTGAACAAGAAAATCAAAGGAAGAATATTAAGATGAGGATTGTTGGGTATGGTATTTGGATTTGGATTTGGATTTGGATTTATAATTACCTGAGCAAGTTAGCTTTCTTGTTGTGGCTTGTGGGTTTTGTTTCGTAGTCGCGAGAAATGTGGACCGAGAATGTGAAGCTTTTCACGTTTCAACATTTAACACCACTTTTTCTATATATATTTTTTTTCTTCTCTTGTGTAAAAAAAAGTGGCACATATTTTTTATTTTCAAGAAACAAAATGGCACATTGACATGACGTGACGTGCTTGTTACGTTTTTTTTATATTATTTTATATTTACTAAATCATTTGTTTTCCTACTATTTGAATTGAGAAAACAATATACAAACATGAAATGGGAACAGAGTAAATATCTAACCATTTACAAATTTGAAATTGCAATCTAATTAGAGTTTGGAGTTTGGACCATTTTTGTTTATTAGTCAAACACTCCAATTTATCATCTATAGTTTAAAGACTATTACTCTTCAATGTATTTCCGCCCAATGACACCTATATGAGAAAAAAAATAGCAAATAAACAAAATAAATTACAATAACTAAGGACGCGATTAATGAGGTAAAAAATAGGGTCAAGCGGCTATATAGCCCGATAGAACTTAACATTTTGCAAAATAGCCACAGTTTGCCAAGTCTAAGCAAACTAGCCCAAGTTTTTTAAAAGCCCAAATATGCCCCTTGGCCCAATTATTGAATTCTCTCGATTCTTTTCCTAATTCTCTCGTTCTGTCTGGCGATTTTGAACGATATTCCCCGACTCTGTCTCTCTAGCTCTCGACAAAACCCTAGAAGTCACCAGCGTCGCCATCGTAGCGAATTCTCTCGACGAAACCCTAGAAATGACCAGCGTCGCCGTCGTCAGTCTTTCTCTCGCACGTCTGCCTTCGCTGCTCTCGATTAGTTCGCGAATCCTGACACCTGTGTGTGCGACGGCCGAGGAAGAAGAGACGTCGCCGTGAGCCGCCTATAATCTTCAATCCATCTCCGGTCTTCAATATTCACCAAACCAAATTAGCTGTAAGTAAATTTCGTTCGTTTTAGTTTTGTTACCCTAGATTGATATTAAAGTAGGCTGGATTAAACTTGGATGATTAATCGTGGCCTTAAGCTTGTGTGAGTTTTGAAGGTGTTGATTGCGGTTTTTGTAACCCTAGATTAATATTACAGTATGCTGGATTAAACTTGGATGATTAATCGTGGCCTTAAGCTTGTGTGAGTTTTGAAGGTGTTGATTGCGGTTTTTGTAACCCTAGATTAATATTAAAGGATGCTGGATTAAACTTGGATGATTAATCGTGGCCTTAAGCTTGTGTGAGTTTGAAGTGTTGATTGCGGTTTTTGTAACCCTAGATTAATATTAAAGTAGGCTGGATTAAACTTGGATGATTAATCGTGGCCTTAAGCTTGTGTGATTTTTGTAGGTGTTGATTGTATGATTTCTTGCTAGAGATCAAGAACAAATCCTATTAAAGTAACCTGGATTTAGCATGGATTAATATTTTCTTTGGCAACGTTGAAGCAGATAATGACGCAAACAAGGCAATCAACGGCAAGAAATGAAGAAGCGAGAGCTGCATTGACAAGCCAAGAAGAGGCTACACAAGTAAGTAATTGTTTGAATCTTTAATAAATAAAATTTTAATCCAGGCTAGTCTAATTTTAATCTGGTCTCTTTTGTGCAGTCGCGCGACCTGAGCGATTTCGTGATTGCGAGAGAAGCATGGAATAGCCAAGCCAAAATAAATACACACACACGACTCGATGGGATTAAAGGAATCCTGTCAAAGCTGAGTGACGAAGAGATCAATTCAGTGAAAAATGGGGTCTTCGGTCACTTGCTAGAGATCGAAAACAGCGCATTTCCGGGGAAGATTGTGCACCAGCTGCTCCTGCGGCAATGCCATGCTGCAAAAACAAATGAGCTGGCATTCAACTTCAACGGACAGATTGCAAAGTTTGGTATAAGGGAGTTCGCAATCTGTTCTGGGCTGCTCTGCAAACACAACGACGATACAAATGACATAGAGGCTACACCACAAGTAACAATCGTCGAGAAGTTCTTCAACAAGAAGACTGCATCCGTAAACAACCTTCTAACGGTGTTCAATTCTTCGTTGATGGCAACAAGTGAAGAGAAGGTCAGGCTCGCAAATCTGTGTATTCTGTACACACAGATTTTGCCTTGCCAACATTCAGTGAGTTGCGACCCAAAATACTTGGAGCTTGCCGACTATCCCGACAGATTTACGAAATATCCATGGGGGTTAGAGAGTTTCAAAAAACTCCTCGAGACGATGAAGAAGCATCGAACATTGAAGACGGGAAAGCTCCAAGCATACGATGCTGGTGGTTTTGTTCATGCCCTAGTAGTATGGGCTTATGAAACAATTCCACTGCTGTTGGAGAAGGGATTCGCAACAAAGTTGCGAACAATAAAGCTGCCCCGAATTTTACGGTGGAATTTCAACCTCACGCCCAGCTTCTTCAACCTGTCAGATGAGGTTTTCGACAACCCAGCGGTACGTTTTCATGTTTTGTTGTTAGAAAATATGTTTTAAACTGGGATTATATTTAATCTATGGTGGATTATGTTGTTAAATGTAGCTATCGCTGATCGAAATCGAGTGCACAAGGGCTAAATTGAATACGGAGTACATGGAGCCATTTCAAACCACGATGCAGCCAGCACCCGAAAGACAACAACATGAGAGTCGCGATGAGGACTCGGTGCGTACACCACAACAACAAGCACCGTCAACACCGTCAACACCGATGCCTTCAGTGCGTGAAGATGTCATACTCACTGCTATGAAAGCAATGGAGATGAGATTGGAGAAGAGATTGGACAGACTCGACACCAAACTCAATGCACTCCATCAAATGGTACTAAAGATAAAAGACAAAAGTATGGCGGAATCATCAAACGCCGACATCGCCTCACAATCGCCCCACATCTCTGACTTCGACGATATGAACTACATTGTAAACGACATACAAACTACTGTAAGTAATACTTAAGTTTGTTTATTTGGTATAAATTTCAAATTATGCCTAATAAAGAATGTTAACTAGAACACTAATGTTTCAGTTGAACACCGAAAGGGCTGAAGAGATTCCAAGCGACCCACCAACAATGAAGGACACCGAAAGGGTTGCAATCGACCCAGCGACATCAACTATACAGGTTTGAAAACTCGACAAATATTTTTTAGTGTTTGGAACCTGGATTATTAATAGTGAACCCTGGATTAATTTGTTTCAGCTCAACACCGAGATGCCTGAACAGATTCCAATCGACCCGGCAACGGTGAAGGAGAACGAAAGGGCTGACACTGCGGTGGCGGAACAGGTTTCAACCCGGGGCGAGGATGGCATAGGTCAAATGGTTACACTCCAAAAAGGAAATTTGAAGATGAGGGTAATTGTTCATTAATCCTGGATTAATTCTTAGGAAGGCAGGATTAATAAATATTCAGTCACTGTAAACAGGATTATTTTGATGTAATTGTTACAGGTTTTTAAAAAAGCTGCAAGGCGAGAAGCTCCAATCGTCCGCCGGTCACCGCGGAAACGCGAGCAACACAAGGCTGCTGTTATGTGTCTGCCTTATACAACGGAGTTTGGATCCGCGGACCCCGATGTGCAAAAACAAAAAAGGCAAAAGAAGGCTGCTTTGAAGAAGAATGAAGAAAAGCCCGAGAAGCCGGCCGTGGAGACGACGACAGAGCAGCCCGAGAAGCCGGCCGTTGAGACAACAACAGATCAGCCCGAGAAGCCGGCCGTGGAGACGACAACGGAGCAGCCTGTAGAGACGCCTACCCCCGAGGACATGCCAAGCTTCAACCTTAACCTTACTCAATCTATGATAAAAAAAATGAAGAAACATGTAATAGGATTAGTCAGTTAATTTCTTTTGAAGTTTAATCCAGCCTACTTTAATATTAATATTTGGGTTATTTTCAGTTCTCTTTCACTGTTTGTATAGTTGAATTGAAGGTTGGATTAGTCAGTTAATTTCTTTTGAAGTTTAATCCAGAATCGTTAGAGTAATATTTGAGTTATTTTCAGTTCTCTATCATTGTTTGTATCATGGCATTGAAGGTTGGATTAGTCGGTTAATTTCATTGTTAAGTATAAATCCAGGCAGGACTAAAATTAATCCTACCTTAAACTCATGAAAATATGAACAAAATTAATCATGTCAATCTATTCCAAATATTCTGAATCAAACTACAATGTCAAAATTGCAAAAAAATTCAAAAAACCAAAAACCAAAAGAATACACAAATGAAATGAAATGAACCCTAGATCTTCGCACAAGTTCTAGTGTTGTGTCCGGCTTCACCGCATGAACCACAATGCACATGTTTGAATTCATTCGAAGAACGAATCCTTTTCTTCCGAGGCCTTCCAGGAAGAGTCTTGAGCTTAGGCGGTTTGATAACGGTTGTATCACCTGCACGAACCAATGAGGCTTGATTCTCGTTTACAGGATAGACGCATCTGGAGTAAGTCGCCATCAACGTCTCCTTGGTGTAATATGAAGACACATAGTTCATCGGGTCGAGCTTTCTCATCCAAAGAGCGGCCACGGCATGTCCGCAAGGAATCTCTTCCAATTGCCAAAACAAGCACGAACAACTTCTGTTCAGGATATCTACAGTAACATATCGTTGCCCATCAACCACCTCGAATAGCGTCAAATGAACTTCATTGACCTAATTCAAGATAAATATGGCATTGTCAGTAAGATTAATCCAGGATGGATTAAAATTAATCCTACATTAAACACATGAAAATATGAATTAAACTACGATGTGAAACAGTTTTAACAGCCTAAACATTCATAAACACTAAAAAAACATACATAAAGAAACACATACCTTCATAGACCGAGCTTCATCTTCCTTCTCCAATATGAGCTTATACGCCCAAGAAGTCAACCGAGACTTCATCGATTCAAAAGACAACATACGTCTATAAAACCATTGCTGTAGTTTTTTCCTAAAAGCCAAGACTAGGAAAGCTACCGGCCAGCTCCGATTTTCTCGTAGAACAGCGTTCATGCACTCCGAGATGTTAGTTGTCATGACTTGATATCTTTTCCCCTGGAATTTGGAACGAGCCCACAATTCCGGATTAGCTTCAATCAAATAATCCTTGATTCCCGACTGCTTGTCACTAAGTTTGTCGAAAAAATACTCGTACTCGTCGTGCGTGTATGCCTTGGCAGCCTTGAGAAAAAGTGGCCGAAGTTTACGACGGCGAAACTTCGTCAGCAAGTTACCCCATAAATGCTGAATGCAAACGCCGTAATTCGCATACGGGAAGACTTCCAATGCTCCCTTGGGGATCGACGTCTTCCGATCCGATATCACAACCAAGTTCGCGCGATCGCCGAACGCGTTCTTGATATGTTCGAAGAACCAACGCCATGTAGCATCACTCTCCGTATCAACAAGTCCAAACGCTAATGGAAGGATATGGTTATCACCGTCCATCGCAGCCGCTAGCAATAACGTCCCTGCAAATTTCCCTTTCAAAAATGTTCCATCGACGGAGATCACGGGGCGAGTATGCTTCCAAGCTTCAATTGAAGCCCCGATCGCAATAAAGAAGTTCCTAAATTCTCCGGAAGGTTCGATCTCAAAAGTATAATAAGTTCCTAATTCAAGAAAAATATGACACTGTCAGTCAGATTAACTTTAATCTAGCCTGGATTACAATTAATGACAGAAACCAAAAGAGGAAAAGAACACTACCTTGATTCTTTTCTGCTATCATCTCAGCAACAACCGGAAGAAGTGAGTACGAGGTTGCATGCGAACCTAAAACTTCTTTCAACGCGAGATCCCGACCTTTCCACGCAGTAAAATAAGATATGTTGACTTTGTAATGCGTTCGCATATGATCCACAACATCGTTAGGAACCATATGGCCTGCACGACCATTGTAGAACTCTCTCTTCACACACTCGCTAATAAGTGACGCCGATGCTTGCCGATGCTTTGCTGAAACTACTTCGACAACGCACGTGTGTTCTTTTTGGTACTTTCTAATCACCCATACACCCGAGTCCCCACACACGGACGCACTCAACTTCCAATCGCAAGGTTGTTTGTTGCAAACTATGAAATACCTGCTTTTGCTAGACCGGGAAACTTTGAACTCAAAGTTGTTCTTGATTGATATCATCTTCAAAGAATTCACCAATAGAGTCTTTTCAAGAAAAATACTACCCTCCTTCACATCAAAATTAGACGGCATGTTGTTCAATTCCAGGTTGTCAACAAGATCAACCTCATCCAAATCTGAAACAGCTTGCAAATCATCATCGGAAAGGCCAACGTCGTCAACACATGCGAGAGCTTCGAACAAATCAACTACACAATGAAAAGGTAGATTAACATTAAGAAAACCTTGATTAGTGTTAACGAAATCAAGGAATTCAGGATCATGAACAATATGAACAAAATTAACAAAACAGTCAGAATGAAAGCATTACGAACAGAAGATTAAAAATAGTGAAGGCAGGATTAAATTTAATCTGAGCGAACTATAAAGACAACATTTAAGCTTATGAAGACGGGATTAAATTTAATCGAGGCAGGCTTAAATTTAATGAAATCCTGGAAATCCAATTCATGAACGCAGAATACAAAAAAAAAAAAACAAAAACAACTTGAAAAAATTCAATCTAAGAACGAAACTGACCTGTTTTAGCAAAATCTGGTAGAAAAATAGAACTCGTCACCAATGCCAATGAAAAACTCCTGATTAACAGATTGAATACAACAAAAAAAATATAAAAATCCACAACAATATAGAAGATAAAAAAAATACAGAGAAAAGGCATGAACGCAAACTGACCTGCTGGATTAATGAAATTCGCCGTCGAAAATCGTTGATGAATTAGCCAACGACTGAGAATCAACGCAAACTCGGAGAAGGAACGCTAAAATCAGATTAATTCGCCGACAACGAGAAAGGATCGCTGAAACTGAAAGAACGATTTTGACGAAATGAAAAGAAGATTGAGTTCGAAATGATGAAGTCGCGGGTCGAAATGAAGATTTGATTGAGATCTGGAAGAGAGGAAAGAGTTTGAGCGAAAATTTGAAGGAAAAAATTGGAGTGAATTTGAGCGAAATTAGAATGAAAAAGAGACGAAAATTTGAAACCGAAGCTTATATATCAAAACTATAAAGGGTGTAATGGTATTTGTACTCTCAATTGGCTATTTTGCCTAACCTAATGAAACTATGGCTATTTTGCAAAAGCCATAGTTTGAATTGGTTAGTTCATGCCATTTTTTCTAAAAAATAAGCATACACACAACCACTTACACCATTTAAAAAACGAAACAAAACATTAAACCCATTCTTCCCCAAAAAATCACAAAAAAAGAATCAAAGCTCTAAATTTTTTTTTTTTGCTGAATCAATAGCTTGACGAACTAAAACAATAAAGCGTTTGAAAAAAGAAGGAGATTATGAATACGAAACTGCATATCAAAGGTTAAAAAAAAATAGATTATGAAATCTAGTATTGGCAGTGGGTCTGGGACGGGGAGCAACAGGAGATGGAAGAAAGATTGGCCCCACTCGAGGCAAAGAAAGTGCGCTATGCATGCCTCACACACGCACTATGTCCCTCGCTAACGAGGCACTGCATTGGTTGGTGAGGGCAGAGAATAAGAGATGGATGTGTTGATTTATTTATTTATTTTGCAAGTCGTATATTTAATTTTTTTTTATCATATATCTATCTAGATCCGTTGTGTGTCATGCATGTTCCAAATTACAAGAAATTTTTTACATATTACATTAAAAAATAATTAAGGTGTTAGTTTTACTTTACTTATAAAGTAATTTTTTTTAATTGAATAATATTTGACATCAACTTTAAAACGTGAAAGCGCGCGAGTGATAAAAGACGGCTAAAAAACTACCTTATATACATATTTTTTTAATTTAGTATTTTTTCACTCTCTCAAATCAAACAGTTTGGCAGTAGGTTTGAGACGGTGATGAAGTGGCTGAAGGCCCGGGAATAACAGAAGATGGAAAAAAGGTGTCGCGCTCGAGGCGAAGAAGGTGCGATATGCTGAGGCCTCACACACGCGCGCCGTAGACACTGTGTCCCTTGCTAACGCGACACTCGATGAGTTGGTGAGGGCAGAGAAAAAGAGATGGATGTGTTGTTTTTTATTTTTATTTTGCAAATCGTGTTTTTATTTCCTATCATATATCTATCTAGACTCGTTATGTGTCATGCATGTTCCAAATTACATGAAAATGTTACATATTATATTGAAAATAAAATCTAATGTGTAAGTTTTGATTTTCGTATTAAATAATTTTTTAATTGAATAATATTTGACATTTAAATTACGAAGTATAGACGCGTAAGTGATAAACGGCGCCTGAAAAACTCCCTTAGATACATATATATTTTTTAATATAGTATTTTTTTGCTCTCTCAAATCAAACAGTTTGGCAGTGGGTCTGAGATGATGAAGAAGTTGCTGAAGATCCGAGAGAGACGGAAAATGGAAGAAAGGTGCCGCACTCGAGGCGAAGAAAATACGCTAAGCTGAGGCCTTAAACACGCTCGTCGTGTACACTGTGTCCCTCGCTAACGAGGCACTGGATTGGGCTGGTGAGGGTAGAGAAGAAGATATGGATGTGTATATTTTTTATTTTATTTTGCAAATTGTATTTTCTTTTATCATATATCTATCTAGATTCGTTGTGTGTCATGCATGTTCCAAATTACAAGAAATTTTTTACATATTACATTAAAAATAAAATTTAATGTGTTAGTTTTACTTTTCTTATAAAGTAATTTTTTAAATTGAATAATATTTGACATCAACTTTACGACGTGAAGACAGGAGTGGTAAAAGGCGGCTAAAAAACTACCTTAGATACATATTTTTTTGAGCTAGTATTTTTTCACCCTCTCAAATCAAGCAGTTTGGCAGAGGGTCTGAGACGGTAGAGAAGTAGTTGAGGGCCCGAGAGGAGTAGCAGATGAAAAAAAGGTGTTGTACTCGAGGCAAAGAAGGTGCAGTATGCCGAGGCCTCACACACGCGCGTCGTGGCACTGCGTCCCTCGCTAACGCGTCACTCGATTGGTTGTTGAGGGCAGAGAAGAAGAGATGGATGTGTTGATTTTTTTCATTTATTTTGTAAATTGTATTTTTTTTTAATCATATATCAATCTAGATTTGTTGTGTGTCATGCATGTTCCAATTTACTTTTTTTTTAGGATAAATGACATTTTTGGTCCCTCATCTTTGATCACTTTAACAAGTTGCACCCCGAACGAAAAAAATTGCTTTATCAATCATTTATGATAGTCACTTTTTCACTTTCAGTCTTTCTGTTAGCATTTGAATTTGTTTTAATAGTCTTTGAATGGTTATATTAGCTAAGAAATTCCAATATTTTTCACTTCATAGTTTATACTTAATGAGTAGCATTAAATCGACCATCTTTACTATTCCAGGTAAGTGTGCGTTTGTTGAGAAGCAAAAAGTCAGCAAAAATTCGATGCTGGCTTCGGCGTTGAATCGCCGTTGTTTGGGGCGTTCAAGACAAGGTTCTGCGCCAACGGAGAGGATTGCTCAGAGGCGTTGGGCCGGACCTCCATCGCTGGCGGCGAATCGACAGCCATGGCTTGCAGAGCCATGGAAGAAAGGAGGTCATTTTGCAGAGCCAACGGCGAATCGACGTCATTTGGCTAGTTTTGGGGGTCGAGGAAAAACTATCCTCAGACAGATATTTTTATTTTTTAACTATTATTTTTTATTTATTTTTTATTTATTTTTTATTTTATTAATTTTAATTGTAATATGATTTGTTTTTTAATTTATTATTAAATTACGATTTTGTCCTCATTTAAAAAGCACATGATAAGCACATGATCCATTTTTCATCCGTTTTAACGGTTTTTTTAACAGAATGACTGAAAGTGAAAAAATGACTATCATAAAGGATTGATAAAACAGTTTTTTTCGTTCGGGGTGCAACTTTTAAAGTGGTCAAAGATGAGGGACCAAAAATGTCATTTATTCTTTTTTTTTTTTTATCATATATCGATCTAGATTCGTTGTGTGTCATGCATGTTCCAAATTACAAGAATTTTTTTTACATATTACATTAAAAACAAAATTTAATGTGTTAGTTTTACTTTTCTTATAAAGTAATTTTTTTAATTGAATAATATTTGACATCAACTTTACAACGAGAAGGAGCGCAAGTGATAAAAGGCAGATAAAAAACTACATTAGATACAAAATTTTTTAATTTAGTATATTTTCACTCTCTCAAATCAAACAGTTTGGCAGTAGGTCTGAGACGGTGATGAAGTGGCTGAAGGCCCGAGAATAACAGAAGATGGAAAAAAGGTGTCGCGCTCGAGGCGAAGAATGTGCGCTATGCTGAGGCCTCACATACGCGCGTCGTAGACACTGTGTCCCTTGCTAACGCGGCACTCGATGGGTTGGTGAGGGCAGAGAAGAAAAGATAGATGTGTTGTTTTTTTTTATTTGGCGAATCATGTTTTTATTTTCTATCATATAATATATCTATCTAGAGTCGTTGTGTATTATGCATGTTTCAAATGACATGAAAATGTTTACATTTTACATTAAAAATAAAATTTAATGTGTTGGTTTTACTTTTCTTATAAAGTAAATATTTAATTGAATAATATTTGACATCAACTTTACGACGTGTAGGCGCGCGAGTGATAAAAGGTGGCTAAAAAACTACCTTAGATACATATTTTCTTTAATCTAGTATTTTTTCACTCTCTCAAATAAAACAATTTAGCAATAGGTCTGAGACGGTGAGGAAGTGGCTGAAGGCCCGAGAGGAACGGAAGATAGAAGAAATGTGTTTTGCTCGAGGCGAAGAAGGTGCGGTATGCCGAGGCCTCACGCACGTGCACCATAGACACTGTGTCTCTTGCTAACGCGACACTCGATGAGTTGGTGTGGGCATAAAAGAAGAGATGCATGGATGTGTTATTTTTATTTTATTTTTTATTTTTCAAATTGTGTTTTTATTTTCTATCATATAATATATCTATCTAAAGTCGTTGTGTATTATGCATGTTTCAAATGACATGAAAATGTTTACATATTACATTAAAAAAAAAAACTTTTTTGTTATCACAAAAAAAGAACTTGAATAATAAAATATTAAAGACTACTTTGATGCATGTCGGTTTCCAAATTACATGAAAATATTTACATATTACATTAAAAACAAAAGAACTTGAAGAATAAAATATTAAAGACGAACTTGATGCATGGTTATTTCCAAATTACATTAAAATATTTACATATAACATTAAAAACTAAAGAACTTGAATAATAAAATATTAAAGACTAATTTGATGCATGTCGATATACTGGGTTAGCTTATTTCATGTCTCAAAAAAATTGTTCATGATTCTATGGAACATGTTAGTTTAAGAATACTTGCAAATTTTTTCATAAATATCTGGATATGACTCAAATCGTGGTATAGTTTTAAATCACTTTCCCAACCTGGTGGACAGATATATGACGAATTCAAGCACTTCTTGTAGAATCTAATATGTAAATCGTGGTATAACTATGTTTAACTTCTTCGTTGTTGATAACAACTTCAGTTAAACTCATTTAAAATTATGGGAAAATGCATATACTAAATAAAATGAGGGAAGATGCATTTGTAAAAGGTTTAAAAAATTTGAGGTATTCAGGTAGTAGTATCTAGTTGTAACTCTTCCTGACGACATTTAGATAACTTGAGCTATGAAAATAACTCGAGCAAGCTCATTTTAAAAAGGGTCAAACGGCTAAATAGCCAAATAGGACTTAAGGATTTGCAAAATAGCCATAAGCAAAATAACCAAGTTGCGATTAATCCAGGCATGAGTAATTTAATCCAGACATTTTATTCATCCATAAAATTTAATCCTCGACAGCATGTAGAAGAAATCGTCCGAGCCAATCCGGAATCGTCGTTCTGTCCCTCGGCGTTTCGTTTCGCCTCCTATGGATCTCGGAGACGATCGCCTGGGCTTCGGCGAGCGTGACCTCGCCGGACTCGGCCTGATGTTCCGCCATGAATCGCCGGAGCTGATCGGCTGACATCCGATGACCGCTGTCGGAGAACTTGGCGAAGGCTTCCACGACGTCGCTCGGCGGAGCGGCCTCGGTGAGCTTGAACTTCCGTTTGAAGTACTTGAAAAACTTGTAGCTGTTGTAGCTCTGACTATTGCTCGCCGCCTCTTCATCAGCCACGATCTCGAACGTGTTCTGTTTGGGATTTTTGGGGAAGGATTTTCGAATTGGCTATTTTACCTAACCTAATAAAACTATGGCTATTTTGCAAAAGCGCCATAGTTTGAATTGGCTACTTCATGCCATATTTTCTGTTAAAAAGTTTTTTTTTTTTAGAATATCTTAACTGTCATTCTTATTTCGAGAATATATCGTTTTTATAATTTTCTTTGTTTTTTACAGTTTTACTAGACTTATTATTTTAGTTTATAATTTTTTTTTTTTAGTTTTTACAGTTTCATTTAAAATAACAGAAATAATCTAAAATTAAAAAAAAATTATGGAATATTTGAAAGCTTGAAGTATTCAGAGAGTTGCTATCATAAAATGAAATACTTCTGTGGGCCAAATATCTTTAGGTTGGGTTAAAATTCAAGTATCGATTCACATTGTTAAGGGCCTCATGTCAGCTGGCCCATTTTAATTTGTTCCTTTTTCTCTTTTTGAAATTTTATTTGTCCCTTTTCTTGATACGCATTACCAACCATAATATTTGATATTTTTTTTTTAATAATTTGAATATTATATGTTGTTGTAGTAGCATATGCCAATTAAAAAACAATCAGATATACTAAGAAACTAATAATTTTCGTTTCGTTCTTGATTTTGAAACAAGTACGAAACTATACAGCTAGATAAAAGCCGCAGGTACCCTATATATCAAATTCTTACTTCAAACTATCACAAACTCAGAGCACTAAAATGCAGTTTTTCCACTCTAAAATGCAACTTTATAACATTAATAAGTGTTTTATCTCCAACTCAATATTCAATTTCTAAAAGAATTTATTGCAACTAATCATTTCACTAACAAGGACTATTTTCAATTAATTGTTCAGTTAATTTAATTAACTTCGACCTAGTGGACTATTTTTTTAATAAAATGAAACTTTGACTATTTTTTAAAAAGGTGGTGGACGATTGAACTACTGACCTAATTGCTCATATATAAAATGACTAATATTTAGCATTGTATTTAAATATTTCTATAAAAAAAAAAATTGACAATTATTTTTTAACAAAAAAATTAGCAAAATAGCCAACTTAAACGTTTGGATTTAGCAAAATAGCCAACATTTTATAAATTTTAGGTAAATAACCACTGCATTTTATTTACAAATGTATTTTTACAAAAATACTCATAAATAAGTTCAATTTTTTTTTTTTTTGTATTTATGAGTATTTTTGTTAATATACGCTTGTAAATAAGCTTAAATAAAATGCAGTGACTATTTACCTAAAATTTACGAAACGCTGGCTATTTTACAAAAAAGATACGTTTAAGTTGATTATATACCTGATGGACGCTTTTTATATTATTAACAAAAAAAAAATCAAAATTTAAACTAATAAAGCACTAAACTTCATAATATAAAAATCATACAACAAGTCACAGAATATAAAAACTTAGGACAAAATTTCGATGGATTTCGAAGCCACTTGGACAAGTACGCGTTGTTTATGAAACATCATGATCTCTATACAGCTCTATATGTTGCAACGAATATAGAAAGATAATCACGAGAGGATAAAAAGAAAAGGAGAGAAAGATTATTGCAAAGATAATAATAATAATAAATAAAGAAAATAATGAGAAAGTGGTGTAGTGGAAAAATATTGTAGGTGATGGAGAAGTTGAGAAATGATTTCACACGTGTGAATGTCGAAGCATGTCAATAGAAAGCTAGATTGTGATGGTCACTTTGGTCTCATGTTTTAGAAGTTAGATATATAATATAATGCACTACAAGTAAAGTAAAATACTGATTGCCACCACGTACAATAAAAACCAATTGAAAACGTTATTGAGAGTTCTTCAAAAAAAAAAAAACGTTATTGAGAGAGAGATTGATCTTGTTTGTGTGTAACTGATTTTCACTAATTATTCCATGAATGAGTGCTTAGTACATATACAATTGTTAAATTTGATGATAAGTTAGTTAGCACTAACTAGCTCGTCCTACGTGGCATCAACCACAGCTAGCAAGCGCTGAACTAAGTACAAGCGCTTGTGTGCTCCGTAAGTTATACTCTAGTGTGCACATGTGTAGCTTAAACTCTGTGTTACATCAATAGCCACATTGCAGTGTTGTTAAGGATGTTGGATCATCAAGCAGACTGCGGTGGCGTTGAGGATGTTGGATCATCAAGGCGAAGCTCGTCTCAAAAATAGTTATGTTGATTGATGGAGAGTGCGTTGGTGAACACGTCAGCAATTTTCTCTTCGCTACACACGAACCAGACGTCAAGCTCCTCACTAAGAGCGCGATCTCGAACATAGTGAATGTCAATTTCAATATGGTTGGTGCGTTGGTGATAGACATGGTTGGATGCAAGTAGATTTTCAATGATATTATCACACCAAATGAATGATGGTCTCTCAATAGGAACGACAATCTTACTGAAAAGGGATTGGAACCAAGCAATGTCTACTGCAGCTGAGGCCAAGGCCCTAAACTTTGCTTCAGTGCTAGAGCGTACCACGACTTGCTGCTTTCGAGAGCTCCAGTTCAGAAGATTGTCTCCAAGAAAAATGCAATGACCACTTGTTGACCTTCTATCATCAAGGTCACTAGCTTAATTGAAACGTTGCATTGGCGTGAACGAGAGACCAATTGTAGCAGTGCCTCGATATATCTTAGAAGCCTTTTGCACGCAGACCAGTCCTCAACTGTAGGAGCTTGTAGAAATTGACTCAATTTGTTGAGTGCGAAAGAAATATTCGGGCGCGTGCTAGTTAAGTACTAAAGAGCACCTATAGTGTTGCGATGGAAAGTTAGAGTCTTGAAGGCTTCACTGTCAGCAACTGAGAGCTTTTTGTTTTGACACATGAGATTTGGATTGGGTTTGGCATGAATCATATTGGTTTTCACTAATAGATCAAGAGTGTATCTCTGTTGCGTGAGGTAGTGGCAATTGTTTACGGTGAGCTTCAAAGTCAAGGAAGTAGTTGATATCTCCAAGCGTATTGAGTGCAAACTTGTTGTGTAGATCAACAATGATTGTCGAGATCTGAGCAGTCATCACCAGTGATGAGGATGTCATCTACGTAGATGATGAGAATGAGTATTTTCCTGTCAAGTTACTTGTAGAACAGAGAATCGTTAGATGTGGAGTCGATGAAGTTCCATTGATGTAGAGCAGCTTTGAGGCTTTCAAACCATGCCCTTGGTGCTTGCTTGAGCTCATACATGCACGTTTGAGCTTGCACACATGAGTTGATCATGATTGGTCTTCAAAACCATCTGATTGCTTCATGTACACGGTTTCTTTGATGATGCCATTGAGAAATGCATTGTTGATGTCGATTTGCTGGATATCCCAACCGTAGGTTATGATAAGGGTCATGATCACTCTCTGAGTTGGAGGTTTGATTACAGGGCTAAAAGTCATGAAGAAATCCACACTAGTTGTATGCTGAAAACCATTTGCCATCAACCTTGATTTGAATATGTCAAGTGAGCCATTAGTCCTTTTCTTGATCGTATACACCTATTTTTTGGCCAAAATGTGCATGTTTTCTTCAATTGGCACTAGATCCTACGTGTCATTGTTGTGAAGAGCCTTGAGTTGTTCTTGCGTTGTACATGTCCACCTGTAATCCAAGAGAGCTTCTTGCACAATAAAAGGTTCTCTTAACAATTCTAATAATGACAATTCCACATCAAAAACTTTTGGTTTAAATATACGTAACTTTGAACGACTGATCATTTGGTGTTGTGAGGTAGAGGGATGTGTGATGAGGGGTTGGGTGATATGAGGTGGTTCGGAGTTAGATGTGTCTTGAGATGGTGGTGACGTTTGAGTGCGAGGAGTGTGTGGTTGAGAACTACTAGTAGTTGCGTTTGGCTCATTTGTGTGGGAGTGATAAGATGTAGTTGAGATGGATGAATTTGGACAAAGGAAGGTGCTGAACTTTGTGGTGAGTGTATATGTGTGTCTAGTGGATAAAAGGAAAGTGCGTGGACATGGTTTGATGTTGTTGGAGAGCTGATGTGGTTTGGAAGGAGATTTTGGTATGGAAATTCATTTTCACTGAACTTGGTTATGTGAAAAAAATAATAGATGTTTAAGTGTATATTTCCCAAAATATTAGGTATTTATGTTGTCATTTCCTCTATTTTATATAATTACATATATTCTTCAGAGTAAAACTAACCCACTAGAAAGTGAATTTTTTTTATTACTAATGTAATAACATAATTTTACATTTACATGGCTTGTGTTGTTGAGTAAAATCTTGACGTATTGCCACATCATAAAAAATATTATAAATGACTTGGTTGACCAACAAAAGCCAATTCCATAGTATAACTGGAGTTTAAATTCTCTCGAGGTTTTACGCCTCAAAGAGTAACCGTAAAGAAAACCCCATATCGATCCAATTATTGGATCGACTCGCCAATAAGAACTTGACATGAAATGAATTCTTAATGAATGTCTTGATTCGATTTGTTTCTAGATGTTTTGTTCCTCAAAGCGTTTGAGAATTAAACTGATTAATCGTTCATTTATCTAACACTAACTAAAATAATCGAACCGTACGTGTCGTTATTCATGAGCGGTATATGCTCAATACTTATAAAAGACTTTTGAGATAAGTTTTGCCTCCTAAAATGAATGCGACCACACCACTTCATTGCTCATACTAGCTTATAGTTAACTTTGAGTGAAAAAAAAGTGCTTGACAAAACACTTCAAATCTTTCGATGGGACTTTGAGGACTTTCTACTGTTTAATTTTTTGTTGTCGAGCTAATTTACTTGTCTTCGTTCGTTGTTTTGTTGAAACTTGAAAATGCTAACACAAACACGCGAAAAAAATAATTATAATTTGATCGGATTTAGCTTTATTACTAAGTTTAGCTATACATACATTGTTTTTTTATTTATTTATTTATTACTTTATAAGTACTACACCTACGCCATGCTTATTTAAAATCTACTTAATTGTCTTTATCATTAACGATTTAGATATAGGTATGCTTACTTTTTTTTTTTAAGGGGATTACTTTATGATATTATTTGGTAACGTACTGTTTAATCTCATCAATATTTAAGGAGAATATTATACATACCACAACTTTTGTCTTGAAATGCAGTTTAGAAAATAATGTGATAATTTTATAATTTGTTATGAATTATTTTACCAGTGGAGTTTACTATAATAACTGTTAACTTGAACAGGTATCTTACTAAGGAGATAAGCCGCATATCAGAGCTTGGGTTATCTTATGGTTATGTGAGTAACTAGTCAAAGAATAAATTAGATGGCCAAGTAAATTACCATAATATCCTTTTGATATAAGTCATATGCTTATAGCACCTCTCTTTTACCGTCCAAAGTGAGATGTATAGTAAAAAAAAAAAAAAAAAAAAAAGAGCATAAAGTTTCACTAAAAAAAAACTCTATATAACATGTGATATTATCGTACGTACAATAAGTAAGTAAAAAGT
Source organism: Urtica dioica subsp. dioica (assembly GCF_054948205.1). NCBI lineage: Eukaryota > Viridiplantae > Streptophyta > Magnoliopsida > Rosales > Urticaceae > Urtica > Urtica dioica. The sequence continues at coordinate 16,552,789 of NC_142767.1, forward strand.
GAAATTCCTTTGAATTTCGTTTGAGTGGTTTAGCGAAATTCCAAAGGAAAGAAAGGGAAAAAAGACACCGACAATATAATCTACTCAAGTATCCTAGTGTGGAAAACGACACATGTGTCCCCTAATTACCTAGCAGAGTAAGAAATTGATATATCTCTTGTTCATTAGACCAAAGTGAAACCGCGTTGTACTTATTACTATTTTAATCTTCCTTTTCAAGCGAGTGAATGAAAAATAGTGTTTGTTTGTACTTGCTATTGGTTTAGTCAAAGGAATAATATTTTTGAGTTTAATTAGACGATACGTTACGACCAACGCAACAACAGTTTCTTTTGATTTTGAACATGATTTTTGAAGTATTAGGCAAACAAAGGATTAGTGCCCTTAATACCTTTTGATTAGAGACAAAGCAATTAACCAGCGAAGATTCAAATGGAATTTTTCCGACAGCGTGTCAATCAGTCAAATAACTAATCACGAACCACCATATTGTTAATCATATTAATTAATGATGATAATAAATACGCTAATTTGGTAAGATTATCAATTATCTCGTCACACAATTAAAAGACCTCCAACTCCCTTGGCACTCCAAATGAGGATTATTTTTCTAGGTCATGTTCCATATTATTTTATTTTTTCAGTGACAAAGAATATGAAACTAGTATTTGGTAATGAGCTATAAGCTTTGGCACCTAGTTCTACGGGACAGAATTGCTCTGCTACTTGATTATGTAATGGGCAAATTGTTTATTATTCTCGATTTTGTATGAGATAACGAAGATATACTTCTTAGGGAAAATATGATTTATAAATTAAAGATAACGATGGAGATCCTACGTTGGACCCCACGTTTCGTTTAAATTAATCCATGCTAGCTACCCAATAATACAATTATAAATCCAAATAAAATTAAGAAAAATTGTACAAAAAAAATTCATTTGAAACTAATTGATTAGCAAAATAATCAAAGTTCCAACAAATTAGCCAAAATTACATTGTCAAATATTTTTTTACACTAATATTAAATTTTTTGACAATTATTATAAAATATTAATCACTTTCAAAACATTAATCCTAAGATTAATTTTATTTTTTAAATTTGATTACTGCACATTTTAACTATTTATCTAATGTAAGACAAATTTTAACTATTTTGTAAATTTTTAACTTTAAATCGGCTATTCAACCAAATCACTCATAAAAATATGACCACGAAATAAAATATGGCAAATCTAGGTCAAAGATTTATTAAGTAATAATATTATCGAATGAGGATATGCCGTACCTTCAATTTACAAAAAAAAAAAAAAAATGGCTTACTCTCTATGGATATATTGATGAGTTAATAAAAAAATAAGAAATTAAAATCATTGCATATATTATTTTCCAACAGTTATATCGACGGGTATTAAAAAGTACGGATAACATAGTTTATATATATGTATGTATATATTACTTATAATTAAAGGAAATATATAAAACGAATAAGTTATCATTCATTTCACTAAACCATCACGAGAAACCGACCATGTGTAATCCACAAATAAATTAGAAGAGTGTGAATTTTTAAATATTAATTATCCATAAGCAAAAGACAAAGAGTTGTGACAAGTAACCAGTGATACTGCAAAATTTAAGAAAGGGTATAAAAGATTTCGTTACACACTTCCAAAGTTAAATAGCTTGAATGGTATAAAGCAATGTTTTAAATGTCGACGAAAATCGACAATTTTCACCGACGACACCATTGTTGGAAGTAAATTCGACTGACGAAGATATATACATTTTGTCGTTTCGTCATTTGATGTCGACGAATTTCACAAAAAACGGCGTGTCGTTTTGCATAACGACAACCAACAAATGTCGTTTCATTTATTGCTTTAATTTTGTCCAAAATCGTCAATTTTTCGGGAAAATCAAAGAAAGAGAAAACTTATTTCTGAAGATCGTATAATGGAGAACATGCGTCGGAGAAAACACGTACGTCGGCGAGAGTCGACAAATTTCCAACTCTATGTTGTCGTTTCGGTGCACCGGAGTGCAACAGCATGCTTGTTTCGGCGAAAATCGAAAGAAATCAGCGACGAAAGATTTCGTTTTTTTTTTATAAATCCTAGATGGTTGTTGACTATCTGAACTCTTGTGTTTTTGTTTTTTAAGGGACACGTTTATTTTCCTTGGCTGAAGAAAAAAGTAAACTCTAATGAGTTTGTCTTTTAATCACTTTAGGTCATAAGCAGTGGCTTTTAATCACTTTAACTCATGCAACTTGTAATTAAGTTTATTTATTTTAGTGGGTATTCTATATGTTAAAGAAGCGTGATGGAAAATTTATTTACATTACTGCTCAAATATGATATTCGTTAGGGATATTTTTTTTTTTTTTAGCAAGGGATATTAATAGGATCAGTTTAGAATTGATTTATAAATTAATTTAGTGTTTTGAGATTAATTTATATATTTATTTAAGAACATGTTTTGGGGGGTTAATTTAGGAATCACCTTAAAGCTTAGCTTACTAGTTTTAGAATTTTATTTATGCTTTTAAAACATTGTATAAGTATATTTTTTTTTTACTTATAATTTGTTTTCTTCTAGTACAGGAAATATATGCAATTGATTCATTTTTTAAAAAGATAAACGTATTAGAGAACTTCCTTTTATCCTCTATCGCCTCTATGAAACTCTCAAATGTTTATCATGGATTCATGATAAATAATGTATATACAGTTATTCTTTATTTAAAACAAGTACATAAAGTTATTTTTTTAAACGAAAAATATGCCTTATTATTCACAAAAATAATACATCTAAAGTATATATTTAAAACATGTTTATGTTATACATAACTACAATAAATCTCACCATTACCGACGATTTTTTTCGTCGCTAATAATCCCATAATCGTCGCTAAATCTATTTAGCGACGATTTTTATCATTTCTAAATGTCTGTGCCTAAATATATTTAGCGACGAAATAGTCGTCGCTAAATATTTACCGACGACATTAGCGACGATAATGTCGTCCCTAAATGTATAAACGATTTTTTTTTTTTAATTTTGTGAAATATATTTAGCGACGATTTTATCGTCGTTAATTATTAAATTGTTATTTTTTTCGTTTTTGAAATTATTAATTTTTTTCATCGTTAATTATTAATTTTTAAAAAAAAAAAATTCGTTTTTGAGAAACCTAGAAAACACTAAAACCGAGAAATTAAACGTTAAATTAAAGCTGAGTTTTAAATCCCAAAACTCATAAATGAGTCTAAATCACAAAACCATAGAGTCACGCCAGCTTACAACGAGCGGAGTAATTTTCATCAAACAACTCAAATCCATTATCAGATCATACTATCCCAAATCAAATTTTCCAATTCTGAAACTCGAACAAAAGAAAACGGAATCAAAGATTCCTTGCCTTAACGTGGTCTCCGACGGTCTTCTTTACAATCCTCGGGTCGCTTTTCTTCTTCTCTGCCTCTAAGTCACGCCGCCGAGGCCTTGACGAACAAGCATTACCAAATCTGAAATAAGATTCAGTACATAACAAAATCATTCTGAATCCTCAGTTCAATTAAGGAAATCCAAAATTAACATCATCTCAAGCTAACCACCACGGAAACATCAACGTTCACAAACTCACAGCCAAACGCCAAAATTTTTAAACCAAACCCGTCAAAAATCTGAAAACCATACCAAACTCGTCCAAAAATCCATAACAATCACAAATTTAATCATAAACCAACCCAAGAATCACTAATATGTTGTTACTCGGATTCATGGATTAAGAAGATTGTTTGGAGTTTTTCTTGAGATTTTGGCCGAATTTACAACAAGTTAGGGTTTATGTGGATTTTTTATTTGGGGGTTTTAGTCCCGGACGTATATATAAACTTACCGTGCAGGCGAAGGAAGAGCCGGACCGAGAGGACGAGGACGAGGACGGCGTCGGCGGCGGAGCGGCGGAGGAACGGCAGAGACGCTGCAGGCAGGAGAGAGAGAAAAGTGAGGAGAGAGAGAGATGTGAGGAGAGAGAAAAGTGAGGAGAGAGTGACTAACCGGGGAGGACGAGGACGGCGTCTGCGGCACACGGCGGAGGACGGCACACGGCGGATGGCGGGAGAGGAGGAAATGGGCGAGAATTCGGCGGAGGAGAGAGGGAAAATCATATTTAGGTCGCGAAATGAAAGGGGGGAAACTGATACGCGACCTGGTATTTAAACACATTTACCGACGATAAAATCGTCGCTAAATGGTTAACTTTCGTAGCTAAACGAACTTACCTTTTCAGTTCATAACCAGACATTTAGCGACAATTAAATCGTCCCTAATAGTTTTCCTACATATTTAGCGACGATTTAATCGTCGCTAAATCATTTCGTTTTAATTAAATTGGAGGGATTTTTCCCTCTTTAAAATTCGTCAAAATTTAAAATGATTTAGCGACGATAATATCGTCGCTAAATATGTAGGAAAACTATTAGGGACGATTTAATCGTCGCTAAATCATTTTGTTTTACTTAAATTGGACGGATTTTTCCCTCTTTAAAATTCGTAAAAATTCTAAATTAATTCGAAATTATTAGCGACGATAATATCATCGCTAAATATATTCCCGCGAACTTAGCGACGACAAGAAACAATTAGCGACGAAATTATCGTCGCTAATTATCTTTGCCGCCAAACTTTAAAAGTTTTGACACCAAATAATTAGCGACGATAATTTCGTCGCTAAAAGCATGATTAGCGCCGATATATTAGCAACGATTAAGTCGTCGCTAATAGTTTCGTAGCTAAATGTCATATTTCTTGTAGTGCATATATATACATGTATTATATTTTGCAACAATTTTTTCGTTCGATTTTTCATCGGCACGTCTATTTTCCGTGAAAAATAGCATTTGAAAACGTCATATCAATGCATCGATTTTCAGTAAATCGGTAAGCTTGAAACGGCATCGAAAACGTCATTTCAAACTTTAATATACAGTAATCGTTGAAGTGACTAGTTGTAAATGTATAAAAAGTATGTACGAATATAAATCACATGAATTGACTTTATACATATTTTTATGTATGAAAGGGTTCTTAAACTTGAATATAGGATATATATTAAAATAGTTAAAATTAAAAGCAAGCTAAAAATATTCAAAAGTCATATGGAAGATAATGAAAAGTGATTCACAAACACAATCATAACTACGTCAAATATTATGTATTTTTGGGATTTTTTTATTGTAATTCAAATGGTCATACCCATTGAAAAAAAAATCATATCTATAAGATGATATTCATATTTTTAAAAATATAAGTTAAAATCATTTTGATCAAAGATCTGGTACAGTAATTAGATTTAAATATAGTGTATATTGAAAATAAGACTGCATTAGAGAGAAGAAAAAAAATTATCCAAAGACGATGGTGACAGGCTCACATTGGTAGAAGTGACAATGACTTAGAACTCGCAAAGACGATCGCGAAAAGTCAAGAATTTTCCACGAACGACAAACTCGATGGGAACAAAAAAAAATAGAAAAACAATAAAATCATATTGCTTTTCGGAATCAAGAGTCCTCCACTAGTATGAAGCATAAAACAAACTTAGAGCATATGAACGTTCGAGATTTAAAACCTAGAAATTCTTCCGTCGTCATTTTTTTTTGGAACGGCACTCCTAACAGAGACGAGGCCAAAAATATAAATTATGGGAGATTAATGTGTAATACAAATTGCATGGCCTACTAGTCCCAAGCTTCCTATGTTTTCCTTATTCTTAAGGTTTTCATTGATTAACCATACAGGTTTAGTAGCCATAAACAAAATTATAAAGAAGAATTGGATATACAACTTACCATTTATTTTAGAGTTCATTAGGTATATAGTCATATTTATAGTTTCACATTGTTATATAGTCAACATTTAGTAAATTTTAGATAAATAGTCATGTCTATGTATTTACACATGTAAATTGACATAAATACCCCACCTTTTTATTTCAGTGAATGGTAAATCAGGAATGTCATGTTATCTTTATGGTTATTTATCTAAGATTTATGAAACGTTGGTTATATAGCAATCTCAAATATTTTAGTTGGTTAATTACCTCATTTTTTGGTTATTTTAATTGAGCAACCAATTTTTGTCCTTGAACATGAATCTGTGATGTCTACATTTCAGTCATATATGTCACCTTGTGGCTTGACCCGTAAATTGCGCAATGCTTGGTAATCTTAATCTAATCTAACCTAAATCAAAGCTCATTCAATTCAATTGATATTACTCTAGTCCTCTAAGAACTTATCAATTTATCAGACAATAATACAATCAAACCAAATAAAAATCTTACAATTGTAGCCTCTTAACGAATTATGAAAAGAACGGCCAAGTCGTTGCAATAATTTCCCATGATGTGACTACGTATCACATGTGATTTTAAAATAAGGCCAAAACTGATCATCATAACAATTTAGGACGAAATGACAAAAGTTCAAGCAATCTTTTTAGGCTCCTAGTTTCGAATCCGGCGGATTTTAGATTTCAAGTCTATAATCTATATATCTAGGTCAAGCAGAGAAAAGTGGGTAATATTTTGGACAGTTGTTTTATAAATGCATGAATCATTGAATTCAACAAATATGTCAATCATCAATCTATATGAAATAAGACAAATGCCAAATTTGTTGCTGATTTTTTTTTTCTTCTTCTTTATTTTACGTTTGGAACGTTGCTCATATTTAATTTTATATCTGCTTATTTCCTTAATTATATACCAATACCATCAATATGTTTAAGAAGGAATATAAGAATCGTCGAACTACCGGTAGACGACAAAAGATTTGGCCAAATTTTGTACGCATCATCTTGACCAAGTTCATAGAGAGGACACTCAGTAAAATATCAGATCTTGAATGTTGCTATATATGAGGAAGAATCACAAATCTCCAAGTAGATTTGTTTTTGTTTTGGTTCGACTACTTTTCGTGTATTTATTCAATATTTATCACTTTGTTGAATGTTGAATGTTGAATGTTGAAAGTTGAAACCCGTGACATAACATTTGTTAAAAGAGAAATTGCTTAATTTGTCACCAATTTCATAATATTTTCTCATTTTTCACCAAAACGCTAATTTTTCCCAAAATACCACCATCTATGTCAACAATGTTGACATCTATGTTTGCTCTACACTATTAGATGTCAACATTGTTGACATAGATGTCTACATTGTTGACATAGATGGTGGCATTTTGGGAAAAATTAGCATTTTGGTGGAAAATGGGAAAATGTTATAAAATTGGTGGCAAATTAGGCAATTTCTCTTGTTAAAATATCAAAGTTGAATTTACTAAACATGATCAAAATGATAATTCAAATAGTGAGTGAAACAACTTGTTGGATATCTGATTAATTTAGGCAGTTTTAATTAAAGTGATAAACAAGCAAATAATTAAACTAGAAACAATAAAAGGACACAAGAGAATTGGTAACATTGTTCGGCGATAAATCACATACTCAGTTGGAATGATACGTTAGAGTGGAAACAATTCAGTATATCAATCAGTCAAAAGAATAGGAATATTAAGTTTGATGACTCCCTCACAAACACGTTCATCTTTGACTCTTCCAATAGATGTAAATCCGAGCTCTCCTAAGATTAGAGACTCCTTCTCTATGTTTCACTCAATCTTCTTTGAAGATTATCAAGCACGTCAATGCAAACACATGCACTCACAAAATTCATATCAAAACTGTGATCACAAAATTGCAAGTACCAAGAGCGAGTTGTCAATGTAGATCTCGAATGCAAAGAGACTAGCTCGAGTTTTTTAAGGCGGCGTGAATTCGCCTGACAAGTGTGTTTGACCTAATTCAACCCGAAGAAGCTTTATTAGGTCAATCCACAAATCTTTCGCGAATTTCACAGAAACGGAAATCAAATGTCTGATAATATATTCCCAATATATTCTTAATTAAAACATGGAAAATTTTCAATTATATTCACGCTAGAGGACAATGCTGCACAAGTAACCCGGGTCTTAAACATCTTCTTGTAGCTTCGTTCGAACAACTTTAACAAAATTATTTTGCCAAACCAAACCATGCCACAAATGACCAAATAAAAATATATTTTTTTAGAATATATATAATTTGTGAAGATTATTATATAAATAAATATTTCAAAAAACCAATAAATAGAAACACTAAAGAAATCACCTGGAAGAACAAATATAAGATGGCAAAGTAAAATAAAACTGAACAAATTAAAGGAAAGAAAAGAGTTCGTCCAGATTCGTTTAACGATTTTCTTGAAGTTGTTATCGCTTTTCCAAGGGTGCTGGATTTAATAAGTTAAATCCTCCAACGATAAAATGGTGACTAGATGAGCGGATGCATCACATCGATCATCTCCAGTGAACATGAACCATGTATTAGAGCAACCACGATAAGAAAAAAGGACTCGAGAGAAGGAGATGAGTCATTTTAATAATTTTGTTCGTGTGTTCAAATGGGAAATATATGCATGTTTATATAGCTAAGCCACTCACGGTTTAAATTGTTGTTCATTAATGCTTGACATAGCTATTGAAGGTTTTGAGACGTACTATTAACTCCAAATGTTTAAGCCATGAAAGCACCTAAACAATTAATTTTTTTTCAAATTTATGGAAGAGAAAAACTTTAAAATTAGGGTAGGCTAATCCCAACCCACCCACGAGTTTGGCGAAAATACGTCAATGGCAGAACTAAACACTAGTGGAGTTGGGTTTGTGTATGGCCATCCCTTATATATATATATATATATATATATATATATATATATATATATATATATATATATATGCACTACAAAAATCCACATATCTCTTACATGTGAAATTTTTACAATTTCATTCTCCTTCACAACACAACTATTTTCCTAATAATTAATTTTATGAAAATTTTTAGCACATTTTGAACATAAATTTCTCATTCAACTTACCTCCGATTTTGGAAAATAAATAATTATCGATCTCATACTCCTCGCGATGAGGAATACGTTTCAGCTAAAAAAATTTAGATTCAATGAGCGGACACCACTCAAATAATTGTTACAAATTAATCACATAATTAATATTAAATAATCTTTAATACCACTCTTTTCCAACAACGTTCACCTCGTATTTCCATGTAATATGTTATATATGGGGAGCCAAAGATTCAATGAAATCACGCGAGCCGAAGATTCTTCAGCGTCAAGACTCAAGACTTAAGCGAGAACCAAAAGAGTCGTTTAGCTAGGGAACTTGGGCCATTTGGAAATTGCTTGAAGATGCGTCGACAAGATTAGAGCAAGAAGAAGACCGAGATTCATGAAAACGGTGACATAATTGTAATAATAAACAATAGAGCATACTTATAAGGTACACTCTAAAAAAGTGGGACATTTTTTTATTTCGTAAATACTATGTGAAATTTAACATGAGAAAACAAATAGAGATCCTCAATTCCCTTTTCTCTAACAAATCGACTAGATCATTTGAGAATGAAAGTTGAACGGTGACAGTGGAAATAATTTGTTTGTTATTCAGTTGAAACTAATAAATTTGCAACATGTGCAAGGACACATACGTTTCAAACTTTCAATAACTTTATGCCCATATCAGTGAACTTAAATGCATAGCTCGTCTATGCATACAACGTATAAAAAGTTATATTCAATGTTAAAAATAATTTAGTCCGCGTCAATCATTTTGGTTATTTTTCCACAAGGTTAATTTTATTTTTATACTATTTTTCTAAAACTTATAACCCTGTGTAAATTGTAAAAAGCTTTGTTTTATAAAATTATTATTTTATAAAATAATTCCAAAAACTAAAATGAGAGAAATCAACTAAAAAAAGAAAAATAACAGAAAAAATAAACGTTAAACTGGATACAAGAGGAAAAAGGAAAAAACAAAGGACGTTGAGGACCGTTCGACGGTTTCCTTAAAACTTATATCGCTATTCCACGGATGTTGGAGTTGCTGAATAATAAGCCTCCTAAGATACAACAACGTTGAGAAGAACTTTACACCAACGTTACTTCTCCGTCGAACCAAAATTGTAACAGGACCATCGAGTACAAAAAAAACAAAGCAATTTCGAGAGAAGAAGAAAGTAGAGAGAATTGGCTTCTGGATGCATCTTCGAATGAGAGCTAAATGCCTCATTTTATAGCCAAGGTCTCAAAGCATTTACACCACTTGAACCACACAAAAATCGTCCAACCGTAATGGTCATTTGATTCACTAATGCTATTTAATTCGCCGATAACACAAACGTCTAGGAATGTTTTTATTCATATGCCAAAATCGTTGCATTAAATGCATGGTTACATCATTCTATAACTTAATTTCCAACATAACAAAAGAGTCATTTATGGAATTAAAACTTTTAGAAGTGATTTTGGCAATTAAAATATAAAGACGGTGACAGCTTGCGCGCGCGTGTATGGTGGACTTGGATTTGCCTAACCCATTGGTCTTCTATAGAATTGAGTCACTTTTGTAAACCCAAACTCTTTTAAACAAATTTGTTATATAAATTTACACCATTGTTTATTGTCACTTTATGTGAGACTCTTGCATTTCACGTCTTTTACATAATAATGAGTTTACATAATTAATGTATTTTTTAATCGTATTTTGAGCATCAAATTTTCATTTATTATAACTCCGATTTTGATAAATTAACCAATTTAATTGAGTAGATCCCAGTCAAAATTTTGCCAAAAAATCTCACAAAATAATATACTCTATATCTCACTTTATTCTAACGGGTTATTATATATTAAAAAAAAAAAGTTGGTGAATTGTTACAATTTTGTCAAAACTAGAATCCAAAAAAGGACAGCGTATAGGCACAAAAAATATATATATATATATATATATATATATTTATATATTAGCAGAGTCAGTGGCAGCGCATGTGAGCTTGACCCTGGTCCGCCTGTACGTTATCACAACCCAGCCATGCAAGTTTTGGTTGGTTCTGTGTCAGTGTCATTTGACCCGCTGTCGCGGCCGCACGTGCACGCCTGACACACCCATTCGTGCGAAAACAAGATTAGCATCAGAGATTGCTTTGGAATGCGTAAACAATATATTTATGTTACAAACATTAAATGTGTGTTGTTATTAAGTATTATTAATAATATCACGTGCGTGTGACTTTAATGTGAGTCAGAAACTCACACGTGTGTCAGAGGTCTCGTTTTATGTATCATTCGGTTAGACATCACACAAGACTCTTCTAGCGAACCATATTGTCCAAAAACTATCTATAGAGGCACAGAGCTAGGGTAAATATGTAGAACGTATTACATCAATACCCACTAAAAGTTTATTAAAAAGAGCTAAATTTTGAATATACTGTGAAAAAACCGATGGTTTTAGCTCCTTGACAAAAAAAAATATTCATAGCCTAACGCAAGTATATTCGATTTTCCTTGCCAAACTTTTTTATTTTTGTTTTTCATAAATATATATATATATATATATATATATATATATATATATTCTGTAGTCCTGTAAACATAATAAAATTATTATAAAACTAAATTTTTTCGTTAATTGTATATAATGACTGCATCATATCTGAATGATTGTTTACCCTTAAATAAAAAAGACTAATTATTTAATAATTCACAAATTTTAAATGACGTAATAACTTAAACATTCATTGGTTTAGGGGGGCTTAATAACTTAGAAATTCATAAATCGTCCAGATGATCGTTTTTTTAAGTAAAAAACTTGTCCTTTTGAAAAACTTTGACCTTCATAACTTTAAAGTAGTTAATTGATCTTAGTGAATCTCTATCAAAATTCTGAATCCTCTTCCCTCTAATCAAAATAATCTATCTCACTGTAATAAATAAATTGATGACATAATTTATTTTAATTAAAAAGACAAACAGAAAATCTGAATTCGGAAATTCAATTGTTTAACATTTGGACAAACATTACACACGGACACTTTTTTTTTTGCTCAAGCACACAGACACGTATAGATACACTGACTCGTATTTTCCTATCACCGTATAAATGGTACGTACTACGTAATGATTTTGCCATTGCCAACTAGAGATATATCTATTTTGGGATAAGCATTCCATAGGTACAATAAGACAAAATCCGGGGCTAGTATATATCAATGGAAAGCGATATTTCTGTTGGACAAAAACTTAAAACACGTCTAAGCTCATTCATTCGAACCAGCTTAAGTATATATACTAGTTATTCATTTGGATAGTGTGCGTGAGAGAGAGAGAGAGAGAGAGCATTTTTCCAATGGCTACAATTGATCAATCGACGGAAAACGATAACTCGAAGCCTACTTTTTCAATGATGAATTGCAATATCGAAACAATTATTGGTGACCATGTTTGCATTATTAATACTTTGTAAAAATAATATTCCCACAAATACATATATTATATACATATCTTTTCTTTTCTCTATCCAATCATGCGAAGTTTAACGGTAGAGATTTTAAGCGAACAATGGCCTACAATATATACAACTATACAATCAATTGCCGTAATTTGAATTGCTCTGAAATATATATCCAGATCCATGAGTAGTATGATTGACTGATTAGCTGTATAGATGAGACGTTCACTATTGAATCGGTATTAATATTATCACTTTCAGTTTCATATAATATTGTCTTTTAGGGAAAAAGAAAAAAAAAATATGTGCTAGAAAAATGTGAGCTTTCTAGTAATAGTGAAGAAAAAAAAACGAGACACCAAATTCTAAATTGTTGATCGTATACTATCTTCTATGAAATTGGGTGTTAGATATATTTTGTTAGTGTTGTGGTTTTTAAATTAAATATTGAAAATGAAAAAAGGACAAATATAAATAGAATATATATCAATAAATGAACTATATAAAAACAAAAAAAATCGAATAATTAAGCACCTAAAATAACTTGATTGAGAGTTTCGTTTTATTTAGTTTCCATCTCCCCTAGAGCTCTAGAGTCCAATCACCTGTGCTCTTCGACTTATGTGAAGACCTCAAAATCGCAACAATCTGCAATAATTTTTTTTTTTTTTTGCAATGTGTTAAATCTTGACATTTTTTTGGTAACTCATGATTCTTAGAGTGTATGTGCTCGTGTGATATATTTTCACCTTCTTTTAGAAAGTTTTAATTTTCTTTTGAGCTTATCTTTAATTTTAGCATCTCTTAGATCGTTTTTTAAATTTCTTTCGTAAGTGTAGAAATAAAGATAAAAGAGTCGGAAATTAGAGAGAGTGTTCCGAGACTTTGAATGTTATTTTTATGTCATTGATATGAAATTGTATCACCTATTTATACATATGTTGGATACATTAGAAAAGACTAGATACATGAGAATGTAATAAATAAATGTAATAATTACGTCTAGGAAATAGAGAATAATAAGTATTACACAGAGAACAAGACATAGAAAATAGAATAAAATAAATGCAACACTTTTCCCAAGTGAGATGAGTTCCAAGAAGCGAAGGTTCCCGAGACACGCCTGTCAGGAGGAAAGACGAAGTGACGGCGTGACGAGGTGAAGCTTAGGTGAGGTGACTTAGGCGAGGTGACAGGCTAGCGAGGTGATGAAGTGAAAAGGGAGAGCGAACTGCCGAGCTAGATTTCAACACTAAGTGTAGTACTTTCATCATTTCTAATCGCTTACCGAAGTAAAACACTAAAAAATCAACTACGTACTTAACTTGTCTCCAATCGTGGACGGAGGTAGCTTGGGCTCATCAGAAGCTCAAACCATCCATCAATTTTTTTTCTTACATTTTTCATCATAATTTTTTTCTTAACATTTTAACTCTCTAAAATTTATGAATGAGTCCCCTTTTAAAAAATTCATTTCTTAAGTTAGGAGTCACGTTCCGTCTCTGTCTCCGGTCATACTTTTATTCATATCATTCATATATATTATAAGGTTCCTCTATTTTTTGCGTTCGAAACTATGATCTTGAACTTTTAACTTAATTAAAGTGAAATGAATCCCTTTGGTCCCCTTTATAGGAAATGAATTGGAAGATTTGATAAGATTATGTGGTCCTTATTTAGATATTTTATTTATAGAAGAGATGCAGTGTAATTTTAACACCGCATTGAGACCGACGGACAAGGAAAAATCAATTATAATAGGGGACCTCAAAAATTAATTGATCAATTTCATTTTTGTCAATTCGATCTATCGTTATTCACATGGTTCACAAAACCTATCAATTTATACATGAGACTGAGGAGAGAGAACAATAGTTACCCGGAGTAAAGACAAGTAAATTCTAATTTATTGCCTCTCAAGTTTTTAACCACATTGGAATTTCAAAATTATATGTGTCGGCAAGAGCGCCTATGAGTAAAAGCTTGTAAATCATATATTTATAGAAATCTTACACAAAAAGTAATTATATAAAACCAGTATAAAATAGTTGTTATATGAAGATCTCAACATCTGTCAGATGATCTCACTAATGCATTTAATGTCATATTCTTTTCATATTTTTCTTGCTCTTAATTTTTCCAAAGTTTTCTAAGTAATAAATAAAATGAAAAAATTGTATATAAATTATATTGGATATATTTAAATTTTTTATTACTCTTTTACTAAATTTTAAACGAAATTCTAAATATTTCACAATTCTATTTACACGCAACGATCCATACAATAATGCAATGTAATTTTGTTATTGCGTGGTAAAAGTCGATTACATTTCGTATGCAAATAATTGTGAATTTGATTCCAATGGTTTTAGCTTTGAAACAGTGGGTGAAGTGAAGCACGGACCCGTACCAAATATGGATTCGTTAAGATTGGTGGGACAACGTTTTTGATGGACCATCAAATAATTATATATATATATATATATATGATATATAGTTATATGGGAATTATTTAGTGTGGTTCATCTTCACTTGTGGTATTGCAAATTGGGATGTTATATAGCGACTAATCATGCCAAATAGCATATATATGGTTAGTTGGGTACAGGTACCTGAAAAAGGACATTACATACAATGAATATACAAATGTCTATTTATGTATTCTATATATGTATGAGCGTATTATTACTTTTATTAAAGATATATATGGACAATAACGTCGCAGTCGTCAATTTAAATAATGTTTGGGAGTAATTTTTCTAATACTGTGATTTTATTATAAGATTTTCAGTGATAATTGAACGGTCTTGGTCAACTAAAAATAATGAGTTTATAAACAATTAAAGCTGTAAAATTAGTGAATTAGCTAAACTGTACAATAACAGAAATACGCAAATATCGCAATTAATAAATTTTTAGAATTTTCACGATCTGTCAGTGTTAAAAAAAATTATTTACAGTATCAAATTTAGAATATTATACTAAATAAAATAAATAATATTAATCAGTTTGATAAAATAATTAAAACTTTTACTATTTAAGTAATCAATTAATTTTAAAGGACTATTTTATAATTCGCAGGAGAATATTGGGTTCCGCACTGGAGATAGGCCTAGTGCAGGAAGAAAGAAAGACGAATAATATTGTAAATAGACAATTTGTAATGAGAACTCGTGAAAGGCAAGACTTTTGATTTAATGTTTTCATTTTTCTCAATAAGTTAGTGGAAATTGATTATCTGGATGCACAAAAAAGAGTTGAATTTTAGGAGCAACATAGTACCAAGAAGAAGACTTTATAGAGAGAGAGAATTCAAAGTCAATATATAGCTTGAGTACGTGTGTAGAAAAATAATCAGTAGCTTGAGGAAATCAATGAAACAGTATTATACCCAGCAATCATAAGACAAAGCATTTCGGTCGAACTACGAATTTGCGAAGGGAATTTATATGTTGATAGGTGTATAATAAATAGGGTGTCGTAGATCTCGAGGCTAAGAGTAATTAATTAGGGAATATTAG
This sequence comes from Urtica dioica subsp. dioica, assembly GCF_054948205.1. Taxonomy (NCBI): domain Eukaryota; kingdom Viridiplantae; phylum Streptophyta; class Magnoliopsida; order Rosales; family Urticaceae; genus Urtica; species Urtica dioica. Next base: position 16,568,728 of record NC_142767.1, read on the forward strand.
CGTTGGCATTGGAGAGAATTAAAGGTCTGATTCCCATAACCCAACATATGCATATCAGTGCTTTGAATGCATCGCAATCCACATTCTCAAGCATATATATATCACCAAATCTATCGTACTTTTTTCGAGATCTCGGATATTCTGGGGCTACTAATAAAATTATTCTTAAAATCACTCAGCCAACTCATTTAGAAAATAGTTAATCCAAAACCTATAGTATAGCTTAATTTACTTTTAGGAGGAATGGCCACTTAATTTAATCGCTATTGACATATTTTTTTAATGTTTACATACGTGTTTAATATTTACATGAAACGAAAAGAAATCAGGAGCGCAAAATAAATTGCTGGCGAAAATAAATTACGTATAAATCAAGCACATGACTAAGTGGAGCGAGAATTTTTACAACCTATTATGGATCGTATAGGCTTGTTTGAAGTGGATTACCTGGTAGTAATTTAAACTATATCCGCCGAACATAGTTATTCAAGATTGAATGGTTTATTTGACTTTAAAGTCTGCAGAAAAATAAGACATTAAAAATGTAATAAGATTATGAAATAAATAAATAAAAGAAAGCGTTGCAAGTCATGAGCTCAATGCCTACTTCAAAAATGACTAAAAGTTTGTGGGTGTCAATCCACAAACTATGAAAATATAAGAATAAATAACAATATGGGATGTTTTCATTCAGATAACTAGCTACAATTACCACCTATTACTCGAGTCTTATATTTGCGTTATTTCTATAGTATATTTGTCTATGCTTAAAGATGAATTTTCTAACATCCTTTTTTGTATGGAATTTTTTTGGCTAAACAATTCTTATTATAATTTTGTATCTCAAGAAATTAAATCAACACACTCAGAATTCTCGTTCGTATTAAAGTTATATCATAAATTCAACTTTCCTCGATAAATTATCATAGATTTTCAATCAACACATAAAAATACTTTATTATGGAAATTGGTTTAAAAGGTATAGAGTAAAAGAAAGGTGATCTAGAATAACATGTTACATAATTGGATATGACTATGTAAAATATCATGATTTCGAAAAAGAAAGAAAAAAAAATTAATAAATTTATGAGAACACCACCAACTTGGATGATTACCTTATCGAAAAGACTCTACTACAAATATATAGATATTGTGAGAACGAAATTAAAAAGAAAAAAACCTTGTGGGTACTTCTAAGAGATAATAATTTTATGGGGTTGTCTAGTGGGTAGAGAGCTTGAGTGGCCCTTTATGGGGACCATGTGGTAGAACATGCTATCATAACCTCATATTCTTATTTCCCAAACCATTATATATCATTGCATCATATACTAGTTATCATTATTTATATACACGTGGTCGGTTTTCGTGTTTTCTTTAAAATATTTATATATCTTCTTATATTTTTGGGGAATTTACGCGAATAATAGCAAACGAATGAGTCTTACCATATTTAGCCAAAAACTCAAAATTTGACACATATAATACCTAGCATAATGTGCAAAGACTATTATACCCTTATTATTCATTCAAACTCAACCTAACCCATTTAACCCATTCATCTTTTTTATTAAAAAACATATATCGCTCGTCGAAAAACTTTCTGCTAAAAAAACCTCTGCTCAAACCTATGCTAAAAAAACCCTCTGCTAAAAAAACTCTTTCTCGCTCAACCCTCTCGACGCCGTCAACCACCACAACCCATTTACGCTGTCAAACCCATTTACCCGTCAAACCCATTTCTCGCACCCTTTAAAAAAACTGTAAACCCTCAAACCCATTTCTCGCGCCACCGCCAAGAGTCTGTCATTCTCTCTGTATATCTTCTCGCCGAAACTCAAGACTCTCTTACATGTCGTCTTTTTCCTCTTCTCTCATTCTCTCTGTATTTCTTCTCTTCGCTTCAGGGTTTTTATTGATGTTTTGGATTTTTCTAGGGTTAGTATTTTTGTGTGATTTCGAGTGTGTGTTCGTCTGGGTTGATTGGGGTAAGGCTTTTGTATGATTTCGAGTGTGACGGTCTGGAAATGGTTGATTGGGTTAGGGCTATGTGCCTCTGAATTTTTTTTTTTTTTTTTTTTCTGGTTTTGTTCACACAGAGTATTAAATTGGGACTGTGCAAGAATGGGTTGATAATGGTAAGTAGGTACATATGGAAAGAGGGGTGTTGGGATTTTTGTATGTGAACCATTAAAGTTGGTGTTAAATAGCTTTGTGATATGATATCGTGTGCTTATTTTATGCCCATTCGTTTTCATGAAAAAAAGGATAAGATACTTCATTCAACTTCTCTAATTTGTTTAATATCTGTTGGTGATGATAATGAACTTAACTTGTAGACATAATAGAATCTACTTGATGATTGAGATTAGAATCTGAGTGTTGTTAGTTACTATTAGAATCTGATTTCTGTATTGGAGATGTTTGTAGATATATTTTAGTGTTTCTCACATGTTATGGTTCTTTTGACTTGATTTCTTTTAGGTTTTATCTTCAATGACGAAGCTGAACGAAACCAAGGTTAAGGAGGCCTCAATAAGTGTTCGAAAAAGTCCTAGGAACACGAACGGTTGGTTGTCTGATCAGGTATTAATGTGTGAGTAATTTTTAAAATAACTCATGTTTTCAGTTCAGTTCGTGACAGATGTGTCACGAAGTCAGTTCACTTCGTGACAGATGTGTCACGGAGTGAGTTCAGTCCGTGACACATCTGTCACGAAGTCAGTTCACTATTTGTTCAGTCCGTTTACCATGTGTCCTTAATTTCACTTTCTTAGGCACACATTTTAATTTACGCATGTTTTTTATGTTCTTTCAGGAATGATTGTGGCATGTTTTTTTATCAAGACTGTCGAGTTTTTGGCGCACGACCTTCCGTTGTCTGACTTGAAGCAATAGGACATGAAAATGTACCGACGGAAGCTGACCATCGAATTATACCAACTCGGAGCGCTAAAATTACACACACGTGGGATGACGAACGTTGAGGCAACTTAAAATTATTTTTGTATATGTGTTTTTTTTATTGTACGTGTATGTTTAGGCATTAATGTATGTATTTATAACTTTATGTATTGTCTTGAAATCAAATAATTAGTTTATAAATTTATATTTTTTCGAAATCAATTTACATTTATTTATCAATAGTATCAAATAAAAGTACTAATGTCATCCAAACCAATAGTATCATTGATGAAAGCATCCGGACTTGGTAAGTCTTATTCACATGACTCGGATATAGGACTCGGCATGTTTGGAATGATCCTGCTTCGATTGCAAGCGAATCCACTCCCGCTTGTGTTTGGTGTTGGAGTGGATCCAACACGTGGAAAAAAGGTTGCATCCGCTGTTTTATCCGGATGAACAACCGGACTAATCTCAATTACAAGATTCAACTTCGCCCGGTCAGGTTCGTTCTTCCTCAAGTACAAATGACATCGCAAACTTTCATTGTCGTCTATGATTGGCGGTATGAGGCCGTCAGCTTCATATTTGATGTTGATTGAATACGTTGCAGGGGTCAAGTTCAACCGATCGTATAATGTCTCCATAAAACTTGGGTAGTTCAAGTTGGTAGGAAGTAAAAGCGTAAGAGTACCACCCTCTTGATATACGCCCGGTTGTACCCACTTCCCGCTATGCTTAGCATATAAACATATTTCTGCCATCGCTGTATACGTTCGGTCATATTATATATAAGTATTAAAAAACGGTAATTAACATTGGAAAACATACAGTTCGTGACACAATGTCACGAACTGGATCCAGTCTGTGACACTGTGTCACGAACTGCATCATGTCCGTGACACTGTAAATTCACTCCGTGACATCCTGAAAAAATCGAAAATTCAACCAAAAACACCATTTTTGACAAACAAATCACACCCAAACGCAATGAAACCTATTTCAACATAAATCAAAACAAATAAACATGTTCTTATAGGCTAAAAATAAGAAGAACTTACCAAAATTTGTTTGAAGAATTTTAGATCTTTGATTTGAACGAAGATGAGCTTGGATCTTTAATATTGAACAACCACTTTTGATTTTCAGAAAACAAACTTCAAGCTTGGGTTTTAGATAAATTTATTATTATTACATTGAGAGTTGGGTTTCAAATGGGTTTCATAGGAAGAAGAAGAGATTCCGGCGACGACGTGTGCAGATTTCGGCGAGGAAGAAGAAGAAAAACATTGGGTTTCAAATGGGTTTCAGAGGAAGAAGAAGGAAAACAAAATACCATCTCAATTTTGTTAGAGCTTTTTTTTAGCGTGAGAAGCTCCTGACTGATGTGTTGTTGAGTGTATATTAAATAGGGTTGGGGTAGTTGGGTCAACATATATTTCTCTCACCTAACTCTAGTATTAGTTTTATCAATATTTGAGTTTTGGGCTAAATATGATAAGACTCGTTCATTTGGTATTATTGGTGTCAATTCCCCTCTTATTTTATCAAATATATGGATGTACCAATTGCAGCGATTCATTACTCTCATCTTGGTTGAGAGAGACTTGAGATAGAGAGATTATAATAGAGTTGAGATATGAACATATGTTTTCTTACGTGCTAATGATGACAAATATGTAAAAGATATGCAAACAAGTAGGCTTACCGAAAAGCTAATCCTTGAGAGGAAAAAAAAAAACGAAAAAGCTAATAGTTTGCATGTTATACGAAGCGAGCAGCTAGCTTAAGATTCTCTTATATGAAATTGGACTAAACCTACTATCTTTATTAGCCATAAAGATTCATATATTTTACTTTCGTTTTAAAGCGGAGATGATCAACTCTAGATCATCTGAAGCGCAAAACATTTCACCAATCACCATAAATGAGTGCAGTTATTTTTTCTGTTTGTGCTGCTTTTTATATATAAAAATATAATACCAATATATAAATACATACATATGAACTTCCAATGAAAATACAATTTTTATTTTTAAACTTTTTAATAAAGTATTTATAAATACATAATATGTTTGGTCACGTGATTTAAACCTCGGGGGAAAAAATACACATATAATAGTAATTAAAGATAAGTATACAACAAATTCAGGAGATAGCATGGCTAAAAGGAAACGAATAAATTAAATTAATTAAGGATGTAATTGTAAACTATTATAATCAATATTTAGTCCAACAAGCTAATACTCTTTTGGAATCTGTTTATTGGTTAAATATAATAAGTGTGACTTGGGCCCTTATAATGTAATAGATTTTGTATTGATCAATCGAATTACGAGAAAATCTTATCTTCATTATTTGTGAAAGTCACGATACACACACACACTATATATATATATATATATATATATATATATATATATATATATATATATATATATATATATATATATATATATATATATTATATTCAAATTCGAACAACTATCAATTACAATATCTAAATATCACAATGAAGTTAACCATAGTAGTTAGATGTTTGTTTAACTAGGGTATCTAATCCAATCAGATTAGAGTCGTCAAAATCACTCATAACTCTAAATCTGTCGCATACCTCTAATTTATGAGCCTCATATATAAATCAAACTATTTTCATCATTCGATCGTTTATAAAAGTATGGAAAATTTATGCCAACTTAAAACATACTTCAATTTTCATATTTCACTTATATATTCAAAACATTCATTATTTCATTAGTAACCGTTTTTTTTTTGGACAAAAATATCCTAATATTTCAAAAATTAGTCGACAATTATTGGAATATGATCACTAATTATTAAATTTTGGTCAACAACTATTTAAATCTAATTAACTCTTTTTGAAATTTGATTACCTGTTATTGGAATCTGGCTAACTGTTACTGAAATCTGGTTAAAAGTTCTTGAAATCTGCTCAATGCTTATTGAAATATGGTCATTACTATTGAAATCTAATTAACTGTTATTAAAATCTAGTCATCAACTATTAAAATCTGGTTAACTTTTATTAAAATTTGATTAATTTTGTTGTTAAAAGCGATTATTTATATAAAAATAGAAAATTCAGCAACTAATATTAAAAAAAGTTACGAAAATGGTTATTTTTAATTATTTTCGCATAAGTATGCATATATATATATATATATGCGTGATTATTGACTATAAGCCACAATTTTCTGGTACCCCACAAGTATTAATATTCAAATTGATAGACAGCAACTTGCCAACCTATAAATATATTCCCCACAACCAAAATATATGAAACGAAAAATCCAAATGTATGTATAGCGTATTGATGTTTAGTAAGAACATATTTTTACACTAAGATGGGTCATGACTGGGATTTATAGTAGTGAACATCAATAAAACAATTCACATATATATAAGTAGTAAATTATACGACTTCCCATCAAAGAGTCCAAAAAGACCAAAATAACTAAAAATTGTACTCTGCAAGGCCACAAAGAAGGAAAATAACGGAATAATAACGTTCTGCCATAAGTTAGAGCGCGATGACGTCGAACAAATATCCACTTGGAAGCGAACATAAAAAAAATAGATAAAATTTGGTTTTCCGAGTTAGAAAATGAAAAATCAAATGTATGTATTGATGTTTTATAAGAAAATGTGTTTACCCTAGGATGGATCATTATTGGGTTTTATAGGAGCGAACATCAATAAAAACATATTAGAAATATGAAAGTAGTACATAATGAAATTCTATTTAGACAGAGTTATGATGTCGCACACAATGTAGAATTAGTGTGTGCGACAAATTGTTTTGATACAATAGATCCATAAATAAATATACAGTGCATAAATAAAATGATACAAGATGTGGTAACTCAGCTCAGTGAAATGTCATACTCTGAAGAGCAGTGTGCCTAGTAGAAAGGAAATTCATTACATGAAAAGTAGTAAAAGTACAAAAATGGACTTATACGAACAATCTCTGCTTCAATGCCCTTTTCCTAATAGTACACGTGAATTTCAACTCAGGTTCTCCCTCATTTTGAGCTCTCCTCACTTCCACTCTCAAATAGTCTCTCGTGTGCTTGGTGGATCTCAATATCAACGCACGTGAACAAGCAACCACGTAATTACAGAACCCATAATAATTCCCTCACACTCAATGGATCAATAGATGTATTTAGAGAATTACACCACAAACATCACAAATTCAGTTTTCCAGTCTGCAGATCGTGCACGTCTAAAAACCCTAAAAGTGTGAATGAATGCGTGAGAACTAATAAGGGTGAAGAACACGGCTGTTATAGTAGTCAACATCTCTGGAAGTCTATTTATGGTTTCCTTACCCATAAACACGAAGCGAACCAATGTAAAAAGCTTTCGCGAATCGTTCTGGCAAAACAGGAAACTTGCCAGAAAAACAGTTATGCGTAGAAGGAAAAATTTGTCAGCACATTATACAACAAGTTGCACGACATTTTTTCAAACGAGCTTGCAGTAAAAAATAATCTAATAACAAACGTATAAACAAATAACAAGCAAATTATAGATTTCTCATTGAAAAGCCAAAACATAGGAACCAATAACTGATAATTTCAATTTATAAAAGTTATTTGAACAAATTATATGTGTTTAGAGCAACATAAGAACATGTCTAATAAATGTTGTTGGAACAAAATATATGGATTTAGATCAACTTATGAAAATGTCTAACAAGGCACACAAAAAAACGTTGTTCCCTCCGCCAAACTAATTTGTGGACACCATAAGAGGAATTGTGCAAAATTTTACCATGGGATCACTCATAAAGCAAAATAGAATTTACTAAACGTGATGACATTGATTTTGAGTCGTTAAGAATCTTTCAAATGTGCTCTTCGAGTCCCCAATCCCTAGAACAATTCTTCGTGAATACCTAAAGAATACTAAACAACCATGAAATGAAGAATAAATGCTATAATGATCTCAACGTATGTTCGTGGGAGATTTTTTTTTATTGTGAACATTGATGACTTGAAATCAAATTTTTTAGCTATCAAAGCTCCATCATGAACTCGGCCAATAAGGGGAGAGATAAATATAGGAGAGCCCGACCTAGCCTAAAAGATATAAACTTATTTTCTCTCTCCTTGAAATCAGTGTCATGGTTGGCATCATTCTCCAAACCGACTCCTCTCTTTTTTCATGCTTCCACTGTCGCTGATTTTTTTGTTCAACCACTGGCTTCTTGTTATTCCCGATTGTGAGATATTCAGCTTTATCTCATCTCGCTGGCTGAAGTGACTAAAGCTTACGTGGCAACATCAAGAGGAGTCTGGTAAAGATCAACGGCTGAGCTTCGTCCCTCCTTTGTATATATGTTGTTTTGTTAGCGTTAGTGATAGTTAGTTGAAATCAGTTGTAATCTTCTTTATCTCTTGTATTTTCTCTGTAAACTGTTCAAGAAGGATATTGAGAGTCTGAGAGGTTGAGCGATCTGTAAGGCTAGGTTCTCTGCGATTGGTCGCGGTACTCGTTTGATTCTGGCGAAGCCTTTGTTGTGCTGATTGAGAAAAGAGAAAGGAAGTGTACTGTGGAAGTGTTGATCGGAGAATTGAATAAGAAAAGCAGACTGAACATCCGGTTGAGGAGTTCCGGGGATTAGGCTATAGTGGCTGAACCTCGTTAACAAATCTTGTGTCTTTGTTTCTTTTTCTATTCTTTTCTGTTAATCTTTGCGATTCTGAATTTATGAATTTTGTGTTTTAAGGTTCGATTCTTAACACCGACCGAGGGTGTTGCGATGCAATTCAACCTCATAAACTCTCCGCCTCGCCGTTTGGCCATAGGATCAAGCCTTGAGCTTCGACCTGTTGTGTTATTAGAAGTTTCTTTAACATCTTTAGTCTTAACAGTTGAAAAGAAATACCTCACAAACCACAAGCACCAAGAACAATAATTGAAAACTAAGAATTCAATTACTGGAGAAGAGGTCGCTTTATCTCCTGATGGACCCTCAAACAATGAGTTTGGTGCTATCTCTCTCTCTCTCTCTCTCTCTCTCTCTCTCTATATATATATATATATGCATATATATATATATATGAGTTCTTTGTTTATATATTTTGTTTTTTCTTTTACAAATTGTAATTTTTTTTTACATATTATAATCAATGATTAGTTAATTGTAAGGAAATGTTATTTAATTTTTTTTTTTAAGTTGAGCCCGCCACATGTATTTTGTAATGGTCGTGGTACTAATGGTGCAACTAAAAGGTATCAACATATATGTTGCCACCGAAAAAACAAAAATAAGTATATAATTATGAAAATGACAAAATATTAGATATTTATGTGGTCATTTCCTCGGTATATTTTCATGTTGGGACACGCCTGTGATCATACATCGATCTGAGTCAAAAAATTACTTTAAATTTTTGTAATCTAAAACACTGGTGTCTAAATATCTTTCTACACATTATTTTTCTAATTTTGTTTATTAATGTTCTTCACTCGAGTAACAATTATAAGTACATTATAGGAAACTTGAGAAACTAAGGTTCTTGAGACACTACCTCGAGGACTAAAATATGTTTAATGCATAAGTTTACTAATGTGAGTGTACAAAATTACCCTTTTATTTTTTAAGGTTATATGTTATTTTCTAAATTTTTGAAGATGTAGTATGTTTTTCAAAGTTTTGCATGTAATTTCTTTTAATATAATTTTTTGAATTTTTAACATGCGAGGGAAACAATCACTCCAAAAGGAGCTGGTTGTGCCAGAAAATTAATTGAACAAAAATCATCATAAAAAAATAAAATTAACCTTAAAAAATTAATGAAAAAACTATGCTAAAATTTTGAAAATCAAATCAACCCCCACTGTTTTTGTATAAACATATCTTCATCGTTTGTCTATATTTTTTTTGTTGCACTTTTTGGTAATTAAAGACTGGTTAAGATGATGCACTTCAGGTATGCTGGGCTTCATAAAATTATGAACATGAATCACAATATTAGAAAAATGTTCATTATTGCACTCGTTGATTACTAAGAATAATAGCCTTCTCTGACTTGTTGGTCGTTATTGCGAATGTCACAGCCCAAGAAAATGTTGGTGATGTTTGGATGACTGGTACACATATATAACGGTCTAACAAATGCATTTGATATAACGGTCTAACAAGATTAAACAGATATTGATTCAATCTTTGAGATTCATGCAAAGTATAAATGAAGAGACACCAAAGAGTCATCATCTAGAGCGGCGCGTGCTAAGAATACGAAATTGAAAGATAATAAAAATAATGATCAACAATTATTTATAAAATTAAGAGTTAGACGTATAAAATGATACTTAACACAGTCTTAATATTTGAGTAACAGCGCGCTGATGAACATAGGTTAATCGAAGTGCATGTGATCTCAACCATATTGTACGGTTCTCATATTTTGTATTTTCATAATTTTCAAGCGGCTAATACCTAATACCTATAAAAGATGTTGTTAGGACTCAATTATCAAGGCTGGCCATATTTTAATGCAATGGAACTGTTTAATCATTCTATAATAAATATGTCTGAATGAGAAGTCTAATTCTTTGTTTTTCTTTTTCTTTAATGAAGCAACCGTGACAAGGTCATACTCATATATGTAGTCAATGTTTCTAATAAATAAATTGTATTTTTATTAGTACACACATACATGCTGATTTCTTACTTAACAAGATTAATATCCGACAAAGTTTCCTTTTATAAAAAAAATAAGATTAATATCCTCTCTCTAACAGTGTTCGTCATCATCCTTATTCTCTTAGCTACCAAACTAACTAAACGCCAATAAGTGAAAATGTGACAAGTCTCTCTAATAAAATACACTCCATTAACTAACCTCCTAATAAAATTCCATCCATACTAATAATGCTAAGCACATACATTGGATCAGATTAGATTGTCCAAATCCGCTCCAATCCAACGGCTCAAAACCCCTCAAACTCTCACAGATTCACTTTTCTCACAAACGCTAACAAGCTCTCCCTTTCCAAACCCACATCACTCACAAGTCTTTATCTTCAGAGAGAAAAACAGAAAGAAAGGAAAAAAAAGAAACAAAACAAAACTCATTTCAAGTTTTCAACTAGAACTCAACCAAAAAAATATATAAAAAAATAAAATAAAATAAAACTTGTCAGATACGAAAATATCCGACATTAATTTTCCCGTCCTCTCTCTCCATCAGATTCTCACCCAGATCCTCCCTCGTGTGCTCTCTCTCTCTCTCTCATATAAACAATATATATACACACATATACATACACATATACACACACATAAACACCTCTCTCTCTCTCTCTGAGAAACCACAAAAATGACGATAGACACGGCAACAATACTGTTGACAACAATAGTGTCGTTGGCCGCGCTGGGAATAATGATCCGGCGGCGGAGAAGAACCCGAAAGCTTCCTCCGGGAAGCATGGGACTCCCGATCATCGGAGAGACCCTGCAACTGATCGCGGCGTACAAGACGGAGAATCCAGAACCGTTCATCGACGAGAGAATCGCCAAGTTCGGGACGATCTTCACGACGCACGTGTTCGGAGAGCCGACGGTGTTCTCGGCGGAGGCGGAGACGAACAGGTTCATACTCCAGAACGAAGGGAAGCTGTTCGAGTCGAGCTACCCGGCGTCGATTTCGAACCTGCTCGGAAAACACTCTCTGCTTCTCATGACTGGTTCGCTCCACAAACGCATGCATTCTCTCACAACCTCTTTCGCCAACTCGGCCATCATTCGGACTCATCTTCTTCCTGATATTGACCGACTTATTCGCCTCACTCTTCTCTCTTGGCCCTCTCATAACGGACTTCCTGTGTTTCTCATGGACGAGGCCAAAAAGGTCATTCCCTCTCTCTATTTTATATAAAGTTTGTTAGTTTATCACAACTTCACAACAATAGTGTTACATGTTACTCAGAAAATTACTATTCTTGAGTTGATTGCAAGTAAACGGATGAAAAAAATACACTCTCTCTCTCTCTCTCTCTCTCTCTCTCTCTCTTGCCTTTATCACAAATATTATTGAAAAAATTATTATTCTTGAGTCGTTATCGGATGAAAGAGGGAATACCATTTTTTTTTGGGTAATAGTTTTTAGTATAATCTTGTTCTAGTCATGTGTAATATATATTTCTAACTAATTTTTTTTTTGTAATAGTTTTACTCTCGATCATCGGATGAAACAGCATGTATAATATATATATTTCTAACTAGTCGTGTTTTTTTTTTTTTGAATTTCTCTTTCTCAATGATTAAGAGCATATGTTGACATTCTATTATATAACGTTACCATTACACTTGGAAGGTTTTTTTTTTTAAGAATATATATATATAGTGGGCGAGATGTTAGCAAGTGATATAAAAAAAATCATGTTTTATATATAAAACTAAAAATAAATTTATTTACTAGATGGGGGCCGGTTTAGTTCTTACTTCTAAGTAAGAAGACTTAAGATATTCTAACCTTTGATTTCAGAAGTAGTTTTGTTTTGTAATGATAAAGAGTATAAGAGAGAGAAAAAAAAATCGAGAATCGTTTGTTACTAATAATTTATATCCAAAAGTTATTCGTTTATTTTTTTTTATATATTTAAATAATATATAACGACAATTATACACGTAGCGAGTTGATGTGACAAAATATAAATATATATATATATATATATATATATATATATATATATATATTCTACATTGCTGTTTTGATCGAGTTTTTTTTAGTGTTAATCTTCTTCATTTTATTTCCCCTTGGCCTGGATTTAAATATTTTATTTGTTAACAATGATGTGTCTGTGTGTGTGGATTAGTCAATGTTAGTATTTTGTTGATATATATAGATATTGTTGGATTTGGGTGGTGTTGTGTAATAAATAAAGGAATTGTTGGTGAGTCAGACTCCACGGCGGTGCGAGTGGGTGGCATAAATACATGCATAATTACCATGTTACGACATTGATGCATATATATCCATCTCAAGCTATTAAATTATTACACTAAACTGTATATTATATCTTATGTAATATCATATTCACAACAACTCAACACGGGTATAATAATCATGTTATTCTCCTTTCTCCATCAATTATTATTCCTTTCCTTTTTCTTTTCCCTTCCCTTCCCTTCAAATCAAACTCTATTAATTTATTCTATGGTTTGGTGATTAATATTTTTTTTTTGTTTTTTTGTGGTAAAGATAACATTTGAGCTAGCCGTGAAACAGCTCATGAGCTTTGATCCGGGAGAGTGGACCGAGTCACTGAGGAAAGAGTACCTTTTAGTCATTGAAGGCTTTTTTACCGTTCCTTTCCCTCTCTTTTCCACCACTTACTGCCGAGCAATCAAAGTAAAAAAAATTACCTTTTATTTTACTGGACTACAATACGTCACACATGTTAAGTAGTAGAGTTTGATTATTTGATCTTGTTTTATAGGCGAGGAAAAAAGTGGCTGAAGCGTTGGGGTTGATAGTGAGGCAAAGAAGGAAAGAGAGCGAGTCCGGAGAGGTGAAAAACGACATGTTGGGTGCTCTTTTGGCGGGAAACGATGGATTCTCCGACGAACAAATTGTTGACTTTTTGTTGGCTTTGCTCGTCGCTGGCTACGAGACGACTTCAACGATCATGACTCTCGCAGTCAAATTCCTCACCGAGACACCTCTTGCTCTTGCTCAACTCAAGGTAAATTTAATTCACGTTTTCTATTATGAGGGAAAAAGTGGTTTAATTTCTTTATTTTTATTGTAATTGTCGATTTACAATACCTATGACTAACGAACGAATATGGACCATTAATTAAAAATAAATAGGAAGAAATAATCTAGTGACATTTAAAAAAAATTAATTCAATTGTGAATTGTGATAGTTCATTTTTATAATTATAATTATTATTATTATTATTATTATTATTATCATTATTATTGATAAGGGAAAATGATATATTTACTCGTTTATTTATTTTTAAATAATTTGTTTATAGTGTGATATATAGACCCACCATCATGTTAGGGTTCCTTAGGAACCTCATTTTCGTTATCTAAAAATTCTCGGCCGTATATAAAATAGGTATTTGACATATGAGTTTAAAGGAACCAAAAGAAGAGAAAAAAACAAACCCTACTTATTGATGTTCCACGTTCGTGCACATGCAACATCATTTCTTTTCCTTTTCGCCCTCTTTATTATTTCCCTTCTTTGCCTCTCATTTAATTCAAGTGATGTCATAATGTGGTCACTCAGTAGGTTTACAAGAAGCAAACACTATATATTATACGCTTTTGTGTTCCTCATAGAAAAATGTGACCTTGTGAAGTTGGTATCGATTCATACATACGCATGTGTAAATGCTTTAAAAAGCATCTGTTTTTTTTATTTAACTTCTATAAAATAAAATTTTAAGAAAATGTTTCCGTTTTGTTATACGTCAATCGATCTATTGGCCTAAGAATTCTATGGTAAGGTGGTCAAAAGTGGTGTAGGAATAGAGCAAAAACAGAAAAAGTAAATAGGAAAGTACAGAGCAGGAAAGTCAAAGTACAGTAAAGGTTTTATTATTATTATTATTATTTATTAATATTGTTTTGTTTTGGTGTTGTGTGAGAAAACCAACGGACAATATAATGCCTGTCCTCTGTAACTCTTTTCTTCTTATTTCGAAACTGCACGCTTTCCTTAAAGCTGTCTCTGTTTCCTCTTTCTTTCTTACACCTTAGACTTTTTTTTCACACTTTTTGCTTTTTTTTTTACGTTGTTGAAATGACTGAAGCACCCCTGAGTCAGAGCCCACGGGTGGTTGGGAATCGTGTGGTTATGATTTCTAGGTCGGATAATAGATCCAACGGTTGGGAGTGGCTCAGATTGTTAGCCTGTTTGAAAATAATTATTATGTCATAAACATGTTGTGGTAAAATATTACAATTTATTTACAACTACAAGGTTGTCATATATTGACAAAAATGGGTATTTTGTGATGCAGTATTAGTGTTCTTTCAAAAAAAGGGTATTGGTGTCTTACTTTAGTGATAGGAATAAATAAATAAATGAATATATAAAGGTTATGAGAAGAAAAATAGAAAGTATGATTTCTTTTTTCTTGGTGATAAGTTCCTTTATTTTTTAATCAATCAAGCTTTTGGTTATGTGGGACCATTTTTTGTTAAGGCCTCACATGGGATATGGTCCACTGTTCAAATAATGGGCTGTCAAGGCCCATGTATTTTTTTATTTTTTTTTGGATGACCCTATTTTTGCATTTCATTTTTTTGTGATAAAAAAAACGTGCACATAATTGAATCACTAGTTCTTAAAATAGCGAGGATTATTTTTTATTTTGTATGATTTTTTAAGTATCTCAAATTAGCTTTTACGTCTAAAGTGAAAACACCAAATTTGTTGTTATAATTTGTAATTTATTTTTGCTTGGTTCACAGGAGGAACATGATCAAATTCGAGCTAAAAAGAGGGACTCAATGGAGCCACTAGAATGGAGTGATTACAAGTCAATGCCCTTCACTCAGTGTGTAAGTATTTATGTATAGTGATCTTTTGACTCTTATTTTTTATTTTTAAGAAAACAGTAATTAAATAACTCAGCTTCACTATGATTCTTCGTTGAATATACCTCGTTATTTATTTTTCTTGTTATACTTGAAATTCAGGTGGTTAATGAGACCCTGCGTGTTGCAAACATAATTAGTGGAGTTTTCAGGCGAGCTATGACAGATATTAGCATCAAAGGTAAGATTTACATACTTTATACAAATTTATGGAATATGAAGAACAAAACTTTGAACCAAATGGAAATTCACAGGTTACACAATCCCAAAAGGATGGAAGGTTTTCGCATCGTTTCGGGCTGTGCATTTGGAGCAAGAACACTTTAAGGACGCTCGCACTTTTAACCCTTGGAGATGGCAGGTAAATTATAATGAATTATAAATCAAACCAAATTCATTCATCTTTATTCCATTTTTTTATCTTAAAAATTTAATTTTTGGTGGGCTTATTTTGACAGAACAACTCAGGAGGAACGAGCGGTTCTGCGAATGTGTTCACTCCGTTCGGAGGCGGTCCAAGGCTGTGCCCCGGCTATGAGCTCGCCAGAGTCGAACTCTCGGTTTTCCTTCACCATTTAACGACCGGTTACAGGTAACCGAAAACCCAATTTTATTTTATTTTTTCTCTCTTTTTTTTTCGGGGTAAATTGCTGAGTTTTTTTTTTTTTTTTTTTTGTGATGATCTGGCAGTTGGATTCCGGCGGAAGAGGACAAGCTTGTGTTCTTTCCAACCACAAGGACTCAGAAGAAATACCCGATCATTGTGAAGCGCAGGAATCCGATTTGCCCGGGTAAAGAGCAAGAGACCTGAAACACTTTGAGCGAAAGAGAGAATTTAAAATGGAAAGCAGGAAAAATGTTAGCTCAGCTGTAATCTTGATGTTTCGTATCCCATGGAATAAAACTAATAGCTCTTCTTTAATCAATTAACTAATTAATCAATCAATGTGTATATTAATTTATTATTTTCTTTCTTACCTGTGCTTTGAGCTGTTTCGGGGTGTTTGGTAAAAGTAGAATCTTGTGCCGCTTTCTTGTGCAGGAAGATATAATGATAGGCACATGATTCTAGAGACACTGGTTTGTGTAATTATGAACGCCATGTGTAAATCTATTTAAATGTATATTTCAGCGATTAACATAGTGTTCCCTTTCGAATCACATGATGTAGTACTAGGGAATAAAGAGCATAACAAACAGAGCGCAAATATTCATACAACATAAACAAGATAAATAAGCTAACTACTTATGATCCAACCACTTGGATAAATAAGCTAACTACTTATGATCCAACCACTTCATACGGATTCGGGTTCTTGTCCATAAACAAAAATAGACCCGAAATATCATCGTGTTTGAGCTCCGATGCAGAGCAGCTTCAACCGAATCTCGTTTATGCACTCCATACTAGAAGTGGGTGTCATCTTCTTGTTTCTCGGTTGTTCAGTGCGGACTCGAGAAGGTTGACCTTGTTAGAGTTGTCACTGTTGATGAGAGAGAGCTTCTGAAGTGAGGATTTCAGGTGGGAAATTTGGGAATCTTGGGCGCGACTTTTCCTCGCTGCAATCGCCTTTTGTTGGCTCGATGTTTTGCTGTTGGGAGATTGTGTATGCTTTTTCAACCTCGCGGTCAAAGAAGATATTGAAGTACGCAGAGCATCGATTTCAACTCCTCTAAACTGATCTGCGCACATAAAATGCCGGTGATGTTAAGAATCTTACACGAGAAATTTCAGAAAAAGAAAAAAATGAAATCGTGTATGGATTTATCCTTCCCCAAGGATTGATTAACTTCACGAGATATATATAAGTAAACAGGTTTGGTATAGTTGTAGAATACGTATGATTGATTACCAAGCTCAGACTTGAAATCCCGTTCGGCTTTAGACAGTGGTTTCTTGTGGGCCCCTGGCAAGTTTCGCAAGCGGTTCATCCGCTCTTCCAGAAAACCGTGGTGCTCAATTGCCTGACCAATTCGATCCTCCAAAGTCGACTGCTTTTTCTCAACTTTCAAAATCTTATCTTGTGCCTCGTCTAAACGGGCATGTTGGTCATCGATAATTCTCTTCAACTGAGCCCCGTGGTGCTTGAGTTCGAAGTAAACCTAATTATAAAGAAAAGATAAAGAAATTGTGTAAAACATTGAAAATTTATCATAGAAAAATATATCAGCTCACTACCATCATCGATTACCGAAACTCGTACCAATTGAATCTTGATAGCAAGTTGATTCACTGGGTTTGGCAAGTAACATACGTGGAAAGTCCAGGCGACGAGGAAAAGATAGGTGAATAAAAGCGGGAAGAAACTAAAACTAAAAGTAGCCTTAAAGGCAAGTTTGAAGATCGTCTGTCTCATAACATCAAGTTATTGTAACTACTATCATTCACATACAGTTACTTTGTTGTAACTATCATCATCAAGTTAACATGTTGCATAAGATTTCTGCACTTTGGGCAATTGGAATAGCTTACTTTTATCAACTTCAGCTATCATCCTTGTATTTAAACATCTAGGGCGATTGTTGAACAATTTTCAAACTAGAAAACATGTTTCATGGATATGCTAGGATTAAAAAGAGACCTATAAAGACTACCGTGCTTGGAGGAAAAAAAAAAAAAAAAAAAAGAAGAGAAATAGTGAACACGCTTCTAGTACTTTTACTAACCTTATGTGCGTATTCCACATAATTTTCATGGAAAAGCTTGAAGTACTGATGAAGCGTCGAACGGCCTTCGATAGAATCAGCGGCAACGGAGCGAAGATTCGAAGAAGCCTGAGGTAAGAGAACCACCTTAGGTCCGCCAAGGAGTTCTTTACTAATAATATCCGGCAAATCTCTCTCATTATGGTCTTCCGACCCGCTGGGCTTGCTTTCCCCGTCAACGTGCACCGGAAGCAAAAGGTCCCACGTTTTCATCTCCAACACAAAACACTCTCGCGAGCCCGTGACGCCCACAATCCACGAATACCCGAACGAATCCGAGAGCGACACAAACCCGCAAAGTGGCGACGGAGACGAGGTTTCGCCCGGGCACGTGCTCAAAACAGGATGCACAGACGGAGTCCTTCCGGCCCCGTTTTTCCCACTTGACTGGCTCGTGAACGGGAGAAAATGCAACACAACGGAATCTATACCTCCATCGTGAAGCGAATATATCCTTTCGGGCATCAAGGGATCGGAGAACAGTGCGATGAGAGAACCGCCTTCTGGGTTCTTCGGAAGAGCCAGATCTACGATTGCAAGTCCCAACAAAGGAGGCGTGTGCCCTAACCAGACGGTGTTATCGTCTGGTGTCGTGACGGAACGACCGTCGGGGATTGACTCGCAAATCATGGCCAAACCGTGGATAACATCGTGCGAGTTGACACGGACACGTGGCGGACTACCAACGCTCCAGACCGGCTGGATTTCATCGGCCAAGGCATCGATTTGCAACTGCCCGCCACTCCAGGCAGTCACCAATATCGAGTCTTTGCTGACCGTGTTATACATGAAACTGACTGCACGGCCTTCACACTCTGCGCCGCGAATGGCTAAGTCTTCATCGTTGCCATGGCACACTTTTTTTAAAGGACCCTGGATCATATGCATTAAATGCTTCAGTTGAAGAGTATGGAAGCAAGCATAGGAATTCAATCATGAACACACACTATCTATACCTGCAAAGAAAGTGATGCATCAAATAAAGCATGAGGACGAGCTCTTAAAGCAGAGAGGTCTATGCCCTCTGACTTTTCACTCATTAAATCTGGAAATGTTCCTTCCAACCAAGAAATTGCCAGACTAGAATTGTTAACTGCGACTGAATTCGTTGAGTTGAGGCCAAATGTGTGAGCATCGCTGTACATCTCCATTATAGACTCCCATTTGTAGACGCTGTTGCAACAGAAAGCATATCAGCACACACAGTTTAGCGGGACGTGTATAACATAAAGAAACTTGATCTAATTATGCAGCTAATAACAGGTCGAACTCCTCTATATGCCAGATTTCATATACGCAAAACAATTAGAAGCATAAAACTTTATTATCACATGATAGGATTAACAGAATTATGAATATTATTTGTCAAAATATGTTAATCTGTATGATCATAGAAATCTTTTTTAGAAATGAGAAAGGCACAAATGAGGGGATAAATACCTTCCAAAAGGAACAACCGGACAGAGGATGTAAACTGAACCATCAGTGAATAAAATAAAGACCTGTACAATGTTGCGAAGTAAGTCATCAACAATTTAAAGTTTATTAATCTACATGGACATTTCCAAAGATAATA
This sequence comes from Urtica dioica subsp. dioica, assembly GCF_054948205.1. NCBI lineage: Eukaryota > Viridiplantae > Streptophyta > Magnoliopsida > Rosales > Urticaceae > Urtica > Urtica dioica. The sequence continues at coordinate 16,588,513 of NC_142767.1, forward strand.
AGAAGACTTAATAACCTCCATCATTTACAGGTGCAAAAGGATCTCAACATGACAATCAGCAAGGCCATAAGATAAACAAAAGGTTGTGACAAATGAAAAAGAGATAATCATAATGAAATGCAATTACATAATCTTGTAAGTTATACCCTAAAAAGGAAAGAAAGAAAAAATACGAAACATGACAAAGTAATATGCTCATTAATCAATTCGACAAAAAAAATGTACTATCAAATGATAATCATAATGACAAGGAACTACATAATCTTGTAAGTTGACCTTAAAAGGGAAAGAAAGAAAAAAAATATAAAACAGCAGAAAGAAATATAGTCATTAGTCAATTTGACTCAGACAAATGATACTTACAGTAAACCTATCCCACAAGTGGTCACCACCAAACGAGAAATCAACAGGGCAAATTGATGTTGCCTTTCTGTGTCGTCCACGTTCTGCGGGCTGTAGATAGTACTCTTGCTCTGGTTGGACAATATCTGCAGACAAATCAAATATCCTACAAAACAATGCCAAACACGATATGTTAACGAAATCCGCATCATGACTTCACACTAATCAATAGATAAAAAGCTAACTGAAGCGCACAGGTTAGCATGTAGCCAGCCACTTTCCCCATTATGAACCAACTCAACTAGACTCCGCTGAAATTGCGATTGGTATCGAGAACTGATATCATAATGTATTAAAAGTCGGAATTTTTTTTTCCAAGCATAATATGCTCTGTATGCCTTTCCGATGTTCTTACTTAAAACTTCCGTGTAAATATTATTCCAACCATCCATTTTTAGCAGTTTCTCTCCGTTCGAACCCAAAATATAGCTACTTATGTCACCAATGTGTTCAGTGTACCGACATGCCACACAATAACCAAAAATCCCAAAGAATAAATTGATATACCTGAAAACCGAATCCGAAGATAGAACTCCCAGATGAGTGTCGCTGTAAGGGTGCCACAAAGCCTGAAGAACGCGAATTGCGCTGCCGACCTCGGAATATATTTGTGAGCCAACATAAACAGTCCTGCAAAGTGTAGTGTAACGATTGTGACGTTGATAATATTCTTCCCAACCCTCCAAGAAAAACTATAAATTCTACTATATGATACTTCATGACAAATTTTCATATGATAAAACTCAATCTTCCATTATTTAGGAATTCGATAGATCGCTAAAAAGTTGCATAATTAATAAATCAATACGCTAAAGGATTGGATTCTACAACGCATAAAAGTTTCCCATACCTGCAAATTGTGGCATTCTCTTTGGAAGAAGAACATCCATAGAGATACATCACACACTGAGAATCTGAGCCAGCGAGCAACATCGCCGACCCGTTCCTATTAATTGAAATTCTGAGTACTTCAAACTTTATCTCCACATCGGGTCGCAATACCTACTGAGTTACAAGAGTTATTGAATGAGGCGATTAAAAGTAAGAGCATGTAACAAAAATTTCAGATCGGTTGTGTATTTTGTCTCACTTTCTCGGCAACCAAAGACCTATGAAAACGAAATTCAGTAAATGGAAGTTATAGAGGGTCAGAAACTCAAATTCAATACAAGTTCATGTTCAAGCATACAAATTTTTCTTGGGCTTAAAAAAAAAAACAAATTGTATGCGAATATCATTGTATCTCACTCATTCTATTTTCCTTCACTTTCTCCACAGCCAAAATCTACTCAACTAAGACAATCATTGCAAATTTACGAGAAAACATCATCCATACTTACCTCACTCGTTGTCTTTCTAACACTTAATCGGCAACCAAACACCAGAGAGATAAAGCGAAACTTTAAGAGAGAGAGAGAGAGAGAGAGAGAGAGAGAGTTCACCTTAGAAAGCGAAGAGGCAAGAACTGAGGTCGGTTCAGGATCTCCGAGGCGGACGGAGATCCGGCGAAGGCTGAGGTCGTCTGAGTCCCAGAAATAGAGCCGAGAATCGCCGTCCCAAGCAATGAGGTTTCTCGGGGAACGTACGGAACCGGAATGGGGATTTTTGGCGGCGGCAGTGGAAAAGACGGGGTGGTTCTTCAGGGGAAGCCATTCGATGTCTTTTTGGGGCGTCGAGGACGGTGCTTCGTCGGATTTTGGGTCCGTCAAGTCGAAGTTGAACCTCATTTTCGCGCTCTACGGCCAAAGCTGAGAGTGAGAGTCCTTGATACTTTTTTTTTTAAAAAAACCCTGGTTTCGTGTTTTTTTTTTTCTTTTTTTCTTTTTTTGTGTTCAGGGAAGACTATAGTTGCAGAATCTACGACGTCCTTTCACGTCTGAATGACCGATGTCGTTTATATAGACCGCCACTTTTTTGTTGCCCCATATATATAATTAGATATAAATTTAATTTTAATATGGGATATTTGTATTCACCCTATGAAATCCAATCGGTTCAAGAACGGTAACCACGCCGCAATAAAGCTCCACATGGAAAAATCTTATTATTGGTAGAGTGGATTAGAACTATTTCGAGGCGGTTATAAAAAATCTTGAGTTCGACGATCAATGGATCTCGAAGATTATGCTTTGCATGACATGTATGTTTATACCTTCAACCTTACGGGAAGTTAGTGGCATCGATCACTTAAAGAGGTCTCTGTCAAGGTGACCTATCGTTTCTATTTTTCTTCAAGTTTTGTTATGAAAGCCTTTCGGTTGTTTTAAAGAAGGATAAGACTAAAAGGGGTGTTTCGGAGTCATATTCAGTCTTTCGAGTGTATCACATTCTATTTTCCAACAAAGACTAGTATTCTTCCAAGCAAATGTGCAAAATGTGACGTCAATTATGAGATGCCTAGACGGGTATGAGCTAGCCTACAATCAAATAGCAAACTATGATAAGTCCATAATCAAATTATGCTCCGAACGAATGATGATATTGAAAAATACTCGCCAATCTCTTGAAAGCGAATACAACAGATAATCTTGACACCTACTTGGAGCTTCCCAAATTGTTAAGTAGGAAAAAGAAAGAGTCATTTGCGTTTGTACTAGAAAAGGTTTGGAGCAAGATTCGAGAATGGAAAATCGGGATCTTCTCTTCAGCCAAGTCATTCTTGCAAAGAAATCTTGGTGCCTCCTCCGATACCTTGGAGGCTTATCGGCGACAGAGAACAAGATGAAATTATCGATGACAAGTGGATTATGATACCTAAGGTATTCAACATCAACGAGCCACTGTTGTTGCCTCCCGACATGAAGGTAGCATAGCTTAAGCAACCAAATGGTGTGTGGGACTCTGAATGGATCCACACAATATTCTCACTAGTTGATGCAGATCGAATCATAACTATCCTATGCGGTAGCTCCTTTCGGAGGACATACTTGTATGGCATTACATGATTGATGAAGAATTGTGTGAAGATCGAGTATTACATGGCCCAGGACTATAAAGAGGATGCAATTTTGTCTAGCTTTAAAATGGAAACAAGATGGTTGTCGGTTATGTGGAAAGCTAAGATCCCTCTTAAGGAAAAACTATTTTGTTTGAAAAATGTGTAGAAATTGGATTCACGCACATGCAAACTTTTGGAGGCAAAATATTATAGCCAATGACCAATGTTTGGGGAGCGGATAGGGGCCGAAGACTTGCTTCTACATACTTTGGGGCTGTCGAGAGGCGGATAAATTTTAGAAGGCGGCGGGGATTATGCACGGTCCTAGGGTAAGTGAGACATGAAAAATCCATGGCAATTAGAAGGGGCTCAAACCCAAAGAAATCGAACTGATTGACTTTTAGTTCTTTCTTACCATCACTTGAAAAACATTGACCCATGTCAATAAATGGGTTATGGGGAAGAGAAGATAGAAAGGTGAGGAAAATGTGGAGTGGACTACGGCCTACCTCCGGGATTTTTAGCTTAGTAACAAGCAAAAAACCTCATTAAGAACGAAGCAACATGCACTTAGTACCCCTGGACAGATACACCATGGTTATTCCGGTTAACAAAGGTAGGTTACTTGCCTCTGCAATAATTGCCTTCAACCAACCTTTGAATCCAGTAGAGGTGGAAGCAAAGGCCATAGATTTTGGTCTCTAGAATTGGGGTAGAGTTCCAGTTGAGTAGGGTTTAAATCCAATCGGACTGTCTCCAGGAGGTATTGGTCATCAAGCAGAGAATAAACAGATGACAAAGATGGATTTGCTCGTGGAGGAGATTATGGAGTTTCATGGGTACCTTGAAAATCTCCATATATCCTTCATCCCGCGACATGTCAGTCCACGAACTAGATAAATGTGCTCTATGTTTTTTGTAACTATGGTTGATAATCCTCTTTAGATGTACCAAAATAATGAGGGTGATTTGTCATATTAATGCAATTTATGTTGATTTACTAAAAAAGTCTCAAAATTAATTAAATCTTGAGTTCCAAACGAGTATATTTAAGTTTGAGCTCTTAAATAATTTTATTGTAATAAATTTTAAATGATTTTGTGAGTTCTGAATGAGCTCGAGCTCAATAGCTCGATAAAAAAATTCTAACTAGCTTTAAACTATACAAGTTCAACTTGACCTCTAGAGGAACAAGGTTAAAATTCGATCTCCAAGTTTTCAAGTTTTATGAAATTTGAGCTTGAGCTCGAACTCGATTTTTTTTTTTTTTTTTAATGAGCCAAATGGATGCATTCAAATACTCCTCGGCTCGTTCATACTATTTAATATACATCCTTGTCATTCATTTAATAAAGCAAATCTGGTATCAAAACCGTGTTAACCAAAACATTTTTCACGGAACTGTAGCAAAGACTTTGACATATATCACACATCTTCCTAAATTGTCAAATTATAATAAAAACATTTTAGGGACCTTCATTGCAGCCACTAAACATTTTTTTCCGCATACAGTCAAACATTTGGCTGTGACGAAGTTTCTTTGTATCAAAATAATTACGTCACAATACAGGGATTGGGCTTCAAAATTGAACCATATACAATTTATCATTCATTAGTGTGTTTTGAAAAATATGAATTATTGTCCTACAAAACACGTGATTGCACACTTTCTTTCTCCCCGAATACAAAATTTTTGAAAACATGAAAAAGAAAAGCACTAAATAAGGAGCAAGTAGAAAACTTGGTACACATTTTCCAATCATTTTTATTTTAATGGACAGAGCGACTCGAGAGTATGGGAAAGTTGTATAAGCAGTTACAGAGCATGGTGAACCGTTAAAAGGCCATACTTATTTATCTTTATTTTTTTGCAGATTTTTTTTTTTCCTCCTCACAAACAAACGGAAAGGAAAATTATAGTGATTAGGAATGGAACAGAAACATGCCAAGTTTGACAAAGGGATCAAATAACTGTGCCTAAAAATTTAATTTGCCAAATCGGAAACTGCTTCTAGTTCTACATGAATCTTTCAGAAGTCATACCAGATGACTTTTTCTTCTTCAGCTATTTAATACACCATTATGAGAGGAAAAAAAAAAAATACTGTACGACGTTTGGTTCGATGTCGTTTTCACTATTAATTAACTACCTACGTGAAAAAGCTATGTGAATAATGTTCACTTTTTCTTTTCCCTTCCCTTCGCTTATTTTGTCAATTGAAAATGGAAAAATATCAATAGTATCCATCGTGTTTAATCGAAATGCGAAATTTATCCCCTTTATTTTTAGAAATATATGACATATCCATTCAGTTTAATATAAATGACACATGCCTCCCTTAAAAAATGTTATATTACAAATATCACCGTTTTCGTTTATTTTTTACAAAAAATAATTTAAACTCCAAAAAACACCCTTAATAGAAATATTTATTTACTATTTTATTAAAAAAAATCAAAATCTATCTTTATAAAAAAAATCCTTAACTTTTTATAAAGAAATTTTTTAATTTAATTTTTTTTATATAGAATAGAAAATAAAAAATTATTCCATTAGGGTATTTTGAAGAGTTCAAATTATTTTTTTGTAAAAATAAACGAAAAATTGTGATATTTATAATATAACATTTTTTTAGGAGATGTATATGTTATTTATATTAAACTGAAAGGATATGTCTGATATTTCTAAAAATAAAGGGAATAAATCTCGCATTTCGATTAAATACGAGATACTCTTGATATTTTCCCATTGAAAAGTGATGTTCATTTTGGACTGTGGATCCCACATATTTGCCGACTATTTCTCTACGTTGATCATTCTCCGTTGAAGCTAGGGATGAAACTTAAACGTATGGCTAATATTAATCCAAATTCATGATTTAGCATCAGAGTGCTTGGTATTAATAATACATTTTCGCACACACACACCATGATATAGTTCAAAATTTCTCTAACTAGTTTTTTTTGCTCTATAGAAGTGTAACTGTACTGTACATTTTGGTTGGGTATAAAAATAAAAATAAAAGAAAGCCTCTATAACGCTACACAACCACAATTCACAGAACATACATAAAGCATGTCTCAAGTGGTTATGAGGTTCATTTGTCTGTTGTTGTCTGTAAGTGTTTGCTGTACATTCCAGTCTTCAGTTTTGCCGATTTTTCCTTCTTGAAAAAAAAAATCTGCAGAGAGACAAACAGAAAAACGTTTTTCATTACAATTCAATTCTGATGATGATGTGTTGCTGAGTCAATAATGAGTCACATTCTGAGCCACTTGGTCGCGAGTGAGTGACCACATGGGTGATGTCAATCAACCAGGCACTAAAACAATAAATAAAGATATGATATTTAATTTAGAATAGATAGAGCTTTTACCTGAAAACCCAAGACTTTCAAAGGCCAAATTGAGAAGATTGTTTAGCTGGTGGTGAAATTAGTGGAACAAAAAATTTGGTTTTGTTACTTTGCTCTTTTTTCTTTGAGAAGCCTGTCGACCTAGGAAACCCATTCTTGCAAGCTGAAACCTGCATACATAAAATATAAAATAAAATAAATTCATTGAGCAAGATTAAACAAAACGAGCTTATGGGAATTTTTTATTTTTATTTTTGGGTATTCCTAGATCAAATCCCTGTCGTTTGAAAGGAATATAAAATTTAACCTCAATAGAGTCTAGTCTAGTGGGAAACCCAACCACATGATTATGAATATATATGAATTAGAGAAGATTCTGAATTTCTGATTGAACGAGGAGAATTAAAATATATTATTAAGCGGAGACAATATGTGGGCACAGTTTTCAAATGGTATCGGTCAAAATAATCCAACAACAAGTTGCCGTTTTCTTGGCATCATATATTCCTTGACATATTATTCAAAATTGGTTCATTTGACAGCAGAGAGTCATACCAAAAACTTTGAACTTAAAAAGGGTATGGTATATTTCAAATCTTCAATTAAGTGAAAGTTAAGATATATATTCGCATACTACCATATCTATTCTATATTAATTACTCTAAAGAAATTCCACACTTTACATAATATATACATATTATATTGTAATTAAAACTTATAGTAGAAGTTTGAACTTGCAACATGATCTCTTTAATATCTAATAAATTCGGATGGAATGGAATCCAAACAACTCGAAAATTACGGAATTTTCACACTAATACTGAGAATACGGAGCTTTTTCACAAACATGTGCAAAGTCATAGCTCTCGAACACAAAAATATTCTCCTATTCTTAGAAGCAGAAGAAAAAAAAATATCTATTTTTATTTTACTATCCTTTGAAATTTCCCTAAACACAAAATTGACCTTCCAGAAGAACAATAAATTTCAATTCTATTTACAGTCACACATCGCATTAACAAATGAAATTTCCTTCTTCTTTCGTGTAAATTTATCACAGTGGGATGGGAATGGGACCAAAACCAAGAATATTGATTTCTCTCTTAAATTAAAATCTTCCTTATTCTTCAATTAAGTCGTGAAACGGACAACACAACACCCAATTAAATAATCAAAGAAAAATGGAAAGTTAAAAAAAAAAAAAAAAAAAAAAAAAAGTACTCACAGCTTCAATGTCGATTTTGAAGACCCAAAGCTTTCGTCTTTCTCTGCAACTCGTTCTGTACGCGACGACGATGTGTCCAACGGCCAAAGCAAGAGAGCAGACGAACAAAGCCATCTCTGTTGCCCTAAAATACCTTCCTTGACCAACACTACTAAACACGTACGAAGCTTTATACGACACGAAAACCAGAGACGACACAGAGCACACCGTCGTTATCCCCAAATACGGTCCTCTCGAAAGACTAGGTCCGTCGCAAAATCCATAAACACCTTAAAAAAAAAAACAAATAACAAAACTAAGAAAAAAAAATTCGTTTACGCGTATGAGAAATCGAGAATCCACGGTTGTGTGTATAAACGTACAGAGTATGATGATTGATCTGAGAATCGATATGAGCGGGATATCGATGAGCGAGGATCGGAAATCGTAGTTTCTGAAGTGAAACGACAGCGTTTCGATCGGAGACGACGATGAGGAAGGAGGAGCGCGAGAAATCGCGGCGGAGAGAATCGCAGAAGGAAGGAGAGCGTCGGCGAGGACGAGAAACACTGGAGCAGAGACGATGAGCAGAGAGACGAGCATGGTTAAGAGGAAGAAGACGGTCTTCAAAACCCTAACCAATCTCTTCGATTTCTCCTCCTTCGTGAAAAACCCCATGCTTGAACCTTCTAACCTTTTTTTTATGTACAAAAACGGCCCTAATTTTTTTTTTTGGTGGGTGTGTTGGAGTGTTTTGACTGGAAATTGAAGAAGAGTGGGTTTGTATATATATATATATATATAAAAAAAAAAGTTTGAAAATTTATTGGTCAAAATATTTTTTCTGGGAGTCTTCTTGAGAACCCCCTGGTGATTCCTTTTTTTTTTTTTTTTTTTTAAATGGTTATATTTGTAATTTGTGTATCTACTATCTACACAATGCTAACGGCAATACCTAGACGCCTTTATAACGGCGACAAGTTATATAATTTTTTTTCCTTAATTAATACGTATTGATTAAATTGTATTCCTAGATATTTTAATCAAATTAATTGATGTTGATTACGTTAACTTAAGCCAAGGTTGAATCGTGTGTGAGTTTGGCTGCTGAGGCGTGGCCGTGGGTAAACGCGCAAGAAAAATGTGGTACTTTGAATTGTGACATACACGTGATGTGAGTTACTTAGGGGGTTAAACCCATACGGTTATAGTTATAGAAATATAAAGGTTAGACTTTAGAGCATAGATTGAAGATCTTAAATATGATTTTTTTTTTTTTAGAACATTGCACGGGGCTTTCATTAGATATTGGGTAAAATACTCTCGATTACAGAAGAAAAATAACACGATTTATCAAGGACCTAAGTCGGAATGAATCTAATACTAAGTACATATAATCGCTCATATTGTGCACGTTTCCCACAAAAGGAAAAACGGATAGCACATTTACCTTCGAGCACTCATAAAACTCTTTCAAAATACCCATAATAGTTTATGGAAAAACCCACTCAACCGTGATCCGATAACCATGAAGAAGACAAATCTTCAACCTGTATAAATCAACATCTAACAGGATACCCAACATAGAGAGGGGGATGACGGCTATTCCATCTCCCATCAAATATAAAACTGGAAGCAAACAGCCACAATATAAAATATCTGACCAATTAGAAAGGGGAATAAAAGTCATACAACAATAAACACCCAAAAGAAGCAAGAAAAGAATCAACACCGAAGACATTACAAGAACAAGGGAACTGAGGAAGTCGGGCCACGTTGACGGTGTTCTTCCAAAGCACACAAGGACTTGAAGGACACAGCTTGTCAACTCGGAACGCCGAATCTGCACGAAGGCGATGGTGGAACTGAGGAGTGGTTGCTCTCCGTTGACGGTGAAGACGAAGATGGTCGTCGCCGCGCGTCCCCTACATCCTAGCACCCAAAGACGGCAGTGATGAACGAGGTCAGAGAAGAAGAAGCTCCAAAAAAAAGTGCCACAATAGATGACCAGTGATGTCGTCGAAATAGCCACGAAACTAGGCAGAGAGGAAAAGAAAACATATATAGATAAAAACTAAAAATAGAGAAGGAAAACAAAAAAAAATGAACCCCAAAAAATTACTCAGGAAATTAGGAGGGGGAGGGGGGCAGCAACAAATATTTTTTAGGGTTATAGAGTTTCAAAGCGTTGGGAGCGAGAGAGCATTTTTAGGGCGGTTAATTTTTTTTCTTAGCCAATTTTTAAATATGATTAAAGTATAGCGGGTTAACATGTCGTGAAATTTATTTTATGTACTCGTATGCGCACTCGTTTAAATATTAAGTGATATTATTTGTTTATTCGTTAAATTGTTTCAAACAGAAATAACCTAACCTCTTAAATCAGATTAATGCGTGAATAAACGGGTATCAAGTAATAATTTAGTCCCGAGTTTGCGTAGATACAAAGTTTATTAATAAAAAATGGTAGTCGGAATCAAGAATTATGCATAGTTTTTTTTTTCAAATTTAGGAAAGTGAGATAAAAACATTTATTCAATTTATAAAAACAATGAACATTAACTTAATTATGCATATTGTGATAAATTATACCGAAGTTCTCATTTACCTCGACATTTGTCAAGAAATTACTAACAAAGTCATACTTGTCCCTAAACTTGTTCAAGTTCATCTTACACGTGATTGACCTGAAATGCTTCTTTAACACCTAACAACTGAAACGTCAAAACCAAATACTCTTTTACATATATATATATATATATATATATATATATATATATATATATATAGGTCAGGTTAATATGTGTCGCAAGCTAAATGGAGAAGACCAACTCAGCATAAATGTTTCTTACATGAAACTCGGATGTTAGAATTGAGACTATAAAAATAGAAGAAGAATGTGGAGAAAAATGGTCATTTTTCATATACATGTGAATCCCCCAGTGTTTATTGTTTTCCACTTCAAGTATATTGTTTTATGATTGATTCGAATTTAAAAATAAAAAAAATTGTTTATTATTCCAATTTCATTTATTGATTTATGATTTTTTTTTATTTTCATATATTTCACGATCATATCGGGCTTATAGCACGAGTTTAAGGTTCATCTTAACAAACTGAATTTAAATTTTCATTTTTGAAAACTCGAAACTAATTGAGATGAATTCTAACATCAACATTTTAAAATTTTCACATTCTAGCTGCTTAACGCAATGATAATATAAACTGAACTTTCTATAGTGATGTTTAAAATGCTCTCAGATTCGATCATCACGAGTTTGTTTGTTTCCCTCTAGTTCTTAGCACATGATAATTTATTATCGAGTCAAATTCTTCTTGTAAAATCTTCATTTAAAACAAATAATTGACTATAATTTTTGCATTGAATAAAATATAGACAAATGTAATTCATGATCGTTACAATTACGGAATTTTAAATACTGACTACAACATAATATATATATTTTTATAACCGGAAGTTAGTTTGAACTTTAAACTTTAAACTTTAAACTTTAAATGCTATATATATATATATATATATAAGTTTAGTGGAGTATAAACTATAAAGTTTATAAACCAGATGACCAAATCAATCCAGCGGGTATGGTGGAACCGACCGGTTGAGAGCATGTGATCACATGCAACATTTTGTCATTCTGAACAATTTTTGTGTTTTTTATTTATTGAATTTCTTTCTTTTTCTTATTTTTTTTCCATTTCGTGATCAAAATCGTTTGTTTATGACAATTAAAACGAAATTAAAAGAGCATTGTAGCTAGAATCTTTGGTGGTTAAATACAAAGATATATTGATAGGGTGGAGATGCTGCTTTCCAGTTCAGTCTCCAATTTGTTAAGCCTTTATTTGGTAACAAAACTAGATAATTAAATAAATGAAATAATGTATAGATAAATAAAAATTTCTCTTGTTTGGGTTGGGTTTGTGATTCCACTAATGGAATCTTTCTCCACTACTATGCAACAAAACAAATATACAATTATATAACCATATACAATTTATATCTAAAAGAGATACCTATATACATTCCGTGGACATTTTGTTAATATATATATGTGGCATAATTTTGTTTACCGGCCGGTCAACTTTTGACGTACTCTTATGCAATTTGAACCATTTTCCGGCCAAATACCACACCTTGTCTCAATAATTGAGATTAACTTTCTAATTTTGTCTTCCAATTTTGAATTTTTTTATGTAGAAATGTTAGTAGAAAATTATTAAAGGAACACATTGACTTTTTGATGTACAAATGCCATCCTATACATATACATATATGTTAGTGTTATGTATACATGATTAAAAAAATGTATACATGTATATCTTATAACACCATGTCACAGGAAAAAGGTGTGGGGTTTTTGAAGCGTTCATAATCATGATGATATATTAAATTGCGTCATTGTTTTTCAAACTAACAATCAAAGAAGAGAACCTGATATTTATCTGAAAAGAAAAGAGATAACACCAAATCTCACTTACGTAATTCCATAATATAAAAACAAACCATCTCGTTTTGCTTGCTGGAGTGGCAATTGATCGATATTATTATTATTATTATTATTATTATTCATTGTTTATTAATAAGCTATTAGGGTGGTTTGTTAACTGTTTTCTAATATTATTGTTTTATTTGTCACTTTTTGTTTTTGAATACTTATTTATTTAGGTAGTTTGTGGTGAAAGAATTTTTTTTTCTTCATATTTTAGGCTTCTTTTTTTTAAGAAGAAAAAGAAAACATATTTTAGGCTTCAATGGGAAGGTATTTTAGCTTTATGGCTAAGGAGAAGTTAGTCAAATTGGAACAGAATTTGACCGGCTTGTAAGTTTGTATTATTATTATAAAGCCCGCCTTTAGCCGAGCAAATGGTAAGAGTCAAAATGTCACAATTTCTTATACTGTGGCAAAATTGAATATAATCAAGTCTATAACAATAATATAAATAAATAATCTAGAAGGCATCATAATGGGCCCGTAGAACTTCCAGTGGCCCAGTGGGCCCAACAGAACAATTTCCCTATCCTTTTGAATTATTTTCTTTTCCTTATTTATACTTTTAGGTTGGAAACTCTTTCCAGCGAAAATGTATTGGTTTGGTTTCTTTTGCTACACTGTATTATCTGTCCCAACTTTTTTTTTTTTCCTAATGAAATCATATGGAATCAACTTTGGAATTATGTGATTTGGAAACATATTTCCCAACTAATTTATGCGTAAAGTCCACAGAGAAACAAGTTATCATAAAATGAATTGGAAAATATCTTTTACGATCAAGTTTGTTCAGATAATTTATTTTAAACCACAGTGCTTCATGAAGTGTGATACAACGTCAAGAGAAGGTACATAATTTTGGGCTATTTCCTAAAATAAATCCAAAGCGAAAATTAGTCAGTTGGTCACGTAACCTGAAAAATATAGGTATGTGTTTCAATTTTAAAAACACAGACAGAAAATAAATAGATAAGTAGGAGCTTTTTTTCTAGGTATTTTGTCGATTTAGAATCCTTACACGTATGAGCGTGCATCAACATCAACTTTTTAATAAAAGTAATGACTCAAATAGTTATAAAATTTACTTAGAACTATATCTCACAAACAATGACCATGGAAGATTTTTATTTTTATTTTTATTTTATATTGTTTCATTGTATCATGCCATACGTGTGTCATCCACTTTTGTCTCTCCAAACTTTGCGTGGCTCTGAGAATTCGTTTTTATTTGTCCTTTTGTATTTGAGTTTTTTTTTTTAGGTATTTGTGTTTTTTTATATATGTAATAACTGTCTTTCACTTTTTTTATTTATTACATTGTGTGTAAAATTTAAGCTTGTTCATACATGTGGTTATATTTCTGGGTATATAATATATTAGTTTTGGTTGGTCGTCGCCCATAAATTATTGAGATTATTGTCAATTAGTCGATCGAGTTCTCAATAATTTATTATATGATTTTTTTTTTATGGATAAGTTTGATATGCTTAAGATCAAACATGTCTATCTACTAAAGCCTTCCAAACATGCATTAAAAGTGGTATCTTTAACATATAATTTTTGTAGTATTTAGAAAATATGACTGGAAATTAATAATTCATCATAAAGAAATGCTTGCACGAGAAGGATGTATCTTCGGCCGTGTGTTGTGACAACATCTTTTTTTTTTCTTTAATACAACGCTGACAAAATAAAAGAATTTTAGGGAAGAAAACGAGTTACTATGTAAATACACTTGACAATAACTTATTAAGGTCTTTATTTTTAAATGCAATCGCAACTGAAGTATAAGTTTGCACATTAAATACCGAAGTAAGATGTAGACTTTTCTAATAGTCAACCTATTAATTAAAGCAAATACTCCAATTCACATTTATTTTTTACAATTCATAATTTACTTTATAAATTTGTATTTCATGAAACTTGGCTCTTGAAATATATTATATATGACACATATTAATCCATTGTGAATTAAAATTTAAATAGGGTTAATTATTAAAGCTTGACTAGTTTTCAGGCTAAAGTGAAATAATTACTTAGTTTATAGTAGTGGAATTGCATTAAAAAATTGAGTAGTTAAAATTAATGTTATTTTGCCTACTAGCCTAATCGTCCATTCAAAACAATAAGCTATGACAGTTTTTTTTAAAAAAAGTTTATATAGCATAATTAATTTCTCGTCGATGTGGCAAAATAAACAACGTTGAAATAAAGAATGGTTTTCCCCTGAATAACTATCTTGTGTGACAGTGTGAGTGTGTATGTTTTTTATTTTATTTTTTATTTAGAAATAACTATATCTTTTGTCTTGTGGACCCTTTACTTGTTAGGAAAGGGAAAACTATATAAACTTCAATCCAATTTAGCCTACGTTACACACGCGTAGTACACGCGGAGAAGCAAGTTTTGGATACTGTACTTAATTTCATTTTTCATTATATATTTCTAATTGCTTATAATTATAATTGAGCACAAACTACAAAAAATAATTTATAATATTTAAAATAAAAGACTTTTTATATTTTGTAAGATGTGTCATTTGTTATAGAGTATTCCTTTACACAAACTCATCCTAATGTATGATGTTTTTAATTTACCATGCCCTTTTTTTATGTTACAAGGTAATTGTACTTTTTATACCTTGATTCCGCTTTAAAATAAATTTTCTAAAATTTTAGTTGAAATTGAAAGCGATATCAAACCTTCAAGATACATTAAAATTATACATAAATTTATCAAACCTTCAAGTTACTTTAAAAAATATATCTTATAATATTTAAAAACCCTCAAAATTAAGTTTCAATTTTATAAATAGAAACGAGATTGCTTTCTAGGCAGAATGAATTGATTAATCTTGGGCAGGCAACACAAGTCACACCCTCTGCGAATATTATGATGGATGTTGCATTGTTAAATAATGTACAATAATTTATAACTCATGCAACTTTGAATATAATGTTAGCATACTCTTGTTTCATTATATACGTATTACGTTGAAAACAGGCACGCCTCGTTGAATTTAGGGTAAGGAAATTCAAAGCTATCTAGATTTAGGGGTTGTTGAACTCATATAGTTACATTTAGTGGTGATATTTATGTCTTGTAAAAAAAATCTTAATTTGAGATTTCTAAGGTCGAATTTTATTTAATCACTAATATAATTGAAGTTTATCATCAAAATTTGCGTGAAAAATATACATAATTTATTTGTAATTCGTACGATGTAAAACTTGAAATTAACGAAGAAGAGTAAGAAAAATCATCTAATCACGTAAATGTAATGGTAGTTTAAAGAAACTACTAAAACATTAGGTGCCAAATAAATGGAAGAAAAGTTTGAAGTCATTTCTCTCAATAAACCAAGCCATATGCGCTTCAAATATATATACACACATATATAACTATATATATACACACATATATAACTATATATATATATATACACACATATATAACTATAATACATGCGCTCCATAGTTCATGGCTCAAATATTTATTCTTGCCAACTCACTCATGATAAGGAAGAACTAGTATAGCTTACAACTTTATCTACATGGAACATGCAAAAACTGGAAAAAGATACACATGCTATGATTTTGGGCCACTCTCATGGTACAAGAACAATGAGGCCCTACAAATCAAATTTGAATGCTATCTTACTCCAAATCAAATTTAGGCCCCAACCAGTGACAACTTGCAAAATAAAACTTTTTATTTATTATAGGAAAATTACAAAGAGTAATATTTTTAAAATGGTGGGTATTTTATTATAAGAATAGTGTTTTTTCAAACGGTAAACATACATTTTTTTTTTAAGTGAAACTACAAAATGTATTCAAAAGCTAAATAAAGATGTAAATAATAGGCAAAATAAAAAAAATGTCCATTAGGTATATAGTCATATTTACAGTTTCACATTGTTATATAGTTATTGTTTCGTAAATCTTAAGTAAATAGTCACGTCCATGTATTTATACGTGTAAATTGACGTAAATACTCCACCTTCTTATTTCAATGAAAGGGGTAATCAGGAATGTCACGTCATATTTATGGTTAGTTATCTAAAATTTACGAAACGTTCACTAGGCAATCTCAAACATTTTATTTGGTTAATTACTTAATTTTTTGAAAAAAATATAAATGTAAACATAAAAAATAATTACTATCCACAAATTAATACACTAGACACGTTATTTTCGCGATTCGTTTACTAAACACTATCACATGTTATTTTCATGAAAATAAAAAACAAAAACGTCCGTAGTTGATCTACCAATAAAATATGGTTTCAAAGTAAAAATATATATGGAGAACATCCTTCTAACAAACGGAAAATATAGCAACATATACTTAACACAACTGCGCATAAATAATGATTGTTTCAAAGAAAGTAAATGTATGTCGTATATAATTGTTAGCATTATAAATTTGACGATAAAGAAGTCGTCGGAGTACTCCTATGTGGCGATTAACTCATCTTCAATATGCGAATAGTTGATGGTCATAATCACTAAGCAAACGTTCGTAACGTTTTGCATTCGAGTGTAATCCGTAACAGCACGGTTACAACAGTTTTAGATTTAATTCCCAACATAATAAAAGAGGTATTTGTGGAATTAAAAATTTTAGAAGTGATTTTTGCAATAAAAAATAAGAATTACCACAAACAAGTCCAAATTCAACCCAACTTGGCTCTACAAGACCACGGGTGATGGAAATGATGAGCAATTTACCTCTTAGGATACAACGCCAAAGTGAGAAGAGCTTTGCACCAACAAAACTTCTCCGGTGAACCAAGACTATAACAGAACCAACCATTGATTGCAAAGGAAAAAAAAAGGCAATTTCAAAGAGGAAAGTTAAGAGATCAAAGCGATTTCAAATTTGAGGTGTGTTTTATCGAGAGCGAAAGGTCACCTTTTATAGGTCAAGGTCTCAGAGTAGTTACACATTTGAACCTTAAGAAACCGTTCAGACACGTTTTGCATTCAAGTGTAATCCGTAGCATTCATTTGCACGGTTACAACAATGTTTAATTTAACTTTCAACATAACAAAATAGTTATTTGTGGAATTAAAAATGTCAGAAGTGATTTTTGCAATAAAAAAAATATACGGATTACCACAAACAAGCCCAAGCCCGGCCCGTCTCGGCTCGACACGAACATGGGTGCTGAAAACGACGAGCAATTTACCTCCAATGATACAACAACGAAGTAAGAAGAGCTTTACACCAACATACCTTCTCCGGCGAACCAAGAGTATAACGGAACCAACCACTGACTACAAAGAAAAAAAAAAAACCAATTTCGGAGAGGAAAGTTAAGAGATCAAAGCAATTTCAAATATGAGGTGTGTTTTAATGAGAGCATAAGGTCACCTTTTATAGGCCAAGGTCTCAGAGTGGTTACATGTTTGAACCTTAAGAAATCGTTCAGCCATTATGGCCATAATACACATTAACGCTCTTAATTCGGCTCATAACCACCAAGCGAAACGTTTTGTCTTCATGTGTAATCCGTAGCATTCACGGTTACAACAGCTTTTAATTTATTTCCCAACATAATAAAAAAGTTATTTGTGAAATTAAAAATTTTAGAAGTGATTTTTGCAATAAAAAGATAAAGATTACCACAAACAAGCTCAAGCCCGCTCCGGCACGACCAGACGAACCGCAGCGCGCGTGGTGGACTTGGGCTTCCCTAAGTCATTGTCCCGTCTACAAAATTGAGAATAGTTATTTGTGGAATTAAAATTTTCGGAAGTGATTTTTCGCAATAAAAAGATAAGGATTACCACAAATAAGCTCAAGCTCAAACCCGGCCCGACACGATCGGACGGACGGCGGTGCGCTGGTGGATTTGGGTTTACCTAAGCCCTTGTCTCTCTACAAAATTAGGTCACCTTTAGAAACCCGAACCGTTTTGTACAAATTAGTTATAAAAGCTCACTCATTTGTTCATTCTCACTCCATCACTTCCCTCATTTGTTCATTCTCACTCCATCACTTCCCACATACAACAAGTGTGTTTACACAATTAATGTGTTTTTATAACATATTTTGAGTATCAATTTTTCATTCGTTATTGTTTTGATTTTGACAAACTTATAATCGATATTATACCTCTTTTCGCAAACAATAATAATACGCAAAAATTACTCAATTTCGATAAGTGGACCTCATTCTGATCTTTGATTAAAATCACCGACCCATAAAATAATAAATACTCTTTATTCCAAACACAGAATTCTAGTTCCCAATAAACGTCAATATTGAATTCTCGTTCCTCACGATAACAAATATTTATTTATTTATCATTTTCTTGTAAGAAGTAAAGAACCCACTAAAACGAAGAGAGAGGGGGAAAAAAAAGCATGACTTGGTTTAGTATGAAAGAATTGCAATCGTATTTCTTAGTATCTACTTAAATACTATCTAGTTTAATATATTTATATAATTATATTGTTATCATTATGGAAAGCCACCCAAAAAGATTTATATATAAAAGTTAAATGTGTTAGTGATTTACAAAGAAAAATGGCGGCAAAATGTGTTGGTGATTTACAAAGCAAAGTGGTGGCTATGTGGCAAGAGTTGGAATACGCTTACCTATGTATTATATATAATACAAATTGATATAGATATATCATGAAAATGGGTCTACTGCTTTTCTGGGTTTTCTAAAAATGCGATTATCAGCATTTTTCACCTTGCGATCAAGTGTTTTGAAGTTTGCATCATATTTGTGCTATCAAGTGTTTTAGTGATTGTACATGTACTATCAAGTGTTGCTCTTTTTCTTGAATTTTAATTTTTAGCTATCTGAACTGTTGTATGCAATGAAGATTTGATATTGAAATTCTGGGGGTTTTTTTTTTTTTTTTTTTTTTTCTTTCAACACATTGTTTTCTAGTTCAGAGAAATTGTACATAAACGGTCTGAAATTTCAGTGTTTACAATTTTAGAATCATTAATTAATTGGTATGATGTTTACACATGTGAGTGGGTGCAATTTTTACTTGCGATAAACTATCTGGTTAAAAAACACACATACTTGTGCTATTGTGGTTGAAATGGATGCAATTTTACTTGTGAATTGTGATATATATATGGTAATGGTATCTAGAGAAGCCTTCGTTTCAAAGTTATATGTTTTCTCGATCAACACACAACGAATTTCAGTTACCAAGTTCAAAATTTATCATTTTTTTCTTTGAAAGTTGAAATCTCATTAAATGCGAAACTAGATCTCGAGCTGTTACGATTTCTGGGAATTTAAGACAGATTAAAAACTGAAAAACAACTACTTAACTCAACACGTTCCTCGAACCACACTTTGTTTGGCAACATATTTGATACAATCGCTTAGCATCATATTGTATCCACACTTTGCTCCGTTTTTTCGATTTCGCTCACATGCCTACTGAAAGCATTGGAAGACTCGACAACTTCATGAATTGACAATTTCTGTTTTCCATGGAAGACATCATTCCTCACCTTCCAAATTATCTCCATCAGGCAAGCCCCAAAAGGCGACCTCAACGATACACCCCAATATTTTTATACTAATTTGAATATTAACGAAAATAAATGATATTGGACATTCGAGAGAGGTCAGTGCTCTCCAAATCGGAAATCCCTTTCCTTACAAAATACATTAAGGTTGTGTTTGGTAGTTAACTCAAAAAGTTTTTTGTTTTATGTTTTCTAATTTTTGTAGTTGTATTGAAAAACTGTTTTGTAGTTGTTTTCAAAAAGATGTTTGGTACAGTTTTCATTTTTGTTTTTGAGAAAGTGAAAAAACTGAAAAAAGTGTTTGGTATAGTTTTCATTTTTGTTTTTGAAAGAATGAAAAGAGAAGATGAGGAGAAAGATGAGAGAAGAGAAGAAATTTTTTTTCAAAAACACCTTTTATTTGTTTTCAGTTTTCTTTACTTTTTTCCAAAACAACTCCAAAATTTTTTGAAAATTTTTTCCAAAAACACCTAACCAAACATGTTTTCAATTTTGGTTTTCAATTTTTTCAACCCAAAAACTAGAAAACAGTTTTTGAGTGAAGAAACAAACATGGCCTAAGACTCTTTTCCTACCATTTCTCTACTGACCATTGATATTTATAAGCTAACAAACTTCTTACTAATTTAAATTAACCCCTAATTATCTATTTATTATTTTTATATCCCTAATATCCCAGGGAAAAATTGTATAAAATAGTAATTTGAAACTTATTGATTAGTAAAATAATCAAAGTTTCAACGTTTCAACAAAGTAACCAAATTTACGTTTTCAAAAAAATTTTGACAAGCAAAGATTAAAAATTTTGACGACTATTATAAGCAATTTATCATTTTCAAAAAAATTAATTTTGGGGTCAATTTTTTTTTTTTTTAAAACCAGATTGCTGCACATTTTGGCTATTTCACTCAATTAAGACAAATTTTGGCTGTTTTGCAAATTCATAATTTTAAATTGACTATTTAACTACATCACTCATATCCCATGTCACTTCTGATCCTGATAGCGGATTTCATCAATCTAACAACCACTCGAGCAGTTCTTCGAAGCTGAGAGTTGAACCAGCACTCCTTGGCGAAGGTGCACTCGCGAGCACACAGTCGACCGTCTCCATGGTGTTAGACCTGCACAGATGACATTCCATCAATGTCGATCCAAAGATCTTGCAGAATTTCACTTTCCATCGGAAGTGAATCTTTGCCTTCCACAACTACATGCTCTTGACTGTGAATCTTCCATTCTTCGTTCCTAACCATGGTGGTTCGTCTCGTCGGGCGGTCGCAGCGATCTCGTCAGATAAATCATCCTCGCCACGTCTTCTGTGAAGACACGAGATATCAGCTCCATATTCCCAATCTCTCGACTCTTGCAAGAACAGATTGCCAACTTTCCCACCCACGAATTCGTATCCAACAAATTATTGTTCTATGAATTAAGCTGTAACAACCTTTTATTTTCATTTTTAAAAGTTTCTCTTTTCTTAAAAATAAAAATAAAAATTGATAATATAGTTCCGCACTTTGCACAGTGAGGCGCTGTGGCGGCCTTTTCTACAAATAGCTCACCGCTCACCAGATAAACCCGCCGTGACATGAGCTTATGAAAAGAAAAAAAAAATTGTAGATAAGAGTAGAGACATGGGACGAGTATTTACAAGCCGCACGGTAAGCCTTAGTGAGCCGTTGGATCAAGAATCTTGCTGCTCCGTTTTCAGCAGCGGAACGGCGCTTCCGTTCTGAAGGTTCAGGCTGTTAGCCACTATGGCATCGCTTATAAACTCAACATTCGCAACGTCAAAGTTGAGACTGCCTCTGCGCTTCTGAGGACTGAAAATAGGAAATGTTGGGACTTGATGATGATGAATTTTTTTATATTTTATTTGGTAAATCGAAGGTGGGTATATAAACGAACTTGTGGTTGTTCAATCGGTTATTGATTGCAGAGAGATCTTTGGAAGGACTTTGATACGCATGAGTGCTTTCTCCGACGCAAGCGTAATAGCTTTTCGAGCTATGTGAGATCAGAGCATCCATCTGTATAACAAATAAAGAAATAAATATAAACATAATCCCACATTTTGAAACCTGGATTTTTTTTTTCCTTCCGAGACAATTTCTTTTGCTGATGCCAACTACTTTTAACTGTTAACAATTCCAAATGGCTATACGCAAAGTTGTTCCAACTTCCAACCACAATAAAGCAAAAAATAAATATAAAAAAAAACAAGAGAAGATATAACAAAAGTACCTTAGAAGACCTCAACGGAGAAACGTATACGTTCTGTGATGCAGAAACTTTCTTCGGAGACATATCAGGTAGACTTGGAAACGGAGATACCTCAGACGAGCCGGGACATTGAGCTGTTTCAACTTTCAATATGAAATAGAAATCAATTTTCTATAACCAAAATAAGACACCAAAGTTGTATAAAGACGAACATAGATGATAAAATACAAAAATAAAAATGACATACCATTATTGTTAGTATTAACCTCATGAGCCCTGTTCGTCATCATACTTGTTGCACCGGGTCCAAGCTCAGCCAACAGAGGTTTTACAGCAGGAATGAAAACCTTGTTGTAAAATGTGAAAATATGCACGCGATCTTCAGTTGCTCTCTGCTAATCATTCAAATGGTTAATGTGCAGAGAACCCAAAGATTGAGAAGTCAAGGACTAGATAGATAGATATACCCCACTTGGGCGCGTGGATGAACCAACAAAAACACGATGACAAACTTGGGATTTGCAGTGTGGTTGTTTCATGTAGTTGTCGATTATTTCACTAAACTTGAGGCTCAGCCGAGAAATCTGCAAGTTAGAATATCAGATTGGTAGCGTACACCCAATATATATATATATATATATATATATATATATATGGCAATGGGAACTTGTCAAAATCTGGAAGAACTGTGATTATCTAACCGTGGCAACTCCAAAGAGACTAGCAAGGATGATCTGATCGATATGGCGATTAAAAAAGAGAGCAGTTCTCTGACCAAGTATTAGTTGAAAAAGAAGGTAGACCTTTTCTCTTATCTGTTGAGAAAGTTGAAGTCTTTCAACCATACCATTGATTCTTAAAGCGGCCAACTTTATAATCTGGGAATAAAATACGAGTCAAAATCAGAAATTAACAGGAAATACCATGAGTATATTGGGACGGTTAAGTTAGTTACACATAGACCGTTTGTATCATAATAACTACCTTGATGAAGAATACTTTTATTCCAGTCTCGGCACATGTTTCTCCTCCGCCACCTGGGTTTGGCCGTGTTGGACTGTGCAACATGTATATCGAAAATCATCCACTCAGAAAGTTTTTCGGAAATGACAAAAAAAAAAACCAAATTCTGAAGAAACTTAGTACAAACAAAATAGTTTATGCAAAAAATTAGAAAACTTTCAGATCCGTTTATACATACGTTGCAAAAGCAGATTGCAGTGGAATAGGCTTTGGCTTCGGTGATGTAAAGGAGTTCCGTTCTACTAATACACTCCGATAGTCTGCGCGCATTCTCTTTGGAGATCTCATATTCCCATTTTCAGCTGGAATTTAAACATAAACAACTTTACGTGTCAGTACTCAGTAGTACCATTAAAAAGCTTTTTTTTTTTTTTTTTTTTTTTGTAATCACATCTGCTTTCTCTCTATCTACCTGGTGAAGTCTCGGAATCGCCAGAGAAGTTGATATCCAAAGCAATCGCATCCAAGGACGGCATTGGCTCAGCCAACAACCCTAAACGATCTATCTCCGCAGAGAGGGCGGGCCTGGCAACAGTCAGGGAATTGTACATCGAAGACCCTTTTTCCCACACGAGGCTCTCCAGAACCCGCTCTTCCAACGAGTTCAAGTGCCGCCTCAACTCTCTCGGGAGAGAGTCCTCGTGCCGGATGAAACTTTCTATCACCTTGCTGAGGTCAAAAGCCGTGATTCCGATCCTCTCTAGAACCTCGGGGAAACGCATCGCGAGAGTCTTGTGCGTCGCGAGAACCAACTCGGCGGAGCAGGCGATCGTGCATCTGTGGAACCGCTCGTTGGTCAACAGAGACGTCAAATTCGAGGCAGGCAAAATTTGAGCCTCTGCTCTGCACATTGCCTCCAGAACCCTGAAATATAATTTGAGCGCCTCTGATCTTCGTTGCTCTGCCCATGTTTTATCCATGAGCCCGGCTCTTCTAAGAAACCCCGTTTCGCGACGATCCCCAAGTGCGCTGCTCGGAAATATGGCTTCCAGTAATATATGTGCCCTCCGTGTCACGTCGCGGCTAACGTCTTTTTTATCACACGATGCGAAGAAACGTTCCAGATCCGGCGAGGGTCTCGACGGAAGTGGAGAAATGACTGTGCGAAGCCATTTTTCCGTTGTCAGAGCAGCGTTGTGTGGAGACTGAGGACGTGTGACTGTCTTCATAGGAGACAATGAATCGAGTTTCTTAAATCTATTTTCCCAATCTGGGCCATATATACTTCTCAAAACTGAACCAGCTCTAACCAGAAACTGAGGAAGCCCTTTGAAAAAGCCCAGGATCCTGAGAAAGAGAGAGGAATCCAAATTTAAAACTCGCAAGTCAAAACCTTAAATTAAACCAAAGCCAAAATCAGATTTCATAAACATTAAAGCTTACGTTAGATCGGAAGCTCTCAATATCTTGCTCAATGGAACCCCATCATCTTCAGAACCTCGCTCGATCTCTTCTTCCTCTTCGTCTTTCAAACCCAGCCTATGCGACGAGTACAAGACAAACGCAAACCAAAACCGCTCTGCTTCGTGGAGCTGGAAAAATCAACCAATATAGAAGGGGGAAAAAAAACTCACACTTGTCAAGATTATGAAAAAATTTTAAAAAAAATAAAAAATAAAAAAATGAAGCGATAAAACAAAAGAAAGCGATCACCGTTACGTTTCCGATTGCCAAACTGTAAGTCTGCAGAAGATGTTTGGTTTCATTGAAAAGCCTGAGAGCTCCGGAGAGAGAGTTCGAGTCCATACCAATTTTATTCTGTGATTATTCAGAAAAAAAAAAAAAAAAAACGACCATAGTCACACACGAACAAAACGAAACGAAGCTAACAAAAAATCAAACCTTGGCGAAATCGGAGAATCGAGCTTCGGCAGCTAGGTCCAAATTCCCGCCATTCTTTCCGTTTGACGGCGGAGGGCATTCCGGCGCGGAATCTGACATCTTTGCTATGCTGAGAGAGAGAGAGAGAGAGAGATTGAAAACCCTAAAATAAAAAATAAATAAAACAGCTTCTCCTAATACCCGTTACGAAGAAGTACGTTGATAATATTTTAGCTTTAAATGATATTATTGTCGGGATCGGGACCAGGGAAGTTAGACGGAAAGTTTTTCCGAGCAGAGAAAAAATGGCGGCAAAAGAAGAACTTTCCCTTTCCTTTTCTTTTTAGTTTTTATTTTTGGGATTAGCTCAAATGGCCCTCGAACAATTATATTTGAGCCGTTTTGGTCCTAAAACCTTTTTTTAAAGGTAAAATGGTTCTCAAACTTTATAATTTTTTTTCAAAATTTTAGTCATTTTGTCAACTAAATAGACGGAATTGTCATTTTGCACTTTTCTTATAAACTCCAAAATTTTTCATGAGTTTGTTTCTTTTTTGCTTTATGAGTTTTTCTATTTTTTGTCTTTTTCCCCCCAAAATTTGAGTACCTGGTTCCCGAAGAATTAGGGGAAATGGTGGCAAAAATACTTAATGTTTAGACAAAACACTACTTATATACTCATTCTTTTTTTTCTTGGGCAAAAATACTCAAAGTTTCAGATTTAGTTACACGTAAATACTTTGCCGTTAAAATTTTCCTTTGAACTTAACGGTCCAAGTAGTAACGGACCCATAATAACGTAACATGTGGTATTTTTGCCAAAGAAAAAAAACTTTGAGTATTTAAGTAGTATTTTGACCAAACATTGAGTATTATTACCACCATTTCCCCGAAGAATTATCATGTGAGAGTACAATAAACTAAAACTAGGAGATTAGGATGTGTTTGTGAATAATTGAAATCAATGATTGTTTTGGTGCAACTTTTTTTGCTAGGGTCCTCAAGGTTTTGATAATTATGTAATTATGTGGTTAGTAAATCCTAATTTATGGATTGGGATTTCTAAAAATTGCAGATTCAGACGCTTTCCCACCTGGGATATTGTATATTAGTACATACTCCCAGTAGCGATTTAAGTCTATCTCGCATATTATCTCGAAAATAGTATATCTCATGAAGTTTAAAGTGTGATTATTAGTTTGAAGCGTAGTTTTTTTTTTTTTTTTTTAGAAAAGTTTGAAGCGTAGTTATAGCACCCGTAATTACTATCGACCTCAATAAATTAGGTATGTAATTCTCAAATGTCTTGAGTTGATCTTTTTTCTTCAATTTTAAGACACCCAGCACGAATTCACTAATTATTGTCTCGATCCAGTCCATTTATTATTCGATACTGTTATTTTTGCATAATCCTCTTGGTAAGCAGTTTCAATCTCAACATAATTTATAGGTTTCTTCAAACTTTTTGAGTTTTAGTGAATTTTAAGTTTATATAGTCTAACTTGGTTGATATTGAGTTCAGTTGGTTGATTTGATTATTGGTTAATTTTGAGTTGATTTGGTTGTTTTTTACTTGATATTAATTTATGTTAAGGAGAATTTTAATCTAATCAAAATTATTTCATATTAACAAGTATATAAGGTAAATTTATTGACAAGTTTGAGTTAGAAATTAAATTAATCGCATTATTGTTAAATTAGGTTGGGACTGTCACGTCTTGCGCGAATCTAACTAGAGACTCAATGAGCATCTTAAATAAATAAATAAATATAATAAAAAAAAAACTAAAGGGCATTGGACTTTGTTGGCCTCTTAATTCTAGTTATGGGCCAATGTTTTAGATTGGTCCATAACAACCTAACATATCGTGTCTCTTGCAAGGATCGAAATACCGTTACCGTTATCGTTCCGAGCTTTCGAATTTACTGGTAACCCCCCGTACCGTAAATGAATACCGGGGGAAGCGATAAAAAAAAAGAAACCGGTACCGTTGAACTTACCGTTACCGTAGAGGAATACCGTCAAATACCGTATTTACCGAGGGGAATTCAGAAAAGAAATATACAAAAAAACATACAAAGTACGTAGGATAAAATTCATAAAATTAAAAATAGTGTAGAATGTTTCAACACAATACCAAATTACAAACACAACAAAAAGTAAGTTCAATAGTACAAACCAAAATGATAAAGTTCAACGCAATCCATCAAATACTATAGTTCAACAAATTCAACATAAAAAGGATATAAATGAAATGACTACTCATAGCGACCATATGCAACGGTCATACAATAATCATATCAAGTCATATAATGAGCACATGCACGAAAGTACATATCTAAGTGATAGTTGTACAACGGTCATGTGTGTAGCGACTCGAAATTTTAAGCTTAATGTTGTAAATTAAGTGACTCAAAAGGACGAGAAAATTATGTAAATTAATTTTCTAAGAATTATTTTCATCATTTTGGGTTTGGAATAATGAGTTTATCGAATTAATTTGAAATATATTAAGGTATAGAGAAATCTCGGAATAAAAAGGAAGGATTTATCGAGTTCGTCTCGAATAAGAAATTATTTTCCGATGAAATATTCCGGAATTTAATTTGAGAAAATAAATTCTCAAGGACGAGAATGAATTCCGAGAAACCTTAAATCAATTTAAATCAATCGATAACGAATGAGAAAATTATCGGTTCAAATCATTTAATTAAATGTTCGATCGGTTACGGTTTTAGTCACAAAATTTTGTGACAAGAACGTGGTTGTAATGTTTTTATGGGCTCAGGGTTAGTTTACAAGTGGTGGAGAATTGAAGGTTTTAAGAGCAAATATGGAATTCTCATTTCATATAAAAGAAGAACAGGAAAAAAAAAACAACAACTCCACATCACCGGCGGGATCTGGGAAGAAATGGTCTTCGTTGCGTCGGGAACTAGGCGGGTCGGCGGGATCCGGTCGGGAAGTGAGAAGTTTTGGTGTGGGTCGCGACGGTTTTTGGGCGAGCTCAACCCGTTCCTCACCGGTCGGGACCCGTTTTTTTCCTTTTTTTAATTGAACCGGACCGAGAAGTGAGAACCGGGTTCCTTCCCGGATCCCGGTCCGGTTCCCCCGGAAACTTCCGGTTTTGATGGTTCCGGTGCCGGGGACTTCAAAAAAGGGGGAACCGGACCGGTTCCCGTCCGGTTCCCCTGAAATTTAAATCCTTGGTCTCTTGTTTCCACGCCTCCAACGAGAGTTTATGATATTTCTAATCACCGCATACCTCGTCTCATACATCAAATGAGATCGCTTTCGTTTTAGATGGCATCTTTTCCACACGACTCATTTGTAGCACAAATCCTCACGCACGAATACTCACAAAGACACCACATGAATTCAAAGTTCAATCGACAAATAACATCCAACATAATTTGCGAAAACAAGTTCACTAATAATAATAATCGAACCATTCAAATTCGACGAAACGACTAAAATTATTAAAAAAAATCAAGTTAAACGTCGTCAAAATAGATTTGAAATTTCATACACTAAAATGACATAATTGTAATAGTTCAGGGGCAAAATTTAATTCTAATATTTATTTGTGTAATGTAAGAATAAAATGGTAAAATAAATTAATGAGTCGAAACTTGTAAAGCGTCGTGCTTTTGAGTTTTAACAAGATTCGTCATCCAAAATTTTTAGTTTCTAGTTTTTGCATGAAAAATCAAGATGAAGACAAAAAGTTACTTTTGTCGTTCCCTTATTTTTTTCAAAAGCCAAACGACGACGTATATAAAACAGTAAACCTTTCGTGTATTTATTATTTCTTCTCCAAAATTCGAGACTTCTCTATCGGCGTTCCCAACAATGGCGACCCGATCTCTGTGGCGCGCCCGGGCCAAATTCGCGGCGGCCACCACGGCGGCGCTTTCTGGTGTCGCCGCGGCGGCTATCGCTACCTCCGACGACCCGCCCAAAACTCTCAAGCTATGCACCGCCGTCCCTGTCCGCCTCTACCGCGACGCCGTCACTGCAGCCAGTATCGCCTTCGGTAACGCCACGTTCGAAGATCATCGTTCAATTTTTTTTAGTTATTTTTTAATCAACAATGCTCGCAACTTTGATGATCCTATCTGAATAGCTGGAAGATTTAGTTTGAGTCTTGCTTGATTAAGTGTTGATTGTAATTTACAAATGTTGGAATTGAATTAGTCATGATTTTTTTTTTTTGGTATAATTTTAAACGAAGAACGGAATTTATCATAGTAAATAGCTGGCGTGTATTTGATTGACCTTATTTATCTTTGAATCAACTGGTTGAATTGATGTTTCTTTTACTGTTCTGTATGCAAGTCTGAGTTCATTGGTTATACTATATTCTGATTAATATAATCCAGTACTTTTTTTTTTCCATGGAAATTTTGTTGTGCTGAGGATTCCGATACATTTTTATCGCGTTTTGGTTAGATTACGAATACTCCTTATGGGGATTAGCTGAAGGAAGTGATGATAAGATGAGAGTCAAGCACGAAGTTCACCTGAGATCTGCACGTAAACTTCAAGAATTATGTTTCAAGAATGGAGGCATATATATAAAGCTTGGTCAACACCTTGGGCAACTTGTATGCTTTGCTTTCCCTCTTGTGTTTTTTTGAAGAATGATTACAGTCGTTTTGTATATTAACCTCAAGTTTTTGTAGTATTATTGTATTCTGACCAAGTGCTAGAACAGATAAGTACTTTCATGCAAAGAACGTTATCCATAGAAAGGCGTCGCCGCGTCAGATAATTATAAAAAAATTCTTATATTTTTGTCTTAAAATCCAGGAGTATTTAGTACCTCAAGAGTATGTCCAGACGTTGAGGGAGTCTATGCTGAATAAATGCCCCGTTTCTTCGTATGAACGAGTGTGTGAAGTGTTTAAGAAAGAGCTAGGAGAGACTCCAGATAAAGTACGTGTTTGAAATTGTCTTATGGACCATCGGATGATTGTTTCGTCTCTTTTCTGATTAGCTTATATATAAGATTTATATACGCAGATATTCTCAGAATTTGATCCGGTTCCAATAGCGAGCGCTTCTCTTGCACAAGTTCATGTTGCGAGGATGTCCAACGGCGAGAAAGTTGCAGTGAAGGTTTTAATTTCAAACTTAACATCAAATATGGATCCTTAGTGCTTCCTAGGGGTAAATTTTATGATTGTTGTTTATTATGGAATCGAATTTCTATCTGCTAATAAATCTTAATCATTCAGGTTCAGCACACTCACATGACCGATACTGCAGCTGCGGATCATGCCACCGTGGAATTAATTGTGAATGGCCTTCACTGGTTGTTTCCTTCTTTTGATTACAGGTACACCTTCTCTAATCAACCATGCAAGGTCAATTTAGGTAAAATTAACAAGTTAGGCTTGCACATTCTCTTGTGGGTTTTAATTTTCTTGCTTTGTGTGCAGATGGTTGATTGATGAAATCAGTGAAAGTTTACCCAAGGCAAGTTTCCAAGTCTATTGAACGATTCTGGTTGCACTACTTTTCTATTATTATTATTTAAAGAAATAAAGTCTGAAACTTTCTAAATCTTTGCAAATTGCTATGCGGGTGTAATTTAAACATCGCATCGGTCTTTACACACACTCACACAAAGAGTTTAACTGAGTGATGAATTTTATGTAAACATCAGGAACTAGATTTTTGGGTTGAGGCCAAAAACAGCGAGAAGTGCCTGGACAATTTCCGGAAGCTATCTCCTCAGATAGCACCTTATATATATGCACCGAAAGTGTATTGGAGTCTCAGTACCAAAAAGTTACTAACCATGGAGTATATGGATGGGGCACAAATAAATGATGTGACAGCCATACGGAAACTAGGAGTTCAACCGCATGATGTTGCAAAATTGGTAAGCACTAAATTACTATATTTAGTATTTAGCTATTGATTGCAAACAGAAGCTACTATTCCATGTTCAGATCACGTACCTATGTATGAATTTAAGGTCTTTTGGACAAAGTAAATTACTTGTATCAAACCATTTACTAGGGTTATTAGACTTTTGCAATTGAGCCACTATTAAAATAATATATCATTCTCTTTCCCTTCAAGATTCTTTGTCATATGTTGCATGAACTTGGATGATTTTTGGAGCTTACAACTTGGTAAGGTTTGATCGTGTTTTTTATTTTTATTTTTTTCTTTTCTGGCAGGTCAGTCAAACTTTTGCTGAAATGATGTTTAAACATGGGTTTGTGCACTGTGATCCTCATGAAGCAAACTTGCTGATTCGCCCTTTGCCTAATGGTGGAAAGAGCTTTCTAGGTGCGCGACGTTACTGCTAACATATCAAAACTTGTTTTCGGTTTATTGAAAATGACCATCATTCATTCCTGTCTAGCTCCATCCAGAATTTCCCACCTAAATTTACATAAAGGACAACTGTTTATGTTTAAAACTTCAACTCGCAGAATTTCCTTATAGAAGCTGTCACAAATGTATGCACATTTTGTGATCATGGAAATTGGGATATAAAATGTAGGTTTAATGGGATATAAAATGTAGGTTTAACTGTTGATGAAAGCTAATTCTATCCTTTCCATATGATTATATGTATTATTTTTCAAGTTTGTTTAGGTATCGGGTTTTATAGTAGATTTGATTACAACGAGAATTCTTATCACGATTGTTGCCATCTGTTCTGTCTTCATGCCAACAGGCACAAGAAAACCACAATTGATACTCCTAGACCACGGTCTCTATAAGGAACTTGACTTCCAAACAAGAACTAATTATGCTGCACTGTGGAAGGTAAATCTCTCTCTCTCTCTCTCTAGTAATCCCTTTTCCATGTCTACACCATATTTTGCGTGAATTTGGATATCTGGGGAGTTCCGGGTAATTCGAGAAACCCGTGGCTCTCCTAATACAATCTTTATCTAAATGTTCAATTTCTTTCTCCAATAATTTCCCCCCAGTAAAGATTAAAACAACATCTAAGTGATCTATTAACCCACCAACTATCTTCTAATTATTACAGTTACCCCATCCCTAAAATCTTATCATTCACATTAGTAATCTTCTGCATGTTGTACGCGTGTTTATTACAGGCCTTGGTTTTTTCTGATGCTAAAGGCATAAAGGAAAGCAGTGTGAAACTGGGTGCCGGGGAGGATCTATATGTATTATTTGCCGGGATTCTTACTATGAGGCCATGGGATCGGGTTATTGACAATTCTGTTGATCACTTAGTCCTACAAGGCGGCGCTGGTGACCATTCTGAAATCCAGGTGAACTCACGTCTATTTACAACATTCACATAATATCAATGTGCTCGAATGATATTTTTAAATATTTGCTCCAAGTTGTATAGGTAGATGGGTTTTTATATATTTATTTATTTATATATTATGTACTTATTATTTTTGGAATGGTCTTCCATTGAAACAGATGTATGCCTCTCAGTACTTCCCTCAAATATCAGAGCTTTTATGTCGGCTTCCGCGTGTTATTCTTTTAATGTTGAAGACAAATGACTGTTTACGAGCGGTCAACAATAGCCTGGTAATTTACCTCTTTCCTCTTTATTGGCTTTTATGCGACTCAATATTTAATCACCCAAAAGATTGACTGATATGTCAAGATTTATATTTACCTTCTTCTCTAAGAAATATAAATGCCGTCACCCTGGTACCAATATCTCTATTATCTTTATTCAAATTTAACTTTATATTAAAAAAAAAAATGTGTATATATGGGTTTGGCAACAGTTGCAGGGTTCGTCTCTTGACACGTTCTTGATCATCGGAAAGATTTCTTCGGAAGCGGTGATCGAGGCTAAATTGGCGCAAAAGAAATCTCTATTTCTGTTGCTGAATGTGTGGTTAGACGAGATCTTATTGGAAGCTCGGCTTCTCGGAATGCAAGTCGCCCTTTGGATTTTGCAGCTCAAAAGAGCCTTATGTTTCTGCTAATACCAATTTCATTATTTTTCATAGCTATAAATATTTACTTTTACTATACCTAGATCATTCTTTACCCGTTTCTCACGATCTGCGAACAATGCTCGGGGTCTTGATCACGGAGTTTGATAGATATTATGATTTTTTTTAAGGTTTAAAAGTGAATTATATGGTCCATAGATTCTTGATGTATACGATACACGTTGAGCCCGTTTCGATTTGACGGGTAATAAGTGAGAAAACATTGATTAGCCGGAGGTTAGGCGTCTCTATCTAGAAATTTTTGCATGAATGTTTCAAAGACAGTAACGAATGTGATTATTCAACTGTTTATTTCCAATTGGAAATCAAAAAAATCGTGTGTTTACATTTTGTGGTGGTTCAGCATTAATTTTCACATGTTTTGACTTCCTGTATTACATTTTAAAGTTGTTTGCTTGTTCAAAAGAAAAATGAAAATGAAAGTGTCGGTTGTTGATTATAAGCTTACTAATTTTACCATGATAAATTCTTTTATATCGACATTTGAAGTGTATTTATTTATACATAATTTGTGCAGAATAATAAATTACTTGGAAAATAGATTGGAGGAAGTATTGGGATAAATTATAGAATATTTATTAGAGATATAAATACTATGTTTTATTTATTTATTTAAAAAATCTATGCAAATATATATATATGACAAGTTGACAACCACATTCAGTGGTGGTTGGTTTTATTAATAATAATTCGAATACACAAGTTTCTGTGCTCTTTTATTTCATTCTTTAATCGGCCATGCTATTCCAACATAAATATACGTGATTTTCTGTAGAATATGTACACAGTATAGAGCCATGAGAAATTAATTGATATCTTTTTTCTTCTTTAGGCTGATTGAAAAGGACTGTTATCATCTTGGTACAGCCATGGACGTACTATCCATGGAAATGCATTCAAAACAGTTTAATAAAAGAGAGAGAGAGAGAGAGAGAGAGAGAGAGAGAGAGAGAGAGAGAGAGAGAGAGAGAAGACAAGCCAATTGAGAAACAACCAATGTTTTTTTTTTCTTCTCCTAATTTAATGAGAGGCTTCCAAATTGAGAACTTCCTTAACAAAAAGGTTTTGCTGTTATAACTTGCATCAAAATGAAGGAACTGTTTTTCAAAGGGGGTTTTATAATCAGGGCATTTACTAGTATAAGGTACGCTTAGAAACTTATTATTTTAGGGTCTTTTAGCTATATATCTATTTGACTTATAGCGTTTTATATAATAGTCAATTTTTTATAAATTTTCTGTAAATAATCATCTCAACTTATTTACGGTACTCAAAAAAATAAAATAAAAACCCAAAATATGCGGTAATGTTTTTGGGTATTTTTGTCTTTTTGAATGCCATAAATAAGTTGAGGTGACTATTTACAAAAAAATTACAAAATGTTGACTATCTAGCAATTCTTAAATTTTCGGTGGCTTATTTAACTAATTTTTTTGATTATTTTATTGTTGGGACATGAGAGCAGTAAGTAAAAATAAAGCTTTAAATGGGTTGTAAACTTTCGTCAGACTCGCATTGATATCCTCATTTAATGTGAATTTGGTGTTAGTTGGCCAATTCATTTTGTTTGGTGTGGTGGGTTATTTACATTCTAAAATTGATAATAATAATTTTTTCAAAAAAAAAAAAATTGATAATAATAATAATAAATAACTTATACGGCACACTATACACAATATGCATCAATACATATATACAGTGCTTCCTATTGGGGGATCAGTTTTTTAATATATGAAAAAAAAGGAAAAAATAAACGTACTTTTATTCTGACTTTTAATACATAGGATATGTTATTGCATATGTGGCAATACCATTGCCGTATGAAAATATTAATTTAATGGATAAAAGGACAATAAATATTTAATTGGTGTACTAAGGTAGTGAATGGCTCACGATATAAATACGTGTTCTATTTAAATAAACAAAAATAAATAATACATGTAATCATGAAACGATTTTGAATTGACTGAACAACGTAAACAGTAATTTGCGTATTTCAGTAGACACTGAGCTGAATCCTATTATAGAAAAAGGAACATAGTTGCAAACTTACAATAGTTTTTGTTATTATGAGAAATTTAAAAAAAAAAAGATAAATATTGGCATTAATTGCAATCAGTGATGAAATTCCAATGTTTTTTTCCCCCAACCATCACACTCATCTTGGCTATCAGACGTTAGCGGTCCGACTCGGAGTGTAACGAAAATTTCCGTTTGTTTAACGACGGAATTAACGTATTATCGGTAATGGTATTTTCGATAACAAAATAAAAGCTTAATGAAAAAAAAAACTAGAACAGGAAAAAAAAATGAAGCTCTTATAGTGCATTAATTAATGACAAACACAATCTAGGACGCTATATTTTATATCCAACGACCCAGATTTAATTAAAAAAAAATGAATCTGCAAACATTAGCGGAAACTTCTTCTTCCATTGGCACTTGCTTCTTCTTCCGTCACTCTATGGAAAAAAAAAAATCAGATACTGCTTGTCATTGGAACGGTACTTCCGGTGGCTTTAACTTAAGCATTGGAACCGGAATTTCTTGTAAGTTCCGGTTTTGATGGCTAGGTTTACATCAAACAATTAGCCTAATAGCTTTAAGTGAATTAACAAAATAGCTTATTAAAACTAATAATATAAAAAGTTTAACATTTCAAAACTTATTTAAAAAATAATTAGCGGTCAAATATCTTGTTAGAATTTTCGATACGATGTTTTGTCAAGAATGGTGAGTGTAAATCATATAGTAATAATTTTCCAAAGCTTTAAAAGAGAGCTACAATTTTCAAAAGATTTAGCTACAATTTTCAAAAATATATCTACGGTGAGCTTCTCCTTCAACATCAATGGTGAGACTCGAGGTCGGGGTTGTTCCTGAGAGAAGGCTTCGACAAGGGGATCCACTCTCTCCGTTCCTCTTCATTTTTTGCTCTGAGGGGCTCTCGTGTCTCCTACGGGCACGAGAAAACCAAGGACTTATTCGTGGAGTGAAATTCGGTCGAGACAACCTTGTCGTTTCTCACCTATTCTTTGCAGATGATAGCATAATGTTCTTCAGAGCCATTCCCGAAGAATGTCAGGAAGTCGCACGCTTCCTTGACTCCTACTCGGCGGCATCAGGTCAGTTAATAAATTTTTCCAAATCTGACATTTGTTTTG
Organism: Urtica dioica subsp. dioica; assembly: GCF_054948205.1. Classification (NCBI taxonomy): domain Eukaryota; kingdom Viridiplantae; phylum Streptophyta; class Magnoliopsida; order Rosales; family Urticaceae; genus Urtica; species Urtica dioica. Next base: position 16,624,659 of record NC_142767.1, read on the forward strand.
GCTCGGATGTAGATGACAGGTACGGGGAAGAACTAGCCGAAATCTTACAGGTAAAGGTCACCTCGTGCCACAACCGCTACCTAGGGCTTCCTACGACGGTGGGCAGAAGGAAAGCGGATATCTTCGCCTTCATCAGGGAACGTGTCTGGGAGAAGATTGTCTCGTGGAGGGGTCTCTTTTTTTCTCAGGCCGGCAAAGAGACCCTCATCAAGGCTGTCCTACAGGCCATCCCAAGCTATGTCACAAGTTGTTTCCGTCTCCCCCAAGGTCTCATCGACGGCATTCATAAGACCATTGCGAGCTTCTGGTGGGGAGATACAGGACAAAAGAAAAAAATTCACTGGTGCAAATGGGAGGAGCTCACGAAACACAAATCCAACAGTGGCCTTGGCTTCCGTGACTTAGGTAGCTTCAACCAAGCCTTACTTGCTAAAAGTGTCTGGGGTCTCATTCGGCGACCGAACAGCCTCGTAGGCCGTGTCTTCCGTCAGAGCTATTTCTCAAATAGGGATATCATCAACGCCACTTGCGGCTCGACGGGTTCCTTCATTTGGAAAAGTCTTTGTTGGGGTAAGGATCTTATTCGCAAGGGCTCGAGATGGAAGATTGGAGACAGTGAGACCACTTCGGTTTCCGGCAATCGTTGGATTCCCCGTCCCCCTTCATTCCTCCTCACCGACGCCGCTCATATCCCTGAAGAGATGCGAGTCTCCGAACTTAAAGACGTCAGAGGTAAGTGGAATATCCCTCTCATTATGACGATGTTTTCCCCTGATGATGTAGACGCGATCCTTAGCATCCCGGAGAATCGTGGAGGAGGTCCTGACAAACTCCAGTGGCACTTTACTAAAGATGGAGAATACTCGGTACGTAGCGGCTATCGGGTAGCTAGAGAAACGGCTATCGCGAAGGGCCCCTCTAGGCCGTCCGGAAATATCGAGTGGTGGAACAAACTTTGGTCTCTCAACATCCTTCCTAAAGTGAAGACGTTTGTTTGGCGGATTTGTAGGGGTTGGATTCCGACCCGGACACTCCTCCGACAACGACATATTAATTCTTACCGATGCTCGATGCCCGATATGCGAAGTGGATGAAGAAACCATCTTCCATGCTCTTTGGGGATGCTCCTGGGCCAAAAAGGTGTGGAAGTGTGGGGGTTTCAAAGAGCTTGTTACGATCTTCCAGGCGGGTGACACGATAGGGATGCTTCTCCTTGCCTCAACGAGACTCAAGGTAAGTATGCTTGAATATTTTCTAACCATCTTATGGACTCTTTGGAACCATATGAACAATGTTTGCTCGGGACGAAAGCTGTGGACCCCGGAGGGCCTTCTTGATTGGACAGGTGACTTCGCTAGAGACTACCGCAAAGCTTGCCTCGGGACAAAAGAGATACGAGACAAAACCCCTTCAAGCAAGTGGACTCCCCATCCGGCCAACCTTGTTGCGATTTCGGTAGATGCCGCCGTTCGTGCGGAGGATAGAAGGATTGGACTTGGGGCTGTGGCTCGGAATGCTTCAGGGAAGGTCTTAGGATCGGAAACTAATATTCTCCACCTAGGCCTCTCGCCCTAAATCTCGGAAGCGTCTGCGGTCCTTCACGGTATGCTCTTTGCTCTTGACATGGGTTGGAACAGAGTGATTATTCAATCGGATTGTCTCGAAGTCATCTCGGTGATTCGAAGACTTGAAGCGCCAGTTACAGAATTAGGTACGGTCATTAGCGATATTCTCTTACTTTTGCCTAATTTTGATAGCTTGAGTTTTATTTTTCATCCCCGTGGTTGTAATAAAGCCGCTCATGTGCTGGCTAGCTATGCTTTAAATTTTAATTCGGGCGCCCGTTGGTTGGAATCGGCTCCCCCATGCGTTATTCGGGAAGCCGTGAACGACATTCGTGGTATTAGTCCTTAATGTAACCACGGTATTCTTCCGCCACTTAAGTGAGAGTCTTAATATATCTTTCCCGTGGTACCGTCCACGGTTCAAAAAAAAAAAAAACGAAAAATATAACTAATTGACTATTAATTTTGAAGTTATCGATTATTATTTATTTTACTAACAATTAATACTAATCATAATATAAATAATTCAATTCACTTCAAAGTTCAAACCAATAATAATTCCAGATATTTTACATTAATAGTAAGAAGTAATAACAAAGACTTGTTTTACTTTACCTGAAAAATAATGTAAATAAATTGCATCGTAAATAGTAATAAAAAAAAACTGCAACCATTCTATAATTAGCTATGATATAATTGATGTATCCTTATAATCCGTAATTCCGATTTCCAAAGAAAAATAAAACAAAAAATTTACTCAGTTCTTTGGCTATAACTATAACCGGGAATTTCGTTTTGCTGTATTGTAGATATGTTCTCTAAGTAGTCCATCGTGTTTCCTAAAAAAAAAAAAAAAAAAAAAATCGCCAAGTGTTTGAAGAACCAGTGTCGTTGAGTCAGAGAGAGAGAGAGAGAGAGAGAGAGAGAGAGAAATGGTGGGACCAGCGAGGCCTCAATTTGTGTTGTTTGGATCGTCGATTGTTCAGCTGAGTTACAGCAATGGCGGTTGGGGTGCTATTCTCTCCGACATTTACGCTCGCAAAGTATCTCTTCGCTTTCCCTTTTTCCGTTCACTCTCGAGTTTTTTTTTTTTTTTTTTCTTTTCTTTTCTTTTGTGAATATCGTATCCGATTATTATATACAGTAACAGAATTTTCAATAGAGTTCTTTATTTTTTTAAAAAAAATTTATTCGATGATCTCGGTATTCTCAGTATACATTTTTCTTCTTCTATTAGTTTACCCTGTGCAGTGTCTCGAAAACCACAGTTTTTTTTTTTTTTTTTTTTTTTTTTTTTCATGAATTACGATTTGTTTTAGTCGCGGCCTATTTTGTAAACTCGCTTTCAGGTCACGATGTCAAGAATAATCTCTTCTATTATTGTAATTATGATCTGTTATGGAATTTAATATTTATGATTATTGTTTGCAGGCAGACATAGTGTTGAGAGGGTACTATGGATGGAACTCTCGGCGAGCTCTACAAGTCCTCGACGACGTCTTTCCCAAGGTATATCTATATCTATATGTATAGACACAAACACTTGAAATCTCCATGTTACTGTGATTTGTGATTGAATGAATCGAGATCATCCATTTCTTGTGCTGAATGAAATGTTCATACCAAAAAAAAAAAATTGTGCCCAACATTGTAAGAACCAAATTGCGAGAGAGTGAATGAATTGTGTTTATTATAGGACGCGGCGGTTCATCCATCTCTGGTGATTGTGTATTTCGGGGGAAACGATTCAATGGGACCTCACTCGTCTGGTCTCGGCCCTCATGTTCCTCTCCCTGAGTACACCGAAAATCTGATCAAAATCGCGAGGCATCTTCAGGTACCGAGTTCTTCTTTTCATCCGTGGCTTCTTTGAGAGAGAAAAATGAAAAGTGGGTTTAGTTTAATTACTTGTGATGTGAAGCTGTTTAATTGGCTCGTTTTGAGCTTTGTGGACTCTGATACCATGTTAAATCGGCCATAGGAGGAGTTTGATTTAGGATACTTAATCAAAATATGAACTTGTTGAAATGATTGGTCTAGTGAGAGATGGTTGAAATGCATTTTTTTTAATTGTGTTTCCATGTGCAAAACATCTAACATGACATTCTTTTATTATTTTATCATTAAAAAAAAATCCAGAGCCTTTCGGATTCGATACGGATTATTTTTCTAGGTACTCCTCCTGTAAATGAGGAAAAAGTTCGCGGAAACGTAAGGTATGACTGCGAATCTTTTTTTTTTTTTTTTTTTTTTTTTTTACTTTTGTTTATTTTCTTTCAAATGCGTCACAGAGATTCGGGATGAATTCTTAAAAGTTATGCGTTTGATTTTTTCTGTTTTATAAATAAAGTGGGTTCTTCAGTGAGCTAGTAAGAACCAACGAGTTGTGCCGAGAATACTCGGAAGCCTGCATAAAAGTGGGACAAGAAACTGGAGTTAAGGTTGTTGATTTGTTTAGCGCCTTTCAGAGGAAAGACGATTGGATGAACGTTTGCTTTACGTAAGTTTCCTTGCTTCAGTATCAATTTCCCGTCCTCAGTCTTCGGTGGTCTTAGAAAAATTCGACTTATGAAACAAAATAAATTACGAAAAATAATTCAAAATGAATTTTCTCATTAATTTTTGGGAATAGAAACCCGTGTTTTAGCTATACATTTTTTCCTCACACTTCCTTCCAAACTATCTTCAAAATTTTCCACAATGCAATTGAAACACTAGAGGTTCTAAACATGGCCTAAAATCGTAATCCAAAAAGCAAATTTGAGCCCTGATCTGTGTTCTTCGGTGCAGGGACGGGATTCATTTGGCAGCCGAGGGAAGCAAGATAGTGGTCGAGGAGATTCTGAAGGCCCTGAAGAGCTCTGAGTGGAAGCCGAGTCTTCACTGGAAGTCTTTGGAAACGGAGTTCTCTCAGGACTCTCCGTACGATCTTGTCGCTGCCGATGGCAAGAGAACACTCAACCCCTCCGAGTGGACTTTCCACAGGGATATTCAGTGGGACTAGCTTCATCGATTCGCATTCGATTTTTGCTCGAGGCTCAAAAAGTTTGTTTGAAGGTTGGTTTATGTATGTTGTTGCAAGTGCTTGTTGTTACTTGTATAGCATAACTCAAGAGATGAGAAGTGATACTTACTTATATATAAGTTCATTAATAATAACGTGTTTGTTTGAGTTTTTGGAAAATGCCTTTTGGTCTTTTGATGATGAAGAACATGGTAGGACTATATTGTAGCTATCATTATTAGAACATAAAGATATTGATTATAATTTCATTAATTTATTTGTCTGCAACAAGAAATAGGAAAAAAAAAACGAGTTGACATTTTATTAGGTTTTCATTGAAATATTTACCCAAACGCTTTATTATTCTATGCAAAGCAATGTTTGCTATGTGTTTTATATGTTATTGAGAAACTCTGGACCTAACCGTGGTACAAAATGGTATTATTTTGGATGACTTTTATACGTCCTTGATGGAATGAATGAGATTCTCCTTATATTTCAACAAGGTCGATAACTTTGATTTTGACAAAATTGAAAAACTTAGACATTAATATGGTTGATTATCACAATCAGGCTCGAGTTTGGAACCATATCTCGTGATCGAAAAAAAAACGATAACAAACCAATCCGTTTTATAAAATATCACAAAAATAGGCAAAAATACCCCAAACAAAGCAAAATATCGACGATAAGATTAAAACGTTAAATAAAAAAAAAATTACAGACCCTCTGAAGCTAGCTAAGTAGTCTTAAGCAACGCTGTAATCTTTTGCTACCAAATCTTTTTTTTATTTATAACACTTCAAAACTTGGATTACTCATGTACATGAGCAATGTAGGACTTTCTAAAAACTTGTGTTTACACCTAACCAACTTACATAATATGCACGCATACACTTTTTTTTTTCTTATCAAAATGTTTATTTTTTTGTACGCATATATATATATATATATATATATATATATATATATACATACGTGTCTATTTAAAAAAATGGTTAAAGATATGTATATTTAAGTAAGTAAATAAATATAAGGTTTTATTTAATTACTAAACTAAAATTATCATAATATTAAGTTGATATACTATAATTTTGATTATTTTATTAGGAAATTGAAAATATAATTATAGATAACTATTTTATTATATTTTGTTATAAGATTTTTGTCGATATATCATCAATAGTCGGTATTGAAATTATTATAGAATTTCGTCGATATATTCGTCGATATCCGATATATCCGTAAAATCAGAATCTCGGCATGAGTATCGAAATCGATATTTGAAATATTGGGTGAGACAATGGTCAAACGACTCCTAATCAACCTTCGCGAAAGCTTATCTCAAATAATTTAGAGACATAACCATCAAGATGTTCAGTGAGGATATTTGGATTTGTACGATCTTTTCTTTAAATATCTTCACGATCCCGGGACTGGGTCCGATTGATTGACGATAACCTTTCTTGCCACTGTCGTAGAGAAGTGTAACTTTTTTTTAACAAAAGAAAAGAGTACCTGAAGTGAGACTTAGGAGTAAACCTGGCCTAGCGGGAGTCCCGCGTCTCCCGCTACCGCCATCCGTCCCACTCCCGTTAATTGGCCAAACGGGAGTCCCGTCCCGTTATGTAGTGGGACGGGAGCGGGATTCGGCCTAACGGGAATTCGGGACCCCGTTAGGCATAAAAATAATAAAAAAAATAAAAAAAATAACTTTTTAAAAGAATTTAAATAATTAAATAGAAGGATATAATTGTAAGGAATTTAAATTAAGTGGGTAGAAATGAAGATTTAAATGAAGTTAAATAATTATATACAATGACTTAATTGAAAAGATTGTGAAGTAAATGGGTAGAAAAATTAATAAAAAAAATGTGAAATTATAAATGGGCCTCCTAAAAAACCTCACCGACCCCTAAAAAGGTGCGACGGCGAGGAAAAAGAGCACCCCTTTCCTCGTTAATTATTTGAAAATTTATCCCGGACAAGGGCCGGGATATCCCTTTGTTATACACGATACTTTAACCATTTATGTTTACGTTTGCAAAATCAACTTCAAAATCGTCTAGAATATCGAAGCACATGAATGTTTCTTGTGCTCGATTTCGATGTTGAATCCAATCTTTTCCGCACGTCAATGCTTCGACCATCTCCGGTTTCAGGCTGCATCTTCTATCGTCGATGATCCGGCCCGCGCTGCTAAAAGCCGCCTCAGAGGACACAGTTGAAACTGGGATGGTGATGATGTCTTGTGCCATAGATGACAAGATCGGAAACCTCCTCGCATTCTGCCTCCACCAAACCAAGAGGTCGATGGCTTCGTCGTCCGACCTGACCCAATCGTTCCTATCGTACTCTTGGATCTCCGGATGGGACCGTGCGTCGGTTGCACTTGACCTCGTCTGACTTGTCCCAGCTTCTTGTTGTTGAATAGACGAGCTGTACGCGGGCGCGTTGACGAAGACATTCGTGTATTGATGTCTTCTCGGATATTGCGTCTGTGATTGAGAAGATTGCGCTCGGTATTGCGGTAGAAGTTTCGCCTCGTAAACCTTGAAAAGATCAAAAAAAGCTTGCACGATCCTCGGAAGATCAAGTGCAACGTAATCTTGGTCCACAAAATGGTTTCTTATGTATTTCAAAAAAAATTTAAACCTCCAATTTTACATCGGACGTCTAGAATGGCTCCAAAACCGTATAGTAATGGAACCTTTCCAGCCCCCCAATATTTTAAAAACTTTGCTGTCATTGCTTGAATAGAATCTTGAAAAATAGTTTCGTTTTTATTTTTATCAAGATGCACAGCTATTGCGGTCATAGTATGAAGACCGAGAAAAGAAGTGGGAGTGTAAACAGCAGAAATATAACAAGTTTCTTTATGAAAAATGTCGAGAAAAGAAACAAATGATTCAGCCATCCTAATATCCAAATCAGATATAGCGTTTTCGCCATGTACACTGTTAATGTAAGAAACAATAACATCGACGTAACGCTCGGATAAGAAGTTGGTCAGCATAAGAAAGGTTGAATTCCACCTAATTTTGTTATCTAGGTGAAAGGTGCGTTCTTGAAGGCCGTTTAGTCTAAGCCGTCTCTTAAGCTCATCTACTCTAGAGGTTGAACTATTTATCCAACTTATGTAATTCCTAATCTTGTTTATCGAAAACTCGTAACTAGCGGCTCCGGCTTGAACTATGAGGTTGATGATGTGGGTAGCACAACGTTGATGTATAAGGGTTTCGTCTGCGTTAAGTTTTTGGGTCAACTCCCTAATCATGGCGTTGTTGCTAGTGGCATTATCTAAGGTCACAGATATAACCCTATTGTTCAAACCCCACTCAGCTAAAACACTAACTATGATATCTAATATGTTCTCACCAGTGTGAGAACCTTCTATCCTCCTAAACGCTATGATACGTTTGTTCAGGTTCCAATCGTCGTCTATGTTATGGACTACAACGCTCATAAAGTCCATCTTAGATTGACCGGTCCATATATCCGATGTTAAGGCTACGCTATATCTACCAGAGGATATTGAGTCTTTCATTTGTTCCTTTTCTCCTAAAAACCATTTTAGGATATCGGATCTCAAGGCTTTCCTAGACATTATTTGTACGTTTGGAATAAGAGAACTAATGAATCTAACAAAGCCTTGAGATTCGATATGACTAAAAGATTGATCGGTTGATACAAAATATTCAACTAAATCACGTCTAAATGTTAAAGGATCGATGTTACTTACTTGGGTTGTAGAGGCTCCAGATTGTGTCCCCCCCTGGCAGTGTCTGTGATGACTCCACAATAGCGACGTCCCAACTCTAGTGTTATGAGCGCTAAAGATTTTGCCACAAACGTGATATTTTCCGGCTTTTTCACCGTTGGCAATCACCTCTTCAAAGAACGTCCAGACAACAGACCTCGCTCGACGTCGTGGTGCTTGTGATTGTTGAGGTGCTTGTTGTTGTTGTTGTTGTTGCGGTGGTTGTTGTTGTTGTTGAGGTGGTTGTTGTTGTTGTTGTTCTTCTCGGGCACGTCGTTGTCGTCTTTGTCGGGTATCCTCTTGTTGCTCACGTTGTCGAGGTCGTGGAACTTGAGTTCGAGGCTGAGGTGGTGGTGGTGGGACGTCTTCTTCTTCATCTTCCTCCTCCTCGTCATCATGTTGTTCATTTGGATCTTGGGTTTCGTCGTCGTCTTCTTCTTCATTTGGATTTTGGGATTCACGATAATGTTGCTCGAACACTTGAAACTCTTGAAAAGCGACTTCGGATGGCGGTATTTGTGCTTGATATGCTTGCTCGGGATCCATTTGAGGATAATATGGCATTTGTGTGTTTGGAATTTCGGTGAAATCCGAGTGGTGGAAAGTAGGAGCAACGTAATTTGGATCGAAGGAGTATTGGGTGTTTGGGTCGGGGGCGTTTTGAGATAAGTGCAACCAATTTTCTTCAAAATGGTGCATTTGTTGACCTCGGGAAGCTCTTCCCCTTCGACCCCCTCGGTTGTGGGATGAAGATGCCATGATAAAATATAAGCGTATGAGACTAAAAACGAGAGAAATTGAGAGAATTCGAGATTGAAATTGAGAGAGAGTTGAGAGAAATTGAGAGAGTTTGAGAGAGAGTGAATGAAAGGTGTGAAGAAAATGAATGAATTGGGGGGGGGGGGGGGGGGGGGTATTTATAGATTTTAGAAATAAATGGGTTAGAAAAAAAAATTAAAAATTCGGCCGAAATGATGCAACGGCTCTTTTTTAAACGGTAAAAAAAAAAACGGCTCTTTTTTTTGGGCCGTTGGATCAAAGATCCAACGGCCGAGATTAAAAAAAAAAAAAATAGCGAGACTAACGGGATCACCGGATCCCGTTAGCCAAAGTAAGGGGACGGGAGTCCCGTCCGTCCGCCTTAACGGGATGTCCCGTCCCGTTACTGTTCATACCGGTAGCGGGGATTCCGTCCCGTCCCGCTACCGGTAAGCCAGGTTTACTTAGGAGGCTGTATAGCAAGACTCTTATATTATATGAGATTTGTGCATGTCGTCGTTACAAAAAAGACGTCAAAGGTTTAACTGATCTTTAACTAGGGTAAGTGAAACTTAATATGCTAGTAGTTTATTAATTATTTAGTATCCAACTTGTTCAATAAACTATTAATTTGGTTTGTGTATATTTTTTGGGTGAATAAAATAAAATTAATTTCGTTGATTAAAATATATAAAATTATGTAAATCTAATTAATACAGGTTAATATCAGACTTGTTTGTTCAAACAAAGTAAGATGAGTTTTAACTTATTTTGGACTAACCCTTAACCAAATTATCCAAAATATATTTAAACCAAGGCCAAAACACCCCAAAAATAAAATTTTATACATCAAAATTGATGTTAATTTTGATTAATTATTTGGTTAATTGTAACCAAAACTAATTTAACCTGTAAAAGAATTAAAAAATGCATTAAGACATGTTTAGTTAGGTTAATGATATATATACCTAAATATATATCTTTCGTTTAGGCATGTTTTTAAACATATATTTATATTGTTGTCTGGCGCTCTGAAGTATGAACATTCAATTTCCCTCGCTCAACCTGATTTTCAGTTTCCCTCCATTTTTTTTCCTTTTCCCTGTAACACTGAAATGTCCTGATTTAGAATAATTTCAAATATCCTTATCGTTTCCCAACTCTCAACTGAATTTCTTATACATATTACTCAAGCGAAGGCTAATTCAGGGTTTGGCGATTGAAACTGAAATATCCGATGGTTCTACTTAATCTGGTTGTTCTTTAGGAAAATTTAATTTCGCAGATGGCAAATTACTACGACATCGACGATATTCTCGCAGAGGAAGAGGTAGTTACTCGCAATTTTCCTAAATCAATTTTCTCGAGAAAAGCCCTAATTTTATTGGTGCTCTTAAACTGATTCTCCGTTTCGCTTCACAGCTCGTGTCCGTCGTGTTTCAGAAGGCGGTGAATGGGGTCGGAATCGATCCGAGCTCTGAAGCAGACAATGTAAGTGCATATAATCGAATTTTTTTGCATACGGATTTTGAATCGAAAACGCGATCATCTTGTAATCCGTTTATGTGTTTTCAGGTTGAGCCAGGTTCCAAGGTAGAGCTTCCTTTCTGGCTCGCTCACGAGTTGCACCAACGGCAAATTGCGACGACTAAGCTTCCTCCGTGTTTCAATCAAAAGTAATTTTGGTTTAAATTTGAGATTCTTTTTTTTCTTCTTGGTTACAAGTCAATGCTAGCAAGAAGATACTATTAGACGGTTAAACACGTTATTGATTTCAAAACTTTTATCACGGTGCAAATTGTATGGTTCTTTAACACTCTTATTGTCTGCTCTGGATATTTCATTGGATTTCGACGGTAAAATGAAATGCAGCTTCACTAGTATAGTTAAGAAACTTAAGATATGGTAAGTCGAGGACTTGTCGAATCGGGTATATTGCCAAAGCCTAGGAGAAATATCAGTTGATGAATTAAGTACAGCAAGTTCAAAGCTTTTGGACAATTTGATATTTTGAGATTGTTTTACACTCTTACTAATGTTTTGATCTGCTTTTTTAAAACCAGAACCAGGCTGGAAATCGGGGCCGACGCCGGCTGTGTGGATTTGAGATCTAAGTGTCTGTACTTTTATGAATTCGGTTGCAAAATAGTACCATTGTTAGTCTTCTTCACCCACTCTCTTATTTCTGCTGTAAATTTTGGACGAAGCTTCTTATTGCACTTATTGCACTTGCCTAGTGGGTCACCTAGTGCTAAACCATTTTTTCGCATTCTGAAAGCACTCAAGATATGAATCAGCTTCCATTATCTGTATAGAAAATAAGCACCACTTGCTTAGCTATTTTACAGGTTGATTTTTTTAGATGCCCTGAATGACGTACTCCGTTATGGTGAACAAAATGATGATTGTTTGATCTTTAACTTGCAGACATAATGCTGTTTTTGTTCGATACTGGTTACGGTCATAGATCAGAGACCATTTGATGTGTCGGTAGTGACTTATAAAATGCGTACATAAGCTCAAACTGGTTAAAATAAGGGATACTGAGTTTAAATGTTAATTACTATTTTGCGAAGAAGGTTTGAGTTTAGCTGTTAATTACCTTTTGTCTTGTTCATCAATCCTATGAACAGAGTTGGTGATAGAGATATGGGGTCATTCCTATTGTCGGCATTCAAGAACAGATATCAGGAAGTCCTGGCCAAGGCACACTCCGCGGCTTTTGCAGTGGCTTCCAAATCATTGACCCTCTTAACTAAAGAAGAAGCCAAACGTGAGTGTCTTTTTACAATTTTACCCCAAACTCTATGGGTTTGACATTTATCTTACGACTCTGCTTATTCGGTATAGTCTACGAGGCGGCTCAGGCCTCAATGGCGGCGTTCAAGAAATGGCGAATCGGCGGCCCCAGATTCCAGAGAGCAGCTCTTCTCGGAAGGAAGCGAAAGCCGTCGGATTAGTTCGTCATTTATTATCTCGTGTAAGTTTATACAAGAGATCGGTAACTTTAGTAACTTTATTTCACTATTAGCTCAATTCACACACTTTGTATATGTTACTTGCCCAAATTACGATCATAGTCGCGTCACTCAAAATGGATAGATATTTTTTTTTTCATTTGATTGAATGCTTATTGGATAAGAATCAGAAGAATTGCCAGAAGATATTTTATTGCAGCAAAAACAAATAGAAAGGTCTGAGCTTCTAAAGTTAGCATCCGATTCCCACTTTAGTTTAGATCTTTTGGCACTCTTTGACGGAATTTGCAAAATTTTGTAGCCCCATATTCGGCTAAGATTCTTAAAGTGTAGACGACGTTGAAACAAAGTTCCAGGTTCTTGAGAAAAATATCTTGATATTATTTGACAAATCATTGAGTTTGTTACATTACATTTTGAGATCCAATTTTCATAAGGTTTGTCAAATAGTTTCTCTTTAACCAAATATGGTGATGTACCATATTTGGTGTGACTGATAAATAGCGTCCCTAAGCTTTGTAAATATTATTTTTTGAAATCATATATCTATATGGGCATGATTTGCTGTGAAAGTGAGGAATGAAGAAGAAAATTCTGTTTCTGATGATGCTAATGAACATCAATTGAATGAAGGTTATTTTTAATCACTTGAAAAGAAAAGGGAATTGCGTAAGACTTGTATGATATACTAGTTATACTCTGAGTTGTTTAAAATTCAACGAACAAGACCTCTTTTAATATTTAAGTTTCAGCAAAGCTCATCTTAAGGACTTATTCTTACCAGAAAAATATCATAAAAATGTCCTTTGCCTTTTAGTATAATCACACAAACATAGTGTATATTCGAAATTTAAACACAACTTGCAAGGATTAACTTTAAACTTTAATATTGAAGTTTTTTTTTGTTTTTTATTTTTATTTTTTTTATTTTACATTCAAGAGGATTAAACTCATAGCTTCATACAAGAAGAATGAGGTAGTATCTGCCGAACCAAGCTCTTGGTGGTTAACTTTTATTTGCCTATATGTAATTGTTTTTTTCCTTATCAGTATCTGGTAAAAATGAGTTATACTTCATGATAATTAACACAATCTGATCAGATTATTAGGCAAAACTTTCTATTTAACAAGTTGAATCAAATAAATATTATGAAATATCTCGTAAATAATTAATGTTATTACAAAATATGCCCAAGCAATATTGATCTCTTTCTCGTCTCGTTGATATCGGCCAGCACATTCTTTCTTTCCTGCCTCGTGGAATATTTTGCTTTTTCTTTCCAAAAGAAGATATTTTTCGGGCCCAGATATTATTTATAAACCCACTAAAAAAGCGGAAAAGCGAGACACCTTTTATTGCCACCGTGGCAAGGGTCGTTTCATTTTATTGCTGTAGTATCGACAATCAACACATCCAGATATTTATTTATCTCCCGCCAAGCGCGTGTTCCACACCTCAAGCCATCTCTCTCATTCTCTCTCCTCACTCGCTCAAAAAAATCCAATAATTCCCTCTCCTTCGCCGCCTCGTCATAGTTATATAAATCCATACCGAGAGCGAGAGAGAAAACAGAGCTCAATCAAAGTCCTTCCATGGCCGACTAATAGAAACCCTAAGCACACGGAAAAAAACTGTCTCAATTCTCAACCTCACTCACTGTCTCAATCAATCGAACCGATCGGCTATGGCAATGGAGGACCGGAGGCGGAACAAGCGCGCCGCGGCGGCCGAGGAAGACGGCGACGGAGATCCGGAGGCATGGAAGTGTCTGGACCAGAGATTCCGTCAGGTCCAGAGCGTTCTGGATCGGAATCGGAATCTGATCCAGCAGGTGAACGAGAACCACCAGTCTCGGATGCCGGACAATATGGCGAAGAACGTTCAGCTCATTCAGGAGCTCAATGGAAACATCTCGAAGGTCGTCTCTCTCTACTCCGACCTCAATTCCAACTTCTCCGACGTCCTTCACCGATCTCCCAACGGCAAGCCCCGTTAAACTCACCATAGCTATATAATAATAATGTTCATCACGTGTCGTCTTGGCTTTGAAAATTTCGAAGAGAAGATTTGTTTGGATCGGATTGTGTTTGATTGTTTTTATTGTGCGTTGGTTGTTGTGTATTGTGTTATAAAAGGAGGGTGAAATTAAAGACTTTGCTTGGCTTACTATTCTCTCCACTACTACTACTACGTATCAATAGAATAAGGTAATTTATTTCAGTTATATTCTGTGCTGCGCTATATTATTATTTTAAACCCACCTTAATTGAGATATGAGTTCTTTTCCGATGTCCTTAACAAGTCAATTATCCATACTTATTATTGCCCGGAGCGAGACTATGACATGTCTTATCTTGTTTAGATATTTGTTTGGTTATTATTAGCAAGGATCGAAATACCGTTACCGTTCCGAGCCGGGAAGCGAGAAAAAAAAGGAAACCGGTACCGTTGAACTTACCGTTACCGTAGAGGAATACCGTCAAATATCGTATTTACCAAGGGGAATTCAGAAAAGAAATATACAATAAAACATACAAAGTACGTAGGATAAAATTCATAAAATTAAAAATAGTGTAGAATGTTTCAACACTATACGAAATTACAAACACAACAAAAAGTAAGTTTAATAACCAAAATGATAAAGTTCAACACAATTAATCCACCAAATACAATTGTTCAATTCGACTCGTATCCTCCACTTCTTGAGGTGTCTTAGGACACTGCTCTTTTGATAGGGCTAACCCTGTTTGCATTGGTAACAATGCGCATGTAAAGTAAGGCTTTTTGTGTAACTCGTCTTGTGAACGTTGGAATCAATGAACGAGTTTTTTTTTTCCTTGAATTGAGTATTGTTGCAAATTATAATTTCATTAGAGCGTGAAATGGTCCTAGATTTAGAAAATAAATATTTAAGGTCAATTAAAGATTTCGGAATGAGTTGAGAATTTCGAGTTAGACTCGAATGATTTTAATTTCCCGAATAATATTTTCGGTGAGTCCTCGAGTACTAAGAAGAGTCTCGAGAGTGAGAATAATTTTCGAAACACCTTAAATTTATTCAAAATAAATTAGAATCAACGAGAAATTATCTCGGTTTATTTTCTAAATTGTTTCCATTTAATTATGGACGAAGTGGTGAGCATTGAGGAAAAATGGACCAAATTGCAACAAAGAAAAGTTGTGGTAGAATACTAAAAAAGCAAAGTAAAGTAAGGATGTAGTAGGAATTAGTCATATTTTAAGTTTTCTAGAGTATTCCTTTGACTTGTCAACATGTAAATAAAGGAGATAAGTTCATTTAACCTCATCAACGTGGGAACAAAATGGGAACACATTGAGACAACCCAAAACACGCAGGAAGAAGGAAAAAAAAAAAAAAAACAGAGCTCATTTTGAGCGATTTTACGAGAGAGAGAAAGAGCGGGAGAGTCCGAGAGAGTGAGTGAGAGACCGACGACCGTGAGAGAGGCCGGAGTTGTGGGTAAGTTCCTTTTCTTCTTCTCCTTCCCGTCGTTAAGCTCACCGGGAAATCCGGGAACCGGCGGGATCCGGGAGAAAATGGCTGTGGCTGCGTCGGGAAGGTGGCGGGAACGTTATTAGATATGGAAGCTTTTTGCTTTTTAGATTAATACTACGAGATTATGGGAACAGTGTATTAAAATAACATTTAAAAAGGATGGAAGTTTTTAAATTCTTTAAAAAATAGTGTTTAGATATTTGTTTGGATATTAGATATAGAAAGTTTTGCTTTTAAGATTTTGGATTTATGCAACGAACATAGTAAGTATTAACATTTATGAAATAGTCGGTGTTTTTAATTCTTCAAAAGTAGATCATGACGCTTTTAGAATTCTTTTTAGAAAGTTAAATGGAGCCTAAAGTAAACAAGTTCTTCTAAAAACCCAATTATGTTTTAGACATGTATTCGTGTAATTCCAATGATGGTCTCGGAACTTCTCTCATGCATTTGTGGGTGATCTGATTCTGTTCCACTCTTGCCCTCTTGGTCTATAAAAAGCCATAAATACCATAAAAGATATTTGCATATTCTTACGCTGACATTATATTTGACAAATGGTTAAAATAGATTTGAAGAAGGTGTGCACTGCAAGGATTTTGGACTCAAGGCCGAGAAGATGTGTACTTTAATACTAGCAAGATTGGTGGTGTTTCTAATTTTCTATTATGACTGAGTAATAAACAAGTAATGGAGAATCAAATTTCTAAATAAAGAAAAGAAAAAAAAAATGCGTATAATGTGTTTGTACCCAACCTTAATCAAATAATATCAATTGATGGGGCTTTGGTTGTATAAATTGTCACTTACATTACAAAACGTATAAGCCTTTTTATCCCTATATCAAAATGGTTCAGGGTATAACCAAAGCGTTTGGAACTCGAAAAAAGTAAAATCCATTTGAGAGTCTTCTCATAAAGGAAGCTCGCCGCTGTCTGAGATAATGACTTTACTCTTCGGTGCTCCATCGTTAGAGCCTCGGGCTTCGATCTTGTGGACGATGTCCATACCCGAAACCACCTTCCCAAATACAACGTGTCGACCGTCCAACCTTCACCGAAGCATAAACTCATTAAGCAAAGTGCTCAATGTCTAATACAAGTCAAGCTACAATCAAAAGGCTAAGAAAGCAGTTCTATTAAGGCACACTTATAACCCCTAATTGTTACGACCCAAGATTCGATCTCGAAACGGGAGGTTTACCGATCTTAGTCTACCCTGCTTTGAACTTTTGGCGATCGATCACTATTAGCTAAAACTCTCAGGACCTTAAGAGTCTCTTAACTAGACCAAGGATTACAACCTGATGGATTGGGCCCAAAATCATAAACCTAGTTAAGTAAACACTAATTAATTAATCTAAATTCGTAAGAATAAAAATGCATAATTTAAAACCCTTAATTGCTCTTATTAATAACTCTAGATAACTAAATATGTAACACAAATGCCTCGAAATGTCAAATGTTACCAGCTTGTTTTCACTGTCGTAATGAAGAACTGCGATCCATTGGAATCTGGCCCAGAATTCGCCATCGACAAAATGCCTGTAAAAAGTTCACCATTTTTAAAATAAATTTCACAAAGGCGGACAGTAATTAAAAAAAAAAAAAACCTTGCCTGGTCCAATGTGTTTTAGCACAAAGTTCTCGTCCGGAAAGTGATCACCGTATATAGACTCTCCGCCGCGTCCATCGCCGCGAGTGAAATCACCACCTTGGATCATGAAGCTCGGAATAATCCTGTGGAAAGTGCTTCCTTTGTAGTGAAGTGACTTTCTGCTCTTCCCAGTCCCCTTTTCCCCTGAACCAACAACGCTCAAAACAGATTCAATATATTTGAATGTAAACATAGTTCGATAACATCGAAACCATTTTAACATAGAAGGGAACACTCAAGTTACTTGGCTACCCGTGCAAAGCGCTCTGAAGTTTTCTGCACCAGAAATATATATTTACAATCAGTTAGCATTTTGCAAAGTAAAATAGTGTATTTTTCTTCTTCTTCTTCTTCTTCTTCTTCTTCTTCTTCTTCTTCTTCTTCTCATAAGAATAAAAAAAATTATAATACTAATTTTTTTTTTTGTATTGAAAACATTGATATACCTATGGTTTTGGGAACTGCTTTGCCGAAAAGTCCAATTACGATGCGGCCTGGAAAGTAAGAATTTTTACAGAGTTATTAAACTAAAACAAGTAATGTAAAACGCTTGCACTTGGCTCATCAACAGGAAAGAATTCCATGGGTTATGGAAATGAATTTCACTGTGCTTCAACAAGCGGTTATAACAAGTCCATTTATGCAGATTCAATTATAGTTATATCATAACATACGTGTGTTTTGTTGGTAAAAGCACTGAACTTTGAATTCCCTCATTGGATTCATGTTTCTCTACAACAAAACAAATACACAAAGGGCATTTTCTAATTTTAACATTTTTGTTTGTGGTTTAGACAATAAGAAATAGTATGACAGAGGATCTTACAGAAAAGAAAACCCCATAATTTAGGAATACAAAAACGTTAATTGGTGCCCTATTTCTTCATTCCAAAACCAAAACAATAAAACCTTGCACCCACATGAAAATTCACTTTCTATGAATGGGAAAAAAAAGAGGAATTTATTTATACCAATGGGTTTGCCATCAACGTTGATATCAAAGTAAACCTTATGAGTCACTTCATCCAAATCAGTTTCATGTACCTGTTGAACACCAAGACAAGCCATTTTCAAACCAAAATAATAATAATAATAATAAAATGACCAAATTGAACGAAGATTCACTTACCAATTCATGGGTAGTCTCGCTCTCAGCAATGGTTTGCCCAGAAGCCGCCTTATCATCGCCCAATTTAGTCTGATAAAAAAAAAAAAAAAAACCCCAAATGGTTACTTTCAAAGTCCCTAATTTCAATGGATTCGAAGAACACCTAAAAAGGAATTGCGACTACAAATATAATAAAGATAAGATTTTTACCACAATGAACACTAGGGTTAGAAATAGGAACAAAACCCACAAAAGAGCCGATGAGATTATCCTTCGCTTTGTCGGCATTTCTCTATCAGGAAAAAAAAAAACTTTCTTTAACTCTCTCACAGTCACTAGCGCATTAACTTACTTTTTTTTTTTTTTTTTTTTTTTTTATGCCTTCGTGTTTCACGTGGGTTGTTAATTAAGAAAGTCCTTTACTCAAGCCACGCTTTACGACGTTCAAGCACGTAAGCCACGCGCGCTTAAACACAGATATCCGATTCTCTCATTCCGTGTCACGATCACGATCACGATCAGGGACGTAGTTATGCGTTTCTTAAGGGGCTAATATAAAAATATATTTTAATAGGGTTATTATGTAATTCTGTTAATTATTCTTTTCATACGTGTTACATGTACCATAATTGATTATTTTAGGGCTATTTTGATATTTTAAGGAGCATGAGTTCAACCTCTCAAAAAATATAATTTTTTACGTCTTAGTCTTTGTATAAAGTCGTCCTTTCGAATTTTGTATTATTCTTCTTGGCCAAGAATCTTTACATGAAAATTAAATTACAACTTTTTATCTCTTAAACAAACAGAACTTTTATTTATTTCACTTTAATTATGCGGACTAAATTTATCTCTTTATTTTGAGGACAAACGTGTCCGCCACTAATTTATCATATATTGATAAACACATTGCATTGTCCGCCTTGTTATAATTTTTCCTTTAAATTAATTTTAATTAATTTAACATAAGACATGAGAGTGTTGAAAGTAATTAATACTCGGGCAGAGTTTTCAACATCGATTTGTTGGCTGATTTTCAGCCACTAGCTAGCTAGATTCGACGTAAATTTCAATATTTAATTCCAAACATAATATCATCTCTTACTTTGTGCCAAATTTTTAGATACTTAATTTTGTAACGTTTTCCTTATGATTGAATTAGAACCCTAAATGTGAAATTCCAGTTAATTTGATTGCAATTGCAATTCCAGAAAAATTAAGCTCAATTTTGAGTTGATTCTATCTCAATATAAATCGAGACTAAATTGAGTTGATGGTGAAAATCAATCTAAGTGAAACAAATTGATGATAATTTTCAATTTCATCCGAACTTATCATACTATAATTTTAATAAAAATCGAGCTCAATATATTTCATCTATTGAATTTGTAGGAAATGAATATTATTAATGCGCTAATGAGCTCATGATACTAATATAGGTGAATTTCAGCGGAGTTACTCAGCGGTGAGCTTTTGTCAATGGAGCCATAAATAGGTTGTGTTAGGTGGATCTCGGTGGTGGCGCCTATTCTAGTAGAAAATCGCCTCAATTTGCCACGGTCCGTAGTCCTGGTTTCGAGAGTGTGGGAATGCACGCTTGTTGGATGCAAAGAGTCATCTGTGGACGAGCATTTGGTGGCTCGCTTAAAGTTCTGGATCGGAATTACCTTGACAAATGCTTCTTGAAGTACGGTGGTGTAACACTTCATGCGTTTAAAAGGGAGGAGATTTTTGCAAGGATAGAGCGGTTATGCTAGGCGAGGAGTATCGGAGGTTGGAGGCATCAAAGATGGTGTGGGTTTCGAATTTTGACATTTTTTATTTTCTTGCTTAGTTATTTGGGTTGTTGTCTTGTCTACTTATTTTTGTTTTTGCTTGAACTCTTTATTTTTTAGCTTTTTTTTTTATGGGAGACGGATTAGCTGTTATCCCCTATCCTAATTTGAATATTCTGTTATATTTTAGTCAATGTAGGCTAAAGAATTATCTTTCTCATGTTCATCAGACATCGGTTGGCTGGATCTTTCCATCAATCAGTTTGAGTATTTTGAAAGAGTTTTATGAATGCTCTATTTTTAATGTGCTATTTGTTCTTTCATTTGTCAGAAGCTTGTACAAAATGATCTATTATATGTATTTAGTGGTAGGTTCACTCCAACTTAAGTCCATGGTTCGTGTTGTTAAATGTTCTTGTCTGTATTCAGTGTTTAGGTATTATACCCTATTTCTAGTAGAAGATTCGTGCAATTTTATAAAAAAACTCAATTTAAATTTAGAGGAGTCAAATTAAAGTGAGTCAAACAAATAAGGCTAACATGAGTTAGTCTTTACAAATTAAGTTAGTCTTTACACAAATTAATAGTGATTCTTACATCACTCGTTGAAATATGTAGTTTTTTATTTTATAATTAGTAGGTATATTTATATTTCTGACTCTAAAAAAAATCCCATATACACATAGAATTTATTATATTAAGCTTAGGACTTAAGGCTTTAGACTTTTTTTTTTAGCGAAAAAGAAAGACTTAAGTCGAGACTTTTGGTGGGAAAATAACTATTATAAATAACGGTGACGAAAATCCAATTCCCAACAACAATAACACAAAACGATCCAGCTTCAGAAACCTCCTAAATCGACATTTAGTACATTAATTATTAGGATTTCGAATAATTTATTACATAGTTAAGATCTCATTTTCTCTGAACCAGTCTCTGAAAAGCTAACAGAAAGTCATCTTCTTCGCTCTCATTGCAAAGCCTGAATCGAGACCGAGAATCTTCGGAATCCGAATATGGCGGCGAGCAATAGTCAGAGCTACAACAGCTACAAGTTTTTCAAGTACTTCAAACGGAAGTTCAAGCTCACCGAGGCCGCGCCGCCGAGCGACGTCGTGGAAGCCTTCGCCAAGTTCTCCGACAGCGATCATCGGATGTCAGCCGATCAGCTCCGGCGATTCATGGCGGAACATCAGGCCGAGTCCAGCGAGGTCACGCTCGCCGAAGCCCAGGCGATCGTCTCCGAGATCCATAGGAGGCGAAACGAAACGCCGAGGGACAGAACGACGATTCCGGATTGGCTCGGGCTTGACGATTTCTTCTACATGCTCTTTCTAGACGATTTCAACGGTCCTTACAATTCGCTGGTAAAATTTCGCGTCGTTTCCATGAGGACTCGATTATGTGATTTTGCGATATAGATTCTGAGAATTGATTTTGACGTTTTCGTAACTTTTCAATGGAAAAATATAGCCCAAGCAAGTAAGACTTATCTATTATTTTATTTTATTTGACCATTTCTGGACTGTATCTTTCGTTATTGCTTAGCTTGAATGAGGTAAAACAGTAAAGAAATCTATTAAGAGTTTTTTTTTAAGGGAACTGTTTGGGGATATAAACTGTAGGCCATGAATTTGGTAGGTTTTGCACTTGTCTTGAAGAAGAGCATTGATTGAACTAATGAAGATTTTGTGTCCCATTATAAGATCACCCACTTAAAATATCTTATTGATATTGATAAACTTCCAAAATTGAGGAATGTGGTTGTCTTGATTCTCAGGTACACCATGAGATGACCTCTCCGCTATCGCACTATTTCATATACACCGGCCACAATTCCTATCTCACAGGGAATCAACTAAGCAGCGATTGCAGTGACGCCCCGATTAAACAGGCGTTGCAGAGAGGCGTTCGGGTCATTGAGCTCGATCTATGGCCGTCTTCCAAGGACGATGTACATGTCCTCCATGGGAGGTCGGTTCGGTACCCCTAGAATGTCGAAAACCACTATTTTTGCATGAATATGAGGATTTGATGCAAAGAGCTCACTTGCAGGACATTGACTACTCCGGTGCCGCTCATAAAGTGTTTGACGTCGATAAAAGAAAACGCGTTTGTCAAATCTCCGTATCCTGTTATAATAACTCTGGAAGACCACCTTACTGCAGATCACCAGGCTAAAGTTGCCGAGGTCAGCTTAACTATTTTATTTTTTTAATTTTTTTTATTATTGATTATAAATTATGAGCACTTTGAGCTGCATTGACATGTTGATATTTTTTTTTTATTGAATGTAGATGATCACTAAAACGTTCGGGGACATGCTGTTCTATCCCGACTCTGAAGGCCTCGTGGAATTCCCTTCGCCAGAGTTGCTGAAGCATAGGATCATTATCTCTACCAAACCACCGAAAGAGTTCCTCGAATCGAAGGGTACGCAAGACAAGGGAAGTGGGAAAGGTTCTTCCGAGGAAGATCCCGTAGACATTACTGTTGAAGACGATGCAGAAGATAGGGTGAGTCGCCGATCAAACCTCTATCTCTTTAGGTAATTTGGTCTCTGGGTTTATGCTAACTCACTTTGGCTTGTTGATGACTATGGGTAGAGCGACAGTGACGGGGATGATGAGGACAGCTCCGCGAGCGAATGTAAACCGTGTCGTCAAGAAGCACTACATTACAAACGCCTCATCACAATTCACGCCGGGAAGCCAAAGGGTGGTCTGAGGGAGGCTTTGAGAATCGAAGGCGACAAAGTCAGGCGTCTGAGTTTGAGCGAACAGGGGCTTGAAAAGGCTGCTTCTATTTACCCGACCAACCTCGTAAGGTATGGTTTATTTTCAATTTGGCTCT
The DNA here is from genome assembly GCF_054948205.1 of Urtica dioica subsp. dioica. Taxonomy (NCBI): domain Eukaryota; kingdom Viridiplantae; phylum Streptophyta; class Magnoliopsida; order Rosales; family Urticaceae; genus Urtica; species Urtica dioica. The sequence goes on from NC_142767.1 coordinate 16,647,636, forward strand.
TATACCATCAATTCTTGTTATCTCCACCCGACTCTGAATCGAGTTGGTCGTGCTTTTTTTAGGTTTACTCAGAGGAATATCCTAAGAGTATACCCTAAAGGGACACGAGTAACGTCCTCAAATTACAAGCCGATCATTGGGTGGATGCACGGTGCTCAGATGGTTGCATTCAACATGCAGGTTTGCTTTAATTTTTTTTAATGTTTCAAAGCATTCGATCAGAACTTGTTGCCATTTGGAAACAGTTTGTGTGCCTAAGTTGCTACGTGTTATGTCATCTTTTCGACAGGGATATGGGAAATCTCTGTGGTTGATGCACGGGATGTTCAGAGCCAATGGAGGCTCTGGTTATGTGAAGAAGCCTGATTTTCTAATGCAAAAGGGTTTGAAAAATGAAGTTTTTGATCCCAAACGAAATTTGCCGGTGAAAAAGACGTTAAAGGTTGGTCTATACTGTGTTTCAAGTCTTGCCCAATGAGATCCCAATTCTCGCTACGAGAACTGATTTATGTACTCGTAACAGGTAAAAGTATACATGGGGGATGGGTGGCGATTTGATTTCAGCCGAACGCATTTTGACACATATTCACCACCGGACTTCTACACAAAGGTAACTATGGTTTTCTCTGCAGTACTTGTGCTTCATTTCAAATTAATAAAATTATAGACATTTATGCTCAATTCAGACTTTAGTGATCCTGTCCTATGATAATATGCAATGAGAACGACTCAGCTGTATTTCGGAAAATCCAGATGGTTGTTGCCTTGTTTGGAAACCTCATGAGCCAGATTTCTTGTAACTTTTTGTTAACTATTTTCCAACTATCGATCAAGATTGAGAGATGAAGATTTATAAAGATGAAGCTTGGATTGTTTTGTTTGTCAAAGAGACAGAGTTGATTAATTTCTGAGTGATGATCAAAGGATCAGCAACTCGTAGATGGACATTGTAGTTTTTATGTCGTTTTCTTACTACCCGATTGAATTCTTCAGGTGTACATTGTTGGTGTTCCAGCCGATTGTGCAAAGAAACGGACACGAATCATAGAGGACGACTGGGCACCTGTTTGGGACGAAGAGTTCACGTACCCTCTGACCGTGCCAGAGCTAGCCCTGCTCCGGATAGAGGTACGGGAATACGACAGGTCCGAGAAGGATGACTTTGGTGGTCAGACATGTTTGCCTGTCTCCGAGCTCAAGCCCGGTTTCAGGGCCGTCCCTCTTTACAACAAAAAGGGAGTGAAATACAACTCTGTCAAGCTCTTAGTGCGTTTTCAATTCGTATAAAATCCGGTCAATAAAGTCAAGAGAATCAGCTGTATATATAATGATAAATGAGCTTTTACTTTCTGAGTTATGATTTGTAATAAGGCTCATTTTGTTGTTGTAACCTATTTTTCTTTCTGTGTATTGAATGTCATGTTTTTGCTGTGAGTGTGTGACAGTAAAAAAAAAAGTAACTTTCAGTATTTTAATACTTTTACTCGAGACTTTTTAAACCAGGTTTTGAAGGTTGCAACAAGCATGGGTTCGGTGGGCATTAAGGTGATTGACTGATCAAGGCAAGTATTAAATTCTTCAATGAAAAAAAAGTATATTATTGAGATGATGAATTAGAGTCAAAAGGGCAGTTGATATGTCTACCTGTCTTCATGCTTTTGGATAAGAATAGTATTTATGTCAACATCGTTGCCTATTATATATTTCTTGTTAATTCAAAAAAGTAAAATGCTTAATATATTCATATTAAGCTAGTTAATGACTATAAAAATTACAATTGCCTTGGCGAAGATCTTTGTATCTCGACTAGAGTAAGCTGAATACAATAAAAATTTAGATTGAATTATGCCTATAACAGAGGAATCTAGTTTTTATGTGACCATGTTTAAATATGCAATTGACTAATTTTAGATTGAATACATGCTCGATTCCACGATGGAAAAATAACTTATGTCGTAGAACAGGGGTTTCCAAAGATTTCAACGACAAAAATTAGTCATGTTGTGAAATAATAATGCTTTTGGTATACTTTGTCGTGATGAAAACAATAACTTACCTCGTGAAAAAGTGTGATTTTTAATAATTTTGGTGCGACAAGTAGATTTCTCGTAGTGACCCGATGTTTTTTCACGACGAAAATATTCCCGTCATAGTAAGATAACTAAAAAAATAATGTTCCTTTGTGAAATTAGTGACATTTTATCGCGACGTGAATTTCTCGTAGCTATGTAGAATGATTCTATGATGAAGAATATTCTTATTGTAGAAAGAGTAAGATCACATTGTGACAGAAAAAATTGCGTTATGATAAAATGGTTCGACTTTTCTTTAACAGTTTTGTCGTGATATGATTTTTTGGTGTTGCAATGCGTTAAAAAAGTAAGGATGTAAAAAAACACTAAAGTGACTATACATCTTTATCTTTAGATATTGTCTAACCCTTACTTAGACCTTTTAAACAGACTCTACAATGGCTATTCAAATTATTTAATTACAATGGAAAGCAAAATACATTAACAAATGAAAGAGACGAACCAACCGACAAAATAATAAATATTTGTTGTGTGGGGCTACGAAATAAATACGACCCGTAGCCATATCATCTACCTATTTTATATGGACTCTTTTGATCATTTAAAGCATGTTATGATTATGACGTCACATTTTATACCAATCTTACAACACCATGCTTCATATAAATACACTTTATTAAAAATAAAATAAAAAAACACTTTGCCGACTTCTCTCATATTGGTATAAAGAGTAAACTGTATATTCGGGAATAACATCAAATTAAAAGAGCTAAAGACCTCATGGTCACAACACAACGCAACGTTATTGTTGGATCCCCAATAACGTATAGACATTGGTCCGGGATCTTTGAAACTTGAAAGTTAGTCGTGCAAACCGATGCTTAAACATTACGTATATATATATATATATATATATATATATATATATATATATATATATATATATGTGTGTGTGTGTGTGTGTGTGTGTGTGTTAGATATATTCGATGCAAACGTTATTGTTATGCTTAGCCATGTCATTGTCACTACACGATTATTATGCATAGAATAAAAAAATCCACGACCCTAATAAATGAACACGCAAATTACTCGGAGCTAGGAATGTCAACAAAATGTGGAGCATAAATAGTAATCTTCGTGTCATTTCCATTACTTTTATAACACGAAATCTTAGGCAATCTTTTTTAATAATTTGGAATGACAGGAAGAACTAACTAACATCATGAGTTTTCGTAATTTTTTTTTAAAGAAGTTACAAATAGTAAAAATTTGTAGTAAAAGAATGTAAAATCCAAAAATAGATATTTTTGGCGTAACACTAGTTAGCACATTTTTCTTGGCAATTGTCAACCGTGTTCATTAAATACATAATCCAAAAAAAATCTGAATCTGATGTTAACAACAAATAAAAAAAAAGCATTCGGCTTTATTAACTGGTTAAACGTATATTTGCCTGCCAGGTGTTAAAATAAAATAGCCAATTACCACCAACATCGTGTCTCTTTTTTATTTTATTATCTTTTCCGTTAATTTTCTCTCACTACAAAACAAATACCATACAACACTTGGTCCAAATCCAAACAAAATCCATTTCTCTATCTCCGAAACCAAACACCACCTCTCTCTCTCTCTTCGCCGTTTTCCGGGCAAGGAATAGCTCCGTCGACATGTCCAAACAGACCTACCGAGTCTGCTTCTGCTTCCGGCGGCGATTCCGACTCACCGCCTCGGAAGCTCCGGGCGAGATCAAGGAACTCTTCGAGCGGTACTCCGAGAACGGAATGATGACCGTTGATCACTTCCAGAGATTCCTGACTGAGACTCAGAAGGAAGGCAATGTTACGAAAGAGGAAGCCCAGGCAATTATCGATCATTGCATTAGGGATTTTAAGCACCTTCCACATTTCCACCGCAAAGCTCTCAACCTCGAAGCTTTTTTCAAGTACGTCTTCTCCGACAGCAATCCGGCGATCTCGACCACCCTCGGAGTATGTCCTTTTTCGGTCAATTGATTTTTTTCCGCGTGCTTGTATTTTTTTTTCTTCGTCTGATTCTAATTTGGAGATTATCAATTTTTGCCTCTGTGTGTGTTTGTAGGTACACCAGGATATGACAGCTCCGATTTCTCATTACTTCATATACACAGGCCATAATTCGTATCTGACCGGGAATCAGCTGAGCAGTGATTGCAGTGATGTTCCGATTATCGAGGCCTTGAAGAGAGGAGTGAGAGTGATCGAGCTGGATATTTGGCCCAATTCAGCTGGAGACAATGTTGAGGTTCTTCATGGAAGGTACTAAAGCCATATGGTCTTCTAATCTCTATTTTTTTTTTTTTTTTTGGTTGTAAAAATGTGTGATTGGTTGTTTTTTGCGGTCTATGGTTTTGAAGTCAATTTTTTTTAGCTTTAATACTGTGTATCTAATATAACCGAAAAGGGTAGTTGTAGCAAAGATAGAATCTTTGTGGTTAGACATTTTCCATTCTTTATATGGAAAAAAAAAATTGATCCAGTGCAGTTTTAAGATTTATCCACTATACTTCATGGATGGTTAATTTGGATATATATTTAATTTTATATCATTGCAATAAACTGAGGTAAAGCTACATGTACTTTCTATATTAGTCAAAAACTTTGTGCTTTGGCTGCAATACGACTATATTGAAGAATATGGTTAATTGACATAATGTTCGTGAGTAGTAAATTTGATTGATAATTAAATTGACTGATAGAAGTACGAATTTTTGATACAGGACGTTGACCACTCCAGTGGAACTCATCAAATGTTTGAGGTCTATAAAGGAGTACGCATTCGAGGCCTCTGAATTTCCAGTTGTGATAACACTAGAGGACCACCTTACCCCAGAACTTCAAGCCAAAACCGCTGAGGTGAGTCTCTCAATGCTTTGTGGATTATATTGGGATATATAATGTGCTTAATACAAACTGGAATTTCAGATGATCACTCAAACGTTCGGAGACATACTGTTTTGTCCTGGCGAGGAATGCCTAAAGGATTTTCCTTCCCCTGAATCGTTGAAGAAGAGGATTATTATCTCGACCAAACCACCTAAGGAATACCTCGAGGCCAAAGTCGCCAAGGAAAGTGAAGATGCTTCACAGAAACCAAAGGCTGCAGATGAGGAAGCATGGGGGAGTGAGGTCAAAAACATGAAATCCTTGAATTCAATGGACAGCAAGGTCTGTATAAATTTAAAACTTGTTTATTGCCATTACATTTTGGGTCAGTCGACAGCAGTTTAAGAGCTTCTCGTTTCTCACAGAAAGATATGGATGAGGAAGATAGTAACGATGAAACAGATGATGCCAGAGATTCCAATACTCAGCATGAAGCTCCCGAATACAAACGTTTGATTGCAATTCATGCTGGGAAACCTAAAGGTGGTATGGATGAATGCCTCAAGGTTGATCCTGAAAAAGTACGGCGGCTGAGTTTGAGTGAGCCACAGCTTGAAAAAACTGCAGAAACTCGTGGGAAAGACATCGTCAGGTATTCACGGAATTTTTTTTTTTTTGGGTGCTTCCTATTGGTTATGGAAAATAGTGTATAAATATAGTCCTGCTTGTTGTATATTTGAAACAACTAGCACAAACAGCTTAGAGGTTAAGATCATAGCCATAAATGAATTGTAGATCGAGTTAAATTGACCACAAAAGTGTAACTTGTTCCGCTCGATAGGGTTATTAGTCAAACTTGCTTCTGTTCAATTTTGTATTACTATTCATGTACAAAAAGTATAAAACTGTTCCGGTAGATAAGTTTATAGTGGGATCGTTTCGCTCTGTGTGCCTGATTTACTCTCTGTGTACTCACACAAACCTGTGTGTTGCAATATATTTTAAAGTCCTTGAAGATCTTAATTTCGATGGCATCGAGGTTGAGTACATGTGTTTTCGGAAAGCATATTGATTCTGTAAATACATACATGATACACCAGAAGCATCCCTGTGTGTTTTGGCCTGGTTATGTAAACTTGCTCTTGTGATTGCTGTTTCTGTTCAAATTGTTTTACTATTCATGTACATACTTCCATTCTGTTTATTTCCAGTCTAAAACATATTAGCACAACATAAGATTTATCGTTTCTCAGATAATTTATTGTCGATTGGTTTGATGCAGATTTACTCAACGGAATATTCTGAGAGTTTATCCCAAGGGTACTCGCTTTGACTCATCAAACTATAACCCATTGATTGCATGGATGCACGGAGCTCAGATGGTTGCATTTAACATGCAGGTATAAGTTTGACTTCTGTTCAAATAGTTAGATTGGATTTTGGTAAACATATATTCTGATTTATGGTGGAAACTTTTTGGTTATGATATATTACTCGGTTTTTTTTTTTTTTTTTTTTTTTTTGCTGTTAGAAACAGCATCGTTCCAACTCTGAGAGTTCATATCTAAGATTTATCATGATTGCTTATTACTTTCAGCTTCCAAAACATTTAATCCTAAAAGTCTCTCACATAAAATTTGTTGCTTAATAATCTAACAGGGTTACGGGAGATCACTCTGGCTGATGCAAGGGATGTTCAGAGCCAACGGGGGTTGCGGTTATGTTAAGAAACCAGACTTCCTGCTTATGAGCGGCCCGAACAATGAAGTCTTTGATCCTAAAGCTAAGTTACCCGTTAAAAAAACTATCAAGGTGAGTTCATTGTACTCCGGTATTTTCGTGCTTCACGTCGATTTTCTCATGTGTTCTTGACTTGACCGAGGAGATACATAACCTCTTCTCATATTAGGTAACTGTCTACATGGGTGAAGGATGGTATTACGATTTTCGACACACTCACTTTGACGCATATTCCCCTCCGGATTTTTATACCAGAGTGCGTACATACAATTTTCTGGGTCCATTATTTAATATTTCCTCTTCTCAAGCCTGTGATCTAAGAAATACCGATGAATTATTTTTTCTCTTCGTTCAAAACTAACACATTGTTTTTTTTTTTTTTTTTTTTTTTTTTTTTTTTTTTGTGTGATGATACAGATTGGCATTGCTGGAGTCCCTGCAGATTGTGTAATGAAGAAAACGAAGACACTGGAAGATAATTGGATACCCGCCTGGAACGAGGCGTTTGAATTCGCATTGACTGTTCCGGAGCTGGCTCTTCTCCGAGTCGAAGTCCATGAATACGACATGTCCGAAAAGGACGACTTCGGCGGCCAAACGTGCCTACCCGTATCGGAGCTAAAAGAAGGCATTCGATCAGTTCAATTATACGACCGCAAGGGAAAGAAATACAATTCCGTGAAGCTGCTCATGCGTTTTGAGTTGGCCTGAGTGAGAATGCAAACATGTACTATTGTTGTAAAGCTAAAGTTTTTTCTTTCTTTATTCTTTGGATTTGTTTTGTGTGAGCTTGAGTTGTTTTGTGTTGTATTGTATGTAAGTTAGCTTGTAAGTGTTTATATATTCTTGCTCTGTTAAGATTGTTGTGTTGTAATACTATTTCTTGCAAGGATACAGACCACGTGCAGCTTCTTTTTGCTTGTACTCGAGATGAACGTGAAACTTGTGTTATTTGATTTGCTCCTTCATTTTGGTTTCTGTGTCTGAACAATATTTTATTCACTTTTTTTTTTGAGAGATAAAAATATATTATTAGTCATAATGTTTATGATTAGTTACAGCATAGACAGCATGTTGGCCTCTTAGTATGACAACTTTACTCTTGAAAATTAGATACATCCGACCAAAAGAAATGAAACTCATTTTGAAAATAAAATGTTTCTTGAGAGTTTGTATCACCGTCTTAGCATCTGACTCCACAAAGTAGATAGACAAAAACATTACCAAAGCTCATGATAAGTCGAGGCGGAGAGCGAGAGCTTCGATTTCTTTGATCGTGAATCAGTTCGAAAGACTTTAAGTCAAGACAGTCAGTATCAAATTAGAAGAGTTGTGAAAAAAAAACTCCGACACCAATGCAATTTAAAGATTTAATAATTTTGGAATTGATGCATCTACCTTAAAATGAAAGGGGGAAATGTAATTTTGTTTTCAAGCTGATGTACGCTAAAGAAGCAATATTTAGTAATTTTTTAAAGGAAAAAAAGGAAAAAATATCAAGAGTATCCCTCATGTTTAATCGAAATACGAGATTTATCCCATCTATTTATAGAAATATCAGATATATCCATTCAGTTTAATATAAATGATATATACATCCCCTAAAAATATTATATTACAAATATCACCATTTTTCGTTTATTTTTTATAAAAAAATAATTTGACCTCCCCAAAATACCCTTAATATGATAAATATTTATTTACTATTTTATTTAAAAAAATCAAAATCTCTTTTATAAAAAAAAAATCCTTAACTTTTTATAAAGAAATTTTTTAATTTAATTTTTTTGTATATATAATATAAAATAAAAATTTATTTCTTAAGGGTATTTTGGGGAGTTCAAATCATTTTTTTGTAAAAAATAAACGAAAAATTGTGAAATTTGTAATATAACATTTTTTAAGGGATGTATATGTTATTTATATTAAATTGAAGGATATGTCTGATATTTTAAAAAATAGAAGGGATAAATCTCGCATTTCGATTAAACACGGTAGATATTCTTGATATTAAAAAAAAAAAAATGAAGATAGTTGACGTGAATTGGGAATACCGGGGATTTGGTCGAACCGTCGAAGTAACAATACGGGCTTCTATAATTATAATTTTATGAAATTCAGTGACTTCGTGACGCGGGTGCACGTCTATTTTTTTTTTTTACTTTTTTTCAACTTTGGAAGTAAAAGTAAATACTACAAAAAAAAAAAAAGCAATAAAATGTAATCAAAGTACACTATTACACTGGTTCTCTTTTGGTTTCTCCTAAAAGTCGTAACGTAACGTGGGACTGGGAGTTCTCCTCCTATTTTGCCGCGCACCAATGTCTACATCTCAACCCCAATTCCCCAAAATGCCCCTCCCCGCCGACCGCCACCGTCACCACGACCTCTCAAACTCCGACACCGACACGGACTCCGATTCGGATCACCCCCAGAGCCGCCACCACGCGGACCTCTCCTCCTCCATCTTCAAATCCTACCTGGAATCCACCGGCAAGTCCTCCGCCACCGCCGCAGATCTCTCCAAGATCCAGTCTTTCCTCTCCTCCTCCGCCGCCGGAGCCCTCTCGTGCCTCATCTGCCTCGAACGAATCCGCCCCTCCGACCCGACCTGGTCCTGCACCGCCCTCTGCTTCGCCCCCTTCCACCTCGTCTGCATCCAATCCTGGGCCCGCCAGTCCTCCTCCCTCCTCTCCCTCCGCTCCACCGCCCCAAACCCCTCCCACCACCAATTCCCCTGGCACTGCCCCAAATGCCGATCCGAATACCCTTTCTCCCAAATCCCCAAAACCTACCTCTGCTTCTGCGGAAAATCAGAAAACCCCCCCTCCGACGACCCCTGGATCCTCCCACATTCCTGCGGAAACGTCTGCGACCGGTCCCTCCCCCGCTCCTGCGGCCACCGCTGCCTCCTCCTCTGCCACCCGGGCCCCTGCCCGCCGTGCCCCAAAACCCTCCAAACCCGGTGCTTCTGCGGCAAAAAAACCGAAACCCGCCGCTGCGCTTCCAAGTCCTTCTCCTGCGCCTCCCCCTGCGGGAAGACGGTGGGCCCCTGCGGGGCCCACCGCTGCCCGGAGCCCTGCCACTCCGGCGAGTGCCCCCCCTGCTGCCGCCGCGGGCCCCACCGCTGCCTCTGCGGGCGGACGGAGAGGGCGGACGCGGAGTGTCGCGAGGGGGTCGGGATGAGGTGCGGCGGGGAGTGCGGGGGGAGGTTCGGGTGCGGGCGGCACGCGTGCGGGAGGGGGTGCCACGCGGGCGAGTGCGGGCCGTGCCCGTTCGAGGAGGAGGGGAGGAGGTGCCCGTGCGGGAAGAGAGGGTACGAAGGGATGGGGTGCGACGTGGAGCCGCCTCTGTGCGGAGGGACGTGCGGGAAGGTGCTCGGGTGCGGCTTCCACAGGTGTCCCGAGAGGTGCCACCGCGGGCCTTGCGTCGAGAATTGTAGGCTCGTTGTTGCTAAGCTTTGCCGCTGCGGGAGCTTCAAGAAGGAGGTGAGAGTCTTTGTGATAATGAGTAGGTTTGTCGAGGGGTGATTATAGAATACTTGGTAGGAATCGAAAGAGTGAAGGCGGCGCTTAGGCTTCAAGTGGAGGTCCGGCGTTTGTCTTGAAATTCCGTGTTGTTTATTGGGTTTCGTCTCAGAACCAATTGTTTATTTTTTTATCTCTTTTTTTTTTTAAACAAAATCTACTTGTATGAATGAAGGCGTGAGCCGAGTTTACACAAAAAGGTGAAACGAAAGCTACTTGTTAACAGATGTGATTGATTGATTTTAGTGAGCAAGTTTTTTGTCTGTTTGTCTCTTTGTGTTGGTTTGGGGTGTAAAGTAGGTTCCTTGCTATCAAGACATTTCGTGCGAGAGGAAATGCCAAAACCAAAGAGACTGTGGCCGGCATGCTTGCAGGCGCCGCTGCTGTGACGGGGACTGTCCGCCCTGCTCCGAGGTTCGGATGATTCTCTCTCTCTCTCTCTCTCTCTCTCTCTCTCTCTCTCTCTCTCCGTGTGTATTGTGGCTATTAATATCGGGATATTTAGGTTTGTGGCAGAAGGCTTCGGTGTAAGAATCACAAATGCCCTTCTCCGTGTCACAGGTGAGTTCTTCAACCCGAATATGTCACAACTGAGCCTACTCTTCTTAGATGTAGTAGGCAAGTTCGTTGCTGCTTCCAACTCTGCAAATATTGTTGATAATAATAATAATAAAAAAATTATGTTCTCTTGCAGGGGTCCTTGTGCTCCGTGCCCTATTATGGTTACGATTTCATGTCAATGTGGCGAGACACATTTTGAGGTACGAATATGCGCCCCGATGAGCGGTCAATCTATTACTATTATGCCATCATGCTATACGATCTCTCGTTCCATGCTTTAGTCATGATTCGTGTCATATGATTTTGCCTCACTCTTGTAATGGACCGCGTATTAGGTTCCTTGTGGCACTGAGACAGATCAAAAGCCGCCTCGATGTTCCAAACGATGCACTATTAAGCCTTTGTGCAGGCATGCACCGAATCTCAAGGTACCAATGTTTTTATGTATCTAGAGTTTCCAAAGATTTCTAATTCAGCTTGGGGGGTTTTACCGATCGTAATCCTAAATAATATTCCAGCCACACAAATGCCATTACGGAGCTTGTCCCCAATGTAAACTGCCTTGTGGAGATGAATATCCGTGCGGCCATGCATGCAAACTAAGGTCTGCGCTATTGACTGCGTAATTGGATCAATCTTCATTTTTTTTTTTTTTTTTTTTTTTTTAAATGTATCTTGATTTGGATTATTTTATTTTCGTTCTCCATTTCTAGGTGCCATGACTCAAGGCCGCCTCCTAACCTAGACTTTACATTGAAACCGAAGAAAAAGAAATCTCATCATCAGACTGAAGGTACTTCCGGTACTCCATGCCCTCCTTGTCCCGAACTCGTTTGGAGACCATGTGTTGGTCAGCACATTGGAGCCGAGAAAATGGTCAGTTACCAGAGGCAATTATATGTGTATATATATAATTCCAAGCTGTTTGTGCACCTTCTAAAAATTCGATCCCTTTTTTCGCCGTCCTTTTGTTAGATGGTGTGCTCAAATAGATCACAGTTCTCCTGCGATAACTTGTGCGGAAATCTCTTGCCGTGTACCAATCATTACTGCACGAAAACATGCCACGCTATCCACAGCCTGTCGTCCTCATCACGGGGAAGTGAATCTTGTGAAGCATGCAATCTTCCATGTGAAAAGGTTTTTTTTTTTTTTTTTTTTTTTTTTTAAATGTAATTTAAAGTTATCGTCTTTAGAATAATGGACTTTCTTTTTTTCCTCGGTTTGACAAAGTATAATTCAATAATGGTATAATTATCCAGGAGAGAGAGCCTGTTTGTTCACATCCATGCACTTTACGATGTCATCCCGGGGATTGTCCCGAGTGCAAGGTTCTTGTGAAGCGATCGTGTCATTGTGGTTCGATGGTCCATGCATTTGAGTGTATAAATTACAACGGCTTATCTGAGAAGGCACAAATGGCTGCTCGTTCATGCGGCGGACCTTGCCACAGGTGATTTGAATGTGTACACTTCTTTTAGCGATTGAAAATTTCAATTGGGTAATCAAATCGGGGAAAACTTATTTGAAAGGACAATCTTTTTTAAACCATAAAACCTTGAGATCTGAAAATGACATTTATAGGTTGTGGGCAACATTAGTTCAAACTTCGACTGTTAGTGATGTGTAAGTAGGTCTGGAATGAATTGAAAAGGCTGTGAGAGTGAAACAATTTAGGGGCCTTAATTAACGGCCTTGATCGATTGGCTGCTTTGATTTTGGTCTTTGTATTTAAGCTGAAAGCCAAAAGGGGTGCAAATACAATTTGTATATTTCTTATATAACGGATTATATACCCTCCATTTTATGCCTTAGTAACTACTTTGTTAGAAGAACAGTGATTAAATGGGTACCTTGATACTAATGTTCATTATGTAGAAAATTGCCGAATTGTACGCATCTATGCCCCGAGACTTGTCATCCTGGTCAATGTCCGGCTCCAGAAAACTGTTCGAAAAAGGTAATATTTTTTGTTGCAAGTTAAACTAAAAAATCTTGTCAATGTATAATTAGTTTTGACCTCATCCATTTATCGTTTTATCTATCTATACTCGACTCTGGGCAGGTTACTATTCGTTGTGGATGTCAAACCTTGAAAAAAGAGTGGCTATGTCATGCCGTTCAATCCAGTTACCGAAATGCCAGTTCTGATCCAAAAGACGTATCCAGAAATCAATACGGACTTGGACTTATCCCGTGTGATTCGAATTGCAAAAGTAAACTCAAAGATGATTCGGAGCTACACTTGCGTAAATCTAAAGTTGTGGAGGTAAAAGTCAAAAACACAATAGACATAATGTTTGAATATCATTTTGTTCACTTGACACCGATGCCTTGTTTTTATCTTTATTTTTATTTTTTTGAAGGTAAAGGAACCAGAAGTTGAAAAACACGGCTCAAAACGCAAGAAAAGGCGAGAACGGGTGAACGAAACAAAACAAATCTCAACTCTTCAAGTAAGTCGCTTTATTTTCTTTTTGCATAGAAAATACTCGTGATGAGATTGCTTATAGTATTTTTCATGCAACACAGAAAGTATTTTCAACGGCAAAGTGGTTTCTTTTCTGTACGATTCTCGTGATGGCGGTGATTGCAGCTCTATATTATGGCTACAAAGGTCTCTTGTGGGTCAACAATTGGATGAATGAGGTTGATAGTCAAAGAAAAAAGAGAAGTTACCGGCGAGTTTAATATTCATAACACAATTTCTCATCCATTTTAAATCTGCACAAGGCTTGCGTAGTAACAGTATTTCGTTTATTTAAAAAATACACTGAAACAGAACTATATATGACCCTTTTTTTTGGGAGATTTTTTCTGGCGGAAAATGATTTATGTAAGAAGAAAATAAGTGCAAACTAGACATTTTTTCTTCTGTTATTTCGGTTTCTGCTAAGTCATTGTTTGATTTCATTGTAGAATTATATTACATCAATAATCCCACTGCTGGGAAAACACTTTATTTATTTTTTTTTTTTGTAATAATTTGAGACCACGTATATAACCAATTAGTTTGCAGCTAACTACTGTTTATTTTCTCTCTTTTTGGAAGCTTGATTTTGGAATTGTGAAACTAGGTAAATCTGTTCAGGTTTTTCCATTTTAGCATGGTGACAAATATTAATATGAGAAAGAATATCATATTTAGCATAATGCATTAATATTGGGAGAAACTAGGGCATAACTCCATGAGGATTAAAAAAGTCTAAGTAGCAACATATGTGTGAGTGAGTGGACTCGGCTGATTTTGTTTGCTTCAAACTCCTTTGCGTGCTCTTATTTGATTCAAATAGGTAATTAGTCATATTTACACTTTCACATTGTTATATAACTAACGTTTCGTAAATACTAGGTAAATGATCACAAACATGACGTGGCATTCTTGATTTGCTTTTTAATTGGAATAAAATAATGGAGTATTTATGTTAATTTACGCGTGTAAATACATGGACGAGTCTATTTACTTAATATTTACGAAAAGTTGACTAGATATGAGTGTAAAAGTGTAAATATGATTATATACCTAATCGACCATATTTTATTTGGAGTGGGTTTCAACTCAACTATGTCTTTTTTCCCTTTTGCTCTTTGTATTTATTTGTTTATTTAGAATGAATGCCATGAAAGACGAAAGTAATCTTAAGCGTGTCTTTTTTGAGTCTCCGTGGTACAGCTCGGTCCCACTGTAGACTAATTTTGTGTCTCATCAAGGCGTTGGCTCACCAGCCTCTCAGCGTCGCCATCCAATTCTACAGTGGGATAATGATCAAGATCACCATATAATAAGCTTGTTTAATGCACATGGTCTTCTTCGTGCCCTTTACTTTACGATCTTCTCGAGTTTCAATATACAGGGAGTGTTTAATGGAAAATGTGGGACCGAGCTGTACCACGGAGTCTCGGCCGTCGAATACGGGAATAAATCATCGTGAAGAACTCGTGGGGGCCAAAACGGGGCAAGAAGGACTCTGCGGCATCAACAAAATGGCTTCTTATCCCACCAAGAATAAATGATCAACATATGATTTAAGATATTGTTATGAAGTAAAGCTCAAAAAACGATCGGACAGATGAAATGTTACCCTGGAAGAACAAGTGAAAGATGGGCGATAGGATTGGTCGAGCATGATTGGGTTGCTCACGTTGTTCATCGCAATGTTCTCGAATCTCATATTCGTCGCTTTGCTTCTGACAGGAGAGTTTGGCCATGGCTTGATTCGAATACCGTTTGTTGTCCCTTTCACGTTGCACTTTCGGACCATAAGCTCGTTTATGTCTCTCTCAGTGGGACATTTTCCCGGGCTTCCCACACTAAAAGACCCGCATTGCCAAATTTAGCAGAGGGAAAGAAAAACATAATGCAGAAAGACATATTCTTGACTTTTCAAGGTTTTGAGAAGGTCAAACCAAAGTAGCAAAATGGTTAAAATCAAATTACATCGTAAACACAGGCTAGTTGAGTAATAATCAGAGTATATTTATGTATAAACATAGCATTTCTCATTCAAACACAATGGGAATGTTAAAGAACACGGGTTCTATATCAAGTACGTGCCTTTCGGTATCCCAATTTCGACTGTGCCTATAGGTTTACAAGCTTCATTCCATGCTTCTGTGAATGCCTGTAACCACAGTGGTATATTTATCTAAAGCTAAATCTGTGTCACTCAAAGTGTGACAAGTGAAAGTAAAATTTCTTTTGTTATAGATCATAGCTGATGCTAGCTTTTAAAGAGCCAAGAAAGAACAATTGGGTTATACTTATAACTAAATTAACTAAAAGTATGAAGAATTAAAGGTAAGGAAATACTTGTGCGTCATTGGTCCGACCATCAGCTTTAGCGCCAAAGCTCTTGACATTGAACAATTTTGAGGTCTTCTTCAAAATTACTTATTTTGAGAATAAGTAATTTCTTATTTTTTTCAGCAAATCATTCGAGACCCGGGAGCTTTTTCAGATCTCGTCCGAAACCCCACATTTCTTTGCCTTTGCGAATCTGAGGCATCGGTACACAATTAAATTGCTGACTTAAAAATGAGTCACTCTACACAATTAAGAGTCATTCCAATTATGGTCAAATATGAGATAAATTAATTGAAATCATTTTACGGATGAGACAAAAGTAAGAGTACCACATCATAAAAAGAAGGCGCTTTTAATTTTTTTTTAAGTCTATAAAAACAAGGGTCTTAATTCTCTCTATTTCATCCTGAAACGTTCTTTTGAAGTTTGCATCACATATTGACAATTCCCATTTTACAAGTAAGTTTTATTTTACTAAAGTTTTTATTTACTTATTTTTTGTTTTACATGCATTTCCGTACGTCTTTATTAAATAATTTTGGTGAAACTTTTAATTTTTTTTCATTATATCTTAATTTTGTAATTGTAATTAAGTAACGCTAAATCATTCTCGTGTTAGATTTTGTTGAATGATGGGAGTCAAGACGGTTGTGCTAGCGTTTGCTCTATGTCTTGGAATTTTCAATTCGGTTAATTGTGACGCTCTTCCAAAGAGACAATCGGATTCTGAAAAGCAAGATGAGGCACCGGTGAAAACAATAGAAGTATGTATGTGTGAATGAAAGTGTTGTTTTGATTTATATATACACACATATATACATATATATGTATGTGTATATATATACATAAAGGTTGGGAGCTTCAATGTACACTTAAACGC
Organism: Urtica dioica subsp. dioica; assembly: GCF_054948205.1. Lineage (NCBI taxonomy): Eukaryota > Viridiplantae > Streptophyta > Magnoliopsida > Rosales > Urticaceae > Urtica > Urtica dioica. The sequence continues at coordinate 16,664,042 of NC_142767.1, forward strand.
TAATATATATTTATACTGTTGTTTTTATCTCTTAACCACGTATATCTTATTATATTGATGCTGTAAAACAAAAGATATTCTGGCTAATAATTTTAACACGGATGTACACACTTTAGTACTTCGGCGATTTGTATGATTGCGTGGATTTCTACAAACAACCGGCTTTCAAGAATCCCTTACTGAAAAATCACACATTTGAATACAAGGTTTGTGGATTATTGATATTTTTCGTTTCAATAGAGATTTTTTTGCTACTTAATAATTATTATATATACGTTTGACAGATGAGTTCATCTTCATACTTGAGTGATAGTGAAGTGTATGAATTGAGCGGTATCATAGTACTACCGGATGGAGGATGTCCAATCGGAACTGTTCCAATTCAGAGAATTACAAACAAAGATGATATAGAAAAATATCATGTCTCGGTAGCTGGTGACAATGAGTATGTACGTAAAAAAATTTCTATCCTTCATACATCACATCTTTTATTTACTGTTTACAAATAAATTATCCTATGTGTATACATTGAAATGAAAGTAAATCTTAATTGCAGAGAGCGATGGTACAAACAATAAAAGAACATCCAAACAAGAAGTACTATGGTGGCAGTACTGTAATAAGCGTTCATCCAAATCCTCCTAAGGTGTTTCCTGGTCAACAAAGCTTTGGACTAATGGCTTTGGGGAATGGTCTTGAAAGTTTCGAAGTTGGATGGATGGTAGGTGCTACTTACTTATATATATTTATAGTATACATAACATATTAAATAAAGTTTGTGAGCTACACTAAACTTACCTTTAAATCATTTTGATTCCTTTATATAGTTTATGTACTTAACTAGGTGTCTCTCTCTTCTTTTTCGAATTCACAAGTATATATTTCTTATGTTGTTCACTCCATTCAATTCTTAGATTTGAGTAACCTATGTTGACTATAGTGTTTTTTTCCCGTTAAATAACATCGACAAGTAAAAGTTTATATATATATATATCTGACCACTATTTTCATGATCAACAGGTAAATACCATTAAGTATCCTAATGACACTCAAGCGCGCTTATACATATATACTGAAGTAAGTATCATCGATGTATTTTTTTTCTTCTAATAAGCTTGATCATTTTTTAGTAATATATTATCTCTCTCTCTCTCTCTCTCTAACAGGGCAAATCAGTATCTTGCTTTGATTTAAGTTGCGGCCAGTTTATTCAAGTGGACCGTCGGGTTCCTTTCGGTGGCGTTGTAAGGGACTTCGGAAATTCAACATTTAGAAAAAGAAGGGAACCCTTTGGTTTACCAATACATATTCATTGGGTACTACAATTTTCTTATAATTTTTTCCTCTGGCTATAATATAATTGTTTATATGGAATTAGCCTAGTTAATTTGATTTCTTAGTTTTACAAAAAAAGAAAGAAAGAAAGAAATACAATGTTTTTTCCATATAGATTTCATTTTTTTTTTCTTTTAAATCTGAATAGAGTTTTTTTTTCTCCGTAAAAGTTACGCATTTTGATAAATGTTCTTTTTTTTTTTTTTTTTTTTTTTTTTTTTTTTTTTTTTTTTTTTTTGTAAAAGCTCATATGGAAAACCATGACATCTATTGTTAGAGCCATAAAAGAGTGAAGTATAGAGAATGATTGAGAACAATATTTTTTTTTCCTAATATTACGATCTATTTGATACCTTATCTCTAACTAGATTGTGATCGGTGCTTTTTCAGTCAGCATTTTTTGGACAATGGTGGTTATCATTGGGAGCGAATAAAATTGATATCGGGTATTGGCCGCGAGAGGCATTCACGGACTTGGCTGACTTTGCCACGTACGTCAAATGGGGCGGTAAAGCTAAGTGTACGCCGGGTCAGAGCGGTCCACAAATGGGGACCGGCTTATTTCCGAAGATGGACAGGTCACGCGCATATCACATGTCCCCATACACGGTTAACGCCGGATATCAACTTGAAGATCCCAAGAAAACAATCCCTATCAATGATAATCCTAAATATTACAGGGCATCAGACTTCGGAACCATTGTATCGGTACAACACCTTATAGAATTTGGAGGCCCCGGACCAAAGGCTTAATTAAACTCATCTCCTTTTATTGTAAGGATTTATGCCTTAGTTTGATGCACACATAATAAAAAAATAATTTGTTAGCAATATTAATAATAATATTGATAGAAAAAATACAAGACACTTGCAAGGAAAATTAGAAAGGAAATAAACCAGAAAACAGAAACAGGAAAACAAGGAAAGGTCGAGGCCCGTTTGACAGTTTCTTTGAAGCTTTTATCGCCCTCCCACGGGTGCTGGATTTCGTGAGCGAAAGCCTCTCAGGATACAACGACTTCTAGACGAGCAATGCACCACAAAACTCGGCTTCGGCGAACTAGAACCAGAGCGTCAGAACCTATCACCAGACTACAAATCAAAAACAATTTCAAAGAGAGGGAGAGAGGAGTGTTTTCGGTTCTTCCCAGAATGAGAGACTCGAAGGCCTTTTATAGCCGAGCAAGCAGAGGAGATTCCGAATTTGAACCATCTAAAACGTTCAGCCATAACCTCCAATTAATACATTAATGCTCATTACTGCTCACTAACTCTGCAGGTTTTGAACGTGAGCAGCCTTGGAAGCTCGCTCAAAAACGTCTCCATTAAGTCTCCTTTATTCTCCAGAATAAAGGCACGTAATGCATTTATCCCATGCAGACATTTAATCCCATGCAGAATAAATTAATTCTCAACATAACACAAAAGTTATGTTATGGAATTAAAAGAAATCGTAAGTGAACTTTGCAATAAAAAGTTAAGGGTAAGCCCAAAGAGCCCAAGGCCCAAGCCCGGGCCCGGCTCGGCGGCCCGCGTGTGTGCGCGCGTGAGGGGTTAAGAGATAACCCACACACACTCTCCTCTCTTGCACTTGCTTGACCACTAAAGAGAGAGGATGGTATATAAACACTACCACAACACACTTACCCAACCCATGTGGGACTTTTGCAATTCACTTTATTTCCACATGACTAATGTGTTCTTTAAGCATACTTTGAGCATCAATTTCTCATTCATTATAGTAATGATTTTGGCAAATAAATAATCAATCTTATACCCAACGCAACGAGGAATAAGAATACGCAAGAATTAACAAATTCCGATGAGTGGACCCCACTCAAATATTAGCCACAAATCATCCATTTACTTGTAAATAAAGCTTATTATTTACTATTCTTCCAACATAATTATGCCCTCTTTGAGGCATATTTCTACCAGATCACCTACTCTCAACTTCTCTTTATTAATATCCAATTGAGATAAGGTCATAAGGATAACTTGGCGTCTTCTTTTATATATTTTTGATGTTTTAGTTCCAGGAAGCCTACTCTAAATCATTTGTGTAAATAGTTGGAGATGATAGGCCTATCCATTGATTTTATTCCCATAGGAGGTCCAAACCCGACCCAGACCTTATTATTTGAGGGTTGGGCATATAAATAAGCACAAACCAAAACCCTTATAAATACTGAATATATACTTTCAGCTAATATAAATGTATTATTTTAATTTAAAAAATATCTGCATTTTTAATTGAAAACAAGTTATATCATTATAAAAAAAAATCATTAATTTATGTATGACAACAATTTTATATTTAACAGCATAAATATTAAAATATATATATATATATATATATGTTTTTATTATATTTTAAAAAACTTAGGCCTGAACCAGGTTTGAGTTGAGATTTTTTTAGGGTTGAGATCATGCCAGATCTGAGGGGCTATACTTCAAGCACATGCTATACCATTCAATGGGCTCGATTTGGTGTGGTCTTTTTTAAAAAAGGGTCAATCAAACCCAAAACACTTGAAAAGCGGATCAAGCCGAGTGTCCCACAAACATCCGATCTCAATTGACAACTCTTTCCTGTGTTCACCTCTTTCATTTGAGTTTAAATTTTTATCTTTGTTTTTTTTGAAATTTTCATGAGAAATTGACACAATTACTACTATTTCATAATACTTTTTTCAAAAAATTAGAAAAATAGCCAACTTAAACGTTTGATATTGTTATTATTGTTAAATAACTAAGGTTTGGTAAATATTAGGTAAATAGCCATAAATGATGACGTGGCTTAATATGATAGTGGTTATTTACATAATATTTACATTTGTAAATATATAAAATCAGTTATTTACCTAATATTTATCAAACCTTGGCTATTTAGCAATTACCAACGTTTAAATTGACTATTTTGCTAAATTACCCTGCTTTTCTTTTTTTCTTATTTTCCACCAAAAGCGTAACTTGGAAATATATACTAGTAATTTCCTGAGGCCGACCTAAGTAAATTCTCGTGGGAACTTCTCAAGCATGTCTACGATCTCTCTACGATGTGTGGAAGAGATTTCAACAAACTCCCCTACGCGTTCGAGAAGAAAGGGGGTAACACTAAAAGTCCGGGTCAAATTGCGGCGGTTGTAATCTAAAGGATTTAGGCTTTGTCCGAGATCCGTTTGCGTGGCGAATGAAAAAGGGAGATAGCTTCAATCTGGGAAAGACTAGATCGTTGCGTGGCAAATTGACGAGGTGGTCGATGATCTTGGCCCGGTTATAACTGAACAACGTTTGAAAGCTTTGCCAACTTTATTGCCGCGACTTCTCGCTTGATCGGACAAACTAATGGCTTTTTGAGATCTAGTGGCACTCTTTAGTTCGACGACTTTTCACTCGTCAATCTTTTAAATAATAATAATAAAATGGTATTAATTGACTTAATAAGGAATCCATTCTCTCTGTACCATCTCTTTTACCTACCATGCTGACTTAAAAAGAGGCAGGCAAATTCAAGTATGAAAAAACTCCTCACAACCATTGTAAATGTTAATAATGGGTTTTGATGTCATACAATTTCATAAAGTGCTTTAAATTATTACAAAGGATACAATTTAGACATTTTTGGCTGTACCGATCAGCTTTACACAGTCACCACATAAAAATGAATGAGAAACATTAGTATACAGACTCATACGCCTCTACAATTCGAACTCACTCAAAACACCAAAATTCGTAGCAAAATAGCAACAATTAGAATATATTTTTGACAAGTAAAGAGGTGAAGTAAATTTTAGAGAAAAATAGATACAGAATAAATTTGAGTTAAGGAAAGGCAAAGAAGTACCTACAATCGAACATCAGGATTCAAAACTTAGTGAACTACATATAGAGGCAGGATTCGATTCCTGAAATGATATAATCATAACATTGATCGATTTTAATTTTGAATTTAGAAAACTTTAAATTCCATTATAAAAAAAAAAAAAAAAAAAAAATCAAAGTGCCACTATCAACTATAAAAAATATAAAAAAAAAAAATAAATAAAAAATTCAGATTCAAGATGCTTATTTGCAGCTCATCAAGCTTTTTCTGGTAATCTTTTGCCTTCATAAAGTAAATTTTAAAATAGTAACCCTAAAAATAAGTAGTAGCACAATGGAAGATCTTGATAAACAAGAACATTTGCTGTTACTCTACGTCGGGTGCTCATAATTCATCTCCTCATGGTTTCATAGACCATTTTTGCCTTATCCCGAACATCTTTGTGTTGATCAATCAGCTATACGTACAGAACAAAGCACACAGGTAAGGTGTAAATATTTTGGAAAATTGGCCAAAATGCATAAACCAAAGAAGAAAAATGATTGATAAATAAGAATATAAACGCCCTGGGGGAAAAATTATTGGTCCAGTGTTTTGTAGTTTTTTCAGTGGTTCCTTTTTGTTGGTCTTGGGGCTGAGTTCTGAGTCCCCCGAGTGGCTTGTTCGTTTTGCGTATTCTTGGGTCCTCGTTTCCCTGCCCCGCCGACAGGCTCTCTACCTTATCGGCTTTGCCATTTTTAATAAAATTCTCCGTTTCTTAAAAACAAAAAACAAAAAAAGAATATTAAACGTCCTGCTTCGTTTAGGGCATCTCCAACCACAACTCCAAATTTGGTGTTGAAATTACACAACTTTTGTGTGTTTTTAGCACCAATTTTTTTTCTACTCCAACCACAACACCAAATCTTACACCAAAAATACTATTAAAACTAAATAATTATCATTTATAATTAATATTTCTTATATTTATTAATTAGGTGATTAAACATATACCAATATTCAATGAAAAATTAAATGTACTAAATTTTAAAATAATAAAATTAATATTACATTACTTAAAAAAATCACAATACATTTAAATAATCTAAATTAGTATATTACATTTTTTATTGTAGTCAATTTGTAAATTTTGAATATTTATGAAAATGTATATGGTTTAAATATATTTATATACATATTAATATTTTTTTTTAGTAAAGGTTGCACAATTTTATTACACTGGTTACTAGACAGAGGCAGTGTATATACATATTAATAGTAGTCAAACAAAACCTTAACAAAAAAAAAATATGCCGTGTATACAGTATCACGCCAAATATGGCGTGATACAAATATGGCGTGATACTATACCAACTCTAAATTATGCAGTGTGGTTTGCAGTGTGGTTGAATGACTTTTTGCACTAAATTTAGTGTTATGCCGTTGGATAGGAGATGGCCTTATAGTTCTCCTATACTGCGAAAGCTTTCAGCTCTATTTTTTTTTTTTAATTTGTCTCCACTTTTGATTACTCAATCCCTTTTGTTTTGTTAGCTTCTTGATTGTTTTCTGGCCAGTCTCTATTTGGACTTTATATCGGTTTGATCTATGTGCTAGTTTTCTCAATCCTACAATTTGGTAGAAATCAAGATTGAGACTGGCCAAAAACTTTTAGTTTGGAATGAAATGGATTCCAAAATTTTTTTAGTTTGGAATCAAGATTCTACAGTATGCTTATTACATCAATTACATTCCATCGCATAATAAATACGATGGGCATTCCATTGAGCAATTTTCAATTTTTCCAAAACTATCCCTAACGATAAAAAAAATTATCGGTCTAAACTTGACCGTCATAGACTTGAGAGCGACAAAAAAACTTTAGACCAAAACTCACGGAGAGTTCCGGTGCGAGGAGAGTGCTGGCATCGCTATCAGATTGAGAATTTTTTGATCTTGTCGTCGCCGAAGCCATCAGTCTGAACTAGGGTTCCAATAGGGAGGATGGCGTCGGAAGATTTGACAAAGTGTTGGCGCATAAGCTTAATGGGATGAGGCGACATTGTTAAGGACTATTGGATTTTTAGGTTTTGACGGAGAAATCGAATTGGGGAAGAAGCTCTGTTCTTTAAAGAATCAAAGTGAAAAAGTTTGTTTGTTTTTTTTTTTTTTTTTTTTTTTTTTTACATTTGAAAAGATTTTATTCTATTCTATTTAACTTCGTACATGAGACCGGAAGCTGTCAAAAGGGCAAGGTTCTTCAAGCTCAAAAGAGCCCGGGTCGGGCTCAACCCAAACTTATTTATTAGAGGGCTAGGCCGGGCCGGACCTAAGGAATAAAACCTTAGGCCCAACTCAGGACCAAACACTCGACCCTTGGGGTCAAGAGCCGGATCTGGGCCCGAGCTTGAAAGAGCCTAAACTAGGTCTCAAAAAGTCCAAACTATAATCATAAGAAATGATATATAAATATTTTTAAAAACTAAAATAATACACTTTTAATCAAAACAACAACAAATTTAGTAAAAAAAATATTTATATCATTAATATAAAAATTAAATTTATTGTCAAAAGTATATTTTAAACATAAAAAAAATAAAAAAAAAATTAACAAAAATAAAATATTTATTTTATTTAAAAAGGGTTGGGCCCGAACCGGGCCTAAGTAGGGTCTGGGTTGGGCCCGGGCTTGAGGGCCTATATCCTAAGCCCAGTCCAGGCCCTTCATGAACCGGTTCGGTCCGACCCTTTTCCGAAAATGGTCGGTTCAGCCGAAAACCTCTAAAGAAAGAGGACCGGGCCGATTAGCCCACGGGCGGGCTGTCCCAATTGACAGCTCTAGACAAACTTATATATAGTTGAGGCAAACCACAACAGAAGACTAAAAACGACTATAAGAGAATAAAACTTAAACCATTACAAACGACACACAATTTGTTATCACTAAAGAAAAACTGAACACATATGTTAAGCGAGACTATGTTCGACGACCCATACAAGGAAAAGCCTAATGTTCCAATAAGGACGTAGTGAGTGTTGTAGTTTGTCTACGAGATTCGTACCACCTTCAACTTCGATGCGGCCCGTGTGTGAAACACCATGAAATCGTTCAGGGCCGTCTCCTTCATTGCCGCGGCCGTTAACGCCGTTGCCGCTGCCACCTCGCTCTCCGTTGAACTCCTTGATAAGCTTATTGATGGTGAAGGAGAGTAGAAATGTGGTGATGAGAATTATGACGATGATGATAAGAACTCTGATAGTTATATGCCTCTTCAGTTAGTAGTCAACCAGTTGCACTTCACTGAAATAGAAGAGAAAAATTCTAAGAAAATAAAATAAAACAAATCAATACCCTCAAAAATGATGAAAAATAGAGTTTTTGTGTTTCAGATAGAGAAAGAGAGAGAGAGTAATAAACATTAAAAAAAATTAAGAGTATATGTGTATTTTTAAGTTTAAAAAAAAAAAAAAAAGTGGTGTTTTGTGTAAAAAAATATTTATATCATTAATATAAAATTAAATTTATTTGTCAAAAGTACATTTTATACATAAAAACATAAATTTTTATTTATGTGTCAAAAATAAATTTTATACATAAAAACATAAATTTTTAACAAAATTAAATATTTATTATATTTAAAAAAGGGTTAAGCCCGGACCGGGCTTTAGTAGGGTCCGAGTCAGGCCCAAGTTGGGATTTTTTTAGGGGCATGGCCGGGCCGGACTTTAGAGCCTATATCCTAAGCCCAGACCCTTCATGAAGTCCGGTTCGGCCCGATCCTTTTCCGAAAAGAGTTGAGCCGGTCCAAAACCTCTAAAAAGAAGGTCGGGCCGATCAGCCAATGGGCGGCCTGGCTCAATTGACAGCTCTAGATAAAACTAAAACATTAGGCATTTTGTTTTTCTTACTTTACATAAAAAAATAATAAATGACATTTTTTCCCCTCAACTATGATCGCTTTAACATGTTGAACTCGCGACGAAAAAAAACTACTGTTTCGATCTTTGTTTATCAACATATTTTTACTAACAGTCAATATAAGCGAAAATTAGTAACAAAATACCACATAACCATCATTTATATTAAAAAAAAATGCGCATAGCCATCATCTTCCTCTTCTTCTTTCCCACCATGGTTTTGGCGATGAAGAGGAGTTTACTCCGGAGAGATGTTATACCACTCTCTTTGCTCAAGTTCTCGAGAATTGTAGTAAAAGAAATAAAGAGAAAGGAGTCGGAAATGAGAGAGAGTGTTCCGAGACTTTAAATGTTATTTCTTATTTTTGATATGAAATTGTATCACCTATTTATACATGTGGTGGCCGGATACATTAGAATAGACTAGATACATGAGAGTGTAATAAAACGTGTAATAATTACGTCTAGGAAATAGAGAATAATAAATATTATACAGAAAACAAGACATAGAAAATAGAATGACAAATAAATGCAACACTTTTCCCAAGTGAGACGAGTTTCAAGAAATGAGGTTCCCGAGATACGCATGTCAGGATGAACGGCGAAGTGACGGCGTGACGAGCTGAAGCTCAGATGAGGTGGCTTAGACGAGATGACAGGCTAGCGAGGTGATGAAGGAGCGAACTTTCGAGTTAGATTTCAACAGTAGTCCCACTTGCTTCGTCAGAAGTCTTGATATTACGAGGAAACTCATATTTGACAAGAATAAGACCATGGAATGAGACTAGGCCTGAAATGAAGACTATGGGTGAATCATGGGACGAATTCGAAGGGAAGTTGACGAGTTCTATGTATCCACGATGCTTCCGGGAATCTCGTAATTTTTGGACCCATCGACGGCTCCTTGGAATGAATGGGTTGAGCTTTTGAATCGAAACACGGGAATTCCTTATTCGCATATGAGCTTTTTGTTTTAGGTGATCAACCTAACCTGGTTTCTTTGTGGTTCAAGAATCAAGACATTGTCATTCTCTGTTTTGTAATAAAAAATTCGGTAGATCGAAGAGACGAAACTATCTGTTTTGTGAACAATCGAATGAGATATTCGTGAACTTCAATCAATGCCTTTTCTTAGCACGTGATAGACATGTGACGATTTTCAGCTTCATTTAACACCAAAAATTAAAAAAAGTACTATAAATAAAAATTAACCATAAAAAAAATTCGATTAAAAAAAACCATTAAAAAAAGATTTAAAAAATAATTTTTTTTCGTCGGAAGTTCAACTTGTTAAAGTTATCATAGTTAAGGTGTCAAAAATGTCATTCATTCTAAAAAAAATTGTGCAAGTATATGATTTTTTTTTCTTTTTCTCTTTCTCTTTCTCTTTAAGCTTTAATTACTTGATAAATATTTAACTGTGAGTCTGGAACTAGAGTATACTAGTCAATTTGAAACATGAAATTGACAAAATAGCCAACGTTTAGGTTATCTTGTAGACTAGTCAATTGACCACACTAACCAACATAAATAAACAATAATACACTTCATTTAAAATGAAAGGTTACTAAAAATAAATTAGTTGACAGAAATAAATAAATTAATGAAAAATAATACAATAAATAACTGTTTCATTAATAGGTTTAAAATTAATCTCTAAATATATTACGAGATTTTCACCGTTGATCTTCAACGCCAAGTCAACTCGCACAAATTTTCCACCAATCTTCACCGTCGATCCGTCTCGAATCGCCAATTCTCCGACCGGAGACACAGAGTCGCAAATTCTCTTACAAATAAAAATCAAAATTAATATGAATAAACACATATCAACACAAATTATTAAAAAAATCAACACAAATTAACCAAACCAACATGTCGAGCTTCTCTAAGAGCTATCCGACGAAACTGTTTCGTCACCCAAAAATAGGAGGCGTCGCCGAGGCAAGGGGAGTCCGATCTTTGCCACACAAGTCAGAGATGGAGAAGCTTCTCGATGGGTCCGGATCGAGGCAAAGGGAGAAGTAAAACATGACAAACATTATTGCTTGAAGCTCTACAACATCTTTCCCCACACTCCACTTTCTTGCATAAATCATATGTATTAATTAATAAATTTTTTTTAAAAAGTAGCAAAAATCTATACTATACACATCTTTACTATATGATCATCACTAATAAAGGAAATATATTACATCAGATCACCATACCACCCCCTGACGAGGATCCCCTCAAACAATATTTTCTCACCATTTTTGGCAATACCTCATCATATTTAAACCAATCCCCCAGTCTGTGTACTACTACAAACACATCACTTATGACCCATGTTGGCCTTCCAAAATCCCATGTTGAACATTACAACTCTATGACATTGGCAACATCTGAGGTATTTATTCTTTCATCAATCTACCATATGAATTTTTATTTTTTTTTCTTTATGTCTTCACCTCATTTTTTTAAAAACTATTATTCTAAATTGCCTCAAAGAAAACAACCACAGATGGAACTCATACCTCTGACGAAACAGCTCGCTAGTACGGAAAGGGAAAGCAATCATGGAACAAAATGCTATAAAAACCCGGTTGATGCTGGAAAACAAGACGACCTCAAATATCTCTGCAAAGATCCACCAATTCCTAATAAGAAATCAACAAAACAATCAGCTAATTCAACTGCTTCTGTGGGATCAAGCCACTGATCAAAACCGTAATCCTGCCTTTGGAAATTTAAGATCATATTTCCAAGTTCTTAAGCCACTTCTATCCTCTCAGCTTCCCGTTTTTTACTTCCTTATATCCTTTGTATCCCCAACTTCTCTACTTCATATCAGCACTTCTATTTGTACATAGTTAAATCTTGTAATTTAATAGTTTTATCCTGAAACTACATGTGTATTCTGTTTAATGATATAATTTCGATGTCTTTGTTTTTTGTACATCTCAATACGCCCTCTCACACTTTCACCTTGAAATTCTTTAAATAAAATTTCAATTCATAAATACATCATAATTTAAAAGGGTTCAATTTTATTTTTATTTTGACTCAGATTCTCCTTTGTTGAATGTTTTGAAGATCTGTACAATATTAAAAGTCAGTAAATAAAATATCACATTATCTGTTTTTTGTTACTCTGAAATCTTAACATATAAATGGTTTAGTTACTAAAATATGGAATAGTGTTATCGTGTCCCTAAATTGCAATACAATTGAATCTAATGCAATACATGGGAACAAATCATGAACAATTAGTTAAGGAACACAAATGTGGTCTTATACCTAAAACATTAAGAAGATGGCTGGCCCTTATAAGGATCTTTGAAAACATTAAGAATGACCCTTACCAGATTGCCTCGTGGACGTCAAATTTTCTTCTTGAATTTCAGTCTGTCCAATCCAGACGCTCATCTTCTGTTAGCTTGCCGAGTGGTCCTGACCTCAAATAGGACCGCTCTTAAGCAAGATGGGTACCCCCAAGTTACGACCTCTACAAGCTCAACGTTGATGTCTCAATTCCAAAAACTTATAACTTTGCTGGAGTTGGAGTTGTTATTCGCAACTTCTGGACTGGTTATGGCTGCATTGGCTCAAAATCTCCCAGGCAAATTCACGGTCAAAGAAGTTGAAGCTCTCGCTCTCCGCTACGGCTTATCTTGGGCTTTGGACGTGTTTCTGCCTATCCACTTCGTGGAGTCAGATACTAAGACAGTGGTGCAAGCTTTGGAGAGGAAAACTTTTTTCAAGAATGAGTTTGGTTCCACTTTGTCTGATGTATCTAGTTTATTGTATAACTTTTCAGGAGTAAAGTTGTCTCACTTTTATAGGGAGACCAACATGGCAACTCATGAGTTAGCAACTTACGCTCTTTATATAGATGATAAACTCGTTTGGTTGGAGGATTTTCCTCCTTCGATAGAGTCTGTAATTAATCAAGAACGTTTGTGATTAATAATAGATTTCTATTTTTCAAAAAAAAAAATCATTTTTCAACTAAAAAAATGGGTTGAAATGGCACATCATCAATTTTGGCTATTAAAAAAAAATATTATAAACGTTGCCTGATATACAATCTCATCGTTTGATTTTAGCGTGTAATTATTCTTTAATTTTTTACGTACGAGAGGGTCAAAGTTTGGGATTATTCTATGTTACGTTTTCAAAGATGATGGGACTGAATTCATATACTTAGTTACTTACGCAATCCTTTTTTTTTATTATATTTCAATAACAACCCCTCTCCCTAAAAAAAAAATAAATAAATAACAACCCCAATATCACTTTTTCATATCTTTAGTTTATTCTTTGCTCTTTCTCTCATTTTCTTGATCTCCTACGTCCACGTTGAGGATTTATAATGACTGAAAGAGAAGATTCATAAGGGTTCTGGAATTCAAAACTGAGATGAATTATAAGGAATGTTACTATAGTTCAAAATTTCAAAATTTAAATGTTTCTCTTCTCAATATACTTGGCAACCAATATTGTATTAATAAGAAATAAATATACGCGTGCATTTGGTTGATATGAATATACTTTGAAACAAGCAGAGACGTAATTCATGGTTGACATGGTGGTGGTGTATTTTTATTTTTATTTTTTTTATTATCAAGTGCATTGATTTTACCCATATTAATTGTCATAAAAAGGCCGCATAGGAATTATTTAAATATCCGACATGATTTGCATTTATTTCCCTGCCCCATGATTTTATGGATAAAATTGGAGAAATATATGTCCGGTAGTCAGTTTTAATTTTGGACATAAAAAGTGTGAAAAGAAGCATCTTAATAAATACGAGAGTAGAAAATTAAGGGGGTTGTCACCGGCCAATCTTAATCATAGAAAAACCCACATTTATGTACTGTGCCTGCATTTTTCATTTAATGCCACAAATTCTTGCATTCTTAAAATCGGTTACTACTAGTTGTATTACACTATAAACTACCTAAACAGCCAAAATAAAGAGCATACACACACACAAATGTGCTATTGGAAGGATTAATATAATCGTTAGATTTTATCAAAACCAAACATGCGTATAAAATTTTATTTCAAATTAGTTTGACATTGTCGTGCTTTTTAATATAAGTAATGTAAATTATGTTATAGAAAAAAGATGTTATAGACTAAAAACAAGTATTTCGTAAACTATTTTAAAATCATTCTTAGTGTTATTTGAAAATATGAAAATTATATAGTAATTTTTTTTAAAACTAATTGTGAGAATATCGTGTCTATAGTTTTTATTGCAAAATAGTGTTCTTCAAGTTCTTAACAAGCATTTTTCTTGATATATACGGTTTTTTAATTTGTCTATTATCTTGGATTTTGTTTACTTTTGTTTAATGTTTATAGTTTCATTTATAAAGAAAATAATACAAAATAACTGTCTGAAATACTATCTTTTAACAGAATTTGAGACAGGCACTCATATTAAAAAAAAATGCACTTTAAAAACACTATTTTTGTTATATCCTGATTAAATTTATATGAAATGACAAAAATTCACATGTCTTGCATTTATAATTAAATTAAATCGTAATTATTGTATAAAAGTAAACAAATATATTTTCTTTATAATTAGATTCCTTCTAATAAAGTATAACGTGAATATTTGAAAAATAAAATGTAGATAAATTTCCTGGAATATTTCATGCAAACTTATAAAATTTCAAAAATAGCAAGTATTGCTCTATGTTGTGGTTTAGAATGAATTTTGAAGTCGTTAATCCATTTTGTTGGTCTTAGTTTCAAAGAAAGACTCTTACTCTTAATGAGTTTTGGTCTTTATCTTATAAATTTTTATATTTAGTTGGACGACTCATAATTTTAATTCTGACAACTATCGTTGGTAACTTGGTATCCCTGGACCGTTAAAGGAAATAGGGGCGCAACTACAATTGAGCATCGTTTCTAATACGAATTCTTAAAAGAAACGACACTAAAAGTGATAAAGATTAAAAAAATAAAAAAGGTTAACGTACACGTGGCGGTAGGCCAAGAACGCAGTGTTGTGTTGGCCTATTCCTTATTGACTGTTTCATTGAAAAGTAGAAGGTCAAATACAGCCCAATCAATGCAGACCCCAATTTAGAACCCCACCCAAACACTCAATTGTCTAAAGTTTGGAGGACCATCTTTCTTTGTACGAACTCTTGTTTACTAGTGGGTCCCGCTTCTTTTTGAAAAAGAAAAAAAAATGAGCAAACAGAAATTGAGAATTGGCTAAAGTACAAACAAACCCCTGTTGTTCCGCGGGACCAATATTCACTGCACACTCAAATCTAAATCCATACCGCAACAACCACCAAACTGCCAATGCACTTCTGTTCACACGCTAACACTGATTTTTCTCTTTTTTCTTTTCTACTTCATTGGTTCGCTTAGCTCATTTGACTAGCTCAACGCCAAAAGCGTCCAAACCAATTATTATTCTCTATAAAATAACAAAACAAATATTAAAAATAAATAGGATTGTTGTTGAGGCAGACCCTAGAGACTCTAGTAGAGTCTCGTTGTGTGCTTTGCTTTCTAGTGAACTGCATAGACACTGAAGCCTAGGCTTTCTGAAAATTATGTCTCAAACAAACAGAAAGAACAAAAGAGACAACGTAAAAAAAAAAAAAAAAATTAAGTGAGATTCTAACAATCAATCAATCATATGAAGGAAAAAAAATTGTAATCAATCACCAAGTTAGCAACTTCCCATGAACCACTACACTAAAAAAAAAAAATCAGACCAAAATCCCCTGAAAATTCATTCTAAAACTTTACACTAACACTATCCCAAACTCACCACCATAAAAACGAAAAGAATGTAATGTAATGTAATGTCAACTTTCTTTCATTCTTTGGTTTCCTATTCAGAACGAATTGAGAGTATACCACTGGAAATACTGCCATGGCTATGATCGCACAATCCCAAAGCCCTCTCCAAGTTAGCCACAATGTCCGTCATCGTTGGCCTCTCTCTCCCTTCCAAGTTCACGCAATGCATCGCCGTATAAGCCACGAGCTCCACAGCCTCTCCTTCGTTCAGCTCCGGCGGTCCCGGCCGCGAATCCAAAACCTTCCCAATCTCACCGGCCATTATCGCCGGAACGGCATAGTCCACCACGCTCGTGGCAATCCCTTCGCCGTCTTTGAATATCGCCCGCTTCCCCGTCAGAAGCTCCAAGAGCACGACCCCGAGCCCGTACACGTCGCTCTTCGCCGTCAGAACGTTGAGCCCGTAATATTCCGGGTCTATATACCCAACCGTCCCGGCCGCTTTCGCAGCGGGTCTTATGGCCGATGATTCTTGGTCCGAGCCCGACCCCGGGCCCATCATGGAGAGCCCGAAATCCGAGACTTTGGCCGTCCACGTGGCGTCGAGAAGGATGTTCGAGGACTTGATGTCGCGGTGGATTATCGGCGGGACCGCGTACGTGTGGAGGTACTCGATCCCCCGCGCCGCGTCTAGCGCCACCTTGATCCTCATCTTCCAATCGTTGAGCGCCACGTCGTCGTTGTTTCCGTGGAGGTGGTCGAAGAGGGCTCCGTTTTTCATGTACTCGTAGACTAAAAGGCGCTCTTCGTCTTCGTCGCAGAAGCCGATGAGTCGGACGAGGTGCTTGTGGTGGAGCCGGGAGAGGAACGAGAGCTCGGACTCGAAAGCGCTCTCTTTCTCGCGGTGGCGTTGCTGCTTCTTCTGGGGGTCGCCGCGCTTGATCGCCACCTGGCGGCCGTCGGGGAGTTTCCCGCGGTAGACCACTCCGAAGCTTCCGGAGCCGATGCGATTCTCGGGGGAGAAATCGGCGGTGGCGGAGGCGAGCTCGGCGAGGGTGAATTCCTCGGCGCGGTCCGCGTGTTTCGAGGAAGTTCCGCTTCGCTGGCGTCTCATGATCCTCGAGCCGTTTCGCCGGATTAGGGACGGCGGCGGGCTGCCGGAGGTGGTGGTGGAGCTCGGGGCTCGGGTTATGGTTGGCTGTACGGAGCTGTGGATCTTTTTTTTTCCGAAGCAGACTCCGGTGTAGAGACAGTACATGGCGGTGATTATCCCGGCGAGTCCTCCGACCGAGCCGACTATGGCGAAGGCGAGCAAGCCTCTCCTCAGCCCCTTCTTCTCCGCCGCCGGCGCCGGGACCGGCACCGGAACCGGGACGAGATTCTGCGGAGGCGGCGATGGGAGATTCGAGTTCCCGCGGTTGAAGCAGGGCTTGCAGATTCTCATTCCTTCGCCGGAGCAGAGGCTTAGAGAGTTCGGAAAGGTCGTGCAGTTTCCGCACGAGGTCGCGGATATGCACTGTCCGGGGAGAATCTCCGGCAGAGGAATCGGAACCAGCTCGACGGCGGAGAGAGAAAACCTCGGACCCCAGCACACGACGGAGAAGTTCAGAGTGGTCAGTCCGCAGGAGAAATTCTTTCCCGAGACGACGAGCTCGAACGAGACGTTGCCGGAGGAGAATTCTCCGGCGCCTCCCCAGCACACAACTGAGCCGTTCTCTGACCGAATCGCGCATCCATGATCGTCGCCGAGAGATAGCTGATTGAACTCGAAGGGCGTCCCAATCGGAGCATTCAATTGACCGGACTCGTTCGCTCCTTTACAGAGAATCAAGCCTTCGGTAGTGATTCCGCAAGCGTGGGAAGCACCGGAGACGAGACTCAACACGGTGGCGTTACCGAATCCGGACTCGATTGTGGTTCGGATCGGGTTGTAGCCCCAGCATTTGACCAGTGACGTGGACTTCAAGATCCCGCAGGTGAATCCCGAGCCGGAAGAGATCGATTCGAATTCCTCTGAAGCCGCGGGGAAAGAGAAGGCTCTGCCGTATCGCGGCCAGCAAGTGACGGCGGAGGTGTCGGCTCGGATTGCACAGACGTGGCTCTCACCGACGGAGATCGACCGGAGCTTCGGGGAGGAGTTCGTGCTCGGATAAAGCCGGTGCGGCTTCACGGCGAGCGTGGAGTTCGGAGAAGAGAGGTTGTCCCAGCAGATGACGGAGTCGCCGCCGGATCGGAGGCCGCAGAGGAAGGAATCGCCGCCGGAGACGGCGGCGAATGTTACGTTGGAGAAGAGGCGGAGTGGTTGCTGGTTCGGGAGAGCGGTGACGTGGCAGGTGATTGTTTGGGAGGGGTCGGTGGCGAGGCCGCAGATGGCGGAGGAGGTCGCGGCGATTGTATCGCCGGCGCTGAGAGCATCGGCATCGGCGGAGAAGAAGAGAAGGAGGAGAGAAACGACTGTGGAAATGACGGCGGAGAGAGGGAGGGGTAATTTCGTCATTTGGAGAGTTCTCTCTTTTGCTGCTTCATTTGAAATAGAGAGTGCGAGATTTTCATGGGAGAGAGAGAGATATGAAGTCTCCGAAGACTCTCCTGTTCTCGTTTTGATTTTCTTTATTTTATCGCCTCATTTCTTTTCGGGTTTAAATATTTTCCAAGGTTTCAGAGAGTGAAATGATAAATAATTATTGAAAATTGAAATGTCTGTGCCGTGTCTGCTTGTTTGTTTTGTTTATTTGTGTGCTTTATATTAGGCGGGTTTGTATTTTATTTTTTTTAATGCCTATATTATAGATGGTATTTGTTATTTATAATCTGTGCCGTCCTAGTGGCAATTTCTTTTTCTCTTTATGTTGTAACGTAGCAAATTTATTTAATTTTCTATTTTAAGAAGCGAAATAAGTATGATTTTAGTTTAGATTTGAAGGAGATAATATTATATGTGCGTGCATGACTAGATCTATCGAGGAAAAATCAGATTCCTATATGTTGCTAAATCTATTAAAATTTGGATGAGAAACAAATCTGAATCACATGTTTTGTTTTTAATAATAAATCTGCTGACTATCTCGTTACAGCCTACGGGAGCTCGCAGAACCTGTAGCGATCATTTTGAAACCAGTTTTTTTTTTTCAATAGTAAGTTCTTTGGTTTCAAAGAAAACAGAGAATTTCAAGCCAAAAAAAAAAAAAAAAAAAAAAAAAAAAGAGAGAGATAGAGAGAAATAATAAAGGATTTATTTTATGAAATGAAACGCTCGGGTTTTGGTATGGCCTATGTTTGATGACTAATGATGGCAACGGAATTAGTATTAATTTTATGTCCCCATTTATCAATTTCAACGTTTTGCTAATAAAAAGGTTAATTTTTTTTCACAATATTTTGGAAGTGTTATTTAATGTAGTCAAATACGACCATTAGCCATATAGTCCTTCTCCTCTCCGGAGATAATTCCTATGTTATACATCAAAATAGTCGAGTGTTACTAGATTTAGATGGAGATCAGCCTTTCTTTTTCATTTATATATGATTCTTCTTATTTTAAGATAATAAAAGAGAAATTTGAACCATCACCAAAATTACCCCACACACACACCCCAAAAACATTGGTTAGTCAAAAAATGAAAAAAGAAGCATCAAATCCTAGCCGCCGTGTTTTCTCTCCTAAAAAATCAAGACTTGAACTTTCAATCTTCAGTGTCGTTGTCTCCTCTGAGACATGAATACTTCGATAATCTCAACCAATAAACCACTTTCGATCTAGGATAATGTACTTTTTATTTTTATTACTTTTCATGTTTTTTTTATTATGTTTCAATAATCAAGACTTATAAAATCTGATTTTCATACTGCCTGATCTTTATGCGGAGTGGTATTGAATATGTCTTCAGCTCTGAATCTCAGATCTAAGATATAGTTTATTGTCTCGTGATTCGTGTAGTAATTTGATAATGACTGGTTATTATCATAGATGGGTAGTCCAAAGGTTATTGTTGTATTTATGATTGTTTGTGGTCAATTTTTCATTTTTTTCTAAAAAAATTTGAATTTCTTTTGCGTTATTCTTGTAATCTAATTCTTTGACTTTTATTAATATATCACTTTCACGAGCACTTTATATAAAAAATTTGAATTTCTTTTGCGTTATTCTTGTAATCTACTATTTTTCTCACTTTTTTCCTAAATTTGCAGCCCAAGTATTATTTTATGTTTTTTATAAACGATAAAATATAATAATTATTATTAAATATGTGTTTATTATGATTTTTATAAATTTTATTCTCGTATTCATAACTCGTTATATTGGTCAAAATAACTCAAACCCAACTCCCCGAGAATGAAAGCAAACATTTTCAACAAAACCTAATAAACTTGTATATGTTAACAATATAATCATAAATTCATTGAAATCGAACAACCCAACACACTTTGTACATTGAATACTCTTTGCAAAAAAAAAAAAAAAAAAAAAAAAAAAAAACTTCGCAAGTGCTGAAAATAAAATCCATGAATACTTTAATTTTGATTGAAAAACCCAAAAAACTGCTTAGAAATCTGGTGCTTCAAAACAACTCGCTCAAAAATGAACAAAACTAGTAGTGTTATTACTATTAATTGACTGTTTTGTTATTGGCAAAATTGTTGTTCTCTATGATATTGGGAACATATGTGCTATGACATCTAGTGTCTTATTCCACGTCGGGATCGGTGACGTGGAATTTATGCAGTATGTTTTTTGTCTGATATGCTTCCGCGCTTTTTTTTATCGTCCAATGAGATTTCTCCAAGTGCATTGGAAAACTCTAGCAAATGACACACACCTGAAAATGTATCATATAAAATGAATGTTTTTCATCTTTGATAGGGTTGCACATATAGGGTTTTGAGAGAGTTGCCATCCCCGTAAAACTTTGTCCTTTATGTGATGTTACTACGTTGTTCTTGACTGCCATTGTTGGTGCATGTGTTACAAAGTTGGTTTGTGTATTTCTAGTATTGTAAAGCACGCATTGTTATAAACGTGTTCAAACACTTGGTGAGTGTATTGAATGGAAAATGGGATGTCAAACTCAAGGCGAGCTTGTGACAAATCAGATTCACTTGGGTAGTTTTGAAGTTTAGGAAATCAGAAGTTGATCATCTATGGTTGTACGTTGTTACACTTAATCTACCGTTTAGTGAAGTTCTTTTTCCACTGAGAGTATCATCCCTTCAAAATTAGGCATAATTGACCGAACTAAGTTATCATTTGCATGTCTCATTATTTACAATTTATTTAGTTTCTCTAATCTGATAAATTGTTTGGTGTTATTTTACTTGTTATAACATCATAAGAGATCACGAAAACAATACGATTACTTTTTCAAGTAAACATGCAAAACACTGATGCTCAAAAATCTTGATTGTAAAACCAAGTAACATAGCCTAGCTAATAAATGTATATAACAATTAACTTTAACTTGAAATATGGAAAATTTTTAAAGTGCTAAAAATATAATTGAAAATTTTGTTTGAGACGAATTTGGAATCGATCAAAGAAATAGGAGCTGAACGCAGCTGGCCAAAACACAAAATTAAATTTGATTTTTTTATGTAATTAAGTTAATAAAATAGCTAATCCCTAAAAATTTGGAAGAAATCAAAGAAATGAGCATTAATAATAAAAATAAAATCAATATATTTTATTTAAAATGAGAAACTAAAACGTGTACACATAATTAGCGCTACAATCAATATAAAATAGGAAGAGTTTATCACGTTATGAGAATGGTTATTTGGTTACATTTTAAAAAAATGGTATTATGTTTCAAGGGGCTTAATTAATTTTAATTTTGTAATTTAAATTTAAGAAATTAAAACAGTTAAACCTAATTTAACCTCCTAAAGTTATGATTTTGACATTCTTGATGCGTGCAGATACTAATTCATTAGGTTAATGGTTTAAGTTTAACCATTAACCTAACATATTACAAACAAAAATAAAATATACTGAATCAACAATATTTAACCGTGCAAAACCACCCAAACTCAATTTACTAAACATGGCTTGTATATTACTTTAACGTTTGTTGGTGAAAGTGAAACAAGTGATAATTGTTTTTTTTTTCATTTTTACAAATCAAGGAATAATAGTTTTTGTTTAATGTTTTTGGAACACTCTGTATGATTTAGAATCTCAACTCTAAAGCTTACACGTTTCACAGTACGGCGCAGAATTTCATGTGTTACGCGCCATAAGTAAAGAAGCACGTGCAAACATCATAGCAAGTACGTCCACGTCAGCAGGAAGCGAAAGACAGCTGGCATGTTTTTGACTAAAAAGCAACCACATGACATGACAATTCATTTTTTAAATTTCCTATCGGAAAAGAAATATAAAGTTTTTTTTTTTTTGTTTCTTACTAAGATAGAATTGTTGACCAATAGCCTAGAGATTCTTCCGCAAACCAATATTTATTTGTATTTAGTTTAATACAAGAGCCTAAGACATAGTCAAATATAATTAGTTCGGAATAGGCTATTTTAGTCAGAGGAAAAGCGAGATAAGATCAAATAAAAGGAAGGTCTCATACAAACATAATAAACAAGGAAAAAACAGTTAAGTGACGAAAAGAAATGGAAAATAGAGAGTCAAAGAGAAAGTTTAGTCTAATACAACTTATAGCTTTTTTTGGGTCAAACGCGTCTAAAGGAGACATAAATGGAATGAAGTGTCTTACGAAATTTACATGTTTGGCGATGTTATACTGATATGTCCACCAAAACGTCTTATTTAAGTTTTAATGCCTTCAATTTTTTTTTTGTTTCTAATGCTGAACTATGTATTCTTTTACCTCAAAAAAAAAAAAAAAAAAAACCCTTCAACAATCTTAAAAGGGATAGAGATTAGAGACCCGGTGGTCATATTTTTTTACTGCAATTAAATGACGCGTTATGGGTTTTTATCATACATCAACTCATATTCCATGTGGCCAGATTTAACAATTTGTTTGGCTAGTGTTGTCTTCAGTACATTGTTTGGAAGTTGGAACATGAAAAAATGGGGTAGGAGTTTTCGATGGCGTGTAGATTTCAATTTTTCTGGAAACGGACAAAATATGTTGATAAACAAATTTCTTCCTAGTAAATTTAAAATAATTTTAGAGTTCTTTTAAAGTGAATAAAAATAATTTAATATCATAAATACTCACTCTATTAGAGTTTTGTAAACAGTGAAATTTTATATTTTAAATTTATTATTTAATTACTTTATAATATAATGAGAAATATAATTGGATCTGTTTCTTGTCTGACTCTATTATATTATGACGGTCAAATAGTGGTTTTTAATTACTGTTAATTGACTTTTCCTTTATTTGTTTTTTTTACATTGACTATGATAAAAGTTTACGCATCAAAATATAATGCGCTCTAATAAAGTAACCAAATTAAGATTATCAGATTAGCTAACGCTTTGGATTTTTTTTTTTTTTTTAAATTAGCCAATTTGTTTTTATTAACTGACAATATTTGACAAAAATGTCCCTAAAAATAGTTTTCGAGAGATAAAAATCCGGTATTGACATATGTTGTTAGATGCACGAGAGATTTAATAATAATATTATGTGAGTGTCATTAGTGAAGAGAGAGAACCAAAAAATCGTGTAGTTCTAGAAATCTCGACTATAGGAGAGTTTTGCGAAACCGTTGCTCTTGCTCTCTACCAATCCATTCACTCGTGTTTAATTTGTATTTTTATTTATTTTTTTACAATTTAGATAATAATCTCCTTGTTTTCTTTAAGTTCAATTCGTTGGGAGCTTATATGATTTTTTGCTAAACAACGTCCTCGTGGAATCAACTCGTACTTATGAGCTTTATTATTTGATCGACTACGTGCACTTACGTACAGAATTATCGCAACACTCACAAAAACATGGATTCCTCATAGAAGTCCTCGTCCAGAAATTTATAACTTCCTTAATGCCTTTTTGGATCATACAATCAAGAACTCTCATTAATTGTCATGATGATGATGAGGAACAAATAAGCAATTCAAATAGTGTCACACATCTTGATGTGAGCCTCAAGCTTTAGAGTTGGTTTTACATGTTATTGTTAGGGATGACAATTTGATCCGTTACCCGCGCTCTGGCCCGTTATCCGATTTATTCGGGTCGGGTAATACCCGTTCTTTTTGGGTAAACGGGTAAGCGGATAATACCCGTTAAGGTTTTAACGGGTCCGGGTACGGGTAACAGAATAGTCATCCCGTACCCGGTTACCCGGGACCCGACCCGTTAACTTTTAAGTATTTAAAAAGATAATAAATTTTTATATGTTGCAATGAAGATGATCAATTTGCAATGAAGACTTCTCTTGTATTTTTTATTTATTTATTTTGAATTTTAATGTTCTTCATATTGTAATAGCATTTTGATATTTTCACCTAAATTTTATTATTTTTAAAATTTATATTGTTGATGGAATTTTATTTTATAAACGGGTAATCGGGTCTACCCGACCCGCTACCCTTTTTTTAAGCCGGGTAAACGGGTAACGGGTCCAATATTTATAACCCGCTTACCCGGCGGGTATCCCCGTTACCCGGCCCGTCTCTAAATCCGGGTAAACGGGTCCGGGTAACGGGTAAAAAATTATAGCGGGTACGGGTAACGGAATAGGTGTACCCGGCTTTACCCGTACCCGTTGCCATCCCTAGTTATTGTTCCTTACAAAATATTATTTATATTGTTGCTTATTTTAGTTTGACATTAAGCTTTTTATTTATTAGTTTGATATTAAGCTTTTTATTAGAAAATATAGAGAAGACTCGAAAATGTTGGTTTTAAAGAGAATATAGATATATTTCCATATAAAGAAAACATTGCAATTTTATATACACGCGCATGTATATGAAGTGATATTTACGTAATTTGAACATGAATGAACACTCTAATTCCAGGCTTGGGTTGGCTAATGAAGTGTTGGACTTGACCAATAATTGTAACGCACATAATTATGTTTACGCATATTCTATTCATCTCTTCTTTGTCCTATTACAATTATAATATTAACATGGTTGATCCATGACTCGAATACTTTAATAATTGATAGTAAAATAAACTTTAATGATTGAAAGAAAATGAGATGAACCTTCATTGGCCGTGACATTTTAAGATCTCACTATATGCTGATCGTTTGTAATTATCTAAGTTTGTCGTTAATCTATTTACTTAAAAAAGAAGAAGAATTAAACTTTGCATTAATTGTGGTTCATAATATTAGCACAATTTAATAAGAAAAGGGACATTATAAAAATAGTAAACAGCCTTTGTGTGTATACATAAAGTTAAAGAGATAGAGATTTATTAGTATCTAACCTCTATTAAGAAAGGAGATTAAAATAATAGTCAAACTATCAACATTGATTAAAGTCTCAAAAATACAATTCTCTCTCACACCCAAACACCACACTCAAACATCCAAACACCACACCACAATCTTTCTATGCAATCCACGGGATCTTCGCCGGAGACTCGCCGTCGCCGGCGCCGAAAAAGGAGCTTCAGACTCAATCGCCACCGCCTCGTGTCCCTTCCGGAGAAGCTCGCACTGGTTCTCCTCGCCGGTGGTTCTGAGGTTGATTCCAACGTGGTTGTCGCTTAGGTCGCCGAATTGCGGGTTAAATCGCGTGTCGAACTCGAAGGTGGCGGAGGCGGGGCGGGCGCACGCGGCGGTGGAGGTGCGATTTCAGATTCTAGGGTTTTTCGTTCGACAGTTAAATGGTCTCTCACAGTTAATCCGATTAACTGTCTGTCACAGTTAGTTTGATTAATTGACGAACCTCTTCCGAAAACGATTTCGAACATCGGCGAGTCTCGCAGTTGCGCCGATCCGGTCGTTCGAAGGTCGCAAGTTCAGTTATGCATATTAACTGTGATAGTCAATTGGATTAACTGTGAAGGTTAATTCGATTAACTGTGACGATCCTCCTCCTGAAACGATCTCGAACATCAGCGAGTCCTGCGGCAGCACAGATCCGACCGTTTGAAGGTAAGGTTGAGATTTCATCGTTTGAAACTTTGATGAAAACTCGGATTCCGGCGTCGGAGACGGCGGAGATGAAAGTTAATAAGCTTTATTGTTGTTCTTGTTACAGTTAATAAGATTTACTGTTGTTCTTGTTACGGGTGATGAAATTTACTATTTTTCTTATTACCGTCAATATTATTTCCTCTGACAGTTAATAATAACAATTCTTAAGGGTATTATTGGAATATTGGAAGGGAAAATAACACATTTATACCTTGTGTTTTAGTAAAATATCGAGTTTAACCCTCGGTTTTCAAAAATGTCGAGTTCATACCCTCTGTTTAACTAGAATGACGAAATTATACCATCTGTTTAACTAAAATGACAAAATTATACCCTGTAATAAACAACAGTGTCACGAATATTCTTTTTATTGATTTTTCATTGACGTTGACTATAATATTTATATATAAACACCAATTATCTTTATTCATTCGCGCCATATATGTAATTTATTTAAAAACTAAAAAATAAACAACAGTCTCTTAATCGTGAAGAACACAGAAAGATGCAAAAGGGTAAACATCGATAGTTGATAGTCATCAAAATCGTATATTCGAACAGAGAATCCAGGATTTAGAGTTACAATTCGAACACGGAATGAAGTCATTTCTTAGGACGTATGAGTTTTATTATTTCAATTCAATTTAAGGTTATTTTTATTTCAAAATTGAGAATTTGGAATTTAAGGTACTGATTTAGATTTGATTCGGTTTTTCTTATATAAGAGTTCATATCAATGAAATGGAGATTTGTGACGCTGTTATTCATTTCAGGGTATAATTTCATCATTTTAGTTAAACAAATGGTATAATTTCGTCATTTTAGTTGAACAGAGGGTATGAACTCGACATTTTTGAAAACCGATGG
Organism: Urtica dioica subsp. dioica; assembly: GCF_054948205.1. Classification (NCBI taxonomy): domain Eukaryota; kingdom Viridiplantae; phylum Streptophyta; class Magnoliopsida; order Rosales; family Urticaceae; genus Urtica; species Urtica dioica. The sequence goes on from NC_142767.1 coordinate 16,690,809, forward strand.
TTAAACTCGATATTTCACTAAAACACAAGGTATAAATGTGTTACTTTTCTAAATATGTTAATAGTTGGACTATAATTTTAAAATATGGGCTATTTTGGCTAAATACCTAGCCTATCATGCTAAAAAATCTAGTATTATATATATTCAAATTGAGCTCTTAGTTACACAGCCACGGGACAATTAAGAAAATAATGCAGATGCCCCCCTATGTTACAAAATTATATTATATTTGAGAAAGATCAAATATATATTTGTAAATTAATATAGATAGGCATGCGTACGTATTATTAGTAATATCTAAAATGTATACAATTAGGACTCACATATTGCTTTTTGTCGCATAATTCAAACTGTCTACAGCTCAAAAGAAGGTGTGAACAAATATTGATGTTGCATCACTGGTCAAATATAGGATATATTAGTGGGCACAGTTATAATATTAAATTAGTAGGACAAGGCAAGAACATTAATACATAAAAAAGTATACGTGTTTGCATGTATGCATATAATATAAAAACACAACAAACAGCAAATAAGTTAACAAACTATAAAGAATAAATAAATATTCGGCTTTATAGCATAACTTCTGAATATTGTGATTGTGTTATTTTAGTCCTTAACTTTTTTTATAGCTTTTTTTTTTTACCATTTAATTTAGTAGCTTTTTGATCCCTTTGTGAAGAAAAGAAAATTAGTTTGTGCTAATAAATTTAGGGTGATTTGACTAAATAGGCGATTTAACGATAAAGATTTGTAAAATAGCCAAGGTTTACCTAAGATTAGAAGAATAACCAAAATGTTCAGTAATCAAGTTTCAAAAATAAAAATAATCTTAGGATTAATATTTTTAAAAGTGATAAATTGCTTATAATAATTGTAAAAAAATATTGATCTTAGTGTCAAAAAATATTTGATAACGTAATTTTGTCTATTTTGCTGAAAATTTGAAACTTTGGCTATTTTGCTGATCAATTAGTTTCAAATGACTATTTTGTACAATTTTTTCATAAATTTAACACACAAGCTACTTAAAACGTATTTACTTACTAAAATATCTTTGTTGATCTTAAATAAACTGGCTGTTACAAAATTATTTTTTTTATCTTAAAAACACTAAATAAAAGTTACACAATTTTATATATTTGTAGCATTATTTTTATCTAAATTATGCTTTTCAAAACTATAAACATGTTTATTATAGTTTATATATGTATTTTACGCTGTTTAAGTTTTGAATTTTATTTTAAATAGTTATTATTTTTATAGGGTCCAAAACAGCAACGAAATCAATAGGTTAGTACAGTAGACCAAAATGCTACCCAAAAAAATAGTTAGGTGCTAAATTAGCACAATCATAAAAGTTCAAAGACTATTTGCAGTATATATCCTAAATATTCAAAGTTATAATGTATATTAAGAATACTTTTTTTGTTTGTCCCAATTTAATCTTCATTTCATATTGCTCAAAGAAAGCAATAGTCCAACTCCAAACAAACTTGGTGGTTGTAATCATAACTGTTGTGCAATATTAGAACATTAGTGAAACATGCCATTCATATATAATTCTCTAATTTTTTTAATAAGGAATGATATCTCAGAAGAGTGTTGAAGACGAGGTATACACAATCTTTTGAAATCCCTTGAATACAGGGAATTTTTATTATAATTAGACCCTTTTTTATGTTAAACTTTTATACATGTTTTGTATATAGTTCTCTGGTAAAATAAGAGTCAAGACTTTATAAACGCAGAATTTGTCTGAAGAACAATCCATAAAAAAATAAAATAAATGTTTTCAGCTGTAAATCGGTCTTGAATGGCTTCTTCTGGCAGTTTTATATCTGATTACCCCCACTATTTTTTGGTCTCTTAAGTCAAAGCGCACTTACCTCCGTGGTTAAATAATATATACTGATTTGATTAAATCCTAAAAACATTTTTTTTGGCAACATTAGTCGTACGTACTTTTCTGAAAGTATCATTTATTTCTTTCTATTAGTGTAATCTTCTAGGCGTGGATGGGCTTTTTCCCTTTTCTCGAAACAAAGCCCAAAACCTATGTTTCAACTTGGATGTTTCTATTCTTTTCGCACGTTGTAGTGCTTTTTCAACACTAATCACATGTATACATTTTTATCGCAAAAATAACCCTTCTTAAGTTATAAACATTTTTTTTTATGTTTACCGCTTTTTTTTTTTTTTTTTTTTTTTTTTTTTGCTTCATTTAACTTTGTTTATTATTTAGAGTTTCATGTATTTGAAAAATAACTATTTGTTAAGGATTTATAACACCCATTACATTAAAAATGTTGCACTTTCAAAATACCATATCTATACTTTTTTTTTTCCATTCTTTTATAAATCTCAAAGTGGTCCACATCTCAACGTTCCTGGTACTGTGTTATTTCATTCGATGAATATTGATTTTAAACAGCCTTTTTTAAAACCATTTTTAAAACTAAAAGCGTAAACTTTTCTTCTAAATAAAATTGTAAACAAAATAAAAGGTTAAATGATAAACAGTAAAAATATTGTAAACATCAAGAAAAATAAGTCAAACAATATTTTTTACATCAAGAAATATAAAAAATGCAGAATTAGCATATTTTATGGGATTGGGAGAAACTGGTAAATATTAGACGAGTTAAGTTAGAAAAATCGGTAGGCCATATAATATACTAGAAGGAAGTTTATTTCTCTTCAGGCACGACCCATCAATAATGATCTAACAAATTGATAAGAAAAGTATAACCTTTGACCGTTATTTTTAATAAATATTAAAAAATACGTAGCTTTTATAAAATATAAAATAAAATGTATTATCATCATTTTGATACTCACTCGCTTCTTATATTTTCTTCACTTATGTTGATTACTAAATCATTTTTTAACAAATTTTTCAAGGTCTAATTTTGAAACTTAACCACTTCTTCTTCTTCTACTACTCATAACCTCGAAACATATTTGCTAGTGGTCATAATTGATTGATGTACTAAAAAGCAAATAAACAAAAGAAAGTAAAATATAAAAATAAATATACATCAAACTCAAATCTTACCTTACAACTATAAGCGTCCATGAATTATTTTTTCTTTCAAAACTTGCCTTCAAGATTATTAGAGCATGAATGAGATGCAAAAAAAAAAAAAAAAATCATTGTATAATATGGCTGATTATAAAAACCTAAATTGGCTTGTGTGAACGATGGCTAAAACCATTGAAATCCTAATTATGGGCTTACTCATTACAAGCATATTGATTACAAAAGGAAATAAATAAAAAAATCCGACCTATTTGTGTTTCCTAATATATTGTTGGATTAATACAAAAATCTGGACTTTGTTTTACCAAAATTTGAGACTTAAATTGAGGTTTAATTTTCCTCGAAAATAAATGGGCCTTAAGCGATTGCTTACTTGGCTTAGCATAAGAGATGGCCCTGCTTGTTTTACAAATTTCGTTCACTGGTGTATACTTTTTACAAGTGATTTTGCGATATTAAAAAAAATTGATTACAAGTTAGAAAAAAAGAAGTAAAAAAACATTTAAAAAATAAAAAAAAAACCCGTGATTAGATAGCGAAGAAAAAAAAGTAGCAAATAAAAAAGGAATTTTTTTTTTATTGTCATGCATGTAGTTTTTCATTTTATTATATATTTACAAAAACACATTTTTTTCCCTCTCGCCCAAGGTCCCTGATTTAGTCGAGCCCCCTTTGTTTCTCTTACAGAGGTATTCCGAAAAATACACAACGTATCGTGAGCACGTCAAAAGGGCCCCGATATCATCAAGTGACCGCTTTGAAAGATTTCAATGTCAAAGGGCTCAATGTGACCGGCCACACGTCGAGGGTAAAACGGTTGATTTGCGATGGCGATTGTCAATAAATTAATAATATGGTATCTCAATCATAAACTATTCGAAAGAAATCGAGACTTGAAGTGTAAATTTTATACTTTACTGCCCAACTTAGAGAAATGCCAAAGACTAAGTTCAATGGAAGCTCTGCATATTTTTTTAAAGAAAATGGTTAGGTACAAGTTGTATACTGGGGAGTTCTCGAAATTTTTAGTTTTTTTTAAGTTTTCAGCTATTGTTTTAATTTTTTAGTTTGATTTGGTGTTTGTTTGTGTAACAGTGTCGTAGACTTACGATATATTATGTTTATATATATTGTGAATCATGGTCAATTTAAAAAAAAAAAAAAAAATACCCGCCGTTTGTTTAAAGCATATTTTGACAAATGATTAATATTAGGGGTTATATAGGTATATAGTCACATGGCTATAGGGATTTTGAAATCATATTTGATACATTTGCTAATAAAACAGAAGACACGTATTTATTCTTGTGCACAATTGATTGTCCATAGCACGTATGATCTTTAAATATGACCTTATGACCCACAATCCAGATTTCTTGCAAACCGACGCATTCATCTTCCAAGAACACTGAACATTCGAAAACCAATGCAATAATACGTTTTACTTTATCTAAACACCTTGAATTCAAAATTATTGCGAATAGCAGTCATACTAATGGCCGTTTGAAGAACATCTTTGCGTCTAAATACATTATTGACATTAATTTCAAAATTCATAGAAAAATTCCTCAAATCGGGTTCATCATACAAAACAATTTATGGAGCAGAAACTTCTTCACTACAATTAGGCAACAATTCTGTCGTTGATTGATGACATTGTTGCTCAAATAATTTCACTGAAAAAAAAAAGAAAAAAAATTAGTCGGCAGAATGCAAAAGGGTGCTATTATTGAAAAATAAAATAAAAAACTTACCAGACTCTGTGAGCGAAAATGAAGAACCATCATCCATGGTGTAGCGTCGGGGTATGAACAGTGAGAAAAAAAAATGGACGTTCAAATTACTGTTTTATGAAACACCAAATAATTGTAAAATTTGAAATACAATTGGCGGCCAAACAAGGATCATAATTATCGCCAAAATGAAAACAAAATAATATCAATAAATGAATAATATATTTACAGATTGTATTTAATGTTTTGTCACGAAAATAAAAACTAATTAGCTAAAGTCAACCGCTAAAATTTTCCAAATCCACACGTCCAAAAATTAAAAAAAAAACACGTTAACTACTTTCCTAATCGGTTTGATTCAAAATTAAAAAAAAAACACTGCCTAAATTATAATTAGTGACCGAATTAATAAGGGCAAAGGTGTAAAACAAAGTTAATTAATGAGATGACACGTAAGCATCTTGGCTATTTACATATTATTAACGAAATGTTGGTTAAAACACAATTGTTAGCGTTTATGTGGCTTGTGTAGACATTTTTTTGTAAATATTATTATCACCATTATTATTATTTTGCAGAAATACATAACTTGAGACAGGTAGTACAAAGTTATGGTGATCTTGTACTTCAACTTAATTGTTTTTATTTGGAAGTTAGAAATAATACATGACAAGACAAAGACAATAAAGAGAACTAGTTTATGGATTGAATAGCGTTATGAAAACCTGGAATGTTTCAATTTAGCATGCTATTCGAAATTAAGGTGGGTCTATCACCCTTAAAAAATGAAATATCAAGAATATTCATAAATAAAATAAAATAAATAAATAAAACATAGAACTAATGGTGGATTGAAAACGAAGTCAGTTGAGCTGTTAATGTTTGCAAAACCAGCTTTGATTAGGTACATGCAAAGCTGTAAAGGGTCACTCTTGATACCATTACTTCTAACACTTTGTCGGTCTGCTTCCGAGAGGCTGAAGAATAGCTCATTTTTTTTATGCAATTAAAGTAAAGCTTTTCTTTAATAGAAAAATTAAAGCTTCTCGTTAACATTTGTCCATTATCAGTAATATATTTATCACACTACCGCTTAATATTTACTGTCACGTCGCTTTATTTTGTTATTTTTATGTATAAAATCAACTAGCGGTTAATATTACGGCAGTATAGACTATAGAGGAATGCGTGAAACTGCAAAATGGACCGGTCAATTTTTAGTTATCTTTACATATTTATGTATTTTTTTTTTATTATAGGTGAAACTGAATCAATTCGGTTCGTGTTTTTTTTTTTTAGTAGAATTCAAATTATCGGTTCATATAATTTTGGACCAGTGATCAGATCGAGCTAATCCAAACCTAAAATTTGGCATTCAGTTCACCAAAACTAATATCCATTTTTTAAAACCAATTTTTAATTAAATGTATTCTTTAAATCAAATTACTTCGCAACAAGGACAATAGCACAACGGAAATCCGTTCCTATTTCTCCATCAGTGCCTCATATTTGGATTTGACCACAAACTCCAAACAATTTTTTTCAATGAAGGTACATGTGAATTAAAAATTAATGGGAGGAAATCTGGTTTCGAACTGGAATGTCGAAGGCAAGCCCAACTTACTTTTCCATGAGCCAAAATATATTGTTGTTTTCTTACTAGTGAGTATATAATAATTTACTTCACTTCAGTTACATCCGAATAACAAAATAGATTTTCACGTGGCACCGGATTTTGAATTAGGATGAATTCGATTATTGGTTTATTACGACATTTTCTTGTGTACAACCTACTTTTACATTTTATGAAGTTACTATTCGCGTTGTTGTTATAACTCTTGAAACTAACGTCCGCGATGATAAGCTATATCGAATTTTTATTATTTGTTTTTATGGTGATTTCTAGAGCACACATAGCTTATCCACAATTCACAAAACAAAAATGGTCACAAGCTTCAAATAGTTGACATTGTTGGAATGTAAAGGATATAAATCATTTGAGTTCTAAGTTCTAACAAGGGACCCCAATGATTTATAACTCCCACATCCAACGATACAAGGACAAAGTATAAAAAGTTTTTTTTATTTTATAATATTTTATGAATAAAGTAGAAAATGCTTTTATATGTTAAATTACTTTAGCGTCGAGAATCACGAATAAAAGCATTTAGACAGAGAGAATTCATTCGGCAACTAATACATATTTTTCAGTGTCTTTGCTTAAGATTGCAGAACAATCAAGGAGCTAAATGAGAAGAAGGAACAACTAATAATTATTGATAACAATTACAGAAGTTCCACCACTAAAAACAAAAACCAAGCGAACGAAAAAGCAAGCCTATAAACAAAGTTGTGCAAGAATCAGATTATTTTAATCTTCTAAGAAAATGTACACAAGACAAATGACGGCACAACACTATACAACAATAATGACGCGGCGATTTTCGTAATTCATCAAAATACCTTTCCGTTGATGTTGGGAATGAGACACCGCGTTGATCGGCTAAAGATCCGCATGGAAGAGCGAGAGATTTCTCAGTCGTTCCATCCTCCTTCTACCGAAGTCCAACACTTTGAAGGGATTCCTTGCTTTTGAAACCATTCGGGCATGTGGAACTTCTCGTAGAGCATAGGCCTTACGTCTTTCTGGAGAGATAGCTCTTCGAGCAGTGGAAGAAGAACGTCCATTAGCTGATCAACGGAAATTCCAAAAAAATAAAGAAAGATAAATCCGATAGATCAGAGGGGTGTGTTAGGAAATCGGGAAAAAGTTCAGGGTTATAAAAAGACCTGTGTGTCGTGTGGCGACCCGGGAGAAAACGGAATGCATGGGATTCCATTGACGGGTTGCAATAAGAAGCTGAATGGGTTGTTGTCGACGATTACCATTCGGGACATGTTCTTCGAAACGCAGCTCAGATCCTTGACGTGCTCGCGATACTCCCTGTTAACAAAACAAAAAATAAAAATAAAAAATCGGGATGCAAAGTTGAAACAATCATGTTGATGTTATTTTCCTCATATGATTTGTTACCATCGCCTTGTGTGGTGCAAAACTGATAAGAGCAAGAGCAAATTCGAAAAAAAAAAATATTTTGACCAGAACGCATAAGAGAAAAGACTGACAATGGATTTCGAGATACAAGTCCTTCTCATATGGAATTCTGGACATTGTATCACACACAGAACAGTTTTATCGCAAACGAAAATTCGGAGACCAATTAATTCCCATACAAACAACGAAAACTGAAAAACTGTGAACCAGTACTTACGTGCTGCACGTGGAAGGCCGATAAAGCCGATGGCTGAACAAATTCCCCTTGTCTATCCTATCAACAAGTGGTCTGGCATAACCTGTGGTCATGTCCAACAACAATAATGGAGATATAAGAAGAAGAAAAAAAAGGAAGTCTCAGCAAAGTTGATATTTTGATGGGAAACAAGCAAAACCTTCAAGACCAGCAGTAAATAGCACGAGATCGGCGAATTCCCTGATTTTCTTCAGGAACTCGTGCAATCCTGGGCGCTCAAAGACTGTGACGTAATTGACCTTTGGCCTGCCTTCACTCTCCTTCAAACCCCACAAACATAAAAGCTCAGACAAATAATCTTCTGCCACCATTGAACTCAAATACTAGATTAGTAAAATGAAAAACCAGAGTGAAAAGAGAAAGATACCTTATCAGAAGATATACATTCGAGCTCGAACCAGTTTAAGCCGGCTTCAGTAGCTTGGTTCCGGACACCAGGAGGCAAACTAGACGACTCATAGGCACAAATCAGAGTCTCGTCCAAGTCAAGAACAATCTGCCAAAAAAGCACTCTTTTCTCAGCACAAACATCAGCGAAACAAAGAATAATCGCATCTTTCTTTTCTTTTTGCTTTTCCATTTCTTAAAGTAACATCAAATTCCTGTTGTGAACTAACTACTTGTACTCCATAAGTTTCGAATTTCGACCAAACAAAGTCCCCAAATGCCTGGAAAAATCTTAGAAGACCAGAACGTTTTACTTCGGCGAACTCTATCTCAATCGGAATCGCAAAAACATTTCTCTGCATAAAAGAACACTAACGAAGCTAAAACCCTAGAAAAAAGGGAAAATAATGAGTTTGACCGTGAATTTCTCGTGGCGGTCGTGGGAATCACGAGGCGAGGCGATCAGCAGGGCGGATTCCGCCGGAAGTTCGTGCTCCGGCAACTCGATTACCGACAAGGGCTTGAAGGAAGAAGAGGAAGAAGCCGAAGAAGAAGATGAAAGAAGAGGAAGATGACCGAGAGCTCTGAGGATCTGATGAAAGATCTGGAAGAAGAAGCCGAGCCAGTTCACCAAAGCTCTCCAAGCCTCCACGCCTCTCGGCGAGTACACGACGTCGCTTTGGCCCAGCTCCGTCGCAGCCATTAACGACCTCTGTTTCTCAAGCTCGCCTCGCTGTTAACGTGTAGACTCCGCTAACCTATATATATTTATAAATACGTATATCTATAGATTTTGATCGAAAACCAATCGAACAAAACTCTCTCTCTCTCTCGGCAATGGCGATTCGAAGAAGTCTAGAGAGAGAGAGAGAAGTGGGACACGCGCATAGGATGCGAGTGAAAGGGTTTATGAGTGGAAAGAAAATAAACGTGAAGTTCACGCGAGGAAGGAGCGCGTGTGGGGAGAAGAATGGGTGGCGGAGAAAAGTAGGGAGTGAATCGTGACTCGTGATAGGCCTGAGGCCAATAGAAAGAGACAACCTTTGGGCTCTCTGTCTGTCTGTTAAAAAATGACTCTAACATCTTTGTCCTATTCTCTTTCTTCTTCTTCCTGTTATTTTTGCCCTACTAATTCTATTCTCTTCCGTTAAATCACCTGCGAAAATGATTGAAATAAAAATATACGGTAAATAAATAAATAAATTATCGTAGAATATTATATAATTTTTTTTTGGTGGCTTATGTAATAGGGTTGGAAATATCATATTCATTAAAAAAAAAAGATAGATGTTGTTAAATAACTTTATGAATTTACAAAATAGTCAAAGTTTAAAATAGTTAAAATGTGCAGCAATTTGGTTTCAAAATTTTTTTTACCCTAAGATTAATTTTTTTGAAAGAGATAAACTGCTTATAATAATCGTAAAAAATTTTAATCCTGGCTGTCAAAAAAAGTTTTGAAATGTAAATTTAGTATTTTGTTGAAAAGTTGAAACTTTAACTATTTTGCTAATTAACAAGTTTCAAAGGGATATTTTGTATAATTTTTCCTAAAAAAAAAAGAAGAAGAAGTTGAAAACTTGTAGTCATTAGACACGTAATCTTTTTTTTTTTTTTTTGAGAAATCATTAGACACGTAATCTTGAATAGGCTTTAACTTGATCAACGTTTTGATGCTTATCACGAACGTACTTAAAAAAAAAAAAAAAATGTCTACATATGACATTATTATACTATTTATTAAAGTATTATATTGACAGTGAGTGAATGCTTCATAATTGTATAACATTTATAAAAAAAAATTGTATAACATTTCTCTCAGAAAATTTATTGTATTAACATTTATTCGCATTTCACAAACAATTAAGTAAATTATTCAAGTCAACATTATTAACATATTCTATTGGACAGAATCAACAGAAGTAAAAAAAAAATTAAAAACCTTTTTTTATTTTTCCTGGTCAAATATAGAGCTGGGTATACGGCTAGCGCTGCTGATCATTAGTTGCCGTTTTCGCTGACTCGCCGAAAAAGGAAAATATCCAGAAGGAACTGAAATCCACATACTAATTATCACGTACATGTACATTCCGCTTCTATTTTAAGTTCACAATTTATCTGATTTGACATTTTCTATTGTGAGTACGCACGTGGGGTTTTAGGCTTAGCTCTTTTTTTTTTCCCACAATCCCAAAAACATCAACAGTGAGAACGAGAGAAGAGTTCTTCGAGTCCAACTCCAATGTAACGAATTTAACGACTTCTGATTCAGTTCACTAAATAATCGTTTAGATTCAGTCACCTCTCATCATAGATATATATATATATTTTTTAATACTATTTTCTTCCATTGCATAATAACTTGGTAATGTACAAAATTCTCAGGGTTTACAGAACGAGGAAAAAATAATTTTTATTAATAACAGCTTGAAAATATATAATGATAATACACAAAAAAAAAAAAAAAAAAAAAAGAACATGGCAGTCGTGTGTGTGTATTGTAGTAATGATGTGTACAAAAACCAAAATTGAAGGTGTAGGATATCTCAGCATGGATTGGACCAGTAAATATGAGAAAGCCATGGATGTTGTAATGCTTCTTTGGCTGTTAGACGATTCTGGGGGTTTATCTCTAGTAAGCTTCTAACAAAGTCAATGAACCCGATATCGATGACTCCAAGGTGATCCTCAAACGAACTTTCTTCTGGAATTATGCGTTCCAGTTGGTCTGTCTCCTGATTATTATAATAATGTCCATATTTGCATGTAAATTTAATCATCAAAGTCCACACCTTGGAGAGCGCTATGAAAGTAGAATTCTCAAGTATTCCACATTCCCATTAAGATCTAGTTTAGAGGGTCATCATGGGATTTGGAGAGAGAGAGTCATGAAAATGATTTTTTTTTTTTTAATGGCTTTTGATATGGAATTATTTGGGTTTTTTTTTTTTTTTTGTCCATTAAGAAAATAGTCAACTTAAACGTTTGATATTGCTAAATAGTCTACGTTTTGTAAATCTTAGGTAAATAACAACTTTCAGACGTAAATAGCCACTTCCATATACCAAACATTTAAGTTTGCTATTTTCCTAATTTTCTGTTTTTTTTCTCTCTCTTTTCATGAGCATGTATTTTCTGCAACTTCAAAATTCGATTTCGAAACATGTAATTTTAAGATATGTCATTGCCTATCTTATTGATCAAACACAAGTTTTTAAGAAAAATATCGAACGAAAAGTGTATATATCTATTTTAATTTGTAAAGAAAGTGCCAAAAATATAAGTTCAGGGAGGAAACTTCCGAGAAAAGAAGGAACAGGGGTCAAAATGTCGACACCGTATTTTCCAAACAGCCAAGCGGAAACTAACCTCGTTCACGTGATAGAGATCGAACTCTTCAGTGAAGTACTTGCTTGTCTCTTGCCCTCTCTCCAACATGTCCACATCGATCGGACCAAACATTCCAATCATCCGAGAAAGAATCGTAACAACCCCTTCATTTGGAAATAGCACCTGTTTCATCGTGAAAAGAATATCTATAGAAATCTATAAAATCGGCTTCTCTTATGAACCAAAGGAGAAAGAGAACATACTTCCCCGGAGCACAGCTCGGCCAAAACACAGCCAAGAGACCACATGTCAATCTTCTGGTCATATGGTAGGCCTAGGATGACTTCGGGGGCTCTATATGAGCGAGATTGTACGTACATGCACAGGTTGTCCGACACAAAGCAACTACTTCCGAGATCGATGACTTTTATTTCGCATCTACTGTAACTTTTTATCAGGATATTCTCGGGCTTCAGATCGCAGTGAAGAATTCCCAATCCGTGCAGGAATTCTAGCGCCTCCAAACACTGCCGTGTCACAATCTGTCGGAAAGGCAATTCAACTTTTTTAACTTAAATGAAAAACAAGACCATCAAAAATGCCTTGCAAACTCTCAGCGCTAGAAAATCTGTGTTGTGCAGTGTGCCAAAAAAAAAAAGGTAAACCTGACCATACCGGAGGTCGTTTAAACCGCGGGTTAGGTCTTAAGTGGCCTTTTCTAATTACGTTTTGTCCAATTTTTTTTTTAAACCAGTTTCAAAACGTCCAGTCCGGTTTCCAATATTGAAATCGTGGTTTAGGCCAGACTAAGTATGACTTAACATGTTAACTGTTAGCATGTTATAATAAACAAAAAATTAGGAAAATAGCCAAATTAAACATTTGACATTGCTAAATAGCCAACGTTTGGTAAATAGCCGTAAATAATGGCGTTGCCTAATATATGGAGGTGGCTATTTATCTACGATTTACGTCTGTAAATACATGAAAATGACTATTTACCTAAGATTTACCAAACGTTGGCTATTTAGCAATATCAAGCGTTTAAGTCGGCTATTTTCCTAATGGACCCTATATTAAAACATACGATAATTCATTTTTTAAGCTACTTTTCTGGTTAAATTTGAAAAAATAAAAACATATGAAAAAAGGTCTGAAACAAGACCAAACCAGCCTAATATGCTTTAGTCCGGTTTGATTTATTTTCTTATTTGGTCGGTTACGGTCTCAATTTTCTAAACAGTTAATAATAGTCCAGTCCGATTTAGAGGCCAGTCTGAGACCATGACTTAAAACACTCAGACATGCACAAACAGAAGTAGAAGGAATTACTAATTTTCACACCTGCAATCTTCTCAACGTAAAGTAGGCTTCTCCGCCAGATTCTTGATTGAATTGCTGAAACTCGTACAAGTTTGACCGGAGGAGCTCGCAAACGATGAAGAGATGCTCCTACGAAATTTGATCGACAAGAGAGCATTAGAGCAGCGATTTATCCGAAATCCAAAAAGTAGAAACCAAACCGAGAATGAGTTTCGACTGATATATACCTGATAATAGAAGTAATCGTAGAGCCGCAAAATGTGCCGCTCATCGGCCGGGTCGTGCTTGTTGACGAGCTTGAGAAGCTTGATCTCATCCAAGCTTTGATCAAAGAACTCTTTGTCGTTCTTTATGATCTTCAAGCAAACATTGACACCGGTGTGAAGGTCGCGCGCCTGAACCACCTTGCTAAAAGCAGCAGAGCCTATGTACTCCGTCACATAATATCTACCGGCAATGACCGTATTTATCACGATTTCAAAATCCTTGCTCGCTTCAAACCCAGTCCTGTAGACACCGTATCGCAAATAACAATCTATTTCAAACTGTTATATAACCAACTAATGATAAAGCATGAACAAACAGATTTGACGTGGAAAACTCTTGACGAAAAAAAAAAAAAATCTACGTGAACAGGGAAGAATTCTCTGTACTGAAAATTGGTACAATAGAGAAAACCCTGAAAACAAAGATTGTGGGAAAATTTAAACAGGTTGAAAAAGCCTCAACCAAGCCTATGCTTCTATTAAATACAAATTATTGTTCGAAAAATAAACAGGTTGAAAGAAAGGAACGAGCAATCCTATTAAATCCTGGAAAAGTAATCACTTTTTGGTTTGCACTGCGAGACTTTCGAGCCGGGCCAAAAGGAATTTGGCTCACGGAATCTAACACAACGGGCTATGTCAAAAACACCAATATACTAGCAAGTATCAACTCTTTATCTGGAACTATTTTCCTCTCTGATTTCAAAACGAACCTGTTTTTTCGGTGAACAATTCTGAGCTCAAACACTTCGTGTTCTTCCTCGCAAGCTGAATAAAGTGAAACCTCATTGCCGGCCTCATCATCTCCGTCCTTGTTCGTCCCATCCTCGGGCTCGTTCACGATCTCTTCATCCTTGGCGTCCCGATCTCCCAATTCGAACGTCGTGTCAATACCCTTCAACACTGAATTTTTCTCAGAAACTTCGAATCTTTCGTTCCACCAATTATAAGTATTAGAATCCCCAACATCGAAATTCTCCAACGAACTCCGTTTCACACTCGAGTATTTATGTTCTTCTTCTTCATGCTTCTTTCTTTGGCCAAAGTGATGATAGTCCGAGCCGGGTTCTCGGTTCGCGGTAACAGTACTAAAATCACATGTCTTGTCCAAATAATCAGGACTTAACAATTCTGATGGATGATGATTTAGATCACTCTGGTTGTGTAGTAGATCGAGGGTCATGATGAACTTGTCCTCTGTGGGACAACCCAAGAACTCGGGTCCTTCAAACGAGGGAGTCACGAAATTTCCGCCGTCTTTCTCGTTGTACCAAAACAGATCGTTTTGCATATCGAAATCGTGATAATCGCGTGCTGTGTCAAATTGCGACATGTCGTCCGAAGAACACTCTAAATATCTTCGACTAGTCAATTTAATACCGTACGGATTCGTGAAATCTGGAAAGAAGATGAAAAAATTGCTCTTTTGTCTTAATTTCAAACAGAATTATTAAAAAACAAAACTCAAATATATATATTTATTTCATCAATAATGGATAATCATCACAAGTCAGGTAAGCTCTTTATCTCCGTAAGGTATCAGAATCAGAAACTTTGTATCTTCAATTTAAATTTAAAAGTTCTGAACTGATCAGCGTGAGCGGTGTGAAATATCGACGAGCATTAAGACTTTTTAGTACTTTCCGACTAAGAAATCTCGTTTCCTCTTCTTTTTTCCATGAAAACAAACCAAAAACAGAATTCAAAAACATCACAACAGAAATTTTTCTAAATTGACCTGAAGAGCAAATATCCGAAGTGGAAGAGCCCAAGCTAACGAACTCATCCTCCGAAGAACTCACCGAGCTGGATCCAGAGAATCCTTCACAGGCGACGGGAACCTCAGCAGACCGCCGCGGAATCGCCGGAATTCTCACCGGCGGCGGAGGAGGAATCATCGGGAAAACGAACTTCTCGTAATTGGAGCAGCCTAGATCGGCTTCGCTGAAGTTTTCGGCCATTTCTGCCCTGAGAGCGGACTCGGAGTCGGCCAGGCCGTTGGTCCTCAGGAATCGCAGCACTGAATCGACCTCGGAGGCTGAGACCGCCATTGACGGAGAAGGTCGGAGAATAGGACTAGGCGAGAGGAGAGAAGTAGAGAGGTCTGAGTGGCAAACTCGGTAAATAAGTCATGGTTCGGTGCTTGCATGCTTGGAGAGCAGAGACAGAGGTCGTGTCTTACCAACTGAAAATTTGAGAGCTCTCTCTCTCTCTCTCTCTTTCTTTTTCGCTTTCTATTTCTCTCTCTCTCTCCGGGGGGGTTTTTTCGGGGTTTTTAGGTTTTGTGGGTCCCAAAATGAGATAGAATCGTCGTCATTCTTCGATTGGAATTTTCGTTCTATTACACGTGGGATTGTGGGACCGTGCTTTTATGACTTTTATATTTTGCTTTTTTTGTCTTTTTTTTTGCTCACCGACGGTGATTTTTATTTCTATTCCTTTTGTGGTAGGTAATTAAATTAACTGTTAGTTCTCTTTCCTTTTTTTTTTTTTTTGTATTTAGGTCCTATATACTTAAATTCTAGCATAATAAAGCATTTACACCCTCATCGTTGTTGAGTTTCTGCTTGATACGATTTTTTTTTTTTTTTTTATGTTTACTATGGATCGGTGAGACAGGTTTTTACTAGAGATTTAAGGAGTATTAATTTACTTCAATTTCCGGAGAGTGTCTTGGAATATATTGCGACAATTTCTACAAATAATTGTAAAGTAAGAGATGAGAATAACATAACTAAACAGTAATTAAAAAAAAAACACATAATGTGGTATTATAGTTTGGTAAATATCACTTGATCTTGTTCTGTGAAGAAAAAAATTCACTAATAAATCAAACACATGAGAACATGACTTTAGACTCGACGATTTCATCATCACTAGCTAACTAACATAAATCCATTTCTATGACCCTAATTGAGCATCTCATGAATCCGATAAATTTTAAATATAAACGAAAACAATATCCTTGCAAAAAAAAATCAACTTATTCGAGAATTCAACTTAAATAAATATGTATAAATCACACACGCTCTAATTTATTTTTGGGAGAGACTCATTATTCTTTTTCAACGACCTTTTTTTTTAATTGTCAAGAGTAAAAAACGACTTGTATTCTTGCTCTTTTCAACATGTACTCATTTCTCATACAAGTGTTCATGAGCAATTCTTAAAATTATTTGAACTATCATATGTATTAAAAAAAAATCAAGATTATTTTATTTCTTATTTTAAATATGAAAATATATATTTTTACATACTTTCCTTGTTTGAATTTTTTTTTGTTCTTTATATTTTCATTTAATCTTAAATTTAGTTGTTTACGATTTTATTTATAATGATAAATAAAGATAGATATTTATGAGATATTTAAAAATTAGAAATATTGTGAAAGATATTCATATATTCAAGAAAGATATTGTCCGTTCAATCACTGTCTCGTGGTGGGAAAACTTTTGGAGATTACCTATTCCTCCGAAGGTGAAACTTTTTCGCGTGAAGAGTGTGCAAATGGTGGATTCCGGTGCGTACCAAACTTGACCGCTGCCCTTTATGTCTTGGAAGTCCGAAAACCGTGACTCATGTGTTTTCGGGTGTCGTTGGACCCGAAAGGTGTGAAAACTCGCGGGCTTCGGAGACGTGGGTAAAGATATTTGGGGAGAGAACGCCATTAGCATATTCATCAACGTCTTGAACACCATTGAAGTATGTAAATTTGAATTATTGGTTATCTTGGTGTGAGAAATTTGGAACCATAAGAACAAGGTGATGATCGGGAAACACAAGTGGTCTCTGAAGGCTTCCTTGATGACTATAGAATGGCTAACACGGCCACTCGACCCGAAGAGCAGCAAGGACGAGGTCCCAAGGTGGTCGCCGCCAACGATGAGTCACCTCGGTGTGTCGATGTGACAATTGACGGATGGGAAGGTCGGTTTGGTACCGAGTGTGTTCTTCACGATCATAGGGGCTTTGTCATTGCCTCGGAGGCAACGGGAAGTCCGGTTGGTCTTGACTCTCGGGGTTGACCGAGTAGTGATCCAATCAGATTGTCTTGCGGTGGTTTGAGAAATTAATTGTGGTGATACTCCTACAACATAGTTGGGAACGATTTTGGAAGACATTAAGGTATTGTATTTAAATTTTTTGTATTCTAATTTTTGCTTTTTTCTCCGTTCTTATAATGTTGTAGCTGACAATTTGGTCCGATTTGTGCTTAGAGTGGGTTCAGCTGTACATTGGTCAGGGATTGTCCTATTTTGCACTATGAATGAGGTTTTAGTGGACCAAAAAGCTATTTTGTAATCACATTATTCTTTTGTCACTTGAGTGAGAGTTTTTTAATGATTTTTTTTCGTGTACTAAAAAAATTTAAAAAAATGAACTAGAAAGATCCAAATCGTTTCAGGTATAACAATTGTATAGGATTACCAGCTTAACAAGTAAAACCTAATGCAAATTAGTTGGAGAGTCTTATTTTACAAAAATATGACGATATAACTTGTACGCCAAAAATCACCCAAGATTTTGAGCCACACTACAAAATTACAAAAAAAATTAAATCACCTATGTTCTATTAGTATGGTAGAAAGTCAAACATGTGCTCTGGGACCACTTGTTTTCCGTAATCAATGTGCCTTCTCTATTTTTTTATTTTATTTTATTTTGCTTCGAATGTCCTTTCTCTATTTACCGTTAAGAACACTTTTTTTAAGAATAATTTCAAAGCCAATGAAAACATTTATATTTCTATTTTATTTTTCATATTACATGATATGAAAGCGCGTAAGTGTAACTAGTGTATCTTATGACTGTCGTCACATCACTTTGACTATATTACTAGACCCATAGGTTACGTTTAGTTGTATGACCCAGAGACATTATTTCATATTTTTCGTCAGCTCTGTTAAAAGTCATTTCCATATATAGTTAATATTAAATATATCAACTGATACGAATATATCTTCTAGCTCTAAATTTTCAAACGTTTGGCCGAACTTTTCTTTTTTTAAAGGCCGAAGTTGTTTTGAATGATACAAAATCTATATCTTTAAACTGTTTAACGGAAATTAATTTAGAAAAATAGATCTTATGGACTTACTATAAAAAAAAATAGAATGGAAAAAAATTCATAACTAATAAACTGCTACGTTTCGTGAAATTTCATTATCATGAATAATAAAATCGTACCACACCACCTCCTGTGTGGTGGTCGTGGGTTCAATCTCCACCGCAGCAGCAACAAAGCTTCATTAAAAAAAAAAAATAATAATAAAATCGTAAGTTCTCCGCACATTACAGACACAAATAGTTTTAATCATTGTTTTCCATGAATCGTGATTTTCGATACAACAATTTTTTTTTTTTTTTAAAGTGACTTAATGAGATATATTATTATTATTATATATATATATATATATATATTATCAATATATTAAGGTTAGCATATTTATTATAATAGGGTTTGAATGCCAAATTTGCACACGGACTCAAAACTTCAATTGAGTCTTTCTCAAATAAAAAAAAAATAAAAAAAAATAAAACTTTATTTAAGCTTTATACAATATTTTAAAGATTACTCTTCTTTCCGGTGGTTTATGATTAGATTTGGTGACTGACAAAGCTGTACAACAAAGAGAGAGACAACAGAAATAATGAACATAATATTTAACGTAGAAATAGATTAAAGACGTTACAATCTTAGGGTTGGTTCAATTTGTTACAGTTAATTATTTCACTGACATGTGGTTGAATTGAGGTTGAAATATATAACGGGTAAGATCTACTTTTCATGGGGTCATTGAATGATTAATACGACCCACCGCACATATAATAATTTTGTTCCTTCAAACCATGTTCTAACTTCTCTTTTTTGTTCTTTAATCTTTGTTATAAAGAGACCCACACTTCCTTTCTTTTTCTTTTCTTTTCTTTTCCTTTCCTTTTCTTTTTTGTGTATTGTTGCTATTCTTTCCTGTGTGCCTTTATATTATTAACCTTTTGTATGGTAGGGTTTTTGTGTTTGTTTTGGATTTTGAAATTTTTGAATTTATAAGCCTAAGCTATCTTCTGGCCAGCTTCTTTTTTGAACTTGTCATAAGATGCACTACACGCCAAAAATTGTTTCAATGATGGGAATTTAGCTTGAAAGGTTGAGACGTGAGATTTAAATTTTTAATGTTATATATTCAAAGCCAATCACTATATGACTTAGCAGCACAAACTAATTATGTATTTATTTAAATTAAATGAGATCCTACACATTGCTGTTTCGAGTTCGAGCTATGAGTAAGATGATATTTTTAGTTGGATGGAATGAAGTAATAATACAATAACATATATAAATATGAATGATAATGTAATATATTAATATTACATTAATATAATATTATATATTGTAATACATGATATTTATTACCAATATATAATATTATCCCATCATCTCGTATGAATTTCAAAGCTCTTTTGACACTACCCATCTTGCAGAAGTCAACAAATGTTGGACCGATAATTTGATCCCCGCATCGAACTCCTTTTTGTAGAACGTCTTGACGATGTCGGCCGTTGCAATGCCCAACACATATTTATATGTTTGTTTATGAAAATCAATTAGATAATGAAAAATTCAATGAATTAGTAAAAAAAAAACCACCGAAAGTCTAAGAATTGCTAAATAACCAACATTTTATATATTTTTTTGTAAATAGCAATCTCAATTTATTTACGGCACTAAAAAAATAAAAATACCAAAAAACATTCCCGTCTATTTTGAGTTTTTTTTGTCTTTTTGAGTGCCGTAAATAAATTGAGGTTGCTATTTACAGGTAATTTACAAAAAGTTAACTATTATATAAAATGCTATAAGTCAAATGGTTATATAACATGATTATGATTGTTTGTGATTATAACATATATAAATATAGTTGCATGTCCGTCCGGTAAGAGTCCATCCAATCTATGGCTTATGATTCTTACTCGATACTCAAATGTGACAATGTTCAAAAGTGTTTATAAATAAATAAATAAATAAATAAAAAGCACTCATTTCCATGATCCAATTTGTAGTTGGAGACTGTTGTTGTTCCGAACTATGTAAAATCAACAACAAACACAAATTATGTGGGAAATTCATTCGAGATTATGAGAATTTAAGTTGAAAGGGCAAGACATGAGATTGAAATTTTTAAGAATAAATTACTGGAATGCCCCCTGAACTATGACCCGAGTCCACAACTGCCCCCTCATAAAAAAAGTGATCGTCTGTTTACCTTTAATTCTTATTTTATATCGAAAACAGTCATTTTGTCGAATTTTCTCTCATTCTGTTATGTTTTGAGGGTAATATAGTAAATGTAGTGATTTCATTTCTTTATTTTATTTTCATTAGATGAATTAATTCCTTTTTTACCCCCTGGACTCGTACCTCGATTTCATTTCACCCCCTGGACTCGGAATTGTTGCAGAACTAATCTTAGAACTTAGACACGTGTTACAACTTGCCACTTCCGTCAGTATTTGGACGTTAAATTTAACTTTTTGATGACGTGTCAATATTTTAAATGATATAATATTATTTTCTATTATTTTAAATACTTTTAATATTTAAACAGATTAAATAATTAAATATTTTTTTATTATCTCTCATCTCTCTCTCTCTTTCTTTTCTTCTTCCTCTCCTGGTTCTCCCCCACATGCACACCTGCAACATCTTCTCGACTCAGTACCACGCCGCCGCGGCGATCGCCCGAGACTCCGCCGCCGTGTTCGCCTGGAAGGGAGAGACTCTCCAGGAGTACTGGTGGTGCACGGAGAGGGCTTTGGACTAGGGTCCCGGCGGCGGACCGGATCTGATCGTCGACGACGGAGGCGACGCCACGCTGCTCATCCACGAGGGAGTCAAGGCCGATGAGGTCTTCGAGTGGGGGTCTTGAGGCCAAAGTCAAGCGTCTCGTCTACGTGTCTTCCGGCGCCGCTGTGGGTCTGAACCCAAACTGGCCAAAGCACAAGGCCATGGACGAAACTTGCTGGTCCGACCAAGAATTCTGCAGGGCTACCAAGGTAATAAAGAAACAGTTGAGTATTGCTGTTAGTTTGTGCGCTTCATAACACATAACTAATCATGGACATGCCTCAAAACACGTGTGATTCAGAACTGGTATTGCCTTTCTAAGACCCAAGCAGAGAGCGAGGCGTTCGAATTCTCGAAAAAGACCGGGCTCGATGTCGTGTCCGTGTGCCCGACCCTGATTCTGGGACCCGTTCTTCAATCCAACATCAACGCAACCACTCTGGTTCTTCTCAAGCTTTTCAAAGGTAATGCGCGACGATTATTTCAAAGCCAAAAGCAAGAGCGAATATACGATTATTTGTTGATGTTGCAGAGGGTTACGAGACGCTGGAGAACAAGCTTAGGTCGATCGTGGATGTGCGCGATGTGGTCGGAGCGCTTCTGATGGCGTACGAGAAGCCTGAGGCCCAAGGAAGATACATTTGCACCGCTTATCAAATCCAAAATCGGGATTTCGTCGCCGAGCAGGTGTGGGTGTGGGGGAAAACCAGGAGAGGAAGAAGAAAAGAAAGAGAGAGAGAGAGAGAGGAGAGATAATAAAAAAATATTTAATTATTTAATCTATTTAAATATTAAAAGTATTTAAAATAATAGAAAATAGTATTATATCATTTAAAAATATTGTCACGTCATCAAAAAGTTAAATTTAACGTCCAAATACTGACGGAAGTGGCAAGTTGTAACACGTGTATAAGTTCTGAGATTAGTTCTACAACAATTCCGAGTGCATGGGGTGAAATGAAATCGAGGTACGAGTCCAGGGGGTAAATCCTCATTAGATTTGTTGAGACACACCGCTACACGGATCGTCGCTGCCAGGCTGGCGAGGTGCGCGTCGGACTGTGGATTGTGGCGAAGAAGAAGAGGGCTGAACGTCAACCATTGATTTTCAACGATACACAACGTCAACCAAACTTAACAAGAAATCCATCAATCCGCACTTAATCATCCAGACCCAAGTGTCAATTAGGAGGTAAAAATTTTAATTAACAAAGACCCATCAAAACACACAACCAGAATACAAGTTCAGAAACAAATCCATCAAAATACAAAATCGAACCAATTTCTCAACATAACTCGCACCAAAGTCACTCCAACCCATAACAAAACCAACAAATCCGCTCAAAATCGAAAACCCTCAAATCAAACCCTAGAAATCGAATTTCAATTTTAGGGTAAATCGGTTTCTCACCTATGTTCTATGTTCTGCGGAACACAGCTTCCTCGGCACTCTCTTCCTCTCTTCCCGGCGATCTCTCGGTCCGGGG
Source organism: Urtica dioica subsp. dioica (assembly GCF_054948205.1). NCBI lineage: Eukaryota > Viridiplantae > Streptophyta > Magnoliopsida > Rosales > Urticaceae > Urtica > Urtica dioica. Next base: position 16,713,535 of record NC_142767.1, read on the forward strand.
TCCTCGGCGGCGCGCGGCGGCGGCTCTTTTCCTCGGCGGAGCGCGCGCGGGTGGTGCTCGGTCTCGGTGGCTTGCTGTCGGCCGAGCTTCCTCTTCCTCAGTCGCTCACTCTCTCGCTCTCTATTTCTCAGCCGCTCGCTCTCTTTCTCTCTTGGCCTTTCTCTCTCTCTCGCTCAGCCCTCTTCTTCTTCTTCTTCCTGAGCGATGACAATGACGTTGATCATTGTATTATTATTTAATTTATTTGATTGATCATTTGATTGATCATTTGATTGTTTATCATAATGTAAATGGGAATAAAAAGTTCTTTGTTGTATTCAGTAAGTTCTTTTTCATTCATGATAAGTTCATTAAGAACATTTTAGACATTACACCAAGAAATAAGCTCACGTGGAAAAAAATCCGAGCAAAAACATAACAGAATGAGAGAAAATTAGACGGAATGACTGTTTTCGACATAAAATAAGAATTAAAAGTAAACAGACGATCACTTTTTTTATGAGGGGGCAATTGTGGACTCGGGTCATAGTTCAGGGGCATTCTAGTAATTTATTCAATTTTTAATGTTATCTATTCAAATTCAATCTATATATGACTCAACAGCACAAACTAATTATGTATTTATTTAAAGGATTAATTTCATTTTTGCCCCTTGAACTTTTTGATGAATCACAGACTTTGTCCCGCTTTTTGTTTCGTAACAACCGATTACCATCAACTCTTTTACCTTTTTCAAAACTCATCCTTCCGTTAATGTTTCTAACAGAATTTGACACTTGTCATTGTATAAATGAGTTTAAACATAAATTTACCAATATACCCTTAAATTTTGGGCGTTGGCTGAAAGGCAACAACAACAAAAGCCAAATATATATTAATTTTCTTAATATATATATATATATATCTATATATTATCTTCTTTTTCATTATAGCACAAATCGCTGCACCGGCGTCCTCGAATACGTATTTTGCTGGCCTGCGAATCCAAGAACAGAGACCAAATCAAAGAACAAAAAAAAAAAAAAAAAAAAAAACAGAGCATGGCCTCACACACACACACACACACAGAGAAGCCGATGACCCCGAATCCCGATTCGCGGCCACTCTATGGCTCTCTCTCAACAAAAAATACCTCAACCTCTCCGACAAAAAACCGACGCCTCTCCTCGAAGACCTCGCCAGACAGCTCTCCGTCCTTCCTTCCCCCGGTGACAGCGACTTCAATGTTACTTAAAACGAGAGAGAGAGAGAGAGAGAGAGAGAGAGAGAGAGAGAGAGAGAGAGTAAATGCTAATATTAAATGTTAAAAAAATTAAAAATGTCTTTTTTTTTACGATTTTACCCAATATTTTAGTTAGATCCGTTAAATATTTGACGGAATGATTAGTTTTGAAAAAATTAATAAAGTTGAAGGTAATGATTGTTACAAAACAAAAAACGGGATAAAGTATGTGGTTTGTCAATAAGTTCAGGGGGCAAAAGTAAAATTAATCCTTATTTAAATTAAGTGAGATCCTAGACATTGTTGTTTCGAGCTCTGTGTAGGAATGACGTGTTTAGTTGGATGGAATGAAGTAATAACATGATTGTTTGTGATTATAACATATATAAATATGAATGATAATGTAATATATTAATATTACAAATGTTATTAATATAATATTATATATTGTAATACATAATATTTATTACCAACATATAATATATGCACATTATTTATATTATACTCACGTAAATTTTTAATTATAATGAATTTAAATATAAAAGTTTTAACCCACTATTAATGTGTGTGTATGTGTGTATATATATATATATGTATATAATTCGTTTTAACTTGGGTTAGTTAGTTTATAAAAATTAATTGTCTTGAGTTTATCTAAGATTATCGAGATATAATTATCTTAAAAGAAAGTATCCGTTGACAATTATCATGATTATGTTTATGTATTTTATTTAATAAAACAATTTATTATAAACATATAAAACTACCAATTTTATAAAATAAAGTTTGGGGTTTAAGATATAGACAGATGAAGAGACGGAGAGTAGGTTCTTCGTGTCATTAAAAAAATCAACATTGATTTGCAAGATAATTATTTTATATCAAGAAACGAATATTAGGTGATGACAAACCTACTTAATCTCTCAAATAAAGTGTCAAGAAAATCAAGCATATTTTATGCGTCGAGATGCTTTAATGTAGAAGCGTTGTACCTTATCCCTTCTTTCAAGGAGTGGGACTGGCTCTAATTTTTAATGCTTTGGGCAAAAATGTATTTTCATTTCACTATGTAAGATATCAAGAAACATTATTCCGTTCTTTGAAGTACGAACCGCAATTTTATTGAGATTCAATTATGTTTGGATTTGCAATAAGAAAATCATCAGATATTTCTTCTCATTGATGTTCCTAATCTCAGTGATCATTTGGTTTTACACGGAACTTGTGAACTAAGCATAATATAATGGGAATGTAGTTACGTAGATGTTTTTGTCATAGGGCCGTTTTTCCGTCCGACTAAAAGATAAGATGTGGCCCAACCCATAAAACAAGGACCTCAAGGCCCAAATCTGAAAGACAAACCAAAACTCAAGGCCAACTCCAATTGCCAATTCAAGCTTGAGGCCCTAAAGCTAACCTAAACACAACACAAAGAAGAAGGGAAAACCCGACACCGCCCCGCACTCTAGTTTCAAAGTCTCTTGCTCCTCCTCGAGTTTATTGGCGTTATAAATATCCCATTCAACCAAAGTGTCATGTAAGTTCTCCCACCTTCAAGAATTATGACGATATGATCTCTCTCTCTCTCTCTCTCTCTAGACAAGAGCCTAGAGTCTGAAAGTGCGTCGAGTGCAATCGCGTCGCGCCCCTCTTATTCATTTGCTTCTCTTTTATGGTGGCGGAGGATGCATATCAATTTTTGATGACCTTGACCGACAATCAAATTTGAAGAATCTGCCACCTTTGGTCTTATATACTATCATAAAGTCTGTCCCTAAATCGAATCACGTGAGATATTAAATATTAATAAAAAAGATGACAATAACAATGTTTTAGTTAAAAGTTAAAACAATTCAGAATGATAATCAATTGATTGAAAATTATGATACGTCCAAGAATAGTTATTGTAATTATAGTTTCTCCTCTACTACGTACTATTATTTATGCATAAGCAGAGTTAACTTTTTCCATTTATCTTTTTGTGTGATGTTTAACCATTCTTTTCAAAACCATGGTTGTTTGAGTAATCGAAGGTAGTATCTTGTTTTTTTTCTAAAAAGTTGTTTAAACTGTTTAGGGACCCCAACTGTTTAAGTAATATGGTCCCAAACTGAAGAAGAATTTGGGCTGTTATAATACGATGATTAAATTTTCGGGTCTCATGTAGTTAAGCCTAGTTGCAAAGAAGAAATGATTTTTTATTTTATTTTTTTATATATAATTCTTCATTAGGATTATGTTAAAATGATGACCATTTAAATTTTTGTTGACCAAAATCCATTAATTACTTATATTTCCAAAATTATAATTATTTATTGACGTATTTGTCAATAAATAATTGTATTTATCGACAAACATGTCAACAAAATATGTATTTATTGATAAATTTCATCATAATTTTGGAATTATAAGCAATTAGTGAATTTTGGTAAAGAAATTTTTTTAAATGATCGTAGTTACCATTAAATATTGAGAAATTATACATTATAGGCCACTAAGTTATACCTCACTTAAAAAATAGCCATACTTTTGGTTTTGGATCTCTTAACTAAATAGCCATATTCCTTAGATCTTGCATTAATTTACGTCTGATTTTACTGTTATACTCTTCATATGTTTTAATTTTTTTAAATTCTCATATTTAAGTGACTATAATTTTTAATTTTTTTTCACTAAAATAAATGTTTTCTATTTTTATGCTAATTTTAAATTAAGTTGTTATCTTTTTTGTAATTTAATTGAGTTGATTTTTAGGTACTTTTTTTTTTTAATTGTCGATCTTTAGATTAACTAAATACAAATTTCCGTTCTTTCTCTTTTTAGTTTTTTTCTTCACTTTATTGGTGTTGACCCAGATTTATTTAGGCAGCTTTTATTAGTATTGAATTTCCTAATTTACATGTCTTTATCTTTAGAGATTTATAAGTAACTAGGTCACGTGTAATTTTGGATCTAGTCTATGTTTGACAATTTTTAGGGATATAACCAAGTGGCTTATGTGGCAATAATTAAGGTCTGATTTGCCCTTATTTATTAACAAATTCGTCACTTTCTCTCTCCTATTTTTTTTCAAATAATTTTTTTACATCAAAACTTCAAAAATTCGTATCTTTCTCATATGAACTCGAAATTGAGTGATTTCAGATCCTACAAATTCGTGGCGTCGAGATCTTCAAAAATAGACCCATTGTGTTTGATGAAAAATTATGTTTAATGCATCATAGTTACGTTTCCATTTTTTTTATAATTTAAAAAATTGCCAGTTATTTCCATATTTAATGTAGTAACGTGATTTTTCTACATCTATGATATTAAACATGATTTTTCATCAAACACAATGGATCTATTTTTGAAGATCTCGGCGTCACGAATCCGTAGGATTTGGAATCACTCAATTTCGAGTTCATATGACATAGATATGGTTTTTTGAAGTTTTTATGTAAAAAAAATGTAGAAAAAAGTAAGAGAGAGAAAGTGACGAATTTCTTAATAAATAAGGGTAAATCAGAATTTAATTATTGCCACATAAATTTGTTGGCTATTTCCCTAAAAATTGTGAAACATATGCTAAAAACAAATTTCATAGTTTCATTTTGGCTATTTCGCTACACTACCCTTATCTTTATAAACGTTATTTAAAAATAAATTGAACATACTACCAAAGAAGATATTAGTTTTTCCTTTTTTAGCTAATATAGACTCAAATATGATCCTTTCATAGACGCCATAATTAATTGACGTTGCTCTTTTTCAAATCTTTCTTCAAAAAAATTCCCCTATTGAACGTTCAAAATTTGGTGGCGATTCCAACTATGATTTTTAGTCCAACAAATAAGAAAATGATTTATCCTTGTTGATAAGAGAACCAAATTGCAATTTACAAATACATATTTAGACCACAATTGTGACGCAGTTTATTAACAAACATAAAATTGTCAATATATAAACAAATATGCAAACAAACATATATCTTTGTCAATGAAAAAAGAAAATACAAATAAACGAGTTCAATATGATATCTCTTAGAATTTAACAAACATATCTAATGTTAATATCCAAACAGAAGTTCAACATGATGAGAAATGAACAACAAACGTATGAATATCAGCCAATGTAAAACATTCTATTTTTTAATAAATAAATGAAAAAAAAAAGATAATTTAGAGACGAAGCAAATACTTTGTTTATAAACAAACAAATTCATAAAAAAAAAATATATTTTTTAAAGGGCAATTGGCGGCATAAATACCTCAACTCTTCGGGTTTATACACTTTAATACCACATCTTTTTTTTTCGCGGCTAAAATACCTAACGTTGGTTATTAGCACCATCGTTAAGTTTAAAACGTGAACTGCTGACGTGGACTCTAAAAAACAATTAAATCGACAGAAAAAACTGAATAAAAATTTGAACAAGAAAAATTCGCGTTCCCCGGTATGGTGATCAACCCAAAAGACGGACCTACGGTGATAAAATACGCACAGAGCACCGAATCCCCAGCACCGAAACCTTCACCGTGGAACTCGCCGGAGTTTTCACCTTGACACCGTATGGCGGGACCGTCCCCAACGTTGGTCACGACCCTCTTGAACTTCACGACCCCAGACTTGTCCGCGGTCTCGCAGGCCGCCACGAAAGACGGGTAGTTCAGATCCAAGGAAGCCCTCGAACAATTATTGGCTTTCGTCCTCGTGACGGCCGCGATTTGGTCGGCGGTGAAGTTGAGAGCGCACATGAAGTCCACGTAGTCCTGCGGGGCCGCATCGTAGACCAAGCCGGGATCGACGGCCCTGTTGGGGTCCACGTGGCCGGACCCCATTGCCAGAGGCGAAGCCGGGCGGTCGAGCAAGTTGTCGATGATGGGCTTCCCTGTGTTGTCGAGCGGGTTCGCGGTGGTCATAATGGCGGACTTCACCGCCGCGGGGCTCCAATCAGGGTGAGCCGATTTCAGCATCTCCGCGACTCCGAAGATGTGAGGGCAGGCCATGGAGGTTCCGAAGAGGATATTGTAGTTGCTCGAGATCGCCACGTTTCTCCCGAGCATGGCGGTCTCGACGCCGGGGACCCAGGCGGCGAGGATCCGGGCAACGCAAATTTTTCTTGTTCAAATTTTTATTCAGTTTTTTCTGTCGATTTAATTGTTTTTGAGAGTCCACGTCAGCAGTTCACGTTTTAAACTTAACGATGGTGCTAATAACCAACGTTAGGTATTTTAGCCGCGAAAAAAATAGATGTGGTACTAAAGTGTATAAATCCGAAGAGTTGAGGTATTTATGCCGCCAATTGCCTCTTTTAAAAATTAACAAACAATGAAGAATACAACACAACTCAAACTTCCGATTATTCACAAACAACCAAAACATCAAAATCGTTCATTTTATCACTTATGCAAAAAAAAAAAAAAAAAAAAAAAGGAAGCAACCGAAATCTAACATCAACAACAAAATACCCAAGTTTGTTTTTTCAATATGAATATAAAATAGTATCGTCCATTTTCTTATAAACACAAAGTTATAAAAAATGGTAATACAATGAACAATAATAATAAAAAGGAGAGAATGAGTTAATTGATTCACCTTGAAATTGAAATTGATTTTAAGTTTCTATTTTTTTTTTTTGTTTTAGGTGATTTTAAAAATAAACAACAATTGCGTATATCACTGACTTTATTACCGTGTCTTCTGGAAAACCAAAAGAGTGTTTGTTAATGTACCATATTTAATAGGCCAATCAAATGTTGATAGTTAATTCCACAAATCTCTAATTTAAGGTGTAATAAATACAATTTTTTTTTTATTTTTTTTATGTATAACTAATCTGAATGTATATTTTTTTTTAATTTAATCGAAGGAAAGGTAAATTAGTCATCTTATCCATACTTGACTAGGTAAGCGGCTATTTACTTACGAGTATTGAAATTATGATCATATTGCGATAGTCCAAAATTGAAATGGCTATTATGCTTCAATGCCCTTAAAATTTTTAGCACAAAACAAAAGCAGACCTCATAGTGTCATCTGAACCACGTCCTCGAGGGTAAACGAATTATTATATGTTATTATATTGATACGGGGAAATTCCATAAAATCATAATTCATAAAATCTTCATATTTTCAAGTATTTAAAAAACACCTCGTGATTTGAATTTCATACAATTTTTCCCTTATTCTAAATAAAACTATAAAGATGAAAGAAAACAGAAATGTAAACAAAAAATAAAGTCAAATAAAATTATAAACAACAAAAATATAATATGAAATATAAGATATTTGTAGAATAGAAAATAGAGAGATTGATTAAAAAAACCTAAATAGACTAATAGATTGATTAAAAAAACCTAAATAGACTAATAGAGAGATGAAATTTGGAAAGAGTACATGTAACTTCCACTATTATTGAATTTGTGGAAGTTTGTAGTGTACAACGCATTGTAAATAGTATACAGTAAAATTTGAGTCTACAATAAAATATACACAACTAATAGTAGTTAATTATCAATAATTTTGTATATTCTCACCCAATTGTAATATAGACAGCATGTGGCTCCATCGAAACCTGAAAAATGTTTTTTTTTTTTTTTATCTACCGTTTATTATTTAAACATTGTAAAAGTCATTTTTTTTTACTCCAATCGATTATTAAAAACTTGTAACAATTTTGTTAGGTACAATTGCTTAGATGGTAAAAATGAAATCGGTATTGTTAACCGAGAAATTTCGTTAAAAGCCCAATTAGATATTTAATCTTTAACCGTCAAAGTGATGAAGAGCCTCATCCTATCACATAATTCTCCCTCTATATATATATATATATAGAGGGAGAATTAATGCCCGTTTTCACCCGGTTTTGAATCGGCAAATGCCTTTCTCACATAAACATAAACAAACAGGTCTAATTACTCTACGATTCAATATTTTATCAGAGAACCAAAAACACCGAATTAAAGCAATTAGAAACAAGCCAAACAATGCAGATGATTGAACAGAGAAATAAAAGTGCAGAAAAGTAAATCAACACAGAGGATTTATCGTGGTTCGGCGTCCAAATTGCCTACTCCACGTTGAGCTCGACAGATAAGCTCGTGCACTATAATCAGTCTCGGTTACAATACAAGATACACAATATTCACCAGAAATCCAAAGACACAGATCAATAACGATACAAGAACGAAAACCCCCAAAATCAAACCCTAGTTCTCGCCGTGACTCAATCCGAGAGCCACAAAACTGGAAACGCCGTCCACTTGGTCACAATCACCACAATCACGAAGAACACAGTCAGGTTTTACTCCTTGGGCAAGGAATTCGGACAACCCTAAAGAAAAGAGAAGAAGCAGATAGGATTTCTAATTTCTTGGATGAATATTGTAGAGAGAGAGGCTGTGAGGTAGTGAGAGAAAGTGTATGAGTGTTATATCCTAAAACTAGGGTTTGGAGGCTTATATATTGCTTCAGCTGAGCCAAGACAAAGCCCAAACTCATAGCTTCACTTATCAGCACTTGATGTCGTTTTTCCTCTTCTCCAGCTCTTCAACTCTTGCTTGCCGTATGGGCTTGGTCCAAGAGAAGTTGGTGGACCTCTTCATTCCAACAATCTCCACCTAGGTCCAACACCGACCCATACCCGATCTGACATAGTGCACTTACTTTCATCCGTGTCATTGCTCTCATCCCGGTCCGATAATTACTCGACGTGCCACGAGTTTAAACCGAAGTTAAACTCGACGTCCGTCGCTCTTTCGGATCCATCACTCCCATAGTTTGCTTCCCAAGGAACCTGAAACAATTTAATCATATCAATAGGAAGCATATTCGAAATGAAACGAAACTTGAAATCAACAAATTTCAACAATTCACAATAGGTTAAAATGATTAGAACGATACTCCTTTACCCTTGCAAACCAATAACCTTTTCGGGTTTACCCATGACCCTGAGATCCTCCAACATGTCATGGAAAAATCTCTTCTTACCCTTACGTGGTTCTACGACCACCTTTGGCTCGGGAAGAGGAGCGGTAAAGATGAGAGGGGATGAAAGAAGTTTCACCGAAGCACTTGCAGCCTCTATTTCTCCGTCTCGGAACACTCGCTCGTCCGCCGGAACTCCTAGATCAATTCTGTCCGTTTGACCACCGCAAGCATCACGCTCCAGGCCAACGATCAGATTTGAGCCAAGGTCTTGTGAAGGCTCTAAGATGTCATTCTCCGGGTTTTCAGCAACTTCTTGAGGCTCCACCTCAATAGGGACAGCCACGAATTCCTTCGGTGGCTCCACCTTAATCTCGACGCCATTGTCGATCACGGCATAAAGCACTCCACGGCTCTCTTGCCGATTTGTCTTCGCTGCATGGTTAGTATCTAAAAGACAAGTGTATCTAGAAGCGGAATCACGAGAACCATCCAAAACATACAAGTTCGAAAACTTAGTACCACTCAAAACAAGGTTCTCATTCCTAAACACATTCATTTTTCCACTAGACACTTCATATACACATCCTAGATCATCTAACACACCAAGAGAAATCAAATTCCTCTTAAGACTAGGAATGTACCTCACCCGAGTCAAAGTGACCCGCTTACCACTTTCCAATACGAACTTCACGGAACCGACATCAAGGACTTCACAAGGACGGTCATCTCCCAAGTAAACATCCTCCTCTACAACTTCTTGGAAATCTTCAACCACTCCTTATTCGGACACATGTGGAAATCGCAGCCCGAGTCGAGGATCCACTGATCGTGGCGAGAAATACGACACACGTTCAAGACCTCACTAGTCTCAACGTCCGCTACACTCGCGGTAGCCACGTTCGTCTCGTTAGTCTCGCTCCCCTTCGACTTCTTCCAAGCATAGCAATTCTTCTTTACATGTCCTGCCTTACCACAATGGTAACACTTCCTTGGTTCTCGTTCACCTGTATCAGAATCAAACATCTTCTTTTTCTTCGAAGATTTGTTAGTACTACTCGCAGTCTTATTATTCACATATAAACCAGATCCAGAACTAGACCTATTCGATTCTTTAGCTCAAGTTCCCTAGTTTTGAGGGCAGAACAAATCTGATCAAAACTAGGCAAAGAGGTAGAATACTGAAATATGTCCTTAACAACTTGAAAAGATTCAGGAATAGAGTTCAAAATAATCATAGACATGCTGGTTTCATCTAAAGCTTGATCTGTCCCTTTCAACAATAAAGTGATTTTCAGAAATTCATCAATGTTCTCATCAATGGATTTTTGAGGATCCATTTTCCAAGAGAACAAAGAACCTTTCAGAAAAGCAAGACTAGGGGCAGATTTGTTAGAATATATCGACTCGAGTTTTACCCAGAACTTGAGTGCCGTATCAGCACCATCGACCTTTCTGATAACCGTGTCGGAGAGGTTCATGAACAGCAAGTTGTACGCTTGTTCATCGACCTCCGATTTCTTTGCCTTTAATGCTTCCGGCCACTTCTCCAATTCTTTCTCTAGAGCCCAATGCGCTTTGTGGTGAGAAAGGAGAACTCTCATCTTCTTCTTCCATATATCAAAGTCGCTCTTGCCATCGAACACCGCCACATCAAGACGTGTCGAAGACATTGTACCTTGACAGAAGAAAAGATGAAAAGAAGTGAAAAATCTTAAGAGTACAAGAAACTTATAGAAGAAGTAACTTGCACAAAGATTATAAACAAGATTACAAACTGAAACACAACAAGCTATGTACAAACTTGAGGTTTCAGACTTGTAACACAACCGAGAATATGATCTTGAATATTATTAACCAATATAAAGATCAGACAGCAGTCAAAACAGATCTATAAAAAACTTCAGAAAAGTAACTGTTGTCAATGGTACCCACAAGAAGAGTAGTAGTGTCTATTTGTGTACATTTGATGTAATATAGTCTCATGAAGACTCTTGCTTGTAATTGCTTATTCATTAATAAAAAGTTGAAACGTTCATTCAATCTTCCTTGTCTGAAGCTTTATGATAAAACCTTAGTCTTTTAGTCCATAAACAAACTAAACAACTTACGAAGAGACAAATGTAGATTTGCATGAACAAACTCTTCGTAGTTTGCTTAAAACGATATATTCGCAATCTTAGGGTCAAAGGATTATTGACCTCAGTATGGTTGTTAGAAGAATCTATGATGTCTGGTTATGAGGCATTGAGAGTTGGAGACTCTATAGTTCTTCTAGGTATCTTCTGAAGGTACTGAATTGACCAGTGCACTTCTAGAGACAAGATAAGAACAAACCATTTAACCTCTTATGTCTCGAAGTCACTATGTATGAATTGCATCATGCTTACCTTAATTCTGAAATGAGACATGTCATTTCACACCTTAGTATTCTCATTTGAGAAAGTCAGAGTTCGGACTCACTATGTGATTCCGAACAGGGCCTATTGGTGAAGTACTAAGTTGTGAGTATGTCATGAGTAACTTTGTGAAGTTCTCATAGATATGGAATTCATGTACAAGATTGCTGAAATGCAATGTATGTCACCTCATGCTTTGTTCCTTGGAGTGTGAATAAATGAACTGGCCAGTGTCCAAATTGAGTCCTGACCCTTTTGGATGAAACAATGTGACTTGTTAGCTCCTCGTCAATACATTGTTTCTAACTTATTCACAAGCGACAAAGGAGTTGAGGAAATAACAACTAGAAGGGTAAAATGGTAATTTAGTAAATCCCGACTAGCTGATGACATTCATGAAGGGTAAACATAGATAATATTCAGTGGATCCGCTCATCATAATTAGGTCGAATTCTTGAGTAGAAAATAAATTCATTTGAACCGAGAGATTTTCAGTGTCAGCTCTTTAGTGGAGTCAGTTGGCATTAAGCTAAACTTGGAAAATGTTTGTGAACTTTTGAGTCCAAGTATTTAGCTCAAGCTTTGTTCATTTGGGTCCATGAGGTCACTGTCACGAATCACATCGATAGGAACAGTTAAACTGGAAGCTAAGTCAAAACAAGAACGAAAATTGTCAAAAGGGTATTTTTGTCTTTTGAGACATATGATGAAATGAATGTCAATAAATTTTTTTGACATGGTCATTTGATGACAAGTAACATTCGGCCATAATAAGATTAATTGGGCCTTGTAGATTAATTTCATTTCATAAGAATTTTATTGAAAATTCTAAATGGGCATTTTCTTATGTTGTCATGAACAAGTGAAGAAAATTCTAGAAGCCTTTCTAGAAGATTTGGGCGCCTACTACCCAAGAGGAAAGAGAGTTTATTTGTGCATAAATGTATTTAGATACTTGCCAAAAGAAAAAGATGAAACAAATTTCCTATGCATGGCATAAGGGAATTTCGGCCATAAGGGTCAAGAGAGAAGCAAATAAAAGATGAAACAAATCCAAGAACTTGCTTGGCAAGTCTTGGCCGTGTGCCTCATTAAAGAAAAAGGGAAATTGGCTCATGAATATGTGATATTCTATAGAAAAAGAAACTACCTTATTGAAGGTAAGACCTCTCCTATAAATAGGAGCCTCATTCTTCTCATTTTTCTCATTCCACACAAGTTAGAGATTGAGAGACTCTCTCTCTAGACATTGTGGCCGAAACTCCTCTCTCTCTCTCTAGGTCCTCACTCGACCTAGTGTTTAGCTCTGCGACTTCAAAACTTGTTCTTAAGTCGTAGTGTTTAAAAGTGCCCACTCACTGATTCCTTTTATTTCGAGTGATTTAGTGATAGAAACTATCGTGGTTGCTCGAGGTGCCGAGGAAAGAAAGAGAGACGTGCTGCGAGGAGACGAGCGTTGCAAACTTTCCAAAAGCTTCTACAAAGTTCAAGCTTCAAGAAAGGTTAGTAAACTTCTATACTCATAATAGTTTTTAATTACATGTACTTGCTCTTTGTCTAGGTTAGTAAAAACTGTTTTTACTTGAAAAGAAATTTTTTAAAATTCCGCCGCTTCCCGAAGCGTTTAATCTTTTTCTTAAACCCTAGATCAATTCCAACAGTAACAGGCACTAAACAAAAGATTTAAACAGATCGGTAAATATTGACAGTATGAGAAACAGATCACTTATATTATCAATATCAAGATTCAACAACCAAGCTTTAAAAGACAACACTCAGGAAAAACAAACTGAGTAACAAAATGACACATGAACAGAACTGATACGCAGATTAACTGAGAAAAAAAATAGCAACTGAAACCGTACAACAATTAAAGATGTACAACCAGAGACAAACACAAATAACAACCAAGAAAGCTTTAAACAGAGGCACAACACAGAATAACCCCGGGATTTATATATCACAACAATAAACCCCATTTGTTATGAAATGTCCTCCGTTCTTGAAGTTATTCACAGTCTCACAGAATTTCAGTTTCCTTCTCACGTATCACCTGCAAACAGAACACAGCACAACAACAACAGTATCAAAATTCTTCAGAAAAATTATTGAAAAACAATTCTAAAAAAAAAGTTGGGTTGTTGATTTGAGAGACCCAGAAAACTCGACTGGACTCTCACACACTGAAAACACTCACAAAGACACAACTAGGGTTTCCTCCACCTCGAACTGACAACCACGAATCAGAAAACTCGACTGATCCGTGACCCGTTCGACAAGCAGATCCAAGGCACACGAAAACAGATATAGCAAAATCTGTCAAAAAGCCCTAGAAAACACACACAAGAACAGAAACCCTAGCTCTACCAAGATTCAAGAAAACTGAGTGCAAGATCGGATAAACCGAGAGCTCTGATACCACTGTAGAGATTTAATGCCCGTTTTCACCCAGTTTTGAATCGGCAAATGCCTTTCTCACATAAACATAAACAAACAGCCCTAATTACTCTACGATTCAATATTTTATCAGAGAACCAAAAACACCGAATTAAAGCAATTAGAAATAAGCCAAACAATGCAGATGATTGAACAGAGAAATAAAAGTGCAGAAAAGTAAATCAACACAGAGGATTTATCGTGGTTCGGCGTCCAAATTGCCTACTCCACGTTGAGCTCGACAGATAAGCTCGTGCACTATAATCAGTCTCGGTTACAATACAAGATACACAATATTCACCAGAAATCCAAAGACACAGATCAATAACGATACAAGAACGAAAACCTCCAAAATCAAACCCTAGTTCTCGCCGTGACTCAATCCGAGAGCCACAAAACTGGAAACGCCGTCCACTTGGTCACAATCACCACAATCACGAAGAACACAGTCAGGTTTTACTCCTTGGGCAAGGAATTCGGACAACCCTAAAGAAAAGAGAAGAAGCAGATAGGATTTCTAATTTCTTGGATGAATATTGTAGAGAGAGAGGCTGTGAGGTAGTGAGAGAAAGTGTATGAGTGTTATATCCTAAAACTAGGGTTTGGAGGCTTATATATTGCTTCAGCTGAGCCAAGACAAAGCCCAAACTCATAGCTTCACTTATCAGCACTTGATGTCGTTTTTCCTCTTCTCCAGCTCTTCAACTCTTGCTTGCCGTATGGGCTTGGCCCAAGAGAAGTTGGTGGACCTCTTCATTCCAACATATATATATATATATATATATATATATATATATATATATATATATATCCAAACGAGCATTAACAATGGGATCAATAGATTTGTACGTATAGCAACCAATCTCCTTTGAATTTACGGTGGTTATGCTAAAATTTACCTGAAAAATATGACAAACCATAGAGAATCAATATATTGTTACATTGATTGAGAATGAATAGAGTAAGGCTGACACTAGGGCAGAACAGTCTTTTTACAAGCGAATATTTCTGCTTGTAATATAAATTCGCTTGTAAAGGCCATACGTGTATTAGTGCCAATGAGGACCCCAATACTCAAGCTTTTATAGAGTTAGAGAATTTTCTCATTAGTTCAAAATTAGAAAGGCTTAACCAGCATGATTAAAAAAAATGGATATATGAAAAATGACAAATAATATTCAACTCAATTAAAAAAAAAAAAAAGTTGAAAACAGTGTTTTTTTTTTCTGTCAAAACTAATACTTTTTATTAAAAAAAAATCCTCATAAAGGTGTATTTTATGATTTTGTGACGAATGTGTCATAAATCAATATTCACTTTGAATTTATGTTCTTGGTTAAAAATATTAAAGACAAAATTATTCATGTCCATTTTCTTATTTAAAAAAATAATACCGATTGAGAGTACACTGTACATACGTGATATTTTTGTCAAAGATTCCAAAACTATCGTCTTCTTTTTTTTTTTCTTTTTTTTTTTTAATGATATATTGGGATCCAGATCGTAAATGTAAACCCTTTTAGATTATATGCCACAAGGAGTTCAAAAAAATATTTTAGTTTTGGTAAATGAAAAAGTAAATGGAGGGTATAATAAGGAACAAGGTTCTCCACTAGCTATGCATTTGCATGGACGCAAAATGCTATTTATGGAAAAATCCAAACATCAAGTAGGCCACTCAGCCACCCACCAACTCACCTCTCACCCTTTTTCTATTTTTATTTTTATTTTTATTTTATTTTATTTTTTATGTCTCACTTTTTTCTCTTCTACCAATCCACATCACCTTTATTTCAACTTTGCCATGAAAATAATAATTCAGATTCTTTTTCCACAGTTCCTGGATATCATTTACACGTCACTTTGTTGTGTTCATATGTCATACAATGTTTGTGTCCTTTGATATGCTCTCACACGCATCTCCTACCATGGAATAGGAATCAAGTAACGGACATTATATTCAAACATTTCATTATGTCAAGTGAATCATATAACGCGTCTAAATTTAGTAAAATCATCTTTAAAAAAACCTCTAAAGGGAAAGAGAAAAGAATAAGGGAAAGGTGAGTTGTTTGACTTTATTACTATAAATTAGATTTTAGCTAAGTGGGATTGTGCTTAAAGGCAATTGTAGAGTGGTCATTTGGAGTGTCCATTAAAGTCATTATGATTCAAAGCAAATTGAAAAAAGAAGAAAATTTGATTAGCCCCGAGAGATTTCATGGTCTCTTTGTGTTTTTTTTTTTTTTTAATTTTATATTTTGGTTAGTTGGTGTTGGGATGTGCAAATTTAAGATATTGATGTCTTATCTTGGGTCTTTTAACATAATTTCTACTTCTTCTTCTTCTTTGTGGACTCATTAATGCCCCATTTCAATGTCCTCATAATTCGACTATACATGTTGGAGAAAGCTTATATATCATTATAAGATAATGATAAATTGAAACAATACTAATCACAACGATTATTACTTGCTAATAATTGATCTTAAATTTGATCAACATACAAACGAAAAAAAAAAGTTAAACTTATGAAAGACAAACTCAAACAAAAGAAAGTAAAACGTTCATCAATTATTTTTTCTATTAACTCAACACCTTCAACAATTATTTTTCTCTCTTTTATTATATGTGGGTAGTGGCAGAGCCAAAAATTCAAGCAGTCGAGCACATTTGAAAAAAAATTCAAGGGGGACAAATTTGAAAAAAATGTATAAATTTGGGCCAAAAATATAAAATATTAAAAAATTTAGAGTAAAAATTACAATTTCTAAATGTTCAGGGGTGGCATTTGTCCCTCTTGGGTCCAAGGTGGCTCTATCCCTATATGTGGGCAGCGAAAAGAAAGCTTATCATATATAATCTCCCCCTAAACCACTCACTAGATCAGTCCATATCCTTATTCATATATAATATCGCCTAAAATATTTATTGTGCTCGCTTTGCTTGTGCTTGGTACTTTGTTCTTATCCATATATATTAGTATAATTATTATAATGTAAGGATAGTTTGATCTTTAGCTCTTTTTATCTTGCATATTTTTATTCTTCTTTGATGTATTATTCCCAAAGGCTTCACAATGTAACTCTAAAGTATTCAACATCTCTTTTACGTTTTCTCAAAATTATCTTTCTTTTCATGCAAAGTCATCATTGTCTCGGAGCCCTAAAATTAAATTTTTGGTTTCGTTCACTATTACATCGTCACGAAATTTGATCATAATATTCATGACACATAGTCGGATTTTTGAACGGTGGAGAAAATTTGATTAGCCCTAAGCAAAGTTTTAGTTACCGGGGTAACCAGTCGATTCTCGCATGGAAAACCGGGAATCGCCAACTCCTGGTAACGATTCATACAAAATTGGGTTCGTTCTGTCAAAACCGAGAAAATCGGATAGGTAAGTGGTACGATTCTCGTCAACCCTAATCCGGTCCAAAACAGTGTAAAAAATATGTGAACTCGGGTAACTAAAAAATTCTCCCTAAAAATTCAAAAGGGATCGAGAACTAGGTCTCAAAATCTCGACTTTGGACTGTTCAAAACTCATTGAAAAATCGGCGATTTCAGGAGGTTCCCGCAGCTTTGCGGCCACAGAGAATTGAAAACTTATGGCTTCCTTCATTTTTTTTTTTTTTTTTTTTTATTTTTTATCTGAATCTGATATGAACCATCTTTTCTGCGGGCTAGCCCTGAGAACCTGAGAGGATTAGGAATTTTTTTTATATATAATTTAATTTTTTTGGTTTGTAGAAATATGTTTAATGGTTTATTACTTTATTATTGTACAATTGATGTCGTTTTGATGGTAGTGATGAAGTTTCATGTCAAATTAATTGATTCATTTTGCCTTTCTGTTAATTTATTTGACTTTCTTTTATCTTTTTGTTGAATTTCCGCTGAATTAATAGTGTATGTGCTTATTATTTTACTTTCAGATAGTCTACTTTTTTTTTTCTTCTTATTAGACATAGCTTATTTTATAATATAATCGGACATGCATTTGGTACACCAATTTTACTTAAGCTTTAGTTTAAAATATGAAATTGTGAGTTTAATTATGTAATTGTGAGATTGAAATTGTTTAAATTCATAATTTTGTTATCTAAAGTTTGTAGAAAAACAGATGAAACTCCGGCGATTTTTTTTTATGAAACTAATGTGTTATGACTCATGATGTGAATGTTACAGATTTGAAAAATGGTTGATCCAGCTAGAAAGTATTGTATGACCGTTGGGGGAAAGCCTAACGCATATTCTTGCATTTTTTGTGGTCATGTGATGGGAGGAGAAGGTATTACCAAAGTGAAAAATCACTTTACAATTATGTGGATGCGAAAAAAACATGAAAATGTGTGATAGAGTTCCTCCTGAGGTAAAGCAGGAGATGCGGTCCTTATTGAAGGGAAACTTCGACAAAAAAAAGCATAAACATAGTTTGAATGCGACTATTCGTGCGGCCTATAACAAAAGTTTTGGCAGGGATGATTCAGAAGAAGATCCATATTATGAGGTCAATTTGCATGCCGCGATGAAGAGGTGACGACAACAAGCAGCCGCGAGAGAATGACATCATTAACAAATTCCTGAGGGTACTGGTGGCGTCTCAAGTCAACCTTAATTTGGAAGTGGTGCATCTTCAGCCCCGTCATTGTATAAGTCTTCCAGTGCACACCAAAATAAAATTGATGTTATAGTCGACCCGACGTCCAATAGAAGAACTAGAGGACAAGTAAGCAGATTCTTTATTAATGAATATGTTGATGCGAATAAGGCGGACTCCCATTACTTCAAGAACATGATTACGACCGCTCAAAATTTAGGTAAATTAATTTCGTTTATATATTAAAAATGTTTAACTTGTGTATCGTTTTTTTTATAGAAATTATTAACTTATCTTGATTGCATGAACTGGAGTTCCCATGCCTTCACTGTGGGAGATTCACAACACGCATCTTGATGCAGAAGTTGTAGATACAGAAAAGTATGTGAATGAGCAAAAGAAGCGATGAGAGAAGTACAGATGCACCATACTGACTAATGGTTGGACGAGACCGACAATATTGAGTATCATCAACATCATGGTCTATTGTGGTCGTGCGACTGCTTTTTTGAAGTCCATTGATGCATCCAAACACACGAAGACAAAGGACTACATCTATGATATTCTGAAGGAGGTGGTGAAAGACATTGGTAAACACAATGTAGTACAACTTGTGAAAGACAATAGACCAAACTATAAGGCAGCTAGTAAGAAATTGATGCGGCATTACAACTTGTATTAAACGCCTTGCGCTGCATATTGCGTAGAACTAATGTTTGAAGATATTGGGAGCAACCAATGGTGAGAAAACAACACACTAAACTTGAAAGCATTAAGTCAGTTAACCTCTGAGCACATATTGAACAATAGATTTTGGCAATCTATCGATGAAATCTGCTATATTTTTTTAGCTCATGTACAGCACTCTTCGATTGGTGGACACTGAAGTGCATCCGACGATGAGATTTTTATATTATGTGTTTCACGAGATGAAGAAGAAGTTGGAAGCATCTCAAGTGGAAAAAAATGGGTTGTCGACATCGTGGATAATAGATGGAATAGCTAAATGTGTCATCTGTTACATATAGCAGGTAACCATTTTATTTTCATATATATTTTTTTAGTAATCAATTGATAACACTAACTCAAATCGAAGCTTTCTTCCTTAACCCAAAACTCCAATATAATTATGAAATTCGTAAAAATAACACACATATGGCGGTTCTCACAAAAGTGTTCGATACTTTGCATCCCAATTTAGAATCGTCCACACTTGGAAAAGACATACTCCTACTTTCTTATTTGGTATGCAAAACATGAAAGAATTATTCAATGTGACTAATCTCCAGTTACCATATTTTATAGTTGATCGCATTTCGAATTCTATGGGTGAATTTTCACAAAGAAGTGCAATGTCAACAAATAGGACATTGTGTGTCGGTGTTGAACTTTTGTAATGGTATTGAGTTATAAGAAATCATCGTTATTAAATATATGTCATACGATTTCAGCGGAGTGGTGGGAGCTTTACAGAAACTCGACCCCGACATTGCATAAGTTAGTCATCCGAATCTTGTCACAAAATGTATCGTCGTCTGCATGCGAGAGAAATTAGAGTACGTTCACACTTATCCACACCAAACAGAGGAATCATATAGCATACAAGAGACTCGAGAAACTTGTGTTCTTCTCATACAACATGAAATCGCAACTCAAAGAATTGACAATGAAGAACAACAACTCGATCGATCAGATGGATCCTTTGAATGTCATCGAAATAGCTTTTGATCGGTCGGGTAGCCACACTGAAGGAGACGATGATATGTTTCACTGGATTAATCCTGTTCACTTTGACGATGAAAACAACATATTGATCATATATTAGCAAGTTCCGCTCTAATTTTGGAGTTGATCCCATTGATGTCGTGAACGAAGAAGTCTTCCCCCGTCCAGAGTTTCCTCACACCTCATATTGGATTCGGGAGGTGATACTGAAAGTGAGTGATGCTTATAAATTTCAACCTAGTATTCAATTTCATTTACATTCAATTAAATTTACTGAAATTATAAGTGGTGGTGATGACTATGGTCATGGTCGTGCATGTTGTAGATGAGGTGCCTCTGGTGGTGGGGGCGGTTGATACGCCGGTTCAAGTGCGTCTTGTGGTAAAGGTAGTGGCGACGAGAGTGGATATATGTACCACATTCAGACGAAGACTACAATCGTCTGCATCCTGCTTTTTTTAGACAGCATTTGAACGCGCACCAAGAGCTATGAATGATGCCATGTCAATTTCGTCGAGCAATGACATTGATCATTTGTCACAAATGTTTGGTGCGACTACAATTACCCCTGATGTTTCAGAATATTGTGAGTCTTCTTATTCTTACAACGATTACTATCCACCACCTCCACAAGCTTACGTCGCCATCCCCGTCGCCATCCATGAACGATCAGGTTTTCCCATTTACTCTATCCATGTTGGCATCGATCAATGAAACTACAACAACCATTTGGATAGGTACTTAACGACATATGCCCATCACATGACTTGGTATTAGTATTGTCAATCTCTCAACGATCAACCTCAGTATTATCAAGCGTAGTCATTTGATTCTTCTCGTACTTTATTTTGAACTGTTCTATTTGTTTTCAATGAACGTCTATGTTATGTTATGTTTATGTTGAAATGTTTTATTTAGTTTATATTTCTACTACGTTATGTTCATGAAATTCATGTAATGGATGTTTTATTTTGAAATTTTAGTTTATATTATGTTATGTATTTTTATTATGTGTATATGTATGAAAACAAGTTTTTTTAGATATTTATTTCTCATTGAAAATTCATCAGTGAAACTGGTATTTTTGCGGTATATCCATGCGGGATCGGTTTATCCATCGGTACGAATTACTTTTTTTTCTCCCGAGATGTCCATGGTAAACCCATGCGGGAAAGGATATACCTATAAAATCTGTGTTCTGGAACAACACCGGTAAATAATAACTCAAACCTTGGCCTTAAGAGATTTTATGGTCTCTTTGTGTTTTTTTTTTTTGGTTAGTTGGTTTTGAGTTGTGGAAATTTAAGATATTGATGTCTTGTCTTGGGTATTTTAGCGTAATTTCTATTTTTTCTTCTAGTTGTTGTTCTTCTTTGTGGACTCGTTAGTGGTCCATTTCAATGACCTCATAATTCAACTATACATGTTGGAGAAAGCATATATATCATTATAAGATGATGACGAATCAGAGCAATACTAATCACAACGATTACCACTTGCTAATAATTGAATTTAAGTTTGATCAACATACAAGCGAAAAAAAAAATTAAACTTATGACAGACAAACTAAAAAAGAAAAGAAAATAGGAAGCTCATTAACTATTTTTTCGATTAACTCAACACCTTCAACACTTACGTTTCTCTCTTTTATTATATGTGGACATCGAGAAGTAGGCATATCATATACAATCTCCCCCAAAACCACTCCCCTAACTTAGTACATGTCTTTATTCATATACAATCTCGCCTAAAATATTCATTGTGCTCGTTTTGTTTGTGTTCGGTACTTTGTTCTTATCCATATATATTAGTATAATTATTATAATGTAATGGTATTTTGATCTTTAGCTCTTTATTATTTTGAATATTTATATTATTTTTTGATGTATAATTCTCAAAAGACTTCATAATGGAACTCTAAAGTATTCAACATCTCTTTTACGTTCTCTCAAAACTCCTTTTCTTTTTATGCAAAGCTATCATATGATATCAAAGCCCTAAAATTAAATTTTTGGTTTCGTTCACTATTTGATCGTCACGAAATTTGAACATAATATTCATGATACATAGTCGTCCATTTTGAACGGTGGAGATACTGTTTTGGGCATTCTAAGATGGTATATCAAGTAAAGAGATGAATTGCGAATTTCTTTTTACAACAACTCCGACCAACACCGCCTAAATTGAATTTACGCCTCCGTCAACTGTTGGATCGTCTTCAAATCTCAACAAAAAGCTTATGACATATATAGATTTTCGCATTGCTTTTAGATATTTTCTGCATTGATTGTTTGGAGATTTTACATTAGTTTTGGAGATTCACATTGGTTGTTCAGAATTTCGCATTACTTTTTGAGATTTCTCTCATTGATTGTTTGAAAATTTAACTTTACTTTTGGAGATTCACATTGGTTGTTTGAGAATTTTGCATTATTTGTTTGGAGATTCAAATTGGTTTTGAAGATTCATTTGGAGATTTTACAAAGATTCCTCGCTCTAATCCATACTTCCGTTCGTTTTTCATTGTCAAACTCTCGCTGCATACCATTGTAACATCGTGAGTTTGCGGGAAGACGTTAAAATTATTATTATAATATAAGAGTACTTTAGTCTTTATCTTTTTATTATCTTATATATTTATATTTTTCTTTTTATTAATCTAAAAAAATTACATGTTCAACATCAGTTAACCGTTCTTTCAAATCCGCTTTCTTTTTTAAACAAAGTTACCAATTCATTCGCAGGATGGTTGTTATAATTTTTATTAGTCTAACAGATATCTTAACTGAGAATTTCCTGTCCAATTAAAAGCTTTTGGGTAGTAGTTAGCTAGGTCGAGTGGTAATCTCACACATATCTCGTCTGAGAGGTTTTGGATTCAGGCTCTATGGCCTGTAAAAATGCATGTCCCTTTAAGATTTTTCTTAAATCATGTAGTCTTGGTCAAAGTGCCACATGCGCTTGTACTGTTTTTATATCATGTCTTAACCAATAATGTGACTTCTAAAAAAAATATTAAAAGCTTTTGGCACAACCTTCCTCTCCAATTCATATACAAATGAAAAGAAGGTATGGGTCTCCACTTAATTCAGTTTCAATCACATTGTGTCGTTTAATTATAGAGGAAACAAAAACTAATATGACTTTCTTTCTTTTTTGAAATAGAAATGAGATTAGTGGAAACAAAGGGACACATAATCAAGTTCGATTCTCTCATCTTTACATCATCTACCTCTTTTTTTTCTCTTCTTATTTTTTTTTTATAAAAAATATATCTATCGCCTTCTATCAAGAGTCGTTGCTTATTTGGAAAACATAACACAATCACCTAAATTGACACCTTACTTATTCTTAATTCTAACGTGGGTCTTGGATATATCACCACTGACAACTGGCAATTATGCTCTAAAAAACAGTTAGTCATTAACGTCAAGCGAATACTTAAGCTATATGTCGATCATCTTTTAAGGTGCGTTATTTTCTTTCTTGTAAAGATGATCCTATACTCGTTACTCTTTTAGACTTTTGTCGAGTTTATAAAGAGCATATTACTTCGTCAAAATTCTAGCTAGTGAATAAAGGGCTGAAAATATATATATATAATATTAGGTTGTTATGACTTATGAGTAAAATTTATACTTTTACAAAGTGAAAGAGGCCATATAGACTCTTGTGATTTCTGTTATGCTGTTATTTTTCAAAAGTGAAAAAAGACACTTCTAATAAAAAAAAGACAAGCAAACAACTATTAAGGCTGAACTACAAAAACGGCTCTTAAGGCTAAGCCACAAACGGCTGTGAATGGTAAGTCCCTGAACGGCTCCGAAGGCTGAGCCACAACCTGACTCTAAAGACTGAGTCACAAAACGGTTTTGAAGGCTGAATCACACAACGGTCAAAGGGCCGAGTCACGAAACGGCTCTGAGGGCTGAGCCACAAAATGGCTCTCAAGGCTAAGCCCAAGAATCAAACTTCCTATAAATACTACATACACTTTGGAAGAAAGGAACGACCATTCTAAGAGAAACAAATTACTACAACCTCTCTCTCTCAAAATTCACTCAACAATACCCGCAAAATAATGCAAGAATTACTCCACATCTCTCACATTTGATTTAGAAAAACACAAAACAGGAATGATATACTTCATTTCTCTCTATAATTGAAGAATAATTATTCTCTCTCTCTCTCTCATATTTCTTTTCACAAACAAATGCTGAAATTATGCCACATTACATTCCCTCTAAAAAGGTGTCCAACAACATGAGAAATCTAATTCTCATGTTCTTCACTTAGAAAGAGGAACATTCCATTGTATATCACCATTTGCATTTTTTCTTTCAACTAACAAAACAGGAAGATCACGGCGAACCACACCACTCAGATGAGTTCTCGAAGGTCTCCATCACGGTTGTAACGCCACGAGATATTCCCGACCCGCTACAATCTATTCAGATCCATAAGAGAATTGACGTCCGCAACTCATAATCGATACACGCTGCAAGCTCGCACTCCAACACGTGTCTCGTGAATATTGATAAAAAAATGCATTAACGATTCCTACATTGATTTTAGCTAGAAGTATCTATATAATAGTGTCGTCATCGAGATTTAGAACCCTACGACTACTATATAGTAAAATCTTGTTTTTTTAAAATAAATAAAAATAGTAAATTTTTAGGTCTTTGTAATTAAGTTATCTATTTAAAATCTAAAGCTTTTTAGTTAGGGATTTCTTTGAAAGATTTTGTTTTATGTGCACTTCAAAAACAGGAAAGTCATAATATACGGTCTTCTCTCGTTTTCATCATATAGGGAACTTTTTTTATTTTGCTTCTATTTTTATTAGAAAAGAAATTGGCGATTATTTCCTAGAAACATTGTAGGAAAAACACTGTTGATCACTTAAAAGTGTATTCACTTGCAATTTGCAAGCAAATATTCATATGATGAGTCTTTGAATGTGAACATGGTCTAATCTCAGCCGAATAGTGATATATCCACCAAGGAATATAACTTACTTTTTATGACGAGAGTGCGAATATGTGGAACAAATAATTTAATATATAATAGAGGAGTTTGTATAAAATAATTGAAGGACGAAAAGTTGATGGCCCATTAAAAAAACTGAAGTCAAAACCCATCGATATCTTTTTGTGAAAAGCTTATTCAGAAAGTGGTGCAACAATACCCACAAAATTTCAACTTCACAGTCGAGAAGAACGTTGAAATATCGCATAGTTTCCACGATATTGTATTTTAATTTTGTTCTTCAAGATAAATCATAGCGTGAGGTAATTTAATGATGCCACTTATTAAATTCATGTTCAAATTTCTCCAAGCAATATAATTTAGTAAGAGAAGATAAAAGTAAAAATAAAATTAACTCAAACTGTGATGTAAAATTAGGCTGCACAAAAATAAATAAAAAATTGGATAAATCGATAACCGAACAAATCCAAAATAAAAATTTGTGTCCGAATATCGAATTCGGATAACCGATCTAATTTAGAAAATTGGTTCAATTGAAATTTGTAACTTAATATGACATTTCAAACATCACGTTTGAGATATATTCAACGTTTGAAAAATAATTAAAAAATAGTCAAACATATGAGATAACACTTGAATAAGCTATTTAAATTTTCCATTTTGTCAATCCAGCATTTTTGTTTTTTTGCTACAGTGATTCGTCACTCTTTTTCTCTCATACAGTTTTTTTTCCTCATCAAAATTTCAAAAATTCATATCTTCCTCATATGAACTCAAAATTAAGTGATTCCAAATCATACGAATTCGTGGCGAGAAGAGCTTCAAAAAAAAGATTGCATTGGATGAAAAATCCTATTTACTACTGTAAAATTCCGCCGAAGGTCACCATTGGTACATTAATTGTCATTAATTATCAAATTTTTTAAATTATTTACATTTTTTTTAATTATAACATGTTTAATATAAGGATATTTAAGTCAAATATAATTGTCATTGGTTATTTTCCTAAACGTTTGCAAACGTTGGCTACATCCCAATTTTATAGTTTAGTTTTGACTACAAATCTATAACGCCCATTTTAATTTTGATAAAATCGGATATCGGATATTTAATCGATAATTTTTTATATACAAATAAATAACGCTAGGATTGTATGACTCATTTTTACTCAGATTTCTATCATTGTTATGATTTGATAACCATGTGTGAATTTAAAAAGTAGTTTAAAAGTGGTTATGAATTTTAAGAATTAGATCATTGGTTTATTTAATTTAAACTGATTTTAAAACTAGATCCGGATTTTAAACAACCGGATAACCAAATTTTGAAAGGGTGATGCGACTATCTAGCTATTTATAAGTATACTAAACTTTGCAAAATTGAGACAAAATAGCCCGAAAATTTAAAAATACCAAAACAACCTTTGTAACACCATTGCCATTTCTTTTCTCAACCCAAACAAACCAACCCTAAACCCTAATTCTCTGATGAAGCCCCTAAGATGCTTATATTCGTTGTCGTAAATCTTCTTCTTTTTCTTCTTTTGGTTCATCGAAGAGTGGATTAAATTTTTTGAAAGCAGGATTAAATTTTTTGACATCTTCTTTTTCTTCTTCTTATGGTTTATCGAAGAGTGAATTAAATGTTTTAAAAGCATGATTAAATTTTTTGACATTTTCTTTTTCTATTTCTTCTTTTTATACTTCTGGTTTTCGGAGCTGATTAAATATTTTGAAAGAATGATTAAATTTTTTGACATCTTCTTCTTCTGGTTTATCGAATAGTGGATTAATACAGAAAGTGCAGTGGATTAAAATTGTGAAACCCCGAAAACTAGCTTATTAAATTTTTTAGATATTTCATAATCATATATAAAATTTCAAGTTTAAAGTGTGTGTTTACGTAGGATGTGTGTTTTAGTATAATTGGTGGGTAAATATGTATATAAAACTTTAGTTATTATTATTTATACATGCATATGTGACGCATAGTACAGTGCTTGTTTGCTTGTTTATATATATATATATATATATATATATATATATATATATATATATATATTAGATATTTTTTCATAGACATGTATATAGGAAGAGATATATTATAATAATCTGTTAAGAAAAGAAAAAAATAATAATAAAAAGGGAGAAAGAATCAGTTAGAATATACACGTACAAATTTTATATAATCTGTTGACCGATTCTTTTGCTTTTTTTTTTTAGTCGATAAAAGAAAAAGAAAAATTAGAATTGATGTTTTTATCAGCATAGTATATATATCTCAAACCCTAGCTTTACTTTCTTATTATTTTCCCTAATCCTTTTTCTCAATCCACCGAAATACCAATGAATTTGTAATTTTCCAAAGTAAATCATAATATTTTTAGTATTTCGTTATTTTTGTCTTTTCTCAAATTTAAAAACTAATTCTGAATTTTATCGATTCAGAGTTTTATTTTTAAAATATTATTTCAGATTTTCTAGAATCTTTTCAGAATTTTCCAGAATGTTAGTTTTTTTCCCCCGAAACCCTAATAGCCAAGGGTATTTTAGTAATTTCACGTCTAATCTCGTTTATGAAAATTTCCAGAATCTAAAATATGTCTTGAATACTTTTCTCAGTTGATCCCAATAGTCGTTTATTCCGATTAGGTTCCAATTCTCTTAGAGCGTACAATTCCTTCGACGATCTACGATCGTAACTCCCGATATCCAGGTGAGAATAATCTCACTACAACACAGATTAGTTCAAAAATAAATATGATGATTTGTAATTCATTTTATAGTTTGTTTAAAGCTTTATATGTTGGAGTATGTTTTTCTTTTTTATTGTGTGATTGATTGTAGTAGTTAGATTTATGTTTGGTCAACTATGAAGCGTTAAGTTAAAGTAGATTTTTGAGAATATACATGGTTTATATTTTTTTAGTCAAGTTTCCCGGGCCGAGGCTCTAATGGAGAAATTTCTCGGGCCGAGGCCCTAATAAGTTTAAAAGATAGAACGAAGTCTGGGACTTTCTAACCCCCACGTCTTCGTATCTAAAGTGTACACTGAAATTGGTACGACTACCTAGGGGCACCCCGAACTAAAAGTTGATAGAATCAATAAAAGAAAGATCAAGTCATCAATTAGTTTCAAAATACTAATAAACGGTTCATGCATTGCATTACTTTATTTTGTGAGCTTTATATTATTCTCGCTGAGCGTAAGCTCATCTTTTTGAAAAAAATATGCGTCTGTGTTGTAGGTAAACAACTCGCAAAGAACTGAGTAGGGTGGACTAGCGGCGTCGATAGCGAGAGGGCGGGTCATGGTTTCCATTCACGAAATAAGTCTTCCGCTATAAGTTATTAAGAAATAAATTTGATGGTTTTGTTTTCTTTATTAAGAAATATGTTTTCCGCTACAAGTTACGGTTTTCTAGTTCGTTGAAAGTTATTTTATGGATTACGTTTTACTTTGCTACTATCTTTGGTTTAAAATCGGTATCTCATATTTTCTGTTTTCGTTAAGTACTTCTCAAGATATTTTGAAATGCAATCTATATGTTTCTTTAATGCTTTTGTTTCTTTTTAAAATCTTTAAAATTTTGGTTCACCTTTGTATGATGTGTTTTAAAAAAAAAAAAATTCCTCCAATTTTTCTATAAGAATTTATTAAAGTTTAGAAAACAAGTAGAAGTAAGACGGTCCGAAAAGTCGGGTCGTCACAAAAATTTTAGAAACTTAGATTAATTATTTTGAAAATAATTAAGCGTATATAAGTATTTTTACATTATAAGTTTGAAATTACTAATTCATACAAAAAATCTTTTTCAAAATCGGGTATTAAAACTAGATATTTAAATTTAAGAAATTAGATAATCGAATATTTGAATAATTGAATTTCGATTTCGGACTAAATTGAATCGGTTATTTGACCGAAGTTTTTAAAACGCAAATTCGGATTAGGATATAAAAAAATGTCCAACACTGAAAGAATTGATCCAATTTCATTTTCAACTCTATGTAAAACTTTTGAGAACTATTTTGTAAGAAATTCTATTTTCATTTGATGAGATATATATATATATATATATATATATATATATATATATATATAATTTTACTATAACACATTGGAGATTTTTTTGATATAATTTATCAATGTTGAAACTTGGGGATACATTAATATTATTTTGATATAAATAAAGAGGATTTTGTAACTTTTGAGAATGCATAAAAATGGATATAAGAAAGGGAGAGAATAAAATGCAGAAAGAAAAACATATATTTGTATGTGGTATGTTAGAAAGGAAAAGAAAATAAAAGATTCCATGGTAGCTCTATAGTGGCATGTGTTTCCATCTTGAGCGCACACAATTAAATAGCAAATGATATAAATAATAAATAAATAAATGAAGATTCGAAACGCAAGCTATAGATCTCCAAATCCCAAATGCTTGGCACTTTTCCTTTCCCTTTCCCTGTCGAATGTTTACTTTTTGCGTGTTTTATTTGGTATATAAATTTCATATTGTTTTTATTTCTGTCACTATTTTGGTGGGACAAAGAATATATGCCTCTTTAGCGGTTGGGTAGGCAAAAATTTTCTGTATGCCAAAATCGGACTGCTCAACTTGAATGAAGAAGACTCACTCCTCTAATATTTGTTAGCTACGAAACTAATTAAATCATTCCAGAAAAAAAAAAAATTATTTCCATTCTCTTCAAAAACGGCCTAACATTATAATAAAATCAACTTCAAGTGGCTGAAGTTCAAGTTAGAAACGGTTAATCACATAGTAACCGTGTTCACTTAACTTATTAAACTTGGTTTAATTTTTTCTAAAAGTCCAACCATTTTAAAGAGTTCGATAAAAACAATTTTTAGTAAAAGTTAAAAAATATTTTTACAAAATATAGAAAAAAAAATTAAAAAGCAAGATTTTCTTAATTTTAAGAAAAAAAACATTTTTTTTCAAAAATTGAATTTAAAAACATTTTTTTTTAAAATAAAGTTATGTCAAACAGAATAATTATTTTAATGGCTTTTCCCGTACTTCGATTCACTTGTATGCGTATTGTAGTCAATAGTTGACAATAAATTTGAGTAATCAGAATGAGACGAAACCAGAAGTTATGTTTTGATCGCTAGAAATCTAAATGGAATTTTTCGTTCCAGGATCGATACCATAATGTAATTTTTTTTTTGGTTTTATTTTTTTTGGCTATTTTTTAATTATTATTTTAACAGTATTGTAATGGAATTTCCATTCTGGTTCCGTCCAAAAACTAAAGATTTATTGACGGTATCGTCGACTAAATTTCAGTTCCCGATTCACTCAGTTAAAATTAATTGCAATGGAAATAAAACTGATTTTCCTTAATTTAAGTGTGTTACTGTTACATAAATTATTATTCTACATAAAAATAAAGTAAAAATAAAATACCAACTTGGAAGTCTTTTTTGTTTTTTGTGGTGCTCTCTTTATTTACATGCAATAATGTGCAATTTGCACACGCATGACATAACCATATCTAGCGTCCCTTTTGCACGAGATATTGTGCCACTAAAATGGGACCGTTTGATTGCAGTCCCACACGTGTCGCGTTTCTGACTACGGTAAAAAAAATTGTGCATATTACTATTAGCTCAACTAGTCCTTCTACGAATCTAAAAATTAATAACACATAATCTATCAAGTGTCCATTTCTATAATAACAAAAACAAAGTTATTTTCAAACTAATGTTTTTAAATCAAGATTTAATAAACCCACGAAATTTTCTATTTTTCTATTGAAAAATTGTTATCAGAAAGACATTTTTTTTTTTGTTTCTGCTCCAAATTTTTTGACAATTTTTTTTATAAAATTTATGAAAAATCGTTAACTTCTATCTTTAAAAATTAATATTATATATACACACATATATATTCTATAACATTTTTTCGGGCATAATTTTCATCAGTGGTTTTCCATCGAAAAATTCTTTTACCATCAAAATATATCTTTTTTATTTTCCACACTTGTTTTGTTTTATTGAAATGTCGATTTTTCATAATTTATAAATCTTGATTCAAACACATGCTCAAACAAAAATAAAGATAAATTAAATATCTATAAATGATGTACTGGAATAACACAAATTCTAATTTGTCATAAATTCTTCGTAGTTGTAAATTTCTCAAAATTAATGAGCGTCTAGGGGAAATTAAACAAATGTAAAGAGTTTAGTACTAGTGACATCTACCGTGTTGCATTTCATTAAAAAAAGAAACCCCAATTAATATCAATGGATTATGTGAGAAATAGACCAAGAGAAGAATTAGGGTTTATTAGAGTATCTCATTCATTTTACTACGTACACAGCATAATACACAAAAGTTGACTTGAATTTCTCACATAAAATGTAATTTTTTTAAATGTTATATGCGCCTTTTTCAAATGCATTGCCGGGTTGATCGCAAAACACCACATGATGGCATGGTTAAACCCTATTTTGAATATTGCACCAAAATTAGATTGAAGCTTAAAACACGGACAAAAAATAGAGTTTAAATTGAGGATATTAGTAGGCTACTAGATTGAGGAAAATATCAACCTAGTTATTTTATTGTTTTTTTTTTCATATGGGATTTGTTAAATGTATAGAGTTGGTTGGAATAAAGTGGAGATTAGGGATAATAAAAAAGTATTTATTATCCGTGTGAGCTGCTGATTTTTTGAAAAGATTTTAGTATAGTTTACTCAACGAAATTGTTGCCTTGGATAAATGTGGCGAATGGACTGAATGGCTGAGAAACTTCATAGAGGATATTCCAAACTGGACAAAAGCTTGTGGCTGCAAAATGTATATATCGTGATAACCAATTTGTAATTGATGGAGCACAAAGTGTTATATACAATGATAAGTCTAGACATGTACGTCGACGACATAATACCATCAGACAATTTATCTTTTATGGAGTCATTAGTATTGACTATGTACGGTCCAAAGATAATATTGCGGATCCGCTAATAAAAAAATTAAATAAGGATCATGTAGATAAGATGTAAATAAGAATGTGACTAAAGCCCATGAAATAAAGTTTTGATAAGGAAATCCAACCATGATGACTGGAGATCTCAAGAACTTTGTTCAAATGGACAACTTAATTGCTGAGACGAAATGAAGTCACTGTGGGGAAAAACTCGGTCATATTCATATGATAAAGCAGTGACATCCGTACGAGGCTAAGCATTGTATTTTTAATTATAATGTGAAATCGGATCCTTGAGATTTCGGATGAGTTATGCAGGATTACTCTTTGGTGAAGAGAATCACCTATGTGAGAGAGAAGTGGGGCCGCTTCAAAAGAGAATTAATGGACCTTAATTCTCTAGAACATCTTGCAAAACTAGGCAAATGTTCATGGTCGAAATGAACATAACTACAAGACTAAGCCTGTGGTTGGAAGATATCAGTGAGATATATAATTATCGTTTATGTACAAACGGCTAACAGTTAAAGGACATCGCATACTAAGTCGTCGGTAAACATGACATATTTTCACGAGGGAAAGTTAAGTTTTTTGCCTACCTATCATATACTGGTATCGACGTAGAACATATCACCATATTGAATCGTGTCGAGTCTTTTTTTTGTCATCATGCAATTTCATTCATGTGGGAGATTGTTAGAATAAATTGTGGATTATAGATATTAGCGAGTATTTATTATCCATGTGAACTACTGATTTTTGGAAAAGATTTGAGTGGTGTCCACTTAACGGAATTGTTTAATTCTATAGCGTATTATTATTCCTTGCGAAAATGGGTATAATATTGAGTATATATGTGGCAAAATCGGTGCTACAATGTATGAAAAATCGATACTCAAAGTATACTTAAAGAAACACATTGATTATGTAAACATATTAGTTGTATGTAGAAAGTGAAATGCAAGAGTATCACATGGAGTGAGAATGAACAAATGTGTGATCTTATATAGCTATTTGTGCAAAAGGGTTTGAGTTTCCAAGGGTGACCCAATTTTGTAGAGGGGCAGTGGCTTAGGGAAGCCCAAGTCCACCACGCGTGCACGCCGCCGCCTTCCGATCGACCGTGCCAAGCTGAGCTTGGGCTTGTTTGTGGCGTTCCTTTACTTTTTATTGCACAAATCACTTCTGAAAGGTTTTATTCCACAAATGACTCTTCAGTTACTTTGGAGATTAAAACAAAGGGTGTTGTAACCGTGCAAATTTAATGATGCGATTTACATTTAAATGTTAAAACTTTATGAACGTCTGCATGGGTTAATCACTACGTACTAATGAGCTTTAATGCGTCTAAAAGTCATAATGACTGGACAATTTTGGGTGGTTCAAATGTTGTAACGATTCAGACCTTGGG
Source organism: Urtica dioica subsp. dioica (assembly GCF_054948205.1). Taxonomy (NCBI): domain Eukaryota; kingdom Viridiplantae; phylum Streptophyta; class Magnoliopsida; order Rosales; family Urticaceae; genus Urtica; species Urtica dioica. The sequence continues at coordinate 16,747,192 of NC_142767.1, forward strand.
GCTATAAATAGAAGGCTTTAGCTCCCATTCCGAACACATAAACGAATTCCTCTCTCAACTTTCCTCTCCGAAATTGCCTTGTGTTTTTTTTTTGTAGTCGGTTCTATTACAGTCTTGGTTCACCGGAGAAATTCTGTTGGTACAAAACTCTTCTCATTCCACCGTTATCTCTTGGGAGGTAAAGTGCTCGTTGTTTTCAGCACCCGTGAGAGAACAATAATACTTTAAATTGCTCTTTTGCTGCCTTGTTGTTGCTGTTTATTTATTTAATTATTTTCTGCTATAGTATTATGTTTATTTATTTTTTTCCAGCAAATTTGCCTATTTTTCCTGCGAAATAAATAATTTTGCGTAATTTAAAAAAAAAACGATAATTTTATAAAACTGATTTGTTATTGGAGTGGAAGATAATTTTTCTTCTCTTCCCTTCCAAATACTCCACATTTTCATGGGACCTTAATTTAAATAAAATAAAATCTTCTTCTTATTTCTTCTTTATTTTTCATAATTTTCAAACACAAAATATAATTCTGATTTTCTCTCTTATTTTTTTTCAATTTTCTTTTTCTCTTGTAATTTAATTTCTCTCACAAATGGATCCTCAATTCGACTAATCCAAATTTGTACGGCGATCAATTAAGCTTTAGATAAAAAAAAAATTAACTGTTTTGGTTGTACACAGATTGAGAATTATATCTGAACCATATTGGGATTGTAGAGAGAAAGAGGTGTTTGCTGGGAAAGACCTGTCCGAGAAGACATTTGTTTGGTGCAAAGGAAAAAGAGCAAACTGAAAAGAAAAGAAAAAAGAAGTTGGTAAAAGTAGACACAGAAGGTAGGAACAAACTAAGACGTCAATTCAAACACTTTTATTTCTCTCTTCTTTTTTTCCTCTTTTATTAGTTTCTTTCTCTATCAGACTGCTTTGTTTGTTGATGAAGTATGGAATAGTTTTTGGTGGAAGAGATAAAAAGAAAACAAAAGAGAGGTCCAGAAAAATTGTGAGGTTGTTTTCCTCGTCATTAAAAGACTCTCTCTCTCTCTACCTTTTCATTCTGAAAATGACTGTGGCTTGTGAAAACTCACCGGCCCGGGCCACCGAGTCATTGACTCGGAACTCATTACAACTCGCACGCACTACAGCTTTCCTCTACAGAGAAATAATCATTATTCGATTGTCACTTTGTACGTATTATTGCAATGTTTTCTTTTCACTAAAAGAACTATTTTTTTCGTGATGTTGACATCTAATCAGGTAAATAATTAGCCTTTTTTTTTATTTGGTAACATATATTTGACATGAGTCCCAGCAATATGAGATGTGATATAAGTTTGATAAATTACCAAAAAAGAATAAATAACTTTGTAAAAACAAATCCATGCTAAATATTAATATTATAAAACAAGTTCCAGTCCTTGCATGTCAACTATGTAAATAATGTTGTTCATCAACATGGTGGTATATATTGTAAATGTTGAAGATATGCTAATCGCTCTTAAATATTCTTGTTTCTCACTGTTGAAGGTTCAAAGCAGATTACCTAAATCTTTTTAGAAGGCATTTATTCATGGCTCCTTTTCAGTCAAAGGGCATATTTTTTTGTTGACAATAATCTTTATCTCTGTAGAACTTTCTACAAAATCGATCTTGAACGTGTTAGAATATAGTCAAGATTTGATTTAAAGATACTTAGTATTTACTTGATTCATTTGTAACATAAGCCCCTACTTCCAAATCCAGTAAGATTAAAGAAACAAATAATTAGTAGATTCGCCATATTTATACTTTTAAATTGATATATAGTCAATTTTTAGTAAATATTTGTTAAATAACCACAAATGATTACGTGACAACAGGTGGATGATTTACGGTTCTCATGATTGTCCTTTTAATTTCGTAAATAATTTTTAATAAATATTTGATAAATATTATCTTATGACTATTTACTAAATATTTATCCAAAATTGACTAAATAGCAAACCATACATATAAATATATATATATATATATATATATATATATATATGACTATAAATCTACTAACCTGTATTCCTGTATATAATATTAGTTAGTATCCTAATATAATTGTCTAGAAACCTCAAGGTATCGGCCACAAAACAGTCTCCACAATTATTATTATTATTATTATTTATTTAAATATAGCCTTTTGTTAGTTTTTTTGAAACAGTTAGTTATTCTTAATTATGTCGTGTGTGTTTTTTTATTTTTAAGATTTAATATTTTTTTCAATGATTTTGAAGTTATAATTTTTTCCTTTTGCGCAATGAAGCATCTTAAATTTAAGTTACTACAAAATAGTCATGATTTAGATGAGATGACAAATATGTTCTTATTAAATTTTGAACATAAGAAATATTGAGTATAGTGAGCTAGAACAGTAGGATCGCTGAGCTGTACTAGCGAACGTCTAGGATTGCGCAAGAGTGTGTTAGTTAGAGTCAGTTATAAGCCAACGGCTGAGATTGAGTTGTACATGTAATATATATATGCTAATGATAATCAAGTGAAACGGTACGTTTCATTCACAACAAACAATTCGCTTGAGCTCTTCTTCTCTCTCTAAATCTCTCTCTATCTCTCTCTATCGATTCTCTCTTGGTATCAGAGCTTAGTTTTCAAATTCTCGATCTAAAAATGGCGAATCTCTCATCGTCCTCAAGCCAGTACTCTGCTCAAGCGCAAATGTATCAAAATGTCTCACTTCATCTCAATTCCCTAAGTCTCAAACTGGATCGCTCAAATTTTCAGTTTTGGAGCACTCAAGTCCTGTCCACAGCAAGAGCTCACGGACTAGATGGATTTCTGACTGGATCGATCTCTTGTCCAACCCAATTCGTCGAATCGGTAGGCGAAAATGGCGCTGTGACTCAATCACCGAATCCAGAATTCATTCTCTGGATAAGACACGATCAGCTTCTTCTCAGCTGGCTCCTCTCATCAATCTCGGAGTCAATGCTAGGTCACGTCAATCGGTGTCAGAATTCGGCAGATCTCTGGTCAACTCTCAATGCCTCGTTCAGAACGAACTCGAAGGCAAGAATTCTTCAACTCAGGTTTTCTCTACAAACCTTGAAGAAAGGAAATTCCTCAATTGATGAGTACATAGTCAAGATGAGGAACATAGCCGACAATCTCATCTCGATCGGCACAATCATCTCTGATGATGAACTGGTGTTGTATATACTTGGAGGCCTTGGTCCTGAATACGAATCTGTCGTAGTCAATTTGACAAACAGATCAGAGGCACTCAATCTCCAAGAAGTCCAGTTCGCGCTTAAGTCTCAAGAACTCCGCATCGAAGCGCAGAATTAAGTTCTCTTTGCTGATGCTGTTAACTCACCAATGGCGCATGCTGCGTTCAGAGGACGAGGCTCCAACAATAATGGCGGTCGCAGAGGACGAGGTCGTGGAGGACGCAATGGCGCAGGTCGTGGAAATCGCCCTACCTGTCAACTGTGCGGTCGCGTAGGTCACACAGTGATCAAGTGCTTCCACCGGTTTGATCCAGGGTTTCAAGCACCGGAATCCAATGGAAGTCAAGGCAATAACTCCAACAACAACTTCAACTCAAGCGGCAACCACAGCAATGGCCAGTCACAGGCGTACACAGCAACAAGTGAAGAACAAGCCTCCGGTCAAGAGTGGTACCTGGACAGTGGAGCGACGAACCACGTCACCGCCGACCTCAACAACCTCTCAATCCAGTCCAACTACAGAGGAAAGGACAAGCTTGTTGTAGGTAATGGATCTTCTCTCCCAATCTTACATATTGGTGATACTAAAGTGAAAAGCAATTCTGGTAATCTTCTGCTCAAAAACATTCTTCATGTTCCGTCTATAACAAAAAATCTTCTGTCAATCTCTCAATTCACTCGTGATAACAATGTTCTAATTGAATTTTATCACAATGAATGTCTTGTAAAGGACAAAGCTACAATGAGGGTGCTGCTAGTGGCAGCGCTTAAAGATGAACTGTACCAGTTTGATCTCACCAAGCTAGCGCCGTCACATCACTCATTGAAAGCAAACTTCAAGTCTTTTGTAAATCATCTTGATGGTTCAGTGTTTTCTGCAGTACTTCAAATTGTTGCACTAATAAACCTGTTGAGTCTGTTGAGTCTGTCAAGTCCAGGTCTGTGCATCAATGTAACTCTAAGAATGTCCTTGTCTGTGATACCATATCAAACAACTCAAAAACTGATGACATTGGTATCTGGCATCAAAGACTTGGACATCCTTCCAAAGATGTACTTACCAGAGTTTTGAAATCAATAAAGTGCACTTTAAATGTCAATGATCTGAATTTTTGTGCTGCTTGTCCATTGGGAAAAATCCATCAGTTTCACTACCCACCCACTGATACAAAAACCACCAAGCCTTTTCAGATTGTTCACTCTGACATTTGGGGTCCATCACCAACTGAATCTAGTGATGGATATAGATACTATATACACTTTGTAGATGACTTCAGTAGATATACTTGGATCTATCCTCTCAGACTCAAATCAGAAACAAAAACCATATTTCTCAGATTCCTAGCCTACATAGAAAGACAGTTTAACACAAAACTTCAATGCCTTCAGACTGATTGGGGAGGTGAATATAGACCACTCCTACCCATCCTAAACTCCCTAGGAATCAAATTCGGACACCCATGCCCACACACACATCAACAAAATGGAAAGTCAGAAAGGAAACATCAACATATCTCTGAGATGGGATTAACTTTTTTAGCTCAGTCAAAGTTACCTTTCTGTTTTTGGTGGGACTCCTTTGTCTCTGCAGTATACACAATAAACAGACTCCCATCCAAAACTCTTGACCAAAAGTCACCATTTGAGCTATTATACCACAAACATCCTGACTATAAATTTTTCAAAGTCTTTGGGTGCTCATGTTTCCCTTTCCTAAGACCATACAATGCACACAAGTTCAGTTTCAAAACAGATGAATGCACTTTTTTGGGTTACAGTCCGAGTCATAAGGGGTATAGGTGTCTACACAAGTCAGGAAGAGTGTACATTTCAAGGTCTGTTCTGTTTAATGAGTCCCACTTCCCTTATTCTGTGTCACCAACAACATCTGCTACACATCAACTGTCCAACACTTCAATTCTTGGTCCACACATCAGAACTGTTCCAGTCACAGTTCATCCCATACCCAGCCCTCCCTCATCACCATCATCCAGCCATGAAACCACAAATTCCTCAGCCGTCCCCACGTCTCACCTTAAGTGCTTTCTCCGACGCTGACTACACTAGTGATACCGATGATCGGCGTTCTACGACAGGCATGCGTGTATTCCTGGGTGAAAGCTTGATTTCCTGGGCTTCTAAGAAGCAGGACGTTGTGTCATGAAGCAGCACTGAGTCAGAGTATCGTGCCTTAGGGTCCACGGCAGCTGAACTCATCTGGCTCAAATCGCTATTCCCCGAGCTAGGTGTCCAACTTGACCCTCAGCCACCAGTCATTTGGTGTGACAACCTTGGTGCTGCCTCTCTAGCCGCCAAACCTGTGTTTCACGCGCGAACAAAGCACATCGAGGTTGATGCTCACTTTGTCCGGGAAAAAGTCATTGCCAAGCAACTCGAAGTTCGCTATGTACCTACTGAAGATCAAGTCGCTGATGCGTTTACCAAGCCACTTACTGTCCCTCGCTTTGTAAAACTCTTCTCCAAGCTCAACCTCGCAAGACCGGTTTGAGCTTGGGGGCGGGGGGGGGGGGGGTGTATTGAGTATAGTGAGCTAGAACAGTAGGATCGCTAAGCTGTACTAGCGAACGTCTAGGATTGCGCAAGAGTGTGTTAGTTAGAGTCAGTTATAAGCCAACGGCTGAGATTGAGTTGTACATGTAATATATATATGCTAATGATAATAAAGTGAAACGGTACGTTTCATTCACAACAAACAATTCGCTTGAGCTCTTCTTCTCTCTCTAAATCTCTCTCTATCTCTCTCTATCGATTCTCTCTAGAAAGGTAATTTAAGATAATAATGATAAATATGACAATTAAGAGGGATTATTCCAAAAATATGATTATTCAGTAGTGTTTTTCCCATTAACTAATAAAAAAAACCTTTTATTCCAAAAGTATGAGAACAATAATCAAACTGTTTAATATGACAACAAATGCCTTAATACTTTATAAGAACTCAACTTTAGATATATTATGGTTCTAATGACCATATGATTGGGTCATATTATTTTAAAGGATCTTAATTATTTAATTTAAATCCAACTATCTAGTTAAAAGTTTACTTGTTAAACTTTTATAATTATATTGTTTGGTTTATAATCCTGTTTCAGATATTTAAATAAATTGGACTTTTTGAGACCATAAAAATATAGACCGGATCAAATCAAATAAGAGCCGTACTATTTTTTTTTTTTTTTTAGCAAATTTCTATCAAAGAAGTATTCGGTATAATAAAAGACTAGTCAATATTACACTAACTATGGTCACGTAACTACCAATGATCACTCTAAAGACCCACGAACGGTTTCAGAGCGATTATCTCACATCGTATGACCAGTTATTAAATGACTACCCGAAACGTAAGAACTGATCAATCCACGTCCATACACAATCCCCTTTTATAAAAAGCGCAAGACAACAACTGAAAAATGGTACACACTCATTTTTTGCAGAATACTACCACGATTCATAAATACTTATTGTGTTGAGATTTGTCTAATATAAGAGCAATCATGTCTTCACAATTATTATATGGGAAAATAACACATTTATACCCTGTGTTTTAGTGAAATGTCGACTTTAACCTTTGGTTTTCAAAAATGTCGAGATCATACCTTCTGTTTAATCAAAATGATGAAATTATACACTGAAATGGATAATAGTGTCACAAATCTCCCTTTCATTGATATTCACTCTTATATAAGAAAAATAGAATCAAATCCAAAACAGTATCCTAACTTTCAAATTTCCAATTTTGAAATAAAAATAGCCTTAAATTGAAATTAAGTAATAAAATTCATATCTCTCAAGAGATGACTTCATTCTTTATTCGAATTGCAACTCTGAATCATGGGTTCTCTGTTCGAATCTGTAATTTTGATGACTATCAACTGTCGATTTTTATCATTTTGCCTCTTTTTGCGTTCTTCACGATTAAAAGATTGTTTTTTTTGTAGTTTTTAAATAAATCACATATATGACGCGAATGAATAAAGATAATTGGTGTTTACATATAAATATTATAGTCAACGTCAATAAAAAGTCAATAAAAAGCCCATTTGTGGCACTGTTGTCTATTTCAGGGTATAATTTCGTCATTTTAGTTAAACAGATGGTATGATCTCGACATTTTTGAAAATCAAAGGTTAAACTCGATATTTCACTAAAACACAAGGTATATATGTGTCATTTTCCCTTATTATATAGACCGAATATGTTCGGTATATTTTTGTGATTGTCGAGACAATTATTGTATCTATTTCTTGACATAAACAAATATATACAAATTATAAAGAAAAAAAAGTTTCAGGCTCGAAAAATAAATTTTGAGCTGAAGAACAATGAAAATTGATGAAAGTAAGGGGCCGTTTGGTTTAGTTTTCTAAACTCGTTTTCTGTTTTTAAATTCTATTTTCTGATTCTAATTTTTAAATTTAAAAAACAGATTTAGAATTACGTTTCAGAATATTTTAAATGTTGTTTGGTTATGTTTTCCATTCAATTGTATAGAGATAAAATAGAAAACAACTTTTCATTGTTTTCTGTTTTCTAAACAAATTTCAAAGAAAACAGAAACATGATTCTAAATCTGTTTTCTAAATTCATAACCAAACAGTTTTTCTAAAACTGTTTTCTAGAATTTAGAATCAGAAAACAGAAAACGGGAACAGAAAACATAACCAAACGGGAATAAAAAACATAACCAAACTGTTTTTCTAAGGGGCCGTTTGGTTTAGTTTTCTAAACTCGTTTTCTGTTTTTAAATTCTGTTTTCTGATTCTAATTTTTAAATTTAAAAAACAGATTTAGAATTACGTTTCAGAATATTTTAAATGTTGTTTGGTTATGTTTTCCATTCAATTGTATAGAGATAAAATAGAAAACAACTTTTCATTGTTTTCTGTTTTCTAAACAAATTTCAAAGAAAACAGAAACATGATTCTAAATCTGTTTTCTAAATTCATAACCAAACAGTTTTTCTAAAACTGTTTCCTAGAATTTAGAATAAGAAAACAGAAAACGGAAACAGAAAACATAACCAAACGACCCCTAAGTTTTTGGGTCAACTCTCATTATTTGTGATTTCCGCACATATTAGCTCGTGGAATGACATAATAGAAAATATCAAATCACACGTAACAATTGTTGCAGACAAAGCATCTATCAAAATCTGTAACACTTAAGTGGCCCAGAATTATTATAACGTATTTAATGACATTAGAATTTTATTGTCCATTAGATACAAACGATTAAAAAAAACAAATTGTTCATGTACAAAATTTGTTTTAAAAAAATGTAAGAAATTGATGTTTAATCCTGTTTTCGAGCTACATATGATTAGTGTGCACGATCAATCCGGTTTAAACTGGTCAAAAAACCAAATCGAACCAATTAAACGATTTTCAACAAATTAGATCGGATCGGATCAAATAAAAAAAAACGGACTGGACCAAACTGCTTAAACTGATCCGGTCCGGTTTAAACCATTTCAGATCGTTTAGATTGTTAGACTGTTTTAAATCAGATCGTTTTTATATAATTTATTTTTTATTTATATTTTTCTTAAATAATAACTGATCCGGTTCACTTTTAAATCGTTTTAGACTAGATCGTACCAGACTGTTTTAGATATTTTTTTTAATACTAATCTGTCTGATTCGTTTTAAACCGCGGTTTAAAAGTGATCCGGACAAATTAGTATTAAAAAAAAAATATCGAACCAACGATGTAAAAACCAATAATTCGATCTTTTACCGATTTTTTTTGGTCGACTTATGAATCAGTATTAATCCATCAATGATATGATTATGACTCAGGAGAAGTTTTTGCTTTGTTTTTAGCTATACATCCTATGTATTCGTAATTATAAATATGTGCCAGAAATTCAGGGTACGAAGTACGAACATCCATGCATTGAGTTCAGACAACTAATATTTTTACTACATAACTACACGGCTACACCACCTAAATCTCGTCCTCTCCTATAAATCTATAAATTATAGGCCAGTCTATTAAATAGAAAGTGTAAATACGTTAAAGATTCGACGTGTTAAACAAATATTGGATACCGTATATCCCATTAAACTGACACAGAAGGCAGGGAATCTTAGAAAAATACCCTTGAGAGTTTGGGCTCATATACTTTTATAATATATCCCTCGCTCGATAGTTTAAAATCATTACTTTTCGTCTAATTTTATTTATTTATCTATAATTTTGGTCTTTCTAGTTCTATCTATCCACCAAGCTTTTTTTTTCTTCTTTTATTAGTTTTATTTTCATTTTTGTTTTGAATTTTTGTAGATGATTATTAATTTTCCCTTATTTTAAGAGTCACGTGACAAGCTAAGCTTAACTCTGGCAGGAAAATAGATAGAATGACTTAAAATTATAATTAAAAAAATCAGAATTAAAGAACAAGAATAAGGAATTTACTTTAAACATCAAATTGACAATTGTAGTAGATGCCATATAATAGAGGATACAAATGTCATTAACTCATAAACTATCTATTGCCAGTTAAGACCATCTCCACCCGTACGCTAAAGGGTGGAGATAGCGTCCAAAACTGCTTCAACCGAGCAGTATATCTCACGCCATTATGGCGTGGGATATTATATAGGGTTGGTGTCACGCCAAGTATGATGTGACACTATTCCCTACACCAAAATATTTTTTTAGTCCCTATAAAATTTATAATTTATATATTTGTATTGATTTATAAAATTATATCATATTTATCCTTAAATTATTCATTAAATTTATTTTCAAATACAACATTAACATTTGAACTTTGGGAAAAACTAAAACGACATTAATTTTATAAGAGAAATAAAATAATATTACAACGACATCGAAATGTAAAAAAAAAAAACATTAAAAAAAATTAAGTTTACTTTGTGTTAATTTGTATTTTGAATACTTTTATGGAGTAATACTTGATTATTAAATAATAAATAAGTGGTATAATTGAAAGATATTAAATAAATATAAGGGTATAGAAATAAATAAGAGAAATTTGAATATAAAATTAATATTTCAATTTGGTGTAAAAAATATAGTTCGGTTGGAGATGAGATAGTGTTTGATGTGACATGTACTCTACGAAATAATACAAAATAGTGTAAAATAATCAAGCATATAGGGAACAAAAAAGAATAACTTTAGCCTTCAAAACTTATTTGTGTGGTTAACATACATCCGCTTCATTATTTTTTAGAATCCTTTGAGAATTTGTTGTTCAATACTAATCCAAAACAATAATTTTATTTTTTTACACATCCATAAGAAAGAAAAAAATATCCTCATAAATTTGTATGGCGGACAAATATCATAAATGAAGTATAAGAAAAATAGTGTTTTTTTTTTTTTTTTTTTTTTTTTTTTTTTTTTTCACGTTGAAGATCCACTCAACTTCTCGATAAAACCTACAAATTATTTTTTTTTTTATTTTTTTATTTTTTATAATATAATCTACATAGAAATTCCATGATTAACTATAATCGAAATTTTTTATGAAGTATTTTTAATTTTGGAATTAATTGTTACATAATCATACTTTTAATTCACCCAATTTATACTTTCATTAAAAATTTGACAATTTATTTAAAAAAACCTATAACTTCAAAAAAAAAAAAAACCGTATATTTAAAAAAATGATTGAAACCGAGTAGTTACATAAATTTAACTATTTCACCAATTTTAAACAATTATTTTACAAATCTATTAATTTCAATTTACCGTTCAGCTACAACACTCTTATTTCACCGAAACGAATAAAACTGCAGAGCAATAATTCTTTCTAACTTTCACTTCAATTTTTTTTTTTTTATGACATCCGAATAAATTTAATTTACGCACCTACTATTTGCAGGGTTTCCTCACTTGTATAAGTTTGTTTGTTGCAGTTTCAGAGGAGGTGGAATATTGAAACATCTCCCACACCAGACCACCACAAAAAAAAAAAAAAAAAACATTATAAACAGAATCTATATATATATATATATACTTCTCACCACCACAACACCAACACCAACACCGTCTCAGCCAGTTGTTTGTGTTCTCGTGGGCCCCGCAAGCCCAAAATTACCACTTAGACCCTACCTCACATCACCATTCCACCACCACCACCACCACCATCACCAACAACAACAAACAACGACACTACTAAACATTCTACATTCATTCCGTCAAAATTAATAAATAAATATCCCAATCCCCCCTCTCCTCACTCTCTCTACTACAACACAAAAAAAAAAACAAATAATTTAAATTAAATTTATCGAATGCCGACGCCGGTGAGCGCGGCGCGGCAATGCCTGACGACGGAGGCGGCAGAGGCGCTGGACGAGGCGGTGGCGGTGGCGAGACGCCGCGGCCACGCCCAGACCACCTCTCTCCACGCCGTCTCCGCCCTCCTCGCGTCCACGTCATCCGCCACGTCATCGTCTCTCCGCGAGGCCTGCGCCCGGGCCCGCAGCTCGGCCTACTCCCCGCGCCTCCAGCTCAAAGCCCTCGACCTCTCCCTCGCCGTCTCCCTCGACCGCCTCTCCTCCGCCGCCGCCACGTCATCGTCGCCGGCGGACCCGCCGGTCTCGAACTCCCTGATGGCCGCCATAAAGCGCTCGCAGGCCAACCAGCGGAGGCAGCCCGAGAATTACCATCTGTACCACCACCACCACGGCCATAACCAGTCTGCTGCGATGGCTTGCGTTCGGGTCGAGCTTCAGCACCTGACTCTCTCCATCCTCGACGACCCGGTCGTGAGCCGGGTCTTCGGGGAGGCGGGGTTTCGGAGCTCCGATATCAAGATGGCCATTCTTCGTCCTTTCTCTCAGCTCCTTCGGTACCGCGGCCCGCCTGTTTTCCTCTGCAACCTCCGGCCCGACGGTCCGACGACGATCGGGGGAGGCTCCTCCCACGGGAACGCCGATCGGATCGGGGAGATTCTCGGGAGGATCAAAGGGAGGAACCCCATCCTCGTCGGCGCGTGCGCTAACGACGCGCTCCGGAGCTTCGTCGACTCTGTCGCCAAGCGCGGCGGCGGCGGCGATGCTGTTTTGCCGCCCGGGCTCGCTGGCCTGAGCGTGGTCTCGGTCGACAGTCGGAGGTTTCTCGGGGAGATCGGTGGGGTGATTGAGCGGTGCTCCGGGGCGGGAATCGTGCTGAGCTTTGGGGATTTGGGGGAGTTTTTCTCCGGCGATGGGGCGGGTGAGGCCGTTGGGGAGGTGACTAGGGTTTTGGAGGTTTATGGCGGGAAGGTTTGGGTGATTGGAGCGACGGTGAGTTACGAGAGCTACTTGAAGTTCTTGAGCGACTTTCCGTCGGTGGAGAAGGATTGGGATCTGCAACTTCTTCCGATCACGTCGCTGAGATCTTCCTCGTCTTCCGTGGCGGAATCGTATCCGAGGTCAAGGTGTGATATAATTAAAAGCCTTTCTCTTTTATTTACGTATAAATTCTGCTTCTGTATTTGCATGTCTTGATTGTGTTCTTATTAATTTATGATTTTAGTGTTTTTTTTTAAGTGTTGCAGCGCGAAGAGTGTTTTGTTTGCTTCTGATTATTTAAATTTCGTTTTCCTGATTTTTTTTTTTTTTTTTTTTTTTGGCTTCTGCCGTTCCAAAAGTGATTTTCTTTGTTTTGTTTTGTTTTTTTCGCTATGATTTTATTTCAATATTTTAAGAGATCTAGTGTATTGTGTTTGTGTTGAGCTAGAGTATTTGACTTAAATTTTTTTAATGTCTATTAAACTAATCTGGATTGGATTCTGGACATGTGATAATTAGTAGTACTTTATGAATAATGGATCATTAATTACCATAGCCACGTTTTACACAAATACCGATTTCCCCTTTTTTATTTTATTTTTTCTAATCCTATCCTATCATCATATGATTTTGTCGGCACAAAGAGAGAGGAAAAGTGAAATTGGAAATTTGATTCTGTTTCCTGTGATTGTAAAATAAAAAAAAATGACAGCTTAATGGAGTCGTTTGTTCCGTTCGGCGGGTTCTTCTCAGCCCCGTCCGATCTCAAGCTCCCCCTGAACGGTCCGATCCAGTGCCACCTGTCACGCCATCTCCAAGAAGCCTCCGCCGAGAAGTTCCCGCCAAACCTCCCATCTTGGCTCCAAACCCAAACCACACCAAATAAACCACTGAAGGTGCGTGTTCTCACTCGCTTTTACGTAAATTACAATACAGTCCCTCCCTGTGTGTGTGTGAAATAAAAACCACTCTGTGTCTCTTCAGTGCAGACCGTCGTGGGGTTTCGCTCGTCCTCCGACGCCGTCAGCGTCGATCTGAACTCGTCGATCCCCAACGGCGAGGATTCCGATCACTCGAGCTGCGCTTCCGTCACCACCGATCTCGGCCTAGGCCCGATCGTCGTCGCCGACGCCAAGGAGATCTTCCGAGCCCTGGTCGAGAGCGCCACGTGGCAGAGCGACGCCGCGCGCCGCGTCGGCGAGGCGATCGTCCGCCGCCGGGGCCGATCCGGAGCGAGCCGGAGAGGAGACACGTGGCTCTGCTTCGCCGGATCCGATCGCCGCGGCATGAGGAGGATCGCGCTCGCCCTCGCCGAGGTTCTCTACGGAAAGCGGGAGAGCTCGATCTGCGTGGATCTGAGCTCCCGAAACGGGACGGCGATCCGATCGGAGTCCGGCGAGTTGTTCAGAGGCAAGAACGTGGTCGACTACATCTCCGGCGAGATCGGGAAGAGACCGCTGACCGTGGCTTTCCTCGAGAACGTGGACGAGTCGGACGTGCTTGTTCGCCGGAGCTTGGCTCGAGCGGTCTCGACCGGAAAGCTCTCGGACTCTCACGGAAGAGAAGTCAGCACGAGCAACACCACATTCGTCGTGACAACAGCCACGTCATCATCATCGCCCGATCTCGGTACGATTCCCGGTAAAGACTCGCTGGTATTCTACACCGAGGAACGAGTCTCAAAGGCGGCGAAGAATCGCCCGATGAGGATCGCGATCGAGTCTCCAAAGGCCTCGAAGAATCCGATCATGTTGAACAAGAGAAAGTCGGTTTCGCTCTCGGAGACAACCACAATCAGGCCACGGGCTCACAAGAAGCACCTCGATCTAAACCTTCCGGCGGAATCCGAGGAGGAAGAAGAAGAAGAAGAAGAAGAAAAAGAGAGCCACGAGTCTTGGTTCCGAGACTTTCGTGAAAAGCTCGACGAGACGGTTGTTTTCAAGCCCGTGGACTTGGACTCAGTGGCCGATAAGATCTCGGGGCTCATCGCGGGTTGCTTCGAGGGAAGCTTCGGGCCGGGGACGGGGTCGTTGGAGATCGAGCCCGGAGCCATGGAGCGGATGATCGCCGCTGCCTACTTTTCCGACGAGCACAGAGTCGTTGAGGATTGGGTTGAGAGGGTTCTGAGAAAAGCGTTCGAAGAGGCTCGAGAAAAGCATAGCGAGAGCTTGAATCCTCGTTCCGTTGTGAAACTCGTTGCTTGTTGTGAGGGTCTAATAAGTTCGGAGGATCAACCACGGACTTGTTACCTTCCACCTAGAATCATACTATAAGCAAACAAAAAAAAAATACAGAATCTAAGTTAATTTTCAATACTATTATTTGTGCTTAATAGTGAAATCTAGAAGTAATTTAGCTCTAGCCACTCTCAGCTTTAATTAGCCTGTAATTCTGTGAGGGTTTTTTGTGTGTGTTATGTTATGTACTTTTTTTTTTTCCTTGTTCTGTGCATTGATTTGTAAGCCTTGTGTAGCCTCAGTCAGTGTGATATTTATCCTTGTATTTATCAATAATAAGCTTGAAGGTGTTGCAATGTAGTTTGTTTTTGTTAAATCCGGTCTCTATCTTTCTTATTCATTATATAGGGTATATAGTGAAATTTCGTCAATGAATACTATCCACCGAGAATTATTTTGAATTACTACATATAATATATGCACATCATGAAATTTAGATTTTGGATCAGTGTTGGTCAGTGAGAAATTGATGTTATGCTAGTAAAACTTACCTGCACATGAACAAGTACATATTTATGGCATACCCGAAATAATAAAAGAAAGGTTCTTATTAACAATGGTGGACCTAGATCGCATCAGGTAGTTGTATCTTAAGTTTAACTCATTAAAATTGTTAGATATTGAGCATCATGAATCTTTTAATTTTAGCATCTAAGTCGTCCAAAAATTTCAGATGATACTTCAGTGAAAAAAAAGTATTTCAAATTTATATTCGATTCAAAGTATCATGTTAAGCATGTTGTCCTAATAGAATCATATCCAAGCCGAGAATATGCAATACACGCATTCACAAAAGGAAAATAATATATAAGAGAACGAAAAGACGATGAAGTTTGGTCGAAGAATGAGCCAAACCCGAGACGAAGCGAGAGGCAAGCCCAAAATCGCTTAGATGAAAGGAAAAATAAGTAAGTTTTAAAGTTTAAATAGAGTAAAAAAGGTAAAATTATTTTTAAAGAGCGCTTTCCCGTTAATGTCCAAAAAAATGTACCTTTTATTCTTGTTACTAAATGATTAATTTGTTAAAATAAAACTTAAGATCAAGAGCTAAATCTCTATTGCACGGTAAACTCACTACACACTCGGACTTCGAATATGAGGAGATAATGAGTGTTGAGTAATATTTTATGTTTGTTATGCACAAACAATATGCTATACAACAAAATACCTTGTTCGAATGATCAAAAACCCCAAAGGCCGAGTAGATGAATGCTCGAGGAACATATATTTGAGAGGAACGATCAATGTATAAATAGAGGACAAAATCCATTGAGTTGAACGTGAAAATGAGGAGAAGTTATTTTGATCATGAGACAAGTCAAATAAGAAAGAGAATTAAAAAAACAAACGTCTTAAAAAAATTGATTAAGAACACGTATTACTAAAAAAGCTGATAATTATGTGGACTAGATCTGAACTAAGATAAACATTGATTATGAAAGGAAACTTAGACGGAAAAATGGAGGCTCAAAAACAAAATTTCAAACTCACCAAGAATCTTCACTAACATTTAGGACCCTCCACTCAAATATTTGTCTTTTCTCTTTTTAGTTTATTCGTTTATTATTAGGGATGATCTATCATTGAATTTCACTGTAATCGACATATTTATGCTCGAAAGTTGGGTTCCTTAGGGATAACTGCTATACCATATTTATTTTTCAACAATGTATATAAAAAAAAAAATCTAAACTCAGCTAAATAACTTAGTTCGTACACGATGCTTGCAAGAGAATAATTTCTTTTGCCGTAACTAATGAATCTTTTCTTTTCTACCGGACTTATAGAAGATCTCTCTATCTCTTTCTATCAACTTATATATATGTATATATATAAGTTGACGTAAGAGTGCACCTCAAGATCTTTCAAAAGAGAGAAAAGATTTAAATTTATACTAATGGGCCTCAAACTTTCGTCACGAGATCAATTAAACTTAGAAGGAAATAAATGACTGAATAACTAAAAAATTACGAATAATGGCACTGGATCCATTATATTGAATACGGTTAAATAGAATACAACAAAGAAAATGAAATAAATCAACAAAGAACACGATAACTGAGAAGATGCAAGACAGAGAGCTTGGAAAGTAGATCAAGAATGCACGTAAGGGAAAAAAAGGTCCCCCTGATTGAAGCTTCTATTTGTAGGACTTGAAGGTGGTTGTCAAACTCCGGTCGGGAACACGTTAGATTTGAACGGATCTCCTACTCTCGTCGTGTGCTACATATGTTGCTTGATCCGATCTGGTGTAAGAAGGGAGATTGAGAAGAAAACGATTGAATGGTCTTTGAGAATTCAAGGGTACGTTGAAGAAGTATTTTCTTGGTGGCCGGGCCAAGCTAAGCCAAAATAAACTTAACTCGCCATGTTCTTCATGACAGGTTAGGCATAAATGGCTTAGCTCATCATGTCTCATGCAACGGGCTACGCCAGAAATGCTTTAGCTCGTTGAATTACTCATGACAGACTAAGCTCATCAACTTACTCGTGACTGGCGAAGCCAAAAATAAGTTAGCACCTCATTTTGTTCGTGACAGAGTAAGCTTATTAATGGATGGGTCTTAAGAGTTCTTGATAAAGGACGAAGTCCAACGCTAACCATAAATATATAAACATCATGTCACAATGCTTCCATCTCTCCCTCTAATTATATTATATCATATATATAAAGTAGAGTAATCCCCTCTACTCACAAAAACACGATTCAATAAACAGTTTTTTTTTCCAGAATTTTTTTTAAAGAAAAAAAATAAGAGATTGGACTCTAAACACAAGTAGAGTTCATTTGTACCGAATTCTTTTTTATTAGAAAGATAGGAATGTCTCCAAAAAACATTAAATGCATGTTTTTACAAACTTAAATATTTTTGGACATGTCTATATATCTCTTCCTCTAAACTAAAATATATTAATTATTCCGCAGCAACGCGCGAGGTATACTGCTTGTATTTATATATAATCGTATATAATCAATTTATAATAAATACTAGTTCTAGAATTATATATATAAATAAACTCCAAGTACATGCAATTTTATCTCAATTTTCCGAGAATATAAAAGTTAAAGCCCAGGCCATCTCAGCCAGCCCAGCCCAAATATATAAATTTAGGACATAACAATATAGGGCTTTTTGTGTCATTGACGTAGGCAACACAATTCATCGGATCTGTGAAAGCTTCTCTTCCATTTTCTCTCTCTCTCTCTCTCTAAACAACTCACAGCCCATCAATCTCGCACATCAATGGCGATCTGTTCCTGCTTCAACCAGTAGCCAATTTGCTCCCTTAATCTCTTCTATCTTTCTCCTCTCTCTCTCTCTCATCACTGCATTAGTCGTTCAAACGCCTCCAACAATGGCGACTTCAGGTTCTTCTCCGAGACCTCGCTCAGTCGAAGATATCTTCAAGGACTTCACCGCTCGTCGCACTGGTCTCCTTCGCGCTCTCACCTTTGGTGATCTCTCTTTCTCTCTCTCTCTCTCTCTGTACATATATACATGTATACGTTTATTTACAATTAGTTACGTTTATCGATATGGTTGACCTGAGTTTTAATTTTCCTTTGGTCTTTCTCAGACGTGGATGAATTCTATGCTCGCTGCGATCCAGGTTTATTTTAGTCCTTTCTCTATCTCGACAATTTCAATTCGTAGTTTGGATTCGATGGGATGTGAATGAAGAAAAGGAAAATCTCGATTTTCATCGTTTTCCTGTTTGGGTGCTTCTAGGTTTGGTCAACGTCGTCGATGCGGAAAAAAAGGCGCGTTAGACTTTCTTCAGGTTTTGATGCGAGTTTTTTTTTTTTTTTTTTTTTGCCGTTCAGAGAAAGAGAATCTTTGTTTCTATGGACACTCTGATGAGACGTGGGAAGTGGGATTGCCGGCGGAGGAAGTTCCGCCGGAGCTCCCGGAGCCGGCCTTGGGCATCAACTTTGCTAGAGATGGCATGAAGCGCAAAGACTGGATTTCTCTCGTGGCAGTGCACACAGATTCGTGGCTGCTTTCTGTTGCTTTCTATTTCGGCGCTCGGCTCAACCGTAATGAGAGGTTTGTGCTTCTTCTTTCCCTTTACCCGTATTTAGGGTTAGTCTGCGTGTTTTCTTCGATCGACTTGTGGTTTGTTCGAGTAATTGGTTAATGGTTGCATGTTTGAAAGGAAAAAAAATAAAGATACTTAGACTTGGAATTTTTTTCGCTATTTAATTGAACTTTGTGGATTGTTTCTTGATTTCTGGATGGAATGTGAATTGAAAAGTAAAATAGTTGCATCACTTAGGAAGTGACTGGAGATTTCGTAGGCCCTGTATTTTCTAGGATTATTACCGGTGTGAATCATTTTTGCACGGCCATGAGGAGTTCTGAGTTTCCAATGCCACAGGCATTGTGTTTGTGATTCTTAAGGAGATTGGAAATATTGAGATTCCATGTAATATATAGTGGGTCCTAGAGAATGTTTTAGTTGGTTGGTTAGAAAAGACAAAATATAGTCACAGAGACCACAGTATGATATTTGCTTTATTAGAACTTGCACTGTACTTTGGTTGTTATCATGGTCTTTCACTTTCGGTCATTTTTTTTTTTTACTATAATATGATTATTTTATTTTTAACTGTATGAGATAAAAAATTATGACACATTATTCCGTCTTAAGATTTAAGATAAAAAATAAAAAGAAAAAAATTCATGATCCAAGCTCTATCAGGAAAGTTTATCGTTCTTTTTACTGTTAACTGTGCTTTGTCCTTGAAATCCTGAAGTGCTTTCTTTTTCCCGCTATTTCTTAAATGGATTGTTCTTACAGAAACGACGATGTTATTTTCGTTTTATGGATCTTAACTCGTTTTCTTTTGCTGTTTTGTTACAACAGAAAGCGTCTATTTAGCTTGATAAATGATCAGCCGACTCTATTTGAAGTCGTGACTGGAAGGAAGTCCGTAAAAGATAACAAGCCTAGTGTTGACAGTGGAAGCAAGTCCAGAAACAGCGCAAAGGTCGAAACTTTACTCAGAACTCTCTCTAATCTATTCATTCGTTGACAATGACCCGAAAAATCGTTCTAATACGGTGAGATGTGTTGCAGAGATCGAGCGACAAGCAAATCAAGGGCAGCTCGAAATCACCTGACGAGAATTTCGGGGAAGAAGAAGACGATGAGCACGGCGATACTCTGTGTGGAAGCTGTGGGACCAACTACGGAGCGGACGAGTTTTGGATCGGCTGCGACATTTGCGAGAGGTGGTTCCATGGAAAATGTGTGAAAATTACGCCCGCAAAAGCAGAGAGCATCAAGGAGTACAAATGCCCTTATTGCACCACAAAGAAAAGCAAACAGTAGAGAGAGAGAGACAGACAGATTGGAAAAGGTGGCTCTCGAGAATCTTTTCAATCTCTTCAAACTTTAGCACTCACATATCATTGTAAATCAGTGATAGCAATGTGTTTTTTTTTTTTTTTTTTTGGTCGGTCATGTAATATCCTTACTTTCCTTTGGAAGACGCTCTTGGGCGGAAGTTGAGCCTCTGGATGGATCATTCATTCTCTCAAGGATGTCTTTTTTTTTTTTTTTTAATATAGTTTTTTTTTTTTTGCCTTTTTTTTAGGACGGAATGCTAGGTAAATTTGCTAAATAGGTTCATTCTATAATTTATTGATTCAATAAAGTTGTCTTTAAACACAAGTCTCTATGCTTTGGAATCTTGTTGACTTGGGGTTGAAGATTACAAAAAAAAAAAAAAACGCTCAAAGAGGGAAAAATGAAACATCCTCATATTTTTGCCGCGTTTATTTTTATGTTTATTCCTTTTTCTTTAATAAAGAGTTAGTGTACAAATACCAAAAAACTGGTAGGATGGTTTCTTGACCATGATCTAGCGTGCATGAATGTATATTCGTACAGAAGCTATCATGTTCTCGTTAAACTAAAAGGATTAGCTCAGTGGCCCCAAACACAAATGATAAAAGAAATATATACAACATAATATGAAATATTCAAGATTACAGTTGTGAAACAATTTGAGTGGACTATTGATGTGAATCTGTCAAACGGCTTGCCAGCCCTTTTTTTCGAGCCCAACCAAGAGAAGTCCGAGCTTACTCCAAACTTTTTTTAGAACTCGGGCATAAGTAGTGCCTTATGCTCATTTCGGGACAATTCAAAAAGGCTTAAACTGGACCTAAAAAAAGATCAAACCAAAACCTTTTGAGAATAGTATCGGTTAATTTACTTACATACGAAACTGCAAATAACAAAGAAGTTAAAGAAGCCCAAAATAGTATGTGAACTATAAGAATAATAAAAAAAAAAACGTAGTTATCTAATATCAAGAAAGAAACTATAATTATTTACGACTTAAATAAATTATTTTGCAATAAAAAAGTTAGAAACACCATGCATAATATTCGTTACCATTCATGCTAGTTTTCAAATACTTGGCTCATTACAAATTCTCGTAGAAATCGGACTTGTGTTTATTCAAAATTGTAAAAATTACCCGATTTACCTTCTTTTAAAAAATATTTCCGTAAATATTTTAATTCTGAATCTTTTTCTCCAAATTCTCATTCCTCAAATTAATTTCCCACTGTGCTCTTCTTCAATCATCGTCTTCTTCTCAACTATGCTTTTCATTATTGATAAAATTTTGAACCAAAAATCCCACCTTTCGTCGAAATTCTTAGCCAATTTTAGATGGTCCCTCTAAGAACGCAAAAAATTTGCAGATAAAAGATGATCAAGGTTCCATAGGTATTTAGAGTATTCTCAATAATTTTTTTTTTTTTGTCTAACTATTCACTTCGCAAGGTAGTGATGTAATGAACTTGGATCATATGTCTACTTTCTTTGTCTTATTTCCTTACACTTCAATCACCGTTTCACAATCATTATTTTTAAACAATTATTTTTTCAATTTATTTACACTTGCTTTTAACGTTCGATAATATAAAAACACTTTGCTTGTAACAGTTTATATTAACCTCATTAGTTCACAGTTGGTTGACCTAAACCTTGACCCACACAAATTTTAAATCCTAAATAAAAATAATTAACCGTAAAGAAGTCATGCTACTCCTTGGCTCAATTTTGGGTCCGTTTCGCACTAACCAGGAAAAAGAGGAAAGTAGAAAATTGCGAATTCGAATTTTTGTTTGCTCATCACTAGATGAAGATTGAAGGACAGATGTATACGAACAGATTGAGCTTCAATGGAGGGTAAAACAAGCGAAGTTTTGGTTATGAGTGAATGTGATTTTAACATTAAAATTTGTTTATTTGAACGACTGGTATTGCTTTGGCGGTGGAACGACGGAGGAGCATGATTTCTCGATGACTGTCTTTTGGCGATAAGCGGCGAAGGATAACGAATCTTCGACGGCCAAGCTTTGGTGAACGAAGAACAAAACCGGCGATGGAGGGCGACGGTCGTGCTCTGCAGTGTGGCAACCAAGTATTATTTTTTGTGATGTAGCTAAATAGTCAATGAATTTGCAAAATAGTTAAAGTTTGTGTTAATTTAGTGAAATAACAAAAACGTGCAACAATCTGGTTTCAAATTTTTTTTTTAACTCTAAGATTAATTTTTTTGAAAGTGATAAAGTGATTAAGTTTGTGTTAATTATGTGATCTATAAAGGTAACATACAAATTCAATTGTTGTATGGTTTATTATGATCATTAGGGTTGTAATTTTAATTTTATATTATGATATTTACATGTGCATGTAGTTGGAGACGAGTGTCCTTTTGAATTTTATTTTTTTTACTCATTTTTAGATTATGTATTGTCATTTTGGAGCTTTATAAGAGTCGTTTGTACTCGTTTTTTGAATTTTTACAAACCGGATTTGGATTTTAGAAAATTGATATCCATTTTATAAAATTGGATCTGAAATTTTACAAACTGGATAACCGAATTTTAAAAACTGGATACTGGGCTGGATACTGGATTTAAGAAACCGGATAACCGAATATTCGGATAACCGAATTTCGCTTTTAGACTAAATTGGACCGGATACTGGACCGAGTTTTTAAAAACCGAAAATTCGGATTCGGATACTAAAAATGTCAAAAATCGAACCGAACCGATCCAGTTTCACCCCTAGTAAACAGTAGGGGAAAAAAATGTTTAAAAGAGTGATGATGTGTCAACATTTTATTGAAGGGACGGGAAATGACGCAGAGAAAGTATACAGACGATCTCAGTTCTGATGTAATATCCTCCTTCCAATTCTGATGCTCAAAGTCATGCTAAAGCTAAACAATAAGCGAAAAAATGTTAGAATCTCATTTGAAGATGGTTATTTCCGGTAGTTCCTAGTATAGTATAATTGGTAATTTTACATCACCTCTAAAATAAAAATCGTGAGTTTAATAAAAAAAAAGATGGTTATTTCCTCAACTGAAATTTTGTAGTCTTTATTGCCTAACATAGTCGCGGTTGCCAAAATTTTATTTCATTTGGAATTGTTTACGACGAAATTCAATATTTGTAATGATTTGCGATTAATTGCAATGAAATTCAACATTTATTCGATGATAGAATTAAAAATAAAAAATATATAATTAATTTTGTACATATTTGTCGAAAGTCGTCCAAAATTAGATAATAAGGAGAGTTCCAGAGATTAAAAAGTGAAAAAATTATTTGGAAGGATATTTTTATTTAAAAATCTGACAAAAATATAAATGTATATAGTATAATCATAATATTTTATTACTTATTAAGCCTATAGAGTAAAATTTCTCTTTCTAAAAATAAGGCTTCGGCAAGCTTATGAGGCATCATGTTCAGAACATAAATATGAACAAATTAAAATACTTTCAACGCCAAATAACGTGTCAACATGAATATATACAGAAAGTGAAAAGCTGAGAGCTTGTCAATTCTTGACAATCACCCGAGCTCTATCAGAGTGTATATATATTATGTACAGTTGTCTCTCCTTTAACATGTTGCATGTGCTCGCTTTAATCTCTTTATAGCTTCTTCTTTATGTTATACTAAATTATATTCCTTGCCCATAGGCCATAACTCGATCTTATCTTGTAACTGATAAATCCTTGAGATTTGAGACAGCGACATGAGATGATTAACATCTGAGGGACAAAGGCCAAAAGCAACCCCAAAAGATCCGGAACACCAAATATACAGTATTTTAATTTGTGAATTATATATCAGTACATTTGTCTACCGACGTAGATGATAATGTGGTCCTAGTTTCCCTAATTCATAGGGTGGTATTGAATATTGGTCATCATCTTTCCTACGGATCCGATAAAAATAAAAAAACGTGTGATTTTTTGTAATTGGGCACGTCGACACATGTAATGTAATGCATTTGGAGTATCTTTTATATTGGTGATTATTGTAGTTTTAATTATATGCAGAAAGAAAATGTACATTCAAAATGTTGAGATTTATGTTGATTTCTATTTTATTTCGTAAAAGCAGCAACTTTTACTAATTTATGATATTATTTAGGAAAAATGGTATGAAATAGCCAATTCAAACTATGACTTTTGTAAAATAGCCATAGTTTCATTAGGTATAGCAAAATAGCCAATTGAGAGTACTACGACTTTTAATCCTACCTCGATTAATTTAATCCATCTTTCATAAAGCTTACATTCTGTCTTTATAGTTCGTTGGGATTAAATTTAATCCAACCTAGATTAATCTTACTTTGGCTAGTTTGCTTATAGTTGACAAACTATGGCTATTTTGCAAAAGCTTAAGTTATATTTGGCTATATAGCCGGTTGACCCTATTACTTAATGCCGATGGCTGTTTAGAATTTAAGGATTATTTAATTTGTTTCTAAAATCAGTTAGTATATACAGATATTAATTTAGATATTTTTTTAGAGTATATAGGAATTTCTCCCTATTTTGAGCTTTCTTTTTATTTCATGATAATTCGAAACCTTTTTTTTTAATATTTTATGAAATCTAATTTTATATGATGATATTTAAGTAATTATCATCGGTCATCCTCAAAATTGAAGTTTTGGTCAAGAAGAAGATGAAGAAAAAAGCGAATATGGAGATGAAGATGAATAGAAGAACATACGGAAGAAGCCAAAAAATGTACTAGATTTATAAACAGGTTGTGCAATGTATTAGATAAAATCACCTTGTATTTCTGTGAATTTTTAACATCTTTTATTTCTTTTTTGTGATATTTATTATTTTGTAAAATTGAAAAATTGGGTCCACAAAAAATTGTAGCACTTAACACGACGATTTAAAAATCCCCCACTTAAGAGTCTGCACAACGGTTCATAACCGTCGTGTAAAATATCGCATTTTATGTGACGACCCGATTTTTCGGACCGTCTTACTTATCTTACTTTTTAAACTTTAGAAAATTCTTTAGAAAACTTTGAATTTTTTTTGTAAAACACATCGAATCAATGCGAACTAAAATTTTGAAGACCTTAAAAAGAAACAAAAGCATTTAAGAAAAATATGAAAATTGCATATTGAACACTTCATGAGAAGTACTTAACCAAAAATGAAAATACGAATTTGAAACAAAGTATAACAGTAAACATACTAAAACATAATCCATAACCTAAATCCCAACCAAAATATAAAACTCTTTGAAACTTCGAAGTAAATGAAAATCAAAACCTTTAAAAATTATTTCTTAAAAACTCGTAGCGGCAGACTTATTTCTTAATAACAAAAATAAAACTTTAAACTTTATTTCTTAATAACTCGTAGCGGAAGACTTAATTCGTGAATGGAATCCATGACCCAACCATCTCGCTATCGACGCCGCTAGTCCGCCCTGCTCAGTTCCTTGTAAGATATTTACCTACAACACAAACGTATATTTTTTTCGAAGAGATGAGCTTACGCTCAGCGAGAATAATATCAAGCTCACAAAATAAAAAGAGTAATGCAATGCATGAACCGGTTATTAGTATTTTAAAACTAAACGGTGACTTGATCCTTATTTTCTTGATTCTATCAACTTTTAATTCGGGGTGCCCCTAGGGTAGTCGTACCTATTTCAGTGCACACTTTAGAGACGAAGATATGGGGTTGCAAGGTCCCACACTTCGCTCTATCTTATAAATTTATTAGGGCATCGGCCGAGAAAATGGGCCCGTAAGTCGGCTCGAGAAATTCTCCTTAAGACCTCCGTAGCTCGAGGCGGTACGACTCCCTTGCTAATCTTTATCTTTTCACTTTTTATTTTCGTTACATGCACGAATGACGTGAGACATAAAATATACATGATAACATGACTAGAAAAAGAACATGATATAAGTATTCTAATTTATAACATATCATCACCTAACATATTACACCATCTCATATCATCACATAGTGTACTATACCATATCATATCATAAACTCAGCATATCATAATATATTGTTTATAATTTATCATACCATACCATATCATATCATATCATTACATAACATACTATACCATATCATATCATAAACTCCGCATACATAACATATCATTAATAATTTATCATGTCATACCATACCACACATATGTCAACAATCACATAATAACAATAAAAAAATTATTATTAACTCATTCAGATCATATACTTATCGTATT
This sequence comes from Urtica dioica subsp. dioica, assembly GCF_054948205.1. Lineage (NCBI taxonomy): Eukaryota > Viridiplantae > Streptophyta > Magnoliopsida > Rosales > Urticaceae > Urtica > Urtica dioica. Next base: position 16,773,499 of record NC_142767.1, read on the forward strand.
TTATTTTGAACTAATCTGTGTTGCAGTGAGATTATTCTCACCTTAACAAAACGGGAATAAAGCTCTCTGGGTCGAAGACGGATTGGAAGCTCTACTTGACTCGAAACCTAATCGGGGTAAAAGACTATCGGGTATCAGCTAAGAAAAGGATTCAAGACGTACTTTAGATTCTGGAAGTTTTCATAAACGACATTCAACGTGAAATTACGAAAATACCCTTGGTTATTAGGGTTTCGGTGAACAACTAAAACTCTGAGAAAACTTCTGTAAAAATTCCAGTACGTATAAAACATAATTTTGATCACTTTTTGTAAAGGCACCATGGCCAAAAGTATTTTTTAACTATTTATTAAAAATAAAAGAAGTGCTAAAATCTAACTTTAAAATTTTTACCAAAAACTGTGTGCGCACCATTTTTAAAATAATCATAAAATATTCTGTATTTTACCAAAATATTTTTCGATCAAATGTTTAGATAGAAGATATTTAAAACTAACTTTTCCAAAAAGAATCAACGCAAAACCAAAATTTTGAATCCAAAGTAAGCGTTTAAAGTCTGAAAATCGGAAATAGGTCTCAGGTCTGCGCACTGATTTGAAAATAATCGGTAAATATTCTGTATTTCATAAAAATATTTTTCGATTAAAGATTTAGATAGAAGACGCTTAAATCTAACTTTTCCAAAAAGAATCAACGAAAAACCATGCTTTTTGAAACCAGGGCAAGCGTTTTAAGAAACCGTTTTCAAGGAATCAGAACCAGATAGAAAAGAAAGCATACCTATTTAGAATTATGAATTTCCAAACAAATAGAGAGAATAGGGGAGGGAGAGCAGATAAGAAGCGTTAAAAGAAAATGATGAGATGCTTATAGATGGTTTAATTAAACCCTAAAAGCACAAACCCTAATCCTACTTTTAATATTAATATATTAATTATTATTATTATATATAATTATATACGTATACATATATATCCCTCCTTAGTTAGTAGTACACGTGATTACTATATATAATATAATACATAACATACTTATATATACGTGCATAACTTAATAAATTAATCTTATTGTGAAATCCCGAAATAATTTTTTTTTTATTATATAGATTTTTTTTTATTTTCTTTTTTTAAGTTTGGATATATTTATAAGGTGGGTTATAAATATATATATATATATATATATATATATATATATATATATAGGTAGGCATGCAGCATATATATATGTGAGTATATTATGGACTTGGTTTGATATAATAAATATTATATATAGAAGATATTTCTTTTGTTACGTGGTATAAATAAATACATATATATATATATATATATATGGTATAGTATATAATATTTTGTAGACTGTAGACTTTTGTTTTATATTATACAATATCTTTCTTTCCTTAACGTGAAAGGAAGCCATTTTTTTTAACAATTAATATATATATATATATATATATATATATATATATATATACATATATGTATCACACATGTATTTTGGGCTTTAAAAGAATCAGTTACGTCTATACTTTTTCACAGGAAAAGTTGCGCGTGAGTTTGTTATTTTATGCGTAGTTGTAGTAGGTTTTCTTTTATGCCAAAAGTCTTATAAATACCTCAGACCCCATAATCCCTTTTCTTTTTTTTTTTTCACGCCATTCTATCTCTCAGCCTCCCTCACGATCTCTCTCTCCCTATATTCACTTCTCTTCTTCTCTCTACTGCTCTCTCTATCTCTATCCCTCCTTCTTTTCCAAAATAAAAATAAAAACTCTAATCATCAAATAGTCACCTTAATCTCTAGGTTTTAGTTCAAGAAGTGTTAGTGAGTTTTTCCAATCTCTTTTAAGGTATTTCTTTTTCATGCTCAGTTCATACTATTCCTTAATTTTTTTTTATGCTTTTTTTTTCGTTTTTCATAAGAAAAATTAGGTTTAATATTTCCTGTTTAGAAATCAGTTTTAAGCAGTGTCAAAATCGTACGTTTTAAAATAGCTAAAAACGGTTTTTAAATCTAATTGTTTTACAGATTATACTTTCGCATGTTATTTAATTGTGGTTTAAATTTTAGAATTTTTCGAGTTATCATTATTATTTTATGAATTAATTACGATCAATGCGCAGACTAGTTTTTACCCTGATCTTTTTACAACAAAACGTCTTGTTTATATATCTACAAAAATTTTTTTGAGCTAATTTTTATACACGGCCTAGTTCTATATGTCTATGATATCAACTCCAAATTTTAGAATTTTTGGATGCCCACAGAATATATTAGGGATAAAATCCAAACGGTGCGCAGAATCGTTCCAAAGCAGTTTTTGTTTTTAAAAAGACTAAATATTGCTTTCTTATACCTTTTATTTTTTTAAATAATCTGAGCATATTTTGTACATGTCTCTGAAGTATGAAGTGTTCCAAATATTATTTCGCTCTCACAGTAATTTTTATAGATTTATTTTTCAAAAAATATTTTATCGACCCCAAGGGTATTTTTGTAATTTTACACCTTCAGCCGAAATTTTGAAATTTCCAGAAACTAAGTCATGTATTAAATCCTTTTCGTACCTGATAAGTAATAGTCAACCTTTTCCGTTTAGGTTCCGAGTCATTAAGAGCCTCATTTTCCTTCGACGGTCTTCGATCGTAATTCCGATATCCAGGTGAGAATAATCTCACTGCAACACGGATTAGTTCAAAATATACTAAGTATTATGTAATATGAAGTATTTATGTATTGTGTGAATTTTTCGTGTGTGTGTTTGTTCGGAATGTTCTTGGTATGATATGGTATGACGTTATATGTGAGTTATGTTATCTTATGTTGTGTATTAGAATATCTATAACACATCTTATCTTGCTAGCTATATTATCATGTATGTTTTTATCTTATGTCGTTTATGCTTTTAACGTAATAAACACGGTTAATAAGTTAAGTAAGCAAGAGAGTCGTACCGCCTCGAACTACGGAGGTAACTAGAGGAATTTCTCGAGCCGAACTACGGGCTCACATAGAGAGTTCCTCATATGTTTATGTATGTGACGGGGCGTTCTATGGGAGGTCGCAGCCCCATAGTTCGTTACCAAAGTGTACACTGAAATCGGTACGGCTACTCTAGGGGACCCCCGAACTAAAATACGACAAGACTTTTAATAGGGTATCTCATGTCACGATTAAATTTTAAAGTACTAATAACCGGTTCATGCATTTTATTTTATTGCTTATGTTTTGTGAGTTATAGTTATTCTCGCTGAGCGTTAGCTCACTCTATGTCTATACGTCCGTGTTGTAGGTAAACAACATATGAACAAGTGAGGAGGGTGGATCAGCGGCGGCGATAGCGAGAGGGTTGGGTTATGGTTGCCGTTTTCGAAAATAAAAGACTTCCGCTTTGGTTTCAATTTTCAATAATCCAAACCCAAGGTTTATTTGTTCATGGTTTAAGTTATGTTTTTCAATTTCGTTAAAGGTTACGACTTTATTTATGGTATTTATTTTACGATGGTATTTTGTTGGTTTAAATTTTCATTATGCAACTTCGACTTTTTGGTTGTTTTCGTTCATCAAGTTTTAAATGAAAATTTATTTTTATTTTTATTTTTTTTTGTTACGAGTTTTCAAACTTGATATTTTAAGTATGTTTAAAAAAAAAATTTACCCCGAATTTTCTTAAGTTTTGAAAAGTAAGATAAGTAAGACGGTCCGAAAAGTCGGGTCGTCACACTTATATATATATAATCATATAATATATATAACAGATATATATATATATATATATATATATATAAAAACTTAGTTATAATATATATATATATATATATATATATATATATATCCATAATTTGTATTTTAAAGAGTATATTAAAAATAAAAAAAATACCCTTAAGCATGCATAAAAGATAAACTTCAAAAACTATCACATAAATAAGCTTTCAATACTACTTACTACAAAAACACGTCACTCGAACACAAAATTTTACCCCTTTAATTAAGCTTGAAAATTTGGGATTTCACATTTTAATATTACTGTATTCTTTCCATATTTCCAGTATGATTTTTAAGGAATTATTGTGCAAAGTGTTGGCTGTTATTCTATCGTTATTGAACAAATTGTAACAACCATATTGCTTTAAGCTGCAAAGTTATTGCTTGTATCAATCTAAAACAATAATAACACCAAAACTTGTATTCTATTATTGTTTAATTTATTCACAATTGTATCGAAATAATTCACGATAAGAAAGGATAAATAAGAAAACTTACTTGATGATACTTCACGATTATCGCGATACCAAAGTTGAAGCTATTTATTTTGAGTCATCTATGAGCTCTCGGTTTTAATGTTTGTTTGTGTTGATTTTGCCTTTTGAATGTTTGATGAACTTTTAGGTTTTTGAAGTTGTTAATGCCTGAAAATGGATCAACACTTAAATCGATCCGCAGTTTGGTCTAGGTGGGAGGTCTTTTCCCTTGCTTCAGAATTCTAGAGAGAGAAACTCTAAGATGAGAGAGAAGTATAGGTTTATCAAGTTATGAGAAAACTTACCTACAAATAAAGAAGTCGGAGGTATTTATAGTGATGTGATGAGTTGTGGTAAATTCGTCATCTACTAGGGGTTCCCTACGAATATGGGGGTGAAGGCAAGACTTCTGATATGGAACGGGGGTTGCCTTTCTTTGGGGGTGAAGGCGAGCCTGGTTTGTTGAGATGGAATATGTGTTGCCTTTTGCTGGGGTGAAGGCGAGCTTGCTTTGTTGAGATTGAATGGGTGTTGTCTTTTGCGGGGGTGAAGATGAGCCTGGTTTGTTGAGATTGAATGAGTGTTACCTTATGCGGGATAGGCGAGCTTGGTCTGTTGAGAAGGAATGAGTGCTACTTTTGACGGGGGTGAAAGCGAGCCGCGCTCCATCATTCAGCCCTTCGGTTAAGTCTTTGAGCTTTTCACTTTGTTTCTTGGGTCGGGCTCACATTGCTTTTTTGTTTTTGGGTTGGGCTTAATGTTTTCAGAGTAACAAAAAATCCATTGTAATAGAAGTTATGAAATCGGGGTTGTGAAGTTTCAAGTAGGTTATTGATCAATAAATCAAAAGTTCATCAAGAAACTAATTATTATTTCAAAACTTGAAACCAATTATTTATTTACGTAGGTTGTTTGAAATTACTGATTTTAAACTAACCATGACAAGTAATCAATTATTGTTTCATTTTAATGTTGTTTTTTTTTAAGTTATGAAATTACTCATTTTATGGCTTATTATAAGTATTTTTTTCATTTATTTTTAATTTTTTAATTGTATTATGAGCATTTCCGTTATATATATAAAACTCATTTATGGCTATATGTAATATAAACAAAACTTTGGATATTTTACAAATGCTATGTTTTGATTTGACTGCTACTATATCCTTAAAAAATTATAAAATGTTAATTTTCATGGTAGGGTCATCCTGACCTTATCCTTAATAAACTATAAGAATTATATTAAGACCCATTTATTGTGTTTCGTAACAGATAAATCATGGAGAGTTGATTATCAGGCTAGAACTTTTTGCCCATGCATCTAAAAAAATAAAATAAAAAATAAATCAAACTCAAGATAAAATAATTGAAATTTAAAAAATAGGTTTATGAATTTTTTTTACAAGTGATATTAATAGTCAAAATTACATGATATATTAGCAGTGCAAAACGTAGGTGGCATTACTGACCAAGATGATATAATTTAGTATAAATCCTAAGTGGGCATGCATTTCTGCAGTCCATGATGCTTGAACACGGGACTTATCAACTGAGGTATGTCTGTGATTATCACTAGACCAATCTACCTACCATAGTCTATGACAACCTGAAAGCATTAGTTGTCCAAGAAAAACAATATGGTTATTTTAATTTTTTTATTTTATTTTATATCTTCCTATACATAAACCTCTAAATATACATATGTATTACCTAAATTATATAAAAGAAAACTAAATATATATGTACATACATATTAGACTCTACCCATATTCTTATAATTTCAATGGATAGAGTTATACTCTACCTGTTAGGCCAAATTTTCCAAAACCCGAAACCACAGGACCATTCCAAAAGCCCTATGGCCCAAAGCCCCCCTGCCAGCCTGCTCTCATCGCCTACGCGCTCGGCACGTTCGCTCACTCAACCGCTCATTCCCGCTCGCGCACTCTTCCACGTGCCTGCATCTTCTCGTATGTGTGGGCCTGATGGGCTTCCCGCCAGGTTTTTTCCCGGCTGGGCTCGTGAGAGCAGCTCCCGTCTAGACCCAGAAGATAAGAGCTTCCCTCTTGGAGCCTTTTCTCTCGCCCAATTTTTACCTTCTCGGTCAAATGCACCCATCCAACACCAAAAATGCTCGCCCTAGCGTATATTTTCACCATTTGTGAGCCAATTTCAACTCATGTGAAATCCCAAATTTTAAACTTAATTAAAAAGCTAAAATATTGTTGTCGAATGACATTAGTTTTTTTTTTTTTTTTTTTTAATAAAGTAGTAGTGAATGATTTATTTATGTGGTAGTTTTTGAAGTTTTATTTTTTTATGTGTGCTTTAGAGTGTTTTTTATTTATTTAATATACTCTTTAGATTACAAAATATGGATATAATATATATAAATTATATATTATAACTATAAATGATTATAAATATTATAGCTATAAATTAAAGTTAACGTGTATGATATAAATAATATATATATATACATATTACTTTATTTTATATAAAGTATTATAATATAAGTTATTATACGTTATATGTATATAAATTTACTTATATATAATCAGCGTGCATGTATATATACTTATATATATGCTCAGCGTGTAACAATATTAAAGTTACGTTATATATAGTGACTTATATATATATATATATATATATATATCAACTGTATGTTTTAATAATAATAATAATAATTAACATTTAAAAAATCGAAGTAGGATTAGGGTTTGGGCTTTTAGGGTTTAATCAAGCTTTATATATAAACATCTCATGCTTTTTATTTCACGCTTCTTCTTTTCTCTCCCTCCCTCATTCCTCTTTTTGTATGGAAATTCGTAGCTCTAAATAGGTATGTTTTTTATTTATCTGATTCGGATTCCTTGAAAACGGTTTCTTAAAACGCTTGTCTTGTTTTCAAAAATTATTTTTTTGCATCGATTCTTTTTGGAAAAGTTAGGTTTAGATGTCTTCTATCTAAATCTTTAATCGAAAAATATTTTTATGGAATACATAATATTTTCCGATTATTTTCAAATTAGTGCGCAGACCTGATTTGTTGGTCTGACCTATTTCTGATTTTCAGACTTTAAACATTTACTGTGGATTCAAAAACTTTTATTTTACGTTGATTCTTTTTTGAAACACTAGTTTTACATGTCTTCTTTTTGAAAAAGTAATCGAAAAATATTTTTATGGTATACATAATATTTTCTGATTATTTTACAATCGATCCGCAGACCAGCTTTTCACAAGATTTTATAGTAACATGTTATACTTGTTTTATTTCACAAGAAATAGTAACATGTTATACTTGTTTCACAAGATTCTGGCCGTGATGCCTTTACAAAAAGTGCTCAAATTTATGTTTTATAGTTACCTTTTTTTTACAGACTTTTATTTTTCCTACGGAACCCTAGTAGCCAAGGGTATTTTAGTAATTTCACATTGAATGTCGTTTCTGAAAATTTCCAGAATCTAAAGTATGTCTTGAAATCCGTTTCCAAGCTGATTCCCGAAAATGTTTTACGTCAATTAGGTTCCGAACCGCTTAGATTTTCTGAGCCGTCTAGTTTTCACGAGCCGTCCACGACCAACACTCGTACTTTCCTAAACGAAGGTGAGAATAATCTCACTGCAACACGGATTAGTTCAAAAATAATATTATGTGATCTAAAGTATTTGTGTGTTATGTGAATTTTTATGTGTGTGATTGTTCGGAATGTGTTTGATATGATATGATTTGACGATATGTGAGTTTATGTTATCATATGTTGTGCATAAGAATATCTATAGCACATCTTATTTTTCTAGCTATGTTATCATGTATGTTTATATCTTATGTCGCTCATGCATTTAACGTAATAAACATGAGTAATAAGTTAAGTAAGGAAGAGAGTCGTACCGCCTCAAACTACGGAGGTAACTACCAAAATTTCGCGAGCTGAATTACAGGCTCACATAGAGAGTTCCTCATCTGTTTATGTTATGTGACGGGGCGTTCTATGGGAAGTCGTAGTCCCATGATTCGTTTCCAAAGTGTATACTGAAATCGGTACGGCTACTCTAGGGGACACCCAAATTTAAACACGATAGACTTTTAATAGGGTATCTCATGTCACGGTTTATTTTAAAATACTAATAATCGGTTCATGCATTTTTACTGCTTATGTTTTATGAGTTATTGTTATTCTCGCTGAGCATTAGCTCAACTATGTATATCCGTCCGTGATGTAGGTAAACAACATATGAACAAGTGAGGAGAGTGGATCAGCGGCGGCGATAACGAGAGGGTTGAGTTATGGTTACTGTTGAAATCTAGCTCGTCAGATCGCCCTTCCGAGTCGAGCTCGTCAGATCGCCCTTCCGCGTCAAGCTCGCCAGCTCGCCCTTCCGCGTCGAGCTCGCCTCAGAAGTCCTCTCCTTGGAACTCATTCCACATGGGAAATTGTCGCATTTATTTCTCATGTTATTTCCTATGTCTTGCTCTCTGTGTATATTTATTATTCTCTCTTTCCTACAAGTAGGTATTACACATGTATTTATTACACTCTCTCTTGTACCCACCATATGTATAAATAGGTGATACAAATTAATATCAATTATAAGAAATATTCAAAGTCTCGGAACACTCTCTATCTTCTCCGATTCTCTCTTTCTTTATCTTCTCTCTCTAAACTTCAACATGGTATCAGAGCAGGGAAAATCAACCGTCATGAACACCACTCAGACCACGCCCACTCAGTCACAATCTGAATCCTTCTCCCAACATATCATGAGCCACAAACTCAATGGCCACAACTTCCTACAGTGGTCCCAATCTGTGCTCATGTTCATATCGGGACGAGGTAAAGATGACTACCTCACAGGCGTGGCCACATCTCCTGTGATCGAAGATCCAACGTTCAAGAGTTGGAAGGCCGAAAACAGCATGGTGATGTCCTGGCTCATAAACTCCATGCTCCCCGAAATAGGAGAAACCTTCCCCCTTTACCGAACGGCAGCAGAAATCTGGCAAGTAGCTAGAGAAATCTTCTCCAACTCAGAAGATATGTCCGAGCTGTTTGAAACTGGGAACACTCTCCACGACCTACGTCAAGGAGAGATGTCTGTTACTCGGTTCTTCTGCTCGCTCACACATCTATGGCAGAAGATCGACCTCTACGAACAGCACCAGTGGACCAGCTCCGTAGACTCAAAAATCTACCGCAGGATAGTGGAGACCAAACGTGTGTTTAAACTACTATCCGGCCTCAACCAAGACCTTGATGAGGTCAGAGGTCGGATACTTAGTACAAAATCACTACCATCTCTCCGTGAAGCCTTCTCCGCGGTCAGACACGGGGAAACTTAGCTGGGAGTTATCAAATCGAGCTCAATTCCGGGCTCATCCTCAGACTCGTCCGCCCTCACCACGCATGGAGACGAAGTACTTGCAGCCCGCGTCTCAACAGAGAGACCTCGCAAACCTCGCCCCTACTGCGATCCTTGCAGACGACCTGGACACCTCCGAGAAACCTGCTGAAAGCTGCATGGGAAACCACCGAGCTCGAAGTCTACCCAAGATACTAAGGATCCTAACTCAGTCGGAAACTTAGTATCCACCTCGTCCGCTGCCTCGACCTCGACCTCAGACTCCTCTCCCTTCAGCAATGACCAGCTCGCCATTCTCCAGAAGCTTCTTCAACAAGTCCAACTCAGTGGAGAACACTCGGGCGTTGGCCCTCTAGGTAACTCTCCTAGAGCCCTCAATGTAAGCTCAGAGAATCCCACAGCATGGATTGTAGACTCCGGTGCCACTGATCACATGACTGGTAATCGAAATCTATTCACAACTTACTCCGCTTGTTATAAAAGCATATCAGTCACCATCGCCAACGGAGCCAAAACTCAAGTCGCTGGTATTGGCACCGTTGTCTTGACGAAGTCCATGAGACTAGACTCGGTGTTCTTTGTGCCTCAACTACAATGCAATCTCTTATCTGTGCATAAGCTGAACCAAGATTCTAAGTGCCGAACTATTTTTTATGAAAGTTCATGTGTGTTTCAGGAACAGGCCACGGGGAGACAGATTGGTAATGCCGAGCTGAGTACCGGACTCTATGTCATCAAGCCAGATCAACCCGCCATGTGTCAGCTCGCCCAACATTCACCCCAGTACAAAGAATTCATGTTCAATCACCTTAGACTAGGGCATCCAAATTTCATGTATCTGAAAAGAATGTTTCCTTCGTTGTTTATCAATAAAAATATCAATTCCATTCAGTGTGACATGTGTGAGTTCGCCAAACATTCTCGAAGCTCGTATCACCCCACCTCGTACAAACCATCTCGTCCTTTTGCCACAATTCACAGTGATATATGGGGCCCCTCAAAAGTTCTCAATATCACTGGAGTTCGATGGTTCCTTCTCTTTGTTGACGACCACACTAGACTCAGTTGGATATACATGATGAAACAAAAATCTGAAACATCCAATCTATTCAAAACCTTTCACAAAATGATCCAAACACAGTTCGACACATCCATTCAAATTGTCCACACTGACAACGCTCGAGATTACTTTAATTCTGAGCTCGGCGATTTCTTCAAAACACATGGCATAATTCACTCCAGCTCGTGCGTTTATACCCCGCAACAAAATGGGGTAGCCGAGCGGAAAAATCGACACATTCTCGAGGTTGCCCGAGCCATCATGTTCTCCTCAAACGTCCCATCTCATTTTTGGGGAAAAGCCGTCCTCACAGCCACCTACCTCATAAACAGAATGCCATCTCGTGTCCTTGGCTATAAAATCCCATCTCAAGTCCTTCTAGAGACATACTCTCACTGTCGACTCATCTCAACCCTACCTGCAAAAGTGTTCGGTTGTTCAGTCTTCACCCATTCTTATGGCCAAGGTAAACTTGAACCAAAATCGCTCAAATGCATCTTCCTTGGCTATTCAGCAACCCAGAAAGGCTACAAACGCTATGAACCCCGATCACAAAAATTCATAGTCTCAATGGATGTATCCTTTCATGAGTTCAGTCCTTACTTCGCCAATTCAGCTCGTCAGGGGGAGCATGACGAAAATGACTTCCCAAATTGGCTCATCATAAATCCAGAAATTCCCAGCTCGCCTCAAAATCCGACCTCACCTGTTCCAGAAATTCCTAGCTCGCCCCACAGACCGACCTCACCTGTTCAAGAAATTCCCAACTCGCAAGCCTCTGAACCCTCTCCATGCGAACTGAATATCACACAGAGTCCGGTACAAGCTCGCGACCAAGATGTCTCTCCGAACCTGAACCACGACACTATTGAACAAGGTAACATCGAATCTCCAGACTTACCCATTGCATTGAGAAAACCTCCTCGGTCGTGTGCTCAATACAGGATGGCGGATTACGTGTACTATGGGAATTTATCTACGAGCTACCAAGCCTATGTGGCGAAGTTAGATGAAGGAAAAGTGTGGAACTCCATCGAGGAAGCCCTTCAAAGTTCCGAGTGGCGAGATGCTAGTCATGCTGAGATCCAAGCCCTCGAAAAGAATGATACGTGGGATATCGTCGAGCTACCACCAGGCAAGCGAACTGTTGGATGTAGATGGTTCTTCACCATCAAACATAATCCAGACGGCACAGTTGAGAGATACAAAGCCCGTCTTGTCGCGAAAGGGTACACTCAAGCTTATGGCATCGACTACCAAGAGACGTTTGCTCCAGTCGCAAAGTTCAATACCATCAGAATCCTCCTTTCAATAGCAGCCAATTTAGATTGGCCTCTCAGTCAACTCGACGTCAAGAATGCCTTTCTGAATGACGAACTGGAAGAGGAAGTCTACATGCAACTCCCACCAGGATTCGAAAATAATCAAGATGCCAACAGAGTCTGCAAACTCAAGAAGTCTCTATACGGTCTAAAACAATCCCCACGAGCATGGTTCGGAAAATTCACCAATGTGCTCAAGCGTTGCGACTACGAGCAGATTCAAGCCGATCCAACACTCTTCTCAAAGATCTCAACACAAGGCAAACACACCATCCTGAGCGTGTATGTGGACGACATAATCATCACCAGTGACGACCTAGAAGAGACCAGGAGACTGAAGCAAATTTTGTCATCTGAGTTCGAAGTCAAGGATCTCGGCAGCCTACGATATTTCCTCGGGGCATGGAGGTAGCTCGATCTGAAAAAGGCATCTCTGTTTCCCAGCACAAGTACACTTAGGATCTCGTCAAAGAAACTGGCATGCTTGGCTGTAAACCAGTTGACACTCCGATGGATGCCAATGTGAAACTTCTAGCTCGTACCACCGAGGCCGCCACCAACAAAGAAAGGTTTCAGCAGCTCGTAGGAAAACTCATCTACCTAACTCACACTAGACCTGATATTGGATTCGCAGTGAGTATGGTAAGTCGATTCATGAGTAATCATTCGACAACTCACATGGACGCAGTCATGAGGATTCTCCAATACCTCAAATCTGCCCCAGGGACTGGTCTCTCCTTCAAGAAAAGACGAAGTCGAGGTGTCGAAGTATTCACAGATGCAGACTGGGCCGGATCTGTTCCAGACAGAAGATCAACATCAGGCATGTGCACATACGTCTGGGGAAATCTTGTTACCTGGAGAAGCAAGAAGCAGTCCGTTGTCTCAAGAAGTAGTGCTGAAGCCGAGCTCAGGTCCTTAGCAAGTGGAGTATGTGAAGGCATCTGGCTGAAGAGAGTTCTCGACGACCTCAAGATCATCATTGAAGGTCCAATCAAGCTCTTTTGCGATAATCAAGCTGCTCTCAGCATAGCCAAAAATCCAGTCCATCATGACAGAACAAAACATATCGAGATCGACCGATACTTCATCAGTGAAAAGATTGAAGAAAAATAATCGATATGGAATACATTCCGTCAGGTCACCAGCTCGCCGACATTCTCACCAAAGCCCTTCCGCGAGCAACCTTTTCCGAGCTATGTAGCAAGCTTGACCTCCTCAACATATACAGTCAAGCTTGAGGGGGAGTGTTGAAATCTAGCTCGTCAGATCGCCCTTCCGAGTCGAGCTCATTAGATCGCCCTTCCGCGTCGAGCTCGCCAGCTCGCCCTTCCGCGTCGAGCTCGCCTCAGAAGTCCTCTCCTTGGAACTCATTCCACATGGGAAATTGTCGCATTTATTTCTCATGTTATTTCCTATGTCTTGCTCTCTGTGTATATTTATTATTCTCTCTTTCCTAGAAGTAGGTATTACACATGTATTTATTACACTCTCTCTTGTACCCACCATATGTATAAATAGGTGATACAAATTAATATCAATTATAAGAAACATTCAAAGTCTCGGAACACTCTCTATCTTCTCCGATTCTCTCTTTCTTTATCTTCTCTCTCTAAACTTCAACAGTTACCGTTTTCGAAAATAAAAGACTTTCGCTTTGCTTTCAGTTTTTAAATAATCCAAACCCAATGTTTTATTTTTCATGGTTTTAAGTTACGCATTTCAATTCCGTTAAAGGTTATGACTTTCTTTATGGTATTATCTACAATGGTATTTTTTTTTTAATTTCGATTATGCAACTTCGATTGTTTTTTGTTGTTTTAGTTCATCAAGTTTTTAAATGAAAATTTATTTATAGGTCATGAGTTTTCAAACTTTATATTCCAAGTTAAGTTTTTTTTTTTTTTAAAATTCTTCAAATTTTCTAAAGGCTTAAAAAGTAAGATAAGTAAGACGGTTCGAAAAGTCGGGTCGTCACAGTTGTCGCCAACTCCATGACACTATATTATTGCCGCCAACCCCAAGCCACAAGGCCGCCAAGCCCCTAGTTTGCCGCCAACTCCAAGGGCACGACCTCCTCTTGGTCAAAAACTTGCTTCCAACTCATTTGCCTTCAATTCCAAACTTCTCCTAAGTCTCCAAAACACTATAAATACTCATCCCTCTCTCAGTCTCAAGGTATGTTCTCTCAAATTCTCAAAACTCCACAAAAATCACACCACGAATCTCTCTCTCTCTAGAAAACATAGAGATGAGTACAAATCGTTCACCAAGAATACAATACAACACGACTAATGTTGAGCGTCGAAGCGCGCACCGATGAAAAACCATTCGCGTCCTTTTAGATTCATATTTTCTTGTTCTTAGATGAAGGTGCGAGGATTCGAAGACCCGACGATGAACAAGAAGGACTTGAAGATCCTAGAACGACAAGGAGAGCGAAGAACAAAATGACATGAAGACTCGAAGATGAGATCAAATGGTCGAAGGCGAGGATTCAAGAGACATTAAGGGTTGAAGATGAAGATTCGAAAGAGGAATGGCTTTGGAGAGAAATTCAAAGGGTTAAAGAATCAAAGAAGCAAAGACTCAAGAACTCGACGAAGAACGCAAAAACACGAAGAGCGTGGAAGATCCCAAGACCCGAAAACTAGAAGATTCGAAGAACAAGAAGAACATGACGAGAATGGTGATCATGACGAAAGCGAGAAGCACAAAAGAGATTAATTGACGAGGCGATAAGAAATGACGAGAAAACAAGAACTTCACCACAGCATACTTACGTGCGATCATAGAGTCCGACCTTAAATCGAACCACAAAAGTTTCTAAGTGTAAACCCAAAAAGCAGTTAACAATCACGAAAGTAATTTATTCATAAATAAAATAAATATATTTATATTACTAGTAAAATTGGTATTATTATATGATCACAAATAAATGCAAACACACACGATTATTCAAATGAATTCTAATATTATTATATATATGATATACATTTACGGTTAGAGTTGTTATGTATTATATTTGGAAATATATACTTTGTATATACATTTAGTGTTTAGTTGTTATAATATCTGTTTTTTAAATTTATCTTAAGACGGTTAAAATTATTAGCTTAATTTCAACTTAAGTATACATAAATTATCTTACGCAATAATCCGCGGTAACGCACGGGCAACTCTCTCGTTATATCAAAGGAGGAATACAAACCGAGTTTTTTTATGTTGTATTTTGTTTTATAATATCCTATATTATATACTAAAATGAAAAGTATTACTAAAAGAAACGGAGATGAACAACACGTATATATATATATGCTTTGATCGTGTTAGGGTTTTATTATACTTTTTAATTTTTTTTCTCTTTGACTTCGTGTTTTATCTATTAGAAGTGGTTATTAAATTTACCGTCACTCCCTAAATTATCATTCGACTGTTGGAAGAATTGTTAATAATAGAGTATTAACAAGTGTATGAGTGATTTGTGGCTAATATTGTAGTGGGGACCACTCATCGGAATTGATTAATTCTTGCGTATTCTTATTCCTCTTTGTGACGGGTATAAGATTGATTATTTATTTGCCAAAATCATTACGTACTATAATGAATGAGAAATTGATGCTCAAAGTATGCTTAAAAACACATTATGGAAATATAAGTGAAGTGAAATGAAAGAGTCCCGCATTGCTTGGGAATGAACATATTGGTATGGTTTATATACCATTAGAGTTTATGAGTGTTCAATATAATAATTGGACCAAGGATGCTAGCCCACCACATACGCGCGCGCACGCGGCGCCGCATTGCCCGAGCCATGTCGGGCCGGGTTCGGGTTTCGGGAATGTCTCGGTCTCAGGCTTGGGTTTGGGCCTTGGGCCAATCCTTAAAATATTGCACCAATTAAGCCTACGTTTCAAAACCGTTTGAGGGTTACAAACCTGTCAGAGGAGTGAATCCAAAGGGATTTGTAACCTACAGATTTAGTGAGCATTAATAGATTAATTAGCTATTATGGCTGAATGTTTTGGGTGGTTGCTTCAACTATAAAATGCATTGGGTTCTCTCATTCTGGACACACAACAAACATCAACTCTCTCTCATAAATTGTTTTCCTATATTTGTTTCCTTATAGTCCGGTGGTAGTTTCTGATGCTCGAGTTCTAATTCGCAAAAAACGAGTCTTGTGGTGCATTGCTCGTCTTGTTAGTAGTTGTATCTTGGGAAGTTTTCGCTCACGAAATCCAGCACTCGTGGGAGGGCGACACTTTCCTTGTCAAACTCGTTTTCTTTTTTGTTTCCGGTTTCTATTCTGGAATATAACTTTTATTATTTCCTTACTTTTGTCTTTAATTTCTATCAATATTAAGTTTAATATTGCTAACAACGAGATCCTATTTATAAATTATGCAATAGACACTAAAATTTTATGAACCGACACTTCATACGCATAATCTACTTGAACAAAGTATTTCAAGGATTGCAAAAAAGAAAAACCTCCATTAATTTATTCATTCAAGATTGTAAATGACATAAAATTCTGAAATAGATAACAATAGCAAATAACAATAAAATTATTGTACAGCTCCTAGTTGTGTTAAGGATGTGAAGCTACTATTATTTGCTATATATCCTCCCACCTATCTAAAGCTAGAAAAAGCTCAAGTTTCCCCTCACTGTACTATAATTACATTATATCATTATTGGGGTTAGAATTTTGGATAAATACATACCAAAATAATTATTAATCAAATGAAAAATAGATGATATGAAAATGAGAGAGAGTCAGAGAGTCGTGATTAATGAAAATAACCCTTATATAAAAAAAAAAAAAAGAAACATCATGATGCTATACATTTGGCTTTATTATACTATCACTTTTACAAGACCAAAATGTTAGATTTCTTAAATTTCTCAAATTAATAATTGCAGGTGGGTTGTGCAGTGTCGGAACTCGGAACAAGCACGTTTTTTGTTTAATAATTATTTTCCTCAACAAACAAAAAATTAAGAATATTATTAATAATCGATTGTTTTGAGGCAATTGACTTCAAGCGATTATGATGTAAAAGCATCATCTACCCCTTATCCCCATTTTGATTTAAAACAAAAAAAAAAACAAAAACAAAAACAAAATAGTCCAAAGCAAAAGATGGTCACGCATTCTATATAGTACGTAATTGTACAAAAATAACTCATGAGTAGGTTATTCAAAGTAATTTTTGAGAAAATTCGTATTCACATGCAAGGACAATGACACTGTTTCAAAAAAAAAAAAAAAAGGGACAATGACACCACCCATGTGTTCACACGGAAAAAAATATCGGTTCCTTTGATGTAGATTTATTAATCTGTAATTAGTTAATTTATGTATTCAATATGGTCACTATCTTCACGCATTTCAATTAAATTGCTTTAGACTAGTCCGATGATGAGACTTGTCCCTCGTTGTATGTAAGGACAAGCCATTGTGGGATATGACTCACTAATAATGTCGATTATGATTGCTTGATGTAGAACTAATTGATTTTTAAATTATATTGATTACATAAAATGTTTCGTAAGAAACTCAAATCATCAAAATTTTGCGACACTACTAATTTAAGTAACCATTGCCTGTTTCAAGAAATATTTCTTAAAAGTTTCCATGCGCCATGATTATCTTATGTTCAAATCTACAAATAATTGTTGAAGTCATGCTACGTCATCAAAGGCCCCGTTTATAAAGTAAATAGTGGACCATTGTCCAAAATAAGTAAACCTCTATGCGATCCCATCGCGCTGTAGGAACTTTTTTTATAGGGTTATTTCTAAACTAGAAGTGTTTGAGAGGAGGTTTTTTTTTTCTTATAAATTTTAAAAATTAATCAAATTAGGATTAATCAACTAAACTCTTACCTGAGTCAAAGGAAAGAGAATAATTTTTTCCCATTCTAATCTCAAGTTGTATAGTTAATTGCATTTCATTTATCTTTTTTCAAATATATATTTAATACCCAACCAACACACGTACCCACCAACTAAAATATTCTTTTTTTCTCTCTCCACACATCTTACCTTCTTCTTCTCTCGCTTGATTCACACGGCCAAAACCTCATTTCAACACTAACTTTCTCTCTCTTCACCCTCTCTCTTTGCTAACCCGGAAAATCTAATTCTCTATTCTTCCTCGCCGACGTCTTCCTCTCAATTATGTATCAGGTTGCAACTGAGTTCTTCGACGTATTTTTGTACAGATCTGCACGGTATTCCATTTCAGGTAAGTTTCGTTTTTTATGTTTTAGGGTTTGTTGAGTTTTGGGTTCTTGAATTAGGTTAGGAATCTGACAAGTATGGTTAAAAATCAGCTGAGTTCTTCGTCGGAATTTTTTCCAAATCTGCACAGCATTCCATTTCAGGTAAGTTTCGTTTTTATGTTTTAGGGTTTATTGAATTTTGAGTTCTTGAATTAGGTAAGGAATCTAACAAGTATGGTTAAAACTGGCGTCATTAAGCTTGAATTATGAAAATCTTAGTCGAAATTGTGAATCCAAAATATGGGTTTCGTTTGAAGAGTTAAAAGCTTAACAAACATATATAGTGACAAAATTGTCACTAAATCTTCGAACATAATCTGGGTTTTGTTTGAAGATTTAGTGACAAGTTTGTCACTACACTGTCGGTGTATTCGATTTAGTGACAACAATATCACTAAATTTTCAAACAAAATATGGGTTTCGTATATGTATTTAATGACACATTTGTCACTAACTCATAAAATAAAACATGTTTTAGTGAATAATATGTCACTAAACTAAGCTGTGTTCGCTGTTCTTAATGTGAAGTGATTAAAGAAGATATTTTGACATTCGTCAGGCATAGCGGTGTATGGCTTAAAGATGAGTATTATCAAGTTGGTGTTACATATGCACTCCTTATACCGCGGACGGCCAACTACGAGGACCAACTATGAGGATTTCATGAAGTTATTGTTTTCAGGGGGAAAGTTGAATCCAGAAACTCATAGGCTCAAGGTTAAACACAAGACACAAGGGGTGGCTCCGACATGAGTTGACATGCTATTTGCATATTCGGAAAGAGAAATCGTGTACCAAACCATTTTCACCGGTTTCGGAGATTTTTCCATTAACCTCCGACCCCGTTGTCGATTCTAGCGCGTTGGTTAAACTCTGAACACCGGTGAGAGTGGTTGTTCCAGAACTTAACCTGCACAAGTCCCACATGCAGAAGTACCGACAGCACAAGTCTCGCCTACACATGCACCGACTGCACAAATATCGGTTGTGCCGTGTCATGTACATGAAATGGGTAGTGAGTGCGACAACGATTATGTCACAAACGCGAGTGAGTCCTCTCTTTCTTTTGGCACCCTCTCTGCATTCCGATGAATTAGGTGAGAGCCCTCCTCTTTCTCAAACACTGAGTACATCAACAAATATGGATTCCACATCTGTTGACGTCATGGATAATCCCTAACAAGTGTTTTTATAGGAAGAATGTATGCTAAAAAAACGTTGAAAAAGCATTTAAGCATTCTTGAGATCAACAATCATTTCATGTACAAGACAAGAAGTTCTACTAGAATGTATATCCACGTGGTTTTTCGTGATCCATCATGTATATGGGATGTTCGGGCAAGCAGACTGGCATATATCAAATTAGGAGGTAAATCTGACACTTTCCTCAAACAAACAAGTAAAAGTTGATGAAAAGTTGAAGATGAGTCTTGCTAAGGTGAGTACGTCCCTATTGTGGCTGATGCTCTCTTGCTGTCCGAAGATGACCCTTCTAGGGTTGCAGCCTTGCCAAGTCCCCCAGCAACGGTGGGTTGTTCACAGTCTCTTCTTCTTTCTAATCCGCTTCATCCTTATTTCCTACAATGGAATCTATGTTGTGTTGTTCGGCCTCATTTCCTGCATCTCTGTTGTCGTCATCATCTTTTTTTATGGTCATCTTCATCTTCTTTGCAATTTTCATCTTTCTGTTTTTTTTCTTTCTCTTTTGTATCATATTCTTCCTCTTTTTATTCACCTTTCTTTTTTTTTTCTTCGTCTTCCTCTTCTTTTTCATCTTCCCGCTCTTCTTCTTTTTTAGCTTCTTCCTCTTCCTATTTCTTCTCCCATGTTTATATGTTCTTCATAATTTTTTCTTTCGTACTTCCTCCTCAACCTCTCTTTGCCTTTCTCCTCAGATTTTCTCTCAGCCTGCTCCCCCAGATATTTCTCCTTGGATGCCTTCTTAGTTGAGCGCATGTTCAATGTGGCCAGCAGATGTTGTATGTCTTTAGAGAACGAACCCAAGTCTTTCCGAACCTCCATCAATAGGAGTCACAATTCACTAACCGCCTTTTCTAGGTTAGTCAGTCTCTCCTGAAATTCATAAAAACACAACAAAGCTAAAAACTTGTCCCTAATTTTTCTCAAAGAATTAAAAGAATTGAGAAAGGTTAGTGACAGGTTTATCACTATCTTGTAAAATAGTTACTAACTTGTCACTACTAATCTTGTAAGATTAGTAACATGTTTGTCACTGATCTTGTAAAATAGAACTGTTACATTATTAGTTACAAACTAGTCACTACTGTGAGACAGTTTAAGTAAAATAGTTACAAACTTGTAACTAAGTCTGTAACTAATTCAAGTTTGTAACTATTTGTGACCAAATTGAGACCAATCTATTTTAGTTCAAGTAGTTTACCTCATTCGTTGAGGATGGTTCGTGATCTCGACTTGGTGGAGGAAATCTGGACTTGGTTGAGACGGCTGAGAGGGCTCATCAAACGTGGGATCACTTCCAAATTCTCTAAAATCCACATGGACAACAATAAAACATAATCTGTCACAAACGTGGCCTATCATATTTAGCAGCATATTCTCATTACTGAATGTAACGTACCTACTGAAACCGGATGGATTGGATGGAAGACTCAGACACTTTATAATTTGATGACCATTTAAAAATCATGTCTCGCAGCGTCATTGAGTACAGTACATAAACCTCTCTCCGCAAGTTTTGAGATGCACTTGTAGGCCCACTTTTGTCACTAACTCTGTGATATGTAACTAAAACTTCAAAGGTTTAGAGATTTAGTTACAATTTATTTACTATAAAACTAGCATATTTAGTGAAAAACTTTTAAAGTTTAGTAACATTCTATGATTAAGTGACAACAGTGGGGGTGTCACTAAATCTTCAAAGGTTTTCACTTTTAGTGTAACCAATGCCAATAAAAGAAAAACACTTGAAGATTTAGTGACACTTTTGTCACTAAATCTGTTTGATGTAACTTAAGCTTCAAAGGTTTTGAGATTCAGTTAAATAAGTATATCTAAAACTTGCAAATCTTTGAAGATTTAGTGCTCACTGTGTCACTAAACATGCAACTTTGAAAGCAAACAGTCTACACCAACATGTATCAAATACAACCATGTTTTTTAATCCCAACACATCAGAATTTCTTAACATAAACTTCTAAAACTAACAACAGAAATTTCACAAACCAAAGTCAAATATTTTTCCTAAATAAGCAATAGCAATCTGGGTTTGAGATCAAAACCTAATAACCTAAGCATTTCATAAACTAAAAGTAGACTATTTGCCTTATAAACCTTACCGAGCCGGGGTTTCTTTGGCAAGGCGCCATTACATACGCGGTAGCATCGATCTTGTAATCCGGCGTGGTGAAGAAACGTCATCCGGCGATTTTGAGGGGGTTTTTAGGGTTTGCATGTTTTGTGTGAATGATCTTCTTCATCATTGTAGAGAAATGATGACACAATCGAAGAACAAAAAAGAACTCCACTGATGAGATTTATAAAGTGGTGTTCGGGTTCGGAAATGGGTTAGGAAATGAGTTTTACAACTGGTTGCGGCGGCGGTCTAATATGTTCTACGAAATGAGAAAAAGGAAATGCCTTTTTTTTTTTGTTCGCCGGCGTGTTGTGGTAGGGTAGAGAAAGAAATAAGGGAGTCGAATAGTGAAGTGTAGGTCGAGTGAGGAGGGAGGTGGGAACGGTTTTCGTTGGAAGGAAATGAAAAAGTAAAAAAAAAATGAAGATAAGGGAAGCTCAAAATAAGTAGTATTAGTTTGGTAAATTTTTTAAATTTATAGGAGAATGGAAATGTTGCTCAAAACACTCCTAGTCTAGTCTTGGCAATTCCGCCTTTTTTTTTTAATCTTAAAAGTTGATTAAGGTCTTGAATAGGTTAACTCGACATGATGAGATCATCTAAAAAAAAAAAGATCATCTAGAAAATATTTATTTCATATTGAATTTATCCATTCTAAGACATTTTAACTCCGAATGCTTTGGAATTAAATGAAATATACAAAAGACAATACACACATTTTACACCAAAAAATGTCATCAATATTGTCACAGAAGATTTGCAACATTGTCAACGTCTAACGGCACTTACCATCGTAGAAGGCCCATACGTACGTGTATTTTTCAATGGCAATGTCAACAATAATATTTACATAATATTGATTGGTAATAATTATGCATCGAGGAAGTTAGTTGATGTTGGTAACAAGTGTCGACACTATCGTCAAAAAGTAATTCCAACCCAGCTAGTAATTAATTTTCTGAATATGCATCTTTTTATATTTTTTTTTCTATGATATTTTATTCATCACAAATACATATTTTATAATAAAAAAAGTTAAATTGAAAACAAAGTATATATATAAATAACATTTGTAAGATTTTTAATTACATATTAAAACGTAAATTACGCAAAATAAACTGCTAAATAATATCATAATCATGTAACTAACATAGAATATAATATAGTCTAATAAAATATCTTTGTTGCAAAAGTAGAGAAAACAAAAGTATAGATCCTTCGATGTGTCGTATCGTAATGAACAATGTTATTGCCTCAATTTTTGGTTATTATGACTCTGATATTGACGGAGGTGTCCGCTAGGATGGCTGATGCAACGACGATCACATGTTGGTGGTTAGCGGCAACCGCATAATGTTCTTCATGGTCTATTCCTCCAAGGTATCTTAGTTGTATATGACAATACCTTCTTGGGATTTCAATCTCAACACCGTTCAGTTGCCTTACCAAACGATCTTACGATAATAAGTAACAAAAAAAAATTCAAATCATGTATATAAAAGTAAAAAAAGAAAATTGAAAAGAGCAAACTTATGTGGGCCTTCCAAGACGATTTACTCGTCCAAGCAGCATTTGAAATTTGATAATGCTCGATTCACCATTGCTCCAACATATCGCATTAAACATAGAAAAAAAATTACTAATCAAAGTCACGATTCGTAATCTTAAAATAATAGTAATAAAAATATTGGCAATAACTTACATATTTGTAGCGGTGTTGCAAGAAAGAGAGCATACTCTCTATTGATGATCAATACAAAAAAAAAGGTTTTAAATGACGAATTAAAATGTAAATGAACAAAAAGCGCAATATGTTGTAGTACTAACTCTTAAAATGGAGTGGAATGAGAATCTACGTCGATTTGGAGCACCTTTTGATCATAGTAATCGATGTCCTAATAACACACTTATTAATGTGAATGAGGAAGCAATGTCTTCTACTCGAGATGGCATATATTTTCTCCCTAAAGCTAGATTTTCGATCCGTCGTTACAATTTTTAGAAATGAGCGTTGGTGGAAGTTGCAGTCGTATATGTAGGACTATTCACCCATTTTCTTGGTCGTTCTCGATCGTGTCTTCTCATACTTGCCCTTTTCATTCTCATGAAAATTATTGTTTCAGTCTCTTTGTATTCTTCTTCATTGTCATGTCTCTGGCATATGTTTTGGACGTTGGGGCTATCACATTGATGACCTCATTGCCTGGATTTTGCTGCTCGCAAGGGCGGAGCTGTGTTGGGCCCAAGGGAAGTCCACTGTCCCCCTCAATTTTTGAAAACTGCAATTGCTACCCTAAATTTTAGCCTAAATTTATATAATTTTTCTTCCCCCTCTGAATTATTTTTTCATTCAAATTTGCATTAAACATTCGACGGAAGCGCGACATTGGAGGTCATTATCTGTATTGACCATTTCGCTTTGAAGAGCTACCTACTAAGCTCTAGTTGGTTGATCCAATCCTGCATCTCCTTGAACGTCTTTGCAAGGTTTGGTCGGGTCATCAACTCTACAATTTTGTTCGGTTGCAGAGGCAACATGTAGTAGATGTTGTACATAGTGAAAGTCTAGAGCAGAGTTGTCTCTAACCATAGACGAATGTAAGATAAAGAGAGAAAATATTTGATTCCAGAGTGATTGATGAGAAAGAGCATTAGTGAGTTCGAAAGTGTACTTGAGACCGCCAAATAGAGGCTTTTCGTATAGTCCATGAGTTTCAGGTGTACATATTTTTTCTTCTTATTTGACTTGTCTTATGATCCTTCCAGTTTTTATTTGTTCACATGTTTTGCTCAATGGGTTGCGTCCTTAAAATATGTCAAAACTTGTATAGAGCGTTCCTTTTAAATTTTTGTCCCCAAATCTCTATCAATTCGTACCCTTGTAGCTCCAAACAGATATTAACATATATAACAATAGATAATATATGTATATATATATATATATATATATATATACATATATATAATAAATTGCTTTGAAGAAAATCTATGTATTTAAACAATTATTAAGCTTGATGCCTTGGCACTTTAAATGGCAATGCCATGCATGTCAAACTAAAGTAATTTTCATAGTTCGATTAAAAAAAAAAAAAAAAGGTCAATCGATGGGATTAAGCCATATCAAGGGGATGTGGTTAAGCAATTGAAGAAAAGATAGGTACCTCATTTCATACAATAATATAATACCCCACCAAACAGGAAATCATAATAATGATCAAATTACGCGAACAAGAATTACAATTTAAAGTGAATGGCCAAATTTATAAAATGCCAGTTTGAACAATTGTGTGTAGTCTATACGTAAAGGAGATCGAGATCGTTTTCTAATTCTTTTTCTTTTAGTAAAAGAATGAGAAACAATAATAGAATTATACAAAGAAAGTAATTATTATCTTGGAGACTTTAATGACTCGACTTGGGATTTTCCTTGTGGACCTCTCATCCTAATGAAAAGCCTGTACTCGTCATATGTCATGGGGTTGTACAGCGCTGGACTCTCTGGCGTCACGAGCTCTTTCGCTGGCTCAATAGGAATGTCACTTTTTGGGTTGTAAAAGAATGCCAGTGATAATCTTTCTCTCCCTGAATTAACCACCACTCTATGCTCAACGCTCTTGTATATTGCGTTGCTTAGAACCTAGTTCACACATTTAATGCAAAACACTAATCAATATTCGCAATCAAATTATATATGGGTTGTTTTTAGTATGCAGATGAAACATGCCCCACGCGCGCCCGCACACACACACATATATATATACTCACACGCAGTGGCGGAGCCAGGATTTCAATCAAAGGGGGGGGGGCAAATTTGAGAAATATTTTTGAGGAGGGGCATTTTTGAAAAAAAACTTACAAATTTGGGTCAAAAACATAATTATTAGTAAAATTTAGGGGTAAAATTATAAAAAAATAAAAAAATTTGGGTCTAAAAAATAATTTTCAAAAATTGAGGGGGGGCATTGGCCCACCCCGGCCTCCACCTGGCTCCGCCTCTACTCACACGCATGAAATACATAAATTTATAAAATAGTTAAAATATATCTAAAATTAATGAAATAGACAAGATATGCAAGTAGTATCTTGTGATTACATTTTTTATTTGTAATTTTAGCTGTTTTGCTCAAAACTTGAAATTTTTACTATTTTTCTAATTAATTAATATTAAATGACTATTGTATATAATTTTTCCACACATATATTGATTTTTAGAGAAATTTATTAATTGAGAAATTAAGAAGAATAATAGTTGTGGTGGTGTAAAAATGTATTTATTTAATTAGTTGTAATGTGGGAATTAAAAAAAAATTACTTGGTTTGTGGGTAGTTAGGAGATTTTGAAAAAGGTTGATAGGCTGTACTTAAATAAATGTGGATACCTATTGGGATAAAGATACGTCGCTTTCACGCTTATAAAATTGATTATGATTCTTAATTGACATGTAATATGATACGGCACTATCTCTAACTTCACAAGTGGTTGATTGATGGCAAAAAAGTCAAAAATTATTTTTAACGTAATAATAAATAAAGAAAAAGATTATATATTATAACTCGAAGAGTAATGCTATTTGTCACGGGTCCGACTTTTGACAATCCATTGAATGACAAGTGAAAGAATTTTAAACAATTTTTTGTGTTTATCACTTTTGGTGGGGAAGTCGCCAGTCGATCACTCGTGACAAAAATCATTACTGAAACTCGAATGATAAATGAAATTTAATGTTACTTCATATTTGAAAATCAAGATCCATGTCGAATACTTTAATCAAATCAAGATATTCAAAATATCATTGTTAAAAAATACATTAGAAAGATAGTCAAAAATTTCGAAATAACTAAAATAAAAAGAAAAAAAAAATTAAAAATAAATTATTCTGATACTAGTGATTTGAATTTTTTTTCCCTTGATCCTTTTAATCGTTTCGAAAATTTTGTCTTCATTTTTCCAATGATTTAGAAGTTTTTGCAAAAAATTTAGTGATTTAAAAAAATTTTGAAAAAGTATTTTAGGCGTTTTACTTACGAAAAAAAAAATTGATTTTTCTAAAGTGTTCAAAAGAGAGCTTGATTTTTAAATGTGGAATAATATTAACTTGGTTTCTAAAGTTTCTATTATATTATATATACTATAAGCACGTTTTAAAACACGCGGAAGTGTGATTTCTGAAATCTGAATAATATCAAATCTCGACAGCATAATGATAAATATATAAATAAATAAAAGTCCTGACGTCATCGGATATTTAATGGTTTGGTATATTACTATATTTATTGTCAATAAATTATTGACAGGGAAAGGTTCAATACCTTATCTTTAAGAACATATAAAAATAATATTTAAAATAGATCATATCCGGTGAAAACGGATGTATACATCATAGTGCATACCTATCCAATTTTCCATATCAATTTGTGTCGAAGAAAATATATTTATGTATGTATATATATAAAGAATTATTTTAAATTTATGGGTCTATGTGCAAGAAGCTAAAGAGGGTATAAATGCCATTATTATACAGGACATATGACAATTGGCAAATGGCATATGAGAATTTTTCTTGCAAAATACACAAGTACCCTTGAGAAATAGTTGGCCTAAAAAAATATTTTAAAATGGATGGAAAATGACGCAAAGTAAAATATTAAGCTTTGTTCTATGTTTTTTTTTTTTTTTTGTGGGGATTGAACCCACGACCTCCACACAGGAGGTGGTGTGGAATCACCACTAGACTATCCTAGGTACCACAGTTTTGTTCTATGTTCTATTCCTTGTTTCTCGTTTATAAAAATGTGTTAAGTATTTACGCAGAAAACCTAAACCAATGAAAATAAATTTGTAATTCCCATACATGTTAATTGATTACCCAAACGGGCAGGCACATGTGAATTAAAGTTGTTCATATACCTATGATAGGCCTTTGTCAAAAACTAACAGAAGATTAAAATATATTTAAAAGAGATATAGCAGTGACGGATCTAGGTAGGGACTAGGGTGGGCCAATGCCCCCCCTCAATTTTTGAAAATTATTTTTTCAACCCCAAATTTTTATATTTTTTTATAATTTTACCCATAAATTTTACTAATAATTATGTTTTTTACCCAAATTTGTAAGTTTTTTTTCAATAATGCCCCTCCTAAAAAATATTTCTCAAATTTGCCCCCCTTCGATTGAAATCCTGGATCCGTCACATTAGTCAAATGTTCTCCTAGTGTTATGTTGTGACTGAGTGAACAACCTATATAAAGTCCTAATTTATTATATTTAAAATATTATTCAAAAATTGTATAAAATGCGTATTTATTATATTAAAAGAATAATGAAAAATCTATATCCTTTATAATATGCAGGAGATATCCCGTAAAAACAATTGAAGGAGATAAAAGAGGATACTCTTTTACAATTTAATCAATTTAATAAAATTATTTAAATCGATTTTACTTCATAATATTTTTAAACAAAGATTATTAGGGTGTTTCAGACTTTTCCAAAAATAAAATATGAAGAGCACAAAGATCAATTGTCATTTAAGGCGTAATAAAGTTTAGGCAATGTAAAATACTCTCAATTTATTCAAATTAAATGGAGGATCGCTAATAATACGACTATCTCGAATTTATGGACAAATAATATAGAGAAATTGCTCCATTTGCCACCAATTTCATAACATTTTACAACTTTTCACTAAAAAACTAATTTTTTTCAAAATGCCACCGAGATGTCAACATTTGACACCTATGTCAACAATGTTGACATCTCATAATGAAGGGCAAAAATAGATTGCAACATTGTTGATGATGGTGGCATTTTGGTAAAAATTAATCTTTTGGTGGAAAGTGAAAAAATGTTATGAAATTGATGGCAAATAGGGCAATTTCTCAATAATATAGCGCGTTTAAATTCCCTAAAATGGACAAATAACAAAAAAACAAAAAAAAACAAAATTGCATGTTTTGAGGCCCAAATCACACTTATAAAGCCCGCCAAAAGATATATGTGTCTTACTAACTTACGGTAGTGCATGAACATTCGGGACCAACCAAACAAATATCTTTGATAATAAGACCATACCAACAAAATCCCCAAAAAGAAATCCCACACATAAAAAAAAAGAAATAATAATAATAATCAAGTCGAAGGAAAATGGGTTAATAAAAAATCACCTGAATTTGATCTCCAATGTTGACAATAAAGGCGTGTGGGACGGGTTTGACCGTTATCCAGGAATCTCCTTTCCTGACCTGGAGCCCCGTGACCCGGTCGTCCGGTAACAGCACGGTCATCCCACCCGGATCCGAGTGCGACGACAGACCCAGTGCCAGCTCAGGCTGAGGGCATTTCGGGTAATAATTCACTCTCAGGCACGCCCCGACGTCCTCGCCCCCAAACGCACTCTGCAGAAACTCCTCCTTCAGCCCCAGGTTTACCGATAATACCCTCAGCAGCCTCTCGCACAGCTTCACCACTTCCTTCCCATACTCCTCTATCACCTCCCTGTCTCGCACGTGGCACACACTTTCTAATGAGTCAACCAATATTCAATACTCCTATTTTGGAAATCTGCCTGTATCCTTTTTTGGTAAGATAAGAAATACATACATATATATATATTCTTTGGTAATAATAATACCTGCAACCAAGCGGGTAGTGAGGCCATTTATTTTGGTCCATGAGGCATAGAGGAAGGTGGTGAAGAAAGTAATAATCACTCCAGTCCAACACAGCACCTTTCTGAACGCCGAGCCTGCTTCCATAGCCTTCATAGGTCTTAGGCGAGTTCGCGTACGCGACCTTCTCTTCCACTGGGAGGTGGAAAAACTCCCGCCACGTCATCAAGACCCGGTCCATGAGCTGGGGGCTGAGCCCGTGGTTGACGACCTGGAAGAAGCCCCAGTCGCGGCACGCGTCGCGCACGCTCCTCAGCGCGTCCTCCGCCTCGGGAGTGGTTAGGTCGAGCTCTCCGTGGGGCCCGAAGAGGCCGGTGAGGTCAACGATGGGGATGTTGACCTCGCTGTCGGCGCTGACGTGTGCGTTGGGCCTTTGGGCCTCGGGCTTGACGTAACGGGCTGGGATCGATAAAAGCCCACTGTCCGACAGGGATTGGACACGTACCACCGGCTCTGGCCACTCTTCTGGACTCTTCATCATCCCTTTATTCTTTTTTATTCTTATTTGCAATTTCGAGGATGATTGTTGTACCATTAGAGACTAGAAATAGAGAGAGAGAGAGGCGACGTAAACGATGAAACAGCTACTTTATATTATATTATATATA
Source organism: Urtica dioica subsp. dioica (assembly GCF_054948205.1). NCBI lineage: Eukaryota > Viridiplantae > Streptophyta > Magnoliopsida > Rosales > Urticaceae > Urtica > Urtica dioica. The sequence continues at coordinate 16,803,390 of NC_142767.1, forward strand.
TAACGGTTATTTTCACTGAAACTGCTGGCTATAAACTAACAAGCCCGGAGATACAGAATCTTATTCTGAGAGAGAGAGAGAGAGTAGTGGCAAAAGAAGTAGACGAAAGAGGAAAACGTGGAATGTATGGTGATAAAATAAGCGTATGAATATACATGGTGGAAAGGAGTGACTTTATAGGCGTTTCCGATAAGAGAGAGAGAGAGAGAGAGCTTGTGACTTGAGAGAGAGAGAGAGAGAGATATATAAAATTAAATGAGAAGGTAAAATACAAAATATAATAATGAAAAAAAGGACAGGCCGACATGGAAGACGAAGTCGAAGTGAGAGAGAGAAAAAAAAAACAAAAAACAAATGGGAACGTTAGGTTATCGTCATTTTGGTCATGTATAACTCATGTGTCAATATGAGATATACTGATACAGAGAATGAGATATAAATGTTTTTATTGATTATATTTGGTCCCCATTAATTTCGGCGCCGTAAACCATTTGATTTTATTACCCGCTCTTCTCGATCCATTTTCATTTTTCTTCACGCTCTCGTAGAATATGGATGTTGATATCATATATATTAGGGTCTAGACGATTAACATACAGATTTCATAAATTAATTTAATTTGATAAAAAAACAATTAATAAATATCAATAACAAATAATACCCCTGATTAATGTCCTATCACACGCTGAACACGTGTTTAAAAAAAAAAAAAGAAAAAAGAATCAACTACAAAACAGGTTATCGTAATAAATGGTAATTAGAAATTAGAAACGAAGTAATGAGTCATTTATTTATTCTCCATCCTCTTTTCATGACTGAAACGTGTATACCATAAACCCTTCCAAAAAAAATTCAAAACCATTTTTTTTCTTCAAATAATTAGCAAAATAGCCAACTCAAACATATGAGTTTAGCAAAATAGCTCACGTTTGGTAAATATTAGGTAAATAGTCAACAATTTTTATTTACCAGTATTTACAGTCGTGTATTTACCATTTTATCCTTATCACATATATGTAAATATTTGTATGTATCTGTTAATACACGGACAGTTACGGAAAGTTAAAAATTTATGATTGGACCACGTCATACATCTGGCTATTTACCTATATTTACCAAACGTGGGCTATTTTCCTAAAAACAACGTTTCAATTGGCTATTTCACTAATGGACCATTTTTTTGCTGTCTTAAGTGTCATGTGTGCACAAAAGGGGCTAGAAGATCGAAGCTCCAAATTATGATCTGTTATTAGTTATAAGAGGTGAGTATTAATGTGTTTTTCTTAACAACATTCACGAAATACTTGTCCGGGTGAGAGCTTGCGACGATGTGTATCAATCTTAGATTGCGGGCATCGAATCTCTTATGACTCCGAATGTATCGTAACGGGTTCGGGATATCTCGTGGTGTTACGACATTGGTGGAGATCTTGGAAACTCGACGTGGGTGATGTGGTTTGTCTTGATCTTCCTTTTCCTTAGCTAAAATGGAATGTTCCTCTTACAAAATGAACATGAAAATTGGATTTCTCAAGCTCTTGCACACTTTTTTTTTAGAGGAAATTTAATGTGGCATAATTTCAGTCTTTCACTACTTCAAAAAATTCTTTTAGAAGGGACAAAGATCACACTTCTAAATGCCAAAAAAATCGCTTATAAATGTCAGTCGCTTCTAAAAATTAGAAGCGACATGTCACCTCTAAAACCGTTTTAAAATAAAATTTTGGCGCCGGAAATGGTTCCCGCGAAATGGCGGGAAGACTTTAGAAGCGACATTTGAAGCGGATTGTCGCTTTCAACTCGACGAAGAGATCCTCAATCTGCTCTTCTTCGCGCAGTTCATTCGAGGTCGGGTCGACGAAATCATCATAATCGTCTTGATTCATGATATCGTGAATGGCGTCGTGTAATCCGCCAACGTCTTGCTCATTCTCAGCAACGATGGCATGTCGCGGCTCGCCGTGATACCACTGAGTGTAGTACAAAGTAAATCCCTTAGATAAAAAGATGAACTCGAACAACTCTTATTTGTTGGGCGATTACGTTGTTGCAACTACGACAAAGACACTTGACTTCGCCATCACTATTAAGTTGGAATCGAGCCGTGCGGATAAACTCATTCACGCCAGACTGATACTGAAGATTCATTCGATCATTCTCAGTAATCCAATCTCTGCTTTGATTTGACATAACGCTGAATATTGAGAAATCAAATATTAGAAAGTGTTCTCGTGAATATATATAAGAATGAGACCAAAACTAGACACTACTTTTCAAGTTTGAAGTAAAAAAATTGGGACGATCGAGAGAACAGAGATATTTTAAACTACTTAATTAAAACCTTAACATAACTACTTAATTAACCAACAATTTAACAATTAAACACAAATATACTTAATTTATTAAATTAACAAATTAATCAACAAGTTAATTAAATTAAATAGTTATTAACCTAACATATTTAACATACCTAATAACAAATTTACAAATGTAATAACTAATTAACATTTTTATAAACATGTGAATTTATTACATAAATAACAACATAACAAATTTATTTATCTAATTAATGAACTTCACTAACAAATTACTAAACTAACTAATCAATTAATTTAATTACCATAAATAACAACTAACCTTCACCGACAGGGCTGCGAGGTACAAGGCGCGGGGCTCAACGCGGAGGCGACGCAACACTCGATAGAGCTGAGGCGATGCAGAGAGGACGGGGCTGCAAGATGATGGGGTTGTCGGGGCTGCGAGATCGAGGCAATGCACAACTAAAGGTCGATGCGAGGCGGGGATAAGGCTGGGTTTTTGAATTCGGAGGCGGGCCGGAGATGAGGCTCAGAAACAGAGAAAGAGAGTGAGTTGACGGAGCTAGGGTGGTCGGAAATAATGGTCAAAATTTACAAAAAAAAAATTAAAAACATACCGAGGTTGGGTTGTCGAGCTCGAGACAGGGCTAGGTTGAGATGATGGTGGTCAGAGGTGGTGGTAACGGAGAGATTGTTGTCGGAGAAACAAAAAAAAAAGTAAAGATGGTGGTGGTGAGGTGGCGGCAGAGCTTCACATGAGGTGTGGTCGATGGTGGTGATGGCTCGGTGGTGACAGCAGTCTTCCGCTCGGTGGTGGCTCTTGGAGTTGAGATTCCGGAGTGGTGATGGCTTGGTCGGGGTAGAGAGAGAGAGAGAGAGAGAGAGAGAGAGAGAGAGAGAGTCTGAAACAGAACAAGAGATATGAAATGAGAAAGAAGAAGAATTCGCGTGTTATAAATCTGGGTGACCTAGATTAGAAGTGACTAATGTCTAGGTCACACTAAACGTTGTCGATTTGCAAAAAAAAAAAAAAAAAAAAAAAAATTGGCGGAGAAAACAACGACCCAAAAAATTTAGTTGTTTAGAAGTGACATTTAGAATGTCTAGGCCACACTAAACGTCGTCGTTTTTTTACATCTGAAAATTTTGGCGGAGAAAAAAAATAAAAATTTAAGAGATTAGAAGCGAGTGTCGCTTCTAAATTCACTTCTAATTAGCATAAAACATTTAGAAGCGACTTGTTGTTTCTAATATCAAACAGTATGACTTTTTCAAGGCAAAATGTTTGTATATCAGTGGAATCGTTTCTAAAGGACGATTGTTGCTTCTAATTAGAAGCGATTTGTCTCTTCTAATTCGTCGCGTCGCTTTTAAAAGTCATTTTTGTAGTAGTGTTTGTTTGTGAAAATAAATATGAGAGAGAGAGAGAGAGAGAGAATAATTCTTCTTCAATTTTAGAGAGAAAAGAATTAGATCATTACTCTTTTGTATTTTTTTAAATCAAAGGTGAGAGATGTTTAGTAACTCTAGCATTATTTTGCGCTTCCAAAATATATGTAGTATTTATATAAAGTTTGATTCTTGGGCTCTAAGTTTCTTGGGCTTAGCCTTGAGATCCTTTTTGTGGTTCAGCCCTCGGAGCCGTTTTGTGGCTCGGCCCTCAGAGTTGTTGTGTGACTCAGCCTTCAAAGCCGTTTGTGACTCAGCCTTCAGAGCCGTTTTGTGGTCAACTTTCAGAGTTGTTTTTGTGACTCAGTTTTAAGAGTCGTTTGTCTGTCGTTTTTTATTAGGAGTGTTATTTTTCACTTGTGAAAAATAACGACATAACAATGAGTCTTTTTTTTTTTTTTTTTTTTTTTTTTTTTGTGGTTTTCGGTTTTGTTAAGGACTAGGTGGTGGTGTTGTTAAAAATAGCGGTTTGTTGGTATTTGATTGTGTTACAATATTTTAATGAAAAAACCGTCTTCATATCTTTTTTTTTTTTCTCAGTCAAAATGTTTGCTCTTAACTGTAATAATCGGTCGTCTTTAAACAAATGTAATCTGATTATTTGTAAACAGTAATAACGTTGGTGAAAAAGAAAAAAAACAATAATATGTTACCTAAAACACAACAGTATAGTTTTATATTTTTTTTATAAATAAAGCATAACTTTTTTTTTTTAAAACAAATTTGTTGACGGGACATTGATGTTTTAAGTTATCTTTTTTTTTTTCTTTTTTTTTTAGTAATCTTTACTATTTTTTTTTTTTTTTGGGGTTGGACAAATATAAGTATCTATTTCTTTTTTTTTTTAGGGAATATAAGTATCTATTTCTAAAACCACACAAACACATCCCAGAAATAATTAAATGTGGGCATTGCGCCCGCCGGGATTCGATCCCGCGTTCTCCCCGGGAGGAGAGTGATGTTAACACTTGGCCCAAGCAAGCTAAGCTTGGGTGTAATCTCTACCAGTTAATGAGATGATTGTTCGTATTTCACGTCTATGTTATAAATTTTTGTTTATTGTAAAAAAAAAAGTAATAAATCCGAATAAATGTTTGTTTGCCGAGAGAGGGATTTGGTGTTAGTGTAATAAGGAAAATCATCTCTAAAAAAATCTCCCAACTAATTAGTTTTTTATTTAGTGTTTTTAAAAAGATTTGAGTATTCATTATTTTTTAAAAACAGTAAATAATGGTTCATTTATTGATACCCTAGAATCTTTTAAAATAAGAAAGTCAAAATCATATAAACGAAAAACCCGAAAAATGTTTGTTTGCCGAGAGAGGGATTTGGTATTAGTGTAATAAGGAAAATCATCTCTAAAAAATCTGCCAACTAATTAGTTTATTTATTTAGTGAAAACGAAATTTTTAAAAAGATCTGAGTATTCATTATTTTTTAAACAGTAAATAATGGTTCATTTATTGATACCCTAGAATCTTTTAAAATAAGAAAGTCAAAATCATACTTAAATTAAATAAAATAAAAAAAAACGAAAAACCCGAATAAATGTTTGTTTGCCGAGAGAGGGATTTGGTGTTAGTGTAATAAGGAATATCATCTCTAATCAAATCTGCCAACTAATTAGTTTTTTATTTAGTGAAAACGAAATTTTTAAAAAGATTGAGTATTCATTATTTTTTTTAAAACAGTAAATAATGGTTCATTTATTAATACCCTAGAATCTTTTAAAACAAGAAAGTCAAAATCATACTAAAATTAAATAATAATAAAAAACGAAAAAATAATAGAAGGACATAAAAGTAAATCGTTTAAATAAAAAATTACCTAAATAATTCATATTGGCTAGTTATTTTAAAATATTTAAACTATGGCTATCTTCTTAATTTTCATAATGTTCTAATAGCTATTTTTATTTGTATTTTTGTAGACAAATAATCATGGTACCGCGAGCCGAACTGGCCGGTTAAATGAATTCCATGTCATCAGTGGCGATTGTTTTCCGGAGGGCTGAATCGAGATGGTCGGAGCGAAGAGGTTCAACGTTGGCGTTTTGTCGAAAGTCACTTTGGCAATCCGATAAGTCATTCTACCGTTGTGTTTGTCGCGGATGTATTCTAAAATATTGCGTCTTTTTGCTGATACATAATGCAAATTTGTTGAGAGAGATTTTTATTTTTTATATATAAGCTACAGTGCCATATTTATACTGTCTATATATATATATATATATATATATATATATATATATATATTATATATAAAAGATTCAAGACATTTACATTCAATTTTCTAATTATCAATGCTTGGTAACTATTCAGAGTTTTTGTAGACTAAATAAATATAGAGAATTTTTCTTCACCGAATTTTAAAACTACATTATTCATGCTTTAGAGCTCTGTTTTTAATAATTCCATACCAAGTCAAAAATCTCAATGAGACGATGAATATTTACATAGATTTTATTTTTTTAATCGTAGTTAATAAAAAAATATAAGAGATTTGTAACTAATTAGGCTACTTTAAACATCTGATTTTGGATCTAGTTTATGTTTGACAATTTTTAAGGATATAGCCAAATGATTTATGTGGTAATAATTAAGGTTTGATTTGCCCTTATTTATTAACAAATTCGTCATTCTCTCTCTCCTATTTTTTTTCAAATAATTTTTTTTTTCATCAAAACTTCAAAAATTCGTATCTTTCTCATACGAACTCAAAATTGAGTGATTTCAGATCCTACAAATTCGTGGTGTCGAGATCTTCAAAAATAGACATTATATTTGATGAAAAATTATGTTAATGCAACATATTTATGTTTCCATTTAATTTTTTGATAATTTCAAAAAATTTCAGTTATTTCCATATTTAAGGTAGTAACGTGATTTTTCTAGATCTATGGTATTAAACATGATTTTTCATCAAACACAATAGATCTATTTTTTTAGATCTCGGTGTCACGAATCCGTAGGAATTGGAATTACTCAATTTCAAGTTCATATGAGATAGTTATGGTTTTTTGAAGTTTTATGTAAAAAAATTGTAGGAAAAAAATAGGAGAGAGAAAATGACAAATTTGTTAATAAATAAGGGCAAATCAGACCTTAATTATTGCCGCATAAACCTGTTGGTTATTTCCCTAAAAATTGTGAAACGTAAGCTAAAAACAAATTTCATAGTTTCATTTTGACTATTTTGCTACACTACCCAAAATATAATGCATTTAAATTATAAAACAAAAATATATACTTTTTTAAAAGATAATTAAACCAACAGTTCAATAACTCAATTTCTTTTTTTTTTAAAAAAAGCCAAATTTTCATTTTCTTAATAAAATAGCTTATTTGATCGAAGTAAATTAAATTAACTGTTTTAGGTCATTTAATTTACTTCGGACTGATGAGTTATTTTCTTATTAAAATAAAACTTTAGTTAAAATCTTTTAAAAAAAAAAAGTTAGAGGATTGACTAGTTACTACAAATTCTTTTTTATTTAATTTATAAGCCTTATCTATTTTCAATAACAAATATCCTGAAATGGACATTAACCAACTTAGCCTTTGGTGTATCTGTTATACATTTTTAATCAAACATTATAACATTAATTATATTGCATATTTAATCACAAATTTTTTTTAAAAAAATATTCAAACTTCAACATAATATTATGTATATATATATATATATATATATATATATATATATATATATATATCATAATAATATAATATAAGAGGTTTACTGCAAAAGACACAATGTCTTTATCACCCAGGTCTAAATTTTTGGGGTTTCCTTTTTTATTAGACGAAATAAAATCACTAGCTCGCTCAGCCATGACCTCAAGCCCCCGGGTATAGTAAATGTGGCAAACAGTTATGCTTACAGTATCTCAATTATTTATGTCATGTGGCCATAGTTATTCTGTCGGCAATCTTGAGAGCTGTTTTTATATGTGGGAATAATATATATTAATGTTGAGTTTGTACAGGTGTAATTCTAGGCAAGCGGATTGAAGATATAGATTAACTTTTATAAAAAGACACACTTCAAAAAATATATTATCGTATATATAAAAGAGAAATTGTCCCAACTGCTACTTATTTGATAATTTTTTTCCTATTTTCCACCAAAACCCTAATTTGGACACCAATACCATTAACACCTATGTAAAACTACTCATTTACTCTTCACTTTAAATTTTCTTATTTGGCTCTCTCTCTCTTCGCGTCAATCTCCATAAAGTCTGACTCTCTCTCCTTTCTCTCTCTCTTCGCGTCAGTCTGGTTTCTCTCTCTCTTCCCGTCAATCTCTCTCTCTCTCTCTCTCACGTTCTCTCTTCCCATCCTATCTATTTCTATCACTCTCTCGTTCTCTCCGTCCCCTCGTCGGACTGTTTTTTCCCGATCTCTCTCTCTCTCTCTCCCTTTCTCTTTCTCTTTCTCTTTCTCTTTCTTTACCCCAAAGCCACCAGACCTAAGAAACCCAAGAGCCCGAGAACCAGCTCTCTTTTTCGCACCAACTTGAATGCAAGAAATGGCCCTTAACTTGAATGCCTGAAACTTCTTAATATTTATATTTGTGTATAGGTTTTTGTATGACTTGAATGCCTGAAACTTCTTAATAAATATATTTGTGTATGCGTTTTGGTATGACTTGAAAGCCTGAAACTGCTTAATATGTCTATTTACACTATGTTTTATATATATATATGTAATGTTGTGAATTGAATGCCTAAGTGAAGAACTAAATTTAAATTCATCCATTATATGTCAACAATTGATGTCAACTGTTGACATCTAATGTCAACAGTTGCCGACAATTGTTGACATCTAATGTTAACAGTTGACGTCAACTGTTGACATCGACAATTGTTGACATCTAATGTCAACAGTTTACGTCAATTGTTGACATCTGACGACAACTGTTGACATCTAATATCACATCTCGTGGGCGTTTGAGTATTCGAGTTTTAAAGACCGACGGCGAGAAAGAGAGAGTAGGGTTCTCAGGCGGGCGTTTGGGTCATCTGGTTTTAGACCTCGACGGTGAGAAAGAGAGCTGGTGCGAGAAAGAGAGCTGGGGTCAAGAAAGAGAAAGAGAAAGAGAGAGAGAGAGAGAGAGAGAAATATTGGCGGGAACGAGAGAATGAGAGAGTGAGGGAGAGAGTGAGAGAGATAGAGAGAGAGAGAGAAACCACTTACGCGATTAGAGAGAGAGGGAGTAGAGAGTCAGACTTTATGGGGACTGACGCGAAGAGAGAAAGAGAGAGAGAGAGAGAGAGAGAGAGAGAGAGCCAAATAAGAAAATTTAAAGTGAAGGCTAAATGAGTAGTTTTACATAGGTGTTAGTGGTATTGGTGTCCAAATTAGAGTTTTGATGGAAAATAGGAAAAAATTATCAAATAGGTAGCAGTTGGGACAATTTCCCTATATAAAATAAATCTGACATGATTGGGAAAGAAAACACTTCTTTTTTTATATGCGGAATCAATTATCATTTACGTATTATGTGGTTCTTTGAGAACTCTATATAGTAAGAAATACAAACAAGTACATTCATATATATATATATGTATATATATATACACACATACATACATCATTATATTTTATTGATATGAATATAATTTTAGAGACCTAAAATGATAAATTAATATAAATACATCATTTTTAGTATTTACAATTTTTTATTGTCATTCATACTCATCGAATATATTTGATAACAGATTTCCTCAAATGAATATATTGATAAAAATTAAATGCTTAAAATATAAAAATAGAGCCAAAAAAATTCAAAAACTTCTACCAAAAAAATGAAAAATAGACCACAAACAATCATATATACAATAATAATAAAAAATAAAAAAAACTTTTTGATTACCCGTCTATGCAGATAACCAGTCATTATTAGATTACTACACGAATCACGAGCAAAAACGCCGATCTTCGCCTGTTGCAAATTGCAGTTTTAGAAGTCTTGCCCGACTGAGATCCACGCTTAAAGAAAACCATATCTTAGATTTGATATTCAGATCTGCAAAAATATTCAAAACTGCTCTGATTAAAAATCGGGCGATACAAAGTGCAGATCTAATAAGTCTGGATTATTGAAACACAATCAAAAGGAAAATGAAAGCATGAAAAAAAAAATAAAGATAAAAATATATTTTCCTAGGTCGAGAATCTTCCATTGACCGTGACCACTGGAGTCTCTGTATCCCAGGAAAAGTGACGACACAAAAGATTGAAAGCCTAAATCTTGATTTTTTAGAAGAGAGAACGCTTCGGATCAGATTTTCGCAAAGCACACTTCATATAACAATACGTTTGTGTGTATATGACATGTTTTAATATATATATATATATATATATATATATATATATATATATATATATAAGAACTTGTTATAACTAGCCAATCGCATAGCTTTTTTTATTTATGATTATAGCCAAAATTTTATTTTATTAAAAAAATAGTCTACTAAGACGAAAAAAATTAAAAAAATTAAAATAGTTAATTTAATTTACTTCGATTTGATGGATTTTTTTTAAAAAAAGGGTAAACTATTGAGTTGGTGGTTTAATTGTCGCATAGTTTGGATTTAGTACTACTCTTATGTATTTAAACACAAATGACAATGAATATAACTTCATCATAAACTTATGTGTATATATATGTGGGATTTAAATGAGGTTATCACACAAGTAGCTGATAGTGTGACGCATTCATGTGGATGCATATTTAAATAAATAAAATATATAGAATGTATTGGTATTGGACCATGTATATGCAGTTTCCTTTCTCTTTGTTTCTTTTAAAATTATTAGTTGGTAATGTTAGGATTAGGGAATGTATATGCGGTGAGAACATATACCACATTTAGGTAATGTTATTATGAGCAACTTGTGGCAACTTACTTTTTTTTCTTATCTGAGACACACACGTGACTCACAGTGCATGTGAGGCAAATGATAGAGACACGTGGGCAAACCAAGAGATGACAAGGATAGCTAGATAATTTTGATGGCTAGATAGCGAGTGGACAAAATAATAGATGACAAAATGGTTATAATTATAAAGCTGAATGGAAGATAAGAACAAGATATTCAATTTAAGTCGGCTTATTTTAGAAGCAGGTCGACGACAAACCTACTTCGCAACATCCATATACATAGATGTAAGATATATATATATATATATATATATATATATATATATATGTATTCAAATTAAAATATTGTATTATGGATAGTTATAATTATATTCAGTGTGCCACATATTAAATATGTTTTTCTTCAAATTTTCAACAACTTAAAGATAAAACAAATAGGTATATACAAATACTTTTGCTATATAAATAAACAAAAGCATTAAAGTACTTTTTCCATCAAAGATAAAAGGCAATAGTAGACTGTAAGCTTGGTAAGCATACTTTTACAAAATAAACAAAATTAATGAGATTAAATTTAAAATTATTAAAATGAAAAGTATATCAATGTAATTTTAAACAATGAATATATAAAAATCACATTAATCTTTGAAAGTTTAAGAAATCAAGACTTATTCTTAGAAAGCTACTAAAATTACAAAGAAATTAAAATTTTCCAAATTTAATAATTTATGAGAATTTTGTAAATAATATAATTTAATCAGATAATTATTAGTCTGATTTATTCATGAATAATTTTTTACAATTAGTTAATCTCTTACCTTTTTTTTTAATTTTAATCAAAATTTCATTTTATTAAAAAATAGTTCACTAAACTTGTAGTAAATTAATTAACTAAATAGTAGATCTAATTTACTCTTTAAATTAATTTCATTTATTTTTTAGTTAATTAATTTATTGCGTGTCTGATGAAATATTTTTTTTAATAAAATAAATTTTAATTATTTTTTTTTATAAAATAAATTTTAATTATTTTTTAAGGGAGCTATTGAGTTATTGACATATCTCTGTATTCGGCGTAAACAACACATAGCATTCGAAATTGCGACAAAAATTCGAATTCGTACATATTATGGATAATTGACTGGCCGTGCATGAATCATGTGATCATTTACATTCAATAATATATATATATATATATATATATATATATATATATGTATGTATAAACACTAATAATTATATTATAATTGTAAATTTATAATATAAGGACCCTATAACTGAAACAAGAATCATATCTCTGTAACAGTAACACACACGATTTGGGGGGTCGTGTGATCAAGCATCAGCTATACGCTAAAGCATTAAAAAAATGGTTATCCGGGTACTTTTGAGTAGACAACATAAGCATGATTTTGAGAAATAGTACTTTGATGATTTAGTTTATGAAATTAATAACTACCTAACTGATAAGGGTATATATATACACACACACACACACACACACACACACATATTATGCTTGATTGGGACTGTAAAATTTGTAGTGCCCTATACAATTGACGAAGACATAAAACTTGTTCGAGTTATATATAATTTGTTAATATATACGTTATTTTGGTAAATTATATTATATGTGGTTACGTTTTGCTGAGCTTTAATTTTTTTAAATTGAAATTCATATTTCCTCTGCAATAAACGTGAATATATCATATCTCAAAAGAATTAGATATATTGATTGGTAAACTGAGGCCACATAACCAAAAGTCATGGAAAACTCTCTTACGTCTCTGCAGATTTATCTGCTTGGTGAGGGTTAATTTCCAACTTATTGCAAGCTATTCCAATCTCATGCGCTAATATTCAAAAGAAAAAGAAAATATCTCAAGAGCAACGATACTTTAATTTTTTATTAACAATTTGTTTAGTTATCGATTTATATAAATATAGTTGCATTCAACACATATACATATGTATAATGGATATATAATTTTTTAATTAAATTCCGGAAATTATATAATCATAAAATTTCAATCAAAATAGTTATACTAATAGTGTTATCATTCGATCAAAACTATAGAGATAAAACAAAATGGTTAGAACTCGAGATTTGAGAAAATATTTATCAATTAAGAACTGATAAACTATTGGGAGTGTTATTAAACTAATCAAACAATGGGAACTAACCCGGTTGGAGGGCGGTGGAATCTTCGACCCAAATAATTAGTATGAATGTGAATTTTATAGCTCACAAAGTAAAAATCAAGCTCAATATGTTTGGTGCAAACATGGAGAACCGGATTTACTATATGAATAATGTTCATCTTGTCGCACCATGTGACTAGAGGATGAGAATAAGTCATCAAAGCGGACACCAAGGACTCTTCATCCAAGTTACATCTATAAAAAAAGACACGTCAGCCAATGATACCCTACTTGATGCTTATAAATAATCGAAAATCGAATTTGTGGATATTCAAAACCGATAACTAAATCAATTTCATAAACCTGACAGGTTATCTGAACCGAATTTTTTATTAGATGACGTGGCATCAAATTTCGGTTTTAGATTGGTTAGATTATCAGTTTAATCAATTTTTGGTCAATTTTTGTACACCCACACAACTTTGGCCACAAAGCCCAATGGATCTTGAGGTTATCGAGATCGCCGCCCCACAAAAATCTGGCCATAATAGATTCTATCTCTATACAAAAGCTCACTAGAAGTCGAAAATTGCTCATGGAGTATGTGGGCAGGGCTAGGGCCATGGCCTTAATGAGCGTTTCTCGGCTAGCTTGGGAAAACATACGATGTTTCTACGATGAGAGGCAAGAACGAACCTTGTCGCAGACGGATCAGAATGTGATATTTTTTTATGTTAACCAATGAGAGGAGGGAGGCCGAGAAAGGTGTCGTGAGTGGCTTTGGCAGAGATACCCAATATGTTGCTCAAAGAGACCTTGAGGAGCGGGCAAACATTCAGACTAATGTTTGATGACACACTTCTGGAACTTTACCACTCTCCCCGAGACATTAGTGTATGGGTCGAGGACGTCGCGGACAGCCTCGACATCTTCATGTTTTGCTCTGCAGAAGAGAAGAGAGCCATCCACAAATAGAAGGTGGTCTATAAGCGGACCCCTAGATCCATTGGCGAAACCCATTATGCGACCATCGATAGAGTCTTTGCGAAGAAGAACGAAGAGACCCTCGACACATATGAAGAAAAGGTGCGGTGAAAGGTGACACCTTTGTCGAAGCAGCGGGGAGGAATCACGCGACCAATGACCGACCCACTGATGTTGAAAGAGTATATTGGAGAGGAGATGCAATCAGAGATGATCATTCTCCAACGATTGCTGAAACCCATCCTCGCCATCATGGTGTCGATAAAAGCCCACTCGACCCTGTCAAAAGCTTTACTCGTGTCAAGCTTAAGGCTAATCCAACTTACCCTTTGTCTGTTGAGAGATGGAGTGCATCGTTTCGAAGGCGACGATGATGTTGTCTGTGATGAGGCGATTCGGGACAAAGGCATTTTGACGAAAAGCTTGAGGCAGTTGACAAAGGCTTGGATTATGACCTCATGGGCCGTGTTGCAGAGACTAATCTGGCGATAGTCGCTAAGCTTCCTCGGTTTTTTTACTTTAGGGACGAGAGTAATTATGGTGAAGTTAAAGTCTCTATCTGAGGAAGAGCCATTGAGGAGGAAAAGGCAAATCTCTGACATGTGGCCTCCGACAGTGCTCTACATACGTTAGAAAAAAAAGCGGGGTGGAAACTGTTGAGACCCGGAGCCTTACCGGGTTCCAAGTCAAAGACCGCGGCTTTTATGCTGCCGTAAGTGAATGGTTTATCCAGGCCATCCACGTGGGCAGCGCTGAGCTGACGGTCTGTTTCAGCGTCTCGGAAGAAGCAGAGAACTTTCGGAGATAGGTTCGAAGAACGAAAGATGTCAGAGAAGTAGGCTTCGGTGATGCAAACAATATCCTCGTGATTGCCATGCCAGATACCATTCTAGTCTTCCAAACCGTGGATGAAATTTTTCTGTCTCCTATTTCGGGCCTTGGAGTGGAAAAATTTGGTGTTGGCGTCACCGTCACTCAACAAATCAATTCGCGACCTTAATGACATTAGCATTAGCATTTAGTCGAATAGTAAAGCGATACAATCCAACCATAAACATAATGTCATTTAGTAATGTGTAATGTTTGGTATTAACATTAGGCCTAATTAACATGCCTAGATGATTAGATGAATGGAAGCAAAATTATATGGATGTAAAGTGTGATATTATTTGAATTTGTTTGCGAATTTTACTTTAAACAAAAGGTTTATTTTAATCATGGCTTGTTTGATGCATATATAGAATGAATTACGAATAGCTAAAAAACACTCGAGGAACCATTAAATAACTGATTTTAAAATCAAATATGAAATTAAAAATTATTTTCAAAGTTATTCTGGATTTTAGATGAAATTAACACTCGGTATCTCGAATTACCGATTTTTTACATAACCGGTTTCAAAATTGGATAACCGTTTTTCAAAAATCGCTTTTCAAATTGGATATCGGTTTTCATAATTTGGTTAACCGAAAATTTGGATAACCAAATTTTGGTTCTAGACCAATTCGGTCCGGTTATTGATCTAAAAAATTGAAAACCAAAAAATTTGGTTCCTATTTATAAAATGGGCCAAAACCGAACCGAACCGAACCAGTTTCAGCCCTACCGCCAAGGTTGAGGATGGCTTGGTTTCCGCATCCTTGGTCTTTTCAACAAAGCCTTGATATTCAAACAAGGTTGGCGTCTTATCTCGAGGTCTGCTTCGCTTACGGATCGGGTCCTTAAGGCCGAATATTACCTTGTTGACTCGTTCCTTACGGCCAGAGTCAAGAATATGGACTCCTTCTGCCTTTGGCGCTCCTTAATTTAGGGCCGCGAGGCCCTGGCCAAAAGGCTTACATTGGAAATTCAAATGAGGGTTCGATAATAAAGTATTCTCTGATTGTTGGCGGCCTTGTCAATCGGACTTTACAATGATTACGAGGATGTCCCCAAGCCATCACAACCTCCGAGCTTATTGACCCATCATCTCGTTCTTGGAATGTCGAATTGCTTCATACTCTTTTCTGGCCTCCCGATGTCAAATCCATCCTTTCAATTCCGCTAATTCTGCATACATGTCCCGATACTCCTCTATGGCACTACGACGACTCAAGATCCTACTCGGTTGAATCAGGATATCGCCTTATCTCCGAGGCCACACCTACTGCCCCGCCTCATCCTCACATTCACCCTTATGGAAGAGATTGTGCTCCATGTCCATTTCGCCAAAGGTCAAGATCTTTGTTTAGAGGTTAGTTAACCATATCCTCCCCACCTTCTCTGCTCTTTCGCTAAGACACGTCCCCTGTTCCTGCTCTTGTCTCTAGTGTGGAGCCTTTGAAGACCTCTCACACGCGTTCCTATATTGCAAACTAACTCGTCTCATGTGGAAAAATACCAATATCGTGGATCGTATTCTTCATCGCTCGATCACTTTTATAGGAGATTTTATTGAGTCTGTGTAGCCTAAAATTTCTTGGGAGGAAAGCGAAATCTTCTCCACCATTTTCTTTCTCATATGAAAATCTCGAAACACCGAGGCTCATGGGTACTACCATTCCCTGACGCATCAAATCCCAGAGTCAAGCGGGTCTTGGCTTCATGAATTTCACTCAACGAGCCACTCCAAAGCCTTGGCGGTCCAGCGGCCCAAATGGGTCCCTCCTAACCACAGAAAGCTTAAGATAAAATGTTGATGCAGTGCTCCACGAGGAGACTCCGGAACCGGTTATTGTGGTCTCTTGCAGGATGGTTTTAGCATAGTTGTTGGTGCTTTTTGCAGCAGCCCCACGTCTCGCCACTCTCCGCTGGAGGCCGAGATTCTGGCTCTCCGAGAAGGCCTATTATTCGCCGTAACTCAGGAACTTAAGGGACATGGTGGAAAGCAATTGTCTATCGATGATCGATGCCATCACCAACCGCAGACCGCCCCTCTACATTGATCCAATTGTCTCCGACATACAGATCTTTCTTGATGAAGTGAGTGTTACGTCAACTCTCTTTTGTCCCCGTGAGGGTAACGAATGAGCTCATACGTTCTTTCGCGTTCTTCTTTTAATTATTACAACATTGTTTGTTGGCATTTTGAGTGTCCGCCTTGTATCGAACATATTATAGCGATCGATTTGGTTGATTAGTTTATGGAATGGCCCTCTCAATCTTAAAAAAAAATGCTAATGCCATTTGAAAAGGTTAGAAAGATAAATTAAAGTCATTCGGAAAACCACATGCATGCACCATCAATATTATGAAACATGTGGGAATATTGGCCATCAATAAAAATAATAATAATAATAATCTCGTTAAAATAAATAAGGGTCCATTACATACATAACCATATTTACACTTTCATATTGTTATATAACCAATCTTTCGTAAATATTAGGTAAATGATCATGTCTATGTATTTACAGTCGTAAATTGACGAAAATACTCCACCTTATTATTTCAATGAAATGGCAAACCAAGAAAGCCACGATATATTTGTGGTCATTTACCTAGTATTTATGAAAGAGTGACTATATCGAATTGTGAAAGTGTAAATATGGCTAGGTACCTAATTATTGGAATAAATAAAGTAATAAAGCAAATAAATAAATAAATATAAAACAAAAATAAATTGAGTAAAAAAAAAGGTAAAATTGTTGGAAATAAGAGTAAAGGTTTTAGAATTTCAAAAATTGGCTCATGTTTTTAGAACTTACATCATCAATGTCGGTATTTTAGAAATTAGCTGGCATATCGAAATTTCCAAATTTAATTCGTCAAATATCAGCCAAATTTTTTAATCACATAAAATAAAACTGTCTACAATTTTTTTTTATCATTGTTTACACTTATTTGGCTTATGTCCTTGATGTTTAGAGCTTTTTTACTGTATACAATTTCATTTAGTTTTTTTTCTTATATCTTTTTTAATCACATCCTTGGCATAGTTTCAATTTAATAAACAGATATTTTATGAAGTTTTAGGTCTTTTTAGGTATTCCTCATATGAAGAAAAAAAAAACCATAAGGAAGTGGTAGGGGATAATGGACTTCATATGTTTAGGAGAAGCCCAAATCCTAACGAGAACAAGTTGGTAGTTCAATTATGGGCTTTTTCGCTTTTTCTTTTTTTTTTTTTTGTTTTTTTTGTTTTTTTTTTTTAACTGGTAGTATTGTAGTAACTACAGTAAAAATACTATGCATATATAGAAGATATATAGAAGATTGTATGAAATAGTAGAATAACTTCCTCTAATAAAATTAAAATAGTTAACTACTTAAAGATTAAAAAGATTAGCCTAAAGATTAAAATAGTAAACATGAATTGGACTTTTTTTTTATATTTAAATAGTTCAACTATAATAATAATTAAAGATAACTATTCATATATTTCATACAATTTCTTCTATAAGAATTTAAATGAGGTATACATATCTAACTTCATATACAGATTGTATGTCCATTTTATTTTGGGATAATTTTAAAACTATGACTATTTAATGATAAACTTGTTAATAAATAATTGTGTTTATTGAAAAATATGTCAATAATAACTGTATTTATTAATAAAGTGAATCATAATTTTAAAATTCGAAGCAATTATTGAATTTAGATTAAAAAATTATCATAATTTTAAAATAATCCCTTTTACTTTGGGAAATTGCTCTTGATAGGAGTAACGAAGGGGTTTGGACTATTTTCCAAAAAGGTCAGTAATTGGACTTCAGAATTAAAATTGATTTTATTAAATTACCACCTGATTACATTTAAATTTAACTATAAAAGAAGAAATGGTTAATTTGAATCCCAATTTGAAACGGTCCCACAAAATCTTGCACAACCCACTTCCACTTCAGCCAATTTTCTCTCTTTCTTTCCCTTACCTCTACATTCTCCACGTCATTTTTTTCTTACTCCTCATTTCTTCATTCCCGTCACACTACTACAAATACGGTTTTTCGGTGCGGATGACTTTTGGGTGCGACTTTTCGCACCTAAACGTCGCATCCAAAACTACTTTCGGGTGCGACTTTTCGCACCCAAAAGTCACTGAAGTCGCACAAAAAATTTCGCTGATTTTTTTAAATTTGGGTGCGAAAAGTCGCACCCAAATGTCAAAAATATTTGTTTTCACCAACATGAGAGAAAGAAAGAAACGGGAAAGGGAAAAAAAAAAAAAGAAGAAAAGAAAAGAAAAGAAAATAAAGAAGGAAATGAAAGGAAAGGAAAGAAAGAAAAGAAAGAAGAGAGAAAGGGAAAGAGAGAGACCGAGAGAAGGAGAGAGAGCGCGAGAGAGAAGGGCCGAGAGACCGAGAGAGAGGAAGAGAGCGAGGGAGTGAGCTCGCGGAGGAAGAGCAAGGCCGAAGCCACCGAGATCGGGCCACTGGACGCGCGCGCGGGCTGAGAAGAATCGAGCGCCGCCGCGAGCCGCCAAGCGCGCCGCCCACGAGGAGACGCCGGAGAGCGAGAGAAGTAACGTTCGGGAGTTGATTTCGAGAGGAAGGTAAGGAGATTTCATTCTCAGCCAAGAATTTCGAAAGTTAGGGTTGAGAGTTTGATTTGGGGGTTTTGATTTCCGAGTGAAATATGAGGTTTTGGCTTGGTTGTGATGTTCATTGAGCTCGATTTTGATGGTTATGACTTGAATTTGTCCTTTGATTTCAGATTTCTTGGCTGGGTTAAATTTTTGGACGAATTTGGTTGATTTTGGTCACTTGGCCGTGTGGTTCATTGTGTAAGTTCTTAGATTCGAATTTTGAGTTCTGTTTTGTTGATGTTGTTATATCGAGGCTGTGATGACGGTGTGGTCAAGCAGCGCGAAGATGGCGCCGCCGACTCTCCGCAAGCCCTGTTTTCGCCGCGCGAAGAAGCACCTAAATGTCGCCATTTTTTTTGGTGACTTTTTAGGTGCGACTTTAGGTGCGGAAAGTCGCACCTAAATGTCGCACCCGAAAGTCAAGACTTTTGGGTGCGACTTTTCGCACCCAAGACTTTTAGGTGCGGACTTTCGAGTGCGGAAAAGTCGCACCCAAAGTCGCACCTAAAGATATCTTTGGGTGCGAAAATTGACTTTTGGGTGCGAAAAAAATCGCACCCAAAGGTCTTTTTTGTACTAGTGTCATCACAGTTAACCATGAGAGAGAGAGAGAGAGAGAAACTAAACTCCAAAGCCGTCCTACTTTTTTTCCCCTCGCCGATCCATTTCGTCAATTTTTTCTTCCTCTTTCATTTCTTCTTTCCCATCATCACACTTCACTCGATTGAAGAGAGAGAGAGAGAGAGAGAGAGAGAGAGAGAGAGAGAGAGAGAGAGAGAAACCAAACTAAAAAACCGTCCACTTTCTTCTTTCCTTTCCTCTCGTCGATCCATTTTCTCTCGCCGATCACTCTTCTGTTCCATCTTTCTTCACTCTCATTTTTTCGCTAATTGGACATGAAGACTAAGTCTAGTCCACCGTCCAAACGTTCTTAATCCTAAACCTAACCCAGACTCTAGAAAGAAGACTCATCCTCAAACACCCACAAAAAATCCGCCAGTGACGCATGCATCCCCGCATCGGAGTCCATTTGTGGATTCTAACGCCTCCTTCTTGGTCGAGAATGTTGGTCGACCAACGAAGAATCTCAAAGCGGTGACGACGAAGAAGCCAAAAATTTCTAGGAAATGCCAGAAAATGGAGAAACCTGAGGCGCCTAACTCGTCCGATTTCGACATTAATAAATTCGTCCTCGCGCCATGCAAATCAGAGAGACCTCACAAGGTGAGTTTTTTTACTTTACATTTGTATTTAAAGTTTAAACTACTGTTATGTAACTTTGTTGTTTAAATTGTGGTTAGCTTGATGTTTTTTATGACAGGTTCGTGATTTCGTGACAAAAATGAAAACTTTTTGTGTTATTGTTTATTTTATGTTTGATAAAACTGTTAGTTTCATTTTTACGGCGGATTCTATGGGTTTTATGGAATTTTAGTGAATAAAAACTGTTAGATTAAGGTCTGATGTTTTCTTAAAGATAAATTTGATGTATTGATAGGTTTTGTGACCATGTTTCTTGAAATCGTGACAAAAATGAAATCTTTTTATGTTATTGTGGATTTTGTATTTGATGAAATTGTTAGTTTGATTTTGACTGTGGATTTTGTGGAATTTTATTGAATAAAAACAGGTTAGTTTCATGTTTGATGTACATTGACAAATCAATTTGATGCACAACAATTATTCTTAATAACGTTGTAGGTTTTTAAAAAAATTTGTGAAAATTTGATTTGTTTAGGTTTGCTCATATTAGGTTTCCTTAGTTTTGTGTATTGTTTGATCGATCGGAATTATGTAAAATTAACATGAAATTATAGATACAGATTATTATTTCGTGACATACATTGATCAGGTGTCAAGTGATTTTGAGGCAAAACTATCACGAAGTCAATGAATTTTGCGACCAGAGGGCCACGAACTGAATGGGTTTCGTGGCACAGCCCATCAATTCATATCCTAAAGGTTGCAAATGTACATCATCTAGCATCAGAAGGCAAACGTTCACGTTTCATTACTTTCTGATCTTTAATATTTATGAATTTTATATCCAATTGACATCTTTTAATGTAATTTTTTAATAGAAAGAAAATTGTGGAAGTGTAGCTTCTAATATTATTTACAAATTATATGCTGTATACTAAAAATGGAGGGGTAAAATGCCTGGAGGTCGAGCTCGCCTAGAGGTCGAGCCTGCCTAGAGGTCGAGCTCGTCTGGAGATCGAGCCTGCCTGGAGATCGAGCCTGCCTAGAGGTCCAATCTGCCATTCAAAAATTTTATTGAATTTGCAATATTACTGAAGATTGCAAACACAATCAGACTCGAACTTACACCACAAATCTGATCGACATACCTCAAAATAGATAATAAACGAGAACCATAAGAGAATACAAGAATAGAGTTTTACCATTATAACATTCTCTTGCTTTGCTAGCCATAAGCATGATATCAATGGTTCGAATAAACATTGTTGTGTAAACCAGCCTTCCATTCTCCACGACCACTTTGAATTCCTCTCGCTCTTTCGGTGTACACACTACACCGCAGAATCTCTTGCAACGCTAGTTTTCCGAAGAGCAGCTTTAACTCGTGTGAAATTGAGACCAACAGATTAAAGATTTTTAAAATCGGAGGAAGGAAAAAAAACGAAATAGGGAGTTTTACCGATTAGAGGAAAAAAGGCTCGGTCAGGATTTGGTCGTCATCGCACTTGCAATGCTTCATTCCTTCCAAAGCAATTTCACATGCTCATCATAAAACCAAGTTATACCATATTCATTACAACACAACCAAACTATTCAGGAACATCAATTTGAACTCAAAGAAACACTAATAGTATATGAAACAGATTATATTTTGTATGCAACTTTAAGTTGTCAATTATTTTTTTTTCTTTTTCTTATGCTAAGCATATTCACAAACAGTTTATAGCGCATATACATACTTATGAGGGCAAACTCACCGTTGTCCTCGTCCTCGTCTTCGTCCGAGCCGTCTACGATCGGTGTCGCCTCGACCGGCCCGCTCCAGTTTCTCAGCTCCGAACGATCGCCGCCGTACATTCCCCGGCGGAAAATCCGGAGTGACGGCGAAAAAACACCCGTCGATGAATCCGCTAAGATCTCTCGTCTTCGGAATCCCGGCCGATTCTTCTCCCACCGCCGGAGCTACGCAGTTGAAGTACAGAGCTTCGTCGCCTTGATAGACAATTTGGTGATGGTGGTGTTGAGAGCTTCTGTAGCCTCTGTGGCGCAACCAAGCTCATATCCTCCGACGACATTTTTGTTGCCCTAAAAAACGTATATTTATTCAAAACTTTCTTTCTTTTGACATATGGCTGAATTTGACATATGGTAGCACATCAAGACTCACCTGGTTTTCAGGAGGTAGAGAGTGAGCAAACGAGATGAGGGAGTGACAAGAGACAGGTTCGAGAGAGGAAGAAAGAGAGAAGATCGAGGTCGATCTAGAGAGAGAGCCAAAAAAGAAGAAGAAGTGTGAAAGTCAATCGGGTTCCAATCAGGAATCACGGATTCACGCTCTTCATCTCCACTTCATCTTCTAAAAATCACGCTCAAGAATCAACAAAATTCGAGCGATTAAGGAGAAAAAAAAGGGGTAATTTAGCAAAATAGCCAAATCAAACCTTTAAAATTGCTAAATAGCCAAGGTTTTGTAAATACTAAGTAAATAGTCAGATATCATTTAAGACATATCTGAATTTACTAAAAAACCCAACCTTTCCCGCCCATGCACACGGTTTACTTAAAAAAAAAAAAAATTAAATGAGGTAGCGTGTAACGAAAAACGAGGAACATTAACTGCAATTGATTTCCGAATATCTCTCAACCATTTTCATACGCCATTAAGAAAAAAAATCAGAGTAAATATTGGCAGTTTTGAATAGGTTTTGACGTACTTTGCAGTAAATCTGAGTAAATCCGAGTTTTTAATCCTTGGTTTTGACAACAGTAATGGTTGTTAATATGTGTAGTAAATGTATGTAAATATTAAGAACTTTTATTTTTGGATTCGTGTAAGTGTTTATTTACGCATATTTACTGCATAATTTGTCGTATCCTGAACTTATAACACCAAAAAGCTTAACTGCATTATAACACCAACGCAAATTTATTCCCTAAAATAAAGGAAACATAAATTGACCAGATCACGTTCATATTATATTGGGAAACAATTCAAATAAATTCGGGAAAACATTTATACCGAAAATTCAAAAATTGTAATTCAAAATTCAAACGCACATGGGCAACTTTCGGAAATAAAAAAACCTATTATTGGGCCACGTCATCAGCCTGGCTATTTACTTAGTATTTACAAAACCTTGGCTAAATAGCAAATCATAAGGTTTGATTTGGCTATTTTGCTAATTTTTTGAAAAAAAAAGCGAGTCCTTACCTTGGATGAGGCAGAGGAATTCCGATCTCTCACGATTTCTCTCTCTTATTGCATCTCTCGCTCTCTTTCTTCTCTGGGTGTTTTTTGGGCGTGGTCGAGTGAAGAAGAAAGAGGAAAAGAAAAGAAGTAAGATAAATGAATTTGATTTCTTTTTCATTTTTTAGAAGAAGACGAATCGATGGCGTGGGTATCGAATGAAGATGAAGAGGGAAGAGGAAAAGAAAACGCAAGGAATATGCCAATTTAGTCACGTGTAGCGCAAATAAGGTGGCAAAGGAGTGCCACGTGACATCATCTGGATAGAAGTTTAAGTACCGTAGATTTTTATTATCTATGGTATGGATACCGTCCTATTATGCTGTTGTAATTACTTCATCCTTACGCTTTTATGGTATTTATTGTGTCCACTCTATTTTATTTGTACATTATATGTTTGTTTCTCCCAAATTTGTCTATAGTGTATATTAATGAGTCACACTATTTTGTTTTAAAGTCTCTTACTAACAAACAAAAAAAAAAAGACTATGAATATATCTATTAGAATTACTGTAAAGACTTATAAGTTACCAAAAATATAAAATATAAAGAACCCTCTATTTATACACATTATGAACTTTATAACTCATTTTTATTGTGTTTTATGAATTTGATTTTTTTTTTTTTTTTTACTTTTATTCTTTGTGACATAGCCATATTATTGTACAGCTTAGTATAATTTATAAACCATTAATTTTTGGTTGAAAATTAAATAAGATAGTTAATTATTTCAATGATGGAGATCATGTGATATACGTATCATAAAAGAGCCTTCGTATGAAATATATCTAATAAATATATTGTATAGTTCCTTGAATCTAGAATACGGTACATTAAACTTTGCTATGATCATAATACCGCTAACAACAAAAACTAATCTAACTATAATGTCAATTACAATTAAGTAACACAACACATCAAAATATACGTTACACCACACCACAACTCACAAACAAAATGACCATAAATTATTAAACCTTACTCTTCAATTATGAATACGGTTAACAAAAAAAACAATTATAATTCAAGCGTAAAAAATACATATATAACAATTACTATTAAAAAAATATGTGAAATATAAATTCAACTAATGTACGAGAGTTATTACTTATTATACGATCAAAATATTTAAATCATCATTACATATGGAGTTTGAAAAAAAAAAAAAAAAAAAAAAAAAATCTCAAAGCAATCACATGTTTTGGTAAAAAAAAAAAACAGCGTATTTATTGAAATGACCAAATTTAATAAGGGATAATTAAGCTAGTAGTCCAATACTCCACTCTAAGTTTAAAAAATAGTCAAAGTTTCATTTTATTAGTAAAATAGTCCACCTGGTCGAAGTAAATTAAATTAAGCTAAACATAAATTAAATTAACCTAAACAGTTAATTAATTAACTTCGGCCTGATAGACTATTTTTTTTAATAAAATAAACTTTTGGTTAAAAACTTAAACGAATCTAAAGAATTAGCTAGTTATAACAAGTTCTTCATATAATAATGAATTTTACGGATTAGTTCTTTATTTCCTTGACATATTACTTAATTTTTTTAAAATTATTAACTTTTATATTAATTTGTAAATAATTATGGAACAATTTCAAATCATTAAAGTTATTGAAGAGTTGATGTTTAATTACCTTACATAATACAAATCAGTAAGGGCTAGGGAAACTATATATGTTTATAATTTACATAAACCGGTAAGATACATATTTAAAAATAAAAAAATAAAAAAAAAAAAAAAACCAGTATTAGGAGGCTGCTGAACAATATATATATACTCTTGATGTTTTTCTCTATTTTTAATGCTATGATGTTGTCCTATTTGAAGGTATAAGAGCTTATAAATAAAATACTAAACTACATTATTAAACAAATATTAATAAAGAAATTGTATCAATATTGTATTTACCCTGTGAAATCCCGAATATAGCTTATAAAGAAATTTAGAAATTTTGTGATCATATATGAGATTTTTTTTAGATGAAATTATTCTTATATCATATGTGAGAATTTATTTGATTTGAGTGGCTCAAAAATATTTGTTTTTATTGTAAGATCTAATTAGTAAAATTGTCTTCCTTCCTAATAGTTATTAGTTGAATACATATACATAAGGTTTTTGGTATTAACATTTTCTGACAGCAATCGTGACTATTAGTTTTTTTAGGTAATTATATGCATGTGTATATATACATATATAATAATATGCATATAATATATGCTATATATGTATAATGTGTATTAACTTTTTGGTTAAACATTTGTATACTGTTACGTGAATATGTGTACATATATAGATACGTGAGTGGTTTTTCCACTTAAAAGTCCATATATATAGATATTATGTTCGTTGGCTATTACTATAACAAAGAATATATATATATATATATATATATATATATATAAAAATAAATATATATGAGTGTGTTATATATATGGTTATATTTGTTACGTGTTTATAGCCTACTATTACTGTGCCGATTCTCTTTGAGAAAAATTTTAGACCTTTGACTTTTTGTTAGCGTTGTAAAAAAAAAAAAAAAAAAAAAATAAGTCACTAAATTCTTTTTGCAAGTGATATTACTTTTAGGGTTACAAATATCTTCTCCACATATAAATAGCCTCTCAATTGAAGCATACGTATTTTTTTTTTCTTTCTCTGAAGTTCACGTCCCCTCTCCCTAATCCCTAATTTATTTCTCTTCTCCACCATAAAACTCTAGCCACCAAATAGATAGATCTTTTACTCTTTGTTCTCGAGTCCTATAAGCGTAAAAGACTAATTCTTTTACAACCGTCTGAAAAATTAGGTATGTAATTCGTGGTTTTCTCAAATTAATTTCTATATTGTTTGTGTTTTTTTTTTTGAGCTTTTAGATAAAAAATAAAAAAAATAAAAAAAAATTCTGGTTCGGTTTTAATCAAACCCTGTTTTTCATATGCTTATTGTGGCTTCAAAATTGTTATTTTGCATAGATTCTTTTTGAAAAAGTTAGGTTTAAGTGTCTTCTATCCAAAAATTTTACCAGAGTTTTAGTTTCTCCCCGAAACCCTAATAGCCAAGGGTATTTTTGTAATTTCACGTTGAATGTCGTTTCTGAAAATTTTCAGAACCTACAGTATGTCTTGAATCCTTTCCTTAGCTGATCCCCGCTATCATTTTTTATCCCAATTAGGTTCCGAGTCGTATTGAGCGTCTTTTTCCTTCGACGATCTACGATCGTAACCTTCGATATCCAGGTGAGAATAATCTCACTACAACACAGATTAGTTCAAAATTAAATATGATATTTAGTAATGTCATAGTTTGTTTAAAGCTTTATATGTTTGAGTTTATTTAATTATGTGTTTGATTGTAGTAGTTGGATTTTTGTTTGGTTGACTATGCATTGTTAAGTTAAAGTAGATTTGAGAATGTACATGTTTTATATTTTTTTTAGTCATGTATTGTATGAGCATATGTTTGAAAGTTTTTATGTACATGTCATATCAGTATGAAATGTTATTTTAAAGTGAAAAGATAAAGATAAGCAAGAGAGTCGTATCGCCTCGAGAGGTATTAAGGAGAAGCTTCCTGGGCCGATGCCCTAATAAGTTTAAAAGATAGAGCGAAGTGTGGGACTTTATAACCCTCACGTCTTCGCATCTAAAGTGTATACTGAAATTGGTACAACTACCCTAGGGACACCCCGAACTAAAAGTTGATAGAATCAAGAAAAGAAAGATTAAGTCATCAATTAGTTTTAAAATACTAATAACCGGTTCATGCATTGCATTACTTTTTATTTTGTGAGCTTTATATTATTCTCGCTGAGCGTAAGCTCATCTCTTCGAAAAAAAAAATACGTCTGTGCTGTAGGTAAACAACTTGCAAAGAGCTGAGCAGAGCGGACTAGCGGCGTCGATAGCGAGATGGTTGGGTCATGGTTTCCATTCACGAAATAAGTCTTCCGCTACAAGTTATTAAGAAATAAAGTTTAAAGTTTTGTTTTCGTTATTAGGAATACGTCTTCCGCTACAAGTCTTTTAGAAATAAATTTTTTAAAGTTTTTAGTTTCAATTATTTCAAAGTTATGAAGTTTCAGAGAGTTTTCTAATTTGGTTGAGATTTAGAATATTGATTATGTTTTAGTATTATTGCCGCTATGTTTGGTTTAAAATTGGTTTCAGTTTTGGTTAAGTACTTCTCATGAAATGTTCGATATGCAATCTTCATATTTTTTCTTAATGTTTTGTTTCTTTTTAAGATCTTTAAAATTTTAGTTCGCCTCTATTCGATGTGTTTTAAAAAAAAAATTCCTCCAAGTTTTGTAAAGAATTTCATAAAGTTTAAAAAGTAAGATAAGTAAGACGGTCCGAAAAGTCGGGTCGTCACATTACCTTTATATATCACGTCTAAAAAAATAAACGCGCTATCATTGATATTTTCAAAGAACATTGCTATTGTCTTTTCTAGAATTTTTTTATCCTTCAAATTAAACTAAATTAAAAAATTTACCGGCGATTTCTTAGATGAGCACCGTTAAAATGAAAGTTGGTAAACGTAATTTTTGTAATAGTAGACACGAATAGTATTTATTATTATGCTAAAAATACAATCTCTTAATCATCATATTTTTTTAGTATTAAAAATTAATTAGATCATTATTTAAATATAATATTTTGAAATAACATTATCTTCTTTTACCATTAACTCGCAGCAACGCAGGTTTAAAACTAAAACTCAAAAAGATAACTTCTTATACGGGCTGAATCATGGGTGTGACTATAATGACGTTCCGTTTACAAAGTACATCTATATTGGGCTGGGCTTGGAATTTGATATATGTATATCTTTGAGCGGACTGGATGTTCGACTTCTAAATCAAGTGGTATTTGCATCTTATGTCACAAATTGGCAATCCAATTGCAAATAAGTCACACGCAAAAATTTTAAAAAGTTTTAGAGGGAGATGAAGTGATTTTTAATGAGGTATTGTAAAAATTCAGAAGACATGGAGTAGCTAATAAAAAGATTAAATGATGAGAGAGAGTAATTTGAAATTTGCACATGTGACATGAATGTAAATACGTGACACAAATGCAATTTTGACAACTTTGTGACACAAATGCAAAAAACCGACGAATTTGTGACATTGACGCAAATTTCCCCTAAATCAAATAGTTTCTAGAGATTTATAGAAAGGCCTCCTTAAAGATGCTACTTGAATAACTGAAGTTTTTTTGCTTTCAGCAAATACGTTTTTCAATTTTCAGACGGTTTTGCCTTTAATTTATAGAAAATCGTAAATAATAAATTAAAGTTTAAATGAAACGGTAAAGATTTAAAATAAAAATTCAAATGAAGCTGTAAATAACAAATCTGTTAAAGAACTGATATGAAAATAAAGGGTAAACGACATATTTGAAAAAAAAAGTATGTCATTTCCGCAATTTTTTAAGTCTTAATTGCTTGTAATATTTGTTTCTTTTTTGTATTCTGTCACACGAATACCATGCTTAAAATTTTACTGCAAATATAGCATTTTTTAAGCTGTAAATAAAATTATTTTTTATGTTTACAAATTAATTTATAAAAAAAATAATTATTTATCATTTGAAAAAACATTGTTTTTTAAAGGATTAAAACAACTACTATATCAATTTTGTTGGATACGGAAAGGAAAAACATCACCAAGTCTCCTCGTCTATCTATGCATGGTGCTTTCTACTCATTCTTTCTCTCTATTATTTTTAAAATCAACTTGACTTAAAATCCTATACACTCATAATGACAAAGATCAAGGCTTCAATACTATACTAATCACTTTATCCAAAATTGTTGTGAGCCATCCGTATGTGTCGGCGATGCATTGTCTTGTGCGAGAGAGATTTTTCAGTGCTATGATGCTAAATTGATGTTACATGGGGTTTGAGTTTGGTGATGTTACAGGATTGAAATGCTAATAACAAAGAGTACGATGAAACTTCAATTCACACAAAAAATGCTTACCACACAAGTATAATAATGGATACTCCATTGAAATTTGAAAAACCGATTCCGATGTCTAATATACTATTCTATGATTACTTTAATATAAAAAAAAAATCCTATGAAGACATGTATTTCTTATACATGTCTCTTAAACATAAACATACAATATTTAAAATAGATGTTGAAAAATATTTTGGGTATATGCAGGTACGGATCCAAATGGGGTAGTGGCCCCCACTGGAATTTTGAAAAAAAAAAATTGTACTCATATTTTGCTAAAAATCGGAGTCAGGTGAAAGTTGAATAAATCGGATTCCATATCAAAAGCTTTGCAGTAGAGAGACCAAAATATTGTAAATGCTATGATTTTGGCAAAAATTTGTAAGCAAAGGTTGCAATCGATGCGAGACTAAGGGTGGGAAGATTTCTCAGATGAAGTTTTTTCATTTTGTGAAAAGAATAACTTGGGAATGCCTAACATGGATGATGTTTACATACCTCAAGGAAGGTCAAGGCGTAAAGGTCAAAGAGTAACAAATTTGTTTAACTTTCGTGTCGAGCTGTTACATTGTATTATTGATATGCAACTTTTGGAGTTAAATGATCGTTTCACTGAGGCGAACACGGAGCTTCTTTTGTGCGTAGCTGATAGGTGCGTTTATTACGCGTAAAACTCCTATTTCTCGGACTAAAAACTAACGAGTCCTCAAGTGTTTTTGATAGTTTTTGTGTGTTTTTGAGTGATTTTCAGGTTTAAGAGGTCAATTGGTCTTGAGGAGGTTATTAGCGCATCATGTGACGATTCCGAACAATTTCAAGGAGATTCATACACATTTGGACAACTTGGAGCGAAACAAGGAACGACGTCCTCTTCAGCAGGATTTTAGGATTTTTAAATGATGATTTTGGATGATCCACTTCCAGAATTGGATAGACCTCCCTCTTAGCTTTCCAACGCATGTTTATTTGCAGAAATCGGACGTCGGAGCTAGGAGTTACGACCGCTTAAAAAACGGTGTGCAGCGAACCGGAAGCGCGCGCCGCGCGGACAAAAATTTCGCCGTTTTCGCCTCCAGAGTCGTACGCGCAGACCGCGCGAAGCCGAAAATCAAAAGTGCGCGCCGCGCAGACAAAAGGGCGCGCCGCGCGGTCCAAAAATCAGTTTTTTCCAATGTTGCGTTTCTGAGCGGATTTTGGCCATTGGATGCGATTGGAAGGCCTAGATTGCTCCGAAAACAAGTCCATTCAACCTTAAAAAGACCAATGCTTTCAGAAGAAGTCATGCATGGAAGGGATTTTGTAGAATCTATCAAGAACATCTTTTCATTTTCTTAGTTTTTTCATTTTTTTTCCTAAATTTTCCAAACTTGTTCATACTTTGTGGCTCCAATTTGAAGAGAAGGAGAGAGCTGCAGAGTTCTACCATTGCTACAATCCTAATAAAAGTGTTCTATTCTCTAAACTCTTATTTTTTTAATTCAAGTTCTCCATATGTTTATGATGTTTCTTGATGTGTTGTTCTTGTGTTCATCTTTAAGTATTTTTATTGTCATGGTTATTAATATGAATTAGTCTCATGTAGGGATATGGTGTAGCGGGTTCATTACGATGTAGGATTCATGGTATTAGAATTGTTAGGTTGTTGTTTTTCTCATCACTTTTACTTAATCCACGATTATGCTTAATGTTTGTATGAATGTCATGAACTCATGCTTGTTTTTTGTTCAACTCTAATGCTTGAGAAAGATTAGGTTGTTGTGTTTTTGTGTGGATTACTAGAATTCATTCCTAGGCTAGATATAGCTAGGTTGTTCTAGACTCGTGAGAATACTCTTGTTTTTATGTTAGCCGTGCTTGTTAGGAGTTGAGATCGAGAGATGATATTCCGGTATCGGTTTAGGTTGTTAGATGCTTGAGAGAGATCTATCAATTCTATTAAAGTGAGTATGAGCAGTGAAAAGTATGAATCTCAATAGCTTGTTTCTTTTCCTAATTCAGCGAATCTAAGTTGTTTTGTGAACCCGTGAACCATAGTCCTTCCCTTTAGCCATTAGAATTTTTTGTGCATCTAGTTATTTAATTTTGTGACATGTTAGTGAATTTTTGTGACAACGATTCCATCAACTATATTTAGTTCTATATTAGCTTGTTAATCTTGAATCTTCAATTTAGCTAGTCCTCGTGGGATCGGCTCGTTCTTACGATTTATTACTATTGCGACCACGTGCATTTGCGTTTGCGAGAAAATTCGCAACAAGTTTTTGGCGGCGTTGCCGGGGACTAGTTTTAAATTGAGATTCAACCCATAAGTTTCTATTTGAACTCGTTATTTTTATTTTTGTCTAACGTGTGTTCATTCTCTTATTTCATGGGCCCTTGCGACAACCAACGATGAATTACAATTGGCCGACGTACCAAACGCCGGAGAATGAGCACCACTACACGGAAGCATGGGATGATCAATCGTGCAACGCGTGGGGAGCGCCACAATATCATCAACAATACTACGCCCCACCGCCACAACAACATGAGCTCCAACACCAATACTCGGAGTACCACTACATGGAGGAGTGGGATAGTCAATACCATTACTCATATGACTCCCCTCCTCCTCAAGACGACAATTCCAAACTCAGAGCATTGTTACAAGCCGGGATTGATTGGATGTCCGCGCTCTCAAATAGGCAAGAGGCTTTCATTGCAAGCCAAGAGGCCTTCATTGCTCAACAAGAGGAAGCCAGATCAAGCTTCGTGGAGAAGAAAGGCCTCATGGTTGCCTTTGAGGAAGACGAGGAGGACGAGATGGACGCCCTAGGTGAAGACGAAGAGATCGAGGTGGATCCTTTACCGACAAACCCACCGCCCACTTCACCACCGCCAATCCTCTCTCCCACAAAGGAGAAATGCCCACAACGTCTCCTTGACATTGTGACTTCATCACCGACACTTGAGAAGCATGGTCTCCCCGTCCTTCATGCCATAAGCTTCAAGCTCCCTCAAGGAGATCTTCCTTGGAATCTGCAAATTCCTCGGCGCTTTTCAATTTCGGTGGCAAGAAAACGCGGAGAAACTACCACAAATGAGAGCCAACCCATGTGCCTCATTCCGCCAAGCATGAACAAATCCGTGGCGATCTCCATCGACCCCATTCGTCCACCTCCACCACCTCCTTGGAGACGAAGGAAGACACCGTCGTGGAGGAAAAATAGGAGCCCATCACCGCCTCCATTGAGAAAGAAAAGGCGCGATCCGACGCCTCCACAGCCGCCGAGTTATCCACGCTCGGAGAACCATCATGCTATCTCGCTTATTCCTACATGGGTCAATCAATGGACGAGGCCTCCCGAGCGAAATTGGAAGATGAGGAAAAAGAAGATCCTCCATGTGAAGTAAAAAGGTCGTGAGTAGGGGCGGTCACCACCCCCGCAAGGTAAGTCTTTTCTCCCCGTTTTTCAAGTCTATATTGAGGACAATGTAGCATCCTAAGTTTGGGGGGAATTTTTTGTTTCTTGACTTACGGCAACTTTTGGTTGTTTGTTTTTAGATTTGTTTTGTGTGTTAGGTAGAACTAAGTGCTTGCTTGCTTTGATTGATTCATATGTGTTTGCCAAGGATGTTGATAATCTTAAGCCTTAGATTTTGGAGTCTAACCTATGAACTACCTTGTGTGAAAGAAGTTGTTTAGCTCTATTGTTGCCATACTAGACCCAAATAATGCATGTCTCGAAGCTTAAGAAACCTTGAGGAGTAGTCTAGCCAATCGTTTGAAAGAAAACACCAAACACACTAGAACCCTCTTCGATCTCTAATCAAAGCGAAATTGAGTGCACATTGATCTAGCAAGGATGATTTAGGCATTAGGAATAGCCCGTCAAGCCAAAAAGCCAACCCATAATTGTTTATCTTTTAGAACCCACTCATAAAAGGCCAAACATTATCCATTCTCGATACTTAGTCAGAAAAAGCCGAGCCGATGATTTGAAAATCCCACAAAGAACCCCATTGACTTTAGCGACTCTTGAGTGACATGAGTGAATTTTTTTCTATTTTATGACATGTTCTCCGACTAGTCTCTACGTGTTTTATAGTCCATTAGACACCACGCCGGTGATTATTTATTTTTTATTTTATTGTTATATACCGAAAAAAAAAAATCTGAAAAAAATAAATAGAAGAAAAGAAAAGAAAAAAAAATAAAAAAGAAAAAAAAAGTGTTCATTTATGTCATATATTTTTATTTTGGCGTGGTGTTCTATGTTTTTGTTTTAGAGACTTGTCGCTTGTTGTTGTTGAGTCGAAGTTTGGGGGGAAACACGAGAAATAAAAGACTAAGTAAAACGTTCTCGTTAGACAAAATATGATGCCAAGAACATGGGGATGGGTGAGTGAGTGAACTTCATGTGAGGATTGTATTTTTGGTGAGATTTGAGTCGCTAAGGTTGATGTTTGAGCTACTAAAAATTCCATTTCATACATTTGACCTTACCTTAAACATTACAAGCCTTTTAAGACCTCATTGACGAGCTAGATATGATGTGTGCACATTAGTGGAGATCAAGGGAGAAGAGGGGGCATATGGGTGTGTCGAATCGAAACAAATTCCTATTCATTTTCGATTTTTATGTTCTCTCGATGGAGGTTGGAAAGGCTACGAGACTTGGTGCCCGAAAGCTCACGAGATGGATAAGCATTGCAAACGGTCTAAGGTAACATGAGCTCATATGATTTCTATCTCATTTGGTAGTTGGTTTGAACATTAAAATTGTGGGTTTCCGGGTTTATGTAAGTCTATAGATTTTAATTGAGGCAAACACGAGTTGGTTGAGTATTGCAAGCGCTAAGTTTTACCCGTTTTGTTTAGATAACTTCTTTTGTGTGCTTTTGTTCTTTTTGTTACTTGAGGACAACTAACGGTTTAAGTTTGGGGGGATTTGATAGGTGCGTTTATTATGCGTAAAACTCCTATTTCTCGGACTAAAAACTAACGAGTCCTCAAGTGTTTTTGATAGTTTTTGTGTGTTTATGAGTGATTTTCAGGTTTAAGAGGTCAATTGGTCTTGAGGAGGTTATTAGCGCATCATGTGACGACTCCGAACAATTTCAAGGAGATTCATACACATTTGGACAACTTGGAGCGAAACAAGGAACGACGTCCTCTTCAGCAGGATTTTAGGATTTTTAAATGATGATTTTGGATGATCCACTTCCAGAATTGGATAGAGCGCCCTCTTAACTTTCCAACGCGCGGAAAAAAAGCGCGCGCCGCGCGGACAAAAATTTCGCCGTTTTCGCCTCCAGAGTCGTACGCGCGCGCGGACAAAAGTTTTATCCCGAAGACTTTTCTATTGCGAATCGCTTAAAGCTCGATAACCAACTCGAAACTTATATTTTCGACGTGTGTTCTAATGCGGAGTTTGCTAACCTTAGAGGGCTTGGAGATCTTGTAAAAAAGATGGTCGAGACAAAGAAAGATCAAGTATATCCACTAATATATTTGCTCATCACATTGGCATTAGTTCTTCCAATTGCTATTGCTTCGGTCGAACGAGTATTTTCAAGCATGAATATTGTGAAGAATCGTCTACGCAATCGAATGAGAGATCAACTGATGAATGATAATATAATTGTGTATATCGAAAAAAAAGATATTTTTTTATAGGATTGACAATGAGACAATTATACGGCGATTTCAAGACATGAAAAGTCAACGTATACAATTGTAGTTTTTGATATTTTATTATTTAATGAAGGTTTTTTTATTGCATTTTTCTTCTTTTGTCTATCAACCCATTATAATTTTTTTGTGCCCCCACTCGATTAAAGTTCTAGATCCGTCACCGGGTATATGTACTATCCGTCATTTGAGGTTATTGATTCAAGATACATCCGCAACAAAAGTTCTCCTAAAAAACAAGATACTTATAAAACATCGATACTTCGTTGCAATTAGCCATTTTATTGGCTCCTTTTAAAATTTTAACTCAAATTTCACTTTATAAAAAGAAAATAGCCCAACATAATACTTGTAAATCATCACAAATAGCCATTCCATTGCTCTTTTCAAGATTCTAACCCGATTTTTATTTTATTAAAACATCAAGAACTTTTTAGTTAATTTAATAAAATAAAAGTTTAAATTAACTAAAAAGTTTAATAACCTTTTAGGCTTTTTTAAGTAGAGAATGAGTTATTGGGCTACTGGCCTAATTGCCCCATAAAATATTGTTGAATGGATTATACCACAAGCATGACCTTCCCAATAATTTTGAACCAAAATTCAACAAGTCTATTTTAATCTAAAAGTATAACTACCATTTTGTGTTTTTACGTTTTTAATCTTTTTCTTTTCATTCTCTCTTTTCACATTCATTTCACTTCATTCCTCTCTCTCATTTTCAACACCTAGAATTTATTGTAGGTCTCGGGCAAATGGATATCAATAAATTTTCTTTATGTTAATAAATCTTCAACATGCCAAATTATTTATTCGCTTTCTTGTAGGGCATAACCCACTGCGCCCCTAGCTCAGTGTTCTTCTACCTTTTATGTGATAAGAGTCGGAAACCTATTTCCGAGAAGGCAAGAACGACGAGTCTAGGAACGCTATCACTTTTAGCTCTCTCTAAGTGACATAGACTGTCTCTAAGCTTGACCGTGTGACATTCTTCTAATCAATTTCCTAGCATTAACACAATAAAACTATTAACGAGAGTGTCATCAGTAATGATTCATGGAAATTAACGTTACTCTTAGGAGGTAAGAATATTGGCTGTCGGAGTCGAGAATTTCAGCTGTCCGTTGTAAGCAAGATTAACACGGTGATGAGAATTTCAAGCGGAGAGCTTATTAAAGATTTGGAAATGAAGTCTTTTTTCCCAAAAAAATGTTTGGGTATGTCATGACTATTATATGAATATTAAAATGTTGTTATCTTAAGTTGGATGATTTTTCAATGAAAAATAGCAAGGCTAAAATCTTTTAGAAAGCGGAATTATTTGAACTTCATAATTAATCCGCCCATGATCAATCAACAAATTGACAAAGCACGTAGATCTGACAGCTTATTTAAAAATTACCAAATATAAGATTGAAATAAAGCTCTAGAAATGTGAAAAAAAAAACCTTCAATTAGATTTGGGCGAAATCGAGTTGATTACCCACGAGATTTTGATATTTTTGGCAATTTTCTAGAACAATTGGTCCAGAGCGTCGACTTGGTAAAGGAACGAAGGTAAGAATACAGTTTGTTTGTTTGTTTGTTTTTTTTTTTTTTTTCAAGTGGTTGTCAAAGCTGGGTTAGAAAATAGGATGAGAAAAGAAAAATAGAATTGATTTTTTTTTTCTCTGTTTTAAAGACCTTTTTTCGTTATTCGAATATCTGTCACCAAATATTAGTCCACGAGTAAATTATTAAAATATATGTTTTTTAGTACCATTTATCATAAACTCGGGTAAAAGAGAATTAGTGACGTTTACCGAATGCATATAAATAATTTGTAAGTTGTAATAGCATCTTCAACCCACTCCGTAATGAAGTGGGATGTAACAAAATGAAATTAGATTTGTTTCAATCCAAATTCATTTCTCACTTCATTATAAAGGGAGAATTAATGAAACTCCAAATACGAAGTTTCACTATTCATTCCACTTCATTTTAGAGCGAGATTTTATTAATATAATATTAGTTTAATTAATTTCAAATCAACCACAAATCTTATTATAATTATATATTTGGTGTGTAATTGTATTAAATTATTACATATGAAATTATTTTAGTTTTATTATAATTTGATATAAATAATTAATCTTAATATGTGATAAAAAAATTAATTACACTAAAAAAAGTCATAACAAATATTAATCTTAATTGCAAACAAACTAGAAAATAAATAGCATAATATACACGGAGAAATTTGTTGTCACTAGCCCATTTTACACTTTTTATTAGGGGAATATCCCAAGTTTCATTTAATTAAGGAAATAGCTCATTTTTTTTAGCAGACAATCATACTCTTCGCGAATCTAGTAAACATAGTGAATTGAGTAAATTCCTATTCAAAGCATTCAATTAATTAACCTAATTCCTAATCCAGTCAGTTAGTAAATTAACTTTACTAAAAAAAAAATCAGAACCTAAGCTAATTTTTAATTCGACCCATCAGTTAATTAATTAACCTAACTCAATTCAGTCAGTTAATTTATCAACTGATTAGCGAATTAGCACTGAATCAACAAAATAGCTCAACAATTCGAGAGCAACCCAAGTTCTATATCACTTCAATTCAGACATCAATAAGCTTATAATTTGTAAATTCCCAATTATTCTCAATCTGAAACCCTAATTCCAAATCTCCTAGCTTGACCGAGATGTATCTTTACTTTGTCCTCGTTGCACTTCTTCCTCAATCGAAGCTTGTTGAAGGAGGGAGCAAGGAATCGTCGGCGTCGGAGGCCGGTCAGGTCGCGCAGAGGAGTTCGCCGGAATTCGCGCTGGGCTCGCGTCGGAGGCGCGCGTCGAGTGAGCGTCGGAACAGAGCGAACAGACACGAGAGAGAGAGAGAGAGAGGACCCTCGTCCATCGCCGCATACTGCTCGGCGCCGCCGCCAGAGGACGACAAAGTCCCGACGGAGATCGAGGAAGACGACGTCGCGGAAATGACGATCGTCGGAGCAACGCCGGCGATTGTGGCGGAAGAGAACTCGATGTTGTTGAAATCCTGAAAATTGAGGTTCAATCTCAGGGCTTGGTGAGTTTAGGTTAGGCGTGAGTATAGAAAGGTAATTTAGGTAGTTTATGTTAGTTGGGCTACTCCCTTAATTTAGGAGAACTTGAGCTATTCTCCTAATATTAGTGGACTGATTGGGCTAGTCTACAAAATAGTATATAGATTAAAAAAAATAGTACTTTTGATGTTACGTTTTGAATTTTGAACCAAACAACTAAATGTTACATTTAATGTGTGTATTTTGTTTTTAATATAACATTATTGGATGCAAAGTAAACAAGTTAAATAAATAGGAGTTGTAGTGTAATAAATAAAAAAGATATTTAAATTATTAAATTAATGTAGTTATGAAGAGCTT
Source organism: Urtica dioica subsp. dioica (assembly GCF_054948205.1). Taxonomy (NCBI): domain Eukaryota; kingdom Viridiplantae; phylum Streptophyta; class Magnoliopsida; order Rosales; family Urticaceae; genus Urtica; species Urtica dioica. The sequence continues at coordinate 16,842,196 of NC_142767.1, forward strand.
GTTTTTTGTGTTAAATGAAGTATTCAGTTGTAGATGAAACACTATTTAATGTGATCAAAGCTGTTCATATGGGATCCCGCAGGATTCTATTTCCCGTATTTTTGGTACCATTTGGGAAATGAGAAAAAACTATATTATGAAATGTAGTATCGGAACAAAAATGAAATGTAGTATCGGGACTTTTGTCCCGGAGCCATCCGAAAATGGGACGGAACCGGGATCCCCCCTTAGCACCATTTAATACCATTTTTTTAAGTTGTTTTTTTTTAATAGTAAATAGGGAATTTTTTTTTTCAATTGCATTCATGATTAAAGTAAAATATATGGAATCTCGAAACTGGAAAATATGATACCGAGAATTCCCGGTACCGTGAAAACTGGTTCCGGGATTTTCGTATACTGTTTTTGATAGTTTTGGGAGTCCCATTTCCAGCAAAATGTGGGACCGTGATCAGAGGATCTCATTTTCCGGATTCTACATGACCAGTTTTAAATGTGATAGTAACTGGATTTTGGAATACAAAAATTGCATTTTGAAGTTTTTGGATTGGAGATGGTCTAACCTTACAACAGATATAAAAAGATAGGATAAAGTTATGTTATAAAAATATAGAAACAAATATAGGAGAAAAACAAATAGCCAAAATGTAGCTAAATAGCCAAATAGCTAAGGTTTGTCTTAATTGAGTGAAATAGCCAAAATGTGCAACAAGTTGGTTTCAAAAAAAATTTTGAACCCAAGATTAATTTTTTTGAAAGTGATAAATTGCTTATAATAATCGTAAAAAAAATTAATCTTGGCTGTCAAAAAATTTTGAAAACGTAAATTTGATTATTTTGATGAAAAGTTGAAACTTTGACTATTTTGCTAATCAATAAGTTTCAAATTACTATTTTATACAATTTTTCCATTTTTAAATGATTATTAGATCATGAGAATCTGATTGGTATAGAAAATCTGCTCGTGACTCTCCCCCCTAATGTAGAATTGTATATTACGCAGACCAACTAAGAGTAAAAATACATCTGCAGTTACAATTCAATCTGACATTCCTAGAAACATAGGCTAGTATTTAATAAATACAGTTCTGATTAAAAAAAAGTATTTAATAAGCACAAATCAAAATCTAATCCGCTATTTGCCTTGCCACAACATTAACAATTAAATAATAAAAACTAAAATTTATAGGCCGCTTAGCCCCACCGTCAAACACTGAAATTTATATGCAATGATGGATCCAGAGTTTTAATCCAGAGGAGGCACAAAATTATTTTTTGAAAAAAATACGTAGAAAATTAAAAACTATTTATTATTATATTTAGATTCAAAATATAAACAAAAAAATTATTCAAATACAAAATGAGATTATAAAAATAAACTTAAAAAATTATTCAAAAATCTTCTAACCAAACAAATGTACTACTAATATTTCTTTAATGCATAAATTGATGAGAAATAATTGAAGTTAATTATATTTAAAATGTGTTCTGTTTAGGACTATAAAAAATATATATTGGAAAGTTTGAAACTCATATTCAATCTATATATATATATATATATATATATATATATATATATATATATATATATATATATATAATAACATGTTTAAGATTACATTTAGGCATGTTAAGATAAAAAAAATAATAATAATAAAGAAAAACACCCAACAAGCCTCCTGTGCCATTTCGCTTTTTTTTTCAGTGGGGGGCACGTGCCCCCCAGTGCCCCCACTCTATATCTGTCATTGCGACCGGGTCTCCCAGATGAGACCACATAACAACTCAAGCCGAGACTTTGGGAACCTGAAGTGCTCGCAGACAAATCTTGTCGAACCGAAGTGACCATGTCTTCTCCACACATTGTTGAAGAAGCAATGCTTTCTTAATGTCACGCGCTCTCTCGCAACTCCAAAGTGCGTGTGAATCTGTCTCGGCTAAGAAGCCACAAAAAGAAAGACACGACACACCGATTTATGACGAAGATTGTAACACGTCGAAAGATATTTGAAAAACCCCTCCAAACTTTATCTTTGGAAGAATGTCGGGAGATCATATTTTCTCTACCATGGCAAAAGGGCGATGAAAGATGACGAGATTCCTTGAAGTTGATCGTTTGTGCTAAGCACTAGACCGGTTTGACATAATAGACCACATTTTCTTCGAAATGCCAAACCAACATTTACCTTCTATGAGCCTCCCCAAGCAGAATGTAGACTATGATATTGACATCAAACTTCGTCATGCACGCCTCAAGCGTCGAATGATACTCAACAACATTCCACAATGAAGTATGAGGCTTTCACAACTTGGCCAGTACTCAGAATCCGAGAGAGGAGCCTAATGGCTCTCGATCTCTATACTCATGGCTCCACAAACGTGTCAAGGTCACCTGAACCATTTTCCCACCTTACACCGTGGGAAACCAACTCCAACTCCAAACCTAGAAACTCTTGTAAAAATTATAAAAGTGGCCCTTATTTTGGAGTTTCAACACCGATGAGTTACGAAAATATTTGGTCTTGAAGATTTGAGCCATAAGATAATCTGGATACCGAATGAGCTGCAAACTTTCCGACCACTGAGTTCTTGGTTAAAATCCACAAGGTCTTTGTGTGACGACCCGATTTTTCGGACCGTCTTACTTATCTTACTTTTTAAACTTTAGAAAATTCTTTAGAAAACTTGGAGGAATTTTTTTTTAAAACAACTTGAAACAAGGTGAGCCAAAATTTTAAAGATCTTAAAAAGAAAAAAAAAGTATTTAAGAAAAATATGAAGATTGCATATCGAACACTTCATGAGAAGTACTTAACCAAAATTGAATATACGAATTTAAAACTAAACATAGCTGCAAAAATACTAAAACATAATCCATATTCTAAGTCTCAACTAAATTAGAAAACTCTTTGAAACTTCATAACTTTGAAATACTTGAAAATAAAAACTTTAAAATTTATTTCTTAAAGACTTGTAGCGGAAGACTTATTCTGTAAATGAAAAACCATAACCCAACCCTCTCGCTATCGACGCCGCTAGTCCGCCCTGCTCAGTTCCTTGCAAGTGGTTTACCTACAACACAGACGTATATTTTTTTTTCAAAGAGATGAGCTTACGCTCAGCGAGAATAATATAAAGCTCACAAAATAAAAAGAGTAATGCAATGCATGAACCGGTTATTAGTATTTTAAAACTAAATGGTGACTTGATCTTTTTTTTCTTGATTCTATCAACTTTTAATTCGGGGTGCCCCTAGGGTAGTCGTACCTATTTCAGTGCACACTTTAGAGACGAAGATATGGGGTTGCAAGGTCCCACACTTCGCTCTATCTTATAAACTTATTAGGGCCTCGGCCCGAGAAATTTCCCCATTTGGGCCCGTAAGTCGGCTCGAGAAATTCTCCTTAAGACCTCCGTAGCTCGAGGCGGTACGACTCCCTTGCTTATCTTTATCTTTTCACTTTTTTTCGTTACATGCACGAATGACGTATGACATACAATAAACATGATAACATGACTAGAAAAAGAACATGATATAAGTATTCTAATTTATAACATATCATCACATAACATATCATACCATATCATATCATCACATAGCATACCATATCATAAACTCAGCATATCATAACATATCGTTCATAATTTATCATACCATACCATATCATATCATATCATTACATAACATACTATACCATATCATATCATAAACTCCGCATACATAACATATCATTCATAATTTATCATATCATACCATACCACACATATGTCAACAATCACATAATAACAATAGAAAAAATATTATTAACTCATTCAGATCATATACTTATTGTATTTTATTTTGAACTAATCTGTGTTACAGTGAGATTATTCTCACCTTTGTTTCGGAAGGTACGACCGTTGGTCGTGGACGGCTCAGGAAAACTAGACGGCTCGGGAAAGCTAAGCCGCTCAGAACCTAATCGACAGAAAAGATTTTCGAGGATCAGCTTAGAAACGGATTTCAAGACACACTTTAGATTCTGGAAATTTTCAGAAACGACATTCAACGTGAAATTACCAAAATATCCTTGGCTATTAAGGTTTCGGTGAAAAACTAAAACTCTGAGAAAACTTTTGTAAAAATTCCAGTACGTATAAAACATAATTTTGATCACTTTTTGTAAAGGCACCATGGCCAAAATATTTTTTTTAACTATTTATTAAAAGTAAAAGAAGTGCTAAAATCTAACTTTAAAATTTTTGCCAAAAACTGTCTGCGCATCGTTTTTAAAATAATCAGAAAATGATCTTTATTTCATAAAAATATTTTTTGATTAAAGGTTTAGATAGAAGACATTTAAACCTAACTTTTCCAAAAAAAATCAACGCAAAACCAAATTTTTTGAATCCAAAGTAAGCGTTTAAAGTCTGAAAATCGGAAATAGGTCTCAGGTCTACGCACTGATTTGAAAATAATCGGAAAATATTCTGTATTTCATAAAAATATTTTTCTATTTAAGATTTAGATAGAAGACACTTAAACCTAACTTTTCCAAAAAGAATCAACGGAAAAACATACTTTTTGAAACCAGGGCAAGCGTTTTAAGAAACCGTTTTCAAGGAATCCGAACCAGATAGAAAAGAAAGCATACCTATTTAGAGCTACGAATTTCCAAACAAAGAGAGGGATGAGGGAGGGAGAACAGAGAAGAAGCGTGAAAAGAAAAGGCTGAGATGTTTATATATGACTTAATTAAACTCTAAAAGCCCAAACCATAATCATACTTCTAATATTAATTAATATTATTATAATTATAAAGTATACTCATGCGCTATCACGTTATATTATGACTGGATGCCAATACATTTTTCCAATATTGGAACTCATTTATGATCAAGACAAGCCTTATTGATTCACATTTTTTATAGATGTTTATTTGTCTGATGGCAAATTAAATTATTCAGATTTTAAGATCTATGTTTCTTGGGCAATCGTAGAAACATAGATATATATATATATATATATATATATCACGTAATATGTTTATATATATATTATGCATTATGTTATATATATATATATATATATATATATTATTTACGTACATATATATGATCTTTAATTTATAACTATAATATATATAGATTTATATAACAATATATGTAAAGTATGTATATTTATGCACACATGATTTATTTATAATATATATAATTCATATATATATATAATATTCATAATTTGTAATCTAAAGAGTATATTAATTTTTTTAAAAAATACCCTAAAGCATACATAAAAGCAAAACTTCAAAAACTACCACATAAAAAAAATCATTCAATACTACTTTACTAAAAAAAAAGAAACGTCACTCGAACACAAATATTTTAGCTTTTTAATTAAGCTAATTTGTTTTTTTTTTTGGATTTCACACTTTGAAACCCAAACTCCATTCTCTTTTTTGTCTTGCAATGAGATCACAATGCTTCCAATGGATCTTACATTTTTCTTTCAGCTCGCCTGACTAAAATCCGGCATTCATAGAATGGAGCTCACCAATCAATTTGGTCGGGAGTCAAAACAACATCATAAAATAGATTGGGTCACCGCTTTGATTTGAATCTCTCCATCTCACAGAGAAAATACGAGCCCTCCACGATAAGAGTTGTTTTTGGACTACTATTTATGCCGCTAAATATTACCGCTAATTTAGCACGATGCAAAATTATAGTCGTGGGCCTACTTGGGACACACAGTTGGCCCACTTGGTCAAACCAATGAGCTATGCCAGAAGGCTCCAGCCCAGGAGGCTTCGGCTAAACCTGGGAGGCCCCGCTCAAGAAACTTCGCTGAACCCATGGGTCTTGGCCTGGGAGGTTCCGACCAAGCCATATGCTTCAGCCCAGGGTCCTCGTCCGGCACAACTCGGATGGTCTCAGCCCGGTCTGGGTTTCGGCCCAAGGTCCTACCCGGCACGCCTCGGAAGGTCCGCCCGGTTCAAATTTCGACCTCATAGGCTTCCGCCGTGTAGGCTTCGACGCTCGCATTCAGGTCTTGTCCGAGGAACCAAAAGCATGGAAGTAAAGATGGTTTCCTCATTTTCACGGACCCTGAGGTCTATAAATAGGTACCTTGACATACGAATCAAGGTAACGAATATTTGAGAACCGAAACGCTGCCTAAAAGGACTATTGAAGCTTGTTGCATGCGAAGTTCACCCAAAATACTTTAAAACTTCACGTTTAATCTCATCTCAACCCTACTAATGTCGCGCGTCGAAGAGGTAATCAAATGCAACGCCTCTGAGTTTTTTTGAGTTCATATGTTTGTCTTCTTACCTCACGCCTCCGATCAACAAGTATTCCGACCACCGTGAGAAGGAACCCGAAAACTCGAGTTCAAAACACTAGTGGCTCGAGCACGATCACTTGATTGGGCCTCGAGTCCATGAGTTACCAAAATTAACCATTATTTACAATAGGCTACAAAATTAACTATCATGATCTATTTGCCTATCAGTACGGTGTTCATTATTTACCAAAATTAACTATTATAAAATTTTTATAAACAGATAAAATGGGCTACGAAGTTTCAACATAATATGGGAAGAAAAAATAATGAGAGAGAGAGCGTGAGAGTTTTTAAAAAACAAGTAATTGTTAAAAATATATTATATTTTTTTCTTGTTAATTATTATTTAATTGATTGGCTGTGTTTTTGTGTTATTTTGTTCATTTTCTTTGTTTCATTACACTGAAAGATGTGCTAATAACCATAAATGTATTGTATTCCTTGTTAACTCTTTCATTTTTTTTTATTAATGATTAGATTGTAAACTTAAGAAAAATTATACGAAATAAGTTATTTGAAACGTTGAAATTGTGAAATAGTCAAAGGTTCAACATTTTTAATAAAATAGCCAATTTATCTGACCTGACAATTAAGTAAATAAATTTCTACCGATTTTAACCTTGTTTTTTTTAATCGGTTATTTAAAAAAATCAGGGATAATACACTTAAAACGTAAAATTCAAATAAATTCCCTTCCTTTCTTTTAATAGCAATCAATTACTTTTACATTTAAAATCAATTTCCTGTTAATAGTTGACTTTTTTTTTCAATTAAATAGTCAATCTAACTTTTTTTTCTCTCTCTATCTCTCTCTCTCACGTACAACGAGCAATCTCCATCCCAACTTTACTGTACGATCTCACCTGCTAGACCCGCGACCGATTCTCAGTCCCAAATTCGACGACACACATGGCTATCTCCGACAATTTCGTCCGAGTCGCTTGCCTCGTCGCGCATCTTTTACGACTCTCTCTATTGCGGAGGAACAAGAATCGGAGGCTCCACTTTTGGCGGATGGGATTTTTCGACGACGGAAGCGGGTTTAGAAGAGTAGCGATGGAGGCGATAGTCGTTGGCCGGAGTGGGAAAGGAGGCACATATTAGTGAGCTAGTCATACACTCTTTTTTTCACCATTGTTAGGGTTTCGAATTTCGGTAATTCACTATCTTCTCTTTCTTTTTCACCATTGTTAGGGTTACAAATATTTTTGTGACATAATTTTTTTTCTTTTTTAAAAATAATTATGAAATATTTAATAAAAGAGTATTTTAGATATATGATCCTCGTTAATTTCTGTTAATGGCTATTTTACAAAATTAACAAAATATTAGCTATTTTTCAAAACTTAAGTTTGCAAATGGTTAGTTAGCTATTGAACCTTAATATTAATTAAATATTGATTAGTTTATAAAATCAATGTTTGCTAATAGTTATTTTACTACATTGCCCATTATTAAACTCGATACAAAAATCTCATAAATTTATAAAAAAAATTATTACGAAATCCAATATTTTTTTACAAATTTGATAATAAATGTTTAGTTAAAATAATAAAAAAATTGGTTAAAAATTATCAAAGATAATAATAAGGCCCACCTTTATTTCACCATCTATGCATATATAGTCACGCCAATGAATGAGAGAAAGCAAACCATATAAGAGACTGAGAGAACTAATTTAAGCTTTTATTCGAAAGATTATACGTGCAATTTATATGACTAATCCACTAAACAAATAACTATATCAACATATTCTAAACATTTAAGATAAGGAATGAAGTTAATAAAATTAAGAACTTTTATGGCCAAAGTTTAAGGGCATTCACGCTAATAGCCTAAAAACAATAATTAATCAAGTAATTAAAAAAGCTGAGGTGGATATAGTGGAAGAGTGAGTCAGGCATATCCTGTCACCCACCTAAAGAGACCAAAGTAGAAGGAGAGAAGAGAAGAGAAACGCGTTAAACGTGACAGCTTGGAATTTCATTTCATTTCATTTGCATTTGCATTTAGCCATTATTAACCGGTCACCTTTTTCTTGAGCAAAAAAAAAAAAAAAAAAAAACCAGTCACCTTTTCTTCTATATATATATATATATATTTTTTTTTTTTTTGCCTCATTTTTTTATTTGTTTTTTTGTTTACATTTTCTTTGTAATTCAACTTATCTCCCATGCGCTCTCTTGCCCGTTACACCCTGACCCACGCGCGCGTATATCTGCGGTTACTAAAGTAGACAATCATATAAAATTCGAGATTTATTTACAATATTATTAAAAGACTTTCGTCTTAGCTCTTGCAAATCCTCATCATTTTATAAGCGACTTTTCAAAAGAATTTTATTATTATCATAAAGTGATAATATACTTTCACGACATTCTAAGCCTAAAAATATCAGCTAGAATCTTTTGCCCGTTGTCTTTTAGGAAGATACTCAGCAATATTAGTTGATTTTCGTATACAGATCATACAGATACAGTTTTTTTTTTTTTTTTTTTTTTCTTTAAGAGTAGAAGAAAAAGAAATGCAGTTTGATGTAATTTCAAAAAGTAAATTCGAGGATTCTGAATCATTACTTCTTTTGATCTATTATATTTTATTTATATTTGGAAAGGCTTGGCGTAGTTTTTATATGTGAATATGAGAGTTAATATTGAAAAAAATATGAAAATGGTTTTAAAATCCATCATTTAAAAAAAATTGAGCAATATATTTTTTCCATTTTTATAGTATTATTTTACACCATTCCTTCGCTGAAATATCATTTTAGGTTTCAAATGGAAAGCTACTACTAGAATATTCATTTTCTTTTCTTCAACTTTTTCTATAAAAGAAGTTTATCATTTATTTCTTTGATCACTCTAATTGTTTCTCGTTTTAGTAACCTGAAATACGTTAATGAATAAAAATCTTGTAGATCTAACAGTTCTTAAATAATAAGATCAAGGTGTTTATGTGGCGTGTCCCTTTCTGTAATTGTTATGAGACAGTTCTCCACACTCTGCGGGAATGTCATCGAGCCAAAAAAGAGTGGCAATCTTCGGCATTGTGGGATAAGCTTCTCCTCCCGACGGAAAGGTCTTTTGAAAGTTTTTTTCAGGCTGAATTGGACTCGACTTTCGCAGAATAATCGGGTTGTGTTCGCGACCATTTGTTTTTTTGGTGATGTAACTAAGTAGCTAATTTAAAGTTATGGATTTATAAAATAGACAAAATTTGTCTTAATTTAGTGAAATAGCCAAAATGTGCAGCAATCTGATTTCAAAATAAATTTTGACCACAAGATTAATTTGTTTGAAAGTGATGAATTGCTTATAATAATCGTAAAAAAATTTAATCCTGATTGTCAAAAAAAATTTGATAACGTAAAATTGACTATTTTGTTGAAAAGTTGAAACTTTGATTATTTTACTAATCAATAAGTTTCAAATGGCTATTTTGTACATTTTTTTTTTTAATGTATTTTTGATGTTGTAGCTGTGTCACAGCTTCTATCTAATAAAAAGACTCAATTTTGTCAAAATAAAAATAAAAAGGACTTCAAATGATTTTTGTTTGATATTGGCATTAGATATAGATAATTTCCTTCAAAGAAATAAAAAAGATAATAAATAATTGTCTAAAAAAAGAGTATAAAATAAACAAAACTTGCCCATGAAGAAAAAAAAATCAAAAAAATAAACAAGTAAACCACGGACAAGACGCGCATGGAAACAGCGAGTGAGACAAAGAGAAAAAGGCAACCCGTTGAGGCGGTTTAGCCAATCACACACACACGCATGGTCAATTGGTCAATCCAAAAAAATGTGAATTTACATTTGCATTTCGGACTCATTTCCTATGAATTTCATTGACGAAACCTTTAAGTTGAGTAGAAGAGAAGTGGGGTCCACACAGTTTGAAGTTTGACTTTTGACCAAAACCAAAGCACAAATAAAAAAAATAAAATAAAACTCTGAAGAGAGAGAGAGAGCTGAGAAACGAAAGAAAGGAAGAAGAAGAGAAAAAGTCACACTTTCCTCTCTTGTTCGTATTTCAACATCAACACGGAGTCCATATAAAGCCCCCAACATCTTTCTCTTCCTTCAAACTCATATTCACACCCAAAGACTCCAATCCAATCCAATCCAATCCAATCCAATCGAGTCTCTCATTTCCTTCATTCTTTTCTCTCACTCCCTTCTCTGTCTCGATCCCTAACCACTACAAGTTTCTCACAAGGTAATAAGAAAGTTCCCTGGTTCTTTCACTTCTCTTTTCATTTTTTTTTTCTTTCTCTTGGGACTATGTAAATATCGACGCTAAGTTGCTTCTTTAAACAAAGCCCTGTGACGTTTTCCTTTCTTCTCTGTTCGTATTTTTAGTGGATTCTTTCATTTGAGGCTTTTGTAACAACAAATGGATAAATTTAGGGTTTGTTTGTATTTTTTAGTATGAATTTAAGCAAATCTACGATTTTGTTAAAATTAAACCCTGATTTCAACGGAAACATGAAATTATTCTGTTGCTATTTCTGATATTTTTAATTCTAGGTTTTTTTTTTTTTTTTTTTAATTCAGAACTTGGAACTCAATTATTTATTTGTACATAATTTCAGGGAAACTAGGGTATGTGCAGTGGTCCGAAGAGGGAAGCTAAGCCTTCAAAGGAAAACATGGAAACCGAAGCTCAGAAGCAAAGCGACGGGTTTCTCAGTAAGTACTCAATTCTCCTCGAATTCTCTGCCTCCGACGATCTCGAATCCTTCAAGGAAACAGTAGAAGAGACCGGCTTGGACGTGGACGAGGCCGGGTTCTGGTACGGCAGAAGAATCGGGTCCCGAAAGATGGGTTTCGAAGAGAGAACCCCTCTCATGATCGCCTCCATGTACGGAAGCAAGAGAGTCATGAAGTACATCATCGACTCTGGAAAAGCACAAGTCAACAGAGCCACCGGGTCAGACAAGTCCACCGCGCTCCACTGCGCCGCCGCCGGAGGATCTCCCGCGTCACTCGACGCCGTTCGGCTCCTTCTCGAGGCCGCGGCGGATCCGAACCTCGCGAACGCCCACGGTAGCCGCCCCGTGGACCTCCTCGCGGCCCCGAAGAAGAAGTCCGTCGAAACCCTACTCAGAGGCGAGAACGAAGAGTTGGAAGAAGAACTCGCGACGGTGGTCTCCGCGAAGAAGGAATACCCGGTGGACGTGTCGTTGCCGGACATAAACAACGGGGTCTACGGGACCGACGATTTCCGTATGTACAGCTTCAAGATCAAGCCGTGCTCGAGGGCTTACTCGCACGACTGGACCGAGTGCCCGTTCGTCCACCCGGGCGAGAACGCTCGTAGACGCGACCCGAGGAAATACCCGTACAGCTGTGTCCCGTGCCCCGAGTTTCGAAAGGGCTCGTGCTTGAAAGGCGACACGTGCGAGTACGCTCACGGGGTGTTCGAGTCGTGGCTCCACCCGGCTCAGTACCGGACCCGCCTCTGCAAAGACGAGACGGGCTGCGCCAGAAAAGTCTGTTTCTTTGCTCACCGCACCGTCGAGCTCAGGCCAGTCTACGCCGCCACCGGCTCAGCTATGCCTTCCCCGAGACCCACCTCCGATTCGACCCCGCCGATGTCCCCAAAGAAGAACGGCGCCATGTGGCAGAACCAGACTCCGCCGATGCTCCAACTTTCCGGTAGCAGACTGAAATCGGCTCTGAGCGCGAGGGACTTCGACTTGGAGATGGAGCTTCTGGGGCTCGAGGCGAGCCAGGCCGCGGGGCAGAACCAAAAGCTCATGGACGAGATAACCCGACTCTCGTCGCCGTACAACCTGAACCCGACCAACCTCGACGACGTTTTCGGGGCCCACCTGAACTCCCCGACCCAGCTCCGGAGCCAGCTCCGGTCGAGCTATCCGTCGGCGGCGACGGGGCTCTCGTCTTCGCCGCCGATACGGAGCTCGTCCCCGTCCGCCAGCGCTCTGATGAGCTCGCGCGCCGCCGCGTTCAAGCAGCGCAGCCAGAGCTTCGTGGACCGCGGGGCCCACAACCACATGAACAACCTGGGGTTCACGGCGGCGGCGAACTCGGCGATGATGTCATCGCCGTCGATGTTCTCCGACTGGAGCTCTTCGCCGGAGCGGAAGGTGGACTGGGCGGTGCAGGGAGACGAGCTGAGTAAGCTCAGAAAGTCGGCCTCTTTCGGCTTCCGAGGCAACAGCAATAACAATGCCGGGGCTCCGAGGATTTTATCGGAGGAACCGGACGTGTCGTGGGTGAATTCGCTGGTGAAAGACGCCCCGGCTCCGGCGGAGAAGCATCAGCAAAACTACCATCCTCTGAATCAGTATAATCAGATGAACAGAGGAAGTGTTCACGAAGTGCTTCCACCGTGGGTGGAACAACTGTACATAGAGCAAGAGCAATTGGTGGCCTAAACAACTCAACTGCTTCTTCTCTCGTCCAGACGAATACTAAGTTTCAATTTTTTTTTTTTTTTAAATATTTTTATTAGTTACTTACTGGTAATTTATTGATTTTAGGCCATGAAGAAGAACATAAAAAAAAATTATTATTATAATTTTTATTCAAAATTGAAAGCCCGAAAATTGTGTTCTGGGCGCAGGAGGAGGAAGAACGGATGATAATGTATTTTTTTATTATATTATATTTGTTTAATTTTTTTTTTTTTTTTAAACATCCCAAACTTGGGCGGTGCTATTTCATAATTATTGTTTCCTTCTTCCCCCCAAGGGGATGATGATTAGTAAAATTGTATTTTATTTTTCTCCAGCTGATCTGATCAAGTCCGATGTTTTCGTTATGGATTTTTTTATTTATTTTCTGCTGTATTACGTTGACATAATTAAAAAACAAATATAAAATAATAAGACTCCACACAAGACCCGGGATTAGTCTCTCCTGATCCAAAAAAGTGGTTTAAAATTCCCCGATTTTATCATTTGCTTGCTAATAATTTTTAATTTGTGCAGAGAAGAAGTCTTGAGGATGACATAATTCTTTTTGTTTGCTTCTTGGTGTGAACGAGACGTTATTTTCAAGCCCACTGAAAAGAAAAATCTTTGTGTACTGTGTGCGGTTCAAATGCGCAAAAGCTTCTCATCCACAATTAGATGAGAATCTATTCCATTTTTAATACAACCAACCACTTGTCTATTATTTTCCCGGGTCTGTTTATTTTATAGATCATGACTTCAGTTTTTTTTTTTTTTTTTTTTCCGGGTACCTGAAAATAAAGTGTGTATAGAAGACCGACTGTTGGGTCGTTAATCACAAACACAAGCAATCTACAGGAGATTCTATCTTATTCTCTTGCTTTTGTTTTTCTTCAGAGAATTTGGCATCGTTAGTTTAGTTGTGATTGTGCTCTACTGAAAACTACATGAATATGACTTGAGTCGATGATCAAAATATATGGGAGTAGAGGCTCTAATTCAATGGCATCACTTTTTAAAAATTTTATTTTCCATATGACTAATGTTAAAGATGTCAATTGTTCATACTATATTTTAATTGTAACTCGCTTAACATGCCGATTGATGATATACTTGTCAATAAAATAGGTTAGAGTTATAAAAGCTTATCTTGATTATATATTAATTGTTTCTATACACTAGAGGTTGAAGGACTTTGAAATTTCAAACTCAAATCTTTAGCATGAAGCAAGAAATAAAGAATAGGCAGTAGGAACTTGGAGAAGTCAAATATGTCGGCAATTCGTAACCTAAATCCAACCCAATTCATTATTTTTTCCAAGCAATCAAACAAGGCAAGAACTAGCAATTTGATGTATAGGGTTAGGACCATTATGAATCTTGATATTCATTGCACTTATCTGTCGAATACTAAGAGCAAAGTGGCACATAAAAACCATATAGTGGACAAAGATATTATTCAAAGCCTTCCTCTTTCGTTAGTTTTTCATATCATGCAAAAAAAAAAAAAAAAAAAGGGTTAAGAACATAAAGTGGGATAGATAGTGGGCAAGTTTACCAAATTTAATGCTGGGACAGCGAACATCATCATGTAACCTAATTAATTATGATCATAGCCTCCAAATATTAATGGTCGCTGCACTAAATTAATAGTCGCACCATTCCATATTGCTACTTTATCATATCCCTATAATGATTCATTATTTATTTGCATTATAATATAACCTATGTTGTGGCTGATCATCCTTTGGTACATAACAACTCGATTGCATACATGGTCTCATTTGAAATTAATTCTTTATTTTTCTAAGTGGGGTTTTGGACCACATTAAACATAAGAGATGGTCTTTAAATCAAACAAAGTGGAAGAGAATATGTATTCCATTTATATGCCGGAGAATGCTCCATGTAACTTATGGGATTTTATTCAATAGTATCAATGGTGTATTGGTTGTTCATAAAAACACGAGAGAATTGTGTTAATTTCCCTAAATAGTGTTTAAAATTATTCTTTGTATGAATCGTCTCACGAGTAAGGACCACAAGAACAATACATGTCAATATTCTTTTTTTTTTTTTTTTTTTTTTTTTTTTTTTGGGAGTGAGGCAATATTCTAGTCAGAGAATGTTTAGTTAATTTAAATTTTAACCCAACAGCGCGTTATGCTTATATGTTTGGAAGAGCTATATGCATGATAGAATAGAAGTAATATTTATAAATAAATAATAAAAAAAAAACCCAAAAAATGGCACGTATATTCCACTCGCTTGACGCGTGCCTTTCTCTCGTTTGTATTGGTCACTTTTTTTATCCAACTTTTTCCTCGATTATTTTTGGGGTTGAGCCGCCCACGAGATTATTTCTTAGCCAGGCAAATCATATCATTATTATCATAATTAACATTATGTTATTTTTCAGAAATAGATACATGTGTAAACTATAAAGTATAACCAAAATAATACACAACAGGTTTGTCTATGAAAAACTACGGTTTTTATTAAGAATATGTTTGTGATCACTTTTCATCTATCATCTGAGTTTTGAAAAAAAAAATTAGCTGTTTGTAATTTAAGTCTTTTAATTATTTTTATTTATATATTTCTGTTTGAGGCGTCTAGATAACCTCGGGTGTACTTCGAATTAGAGATTAAGCCAAGGATCTTATATTGTATACTTATTTTTACAATTTAAATATAGTTTGTCTCTAAAGCCGTACAAAATCAATCTAAAACAGACAATTAATTCCAATATCAAAAGTCAGGATCTCTAATGTCATATATTGTTTACCAAAAAAAGTGCAATTGATTATTAATATTTTTATTTTAATATTGATATCTCTCTCCTTTGTGTATTATTTTTTAAATGTAGCACAAAACGAATTTTTCTTCGTGTAATTAATTGACAAGAAAGAATACTTTGTATACCAAGTCTTGAGGACCCAGCTGTATTATATGATTGATCCTCAGAGTTCTGTACTCATCTTTTTTTTTTTCTTGGTTGAAAAAAAAACTGATCTCTTATTCATATAAAAAAAACAAATAAATAAACTCTATAATTTTTTTCTTTGTTGTAAACTTATAATAAATATAATTACTCATTCCGTTAATGCTTTCCATAATAACAAGAGTACATACAGGTCCATACATGAGTGAAACTAGGGGTGGCAATTTGGGCCGTACACGATACACGACACGGTTACGACACGGTGTAAATGGGTTTGGGTCGACCTAAAATGGATCTGGGTCCATCCGTGTCGAATACGATTAACACAATTAAATAACGGGTAAACACGACACGAACACGACAACCCATTGGGACCCAATTAGACACGAATATTAAATGAGTTGTTAATGGGTAAACACGATAAAGACCCATAATGACCCAATGGATTGTGTTTGAACTTCTCTTTTGTAGTAAAAATATTATGTTGGTGGCTTAGTTGATTATATGGAGTATTTTTATTAATTACTTATTCTGACTAATTTGTTATTTAATTTTATTTAGAGAATTTCAATATTTTGAAGTAAACATGTCTAAGGGCCTAAACCGATTCGTGTGTTCAAATGTGTTTAGTGGTCTAAATGGGTTCATGGGTTACATGGTCCATTGAGACACGATTAATAAATGGGTCTTAGTGGGTTGGGTTTGGGTTTGACAAAAAAATAGTGGGTCGTGTTTGAGTTTTGCTCCTAAACACGATTAATAAATGGGTCGGGTCTGGGTCTGTCAAAAAATACATAAAAACGAATAAGACACGGCACGAACACGACACGTGACCCGAATTGCCACCCCTAGTTAAAACAAATATCATAAATACCATATTAGGTTTATCTTAAAAGAAAATTAAATATCTTCTTAATTCAAACGAAAATAAATACATAATTAATGGACAGACAAATTCTCATTCTAAAAACTTATTTTCAAAGTGACGAGGAGATGTTGCGACCACTTCAACAATGAATATAATTTCTCAATTAAATTAACAAGTGGAATTATAAAAAGTTATTATTTAAATAATAATTCGCCAAAATTTAGTCGGCATTGCAAAAACAAATGGTGAAAATTTATGACTAAACGAAAACAAGAACAAAAATACTAACAAAATTTTGTGGCATTTTTATTTATTATTTTCATAACAAATAGTGATAGTAATTATAATAACATAATTAAAACAAAAAAAAAAGGTTATTGGATGAAGATGGATGACATGTTTAGGAGGAAAGGACAATTTAGGTATATAAAAATAGTGTAAACTATATTATTTTATAATTACGTAAATTAGCAATATGTTTTACGGGGAAATGACATAAATATTGGTTTTGAATCAAAATTTGAAAAATATTGACTAATTTGTGGAATTCTAAAAATACTGGATTTACAAATATTTTAGACGATTTTGTTTTGTTGTCCGTATTTCATTTATCATGAATTGTTTACGTTTACTGATATTGTTTGTATTTTGACATATTTGAATAATTGCACGCTATAATCTAGGAAAATGTAAAAAAAAATAAAAAAATCAAGTAGTGTAAATATTTTCAAAAACACAAAAAATTAAAAGTATAGAAAGATAACGATACAACATATATAATGTAAAAAATTAAAACCAAAATATGCTATAATAAAAATAGGAAAAGCATGATATTCTGCGAATTAAATTGATTTAGACCGTATTATTGAAATTAATGTTCAAAATTCAGAACTAGGGGTTCTTACTTCATGTTTTATGTGCCTATATTAGGCTTAACTTTTTTGGCCCCCTAATAAAATAACAATTTTTTTTTGCTCATTATCTATTTTATTATTTCAATAAACTCTCACATGTTATATATGAATGTTCATTCTCTTTATAATTTTTAAATTTTTTTTACGACATAACAGTGAATCTATATAATTTAAGAGCGATGTTTGAATCTCTTTTAGAATATATAGTCATTAATTTTGAAATTTAATAATTACTTTTCTAATTCTAAGATATTCTCAAGGCCCAATACAACACATATAATGGGCTTTAAGCATTTTGTCTACACTATCCCTTTTACCAAACGGCTAATTGGAAGTAAAGCTCAAGTGCTCGACGAGGGAATAGAATACAGAGAGTGAACCATTACCTATATTAGTGGTTTTTCTACACATATAACCGGATGTTCCGTCACTGCTTTTGAGGCTTAAACAATCGTGAATACTTTGGGGCGGTTCGTTTTATTATCGTCTTTCATCGAATATTCGATGACATCTCGTTTTTTATTTCGTGAGAAATTGGTGTTGTTTTCGATCTTATCTCGTCTTTCTTTTACACTTATTTTTTTTGCATTTCTAAAGATAACTTACTAAGAAGATCAAGAGAAAAAATTTCTTCAGAAAAATATTAAATCTTAAAGTCTGTTTAAAACCCGAAAAATGTGTGGAAAAAAAAAAGAGAATTTATAATGTTTTTTTAATTTTTTTAATTGAAAAAAATAAGAGAGAAACTTAATTTTCACCACTTCCAAACATAACAAAGTGTTTTAATTTTTTCAAGCATTCTCTCTATCATTTTCATTTTTTTGCAAACTTTTATTTTCTACCACATTTTTTGGGTTTCAAACAGACTCTTAATTGAGAGGAAAAATAAACCGGTCTTTGCTAGATTAAAATGAAGGAGATAGAGGACTTTCATTTTTTGTCCATGTGGAGATTAATATATAAAAAAGAAGAAAACGACCAAGGGAGAGAAGTTAAATTAGACAGAGTGTGATTAAAGAGAAATTTTATTTTGTAGACCTCAAAATTGAGAAAATATTAAGATTAGATCCCTTAGTTGAAAAATATCCAAAATTAGACTTTTGGTCCAAATTCGGATAAAAAAACCTCAAATTTTCGATAATTTCGATGAATTTCATCTGAGTTTATAGGAATTCATTGGAACTCATGGAAAATTAGATGAGCTCCAATGAATTGGGCTAATTTTACAATAACAAAAAAAAAAAAAAAACAGGTCTTTAGACGCCTCTCTATAATAAAGCGACGTTAAATCTCTGTAAAACATAAAATATAAAGATATAGTTGACGTCACTTTCTTAAACAGTGACTTCAAAAGTTAATTATGAATAAAAATTCAATACAAACAAAAACTAAAAATATTATTTCTCCAAATAAAAATATACAAACATCTACATTCATTTTTTTAAAACATATTTAAATAAATATTATAAGTTTTAAATTATTAATGTCATGAAAATAATAAATAGACATATATTTATTAATAAAGTAGATACATTACTATTGATAAAGTAGACACATTTGTTTAAATTATTCAGAATTAAATATTGAGAAATTGTCTAATCTGCCACCAATTTCATAACATTTTCTCACTTTCCACCAAAATGCTAATTTTTCCCAAAATGCCACCATCTATGTCAACATTGTTGACATCTATGTTTTCCATTCACTATTAGATGTCAACATTGTTGACATAGATATCAACATTGTTGACATAGAGGTGGCATTTTGGGAAAAATTAGTCTTTTGGTGGAAAGTGGGAAAATGTTACGAAATTAGTGACAAATTAAGCAATTTCTCTTAACTATTTGAAATCACAAATTTTTCACTTTTTACACTGTTTAGAAATAGTTCTATAAGTATTTGTTTAAGATGCAGTCAATTAAAATTTAGATACATATGTAAGATGTATATGCATAACATTTTATGCAAATGCAATTTATGCATCAATGCATCATGACCCCAAATTGGTGGACTCGTTTCTTTATTTTATCTTGGGTTTGTTTCTATATTTCATAAAATCCGGGCTATAAAATACCCATAGATATACTCTTAAGACCCTCTAGAATTTAACCATACCCTTTAAAAATAGATGGGCATAGATAAGGGTCCAGTGACTATCTAGCCATATGAAAAGTTAGAATTTTGAAATAACCAACGTTTCGTTAATTTTTTGTAAATAGCCATATAAATCTATTTACGCTATAAAAATAAAAATAAAACGCAGAGTAAATTTCTAGTAAATATGGTTATTTACGAAATATTTCCAACATTTTTTTGGCTATTTACGAAACATTTACAAAACGTTGGCTAAAATGCAAACACTTATGTTCATGTGGCTTATATCGCTAAATTTTTGTTTATTTTGTCAAATCCTATCCAGATCCTTCTCATTGACGTTCCTAACACCAATTAATCTCATTGTGGCTATTGAACTGCAATGTTTTGAGATCAGACACATTGGTCATTTTCATGATCACTGAGGGAGGGAAGGCAGCTGAAGGGAAGAGGGGAGCTCAAGCCCTCTCAATTTTTTTGCACTTTTGGCCAATTTTTTAAAAAATTATATTTTTTACCATGAAAATTTACAAATTAGCTCCCCTAAATTTTTTTTCTTCAAATAAGCCCTCCTAGTGAACTTCTCTAGCTTCGTCCATGAGACCACCCCTAAAATATATGTACAACAAAGTCACAGACTTTCCTAATAAACAAAAGGTGTTGCCGAGCGTTGTTGAGATAAAGGGTTTTGATTTGGATGATAAACTAATATGAGATGATAGGGAACCCGAAATCATAGAGAGAAGACTGTATATATGTAGGTCCAAAAGACCTAACTGACCTAAGACTTGAGCAGGGCCTGATTATGGCCAAAAAATGATCTTGAGTCATGTCCCAGTTGTAGCTTGATTGGGCTAGGCTATCCCACGCCTGACTCTATCCCAAGCTGTCGAGCTCAGCACGGGACATCATATGGTGAGCTGAGCTCTTTCCATCTCGATCAAAATAGCACCCTTATTTTGAGGATCGCTTCAACGAGCTCCCCAAATTTCAAGAACTGATGCCGTTCAACCGCATCCTTCTCAACGCCGTCTTCAATTTTGGATCGAGCTGAGAGGAGAAGAATCTCTCAACGGTGTGTCCCCCATAGATAACGTAGCTCGACACAAAATTAAGCGCATACATTTTCATACGCCCACTAGTTATTTTTCGAGCACATTGCTTCTTTATTATTAAAATGTTATTCATGATTTCTTCTATTGTTACTCTTCATATGATAATGCTCATCGTTACTTCTTACAATTTGAAATCGTTTACTTTAATTATTTATAATATTTGGAGCGTTATTGACTCGTGACAAAAATTTGAGGTCGATAAATATATATTAAAATTGATTTTTCTCTACTGAAAGACGGCTATTTTAGGTGAATTCTCATGTCAAAAATATTAATTTCAAATTTTGTATCTTAATAATAAGTATATACATACATGTATTAAAACTTATTTTGTATTATTTGTTTTTTTATAATACGGTTCAACTTATCATTCGTTTTACGGTTCACCCATCCGGTAACAATTTACCCACAAATAGGGGTTAACCTTCTCTTCCAAAGTAACAGTGAAAAATCTCTGCGGTACGAAATTCTTCCGTAAAATATGAGTTCGCGATAGGATAATCGATATTTCAATCTTGCTTCCATTTGATGCGAATTCAACTAGTCGGTATTTGCAATAGGACAAACGAGTTATTTTTGAGATTTTTTTGTTTGCTTGTATCCTTAACGACTTGTTGCTGTTTTTTTTTAACTTATCAATTTTAAGAAAACCAAACCTTGGATCGGACACAAAGGTCAAATGTTAATGTTAGGTCCTCTCTGACCCAGATAAGTTTGGCAAAACAAATTGTAACAATTGTTCAAGTCAAAGCTGCAAGAAGTTGTTCAACCAAGTTCAAGACCTAGGTTACTTCAATCACCTTCCTCGCGCACGAATATAATTGGAATATCTTTTAGTTTCATTTTTTACGGACATATAAATATTGGATATTTGAATTATATTCTAACTGATTAGATTTTGTGCGAGATTAGGGATTGTATCTTATAAAACCCACCAAGGGTTTGTTTTGATCAATTCACTTTTCTGTTTGGTCAAATTCACGCCGACTTTAACCTAGAACCAATCTCTCTGCTAGGAGATCTTCATCGGCAATTGGTTCAAAGAACTTGCTGTTGTTGTGCTTTATTTGTACAGAGTTGGTGAGTGCGTGTTTTGCGTTTATACGCTGGGAAGATCTTCGGGAGAGGATCGTGCGATCTTCGAGAGGAAGAGTCGCGTGAAAAAGAGAGATTCTCTGATCCAAGGGGAGTTCAGATTGTTATCTATTGAAAACGTCAAAGAAGCTAGGCGTTTAATAGGGAGTCTGCAAACCTAAATCTTGTACTTTGATTATTGAGATAATGGATCGTTTTTCATCACTGGACGTATCAGTTTCCCTGGGTAAGTCATCGAACATCGAATATGATTACCGATTTCGTATGTCCATTACTACTTTCCGTCTGATTCATTATTCTATTAGTTTAATTAATTCTGTTAAAATTAATCAGTTATTCAATTAGTAGTTTTACCAATACTTGAACAGCCATCTAATATCACGGTAATTAGTTTAAGTTAATATCAGCGAAAATGATTTGCATGACGCGGAATGACCAGAAGCTTTTTCCACCACCAACAAAAAAATATTGTGGTGCATGAAGAAAAAAAAAAAAAAAACTAATATTTTAATTAATATAGCCAGAAGATTTTTACCGAACAGTATGCTTAGTCGGCCACGCTAAAGAGCCTTACATGGTCCCGCTAATGGTCAGTCAGCATTACATGGACAAGCCACGTCATTTGCTTACATTCTATTTTATAATACACACACATTCAGAAAAGGTCGAAAAGTATGACCGATAACACATTCAATCTAGTTTTAATTTTATCAGTCAAATATTATAAAAATATTACTCATCCGTCAAAAAAAAATGTCTGATAAACTAAGAAAACTGTAGATTTAGTCTGTTGTTGATGGCATGCATATGGCTGCGGCTGCAGTTTTTTTTTTTTTTTTTTTTTTGCGTCTGAATATGGCCATATTGAGTAATTTTTATCCATTACCTGTATTTTAATCCAACAAACGAATCATATTTTTCAAATTTTCGACACCTAATTTGACATGTTGTGGATCATATTTTACCAAATTTCTTTTTTGTATATTGAGAGTACGTCCATAACAATAAATATAAACTACTAGCGAGGAAACAAAGTCTAGTTTCCCATCCTATTTTTTTAATATCAACTTTCAGTCCACTATATTAGACCAGTTTTTATGGACCTTTTCATGTTGTTCTGTGGCTCAGATGAGATAGCCAAAGTTTCCTTCAACAATTGAAAACAGTACACTAACTAGCAGTTCTCATATACTAACATTGACAAGAAGAAGAAAGAAACATTTATCTCATCTATATCTATATATAATATCACCCCCTTTTAGTCCAATATAAGAGAGAAAAGAATGAACAATTCTTCAAGGGCAAGGAAAGGAATTGCCTTTCCTCAAATTTTTTCAATACCAAAATCCGTTAGCGAACACTGCCAAAATTAAAGAGTCAAACCCCGATTTTGACTAAACCTAGAGAGAGACTCACTTAGACGACGCGGTGCTGCTCGGTCCGTAGAGTTTGGGGTCAGTTTGGTAATAAACAATGTCTCCGGTGTCGCTCACGTAATGATCCTTCTTCATGCTCGTCACGAGGCTCCCCAACAAATGGAAAGGAATCGCCCCCGATTTCTTTGGCTCCCGGTAATACTCCCCGAGAACTGGCCTAGCTGCCTCGGTCTGTTTTTTTTTTATATATAAAACAGAACGACGAACATAAATTAAGTAAAAAAGAAAAAAAAAAATTGCTCTCAAAGAAGGGTCGCTGGGTCGGCTGTTTTTATCGACTTACAGCTTCGACAAGGTTATAGTGCGGGATTTGCGGGAAGAGATGGTGGATCACGTGGGTCCCGATATCGTGGTGGATGTTGTTGATCCATCCATAGTCTCGGTCGAGGGTCGTTAGTCCTCCTCTTAAGTAACTCCATTCCTGTTCAAAGATCAACAAAGAAACGTTAAAAGATTAAACTCCTCTGTCGTTTCTGCGACTTAAATCACGTGTGTGTATATATATATATATATATATATATATATATATTTGGGTGACTGAAAATTACCTTGCCGCGGTACCACGGAAGCTTATCTTCGTGGCCGTGATGATGCAAGTAAGTGACCAAGTCCAACCACATAACGAAGACCTGAAGAAGGAAAACGAAAAACATTCGGCGATTAATTACTTTTGAAAAAACGAGGAAAAAAGATAGCAGAAACGAAAGCGTACCGCGTATGGAACGCCATAGAGCTTGAGGACTTGAACGGGGCCGATTACGAAGGAGAGACAGCCGAGGAGAGCGACCATGGCGGTCCAAGAGGCTGTCGAGGTTATGATATCTCTCCTCTCACTCGCCTGAAACAAATCGCTGTTCGGGTCGAAATGAGAACCCTTCTTCCCAGGGCTCCGACCCCACTGCAATATCCAAGTTTTTCCGTGTCAAGAAAGCAAGCAATCGATGAAGAATTTGAAGTAACAACAACAGCAACAAGAAGATAAGGTGTTTTGAAACGACTCACTCACCAAATAAATCGGGTAAGCGAGCATAGGGAAAGGCAGCGTGAACCTCAGCATTTTAGTAGCCATGTCCAAGGACTTGTAAATCTTCTCGGACAACTATATATACGCAGACAAAAAAAAAATAGATTAACTAAACTTTCTCTCTTCTATCTCTCTCTCAAAATAGTTCTACGAAATCGACGAGAACTCACTGGGTGCCACGATTCGTCGTTCTCGACGTGACCGTGGTTCTGATGATGAGTCCTGTGGCTTATTCTCCTGTGACAGAGTTGAATTCATGACACAAAGATATTTATTATTTAACCCTAAAAAAATCAAAAGAAAAGGGAAATCAAACAGCACTAAAACTGACCATCCATGGTAAGGAACAAGGATTGAAGAATGAAGAATATGGCCAACCACGCTGTTCAGCTTGGCGTCGTTAGAGAAGCTTCCATGGCCGCTGAAAAACACACAACCCCAATCCACAAATAAGCACAGCCACCATAAAGACTCGATCTTTATTCCAAAAAAAAATTAGTTAGAAAATTACCAGTCGTGGCCAAGAACGAAGAGAGCCCAGAACATGGTCCCCTGGGCAGCCCAGTAGAGAGGCCAGACGAGCCAGCTGTTGAGGCTCGCGGCGGCGGCGGCGAGGCCGAGGACGACGACGACGTCCCTGAGGACGTAGCTCATGGACCTCCACGGGTTCTTGACCCAGCAGTGCTTGGGAATGGCGGCTCTGACGTCAGCGAGGTTGAACGGCGGCGGAGACCCGGGGTCGAACTCGCTCTCTCTCTCCTTCTCGTCGGAGACTCTCAGAGGAGCGCTCACATTGATCTCCCAATTCCTCGGCTTCAGCGAAACCCCACCAAGATTGCGGCTTTTGGGGTTGAACGACAACGAAGAGACTGTCTTCGAGGAGGCGATAGTGTTTCTGGGTTTGGGATAGATTCTGGGGAGAGTTTTTATTCCACACTCTGATAACACCCAGCTCGCCATTCTGATACTCTCTCTCTCTCTCTGAAGCGGAAATGTGGAGATGTGTGTGAGATTAGGTTGTGCTGTATTAAAGGGTATAAGAGAGAGAGAGAGAGAGGCGGTTTTGTGAGGAGATAACGAAAGGGCTTTTCTCCTCCACTACAACAAGAGATGAAATGAATCACAATTCTCAAGTTGTACCTCTGTTTCTCTTCTTGGCCACTTATCTTCTTCCTTCTATTCTATATATAGTATATAGTATATACATATATATACGTGTTTTTTTGTATTAAATCTTTGGTATTTTAATCTCTGGCTGTGCATTACGTCGTTTCAACGAAACGAGTGAGGATTCTATTCTCCGAACAATTTGGCATAGTCGCATCTTTTACCACTAATCTTTTTATTTATTATTGTGATGTGTACTTGGCAGTTGGCAAAACAAGCACTAGATTTTTCCTTGATCGGAAAAATTTACAAATCAAAGAGTCAAACACGTAATTAGACGAAAACAAACATTGTACCTTATACGTAATTGATTTTAAGCAAATTAGGGGGTTTTTTTTATTTTCTTTTTTCTACTTCAAAGTTAAATATCGTTTTTCAATACCGTTTAAGACCTCCAAATTTATGAAAAAACCAACATGATAACGAAAAATTGTACGAAAAGAAAAAAAAAATCGTAAAAAAACGCAAAAGAAAAAGGAAAAATAATGAAAGTCGACGAACAAGGACGGAGAAACAAAAAAAATGATGCTTTCGATGCCGGTAGTTCACGGAAAACAATTTTTCCATGAAAATTCTACGCAAATCGTTGACATTTAAAACTACAAATTTTAAACTCATTGATTTTTAAAATGACGTATATCGGCGATTGAATCTAAGTTTTTTCTCATATTGATAATTATCAATATTTATGAAAAATTATCAAAAATCTTAAATTCTAGCGACTTTTTTTTTTCTTTTATAAAGATTATTTTTCAAAATTCAATGAAATTTTCATTTCAAAGCTCAATAATTTAAACTATCCGTCAATTATCATCAACCAATATTATAATTCTTGCTTCAAGTTCAAACATAAAATATAATTAAAAGAACTGGAAGCACACATTACAACCCTGGTGCCCTTGTTTCCGGGGTTGTACCGCTTTATATATTTTGATTTTTCATTGGACTATTGGACTAATCTCCAAAACTAATATTGAATCTTTCGCCCATATTCATAGCGGAAAGTCATAATGGGCGCCGCGGCAAACATGCATCTTGGCTCTAATCCCAAATTTTTTGTTCCGCTCTAACAAAACATCCGGTCCTTAATTGCGAGAACCTTACATTCCGTTAAAGACCGTAAGGGACGAGCGTTTGATAATAACAGTTTCGATCGAGCACCCAAATTCATATACAATAGGTTTTTCTTCACCATACATTTGTCGGTTTTTGTCGAATCCATTGCCAACTAGAGATTTTTATTATTATTTGAAGCCATTATCAATATATTCCCGTTGATAAGCCTATTGATAAAAGGTTGTTTTCTATTTATTTACCCACATATTGAATTTCAATTTGTGAAATGGTTAACATTTCAACGTCCTTAATTTTGGTAGTCATATGAACTTAATTTTAATATAATGTCATAATAGTACTTTTATAATGATCAAAGTAAAACTGTTTCTTGATTAATGAAAAATACTTTAGAGACTTTAATAATTATTTGGATAATTTTCAAATAAATATCAAATGATGATTATTTTACAATCTTTAAGTACAATATATGTGACTATATAACTTAATTGAAAATAATAACCAAATTACCTATAGTTTATCGTATCCATACTCAGGTTCCCAAAAATAGTTTCAACAACTAACTCGACAAACATATAATTTCGTTTATCGGTGTTTGATTTTACTATATTTAATTTTAAAAAGCTAGCTAAGAAATTTTCTTCCAAATTTTAAGTCTTCTTTCTTCAACAAATAAATAATTTTCTGCATATAAATTATAAAGCGACGAAGAACAATTTTTTATTTGTAATTAATTGATGAGAATCTAAAAGTAAAGCCTTAGATTAAAAAATGAAAAGAAGAAGAAGAAGATAGAGTTGTTGTGTATTTAAAAGTATAATCTTAAGTGTCCGTCCACTTTAGATAGGCTTTTCAGTTTTTTATGATCACTGAATATTAGTTTCCGTCCAAAATGGAAACTCAACAAGTTTTTTATTTTTATTTTTATTTATTAATCTGGTTTCGCAATTAGATTGCACAAATAAATAAAAAAGGAACGCAAAATCAGAATGCAACTAACGAATAAAGAAAAGCGAAAGAATCTATTTATGCAACTTCTTCTTATTTTTTTAAGAGTTCTTTTTTAAAATACGGGTCCTACTATGATTAGTGTGAAATTGAGACAGCCGAAACTACGTGGTCATATGGAAATAACTGAATTTCAATGGAAAACATGATACTATTTTTTAAAGATGAAGATGTGTTCTTTTAAATTCATAATGGCTTTTCCGACCACTTTTAGAGTTAAAAAATCAGCACCAAAAATAAGGGTTTTCACATTTCTCACGAGTGTTGTGAGCCGCAGATTTTGACAAAGGATAACATTTACAACAACATTAACTATATGGTCAATGTGCATTCTTTAACTAAACATTATAGACTAGTCAACACACGCATTTATAGTCAATATATTCTAAAATAAATTACGTTCTTCCCATATGACACATTATAAAGATATGACCGTCATCTGATATTCACTCAAGAGACATAATCATATCTGTGCGTGTTAGGATTTCTATTATCCAAAGGTTAGATATTTAAAAATAAATAAATAATTAATAACATATCATCTTTAGATGTGAGGTACAGTAATCTCTCCTAATTGTGTACCTTATAGAAGTTATATTTTTAATATGTATCGCCAGTTAAATGAAAAAAAAAAAAAAAAACAATTACAGTTGTATAACTATTTAAGTTAAGAAATACCAAAATATGAAATTGAATTTGGTGATACACTGATACTATCACATTGATCACAGACAAATACTTCGTGAGTCATCACTAATTATGGGTGTTCAGACCGAATTGAAATTCTAATTTTCAATATGGACCGAAATTCTCTGTTGAACCGATAAATTAGGAGAGTCGAATGGGATTAGTTTTCCAATTTCAACGGTCCCAACATTATGGCCAAGCTGAAACGGTACATTATGCTCCAATTAAACCTAACACAAAAATCTATGAATAGTAATAGGTACCGAAGCAATTAGATTCTATTTGGTTCCGGCTGCCCAAGATTAGTGTTGAGTGGTATGTGGTGATTGTCAAATGATTGACATTTTGAATAGTCAATGTATTTAAAATAAACCAATTCACACTTATTATATAGAATGTAATTAGAAATAATAGCAGAATTGTTGGTAGGATAAAATAAGTGAATCATTAATGTAGTTGCTTCCCTATGATTAACTGATAATTTCCTCGTATTTTAGAGAAACAATAAATAAAAAAAAATGTTTATTCACGTTGTACACATGTTAACAAAGGTTTTTTTTTTAATTTATTTGATAAAATGCGCAAAACATTTTAATAGTTTGAATGAGAAAATTATTCAATCATTTATTTGATAAACTACGCATGACTATGTATTAGACTTATAATTAGGGTTTGAACGATAGATTTTCGAAGAAATTGTACCAAAATTGCATTTTAAGGCATCGAACGAAAAATGATAAAATATATATTTTTTTCATATTGTCATTCTCCGAATTTATCATTTTTTTTTATCATGGCCACCTAAGTTATGCGGAATAGTCCAAAGTCAATTCCAAGGACAGTGAACTTTTATAGGGTCTTTATGTCTAGGTGCAGCTAGTTCGCTTCTTCACAGACATATCTATTTCACCGAACCTCTCTCCAAAACAGTACTCAAATCGTTATATCTTTCATTCGGGTGGAACTTACCCGATAAAGAATCTCACTACCTTAGGACCGTTGTAGTTACAACTATTGTTCACCGGTCTTCGGTCGCTGGCTACCCTATCATCAAGTTACAAACTTCCATGACCTTCGGACACTTGGCATGCGTCAACCCTCATACATGGCCTTACGACTTTGCGAAGACCTGTGTTTTTAGTAAACAGTCGCTTGGGCCTGCGACCCCATTTGAGAGGGGGTACCCCTTCTACTAAAGTTACGAAGCTATTTTTCGAGTTCCTTATAGAGAGTTGTCTTGCCCCTAGCTATTCTCTACCTACCCACATGTGTCAATTTAGGTACGATTACCCTTTTGTAGCGTTCGAGTTTTTCATGAGAGTATGACGTTGGTTACTTTAGCACAATGTCGCCTTGGTACTCGAACATTGGCTTGAAAGAAGAGGCAGCGTGCGTCCATGAACCGATAACTACATTTCGGCTAACATAGCCTCCTCCGTCCCTTGGGGGACCAACAAGGGATCTTGGGATCGTACATGAATATTCACCCGTGTCCATCGAATACATCTTTCGGCATGACCTTAGGCCCCGACTCACCCTTCATGGACGAACCTTGCAGAGGAGTTATTAGTTTTTTTTAGGCATTTAATTCTCACCAATGTTTGTGTACCTCAAGATGACATTCTCGCTTTTGTTTCGTCTACCACTACTCTCCAAACAAGACACCCCATACCAATGCTTTTTCACATCCCACAACTTTGGCAAATTTCTTAGGGAGTTCATCTTAGGCGCAAGAGCACACGACCAGTGAGCTATATATATATATATATATATATATATATATATATATATATATATATATATATATAGGTTTTATTATGAACCATAATTTCTTTGGTATGTCCTATTAATGCGATTTCTCGGATAACATTCACAGAACACGCGTCGGGGTGCGAGTTTGCGACGTGTCTCGATCTTGTCTTGTCGGGGTCACGTTTCCTCGGGTCTCGAAAGAGCGGTGAAGGCTTGCTTCCTCTTGAGAGTCTTTTGGATTGGGGATTATGCTCTTCTTGCATTCTTCATTGTTTTATTCGGATTACTCGCATTTTCTTCGTTATCTTCTCTTCGTCTTGACTCCTTCTTCTCTTCTTTCCGTCTTCGGCTTTGTGTTTTTCTTGATTTTTTTCTCCGTCTTCCATTATATGTTTCTTGATCTTTTTTCCGTCTTTTGGGCGTATTGAGAGCGTTTAGAGCTTTGTGGTTCTTTTTCTCTTGAATTTTTTTGGGTGTTTGGAAATAAATCTTTTGCTTTTGTATTGGATTTTTCTATATATATATATATATATATATATATATATATATATAGAGAGAGAGAGAGAGAGAGAGAGAGAGAGAGAGAAATAGAAGTTGTATCTCTTTCCTCTCTTAGACTTTGTTCATTTTCTTCTATATCATGGATAACATTTATAGGGGAAATTGAACTTTGAGTTGTCTCAAATTGTGGTTTCACATTTGTGTGAACATTAGGGGCTCAAAGCTGATAGAGACTCTATTTTCAGAGCTGTTAAAGGCTCTGCCTTCAGAGCCATTTGTGGCTCAACCTTTAGAGCGTTTTGCGACTCAGCATTCAGAGCCGCTTGTGGGAACAATAGAGGCTTAGAGCCGTTAGAGGCTCTGCCTTCAGAGCTATTTGTGGCTCAGCCTCCAGATGCATTTTGCAGATCAGCCTTCAAAGCCGCTTGTAGGAATGTTTAGGGCTCAGAGCCGTTAGAGGCTCTGCTTTCATAGCCATTTGCGGCTCAGCCTCCAGAGCCATTTTGTGGTTCAACCTTAAGAGTCGCTTGGGCCTCACTCCTCTGAGCCATTTTGGGGCTCAACCCTTTGAGCTGTTTGAGTCATTGGACATGTTTCTTGTCGTTTTTTCTCTAGAGATGTCATTTTTGTTTTGTAAAAAATGACAGCATAATATGTCAATCGGCGATTGACTTGTTTTGATCAATTATTTCTATCCGAATTTCTATCTGTTATCGACTTTTCTATGTTTTGGCTACGCCAATTAATAAGAGTTCCGCTTCCGTCGATGTACAGCATTAAAGAAAATAATAAAAATAGATTAACTAAAATAATAATAATAATAATAATAATAATAGTGACGAATATAAATAGATTAAAATTATATTTATGTAAAGTGGTCCTAGAATTATATTTCGGGCTAGCCATTTTGTCGAACTTCTGTGATAAAGCGTGGAAAATATGGATTTACCGACCATGAGTAAGAAGTAATCCGTGTGGGTAAGGACGAGGGAAAATTCAAAGAAGTTTCATTTAAGTAACATCCTTAAAAAAAAAAAAGGAGATACTTTCGTTGTTGATTAGTCTTGTATCCAGCGCTATGAGAATTGACTAGCAAAAAGATGTCCACTTTAAAGTTTTGAATGATAAACGCGATCATACACACCCATGACCCATGGGTAGACAAAAGAATACAACTCATATTATAAAGTGTGTGTGTGTGTGTTTTTTTTTGTTAATATCTATTCACAAGTTTTGCGACCTTAAATATATACGAGGACTCATTTTCTCATAATAACTAATACTTGGTAAATAGTGTCTAAAATCTAATCTACAATCCACGTACCATATTTTATACGCATGCATGTTAGCTTAAATTGAAGTATTGCTGTTTCTTCTTTTGTCCCCAATAATTTTTTACAAACATGGTAATGCATAAATTTATTAATTTATAATCAGTCTTTATTTTGTTTTAAACATTTCTTTATTCATACATGCAGTGACGGAGCCAGTATAGGCCTAGCAGGGGCTTAAACCCCCTCTCAAAAAATTTTTTTGCACTTTTTGCCAATTTTTAAAAAATATTACATTTTTTTCCCTTGAAAATTTATACTTTTGGCCCAATTTTTATAAATTTTTTACAATCAAGCTCCCCTGATTTTTTTTTCAAATTAGCCCCCCATGATGGACTTTTCTGGCTCCGTCACTGCATACATGTATGTCCTGAGTTGACCCAACTCTTACTAACGACTTATATATAATGAAAAAAAAAACTCTTACTAACGCGCTGTCTTTGAAATTGAAACTACTACTATTTTGTTTAAGCATAAATTAATCTCCCAACCTACTGCTAATGTTCTGAACACTCATGTTGTTTTTTTTTTCTTTTTCAATATATTCCTCGTAAACATGCTTTTCAAAATAAGTCGGTGTTGTAAGTGCACACTGGAATTAAGGAAGTGGGTAACTAGCTCAAGTGATAAACACTTTCACTTACATCAATTTAAGTTCATGAGTTCAAGTCGAAGATTTAGGGATTCAGATAAAAAGAGAAAGTCTGAATAATGAATTACATAACAAAAAAAATAGAATAGTTTGAGTATATATAACCATAATACAACAAAAAGGGAAATAAAGAAAAAGGGAAATAATCATATATACAATAATAATAATGACTAATATATATATATATATATATATATATATATATATATATATATGCTAATATCATCACTCAAACTCACGATGCTACAACAATAAGCATTATTGAGAGTTTGTCAACTAAGAAGCGGAAGCGCGAAGTGGAATGAGCCTTCGTGAATAAATCGGCAATCCGAAGAGAAGAGGGAACATATGACAATGTGATTGTACCAAGCTGTAGATGATGGCGCGTGTAATGAAAATCAATCTCAATATGTTTGGTTCGCTCATGAAAGACCGAGTTACGAGCAATCTGAATGGAACTCTGATTATCACAGTATAACGACGTAGGATGATGAAGAGTGACACCCAAATCAGCAAGTAACCAGCGTAACCAAACAATCTCACATGTAGTGATGGAGATTTTCTCAACTAAAGAAAAATTCTACACGACGCAAGCGAACGTGTCGTCAAGTAATAGAGTGCAAAAGCACGGATATCGATCCCACAAGGACTCTAGACTATTTTCGAAGCGAACTCACTAGCTTTCTTTTTCGAGTTATGGAAAATGAAAAATGGGGGTTTTTTTTTATTGTTTTGTGAACAAGATGAAATGTAAATAAAAGTGAAAGCACTATTTAAACACAAGTTAAAAGGAAGGGGTACGATTTTGTTATTTCATCGAGTCGGTCGGTCAAGATACGATTCTAAGCTCGGGTTTAGAGTGTTAAAACTTAGTCTCAATCCCTCCTATAACATTCACTAATCTCTCTCGAGTCTTTAGGAATCTAGCTATGTGTCGAACTTACAGCTCTCGGTTTGGGTTCTATTAAAGCACAAAACCGCATTTAGCCCGGGATTTCAAACAACTACATCTACCCCCTAGTCTTTCTATAGCTCTAGGAAGGTTAATGATGGGACGGGTAGAGCTCACTCGTTTATTACCTCTCGGTGTCTAAACTCGTCTAAGATTCACTAACTAGGTAGCTACTCTAATTAGCGCTAACACACGCCCCATACCCATAGAATTCCACTCTCAACCCAACCATGAAGCACCAATCTAATCCAAATGTTTGACCAACCAACTCAACTACTCAACTACATCGCACCCCAAATCTACTTAGCTACTCATGATTAAGAATAAACAAAGTAAAATTGAAATAAGTAAAAGAAGCAAAACAATAAAGAAACAAGACATTGAATGCTAATCTCAACAACCAAATAAATATATCATAAAACTCAAGCACTACTTCAATATTCCACTTAGATAAAACAATAAACTTATCACAATGCTCAAATGACAAAGGTAATCAACAAAACCCAAATAGAATACTTGAAAGCTTAAAATATGTTCAACAAGCAAAAAGTGGAGTAAATAAGTAAAAAACAATAAATAAAAGAGATAGAGTTTAGAGTGAACAAATGGAGGTGATGAGGATGATGGAGGTTGTCACTTCTCCCTCTTCTTCTTCACTCCCAAGCTCAAGAGCAAAATGGGTGTCAAACCCTAGCTTTCTCTCTCTCACTTTCTCTCTCTAAAGTTTCAAAAACCAAAACAAAAGTGTTCTATTCTAAAGCTTCCCTTTTCCTCTTTGAATAAGTGTATATGAGGGTTTAGGAAAGGTTTTCGGAGCAAATAAGGACCCTTGGATGAGATCCAAGGGCCAAAAATGATCTAAAAGACGAGCTCCAAAAAGTGCTGAAAAAGCAACTGGCGCGGTGCTCCACATAACGGCGCGGTGCGCCACTGGTGAATTTTCTGAAGGCGCGGTGCGCCACATAACGGCGCGGCGCGCCACCCGAGAATTTATGAAGGCGCGCCGCGCCTCTCTTGCGCGTTGCCCGCTCGAGCTCTCGGTGTAAATTTTGGCACCAGGGCGCGGCGCGCCATGTTTTAGGCGCGGCGCACCTCTCGAGAAACGTTGACTCCATTGACCGTCGTTGACCATCGTTGACTTTTGTTGACTTGACTTCAAATGACCATAACTTGCTCGATTTAGCTCCGATTCAGCCCGTTTTCGCACCACAACCTTCTCATACTCTCTCAAACCTGAAAATGCAATAAAAAGTACAAAATAATATCAAAAACATTAAGAACAAGCTTCGATTCTTATCTAAGAGTCATAGATAAGTGTGAATGAATCTCACTTATCATGTAGTCGTAGCCATAACGCGATACTCAGCTTCAGTGGAAGAGCGAGAAATAACATCATGCTTCTTGCTCTTCCAAGAGATGAGTGAATCTCAAAGGAAAACACAGAATCCAGTGGTGGACTTGCGATCCGTAAGACCACCAGCCCAATCGACATCAGAGTAAGCGCGCCACTCTAATGAAGACGAGGAGGGAAACAATAGACTCTGAAACTGAGTACCACGAAGATACCTGAGAATGCATAGAACGGCAGCCCAATGAACTGTGGTAGGAGCAGTGACAAACTGACTGAAAATATGATCACATGCGCAATATCAAGACAAGTATTCGTGAGATAAACAAAGCTTCCAACCACCGTGGGTATAGATTGGGATCGGGCAGAAAGCGTGCTCAAAGAGATCTGATATATACCTTGACTGAGATAGAAGGTAGCCCTTCGGAGAAAAAGCCACCTCTATACCCAGAAAGTAACGCAACGAACCCAGCCAGATCTTTCATAGCAAAGCACTGAGCCAAGTCAGACTTCAATGATTCAATCCCATCATAATCATCGCCGGTAATAATCATGTCATAAACATGCAAAGACAAGAGGTTACGACCTGTACTTGTATGCTTGACGAACAAAGCGGAATCGTGCTGACTATGAATGAAACCAAATGAGGTTATCACAGTAGAGAACTTCTCAAACCAAGCTCGGGGAGCTTGTTTGAGACCATAAAGAGCTTTGCGCAACTTGCACACATGACCGGGCTGATGCGCGACACCAGGAGGGGGTGTCATGTAGACCTCCTCGTGAAGATCATCATACAAGAAGGCATTCTTCACATCCATCTAAGATATCTGCCAACGATGTACAGAAGCCACATCGATCAGAGCGCGGATCATCATCATCGTTGCGACTGGTGCAAAAGTCTCTTCATAATCCATACCATACTCCTAAGAATAGCCTTTAGCAACAAGATGGGCCTTGTACCACTCCACGGACCCATCTGATTTAGTTTTGATCTTATAGACCCAACGAGAACCGATGGGCCGATTCCCTGACGACAATGGTACGAAGTCCCAAGTGTGAGTCTGATGTAGAGCAGTAAGTTCCTCAGCCATAGCAGTCTGTCAAAGGGGGTCAACAACAGCCTCTCTATAGGACAAAAGCTTAGACAAAGAGTGAAGAGACACGAGAAATGAAACAAAAGAGGTAGAGTATGAAGAGTAGGCAAAATCGGGAAGTTTAGTGGACTTACGATGACGAGTGGACTGATGCAGATGAGGATGATCCGCAATCTCAAGTGATGGCTGAGCAGTCGTAGCAGGAGGGGTCGGAGGCGTGTGTGTCTCAGGAACCAAAGTATCAGTGTGTACAACCTCATCGGTGTCACTATCAAAAGGATCAATGCGAATAAGATCATTCTGAGTCATGTTATGAGAACTAGCGGGAACAGAGAAGAAATGAATATGTTGTAGAAACACAACATGACGAGAGTAATACAATTTCTAACTGACCGGATCAAAACAACGATATTCCTTTTGACCAATACCATATCCCAAAAAGACACACAAATCAGATTTAAGAGACAATTTATCGCGCTCGAGGTGAGGTCGAAGCACGAAACAAATGGAACCAAAAACACGCAAAAATGCATAATCAGGGACATTTTCAAACAACTTTTCGAAAGGGGACAAACCTGAATTATAAGAGGTTGGGATTCTGTTTATGACATAGGCAGCGGTATGAATAGCTTCCCCCAAAAAAATACTAGGAACCTCGGCAGACAGGAGAAATGAGCTAGCAGTCTCAACAAGATGACGATGTTTCCTTTCAGCTACACCGTTTTGTTGATGTGTGTCAGTACATGAGGTTTGACGGATAGTCCCATCGGAAGCAAGTAACTAACGAAAATCGTTAGAAGTATATTCACTCTCTAAATCACAATGAAAACATTTAATGATAGCAGAATGTTGTGTTTTTACGAGGGCTCTAAAATCACGATAAATACTCAAAAAATCAGATCTACGCTTCATTAAATAAATCCAAGTGTAACGAGTGAAATCATCAACAAATGAAACGTAGTATCTAGAACTACCCTTAGTAGACACGGGAACAGGTCCCCAAACATCATTATGCACAAGATCAAACGGAGCAAGAGAAGACAAAACACTTTTATGAAAAGGTAAAGCTCAAAATTTTGCAAATTTACAACCACTACAATCAGAAATATCATGGGAGTTCAAATTTCCTAAAACTCCCGTAGAAACCAAAAAACGCAAACGAGACACTGAAACATGAGCCAAACGAGAATGCCACAAATAAAAGTCAGACGGAAAATGACTCAAACGAAAAAAAAGGTAAATCCACACTAGAGGCAGCCACATCCGTTACTTTAAGTTCATCCAAGACATAGAGTCCCCTTACTTACGGCATGTCCCAATCACCATCTGAGATCGCGGATCCTGGACACAACAAGATGAAGAAGAAAAAGTGACTACGAAACCAGAATCGGTCAATTGACTAACAGACACAAGATTTAAAGCAAGACTAGGAATATAGTAGACATTAGGAATGGAAATATGAGATGTAGCAACATAACCAAAACTCTGTGATGGCAATAGGGGTGCTATCGGCGGTCATAATGAGTATGGACGAGTGAGGGGACAAAGACACCAAAGATGAAAAATGAGGTGACATATGGTTGGAGGCACCCGAATCAAGTATCCAAATGGAGAATGGTATACCTGGGGGACGATGAGGACAAACCTTTACAAGAAGAGGCTAACATGGCATGAGGCTGAGATGCAATGAACTGTTGGAACTGCTCAAACATATACGGGTCCACAGATGGGGCAGCAACGTCGTTGGAGGGCGAATGTGTCTGACGAGGTGCCCACAGAGCTGGTGCACGAGGGACCCATGGAGCCGTCGGGCGAGACTAAGGCTGTGGTGGGCGTTGTTGCTGCTGCTGTGCTATGTCCCTACCTAACTTCGGACACTGAGTCTTCCAATGTCCATTCTCTTTACAGAAGGCACATTTATCCAGAGGGAGTGATGACATGGGCGTACTTCCAATAGGAGAACGGTACGGGGCAGCACGGCCAGCAGGTCGTTGACCACAAATTCAATAGAAGGAAGAAGGTTGTGGTGAAGAATCGCACCACGCAATCTCTCAAAGTCGTCATGAAGGGCCATCAGTTCTCATTGGGTATATAAGATCAAGACTAAATCAGATGGGTCCGTGGAACGGTACAAAGCTCATCTTGTTGCTCTTCACGCCGAGAGATGTAAGTCACATGTGGGATCAAGTTTTATATATAGGGAAATGAAGCAAAATAATTAACTTAAGTTTTAATCATTACAAAATAATAGCAGTGGTTTCATTTTTATTATATCGCTAGTCATTCTCACGATGTTCGCACTTTTTTTTTCTTTCATATCCAGGAAGGCAATTTTGCTGTAACCATATTCTACACTTTGACTGTTGGTTAACTTCTTCTTTACATTCATTTTTTAGTTTGTTAAGTTTACATACAAAATCAGTTTACCATTTACTATTTAATTCTTTTAAAGCCGAATTTATATTTTAAATAAAAATAGAAATTGCCAAAAATATTATATTCAATATACCAAGTTTACGCTTTGTAAAAGTAAACACTTCCATTTGTAAGCAAGGAAAACAATAACTGTACTCACTGTTTCCGTTTTCGACAAAAAAAATTATCGTGTCTATAAGTATAAACAAACAAACTAGTTTTGATTAAAGTAACTATAATTTGTAAACACAAAAAAATTATAAAGAAATATTTCCTATTATCCTTCTTGAACTCATTTGAATTTGTTGTTTAAAAAAACAGGAAACGACATGAGCTAAAAAAGAGGAACCAAAATTAATTCAAAATTGAAACTACAAAAAAAATTTCTAAACTATTTTTTAAATTATTATTTACAAAAAAAAAAAAAAAATCAACAAAAACCTTTTTAAATTTTTAGTAATGAAATTCTAAAGAATTTAACAATAATAATAATAATAAATAAAGATAAATTAGTAAAATGTAAAGGTTAAACCTCCCCGACAACGTTTGAATGGTTATTCTATTAAAGAATGAAATTGACTATTTCTTAATTTTCGCTTTACATGTCTTAGATCGAGTGATTTCTCAAAACTATACGTTTCATTACTTTTGAAAAAAAAACTATACCTTCAATAAACTACATGTTAATGCGTTTTTCGATTAACATTCAAGGGCACGTGGCGTGAGCGGACTTGGTCATGCGTGTGTCATGTCTTGATGGGCCCGAAGTCACTTTTTTAAGGCTCGGGATGCTCAAAGAAAATTGTGGTAAGAACTCGAATGATCGAGAGTTCCGAAAGACCTTCGAATCATATGATAAATGAGCATAAATCAACTCCTTTTGAAGCCATAAAAGAGAAAACGCTTTGGGGTCTAAATTAGAAATGTCCCCAATCCATGGTTCTCGAAAGAGATTTAAGTGTGGTGGTAGTGGAGGCTCTTCGCTCGACTTAACACCGGAAGTGAGTTTGCTCTTTACTCTACTTCACACCGAAAATGAGTTCGCTCTTTGCTCAACTTCACGCCGGATGTGAGTTTGCTCGCTCAACTTCACGCCGGAAGTGAGTTCGCTCTTCGCTCGACTTCACTCCAGAAGTGAGTTCGCTCTTCACTCGACTTAATGTCGGAAGTTAGTTCGCCTTCGCTTGACTTCACACCGGAAGTGAGTTCACTATTCGCTCGACTTCACACCAGAAGTAAGTTCATCGTCGAGATTTCCTAATAAAAGAGAAAATGTGAAGTGTGTGGTAGGATATTCCTCTTATTAAGTGAAGAACATGACAATCGATTTCTCAAGCTCTTTGACACTTTTAGAAATATAATATAATTTCGCTTAGTTATCTTTTGTTTGCGAGAGAAAGTGTTTGAGAGAGATTGGATATTTCTTCTCTCATTCTAAAGAGAATAAAAGTAGATTATTCATCTTTTGTGTTTTTGGTCTCAAATATTATTGTGGGAGAAGAATCAAAAGAGAGAAGTGAGAGATAAATTTTGCATGAATTTACCTTGGTTGAGAATTTATTGAGAGATGGTGAGGGGTGGTGGTGTTTATAGAATTTTTGAGTTGGGTTGAGAGATATGAGATATACGTGGTTCCAGCCTAGATTAGCTAAAAAAAAAGGGTCAAAATTGTGTCATGGGCGAGTAGAAAATGCTCTTGGGCGAGTAGAAAAGTCATCTGGGCGGCCAAAAGAGCGAGGAGGCTTCAGGCACGTGCACCCCACGCGTGGAAGGAAATGGAGAAGAGTGGGCTATGCGAGTCTGGGCTTTTAATTATATTGTTTTAGTTTACTACCATTGTTTCAAATATATTGGATTTTTAATGGAAATTGTTTTATGTTCTCGTTGTTTGTTGTTCGCTCGGAATCTAATTTTTATAAATGAATTAAAATTGAAAATTTGATAAAAATATACCTTTCTGTTTTTGTAATATATGGTGAAGATCCTTTATTATCTAGTCGTAAATGGTATTGATTTTGATTTTCAGTCTTTATTTGGCAGGAAGAAAAGAAAATGAACGAATTAAAATAGAATGATTAAATTTGTTTGGTAAAGATGAGGGAAAGCATGATATAAAGATAATGAGGGATTGATTTTTCATGGGGCCAATCTATCCTTTGTAATATGGATGGATATGAAAGTATGGAAACAAAAAATTTGAGTAAATTACAAATATAACATTCATTAATATAATTACTATGTATGGATAATGGTAATATAGTATTTTGGTATGTTAAATATCAATCATTTCTCTCCATTTTCTATTTATACCAAACAACAAAGAGATGAATTATAATATTTTTTTTTTACATTATACTAGTCAGCTTATTAAAAATTTATAATCGATCACTTTCGTTTTTTTTTTTTTAATCCATCCCTCCATTTTTCTCTCATCATTTTGGATGATTATTTTTCTCTCATCAAGACTTTGGGTCAACTTCGCTTAGCCCAAAAACTAATCAGTCCCGGCCTGATTTTGGCCCAAGGGCTGCATAGGCCCGAACGTATTGGTCTTGTATATAAATATAAAAATAAAACCCGTGAAATCTGTAACCAGCACTACCTCCATGACGACAAAAAGCAGCGAAGTGCCAATAAACCTGCAAAAAGGCTTCCGAATATTTTGATGAAATCATGGAATAATAAAATATAACAGAATCTCAGTGTCGCCGCCAGAGGAGGGTAATAAATTAATAATAGAATATTTAATTTGCTTTTGTTTTTTCTTTTCATTTTAATATTTTAAATTTTCGTTTATCAGATCGGTAATAAAGATGGTTGATATGTGATATGTGATATGTGATATGTGATATGTGATGACATGCTTTTTGGGATAATATGTGAATGTAACATATATATATTATCTCCAGTATATATGGCATTTCTGTTCAAATTTATTATGTTTCGGAAATATTGGTGTTAATTCTATCATAGGTATTGTTATGCCGTCGTTTTAACAATGTAAAAACGACACCCCGAGAGCAAAAACGACAAGAATTGACCAAGTTCAAGACCTAACTATCGACGTGTTGAAACCATCGTCATTCAAACCACCCGGCCGCCAAGAAAGTGACCAACCACTCGGCCACCAAAGAAAATGACCAACCACCCGGCCGCCAAGAAAAGTGACCAACCACTCGGCCGCCAAGAAAGTGACCAACCACTCGGCCACCAAAGAAAGTGACCAACCACCCGGCCGCCAAAGAAAATGACCAACCACCCGGCCGCCAAGAAAAGTGACCAACCACTCGGCCGCCAAGAAAGTGACCAACCACTCGGCCACCAAAGAAAGTGACCAACCACCCGGCCGCCAAAGAAAATGACCAACCACCCGGCCGTCAAGGAAGTAACCAATCACTCGGCCACCAAAAGTAAGTGACCAACCACTCGGCCATCTACCACCCATCCGTCACCACCAAACTCATTAACTCCTATAAATAGCCCCCACTACTCACTCTCAAGGGAAGTTGGCTCAACTTGCAAAAACTCTACGCAATACGACTCTCTCTCTAGAAAATGTAGAGACGAACACAAATCGTTCACCAAGAACGAAATACAACACGGCTAATGTTGAGCGTCGGAGCGCGCGCCAGGGGAAACCCTTCCGCGTCCCCCTAGTTCACGTTTCTTGTCCTTTTCAGGCGAAGAACGAGATGAACACGAAGAACGTGAAGAACCCGAAGATCACGAAGAACCTGAAGAACACGATGAACCCGAAGGGCTCGAAGAATTCAACAAACGCGAAGAACCCGAAGACCTTGAGGAACCCGAAGAACACGATGAACCCGCAAGATTCGATGACACGAAGAACGCGTAGAACCCGAAGCTCGCGAATAATCCGAAGAACACGATGAACTCGATGAATACGAAGAACGTGAAGAACTTGAAGATCGCGAAGAACCTAAGAACACGACGAACCCAAAGAATTCGATGAACGCGAAGAACGCGAAAAACACGAAGGTGAACTAATCATAGAGTGACGGGAAACCGGAAACCTCTTTCCGACGAGGCAAATACGACGAGACGAGAAGATTTCACCACACCCAACCTACGTGCGGTCATAGGGTCCGGCCCTAGATCGAACCACGGACGGTTCTAAGTGTTGACCCAAAATCGGCGTTAACAGGTATCAATTAGCCATGAAATAAGATTATAAGCATAAGAATAGTGATATATTTTTCTGTTCTGATATAGGATATAATCACGATGATTTATAAATTATATATTATAATACAAGCCTATCAACTTACTTATCTATATTATGGATGACTTACAAATTTCATCTTGAATTGTGTATCTTGTTTCAATTTGCTCCTTAAAAAAAGTGACTAAATTAGCAGTCTTTAAATATAAATATGTGACTTATTAATTACCCCCTCATATATATATATATATATATATATATATATATATATATATATTAATGAAAAATGAAAATATAAACATAATTCTACCATTAATTATACATATACTATTATATACCCATGAGAAAAAAGAGCTTAAAAAAATCTCTACAAAAAATAAAAAACTTAGATTATAAATTTGTACATTTTAATAGTATTTTGGTAAAAGAGACACATAGTTTAAAAAAAATTAACACTATTGACATAGAAACATAATTTGACCACTAATCACAGCTTAATTGGCATTTATGATTTATATATCAAAAGAAGAAGACTTATTTCTTTTTTTTTTAAAACGAAAACTGTATTATTGATGATTTTAACGAAGATTGAATACAGAATTCAAGCGGAGATAAACTCCTACAAATAGTTGAAACTGTTTAGAGAAAGAGCACGAAGTAATCATAAAAGATAACTAAAACTCTTGAGAGACAAACAGTAACAAAAATGTCCGAAAACATCTGACGGGATTTCTCCCTCGCCCTCCGAAAAGAGAACTAGCTTTTTGGCTGGCCCTCGAAAGAGCCATTTCTTTTGGGGGTTTTTAAACCCGGTGATTCAAAAACCATGACTTCGATAAGGTCGTTGCCGTCCTTGAGGTCTCCATGTTTTCCTTTCGCACCTTTGTATTTCCGCTGAGATCGAGCTAGCTTGCCTTGGCCGGGCTGATTGCAAATCATAACCTCCCTGGACAGCAGTCTGCGTTTTTTTGTGGACGAGTCGACGAGCAGTGGCACGGGCCCAAAAATGGGAGTGGGGCGATGCTGGTCAGTTTCAGAAATTTGGGCTTTTTTCCCTTGGGCTTTTTGTTCAGCAGCAGTAGATGAGTCCTGAGCTGACCCATTTGACCCAAAGTCTAACAAGCCCTCAGGGTTTGATATGGGCTTGTCAAAATTAGGCCCAAAGTCTGACTCTGAATAACGATCTAAAGGAATTGTCGAGCGATTTCCTCGTACGACCTCAACGCCTGGAATTGGGGCCGAGATTTGAGGCGATTTCAATCCCGCTTCAATCGGCGAGATATCTCATGGGGATAGGGGGATTGACGCGCGATCTTCGGGGATTTGGATCGAAGATTTGGGGATGTTGCGATTGAGGCGGATCGCGGAAGAATCTACGGGAACGGGACGCGAAATTCTCGGCGGTGAGGCTTTCGCAGAGGTCGACGCGTCGCGATTGCTTGGAGGCTCAGGCGTGGGTGTTGCAGGTCCGTCGAAGCATGAAACACGCGCGGTCTCTGATCGGAGCCAGGGTCCGAGAGCATGGCGTTGAGTTCCTGTCGAGTCGAGGACGGTGATTGCCGGAGCGGAGCAGGAGAAGACTTATTTCTAATATTAACTTTTAAGAAAATAAATATTTTGATCTCATTGCCATTTTCCAATCACTTTGTCTTCCAATTATTTACATCGAGAAAAATAATTCATGATCTTTTGTGTTATAATAAAAGATCATATAATAATGCTATAGCTTATTATTTATTATTCAATAATATTTAATTTCAAGGTTAATTTGATTTCTAATCATATGATCATATCACACTGATCATATCCTTATGAAAAACTGTTTAAATTTATTAATATTTCATTGAATTGAAGATATTCAGGCTACTATTATTGAATTTCTATTCGCATCATTCGTGTTTTAAATACAAGAGAGGATTCCTCTTTTTCCACC
This sequence comes from Urtica dioica subsp. dioica, assembly GCF_054948205.1. Lineage (NCBI taxonomy): Eukaryota > Viridiplantae > Streptophyta > Magnoliopsida > Rosales > Urticaceae > Urtica > Urtica dioica. The sequence continues at coordinate 16,886,535 of NC_142767.1, forward strand.
ACCACAAAAGAGATAAGATTCAATTATTGCCTAGTCACAGACTCACAGTCACATACATGTGTAGCACACATATACTTTTTTTTCCGCATGAAAATAAAATCACTCTGATTTCATCTGTTCCCTTCTGCCCATATTTTCTTTCACTAATTCACTCGTGAAGATTAATCAGCAGTACTATGTGTGTGAGAGAGAGAGAGAGAGAGAGAGAGAGAGAGAGAGATACAATAAAGTAATTATATGATGATTAAATATTGGCTTATGAACAGTAAAAAAAAAAAAAAAAAAAAAAACACTGGCTCTTAGTATTATTAGAAGATATAGTGTGTGCGTGACATTCAAAAAAGGGCGTAGTTAATCATTCCGGTTATTTGAATTTAGGTTAGTCACGACTGTTTTGAGAATTTTCAGTGCTTTAGGTAAGTCATGAGCATGACCGACCCCACGCAAACTAATTCCCAATAATAGACCATTTTCACCCTTTCATGGAAGCAACTAATCCTCTATAACTGTCTAAAATCACTACAATAATCATATCTTTCGAATATATATATATATATATATATATATATATATATATATAATAAGAACTCCGCAGTACTTACACTTATAGTTAGTAATTAATAAATAGAATGAAATTGTGGTAATTAGGTTTGGTTAAATATGAAGGTGTATATATTTAAAAATTACTTGTATTTTATGTGTTCACACAAAAATATTTCTTAAACTAATTTGAAAAGTATATATGCGTTATCAAATTCTAACAATAGATTTCGAGTAGATGCGTAATTTTTTTGAACATTTATAATGTATTAATTATATTCTATAGAACCCATATATGATTCATCAACTTACGTAATTCATCTCTCTCTCTCTCTCTCTCTCTAGCATGCGTGCGAAGGTAATCAAAACCTAAAGCAGGCACATTACACGTGCACCAACATATTCTTCTTCGATCTTATTATTTCTTACTTACATAATAAATAAACAATATTCCATCAAAACATCCATTTCCACACGAAACACACAAAAATAAAAAATATAAAAAAAATGAGCTCCGCAGCCCAAAGCCCACTCCACGGCGGTGCCACGTCAGCTCCACCGCCAACTCCATCATCTCAGCCCGCCTCCCTCCTCTCCACCGCCGCCGCCGCCGACACCCTCACCCGCCTCCTCCACCGCCTCCCTCCGTCCCTCTCTCTCCCTCGCCGCGCCGCCTCTCCTCAGCCCGCCGCGTGTCCCTCCCTCTCCGGAAACTCCCTCCCCCCGAACCACCACGGCTTCTTCCAACTCGCCGCCGCCCACTCGCGGCGACTCGCCGACTCGGCCGAGTCGGAAGCTCTGTCGCTCTTCGACGACCTCTCTCGGGAGCAAAAGGAGTCTCGCTTCCCGAGAAACGTCTTCCCCTTCGGCTACGACGACGAAGCCGAGTCGTTCTGCGTCGACGCCGCGGCCGAGTCGGCTCTGCCGGCGCTGGGCGAGCTGACTCGGGAGCTGGAGCGAGTCGGGCTGGGGATCGTGGAGCTTCTAGGGTTCGAGAATAAGGATAAGGGCGGGCTGTGTACGCTGACGTGGCTGTCGGAGGAGGGGTCTGGAAAGAAGGAGGTGTGTTCGGGTGGGTTGTACCCTTATGTGGTGGGGTTGCAGTACCAAATCCGCGCCCGGAAGTGCTCGCTATTGGCCGACTCGGGTTGGATCACGGCTCAGCCAGAGATTGACTCGATCTTGGTTACCATTGGTGACATTGCACAAGTAAGCCTTATTATATTATCTCTTTTTTCAAATTTATCTTCATGTTTGGCTATATACTATTTTTTTAATTGCTTTTATTTTTTTAGAGGGATAGTTTTTTTAATTGATAATATTAATGATTGAGATTTTTTTAAAAAAATAGTTTTAATGTTACATTATATTATGCATTAATACATCAATTATGTGTATATACAAGCATATTTAAGCATAAATTATAAACAGAGTAGATCCATAAGACGTAAGTGGTTTTATTTTCTGAATCACATTATAAAGATATGTTATATTAGTCATGGATTGAAATGGAAGCCAATAATTTGGATATAAGCTAAAACTATAGCTTTCAAAGAAAAAGAAGAATAAATATATTTTTTTAAAGTCTTGAGTCTATCTTTAATTAAATAATGATAAATTCTAACTAGCGATTAGCTGGCCCAATAGTGCGCGACATCATCTTAAATTCAAGCAAATTATTGAAACACAGCACTTTAAAAAAAACCGCCCAAATAATTTTGCCAGTGAATATTTGCACTTTGTGTTGGTAGCAAATATAATGGACCCGTTTGATAAGCTTGTTAGTGGAAATTATCATCTGTGATTTGAAACGTTGAAATAATTATAGTCATCTAGAAGTTAAATGAACGTGAAATGTAACTTAGGTTCGTCATTAAACGGAGAGAAAGGGAAATGTATTTGGACACGAATATGGAGAATGTGAAATTTCATTAATTGATCATCAAAGATCTATTGATTTCTTACATTATTTTTATACACTGACCTCTACTAGAAATAGGTTAGTTTAAACTTCTGACAACTCTAAACAGATATAACATATTATCGATGCCACATCACCATCTCTATTAGTCACATATAGTTATGTTACCTTTTTAGATCGTGATTGTGCTGAAAAAACTTAAAATACAATAATAATAATAAAAAAAAAGGTATGAAATTGGTTCGAATGTTTTATATTTGAGAAAAAAAAAATGTTATACAGAATGATTTTTATTAATATAGAAGATGGTATTTTTATGATATTATTAATTTATTATCACTTGTTGAACTAGTAAAATCACAACCGGATATACAAAGTCGTACCTAGGAAAGGCCTGCATTGATTAGTAGCTATCTAGAAAGCGTGCTTGGTAGTTGTTATTTTGAGTCAAATAAAAAATGGACACATAGCCCTAATCTATTGGCATAGTATATGTATGGTAAACTCAATAAAACTTTTCTTCTTTTTTATTATTATTATTTATTAGCAAAGTCCACAAATATCTTATTTGAAGATGTCAATTCTCTAAATTTTCTATTTTCAAATATTTCATTTTTTTAAATATTTTCATATGATTACACTATTATTTCAAATAAATCTATGAACAAACCTGAAATAGTAAATAAATCAATCAAATAAAACTAGAAACATCAAAGAAAGAATTATAAAAAGAGATTTTATGAAAATAAGAATGAGAATTAAAATATTTTTTAAGAATATATATTTTTAAAATGACGCAGCTCGGATATTTCTACTTTCTTATTCATATGACCTAAAATAGATAGTTAGCTAATTATTATTTAGTTTGATTTTGCTATATGGTATTTTTGTAATAATAGGACATCATTGTTTTGACCAAAAACCCTATTTTAAGCCAATTTCAATCATGTAAAACCTATCTTAAATTATCTCCTTCCTTAAAATTTTATTGAATATTGTGGATTAAAATAATGTTTGTTTCGTTACGATACATCATCTGAAAAAACATTATGTTAGCTCCCTAAAATAAATTTCTTACTTAGTCTCTTATATTGCAAGTAGAATTGTGTATACAAAATGTAATTAGTACTTAAAAAACATTGAGAAATATAAGACAAACATAAAGCAATTAGGAGAAGTTAAATTAAAAGTCTTTTAAAAACATATAGTTTTAATCCTGAGTTTCTTCCACTTAATATTGATTCTTAAAATAAACTAGTGAGCAAAATAACATCATACATTTCAACCTCATAGTCATATATAGTGTGAAATAAAAATAAATTAATAAAACAAATACATATTATAGTAATGATAATATATATATATATATATATTATATATGCTATAAGGAGAAGAAAATAAAATAGAATTTTATAGATTAGTGAATGTGCATATATATAATAGCTCCATGAATAAACAGATAGATCTGAAGATGCTCATCGAGATAGTCCAATACCACATCTAGTATCAACATCGAGAAAATAGATACTTTCGACGAAAAATTATCATATATTTTGTGTGAGGTTAATCACGACATAAATAAAACAAAAAAGATGAAAATATTCCATCATCGAAATTTATGGCTCCATCCTTCTCTCTCTCTCTCTCTCTCTCTCTCTCTCTCTCTCTCTCTCTCTCTCTATATATATATATATATATATATATATATATATATATATATGTAATGGGTTGTAATATAGGTTTGGAGCAATGGAAAGCTAAAGAAAGTGAGAGGAAGACCAACTGTATGGTCGGAAAATAATGACGACAACTCTCGAAGCGTATCAATTACAGTTTTAATAACTCTTCCTCTTGATAGTGACACCAATGTTTGTCCTCTTCTTAGTAATATTCCTCTACCAAAGCATCAACACGATGAAGGTTCTTTAGAAATGATCATTGAAGAAGAAGAAGAAGATGATGATGATGATTCGATGAGGAAGAGAGAGAAGAGTATGTTCAACTCGTTTTCGTTTGAGGACTACGCTTGGAGAGTTTATCACGACAGACTGTCGCTCAAAGATCCTCTCGATAGACACCGAATCAGAGTGTAGTAGCTATATATGTATATTACGAACGTTTACATGCATGCCTTTTCAAGTCGATCGATCTATCGTCGATTCACGTAAGAGAGTTTCACACCTTGATTTGTTTTTTTTTTCTTTTCTTTTTCATGTTGATTTATTTCATTTATTTTGCTAGAAATTGGAGCTAGTATATATATATATGGTTTATGAGGTGGTTTGTTGTTGAAACATTTTAATCATTTATTCTGATCCAACTATATAAAACTGGAGCTAGTATATTGTCTTGTATACAAACTACATATTACACCGGTATATATATATATATATATATATATATATATATATAACTATTACTTTTCAGTAGCAATTGGGGTACCTCAAGTCACCCACACTAGTTTGAAGTTGTCAGTTCGTATCACATATCTATGGCCGAGTTCTCCTTAAAAAAAAAAAAAAAAAAAAACTTTATTCAAATAATAAGCCGGTATTGTATTGTATGTATTGTATACGTCCACAGATTTGTTAGATAGAGAAGATAAAAGCCCTTGTTCTTTTTGAAGTCATGCACCTCCACCCACACACTAGTTTAAAGTTGTGTTCGCGTCATATATCTATGACAACGTTTTGCTTAGAAAAACTTAGTACTTTTTCAAATTTCAATAAATAAGCAGGTATTTGTATTGTACATTGTACGTTGGTCTAGTTATAAATTTAACGAGCATTATTGGAAGACTTCCCGGACTCTGAAAAGAACCAATTTCCAGCATTGTGTTCCACGAAAATATAACCAAGGATCCACCACAAGAAGAAAAATACTTCCGGGACATCGTAAATGCACTATTGAAAGCTACTTTAAAATATCGTCGATGTTCTTCAACAACAATTTTAGTGATGCCGGAGCCAGAGAAGCTTATCAAAGGCTAATTTGGTAAAAAAAAAAAAAAAAAAAATTAATGTGGGGTTTGAGCCCACCCTCGGCCTATTATAGCTCCGTCCCTGACGCCGGACATCGACGTTGCTTGTCATAGATAGTCCAAAATTCAACAGCGACATCGCTATATACTCAATTTTATTAGCCATAATAGCTCAACTTGTTAAGGAGAAAAGCTTAGAATCTCATAGTTAGCGTATTTATTAAAAAAAACAAATTAATTTTTTGGTATTTATTAATCCCTAGTAGCACTTATGCCTCTATAATCTTTATTATTTACACAAAACTCCCAAATAACTACAATTTTATTTTGCTTCCAATTTTTTGAACACTTTTGATATTATAAATATCTTTAGCACAAAAAAGGACCCTATTAGCATTTATAACCCAACTATCTACATTGTTTACACAAAACCCCTTAATACCTACAATTTTATTTTTCTTCCAATTTTCATCACTCTCAACTGTTAGTTTATCCAGATTTAAAAAATCTTTATTATTTATAAATTTTTTAGCACAAGAAAAAGCATTTATAACTCCATTATTGTCATTGTTTATTCATATTCCTTAAATACCTACAATTTTCTTCTTCCAATTTTTATCATCTCCACTATATTCACTTACTAGTTTATCGTTACCAAAGCAAGTCTTTTAAATTTGAATATATGTGCATTTTTTATTATCATTTTACATTATTTTAGTTTTTTAATTCATCCGTACACATTATATGTTTGGTGAAAGTCCAAAATTATCTTTTACTTTTTTTATTTTAACAATTAATAATAAATTATGCCTCTATCATTGCAAAATAAAGTTATTATACAACATTTTTAGAATTTCAGAATTCGTCGTCAAATTGTAATATTTTTTACTGAATTAAATAATTTAATTATATATTTTGTAATTTTAATTTTGTTCAAATGTTTTTGTGTACCATCTAAATTAAGTTTTTGCCTCCGTCACGTCACTGTATATAATAAGTCTTTAGAACTAACACTATCTACAAATATCTATCTATCTAGCTAGTATTAGTCCATGCCTTCTTTCATTTCGTCCTCGTCTTGTCTTCATTAGCGGCAGGCTGATAATTAAGGCTGAATGTCGCACTGTTACAAAAGTCGGATCCATGTGATGTATATCAGCGATGACTCTCAACTCATGCATGTGGCAATAGCACTATTTTAAAAACTCTATTTTTAATATATTCTCCTAAATATTTTATCCATACATCGGAGAAAGAAACGTCATGTCGTTTACTTTAACCTCCTTTTTTTTTTTTGGCGAAGTCGGAAATCACGGTATACATTAAGCGTTTATATATCATAAGTTGTGGCCAACTTTCCTCGGTGGCTACTCAATGTTTAAAAGAACTAGTCTTTAAAGTTGCCATTATAAAACATGAGAAATGAAATTATTTGATCCCCACTAGTGCAAATATGATATTATACAACGAAGCTGATACACGGTGACGAGATTTAAAAAAAAAATCGCAACAAACATTACACAATGATACGTGTATCGTTGTAGGAGATCTCGCCGCAGCGAAAATTATACATCGTTGCAGCGAGATTTTATTGTTTATGTTGGATATCTCGCAGCGATGATGTATTATTCCCGCCGCGGCGAGATATCCTACAACGAGTAATCTCCTATAACAGTATAGATATCCGTTGTAGAAGATCTCGTCGCGGCGAGAAAAATACATCGCCACGGCAAGTGTTTCAATATTTGCAAAAGTACTATAACGGTATGCTATTCATTGTAGATGCTTCTACAACGATACACATACTGTTGTAGGAGCCTATCCTTCTACAACGGTACGCGTACCGTTGTAGAAGCCCAAAATTGTAGTAGTATTGTCCGTCTTATATTTTGAGGAAAGTGAGGCTACTCTAATCATAAAATAGGGTATCGAAAATCTAGGAATCAAGTATTTTCACGAGTGTCCCAATTTATGGTTTTGGGACGGGTGTCCCAATTTTTTAATTTTTTTTAATATTTCAACCTAAATGTAGCTTATATAAGTAAAACAAAAATTATAAAATAAAAAACACTAAATGATACTAAATAGGAGTAACGGGAATTCATGTTCCGTCCAACTTCACCAATAATATTGAGACAAGAATATCGGTACCATTTTTCATAATATATATATATACACATTTTTCCCCAATATTCATTATGATACCAATGAAACCGGCCAGCGTTACTCGTCTCAACTATTGAGTGCGACAATTTGATTTTATTTTTCTAAATTTTGTTACTCAGTGAAGTGAAGTATTAATTGAGACATTGTGCCATTGGTTATTGGTTGTGAAATTGATTGATGTTAAAGGCTTATAGTTCTAATTTATAATTTATGCCATTCACTATTTTATTTTGTTTTCTATTTTAATTTTAAATATTGAGCAGCCAAACGCAACTAGGCACATGAAATGGGCAGAAATATATTTCATTTTTCCGCGGATATCGAAAATGGGCACATAGTAGATACTTCCTTAACAAAAATTGTGGGTTAATTTGAAGTTTCATGAGCTATCAATTTATGCTCTCAGTAGATCAATTACTATTTATTTTAATTGTCAAATAATTATAGAGCAATTTGTCCATTTTAGTATTTATGAAAATATAAAATATCACAAATAATTAAAATAAAATCTGAAAAATATTTTGTTTCCTTGACTTGGAATGAAAGCAAAGCTAAACCATCACAAAAGGAGCAAAGTACACAGATGAAGATGATTATTGTTGCCTAGCTTGTTGCCCAATATATAAAGCTTTACTTAGTCTCTACTTTTCTCAAACAAAAAGTGACTAATGATTTGGATCTGTTCTGGATCGTAAAACTACCTATTACAACGATTAAGATCATACTTAATGATGCATCAATATTCAATAATTTTGAGAGGATAGTGTTTCTTTTTCGGGCTGGATTTTGAGAGAGTAGTTGAGGACGGAGAAAGATGAGCCTGTATTCTGCGATATCCTTTATCTCGAGAGTTTTAGCAATTCATCAAATTATTACGAATTTTGACCAACGCTTTTTCCTTCTGGAAAAGAATTTTGACTAACTTAATAACTTCGATATTATGCACGGGAGATAGGACCCATTTTTATTTTTGATAAATGGCTCCTCAAATAGATATATTGATAAAAGTCAAACGCTTAGATTACAAAAATAACGCAAAAAAAATTCAAAAATTTCTATAATAAGAAGATGAAAAGTGGACCACAAACAATTATAAATACAACAAAATAACATGTGAGTTACCCGTCTATACAAGTAACCAGTAATATCAGATTATTACAGGAATCACGAGCGAAAATACCGGTCTTTGACTGTCGCAGATTACAGTTTTAGGAGTCTTGTCCAACTGAGATCCACGTCCGAAGAAAACAATATTTTAGATCTGATATTCAGATATGAAGAAATATTCAAAACCGCTCTGATTAAAGATCCGGCATTACAAAAACCAGATCTAATAAATTTGAATTATTGAAACATAATCAAAAGAAAAAACAAAACATGAAAAAGAAAATAAAGATAAAATGTATATTTCTCTAAGTAGGGAATCCTCAATTGGTCAAGATCACCGGAGTCTCTGTATCCTATAGGAGGTAATGATACCAAAGATTGAAAGCTTAAGTTTTGGTAGCTAGGGTTTGGGATAGGGATGACCCATTAACGACACATATACTTATAGTTATTTTACAATTATTTGAAATATCAATACTTATCAAAATTTTAGACACCAGCATAGGTTGTTTATAAAATAATATAATTAAAATTAATATTTATTATATTCAAATAATACTTATTTGTCATGACCGTGATTGACTTAAAAAAAAAACTCAAATAGAAACATAGGCGGCTAGCCTAATAGTCATAATTTGCAAAAATTATGAAAGAATATTGAGATTAAAAGAAAAGAAAAGGGAGCATATTGAAACTCGCGTTTCAATTTTGTGCGTGCTTGTTGATATTGGGATTCAGCGAATGAGAAGAAAAATAACGATCAACAAACCGAGTGAGAAAAAGGAGAGAGAATAGAGAAGAAAGGGAAAAAAAAGTTAGGATCTGGACACCTTACAAGAGACTCAGTAGTTAAATGTTGTTTGTTTTCGCTCAAATTTGGGAGGAAAAATTCATTGCGTCGTGCTCGTCGTTTCTAGTGGTGTTGACCTTTTCGATTTGCTCTCTAATTACCTGATTTTGGTATTGCACTACTTGATGAGATTGTTCCTCTTTTTGTGTCATCTTTTTCATGATGATGATGTTATTGTTGATGATGATGATGATGATGAACCTCTATGTGTTGAAGGTGACATTGGTGAACCTATTATATTGTTAACGAATGTTTCTTAAGCTTCATACGGGTCCCGTGACTTTTTACTCTCATTTTGAGAGTTTTCTACGCTAAAATTGGTTGTGTTGATTGTGTGTTGTTTATTTACTTCACTTGGTGTTTGGTTTTATTGATTTGCCGTATTGAATTTAATTGTGTAGAACAAAATTAGGAAAAATTATATTTCGCATTATTTTAAGTAATTTTTTCCAACAATTTTATAAAAAGGGCAAATTTTTTTAAATACACGAGGAACAATAAATCATTAAAATTTAATAAATTAGATTTGATTGACTATTATTGTAAAATAAAAGATTGACCAATTATAGTTGAAAACTGATGAAATTGGAAAGACATGGCAAAAAAAAAAAAAAAAACTCTTCGATCTGTTCAACATATATTTTGAAACTCTCACTTTACAATACTCTTCTCACTATTCACTTTACAATACTCTTCTCACTATTCTGCTAGAAAGTTCTAGGCAAAGACGAACCAAAAATTCAAGAAAATACCCAAAAGATATAGGTACGATTATTGTATGTTTGTTTGTTAATATATAGCTCTCACGTGACACGACGAATTCTATAAAGCCGACCATCACAGTTCCAAGTATAAGTTATAACCGCTGAACTTAGACAATTTTTATTGAGTTGCCTCAGCGACACACTCACACTCACATATATAAGTCTTCTCTTTACCAACAAAGTGCAATAATTTCCTTTATTGCTTGATTCTCTCTATTTGTCGAATTTCTATTTAATTATTTTGTAGCACCTCTTGGTTGACACTACAATACAAATTTTCCTACTGTTGATATTAATTCAGTAGTTTTTCCATGACCATGTTTGTAGAAATTTATAATTTATTATGTTTATTTACTGTGATAGTGGTATCCATAAATAAATAAATGCCAGACGTGTTAGTGGTATCCATAAATAAATAAAAAGTGACGTAATTAAATAGTCAATTTAAAATTATGAATTTACAAAATAATCAAAGTTTGTCTTAATTTAGTGAAATAGTCAAAATATGCGTTAATCTGATTTCAAAAAAAAAAAATTGACCTAAAGATTTTTTTTTTTAAAGTGATAAATTATTTATAATAATCGTCAAAATTTTTAATTTTGACTGTAAAAAAATGGCTATTTTGACAATTTTTTCCATAAATAAATACATGACTCAATTCAGCTATCTTATCTCTTCACATATTTTTCAGCCATTGAAATTTCCTAATTGTATACCTTCGGCTGATGCATGCCATTTGTAATTTTACGTTAAGCCTAATTAATTTTCCCTTTTCTTATGTCTGAAACTATCTGGTTGTATATCTTATAATTGTAATTAGTTAATTTATAATTGTGTTATTGGTCCAGATTCACTTAATGCTTTAATACCTCATGAACTATAAATATATAATTTTAGTTCTTTTCAAATTTACAAAAAAATGTATAGGCACTTATATAAGGTCAGCATATAAATAAAATGTATGATATATCGTTCTGAACCATTAGTATTTGTTTTAACTAGGGTGTGTAACTATTTTCTGATGCAAAAATAAATAAATAATATATATTTTCATAGAATAAGCATTAATTTCTCATAAGCTCACAAGCCATTTAGTTATGTTCTCATGACACTATATAGTCAATTGAGCACAAAACTGTCGTTAATATAGAGTAAATAAACGTTTTACCGACAATGTAGCGATTAAAAAAATAAAACCAAATCGCCCTTAGTAATTAATATTATAAATCGTTAAATATCCTTCTTTTTTTAGTTATAGGAGCGTCGTTTTATCAAATTTGTCTCATTATATATACACACAAACAAAACACACGCAGTTGCAGTAAAATAATTAATATATTTTAGTTTAGATTAAGAAATATATAAAAATATGTCAAGAAAAATCTAAGTTTGGAAAAATAATAAAATTTTTTTGAAACATTTTTATCTTATTAATAAAATAAAAAATGATACGAATGAGTAGTATTTATGTCTATGGTCCAATCTCTTATTTTTTTATTTTAAAAAATCACTTTTAATTGAACAGTGTCTAGAAATCAATCATTTACATTACATATAATATAAATTTTATATCTACATTATTAGAAAAATTATACTAAAGTGTCAAGGTTTTGATATTCTTAAGTAATATTTATTTAAAGTTTATAATTTAAAATAAAATACCAACGCATCAATCTACTTATTTTTTAACAACATAGCTAGTTATAATTTTCAGTTTTTTTTTTTTTTTTTACAAAATAATGAAAATTATGCAATATAGTTTTAACTCAAGAAACGGTATAAGAAAAAATGTTTCATAGTTTTGAGTTTTGACTAGAAAAGTAATCTAGTTTATCAATAAACAGTCTTTTGTCTAGAAGGTTTTTTTTTTGTTTTTCTTAAGAAATTGAGTAAAGACAAAGTGATAGTAAATACTAAATATTGTACCAAAATCTGACAAGACAAGAGTACATATTTGGGGAATCAGTCAGAAAGAAAATATTCAATCCACCGCATAGCCTGGAAAAGAAAATAAGAAAAAGACAATCAGCAAAACGACATGTCGTTTTGATGAAAAGTAAGAAGAGCCATTTAACTTTTCTGTCACCTTGGATTATCATAATATGTGATAGAAACAACAGATCTTCCAAGATTGGTGACCAACTATAGCCTTTTGACTCTCATTGAAGATTGAACTATTATTTTAACCTCTCTCTCTCTCTCTAAAGAGAACAAAAACCTTATTCACATGTCACTTCTCACCCATTTTTAAACTTCTCCATCTCCAAGCCTTAGGAGTCACTCCTCTCTCTCTCTCTCTCTCACAGCAAAAAGAGAAGAAGAAGAAGAAGAATATAGTTAGTTAGTTAGCTAGCTAGCAATGAAATGTAGAAAAAGAGAATTGGAGAGAAGAATAAAAAAAGAAGAAAAGATATCCAAGAAGAGATAAAGACAACTCTCCGTCCACCAAATCCCAAAACCGAAACTTGAAGAAAAACCCTTCTCACCAAATATCACATACCCAAACCAAACCAACCTAATTCTACTAACTCACCTCTCTCCCCTGTAAGTCTCTTCTCTTCCCTTAAAACGCCTTTCTTTTGGTTTCATTCCCTTATTTCTCCTCTCTCTCTCTCTCACTGACAAACAAAATCCCAGCGATCTTTTTTTTTTCTTTTTTTTTCTTCTAAAATAGTAACATCATGTCTTCTCGCAGAAAGGGCTCTTCTCTGTTCTCGTCGGAAACAGGGGCGATAACAATGAAGAGCGGTCGGAAGAACAACAACCTCTCGATCTTCGTCGTCGTTTTCTCGATCCTTCTATTCGGAGTCTTCATGTACAACGAGGACGTCAAGTCCATCGCCGAATTTCCCTTCTCTCGCCCCAGAGTCCAAGAACTCAAAAACGACAGCGCCGGGGTTTCTCTCGGAGAGAAGATCGAAGAAGACGACGACGGAGAGGATGTCGTTTTGCCGCCCGAAGACTGTGACTTGTTCGACGGCGAGTGGGTTTTCGATAACGTGACTCACCCGTTGTATAAGGAAGACGAATGCGAGTTTTTGACGGCGCAAGTGACTTGCATGAGAAACGGAAGAAAAGATTCCACTTACCAGAATTGGAAATGGCAACCAAGAGACTGTTCTTTGCCCAAGTAAAAAAAAGAAATCTTTTTTTTTTAACTATCTGATGGGTTGTTTTATCGAATTCGATTTTTTTTTTTCTTTTTGGGTAGGTTCAAGCCAAGATTGTTGCTTGAGAAGCTGAGGAACAAGAGGCTAATGTTTGTTGGGGATTCACTGAATAGAAACCAATGGGAATCAATGGTTTGCTTTGCTCAGTCTGTGGTTCCTCAAGGAAGGAAGAGCTTGAATAAAACTGGCTCTCTTAGTATCTTCAGAATTGAGGTACGTATAGGCATTATGAGTAACAATGGAAATTATTTATAATCTTGATTTTTAATTATGATAAGAAGAAGAAGAAGAAAGAAGAAAAAGAAAAAAAAAAGTCGTTAAGCTCTTTGATTCTTGAAGTGATCTTTAGATCATTTTTACGGAGTAATTGGAGACTTCTATTATTTGCAGGCAATAAACAGTAATGCACCAAATTATTGTGTAATAACAAGTTAAAAAAACTCTCTTCAAAAATAAAATAAAAAAGAATAAGTTAAAAAACTGAAATAAAAATATACATATAGAATGTATTAAAAAAATAATGCTATTACAGCACAATTCCAATGTGTCCAAACATTACACTAGTTTTAACTTTTAATACAAGAATTACACTAGCAGCGTAGATGTTTTTTTTATCACTGTTATCTTTGGTGATCATGAAATGTACGGTAAAAAAAATCGAAATGTAGAGGATCATGTCGTATTGCATGATACGATTGGATACGATATCTATTTTTTTTGTTTATTTCATCGATACCGTACTTATTACCTCGTGACACGTAAGGGGATTTTTAATAGTGTCCTTTAAAGGCCAGGGCTTTTTTTTTTCTTCTTTTATAACCTAAACTAAGTAACCATTTCAAACCATTTGTTTACTTGTTTCCAGGGATGCATACAGTGATCTTTGTCCTTACCTTCATTTTACATATATAAATAAATAATATGACATGGATATGTCATGTGTGGTTTGCATTGTGACCAAGTAAATATTATTATTGCAAAAGCATGGGACAGCATGGCCGTTAGATTGCCGCAAATGACGGCAATCTTGCCTCAAGAATCGAAAAAATAGCCACGTGAACGCATTTTATTACATTTATAGGTTGTAAGCAAATATATACACTTCGTGATTTCCGTTGATTTTTTTTTTTTAATAGGACTACAATGCGACAGTGGAATTTTACTGGGCTCCGTTTTTGGTGGAATCGAATTCGGACGACCCAAAAATGCACAGCATATTGAATCGGATAATCATGCCTGAGTCGATAGAGAAACACGGCGTGAATTGGAAGAGCGTTGACTATCTGGTCTTCAACACGTACATTTGGTGGATGAACACTTTCAGCATGAAAGTGCTGAGACCAGGATTATCGTTCGATGAAGGAGACTCCGACTACGACGAGATCGAACGGCCTGTAGCGTACGCGAGGGTCTTGAGAACTTGGGCCAATTGGGTTGACCAAAATATTGACCCTAATCGTACCACGGTCTTCTTCAGTAGCATGTCTCCTCTTCACATCAAGTAATTCTTTCTCAAAACTTTTGCCCTTTTTTACATTTCCAAATTTTGTTACTATTAATAATTACAACAATTAAGTGGTAGTAGAAACACCCTAAATTGAAAAAGAGAAAAGTATTATTATTAAGTTAATTTTAACCTCTCCTCAACTAATATTGGTGGTTGGAAAGTCAGGCACTCAGGCCAACTTTCTTTTTATAGAATATATGGTAACAAACACCCTAAATTGATTTATCTAACTTGATGGGACAAGTAACATTAATTACGACCCAACTAACTTGATGTTCTATTTTTTTTTTTTTTATATTAATTATAGGAGCTTGGATTGGAACAACCCCGAGGGGATAAAGTGTGCTAAAGAGACGATGCCTGTGACGAACGTGACAATGCCGTTGGAAGTCGGGACTGACCGGAGGCTATTTGTGGTGGCACGCAACGTAACGGAGTCGCTCAAAGTGCCTGTCACCTTTCTCAACATCACCAGGCTGTCAGAGTTGCGCAAGGACGCCCACACCTCGGTTCACACCATCAGGCAAGGGAAGATGTTGACTTTGGAGCAGCAGGCTGACCCTGACACGTATGCGGATTGTATCCACTGGTGCTTGCCTGGACTACCTGACACGTGGAACGAGTTCCTCTACACACGTATCATCTCTCGCTCTTGACAGTTTAGGTCCCTCAAAAAAGTCACTACTCCTAGTGACTGATTTTCTTATTTGATTTTTTTTTACTTCTGTTTTGGTGGTTTTGTTTTTCACGTTTTTCCCAAGTTCTCTTTTGTTACGTTAGATTTGTTCATAGATTGGTGGGGGTGGGGGGTGATAGTTTTTTTTTTTTATTGCATAGGCCAAAATATGGGCAATTTTCACAGTTACTTGAATTGTAATGTTACTAAAAGAAAATTAACAATAAAGCGAAAGCATATAATTGTATGTAAAAGTATACATTTCTCGTTCTCTTTAGAATAATTATATTTTCGATACACGTTTAGGTAAAGTTGAAAAAAAAAGTGTTCATAGTTGCTTTAGTTAGAAGCAAATAGTGCAACTTCTGACTAAAAAAAAAAATTTAGAATTATCTCTTTTTTTGCTCGTTTGTGCGTAAGACTGTCGGTACAAGCATATCTCCTTTTTACATTTAAATTATTATTTTATTTTGCGAAGACTTAACTCATGCACGCTTCTGTGCGTATTTTTGTCTCCTTTCTCGTTTGTTGTCTTTATTAATGGCTATAAATCGGCATTGCCATCATCATGGCATGTATTAAAATGAAAAATATTTTATAGCCCCCACTTTTGATTCTTTGATCGATCACGTAGGACTATAGGAGTATAGGACCAGACACAAAAAAAAAAAAAAAAAACACACACACACACACACATTCAATAATTTAACATAAATTGAGGCCAAATTGCTAGTGGGTGTATTATACATACATACATACATACATACAAGCCCTACAGAAGTGCTTAAAAAAAATAAAAAATAAAAACCCTCAACTTGTAACAAATAATCTATCAGCTGGAACATCAACCTCAGAGTAATACCTCATTCCATGTCGTTTGAAGTCAAGAAAGTGTCAATCTCACCAATAACAGTGATGTCCGTGCTTGGAAATACTAAACGCAAGAGCGGAACAAACGACGACGACTTCTTGTTGATATTCGGTTTTATCTTCTGCACGGCCGACTTGATCGCCGATGGGAATGGCGCGCCAAACCAGTGGAGGTACCAAGAAAGAAGGATCGAGTTTTTGTCAGAACTTTTAGGCCATGCCCCGGATCTCAAGTAGTTACGAAAATCGTGCTGTAATCCGTGACAACTGCTCAGAAGCTCTTCGACTCGTTTCCGGATCGATCCCAGAAAATTGGATTGAACAATCCCGCCTCTCGAGGCAGTCAATCTTCCGCGCAGTAGAGCCTCGTTGTAAGCCATCGCTATCTGCGAGAAGGGATCGAAGACGAATGGAATGTTCTATTACTGAGGT
Organism: Urtica dioica subsp. dioica; assembly: GCF_054948205.1. NCBI lineage: Eukaryota > Viridiplantae > Streptophyta > Magnoliopsida > Rosales > Urticaceae > Urtica > Urtica dioica. The sequence goes on from NC_142767.1 coordinate 16,903,519, forward strand.
AACAGTGTTGAAAATGTAGGATTGGTGTGGCATTGCTGTCACGGGTAAAAAACACCATAGGGTTTTACATATAAAGTCGGCCCAAAGACAGCCTATAGTTTACTTCAATGTATAGATTGATGATCAATAATTGCAGACAAAACAATACCCCCTGTCAGCTGTTTCCGAGCCTAAACCAATTTAACCAATTTCTATTTATTTTTTTCTTTTTACTGTGATTTAATTTCTTGTTATCTTAGAATGCATACAATAAAAATCAAAGGAATAACAATAGACACATCTTAACTGGTGCGGTCACTGTAATCGTCTCAAAACGGAAGGAAAATTTTCAGTGTAGATTGATCTAAATTTCCCAGACAGATTTCTAGTCATGAGAAACCCTCATAGAAGGCAGATTATTGACTTTTTGTAATTGATTTTTTTTTTTTTTTGGGGTTACTTTCACTATTTGACACGTGCCGACCTGATTGGCACTTAGAAATAGAGCAAAGGTGTGAAAAACTACCTTTAAGTTGGAGATAAAAACAGAGTCGCCCAACAGAACTGTATCACTAGTAAATTGATCTGCCATTGACCCAATTGTCGTGTACAATGACAAATATACCTGCTCAGAGTTCAAATAAGAATGAATTGATTAGATGAATGAAACAAACAAAAGAAACATCCATAGGAAGTAAAAGTAAAAAATAAAATAAAAAACCAATGGAAGCTTTATGAAACAAATAACAAAAACAAAACAAACGAGGATTCAGAAGAAATCGTACCACTGAAATGACCTATCAAATGCAGAGTGCAAACCATATTAAATTACTAGGGACTAAGAAATTTATTGAATCGATTCTTTTTAATGAATAGATCCGATCGCAACTTAGAATACGGGATTCAAGGGGATCAAATAGTAAAAGTTCTAGCAAAGCTTAGATTTATTCACGTAACTCGATGCATTTAAGTACTGTTAAAATCTTTTCGTCGGAAAATAAAAATAAGTAAATCAATGCTGAAGTACCTGTAAGAGAGCAGGCCTGTCTTTGCTCACACACTCGAATAGTACTTGCAAGCAAAATTCTTGAAAATCAGCATCAGTTCTGCACATGGTTCATTTACTTGTTAGAACACATAATCCCAAACTTATTAATCAATACAATACCAAAAGTGCAATATGCATTGAGAACATAGAGTCGTACACAACTAAAGCGATCGTCTTTCAAATGCTTATAACTAAAAAATTCTAAAGCCTGCAATCATTATTCTCTCTTCTGTTTATTAAAGATCTGTATACTAAACCACCCTTGTAGCAAATGAGCTATAGACAGGAAATAAAATTTCAGAACACATCTGAGAAGAGAGCGCAGTAAAACTTGCCTGCTAGTCCAAGAAGAATTGCAGCAGAGTTGCGCAAAAGCAATTAAGCTAGGATCAGATGAGAAAGTACTGACTAGCTGGTCAACTGTAACAGAACCAGGTTCACTGACGCCATTGGTGCTAGGACTGCGGGCTTTCAAACTAGTCAAACCAAAGACCTGTATTGAGAAAGATATTAGAGTTACTATCTATCCAAGTTCAAGGAAATCATGAGGTAACAATTTTTAACCTTGTGCATTGCCCGTGACAGTAGTGATTGGCACCCTACGGGGTCATCAACATATGAACAAGCCCCGACCTTCCGCTTTATGTAGAGAACTCCAGAATTGAATGGGTTATTCTTGTCCCCAATAGTCCACCATGGTTTATCTGTTCCATTGCAAGCAGAGAAGCACAGATATCTTAAAAAATTAATAAATAATGAAATAAAAGACGGAGTCAAGTATCGGTAAGAGATTACACTGACATATGAGATATCCATGAGTTACAAAACAAAATATGATACCTTCGGGAACAAATTCTATCACTTGAGGCCAGTACCGAGGACCACAAACACGTATGGTTTTCAACTGCACACAACAATGTATAATCAACTCGTCACTGGGCAAAAATTATCCCAGTTGTCAGAAACTGGCCTGACTCAAATTAGAACAAAATGATATACTTAAAGTTCAAGGAGGAGGCTAAAGCTTTAGCAATTACATGTACAGAAGAGGCTATTTTGAAAGGGAAAAAAAAAAAAAAAAATATATATATATATATATATATATATATATATATATATTACTGGAGTACATATAAGAAAACTTAACAAGTTGAAGCAATTTAATTGTCAACTCTTTTAAGTAATCAGTCAAATATTTTATTAGATGTTCCTAGATAACTTATGAAACTTACCACAGCCCGTTCTGGCAGGAGGCAAGGGGTAACCTCACAAAAACTTGTTTCTGCGTAATTATCAGTTTCCTTAATAGTAACCTCAAGAGGGGCATACACAGGTAGACCCGTATCTACATCAATAGTCTGAATCCATCGAGCTTCTGTTGCAAGTACATATAAATGCCGGAAAGCCTGAAATATAATACATCAAATCATAAATAGGGAAAAATAAATAGAAATTATAATTGAGATAAAAATAAAATAAAAAATAAAAAATAAAAAATAAAAAAAAAAGTTGTGTTTCAGCCTTTAACGGGAGTAATGTATAGCGCATCACCAGCCAGATTTATCCTACAGAGATTCGATTTGTTTTTATATGAAATCTACAAAGTCTTAAAGACATTATTTGTATTTTCAGGTAGATTTTAAATTGCGGTTCGCCATAGAATAATCAGTTCTGTTAGTCTGCGAAGCATTCCCAAAAATTTAAAGAGAAAAAAGTGAATTAGCACACGCCTAATCTGTGATCATCTCCTATCAATTTATGACTAATTTGTGTGGAAAATAATATGTTCACAAGTCTGCCCCTGTGAATGATACCTGCAGGTGACAGCGATTATCATTTGGTCCTGTTGGCAAGCGCGGGTATAGAGTAATCAGTAACGCAGCAATAGAGCCATTGCTTGTCGAAAATGTTTGCATTCCTCCACCAAGAAACAAGAACCCGATTGCTAAGCTTACCTAAAACCACCAATATTAAAATACACACGTACATAGGTAACATAATACATATATATACATATATATATGTGTGTGTGTGTGCGTGTTGGGTTTGAATTCCATTTTGATGAGATTTTTCTATAGTTCATTTCCAAGCTTCAAATTCATTCTGCATCATTTTCCAAAGATTTCTTATTATAAAGCAGCACACTTGTGGAGCATTGATTTATTAGAGATTCTGGCCATCAGACTACCCTACCTTAAGTAGCAAAGATATTAAGCTAAAGTAACAATCCCACTAATGATCTGGAAACATGGAATGTAACTCACGAAACATAGCGAAGAAAAAACAGGATATTAGAAAAACTCACTGCCATTTGAAGACCATAGTTAACATGCCCTTCTGCGGAGCTTCTGCTCCAGAGAAATCTTAATAGCCTAAAGGTCTGTATATGACCAGAACCAGCCATAACCTGCTCTTGTCAAACACAATAACTATTAATCATTCTATGCAATTGGGAAAAGAAAAGGAAAAGCAAAAGAAAGTTGTGTATACACACACCACTGAAAGGGAAAGAACAGTGAGATGAAGGCACATCTCCAATGTCCCCCGGTCCACATAGCGGGACAATCCCTTTGGAAAAGTTCCACTTGTAGCAGAAACTAATTTGATCTGTAAAATAAAATATCGATTAAAATTTCACCTCTACGGTGATTGTATATGTAAGTTCAGAATCACATCAAGATTTATCAAACCTCATTCATAAAATAGAGAGCAAAGTTATATAGCAACTCTTGCGCATTCCCATCCTTCGTACCAGCAAATCTCAATCCTGAGATGATCAGACGAGAAATTGAAACTAGTTATTAACAAAACTATGGAATCTTGTTAACACTTTTTCATACATCATGTTTAACTTAAGGTAGTTTTCTCATTCATCTAGATACATTTTCTCATGAACAGTATCTTACCAAGCGACATACAAGCTCCAGCTACTATATTTACATACGCTTGTACATATACTTCAGCATCCATATCATCCATATCACTAGTTTCATCCCCAAGCCTTTCAACACCATTTTTTACAATATCAGGTATCTGAGATTGAACCCACTCTAGGGACGCATGAACCCTACAGAAAAACAGATTATTAATAAGATTTTTTTTAATATAGCTATAAAGTTGGAGGCCAACAGTTGGACTTGCTGAAACAAACTAACATTACCTGCTCCACATAATCAAATTCCGAGCAATCACACGGAGCATGATAAAATCAGGCCTCACATATTGCAAGTCAAAACGAGTTTGAGGAATTGAGAGTTTAGACACGATTGTCTGCGATTCAGTCTGTTAAACACATGAAGTTACACATGAAACTCATCAAATCTTCCTGACGTATTTGTCATGAGAATTAGGAATAGAGAATACTGTGTAACCAGCCTATTTGATAATAAAATCACCTTCAAGAACATTAAAGCAAGAGCAATGATCGCTCCAGGGGCAGTGACATCAACATTAACAGCATTATTTCCATCCATAATCTGCAACAGAAAATTAGCACAGCGAGGAAGTAATAGTCAGCTATTAAAGAGCATAAATCCAACAACCCAATTTTTTATATTAAATATAGAGATTGCGTAAGACATAGGAAGTAGCAAAATAACACCTGTGCAGCAGTGCGATTCTGATCATCTACCACAAGCGCTGGGGAAAGATATTTTTCCTGGTGAAGAATAAACAAAACAAGGATCCAATTTCAGCAACAGTTGACGTTCAGTGCATATAGTAAGAACTGAAAGGATAGTGTGAATTTCGAGAATGGACAAGAAATCTTATAAAACAAGGTATAAACTAAGAAACATACATTATATACTTCTTTGCTGCCAGTATAATGAAACAACCTATCAACCATTGCATCCATTGAACCAAGAGCTTCATAGCCCCGACCTTCATTTAAAAAAAAAAAAAAAATAAAAAAAAAAGACACAAATTATTAGTCACAATCAACAAAACAAAACAAGATACAAGTATTAGAAGAACATACCCAATGCAACAAGACCCAATGAAAATCCAGCAGAAACAGCATAACCCTCTCTCTCGAGTACATTATCACCTCCGCTTCTTCGTCCAATTTCAGCCTGTAAATTTGATTGTGTAGAAATTATGCACAAGGCGCAATGCTTTAGGAGGATAATCAATCAGTAAAAATGTCATGTCAAAACGTACCAGCAGTATCTGCATGGTTTTAGGGTGTGCGGATCCTTCGTAAAGAAGGCCAACTGACATTAGAGCTGCTGACTGGTAAACAATACAAATGCAACGTTAGAACAAGATCAGATGCTGCACAACTACACAAATCACTCTAATAAACAAAATAATGAGCAGTTGATGAAACCTCACAAACCATGGAAAACAGAATACTAGCAACTAAGTAGCATTTAAGCTGAAGTTGTAACATTGAAAAAAAAAAAAAAAAAAAAAAAAAAAAAGGAAAACTACACAAACAAGCATGTGTCTGTAATAATTTTAGACAATTTATATACCTTTGAAATTTTAAATGATAAAAATCTATTTTGAGAAAGTGATGATAGATACCTGCAGAAGGGTTGGCAACTCCAGCTCAGGAAAAGAAGATGGATGCCGAGCAGGTACGTGAACAAAGAGACTCTGCAAAAGTACAACATAATAAGTTCTGTTTAACAATGTTCAAGTAATACCCAAATGGTTGATATGGACAAATGCGAAGATAAGGATACATGAGAGAATAAAGATATCGCACCAGAAAGCACATCGATATCAGTTAATTAACAGCTGAAGGTCAAGAAAGTCTTAACTTACTTTTGATAACGAGGGATCCATTGTTCCTCGGTATGAAGCAGTGAGGCCAAGCATCAGTCCCACAGTTGTGCTTTCATGTTCCTAGAAGAATCAAACATAGTATAGTTATTATATTCTCATACAAGTGCAGAAGTGGCATGGTACCAGGAAGAACATCAAAAGAACACCACTGTTATCCATTCCTCTCCGTAAGTCATGAAGATAAAGATATGGAAAGATCTAAAATCCACAAAACCTGAGCATAATACAGATAAATATCTGTAAGATTCAGAACACGCAGGTATCCATGCAACCCTAACGCGAGAAGAAGCCCAGCATGAATAGCATTCGGTTCCGCAGGTTTGTTATATATAATCCAGGTTCTTGACATTTTACCCTGCAATCGGAGAGGTTAAATTTCTCGCATCTATGATGATATGTTTTACATGGAAAAAAATCGTGCACTGCCACCAGATAGAAATAAGTCAAACTAAGCATTAACTTGAATTACTAGCGAGCTAACGATTATACTGTGTAAATGGTTCACAGTATTGATTACAATTAATAGTAAATGGTTCAAATTTAAACTAACTTTTTGTTTTTTTTTTTTTACTGAAAACCATATTTTATTTTGAGTCACAATATGCACAAGTGTTCCAATTCCGATGTATCAGATGAGACAAGAACTTTTATCCAAGAGAAGATTATGTCAACCTGAAGTGGAGCCAATCTCAGCCCGGCTGCCACAGCATTGTGAAACTCGGGCCAAGCCTTAAGCTCTTGTATATTCCTCAAGTTTGGGTCCAAATTCACCTTTTGTCATGAAAAGTGTATATATTATCAGTGCATAAATATAGGAACCTTAAAAAAGGCAAAATATACTTCTACATGGTAATCTGCTTGATACTTGAATATGTATGACCAAGTACGTCAAAAATGGATAGAGATAATAAAAAAATATAGCATATACTGATATAAGTTTGATGAACATACAGTTGCATTTTGTTGGGCAGGCAACCGACCTGCTAAAACAAGCTTCGGTACAGCAACGGCCTGTACATAAAAGCTTATCAAGTCCATAACAAACTTTAAGCAATGATTTTAATACAAAGATTTCCAGAGTTTGCACTTGCAAAAGTGTACCTCCGTCAAAAGTGTGTATATTGTTCCAAGTGTGAACGCCCCCCGACCAAGAGGAAGGGAAGTGGTGCGTTGTGCCAGATGCCATAACTGAGCCTTGAGAAGGAAAAAGAAAACATAAGTAATAAAAGTACATAGCTTACTATAACAATGACGTAACTCGAAAACCTTAAACCATAACTTCAATACAAATGCTATTGCTCGTAGGCATTAACCTTGTGTTTAAGGACACAGACAAACTAATTTACAAACTCATAAGAAATGATAAAATTGGGTAAATACCTGTTGCACATCCTGGTCAGAGGCACTAGGATTTACAGATGTCTGAACTGACACGGGTCTTGCTGAGCATAGAAGTCGTCTAACCTGGTAGAAGTCAAATGCTATGGGCCATCAAAGAGTTTGGAAAATGGTAACTTCAGAGCGTAAGAACACAATAGACACGGGTATAAAAATAAAAAAGACAGACTTCGCTTACTATAGATTATAAAATTATCTACTCGTCACTTTTTTTTTAAGGTAACACGAGGTTTTTCACTAAAAGATGGGTATAATACTCTACTTGTCACTTCTTGATGTAGGCACACACCACTCAGCTAGAGTGATTATTCATTTAAATTAACTGAATACCGTACATAGGATATTTCTTCCAGGTAATATTATCTCTGTGGCTTCTAAATTTTGAGCATATCATAACACACACAATTAGTATCATATGCGACTGGGAGGATGGTAAATCCATTTAGACACTATAAGTATCATATGCCAAACCTCATGCAATGAGGTTGTGACATGTCCATTCACTATACATACGCAACGCGCTTTTTATGAAAAGAGAAAAGATTACCTCATTCAACCGTAGATCACGGCCATATTGTAGCTGTGTGCTAGAGTTAAAAATATGTTCCATGCCATCTGTCATAGAACCATCAACAGAATCGGCATCCTCAAACTTCGCACCATCCAATCCAATTGTATCAGAAACTGTAGAAGGGATTGTCACTGGATGCAAATGTAGCATGTATGGTGTAGAAAGTGAGATTAAATTCACGTTAGTTTGGGTTTCAAATTCCTTAGATCTGCATGAACGTGCTGAACGTGACAAAGCCAAATCCTCTCGACCAAGCAAAACATACGCAGCTGCAGGCCAGTCTGTGGGAGGAGATTCCCGACACTTGTCCAATGCCTATAGATTGCAGAGACAAAAACCAGTATAAGTAAATGCAGAACTGAATATTCGACAAATCTTATGATGGCTGGAACACAAAGAAGTGCCTAAGCCATACTTGGTACGGAATATTGAAAAGGGCTCAAATTAGTTCGTATAATGCCCAAACAAATAGATGATATTTTACTAAAACTTCAACGAATATGTACATATTTGTATATGCAAAAATCATGTACTGAGTAAAATTACATTATAGTTGATATGACCGTACACTGTAACCTATGCAATGATATGGTGACCATCATACAGCCTGAGTACGACTTTCAAGCATCGTCCTTGAAAAATCATAACAACTTCCACTAGAATTTTTACTGAATAGTAGTTTTGTGAAACATTCTGGTACGACCTGAGGTAACTCCAAACAACATATTACTAATATTTTTTATAAATTCGGCTCACAATTCGAGATGTGAACCAATCTCTCACATTGCATTATCTACTTCTAATGAAAACAAAATAATAAACATGACAACTCTTTTCCTAGCCCTAATGACCCACCCTAGCAACTTATTTATACTAAAATTTAATTATATAACATAAAAAACGAAATAAACTTATTACTCTTCCGGGGTACTCCCCGCCCAAAAACACCTTGCCAACAAGGTATCATAATTACTATAAAAACAAAATAAAATAAATAAATTACTTATTTACCCTTTAGGGATCTAACACATTGCAAGCATGGTTAGTGGATAACTCACATGGCGCAGGGGAAGAGAGACACCAGAAGGCAACACGTCAAGCTGTCTTAATCCAAATCTTTCTCCAACCATCGCCAAAACTGTAAGTTCCTCGGTCGTGCAATGTGATCCATCAGCAATATTACAACATACGCCAGATGAAAGCTTTTTCCCTATTTGTTGTGCACCACATAACAAACTATAGAAGGAGACTATCTTTCTGGCCCAACTCGCCACGGAACTTCCATTTTGACAGATTAGAAGTGGAAGATCATTACACTTAGCAGAGCTGCATCCATGCAGCAAACAGTTCTCAAGCCATCTGAATAAACTTGGTGGTGTCTTACATGATATGGAGGTTTTGGACACTTGTATGTTTCTGGAAAAACCTGGAAAATCACGAATGTAATGGTCCACATAGCTTTGTTCACCCAGATATTTAGCAATGTCGCACAATAGAACTGCCAGAAGTTCTGAATCTCTGCAGAACAAAGAAATAGGAATATCATATTACAAACATGAAAGGAATATCAGCCTAACTATTACAAAATATCATGGAAAATCCTAGCCTGCTTACACTGCTCATTTCGTGCATATTCCTCAGCTGACTCCGCAAACATTTTATTAGGGGCAATGAATAGTTTAAATATATTTTTTGACAAAAGAATTTCTCAGAATGGAACATAGTAACAAAGAATAACAGACACACCTCTTTCGAAGGGAATTCAGTTTCATACTCTCATATACAGCATGCAAGCAATCAAGAGTCTCCATGATAAGTTCTGAGTAGAATGAGCTTTTTAAGTTTTTGGAATCGTCAAAATTCAATCCAGAATATTTTATTTCTCGCTCGTCATATAATGTCGCCGATGAAATTCCAGTAAAACTGTTATGCTTGCAGAAGTTCTTGTGAAACTTGCTACTGATAAGGAACTCCCAGGAGGTGCCAACAGTAGAATCTAGATGCTTTTGAGTACCCATGGAAGGTCTGCACATTTGCATAATTATCCTACAGAAAGAATCCCATTCAATATTCACACCACTGTTGTCAGACTCTGAGAAGCACGCAGAGTCGCCCTCTTTCCAAAGAAGACTTAGAACGTGGCTATAAAAGCCAGAACTAAGCCCCTCAGCCATTGCTGTGATGCAATCATTTGCCAATGAAGACGAAGGACTACTTCGTAATGCACATCTAAACATCTGGATTAGTAATAGAAGTTACAGACACCAAGGTATCAGAAAAACATCAAAACTACAATAACAAGGGAACAGAAATACTAGAAATATATTCTATGTTGGGAATGGACTCCAGTAATACGATTTAATTATTGTTTGACTTGAAGTCACTAATTAGAAAACTTGAATCAAACTTGAATTATAATTACCATAATAAGCACAAATCAGCACACCTGCCCATTATTTAGTTTGATATTGAGACGCTCCTCGATAGCATCAGCTACTCCTATGATCTTTAGGTCACTGGAAACAGATGTTTCTCGAAATTCCATATTATGAGAAACCCGGCCACTATTCAATGATGAAGGCAGCACATACCTACATAGGCATTGTTTCCCTGACTGTAATGAAAAAATATAGCCGTTTATACATATGAAGCATAATGATGCAGGCTAGAAAGATGAGTAACGAGTTCATATTAATCAAATCGTTGTTATACTTCCTGAAATGAGACTACTATATTCTCTCAATTCTAAAGAGAAACAAGTTTTAAGGGTGCCTAATATTGACTTCTAAGTCTTCTACTACCCTGATCCTTCCCCCAAAAAAAAGGTGATTTAACCAAAACAAAAACAAACGATGGAACTTAATATTATATCATTGTATTCAATTGCTAGCACACAAAGACATATTAGTGGACAAGTTACAACATTTAGAAAACCCCACCTTCTCCCAACTATCTATTTGCGTACATATTGAAATCTGATCGAGCTTTTCAACTGACATGTAAATTCAACATTTGGCCAAATTGATCACTAAGAAGAAAAGCTTATCTAGCTCGTGAAATTCAACATTTTGCCAGCTGGACCACAAGGAAAAAAAAAAGTTATCACGTTTTTGAAAGATCAACCAATAGCAAGTAGTACTTACATAAAGAAGCAAGGAACTATCCGGGGCTAAAACAATTATATCCGAATATGGCAGCAGCCCATTTTCAGCTCTGAAAGGAGAAAAACAAAAGGACAAATTTAGTACGTAAAAGTATATGTCCATTGATAGAAATTAAAAACATAGTGATTCAGTAAAGCACAAAAGAGGTGCAAAACTTTACTTGGGACGTGTGACGATCACAGGAGCAGCTCCAATTGCAGGTAAACTCCAGCTCATGTCAGGTTTGATGTCATATAGAATTTCATTATTAATCTCTGTACTTTGAAGCCGTACTGATAATAGCTTTCTTTGCTCTTGGTGAAGAAAGCATATTACAGGAGCTGCATCCTCATCCGTTGCGAGAAAAACCTAGCAAATAATCCAATGAATTTAACAAAAAGATAAAGACCACGCAGTATGTCTCCAAAAGAAAAATAAATAAATAAATCACAAGTGCTAAGACGAATGGCGGTATGGATATCCACCACAAGCAGACATAGTTCAGAAACTTATACCTTACAAGCAGATGTTTGTGCACCCTTTCCCTGCCATATTCTTCGGAATGAGAACTGTTTTGATATTACTCCAGAAGGAATTAAATCCAATAAATTAGGATTTGCATCTTCGATGTTTGAATTAATGACTTCTACAACCCACACCGAATGTTGCATCTTTCCTGCAAACAAAACAATCTTACAGCGATAAGTATAAGAGCAAACGAGAAAAGAACTTGATATGGAAAAACCTTTGTTATAAGATGCCATAAGCGGGATTTGATCACTCGTCCAAATTGTTGTCTCGTCGAATTCCTTCATTATGTTGTATTTTCCTCTTTCTTCAATATAAGTCAACTGTGAATTTACAGTAGCAAAATCTCATAAAGTTAGTAAAACAACAATAGAGTGGCTGAGGAAAAAAAACATAAAAGATACAGATCAGGAACGTGCCTGTGGTTCTTCTAGTGGATCCTTCAGAATCAAATGTGACGACATTAAGCTCATTTCTCTTTTTACATTATTACCAGCTACACTTGGGACATTGAGATTATGCATTGGACTGTTTCCACTCTGCCTTCTGGGCCGTGATGTTTCATGCATTGAAAATAAAGGGCTTGTAGATGGTGCAGGAACATGAGTTGCTGAATTTGCTTCGGCTTGCTGCTGGAATAATAATCCGAAGGGAAGAGCCCATATTGAGGTAATGGAACGAGGAAGAGGGATGTAAGTTACGTCACCTGCAAAGTGCAGGTTTAATTTCAACAAAAAAAAAAAGCAGCTAAAACTCAAAGGCTATACACATGACAATATAGGTTAGCTTAGTGGTAAACACCTCCACCCACACCAAAAAGCTGTCGGCTGGCTCTAGTCATGAAAATGTCTATTTAAAAAATAATAGATATATTTTGGTACAGGCTCTAATCCTCGTGAGCAAGAAAAACTGACATATGCCAAATTTACAAGACGTCTATAAGCTAGAATCTTGATTTCTCTGTACACTTCTATGTTAAAGTTGGCGTATATCAGTTCTCTGAGTAACATAATTGCATTGCGGCATAAAATACCTGGTTCACATGTGCTCTAAGGGAGAGTCAGGAAAGTTAGGGAGGGTAAGGTAATTGTAGATAAATTATACCACCCTAGAGGTAAGTAGGTGCATTCAGGAATAATCTGGGGCATGAATTAATAAATTGTAAAATCATGGCCTTTTGGGAGTGTCCAGTTCTCTCATAAACCTACTTAATGTGTCTTTCCTTATTCACACTACTAGATTTTCAAGGTGTTTCTTATCATACTACACATAATTCTTTTACAATCACTCTCATTCCTGAGTAACACAAGAAATATTTCCGTGCACTGTACTATTATACTAACCTGATGTATTGTATATCGTCAAAGAGGCAAATTGTAAAATGCAAAGAAGAGCCTCGGCCATATCACCCAGACGACACCAGTGTGCCTAAAATAAGCAAAGTTTTACCACAACACAAGATTATGAAAGGCAAAAAAAAAAAAAAAAAAAAAAAAAAAAAAGAAAAAAGGAGGGGTTAACGAATAGAAAGCGCATATGTTCTTCAAAACTTTCAATGTAGCAAATGACTGATACAAAAAAGGCTAAAGCTTAACATACACAAAGGTAAAGCCTCCGTCAATTATATGATGCTAGTACCCATAAAGGAGGTACCAAAAGGATGGCCACACCTTAACTTCATATGGAAAACAATCAAAAAATTGAATAGGAATGTCACTAAACTAAACTCAAATGACAGAATATTCAGCTCTTGCAAAGACTATATACGATTAATCACAAACCATAACAACAGGCGACGGCAATGTTAATCTCTTGAGCACTCGTGCACCTGATGTCCATATTATCCTACAAGAACAGTGACCAAAAACAAATATCAAAAGCTCAAATTAGTAAAGAATTGAAACACATACAACTTCGTATCAACAATCTCTGTTTCTTTAATTCATTCGTTCAGAGCCGCTAACTCTTGAAGTAGTTCCAGTAACCTAATGGAACGCTTAGGCTTGATTATTCACCAGAATTCTACTGCGAATACTCGCATTGTCCTTTTCACTTTCTTACATTTCCGAAGCAACCGCGCGGGAAATGAAACGAAAATTACCGATTTTTTCTGATGAAGAGCTCGTGATCGCGGCGATCGGTGAGGGCAGGGTCGGACGCGTCGTATCTGTGGCGACCGGCCTCGGGATCGAAGAGGAAGTAGTCGTAGTTCTCCGAGAACCTGTTTCCGTCGTCGTCGGCGAACTTCCCGTCGATAGCTTCGGCGACCAGGCCGAATGGCTTGAACTCGCCGAGCACTGTCAGGCTTCGAACGCCCATAGACATGTTTTCGAACTGTGACGGACTCGGTTTTTTTACCCTTTTTTCTTTTTAAAAAACCAAAGAATGTTTTAGCGCCATTTTGAAACCCTAGGCAAGCAGGTCCCGTTTTTTTGTTCTTTTTTTTTTCTTTTTTAATTTTTTGTTTTCTTGTTCGAGGGAATCAGGGCCTCGTTCGGTCCAGGAAGATGGTAATTCCTTAAATGCCTCGAATTTAGTATTTCATAAGTATCTCATTCGTTTTTATTTTCAAATAATCTTCCCAATGTTTTTCATTAAAATGTAAAGTAATTTTAAAAATTAAAGAAAGCTGTAAATAAAAAAAAATCTAATATAAAAATAAACATGAAGATAAAAAGATAATTAGTTCAATGGTCCATCCTCCTTTTAAAAATATTTAAAATTTTATTTTATTAAAAAAATAACCTATCAGATCTATATATAATACTTTTTAGTTAACTAATTTAATACGGACTCAATAAGCTATTTTTTAATAAAATACAACTTTGATTAGAATCTTAAAACAAATTAAGAAATTGACTGATTGCAACAAATTTTTCAAGATAAAACTATACAAATTTGTTATTTTCACAATAAAATGACGTGTAGTGTGATTTTTGTAGAACTTTGATAAGTTGATTAAAAAAAACACTTACCTTGTGTTGTAAATGGATGAGGTATTTATAGGAGTCAATGGTTTGGTGAAAAAATACTTGGTGATGAAGATGGTTGGGTGGTCGTGGCCGAGTGATGAAGACGGCAAGGTGATCTTCTTATTTTGTTCGGTCGGGTGGTCATTTTTCTTTGGCCGAACGGGTGATCATTTTTATGGCTTTATCTTGAATATTTGTCAAAGAGTAGCTTGAAAACATGATTTGAGAGTTTTTTTTAGAGCTTATTTAAGAGGTATTTTATGAGTGTTTATCCAGAGTTTGACGTGAGTTTGTTTGTGGGCTTGAACTGTGTGTGGACTTTTAAGAACTTATTTAAGAGGCATTTTATGAGTGTGTATCCAGAGTTTGGCGTGAGTTTATTTGTGACCTTGGACTTTGTGTATGAACTTGATATGTCATTTTTTTTACTCTCGGTGTTATTTTATACCATTATTTTCATCTTGGCAATTTGCATGCACCCATACAGCATTCTCTATATGCATATTACGAATCGTGTATATTGATTATTGAGAAGCAAATCTTTCAACGACAGTGCAACAAAAAAATTATAACCAACAATTTCTCAACTATGACACCGCACAATTATTCAGAGCAAAAGGAGACACCGCACAATTAACTTAAAAGTGTTATTTTTTAAGTTATTTAGTTTGTGTTTTTTTTTATCATAACTTCTTCTTTTACTCTTTATCTATTACACCCTTGCTTGAAATTTTTTAGGAGAATAATAACATCAAAGACTTGAACACTGAAGCATATTTATATATAAAAAAGAATATTATTTAAATGCTCTTCCAAAAAAAAAAAAAAAAACGGGGAAGTTTCGTAGTAAATAGAAATATTCTACCTTTTAATATTTGACGTTCCTACCTATTAACTTTCTAAATTCTACTATCAGTCGCAATTGGAATGTTCTTATATATATATGACCAATACAACATCTGTAACTAAAATTCGTACCCAGTATTATTAGTAGTTACCGTTCTTGACATTCGAATTGAACCACCGCTACAGATTAGATCGACGTATTTTTTGCAGTCTCGAATGATGTCCACACGAGTACTACAATAAAATATCATGTCGCGCAAAATCGTTATTTTGTAGCCGCGAGTCTGGGTTAATTCAAGTTGCTTTAGGGGACAAATATAAATATATATGTATATAGCAAAAGAAAAAAGTAAAAAAAAAAAAGCAAAATACCAAATTAAGAAAAACAATCTTAGGTCTCCACCCTCTTATTTACGCACGTTTCGGTTTTTATTTTCACAAAGTTCGAATGTCTCTGCAAACTGCTAAGATAATTAACTCAAGCCGTACGTGGCAACTTTAAATGTGTATATATATATATAGTGCATCTCCATTTTGTAACGTTCACATCGATCGAGTCAAGTTGAAGGAAGCGACTTTTGAAGTGGATCTCATGAGCCTGTTCAAGCTCTCCTTTATGCTCGGAGATTTGCCAGTTCTATCTCATTAATTAGACTTGGACCAAGTAATAATTAGCACGTCTGAGAGGGACCGACATATATATAACGCATTTTATTTGCCTTTCAAAGTGCAACACCACTACATCGAGAGACGCAGAACTTACTCAACTGACCACACTACATAAAGAGAGGACTTAAACTTGGAAGCACGTACATACATAAAAGACTACTACAAACCCTAGCTTGGAAGCTAATGGTTGATTTATTTATCGGAGGTGAATTTGGACTCGTCGATGGGAATGCCCTCACGCTGGGCTCGCTCCTCGCCGGACTCGTCACCGGTGCTCAGACCGCCCTTACGACCCATCTCTTGGTACCCTTCTTTCCCCAGCTGCTCTTTCCGAGTCTGCCCTCCTCGGCTCCTTCCTATTATCACCCAACAACCAATCATAAATAACAACATAAAAGTACTTTAAATTCAAAAAGTCCCAAGTTAAGAAAAATACATACTATTTCTAATATTTTCATATTCGAATACATGCATTAGTAGATAAAATTCATTCCAGAACTTTTTTTTTTATAGACACTGAAATTCTTCCACGTATACTTATATCATGAAGAACACGACTATAATTATAATCATACAAGAGATTAGTTCCCTTGAAAGGAAGAAGAAAAAAAAAAAAAAAAACGTTCGCCATGCACGTATATTACTCCTTTTAAGCCTGTTTTTTTAAATAAATATCCCATGCATGCATGCATGACCAATAACGTGGTACGTAAAAAAACCTTCAGCAAGGTGTTCTTGGGCCTCAAGGCTTTTGCCGCCAGTGCCTCCGGGGATGACCGTCTCTCCCTGACGAGCCCTAGCTTCCATATCCTCCCTATTGGCTTGCCCTTGTTGCTGATTAGAAGCCATTAGTCTATGATCTTAATATTACTTATTAGCTTTAGTCTTATTAGACAGAATGAACTACGTATATTAGGTACGCAAAGGATTGATGATGTAAACAAAAAAAGTTATGATGTGAACTATGGAGTACTTTTGCACACTTATATGGGATGAGAGTTCGGTGGGGGAATTGACACGTGGGAGAATGACGCGTCGAAAGGGCAGTAGAGGTGCTTGACACGTGTGCTCCTACATATTTTTTTTTCCTTCTTCCGCTCACTACTTTCTTTCTCGACACGTTAGCTAGTGGAAATTTTTTGTGTGCTAGCTGTAAAGTGACACACATGAGATATTCTGTTTGGACGACACGTTGTTGTCTTTGCCGTTTATCTATTTTTGTCTGCGCACAATTGGGTGCCTAGGACGTGAAAAAGGAACACGCGGGTAATTTTCCCATATTGGCAGAGGTCATAATTATATATTAGGATTATTAATGGCAAGTTGATTTCTCACACTTGTACAAAATAAAAATGGCAGGTTGATTTTGGTATAATACGTTTTTATGTCCATTATAAGCTTTTTAAGAAATTAAACATTTAAATAATTTCAAAATAATGTAGATGCAAATCCAATGCTAACATATACTACATTAATAATATCACAGTTTTTGTAAATTAAATTAATATCTATTTTCTATCATCACAAAGTGTTAATTATATGTACCAATGCAAATATCTTGATGAAACCAGGGTATATCTTAAATTAATCGTAATTGATAAAGTCTATTATATATTATTGTAAAGAAAAGGGATTTTATGCATTTTCTCACATCTAATTTTAAAAGGACAAAATAGTCCGGCAGAGTGATATATTAATTTAAAACAAAAAAATAGTACGCAAGCAATGGACTGTAAAATGAACATCTTTTAGAGAGAGAAAAAAACCCACATATTGGAGTCTGAAGTCACCCGAGCCAACCCAACCCACCAAACGCGCACACTCTCTAACGAACATGTCTGCCCCGAGGATTCAAATACGTTATCGATCAGATACCAATCTACGAAAATTTTATAGTTAATATTACTAATTCCCAACTGAAAATATAATATATGTATATATATATATATATATGTATTATATAATCAAATTAAAATTTCTTTTACTTACAAGTTAAATTCGACCTGGCCGAAAGATCAATTTTCTTTTATTAAGTTAAAATTTCTGGATATTTGTGCTCTCATTTTTTTTTTTTTATGTTTACAACAAATTGCAGCTAAAATGGTTGAAAAGAGTTGCTGCTATGAAAGACAACGGAAGTGTACAGTTTGACGTTCCTGGTGATATAAAGCCACAAAGTATGGATTTCGGAACTGGTGTAACCAATGAATAATGAGCGAACTGATGATGAATCACAAGCCAGTACATGTACAGTAGAGGTGGAAGAAGACACAGATATTCCTCCGCTGCAAATTGTAATACTCATTGTTGCAACCATTTATCGCTATTGGAAAACGTTTACAGGTAAATAAATTACGAGCGTGCACGAAATACTCTTCAACGGACTTGTCATATAACGTCTGAAATCTATTATGGATATGGTGTGAATAATCTATACCTTTGTTGGAACGCTGCTAATGTCACTGCACCTTATTAAATTCACAAAATCAATCCACATATCACATATGCGCATTCTTGCTGTTTCCAAATGTTTCGACTGCTCAGGATTACTACAAAATAATATTAAAAAAAGAAGGAACATAACTATTAGGTAAATGATACGAAAATTCTTCCTTGCTGACAAGGATTTTCAAATAAAGTAAGTAGGATTACATCTGCAAAAGGGCCAATAAACTACATGTGCTCTGAATTTATTAACTAGCCTGTAGGACGTAAAAATTCGTATATAATTACATATAGCAAGATAGAAAAATGTTATAATGTATCATCATTATTCCTTCTCTTTTTTGCTTTTGTTTTCTGACGAGATATAAACCAAAAAAGATGCCTTACTATCTCTGATCAAAGACAATTTCAGGGCAATGAGATAACTTCATTATACATGAAGGAAAAATCCGAGTCAAATATATCTGTTTAAACACGACTAATGTGTCATAATTTTTAAATTAGCTCTACTCAAAGTTTTCGTTGATCGAGATGAAATGTATATGAAAATCCAGACTCAAGAAGACTTTGAAATCTAAATACATACTCCATCTGTTAGAGGTGTGGAGCCTAAAATAATAGGACCGAAAAAAGTCCCCCATGAGAAAGGGATAGTAACTTTGTGAACTCCAATAGTATAAATAGGGGTCCATATTATTCTATTCATCCAACAATAAACACTTTAAACTAAGTGTATATTATAAACAACTCCCTAAGTAGATGTAGAGTAATTAATCTTGTACCTTCTGAACGAAATCGCTCCTCGACATACTTTCCTAAGCAATATCAATGTCGCAACATTCTTTACCAAGAAGCTGGAAAACAAAACCACAATCGACAACTAAATAAACCAGAAATGTCATTTGTCTTCGCTAGAGACAGAGAGAAAGACCTTGCCGCGGACCCAGCCTCCGGCGACTCGAAGGTTATCTGTGAGCCTGAAGTGTTCGAGAGTTTCAGTGAGGCGATTTAAGATCTTCTTCTCTACATTGGTGAGCTCGACGGTATCTTTGACGTGCAACGGTCGGGGTCCACGCTCGGGGTCACTTGAACCGCTTTGCTCTATGCCGTACATTTCCCGACGGAAATCCGTCGTGGCGGAGAATCGCTCGTTGATGAATCCACTGAGATCTCTGATCTTGTGAATCCCGGTCGATTCTTCACCCGGAGCTGCTACGCAGTTGAAGCGTAGACCTTCGTCATCTTGATAGACGATTTGGTGATGACAGTGGTGACAGCCGAGACCGTTCTGTAGCCTCTGCGACGCAATCAAGCTCATATCCTCCTGACGGCATTTTTTTCCCCAAAAAATGTATATCAATTACAACTCATTGTCCCTAGTTATGTTAAATGATTCACTCGATTTTTTCGTTTATTAATTTTTATTCGATATAAAAGCAGTAATGAATCTGGAATAAAATTTTTTGGTCAAGTGAGTGAGAAAAATAAAGAAGTTGTGCAATACGAGGAAGACGCCAGAAGGAGTTGAACCCCACCAGGTGATGAGGCGGGCCCGGCAACCTGTCGGCGTTCTTCCTAAACATATGGAGCACAAGCAAGTACACGACGCCCATTAACAAGACCATCAAAATCCTGGTCACCCCGGGAACACTCCCATACAAGTCCCCATAGCCCATTTGTTGTTGCCCGAAGTCATCCCCAAGGAGCCTCGGGAAATCGCACGCTACATAGGACGACACGTGGTAAGAGGCGATCAGCTTGTGGAGGTTGATGTTGTTGTCAAACGGCATGCGATTGCCGAGGAAGTTGGTGCAGAGTTTTCATTATGATTTTTTGGCACATTGGTAAGAGGATTAGTGCCATGTTGATTTTCACATTCTCGGCCGCGCCGCGAAGCAGAGTCAATCGCCCATGATTTCGTATGCAGCTCGGTTTATGTATTGGTAGTGCTTCCACGCGAAAAGTTCGAGGTTTAGGACCAACCACAACATCATGATCTATACCGCTTCAAGTTTTCGTAGACGATGTCCTTTGCCGTGCGGAGAG
Source organism: Urtica dioica subsp. dioica (assembly GCF_054948205.1). Taxonomy (NCBI): domain Eukaryota; kingdom Viridiplantae; phylum Streptophyta; class Magnoliopsida; order Rosales; family Urticaceae; genus Urtica; species Urtica dioica. Next base: position 16,923,958 of record NC_142767.1, read on the forward strand.
ATCGGTTCAAACGGGTCTCGTGTTTCTGAGAGTGCTCGATTTTTTCTCTCGAGGTCATCATTCCCTCGAGTAAAGCTTTCAACTTCCAAATCTGTACTCATAAATTTCCGTTTTTTTTATCAATAATTTTTCAAGAATTTATTTTCTTCAGAATTTCAGCTATCCGACGGCTATTTGTGACCGTAGTTGAAAATTATTTGACAACACAAAATTGGAGGAAAAAGAAAAATCCATTAATTTTCAAAGAATTTGATATGTTGAAAATTTATTGATGACGATGTCAATAAATCTTCAAAGAATTTTCCAGAATCGTTTGAAGATTTATTGATATTTATGTCAATAAAAGACAAAATGTCAATAAATCTTCAAACGAATTTCTTTTTTTTTTGTATTTTTTTCTTTAGATTTTCAAATTTTCCAAATTTTTTTTCTTAACTTCACATACCAGACGAAAAATGATCTATAACTTTGTTTTTTTTACCATTAAGTAAAAAACAAAATTAAATACAAAAGAAAATAAAAAGAATATTTCATTAAGGGTATTTTTTGTACTTACAACATATATGGAAGGTCATACTTTTTGATTAATTTTGATTTATTGGATTTTGGTCCTAAAGTATTGAGGAAGTTATAGTTTAGGAATAATTCCCTATAAATATAGAAACAAGCTCATACGTTTTTAGGCCATATTTTTAATCGCACATTTATAATGGAATTTTTTTCAGTTGAGTTTCGTGCCCCCATTGACCCCACAGATTCGTGTTTTGGTATACTCATAAAATTTTGAGTTTCGACATGGTAACTTTAAACTGGATCTCAAACCTTGACAAGGACCGAACAATGTACCTAATCACAAATAATAATAAAAACTAAAAATACAAATTTGAGACTAGTTATGATTATAGAACTAATAGAGTACACGAATTGTAAAATGTAATAGAACAAATAGTGATAAAACTAATAGATAGACGAATTGTAAAATGTAATAGAACAAAATAGAGTACACGAATGAGCCGAATTCATTTCAAAATTTACAAACTGGCAAATGACAAAAAAGAAAGTTTTTATTTTTCTTCTATATCTTGCAACTATAGAAATTTTGCCTTGGTGGCTTTCATTAAAATGTAACAAAAGTATGAAATTTTTACAAAGTTCAATTTAACTCATATTTTGTTTTTATTTAGAGCTATCTCTCACTTATTATATTATATAGATATAGATATAGAAAAAATAAACTTATTTATGCCACTAAGTAAGTTAGTGGCATAAATAAGTGTTAATCGCCTCGGGTTTTTCTTTATAGCTTTCTTTTTCTTTTGTTTCTTTTTCAATTTTCCTTTTCTAAGCATAATTATTTACCGCAAGAACTCGTTCGCAGGGTAAGAAAGTTGGAAATTTCAAGGAAACGCAACTAACCGAAGGGATTTCTACATCTGACATTATTATGAGGATAGTAATAGATTATAATCAGCATGTGATGCGGAACTTGACCGTGGATACACAAGGAAAGAGCTTGGCGTTAGCTATGTGAAGGTATGATCTAACTTCTTATATGTTGCCAGTTTCGTTTAGAACTTGACCTTGTCTTTTTTACTTCATACTGACAGGAGAAAAGGCTGAGGGTTAACATGAGATTGATGAAGCTACAAGAGAAAGTCAAGGAACAACAAGAAAATGTGAAATCAATCTGCCAAACATGCTTAATACCTTGCACAAATCTCATTCCCTATCTATTATACTTTTTTTATCGAAAAAAAAATCTATAATAAAAAGCATAAATTGAATTGTCTTTAGTTCATCCAATGTTTGATGAGGCATGTAAAAATTTGTGTGGAAAGACACATAAAACCTAAGGTTGCTTAGGCCTATGCATGGGTTCACATCATTTCGGCCCATCACGTATTGTATGTTAGAGGTGTGGAGCTTAATTGGTCGCCGAGCTGATGAGCTGAACACCGGCGCCAAGGTGGCGAGCTCAAGACCTTTTGATGAGGTGGCAAACTAACACTACTACAAAAAATACTTTTAGAAACGACGTCTACTTTTAAAAGCGACATGTCACTTCTAATTAGAATTGATATTTTGATATTAGAAGCGACTTTTCGCTTCCACGATCAGTTACTAAGCGCAATCCTTTAAAATTAAATTTTTTGATGTTAGAAGCGACGTTTGTCGCTTCTAAATATTTTTCTCACTTTTAATTTCATAAAAAAATTTGTAAAAATTGAGCGGGTCAATTTTTCCCTCTATAATTTTGACTTTAACTTTTAGAAGCGGCATTTCGCTTTTAATGTCGCTTATATAGTTAAAGTCAAATTTAAGCGTCATGTTTATACACTTCTTTCTTTCCCTTCTTTCCTACCTCAGGGCATGTTTGGTTTGAGTAATGAGAGAGGCAATGGAATCATGATTCTTTAAATTAGGTCATTCTAATATTTGGTTTTAAAATTAAAATAGGAAGCTTCTAATGTCGATCAGTTATATAGTCAAAGTCAAATTTAAGTGTCATGTTTATACACTTCTTTCTTTCCCTTCTTCTTTCCTACCTCAGGGCATATTTGGTTTAAGGTAACGAGAGGGACACTTTCCTACCTCAGGCATATTTGGTTTGAGGTAATGAGAGACAATGGAATCATGATTCTTTAAACAAATAATTGGCTGCATAAGCCACGGAAAGTGTAGCAATTTAAAATTAGCCAACCTTTCGTTAATTTCCTGTAAATAGCCATCTTGCTTACGTGGCAGCTTATTAATTGAATTAGTTTTACTTTTTTGTCCTTCAGCTATTTTAATTAGGCAATTTTTTTAAAAAAATTCGAATTAAATATTAAACCGAAAATGGAAGTTTCAAATTTGAAATTTGAAATTTGAATTTTGAGCAGATTTTGAAAGATATCAGCCATTAATTGTTATGTATTTGGAAATTTTTAACATTGACTTTAGTTAATTAGTTTCTATTTTCGTTGCAATTCATTAGGTAATTAATTTCGAATTAATTCTTCATTCATTGATATTTTTTTGTCTTCCATATATTCATAATTTCCAGAATTTTCGTGCTCAAAATATTTCCAGAATTTTTCAGTTTATTTACACGATTAACTGTAAATAGGCTTTGTATTTACAATGAATATACTGTAAATAAGCTTCGTTTTTACATGAATATACTGTAAATAGATAGCCTATTTACACGAACATACTGTAAATAGGCTATCTATTTACACGAACATACTGTATATTAAAAAAAAAAAAAACAACATAACCAACCAAACAAAGCGCGCAAACTGAAAACGAAACACCCATCCCCAAATATCAAACCCTAGAAAAAAAAACCCCAAAATAATAAATTGAAGCAGTTGTTCCCACCGCCTCCACCTCCTCCGCGACCACCGCCACCGCTGTAGCATCCTCCGCCATAACCGCCGCCTCAACCGCCGCCGAGCGACCTGCGCTCCGGTGTCCTCGTCCTCGGCGGCCGGGGTCTCCTCGTCCTCACGGTGCTCGGGATCGTTGCTGGCCATGGATGAATTAGGAGAAGAAACTAGAAGCGACGCGAAATGGAAGAGAAGAGCGAAAGAAAACTTAGGGTTTTACAGCGAGATCGGCGATGAGATACAGAAACTTACAGATCGAGGACGGCGTCTTCGTCTTCCTCGCCGGTACTGACAGCGACCTCTTCGAGCTTGACGATCGTAGCGACCTGCGCTTCGGTGTCCTCGTCCTCGGCGGCCGGGTCTCCTCGTCCTCACGGTGCTCGGGATCGTTGCTGGCCATGGATGAATTCGGAGAAGAAACTAGAAGCGACGCGAAATGAAAGAGAAGAGCGAAAGAAAAAAGGCCTGGTTGATTAATGATCTTAATTAATAATCTTAATGACATTAATGGGCGGTTATATCAGAATATTTTGTATTAAATGTTTTATTTTCAGCATGTTAATGGACGGGAACGGTTGGAAGGGTAGTCTCGGCCAATTTTTGTTGTAAATAAATCCTCCTGGCTATTTACCACTTATTTACAGAACGTTGGCTAAAAATAAATTGGCTATTTTCAGGAGGCTACTTAGCTTAATTACCCTTCTTTAAATTGGATCATTCTATTGTTTGGTTTTAAAATTAAAATAGGAATGCTTATTATAGTGTAATCCTAATTCACCCATTTTAGGTGAATAAACTTCAATAGGGGTACCAATAGAATGACAAATCCATTCCAGTTTCATATTTACACTCCCCAAATTATCCTTATTAAACACACACACATATACACAAATACATTCACGATAGTGGTATTGTTTTGTGAATCATATTTTGAGCTGATAGATTTATTTTGGTACACTATGAAATTAAAGTTGGATGGTGTTGTAATATTGTATTCAGGGACGTGTAAAGTATTTAATATTATGTCATAAAATTAGGAATACACATAAACGTTTGACATGTTAAATAGTCAACGTTTGGTAAATCTTAGATAAATAGTCATAAATAATGACGTGGTCTGATATATGGAGGTGACTATTTATCTAAGACTTACGTTTGTAAATACATAAAAATAACTATTAATTTAAGATTTACCAAACGTTGGTTATTTACCAATATCAAATGTTTAAGTATCAGTATATATAGAAAGTAAATTGCTTACTATGTATAAATATGTTTAGTAATAAAAAGGGTAATATTGTCAAAAACATATTTAATTCCATTCTAGTCATAATAAACAAACATGTTATTGTATATTCAATCAGTTATTCAAATATTCTTCCCAACCAAATAATCAAGTTTTGATTCTCATTCGTTCATGTTTTATTCCATTCTCATTCCTATTCACATTCTGGTTCCCAGGGTTTGTGATGATTGTTGCTCGATTTTGTTGTTTGCTTGGTTTTTGATTTATTGATGCGTGTTTGTGTCCAAAAATATGCCTCTGGTTTATTGTCACAGATCATGAGAAACAGCAAGAAAACAGGGTTCGGTGGAAGTGGAGATGAGATTAAGGGTTTACATGACTCAGTGTGAGTAAGGTTGCTGACATGGTTGTAAGGTAATTTCTAACAGACTTTCATCTATGGATTTTTTTTTCTATATCGAGTTATGATGGTGTATCAGCTAAGAGTTTTAACTAATTTCAAAAAAATATATATTTAAATTTGCGCGCGCACACACATGTATGAAAATAATATATATTTCATGGGTTTAAGTTTCCGATTCATTTCCTTTTTTTGAACTGTGGGCATTATATGTGATTCGATTACTTTGTGCATGTACAGAGATTCTCGGAAATGTGCTGCTCTGCTGTTTCCCAACTGTTTTTTTTTTTTTTGAATAATACGGATTTTCCATTAAAATTGGGTAAAAAACCCATCAATACAGGAGAATAGCACCTTAGTACATGGATTACCAAAACCTAAGTCGAGGTGAATCTAACACTAACTTCCGGTAAAAGTACGATATGTGCAAACTTCCGACAACGGAAAGAATTACAAGCACCAATAGAGCACACACGAGGCTCGTTAAAAAACCCAAAGAATGGCGATGGAAAAATCCAACCAAACTTGGTCCGATAACCACGACTAAGGTGGCTCTTCAACCTGCATAGATAAAAACCTAACTAGGAAATCCACTACGGGAGATGAGACTACGGCTAATCCGAGTCCAAAACAAACCAAAACAAAACAAGCATAATAAAAATAATTAAAAGGATCCATACTCCAATCACCTAAACTGAAAACCAGTAAACCAACCCCAAAAACTCAGATCTACTACCACCTCAGATCCAACCAACCCCAATCTGCGACCCTTCGTCAGTCGCACAACGATCGGAGAGCAAAGCCCGGCGGCGCACACCGACGGCGGTCGCACTACGGTCGGAGAGCGGTAGCTCGGACACGGACGCGCACAAAGACAACACGCTGAGAGCCACACTCCGATGGTCAGACGACGCGGACGGCGGTCGCACCGTATGAGTCCGACGCGGACGGCGGTCGCACCGTAGGAGTCCGGAGCCACCTTCACGCCGGAGCTCTCCAGCAACTCACGCCGCAGAGATCTTCCGCCAAGCACGTCGAAGGACACGCTAGAGTCGGTAAAGAAACTCTGCGGGGGTGGACGCAGAGGCCCGAGCGGGCAAGAGACCAACGGAACGAGGTGGAGGAGAACCACGTAGCAGATCTGGTGGAGGCGTACGAGCACGGCGGCGCAGGCAGGGCAGAACAGAGGAGGTCCAGGACAACGCCAAAACGGAGAAAAGAAGGGTCGCCGGAATCGCTGAGGCGAGACGCCCTCCCCCCCGGGACGGAGCCGAGTCGCTGGGTAGCCCAGAGACGCGTCCTGACCCAGAGGGGCAGCGGCGAAATTTTTTTAGGGTTTCTCTGTAGAGAACCGATTTGGGGGTTTTACGGTTTCCCAACTGTTGATGCTCGGTAAGTTCAAGAGCCGCCGTGGTATTTCTCATCTAAATAACTTAAAAATATATTAAAATAAAGGTCAAAAAAAAAAAAAAAGACTTGTCACGTATCAAGTAGCCTTTTTTTTTAGTGCAAGTAAATATAGATTGAGCTTCAAAAAATGTCCCTTTTTATGGATCAGAGACTCTTAGCAAAATTTGTGCGTATGTTAAGGTAGATACGTACAAAGAATGTAATTGGATTGGTGGTTGGGTTACTTGGGTATTTGCATAATTGGTGTTTAATTGTTTGACTGGAGTAACTTGGCGTGGATATTTTTCAGACGCCATATTTGTGTTTTCATTCGGGTTCTAATATAGGACCCACTTGGAATACTAGAGCACCAAAATTGTACTTTTTGATCATTTTTGTTTTTCATGTCAAAGCATAGTCAATAATAATGTTTACAGATCAAATCAAAGATATATGGCGGAAGAAATTTATGTTAACTGTATTTTTTAAAACGAAAATTGACAAGAGAGGTCTAAGTTTGGTCAAAACTTATTGGCAAACACAATATATATTTATTATATATACATATTTTTTTTACAAATGAAAAAATGATTAATAAAATATTATAGTATCATTCTTCTCGTAATTTGCAAATACACTTTGGTCAAAAATCAGTTGTCTAGATTAGCATAGTTGGAAAAGTGTTTTTTTTTTCGATTATGGTAAGTAATATAAGCTAATAAGCAGTCAAGTCAACAATATGAACCCTAAAAACACAATCGAGATGCTAGAATACTGTAATGTAAGTCAAATACTGAAAGGATATAGTATAAAATCGTGCATCGTTAATTTTTAATCAGAGCTAAAATAGCTCAAAGAACAATGGTCTAAAAATAATATAAGCCAATTTTTAAATGACTGAGCCGAATTATAATTTTGACATTGAATAATTAATATCATGCTCTCGAAAGATGACTATTTTTATTGCAACGAGAAATTAATTATCTTGACATGTTAAAATATGGTCTCACCATGACCGAAAAAAATATTGTCGCCGCAAACATTCGCCAAGTCATACCGTCCCACGAGACTATAATTAAACTGTTTTAAAACCGTTTTCTCGTGACACGAAATTTCTCATTGCGATTGGACTGTAAATAAAATGTGTTCACACTATCTCGTTGTGATGCGTATTTTCGCACTGGGACGAGGTGTCACTATCTTGCATCGTGGAATTATTTTTCGTCGCTACGTGAAATATTCTCATCACGCGGCCGAGGCTAGAGGGAATTTCGAAACATATTTTTGAATTTTCTTATATCAGTACAACAAATAGAACCATTGCTGACGATTTTTTTCGTCGGTAATAACCCCATAATCGTCGCTAAATCTATTTAGCGACGATTATTATCGTTGCTAAAAGTCCGTGCCTAAATATATTTACCGACGAAATAGTCGTCGCTAAATATTTACCGACGAGAGTAGCGACGATAATGTCGTCCCTAAATGTTTAAACGAAGAGTTTTTTTTTAATTTTGTGAAATATATTTAGTCGCTAATTCGCGCGGGAAAATTTCGCGTGCGAATTAGCGACGATAAAATCGTCGCTAATAACTTCAGTTTTTTAATAATTAGCGACGACTTTGTCGTCGCTAATTAATAATTTTTTAATTTTTTTTCGTTTTTGAAATTTTTAATTTTTTTCGTCGTTAATTATTAAGTTTTTATTTTTTTTTCGTTTATGAAATTCTAAAAGGAAAAATCAAATAAAAACCAAATTATATTATCGAAATCAACTTATATATAAAATCCGGTTACGATTTCGATTATCGAGAAATATGTAAATAATAATCTACTATACACAAAATATCTAATAAAACACTAGTCGCGACCTTTGCTTCGTCGTCCCGCTGCTCGTTTTCCCCCTCCTTGACGTGAAACGCTCTTCTGCTGGCACTGAAACTCTGCAAGCTGCGGCAGAACAATGTGCTAATCAGCAGACTGACTTGGGCAGTCGGGCGTCGTCTGCTGGCTAGCGTCGGGAGTCCTCTGTTGGCCACTCGTCGGAGTGTGGACGTCGGAGTGTGGACGCCGGCCGTCGGAGTCTGCTAGCTGTTGGTCGACGAAGCTTGTTGCGAACTCTGCGGAAATTGGGGCATAAACGAGCTCAGGTTGAGCCCGGGCACCTGACTCTGTATTGCCTCGGCAAACGAGGCGAGGGTCGACGTGAACACCTCCTGTGAGATATATCCTGGTTGCGACATCCCAGCCTCCGAACCGTAGACTTCGGTGATTTCAGCCGCCATCCGTGCTCCATGTGGCACCAAACGTCCGACGCCGGTCAAGTGATCACTTCACGAACCCATAATATCGCGGATCGCCTGCTGCTCTAGAACAGAAATATCAACGTCCGCTCATTGTTGTTCAACCTCCGCTCGCAACGTGTTGAAGCTATCGATCAGTCGATCCTGATATAATTAACTAGTTAGTATATAGAGATGATTCTCTATATCATAAATTTTTTGCATCAACACGTTGTTACACCTCTTGCATGGACACTTAACTCGTCTTTCAATGTTTACGTGTTGTCGGGCCATTGCCATGAACTCTGTCATGCCAGCCGCAAACTCAACGCTTAAACGTTTGTCCTCAATTATCCAATTCCTATTTGGATAACTCATTTTACCTAAAGATTAAACATTTAAAAAATTAGTAGTTTTCGGATTTTATTTTATAATTTCACGATCCTATCGAAATTTCGGTAGAACCTCCCCTATAAACTGAACAACCCGGCATCAAGCCTTTAACTTTAAAACCTGCATAGAAACATCATAAAACTAACAATAAATCGAACCTCAGTGGTTCGATTATTAAAATACATAATCCATAACCAACTAATTAATTTCACATTTTTATTCATTTTTAATTCCGTAACAAACTAATTAATTTCACATTTTTATTCATTTCTAAATCCATAACCAACTAATTAATTTCACATTTTTATTCATTTTTAAATCCATAACCAACTAATTAATTTATTCATTTGTAACAAAAATTAAATACAATTTCAATTAATCCTAACAAAATTAAATTTCTTAATTTAGTAATCTTTAATTTACTAATCCAAACAAAATTTAATTTCATAATATAAATATTAATATCTCTAATCCTAATTTATATATATATATATATATATAAATAATTATACTTATACATAATTTAAATATTTATGTAAATATAAGTATTTATATATATACATATATACATACCTGTATATGTCGTGACCGAAGGACTTCGGCGTCGTCGGCGGAACGGCGGACATCGGCGTCGTCGGCGGAACGGCGGAGGACGGCGGTGGGACTCGGGTGACCTGCAAATGGGGATAGAGAGACGTGAGGACCGGAGGAGAGAGAGCAGTGAAAGGGAGAGAGAGAGCAGTGAAAGTGAGAGAGAGAGAGGGATAAGGAGAGAAACTTACAGAAAATGGCGGAGGAGCGGCGGAGGACGGCAAAGCTTTAGACGCGCGGCCGGAGAGAGAAAGCCGTGAGGAGAGAGAGAGAGAGAGAGACGTGAAGAGAGGATCGGCAGAGGACATCGGCGGCGGAGGACAGCGGCAGCGGAGGACGGCGGAGGGGATAAATCGGTTTTTAATTTGGGGATTTAGGTCGAACTGAAATGGGGAAACTGAACGGGCGATCTGGTATTTAAAGACATTTACCGACGATTTTATCATCACTAAATGTTTAGCTTTCGTACCTAAATGAACTTAGTTTTTCAGTTCATAACCAGTCATTTAGCGACGATTATATCGTCGCTAATAGTTTTCCTATACATTTAGCGACGATATTATCGTCGCTAAATCATTTCGTTTTAATTAAATTGGAGGGATTTTTCCCTCTTTAAAATTCGTTAAAATTCGAAATTAATTCGACGACACAAAATAATTAGCGACGATAGTATCGTCGCTAAATGATTTTGTTTTAATTAAATTGGAGGGATTTTTCCCTCTTTAAAATTCGAAATTAATTCGAAATTATTAGCGACGATATTATCGTTGCTAAATAAATTCAAAACCATTTAGCGACGATAATATCGTCGCTAAATATTTTCCGGCGAACTTAGCGACGACAAGAAATAATTAGCGACGATATTATCGTCGCTAATTATCTTTGCCGCCAAACTTTAAAAGTTTTGACACCAAATAATTAGCGACGACAATATCGTCGCTAAAAGTGTATTTAGCGACGATATATTAACGATGATTAAGTCGTCGCTAATAGTTTCGTAGCTAAATGTCATATTTCTTGTAGTGTATACACCAAGACGGGATCAATTTTTGTCATGGAAAACTTCCACGTTACATAGCGAAATGTTCTCATCGCGCCGAGATCTTAGGTTTACAACAATGAGAATCTCTTCCATCGTCAATATACTCGTCATCACGGCGATAAATATTCTTGTCGCGCCGAGATATTGGGTATATTACAACGAGAATCATTTTTCCGTCGTGGAAAGAAAACATTTTTTTTTGTCGCGGCAAACCTTGTCATGGTGCACTTGCGTAAGGAGCGCTTTCCTATAGGCACCTACAACAAACTTCTGGGCTTGAAATAAATTGTCCCTTACCCAATTATCCAAATGCTCATATCATTGATCTACCACCGATCTCCTCACCATCTTTCAAAGTTGCTAATATATATGAATAACCTTAGAGGTTGTTTCAGGGAAGAATTCTTTTGAAGACACAAAACACAGTTAACATAGTGACGTCTCTTATGTGGGCTATTTTTAAAAAAATTTGGGTGACGTAAATAAATAGTCAATTTGAAGTTATGAATTTGCAAAATGGTCGAGGTTTGTCTAAATTTAGTGAAATAGTCAAAATGTGCAGTAATCTAATTTCAAAAACAAATTTGACCACACGATTAGTTTTTTTGAAAGTGATAAATTGCTTATAATAATCGTAAAAAAAATTTAATCTTGACTGTCAAAATTTTTTTGAAAACATAAATGTGACTATTTTGCTTAAAAGTTGAAACTTTGACTATTTTGTTAATCAATAAGTTTCAAATGACTATTTTGTATAATTTTTTTTTGTTATTTTAAAAATTATGTTTAAATAACTGAGTACTCATTTATAAAAATTTGTCAAAATGTTAAAAATTAACTAAAGGTAGACCATTTGGAACTCTCAGATTTTGATTAGTCTAATTAGTTATAGACATACAAAATATAATTTGGTTAAACTCCAACATATTTTGTTTTTGTGTCATTATTGTTATCTAAAGATTATCAATAAATTTTGTGAAAGGATAATACTACCATGCCCATGCAACTAGTCATGCTAAGTCAACAATCACAAAACACTTCTAATTATAAAGCTCACACGTTTCTTAATTTTGTTTACTATGTCTTCATAACTATATTGGAGACACAAAACACACGTTGACATCTATAATCTATTCATTGCTTACTAAAAAAAAATCTGAAGTATAGCTACAATAAGTCATCATGCAGGCAGTTTTTTTTATGATAAAAAAATTGTATCTCCTTGTATTCCCCAATAATTTAATCAACCACGTATATTTCAAATTAAGTTGGCGTAATAAAGTTCGTTTCAAACCAGGTTAGAAATATTTTGAAGTTTTTACTGTCTTTTTTTCGATAGTATAATAAACCATTTTGAATAAATGATAGAAAGAATAAGTGTGCTTTAAATAGTAAGAGTCGCAGTGTTGTTGGCGGTGTTTACTTTAGTCACATGCAACACCGACCGAAGACTCTGCGTGTTTTATAGCTGGAAAAATTAAAATATTAAAAAAAAAATCAGCAAACAATCGAGTACTATGACCACCGACTATATCCAATTATTTTATGCCACGTGTAAATACCATGCTGCAACAGGTGGAATAAGTTTTTTCGATGAACCAATAGTAACGCAAAAGAATATATATTAGACACTATTTCCAGTCCTATGGAAGAAGAAAAAAGAAAATAAATAAATAGATAAGTAAGACTGGACGACGAAAAGAGACCGAGTCATAAAAGAAACAATGTTAGAATTTGGATTTGGAGCTGGCCACACTTATTTTAACGTGTTTGACCGTTGAACAAATATCTCATTTTTTCTTCTTCTACTTCTTCGAGACTCGGTAATAACTTTTCATAATCCAATTTAATTATCTTTAAAAACTTCACTAGTAGCGCGTGTGACACACTGTGACAAGGGATTCAAGTCAAAGCGTCCCGTATTCATTGAACCAAACTGCCACGTTGCCGCCAAAAAGCGCGTTAAGAAAGCTAAACGCCGTCGTTTTGCATCTGCCTTTCATTATAAATACCCATCGTCAATCCCGCAAAGTACATAGATAGAAGAAGAAGAAATAGAAGGCAGAAAACGAAGAGGAAAAGGAAAACGGAAACGAAAGAGAAAAAATAGAACTAGAAATAGAAATGCCGTGTGCGGTGGCAGTGATACCTAACTCGCCGATATTTTCTCCGACGAAGAAAGTTCCGTCGATCTTCTACAAATCTCCGGCGACGAGCTCGCCGAGAATCGTCCACGCCGTTAATGGCGGTCGGTTTCAGAGGAACGCGACGCCTCTGAGCAACAGAGATTCGTCGGAGACGCAATTCCCTTCGTGTTCCGGCGCGGCGTTGAAGAGGAAAAGACCAGCGAGGATCGATATTCCCATGGCGGCGATGAGCTTCGTCGCCACCGGATCGCCGATTCGCGGCGGCGAGAGAATCGACGAGGTCGAGATCGAGGAAGAAGGATATTCGGTTTATTGCAAGAGAGGAAGAAGAGGCGTCATGGAGGATCGTTACTCAGCTTTCGTTGACCTCCAATCCGAGTCCAGACAGGTAATTTAAAATCGAATTACTGTAATTAGGAATTATAAAATCGATAATCATTTCAGATAAAATCTGAGTTTTTTTTTTAAATTAGAGCCTGTGAACTGATTATAAACCACATTATGCTGCGAAACAGGGGTTTTTCGGGGTTTTCGACGGCCACGGAGGTTCGAAAGCCGCGGAATTCGCGGCCAAGAACTTGAACGCAAACATAGCGCTTGGACTGAAAAGAGGAAATAGCCAGGATGAGGAAATCGCCGAGGCTGTGAAATCCGGATACCTACGAACCGACTCCGATTTCTTGAACGGAGAAGCCAATTTTGGCGGAACTTGCTGCGTCACAGCGTTGATCCGCAACAAAAGCCTCGCGGTTTCAAACGCCGGTGACTGTCGGGCCGTGATGAGCCGGGCCGGGATCGCCGAGCCTCTCACCTCGGATCATCGTCCCTCCAGGCCTGACGAGAAGGAGAGAGTCGAATCTCTGGTGAGTTTTTTTATTTTATTTTATGTCTTAAACCAAATAAACATTTGAAATTGATGAATTTAGAAAATAGTGAATGTTTGTCTAAAATCAATGAAATAGTCGGAATATGCTTCAATGACTCTATGCTTAAATATTTCAAAATTGATATAACGCTTACATAAATCGTCAACAAATTTAATCATAGTATCAAAAACACTTTGACGATTTAATGAAATTTGAAACTTTCGCGATTTTGTTTACCAATTAATTAGGTTTCTAAAAAAAAATTCCTTTTTGCTTATAAACTATTTGATGAATAATTCTAGTTTAGCTGATTATAATTGTGACTTTTTTTTTTATCAGGGAGGTTATGTGGATTGTCGCAATGGGGTTTGGCGGATTCAGGGCTCGTTGGCTGTGTCGAGAGGGATCGGAGACCGGAGTCTCAAACAGTGGGTCACAGCCGAGCCTGAGACAAAAGTTTTCAAAATCGATCCCGACTGCGAGTTCTTGATCATGGCCTCGGACGGCTTGTGGGACAAGGTAACCCCAAAAGACCATTAATAACCATGCCTTTGGCACATAAGAAATGCTGTTTTTTTTTTCTTTTTCTTTAGGTTCTAACCAAGATGTTCATTGATTCTTCTTTTTCAGGTCGAAAATCAAGAGGCTGTCGATACGGTTCGGTCTCTATTCGTGGGCGTGGATAAGCCAGAGCCGGTCTCGGCTTGCAAGAAGTTAGTTGAGATGTCCGTAAGAAGAGGCTCGAGTGATGATATAAGTGTCGTGATAGTCCAATTAAGTCACTTCATTTCATGACATTGATTCACAAGCTAAGTGCTTTCTACTGCAAGTGCTTTTTTGTCAAGAAACTTGCGGCCCAAGAAGAAGCTTGAGACCCAACGGCATATTTTATTAAGGCTGTACCAAAAATACAGAACTTGTAAATGACAACCCTTTTCAGTTACGTTCACAGATGATAGGCTCAAGATGTAGGAGTAGATTGATTCAATATAGTGATTCTAATTTTAATTGGTTTCCTAGTTATTATTAATTCGAGATAGAAAGAGAGAATAAATACTCAGTTTTGTCAAAGCTATAACTTGGACAAATGGTTTGGAGTTTGGACAATGGCCATGAAGTCGATTGCTTTTAATGCATGTCCGAAATTAATGGATTAATATATAGAAACCCATTCACATATCAATACTAATTTACCAATTTGACTAGCTGACGTGTATTTCAATACTTTCTCAGTTTCTCTCTCTCCTATTTTAAGTCAACCCGTGAAGCACGTGTTCTATATCTGCCGTTGGACCAAGTTAGTCTTGTTTGGCAACTTGTCTAAATTAAACCATTTTTTGCAAATTGATTTTTTCGTTTTTGGCAGTCTTAATTAATTCAGTTTCTAGATGCTTTAATTGGTTCGTGCTTGACACGTCGATTAGTCTATGTTCAAAACACGTGATATTCTGTTCATATATTTACTTCTTGGCTTTCTTGAAGTCAAATCTCTCACTTAACTCTCTGCTGCCTACTTTATTACAAAATCATGGTTGGAAATATATATTAAAGAAAAATTATATGCACTAAACCACTTTAAACATGAAAATTGCAATCTAACCAACTTTTCAGCTAAGTTTTAAACATAGTCATAATTGATGACGTGATTTTTATTAGTCATTTAACAATTTACATGTTTATCATTTGTTTAAAAGTCGGCTGAATATCTCGCCTATTTATTTTGATTTCTTTTCTTTTATTTATTACACGCATAAATAAAAATTAACGAAAGTTTATTGACGATTCATAAGTTACTTATTTTAATCAATATTTAATTTGTTTCTTACATTATATTCATTAATGATTTTCCTTTTAAATATTCAAATTTGAATCCAATCGTATACTAAGCCTGATGATGTTGTTGACTTTCTTATTAGTAGGACTCAAACGTTGGCTATTGTTTTATTTTCACTCATTTAAACCACACAATGGTATATTCGATATTTCATAGTCGTAAATTTCTGTAAATGGCTATATTACAAAATTTATCAAATGTGGGCTAGATCTTAAATACCACGTTTCAAAAAAGCTATGTTGCCAGTTTGCCCTTAAAATAAGACCAATAATACTTAACATTATATATATATATATATATATATATATCTTTATATTTATTTATATCTTTGATGTGAATTCGTCGGAAGAATTCGTCGGAGTTCAAATTTGAACGGATCGCCTATCAGAAGGTTTTGTGCTCGAAACTTTCGAATTATGATGGATCGAATGATGTTGTAGAATTTCCATCGATAAATCATACGAACACCACAAAAACTCGAGCACAAGTTCTTAATTAGTTTTAAAATTAAGAGCATCTTCTCTAAACACACAAACACACATTTTTTATATTTTCAAAATCTGCCCCAAACAAAAACTTACAAACCTCTATATATAGAGAAGTTACATATTTTCCTAAGGAGAAGAAAAGCAACCGTACAATCCTATTGACATAATGCCAAGAATTAATTACAAATAAAATATAATCACTACTAGACCTGTGCACGGTCCAAAACCGGCCAAAAAATCGGACCGGACCGCTCAAAACGGTCCCAAAAAATTCAAACCGGACCGGATAAAAAAACTGTAAAAATCAGACCAGACCGTTTTGAATCGTTTAGACCGGATCGGACCGTTTTGAACCGTTTAGACCGGACCGGACCGTTTTGGACCGTTTGGACCGTTTTGAACTGTTTTACATAATTAAAAAAAAACCATTAATTTTCCACCAAAACAAAAACATGTAGTCATGTATAGGAGGAAAATACATACACAAATGCCTAATTTAGCTAATTGGACATTAATTTTTTTTATTTTTTTATAAATAAACCGGTCCGGTCCGGTCTAACGGGTTTTTTTTTAAACCGGACCGTTTGTAATGAATAGATCGGACCGGACCGGATAAAGAAA
Source organism: Urtica dioica subsp. dioica (assembly GCF_054948205.1). Taxonomy (NCBI): domain Eukaryota; kingdom Viridiplantae; phylum Streptophyta; class Magnoliopsida; order Rosales; family Urticaceae; genus Urtica; species Urtica dioica. The sequence continues at coordinate 16,940,628 of NC_142767.1, forward strand.
ATCGTTTTAAATCGGATCGACGGTCTAAAAATTACCGACCCGGTCCGATTTACAGTTTTTACGATTTTTTTTTCGCTGCTAATTAAATAGTAAAAAAGAAACCTCCAAGTAATGGTATAAAAGCATAGATGTTAGACATACGAAATCTAGAATGAATATCTATTTTTAAGATAAAGTTGTAAAGGACAACAAAAAAAAAAAAAAAGTGGTCATAAGTCACTTTAGTTCGAAGAAAATAGAGCAGCTTCTGACTATCCGAAATCTAGAATGAATATCTATTTTTTTTCTTATTAAGTCTGCCGGTACAAGCAAGTCTTTTACATCTAGATTTTTATTATTTTATTTTGCGAAGACTTAATTCATGCACGTTTCTGTGCGTATTTTTATCTCCTTTCTCGTTTGTCGTATTTCTTCAATAACGAGTTCATCACCATGTAGTTACGCCTTCCTTTAATGCCGATTTAATTAATTAACCTATATATGTATATATATGTTCGTACGGGTATTGTTAATTAGGTTAGGCTGCCTATGGGCTAACCGGCCCTTTTCTCTTTTTTTGGATGAGTATAATTGTGATACTGTTATCCATTTCATAGTATAATTGCGTTATTTTAGTTAAACAGAAGGTATAATTTCGTCATTTTAGTTAAACAGATGGTATAATTTTGACATTTTCGAAAACCAAATGTTAAATTCGACATTTCACTAAAATACAAGGTATATTTGTATCATTTTCCCATTTGATTTTCATGACAAACTAAAACAACACGGTGGAAGACATGGTGTGCAACTTGTTTTTCATTTTATTTTAGATTTTTTTAAGTACATTAAGAGGGTTTGATATTTTCAATGGTATTTCAGTCATTTAAAATATTTTTAAATCTTAAAGTAAACTAAAAGGCAATTAAAAGATTGTATTTGATTCGATATAAAAAAAAAAAAAAAAAATTGGGGTATAAACATGCTATTAATAATAATGATGTTTTCATTCTCTCTCTATTTCTTTATCCTTATATTCTTTATCCCAATTTCAAACTCATGTGAAAGATTCTTTTTTCTTCCTCATATTATTTTTAAACAATTAATTGAATAATTAAACCATTCAACCTTTTGTAAATTTTAAGTAAATAGCTATTATGGTGATGTGGCGTTGTTTGGACCTTTTTAGTATTTCATCTATGCCATTGGAATACGATAGTTATTTACAATTATTAACGAATATTTAAAACTATAAATATTTTTTTTGTTCTGTTAATAAACTCTCGTGGCTATTTACTTCAGATTTACCAAAAGTTGCTATATGACAAAACTTGAGTTTTCATGTGAATATATATCTAGAAAGTCCAATTTAAATTAGAATGTTGTAATAATTAAATAAAAAAAATAAATTTAAAAGCAACTAAGCCACATCAAACATTTATTTTGTTAAATAGACAACGTTTGATTAATTATAGTTAATTAGCCACTGATTCTATTAACGATAATTATTTGATAGAAATTATTGTAAATAGATGAAAATTATTCAGGCAAAATTGTCAATTTAATTATTGTTAATAGAATCAGTGGCTAATCAATTATAATAAACCAAAAGTTGTCTATTATGCAAACTTAAAATTTCTATATGACTATATCTATATCTATAACATAGATAATAAAGAGGAGAGTATTCTCAACTTTCACCCACACGCCGCCACGTGGCGTCGCCAGGCGGCGACACGTGGCGGTTTTTTTTTTTTTTTTTTTTTTGCCTGCCTTTTAGCTTTTTTTTTTTTTTTTTTTTCTTTTCTTTGCCTTTTCTGGTGGGTTTTTTTTTTTTTCCTTTTTTTTTTTCTTTTTTACCCTGCCAGCCTCCTTCTTTTTTTTTTTCTTTTTTTTTTTCTTTTTTCTATTTTCTTTGCCTTTTCCGGTTTTTTTTTTTTTTTCTTTTTGCCTTTGCCTTTTTGGGGTTTTTTTTTTCCAATCTATTTTGTAAAAAAAAATTTATGTATATTGTTTTTTTCCTCCCTCTCTCATCAATATATTTTGTATAATTTTTTTAATTTTATAATCATAATTACTGATGCTATATTATACTATATCAATAACATACATTATTTTGAGTGTATATTAGTATATTGTTTTTTTTCTCCCTCTCTCATCAATATATTTTGTATAATTTTTCTTTATTTTATAATCATAATTACTGATGCTATATTATACTATATCAATAACATACATTATTTTGAGTGTATATTAGTTTTATATTTTCTTTATTAGATTATCTTTCTTTTTCTCTTTGATATTTATTTCCATTCACCTTATATGTGTCTCCATATTTCATTAGTTCGTTTTTTTTTTGTTTTTTTCCAATCTATTTTGTAATTTTTTTTATATATATTGTTTTTTTCCTCCCTCTCTCATCAATATATTTTGTGTAATTCTTTTTATGTATTTTATAATCATAATGTATGTTATATTATACTATATCAATAACATACATTATTTTGAGTGTATATAAGTTTTATATTTTCTTTATTAGATTATCTTTCTTTTTCTCTTTGATATTTATTTCCCTTCACCTTATATGTGTCTACATATTTCATTGGTTCGTTTTTTTTTTTTTTATCCAATCTATTTTGTATTTTTTTATACATATATTTTTTTTCCTCTCTCTCTCATCAATATATTTTGTGTAATTTTTTTATGTTATTTTATAATCATAATCAAGTCATAATTACTAATGCTATATTATAATATGGCCCCGTTTAACGTAGCTTTGTTTTTTAAAAAAATTGATTTTATAAAAAACTTTTTTTTTTTAAATGACAAAGTGTTTGGTAAACTGTTTATAAAACAGTTGTTTCTGGTAACAAAAACTGATTTATCGTTTGGTAAAATAAATATATTATAGTAAAAAAACTAAAATAGTAATGTTCTTGATAATTAAATAATAATTATTGATATGCTTATTTATATACATATATATAAATAATATTTTTTACGATGATATTACAGTAATTTATATAGCAAACTTAAAAACACTTTTTCTAAAAGTTAAGAATCCTAGCTTTTCTTTTTTCAAAAAAAAAAAAAAAAAATCCTAGCTTTTCTATCTCATGTACAAAATCTAAAAACGTTTTTGAAATTTTTTGTAAAAACAGTTTTGCCAATCACCGGATAAACAGTTTTGTTTTTCCTAAAAACAAAAACAAGGCTTTTTAATCCCAAACAAACGTAGCCTATATCAATAACATACATTCTTTTGAGTGTATGTTAGTTTTTGTTGTCAGTCCATTCCGGGTCGACGGCGCCCGCGGGCGCCCGCGTGGTCCCATGGCCGAGGGGCCAAAGACCGGTCTCATGAGCTCGACCTCGGCCTCAGCTCGACCTCGACCTCATGAGTTCGGCCTCAGCCTCAGCTCGACCTCGGCCTCATGAGCTCGGCCTCGGCCTCAGCTCGACCTCGGCCTCACGAGCTCGACCTCGACCTCAGCTCGACCTCGGCCTCACGAGCTCGACATCGGCCTCACGAGCTCGACCTCGGCCTCTTGAGTTCCGCCTTGGCCTCATGAGCTCGACTTCGGTCTCATTAGCTCGGCCTCGGCCTCAGCTCGACCTCGGCCTCAGCTCGACCTCGGCCTCATGAGCTCGGCCTCAGCCTCAGCTCGACCTCGTCCTCATGAGCTCGACCTCGGCCTCAGCTCGACCTCGGCCTCATGAGCTCGACTTCGGCCTCATGAGCTCGACCTCGGCCTCACGAGCTCGACCTCGGCCTCAGCTCGACCTCGGCCTCATGAGCTCGACCGCGGTCTCAGCTCGACATCGGCCTCATGAGCTCGACCTCGGCCTCAGCTCGACCTCCGCTTCATGAGTTCGGCCTCGGCCTCATGAGCTCGACTTCGGTCTCATGAGCTCGGCCTCGGCCTCAGCTCGACCTCGGCCTCATGAGCTCGACCTCGGCCTTAGCTCGACCTCGGCCTCACGAGCTCGACCTCGGCCTCACGAGCTCGACCTCGTCCTCACGAGCTCGACCTCGGCCATCCTATGCTATCCTCGGCCAAGCCTATGTTATCCTCGGCCACCCTATGCTATCCTCGGCCAATGGCCGAGCCTATGTTATCCTCGGCCAAGGGGCCCACCAATGACCCCTTGGTCGCCTATAAATACAAGAAGCCCACCCTCTTCAAAAGGTAACCCATTTTTGAGTCCCGAAGCACTGTAGAACTCATACTTCTCTCGTTTCACTCATCTTTGGCCTCTCACCCTCTAAATCCTCTATACTCCACCTCAATCCCACTAATGTTGAGCGTCGGAGAGGTAAACAGATGCACCCCCTCTGTTTTCCCTTCTTAGCTCACGGTTCTCTCATCTTTTCCAAGTGGGCCGACGAGCTCAAACACCACTGACAGCTAAGGGAAGACTCGGGACACCGAGTCCGACACGCTCGAGTCGAGGCGAGACCACTTGGTCCGGCCTCGGGTCTAACCGCCTGCGATTCCTAAATCGTTGTCCAAAAAACAGCGACAACAGTTTTATATTTTCTTTATTAGTTTCTCTTTGATATTTATTTTCCTTCGCCTTATATGTGTCTCCATATTTCATTGGAAAGCGAACGCAAGTCTTATTTACCCATAAAAGTCTAATCAATGTACAAAATAAATTTTTTTTATTTTATTATTCGTTTATTATTTTTAAGAATTTTTTCTTAATTGCCGGTTTCTTTGGTGTCCATTGTTTACAAATCTTGATAACACAAATTAACCTCTACAAATTTTACTTGTTATTATCATTATAATATGCTAAAATCATTCGCGCGTAGCGCGATGCTAAAAAACTAGTAATCATAGAAACCATAAAAAAAAATTGGTAAGACCAGTTGATTTTATAAATGACAAGATTGCCTCATATACATACTTGTCACGAAAGTTTTAACGTAATAATCGAAGTAAAAAAAATAATGTGGAATAAAAACAAATTAATTCAAAAGCAAACTAAGAATAAGAAAAATGCCGCTTATCAGATATCATGTGCTTTTTTTGTTTCATTGAAATTGTTAAGGGAAAATGACACAAAGATACCTTCTGTTTTAGTGAAATGTCGAGTTTAATATTTGGTTTTCAAAAATGTCGAGTTTATACTATCTGTTTAACTAAAATGATGAAATTATACCATCTGTTTAACTAAAATGACGCAATTATACCCTGAAATAGACAATAACACCACGAATCTTCTTTTTATTGAATTTTCATTGACGTTGACTATAATATTTATATATAAACACCAATTATCTTTATTCATTCACGCCATATATGTAATTTATTTAAAAACTACAAAATAAACAACAGTTTCTTAGTCGTGAAAAACACAAAAAGATGCAAATGGGTAAAAATCGACAGTTGATAGTCATCAAAGTCACAAATTCGAACATATAATCAAGGATTTAGAGTTGCAATTCGAACACGGAATGAAATAATCTATTAGCAGATATGAATTTTATTATTTAATTTAAATTTAAGGCTAATTTTATTTCAAAATTAGGAATTTGAAAATTAGGGTACTGGTTTCGATTTGATTCGCTTTTTCTTATATAAGAGTTAATATTAATGAAAGAGAGATTTGTGATACTGTTATCCATTTCAGAGTATAATTGCGTCATTTTAGTTAAACAGATGATATAATTTCGTCATTTTAATTAAACAGAAAGTATGAACTCGACATTTTTGAAAACCAAAGATTAAACTCGACATTTCACTAAAACACATAGTATATATGTGTCATTTTCCCAAATCAATATCTAAGCTTAATGTATAAAAAGACACACAAAAGAGGGCAGATTTAGCTTGAATGAAACTGAAGAAAAATAAAAATATTACACAGATAAATATGACACTTTATATGCCCATAACTGATACACTATATATGTGATTTGAACAAAGCCTCGTGGCTTGCTTATATGTTTGAACTTGAAGTTGAATAATAATTCATTCAAGAGCAACAAAAATTCTCAGATTCCTCGAACAAGTGTCCATTGAAATCGTAGAGCTTCAACCTCTCGAGTTCAAATTTATGGTCCAAAATCATGAATTCAATCACATTATTTCATCAACACCAACCCCAATCTCCAATCCGAAGCCCAATATCAACAACCCTAGAAAATCGAACGCTTCCACGTCGAACCACCGCGCTGTCTCTTGATCGTGGTACTCGTTGTGGTCCGGTCGGTCTTCGTCGAGCATGTGAATTGCCGACGTGGTGATGGTCACCGAAGCCTTGCTCGGTGTCATGGTGAAACTTGTTGGGCACATAGGAGATGTCTAATTCTTGAGATTTCGTGTTGTGTGTGTGTTTTATATTTTATTTTTAATAATTAAGTATTTACGTGTTCGTGCATGATCTGTTCATCAAATGCTGTGTTATATCTTATAATTAAATATTAGCTTGCGGACAATAACAATAGGGAAGATAGGATGAGCAACTTAATTATTTATTTATTTATTTTAAGTAAAAAAAAAAATACAAGGTCTAATTTTTTGTTTTATATCAATGGTATATTAGTCCTTTTAATTTTTTTTTAAATGATAAAGTTAGCTAAAAGTCGGTTAGAAGTCTTTTCTTTATCAATAGTAGTGTTATAAGATATATTTGATATTTATATAAAGTTTATAAACTATGAGAGTAGTCGCTGAATTTTGATACACAAAGATACATATATTATATTTCTCTAAAATTTAATTTGATTTTCTAATTTTTGTATAAATTTTTTTTTTGGGGTATTAAATCACTATCAAACATATAATCCTACACATCACACTCTCCCGTACGTTTATTTTATAAACTATTACTTTTTAAACTCAATGGAAAACAGCTCAAGCTTGCGTTAAACACGTCACAACTTACGACAAGGTGCAAAAGAACAAGTGGGTATTTATTCCTATTTATTTTTGCTGTGACTTTAATTTGTAGATTGTCTCTTGTAGATATGCATTTTTTTTCGTTGTCCCGCAACCAAATTCATTTATAAACTTATCCTATGGTCTAAATTAAAATGCGGTGGTTCGTAATAAAAAAGTAAAAAAAAAAAATTGTTAAGTAGACGAACAATAAAATATAAGGAAGAACTACATGGCTTACATGTGGGCTATTATATGCCAATTTTGAAGCCAAAATGTAGGAACCGGTTTGGGTTTTTTGTATGAACCCAAATGCATCAATTCAAATGCTAAGCCCATTTAGTGATTTTTAAGAAAATAGTTATTAAAAATCGAGTACAAAATCCGTCAATTTTTTAAGAAAAATAGTTGAGATATTACAAAATTAAAAATACAACCAGTAAAAATATAGTTATTATTATTATTATTATTATTATTATTATAATAATATGAAGTAAATATATATTTTACATGTCTAAACAATCACCTTTAGATTAATAGATCAACAACAATTGATTTGGTAACCATATATATGCCCTTGTTTTCAAGGCTAAGTAATTCCGCGATACGTCAATTTCGGAGCTTCGGAGTAAGGGCCACCTCTTTTATTTATGTGAGTTTTCATTAGGGTTTGAAGTTGGTTTCCAATTGTGTTAGGTGGCAGATCAATATGAGAATACTAATGTGTTTTCAGAGTCGTGGGTTCCAAGGCCGAGTGGCTTCAAACTTGTCCTAAATTCCATTTTAGGGATGGGTCGTGATGGTCTCAGATTTCATGGAGGATGACCGATGGGATCTAACAAATCTCGAGGTATCTCTCTACGAATAGAGATTAATGTTATTGTATGCATTCCAATTGGCGAGGAAATGTGATATGATGTGTTGGTTTGACTTTAAGAGGATAATGATATTTATTCTCACTACTACAAAATACCTATTAGAAGTCGCTATATCTGCGTCATGTACATTATTAAGCGACGCACGAAATGAATTTTTCGAACTCGGTTGACGTGACATCTTGTGAGAGGTCCAGCTGGATTAGAATGTGTGTCACTTTAACAGAAAGCGACGCTAGATTGATAAATTCGCGGGTAAACGGAATTGAGCGTCGCTTACTGCACATAAGTTAAGAATTTTGTTTATTTAGGAGACATTTGATACTTTTGGCTATGGACGGAGATGTCAATATGTATCATTTTGATCCTCTTCATTATGCTATTCCGAGTGACCTAAAATTGGTCCTTTCAGCGTAAGTAGTAAATTTTTATCGTATTTGACATCATACAACTACATATTACATTGTGCATTTATACTTATGAAGCTTATCTTATGTATAGCGTGCGGAAGATATTTTAACGTACCGTTGAAGGTCACTTGCCATGAAGAAAAGGTACTACAAAACTTACATAATTTTAATATAAATATGTTCGAATAAAATTGTTGTATTTTATCATAGGGCCCAAAACAACCTTTAACTACGGAGTGCGAATATTTTCTCTTATTCACGGTGAGAGATTTTTTTAAAGGGAGATCATGGAAATGATACCCTCGAACATGTAAGTATCTTAATAAAGTTTCTTAATATGTTGTGTATGTTTATTAATATGTTAATTTGTTTTTATTTCAGTTGCGATCGTTGGCAACTTACAATAATGCCGAGATGGACGAACTTTGACAAGACTATGCTAGTATTATTGTGGATGATATGTGTCTTTATATTAAACTATATATGCGGATATGGTTGAAATAATTATTATGAATGAAAATGTAAGATATAAAACAAGGTTACCTGATTGTAAAACTACGTTAATACTATTATTTTGTTATGTTCAAATGCTTGATTATGAAAATTTGCATGAAATTTTTTTGCTGTTTTTATCTGTTTTTTGGTTGGTTTTGAGTACTGTTTTATCTATTTTGTTACAGGAAAAATATAACGGAAAACGTATTTTTAAATATTAAAAAAAAACATTGGAGTCGCTCAAAAGAAAGCGACGCCTTCCAATTTGGTGTCGCTTTCTCAGTGAGCGACACCAAACTTAAAACACAAGCGGCACTAGTTTAATAAGAGTCATTCTCTGCAAAAGTGACGTCCAAGTAACAACAAACTCCAAATCCTACGTGGCGCTTACGTGGAGCGTCGCTCGGCCATAAGCGACGCCCAAACCTTTTGACGTCACTAGCATACGCATCGCTAAAAAAATGACGCCCATACTATAGCGCGTCGCTTTTTGAGCGACTCTAAACGGGTATTTTTTGTAATAGTGTCTATGATATGGTAATTGTTTTGCGCAATGTTGGCCTTCATCCACTTCCCTCGTTTTCTTGTCATGGTGGAAAAAGCTTTAGGATTTAGATATATTGCAAAACATAAAACTCTTAGTTTAGAAGGGATTCTTTGATATTCTTCCGACGTGCGAAAATCTTCGAAGATGAGACGTGAAATGTCCTTTATTATGCTCATTTTGCGATTCTTTCATTGGAATAGACTGGCATTCGTTGTGATAGGGCTCAAGGTATCTGGTTAGGGTCATCGATGCATTGCTAGGTGGAGAGGTCAATGTCTCTTCCCTTCGATGAGATCTATTAATGAGTCCATAGAGATTGTAATAAAGTGGTCACTTGTCGAAGGAAATATGGCAAAAGTCGTCAGCCCACCCCTTCACGAGTGAATCACGCCATTCCTCCGGTTTTAGCAACTCCAAATCCGCGAGACAAAGACAAAGACTTCGAAAACTATAGCGGAGATACGATTTTTGCATGTATAAGAAAACTAATAATATCAACCTTGAATGAAGACTTAATAAGTTTTCACCACCTTGTATATTTTGACCGATTTCATCAACGCATAACCATATATATATATATATATATATATATATATATATATATATATATACTATATTATTTTTTGTTTAGAAATCTCAAATTATATATAATTCTTAGTGTGTTTTTTCATATGCACTTGGATGTTTGTAGCAGAATCTGAACCATTGCTAAAATTAATATAAAAAATTAAATGATATATCATATATCCACCAAAAATAGAGATATACTTCCTACTCTATACATGTGAAAAGTGATGAATTGGTTAACAAACACCAATTTACACAGCAGGAAACAAATGTATTGCTGCGAATATAAAGTATAAACCATGAATTGTTGCTTACATTTCACGTCGTCACTTGTTTCAGAACAGTAAAACATATGAATAAATGAACTGACTCTTATATAACAATCTTATCTTGTTATGTTTTATTTATTTATTTATTTTATCAATGCATTCCCCTAATAAACTAAAATTAACTACTACAGATAATCTTATTTTGTTATCACAACGAATTTTTATAACAATCTTTATTTGACTTGGCATACAATCAAATAAATTTACGCAAAACTTGAGCTTTACCATAACGAGTTCGAGCTAAAACGCATTTTTTTCTTCTTCTAAAATCTATCTTAGATATCGCGTTATATATCTAGCCGAACTAAAATTACAAAAATTGGCTCTACTCAATTTATTTACAATTCTATCACTAAGTCACAACGATATTAAAAAGTGATATAAATGATAAGAAATTCTTATAATAGAGTTTCCATAATAATCCTAATATGTTACCGATTTATTTTGTGGAGCATAATCCATTTATACTTTTTTTAATCCAAAAAGGATGGCTCATTAAAAAAATTTCCTTTCAGACAAATCCCTGTAAAAAAAAATTGAATCTGGGACTTGTTTTTCGGGTCAGATCGTACAAAATTGAACCCGGAGTCTTAAATAAAAAAAATATTATGAAATTTAACGATTTTGTACTACGAGCGAGGCACATTTCTTTTTACGCGTCTATTTTTTCCAAAAGATTTTTCTTTATTTCCCTAAATAAAGAAAATAAAGAATATATATTTCATCGGACAAATTTCTCCAACTTTTTGTTTCTCTCTCGTCGTTTAACTGGAATTTTCATTTCATTTTATCCTCCGACTATAAATATTGGAACCATCAATCTTGCTCCACCTTTTCTCTCTCTTTCTCCTCTGTCTCTGTAGATCTCTCTCCCTCTCTCTCATCTTTCCCTGGTGAGAGAAATTTTCGAAACACTGATTTAGATCTCGAAGCGAATCGAATCCCGTCGCAAGGGTTTCGAAACGCCTACACAGGCTTTGTCGCATATCCGATCGCTCGTCTAGATCCGAGCTTTCTCGATCCGACCAACCATGGCGGCGGCGAGCGCTCCGATCGCCATGAGGGAAGCCTTAACGGTAAGTTCTCTCTGATTCGCCGATTCTTTCCATCGAGTTTGTTGGATTTGATTCACTGATAGTTCAATTTTCGGAATTCACGATCTTTTTTTAATGAAATTCCGCAAGATTGTGGTTATTTGCACTCTTAGATTCACTCCAATCTTGAAATTTTGAATTTTTTTAGCTCGAGTACAAGCTGTGATTTTGTGACTAATTTATAAGTGTGTTGAATTTCGCACAGATCTGATGGTCTTATCGTGTGAAATGTAATAGCAGATCTGTTTGATCTATTTTGTTGTGTCTATGATGTATTTCTATATACTATACGGTGATAAGAGTGATAATGTTTGGGGCAAGTTTGTAAAGTTGCGATTGTTCCAATGCCTGAATTAGTAATTGAATGATCGGGATTTTGTGATCTGATGTTTGTCGCAGCTTCCGAGCATTGGGATTAGTCCGCAATTCATCACATTTACACACGTAACTATGGAATCGGATAAGTATATCTGTGTGAGAGAGACCTCTCCACAGAATAGCATTGTTATCATAGACATGAGCATGCCAAATCAGCCTTTAAGGAGGCCCATTACTGCCGACTCGGCTCTCATGAATCCGAATTCCAAAATCCTTGCACTGAAAGGTAATTTGTGTTTGTTCATACATTTGTGATTAGTATACAGGAACGTATATCGTGCATGGCACATTCGATTAGAATATTCGAGATTATTATTATTTCGAATTTGCAGTATAATATAGAATTGGAATATATTTCACATTATAATTGTCATTTAAGATACTATGATCATGAATTTATCACTACCCTGTTATTCATTATTTACATGTTTCTGCTATTAGGTTATGGATTCTGTGGAGTACTAAATTTGAACATCTGAATGGAATTGCATCAATTTTTAAAACTTCTATATGTTTCTCCTTTATTCCTTTAACCGGTTCATTGGTTGATCTGCCGTTTTTACAGCCCAAGTCCAGGGAACGAATCAGGATCACCTTCAAATATTTAACATCGAGTTAAAAGCTAAATTGAAATCACATTTAATGCCCGAGCAGGTCTGATTTTTTTTCTTTTTTGATGATGATATTTTATTTTCATTAGCACTCATTATTGTCTACTATATATTGGCATAAATGTAAGGTGATTTTTATTACTTGGTTTTAAAGTGGCTGTGACACATGTTTAGGTCGTGTTTTGGAAATGGATTTCTCCAAAGCTGCTGGGATTAGTCACACAAACCTCAGTATATCATTGGTCTATTGAAGGTAAATACCACTACTTCTACTTAAATAAAAAATAAAAATACACTACTTCTACAGTTCTACTTATTCCTGTACTTGTTTTTGTTTCTCTTTCCTTCATTCTCATTACACCTTTTGTTTTTTGAATGTCATGGTATTCTGGGTTTATTCGATGCAGGAATTCTAAATGCTTTTTTACTTTGTAGGTGAGACTGAACCAGTGAAGGTATTTGAAAGAACAGCAAATCTGGCGAACAATCAGATAATTAACTACAGGTGTGATCCTTCTGAAAAGTGGCTGGTGCTGATTGGAATCGCCCCTGGTGCTGCCGAGGCATGTTCTTACACCCTGTAAAATTATTCTGTTGAGTTTTCTTGTATGCCCTTGCCCTTGTGTGCTCTGATGGTTGATAGTAGAACCATCCGTCGGATAATTAAATACGATGTATCAGCTTGCGAAAATCGTGTTATTGGAGCGTAAGCAGCTGTTATAAGTTGATTGATAGCAAAAGAGTATTACTATGTTAGTTTGAATGGGCTTTGCAGAGTTTTCTATACCCATTAAGTCTTAATTCCTTAGTAGTTGTTTTACAGTTGAACATTCGAATGTCATTGTTGTGCTTTAATTTTTTTGTTATGCAATTTGTTTTCCATTTTCGCTCCTGACTTTATCTTTTCTGTTCTGTCTGCAGAGGCCTCAATTGGTAAAAGGGAATATGCAATTGTTCTCTGTGGATCAACAACGCAGTCAGGCACTGGAAGCACATGCTGCTGCATTTGCCCAGTTTAAAGTGCGCAAGTCTCCTTACCCCACTTGCTCTCATACTTGCATAATAAGCATAGGAACCTAAGCTCTGTATTGAGTGTTGATTATAATTTTGTTTCATTCAGATTCCGGGAAATGAAAATCCTTCCATTCTTATTGCTTTTGCTACAAAGACACTTAATGCTGGGCAGATCACATCTAAGTTACACGTAATCGAGCTTGGTGCACAACCAGGTTAGTTTTGAGTAATAAATCTGATCTGTTCTACTCTTTAGAAGAATAATTTGGTGGAAGTTATTGTGACTTTGTGATCTTTAAGTCTATTAAGACTGTCTGTGAAATGGCCCTTATGTTTTTTTTATTTATGTATTGGAATTGAATTTAGACAGAGTGATTATAAACTAAGATGAATAACGGGATCAGGTAAAAAAAAACATTGGGAAAAATGTAGGATATATGGTAAATGTTGTATTAAATACGTTTTCGTGTACATGTGGATGGAATAATTTTCCATTTGAAGGTTGGCCAGAACGTAGGTTGGAGTAGCTTTGATTAGGTCATTGCTGACTTTTCAATTGAGTGATTATCAAAAAATTTATACTCGGTAACTTTTTGGCAGGAAAACCCTCTTTTACAAAGAAGCAAGCAGATCTTTTCTTCCCGCCAGATTTTGCCGATGACTTTCCTGTTGCGATGCAGGTAGGGGTCTTCTAATACTGCTTTCATGGACGGGTAATTAGTGGTAGGAAGCTCATGTTAAGTTTTGAAAGTGCAGATATCCCACAAATACAGTTTGATATATGTGATCACCAAGCTCGGGCTGCTATTTGTTTATGATCTGGAGACCGCTACTGCAGTTTACAGAAACAGAATTAGTCCAGATCCCATCTTTCTGACATCAGAAGCTTCATCAGTAGGAGGCTTCTATGCAATTAACAGACGTGGCCAGGTGTTAGTGGCAACTGTTAATGAACAGACAATTGTGCCCTTTGTTAGTGGTCAGGTATGTATAACAAGTTGCTGATTTTACTTATTTATCTGCTGTTACAGGACATGAAGATTGGATAGTTATTCACTTTTAACTTGTAATTCATTCTAGTTAAACAATCTGGAGCTTGCTGTCAATCTGGCGAAAAGAGGAAATCTTCCTGGTGCTGAGAACCTGGTATTTTTATATGACCATCAAAATAATAAATCGGATATGAGTTTCTACTGCCTCCGTTTGATTCTGAGAAATTGCTGTGGCTGTTAAAATTTTCAGGTTGTCCAGAGATTTCAAGAATTGTTCGCTCAAACAAAGTACAAAGAAGCTGCCGAACTTGCCGCTGAGTCACCCCAAGGAATATTGCGTACCCCTGATACAGTTGCCAAGTTCCAGGTTATTATTTTTTTTCCGTTAAAGTTGGAGATATTTCATTCTTGCGTGCAAGTGTAAATATTCCTCAATGCACCGCAATCTACAAAAGATCACTGCAGAAAATATAGCTAATGAAAACAGGAATAGATATACATAGTATGAGCTCAGGACTATCTATTATATTAGTCAGCTTGTTAAAAGAATTTGTTTTTCTCAATCTTAAAGCACTTGTAAATTACCTAGTCAAATAAAAGTTACTAAACATTTATGTCTTTTTCCGCAAATGAATTGAATCCCTTGCAAAAATTAAGTCTGTGAAGGTACAAAGAGCACCTGAGAAGGCATCATCGAAGGGGTATTTCACTTTTTACCAGTATCAGTAGCATTAATCTTATAGCTGCTTGGAGGCATACCTTTGTTTTCTTACTTTCTTTCGTAAACAGTTCTTGTTTACTAAATTAAACAGAATATATGTAGCCGAGATACAAAAAAACAGTTGGGTTTAGCTATGATTTGAAACTGGCTCAGTTTAGCTGTGTTGCTATTGACATATCTAAGTTCCTATTCTTTTTCTGAGCTTTGCTGTTGTATTTGATAGTTGATCTATTACGATTGACTAATAGCTTATGTGGTTTGTGTTCGGCATTGCAGAGTGTTCCTGTCCAAGCTGGGCAAACACCGCCTTTGTTACAATACTTTGGGACACTATTGACTAGGGGAAAGCTCAATGCTTTCGAGTCCTTGGAGTTATCACGTCTTGTTGTGAACCAAAACAAGAAGAATTTATTGGAAAATTGGCTGGCTGAAGATAAATTGGAATGCAGTGAGGAGTTGGGAGATCTTGTGAAGGTAGGGTTTTTGATGATTAGCTAAGTACCACCTTTTTCGTTTCACGTGAGTTATTAAATTTTTTAACCTGTCTTATAGTAGCTTCAGGGTTGTAATCCAGTGCTTATTTGGTTTTTACAGAGAAAATTTACCATGCTGCTGGTTGTTGCATTGCGCTACTTATGCTGACACTTTTAATGATGTATTTATGCAGACTGTGGATAATGACCTTGCTTTGAAAATATACATAAAAGCCAGAGCAACTCCAAAAGTCGTAGCAGCTTTTGCCGAAAGAAGGGAGTTTGATAAGATTCTGATATACTCGAAGCAGGTGATGGAAATGTGCTCTGCATCCATGATTTATGTTCAGATATTGCTCTTATGATTAGTTTAATGGTCCTAACATGGATCCTCTTTTCTTAAATATTTTCTTCCATAGGTTGGATACACGCCAGACTACTTGTTCCTTTTGCAAACAATCCTGCGGACCGACCCTCAGGTATGCCCAAGATGTTGACATGATATTAAGCCATTATGGTTGAAACTATCATAGAATTGTTCCAGGATTATGTGTGAACCTTTTCGTTTATCAGATCAGAAATTAATTAAGTAATGTGTTTGGTGATGCAGGGTGCTGTCAATTTTGCATTAATGATGTCCCAAATGGAGGGAGGTTGTCCAGTTGATTACAACACCATAACGGATCTATTTCTTCAGGTTTTTTTTTGTTCTCCTTAAGTTCGTTTAACATTATGAAGTCAAAGAAAAGAATACTAAGGCCTCTCTCTGCATGGGTGTGTTTTTCCCAGAGGAACTTGATTCGTGAGGCCACAGCTTTTCTTTTGGATGTTTTGAAGTCGAATCAACCTGAACATGGCTTCCTGCAAACTAAGGTTACATTCATTCTGCATGAATTCTTATTCGGTTTCTCTCTATTGTATATCCGATTTCACATTGCTTACATTACACCTTCTATTTTCTTTATCCAAACAGGTTCTTGAAATCAATTTGGTAACTTTCCCAAATGTAGCTGATGCAATTTTGGCTAATGGAATGTTCAGCCACTATGATCGCCCTAGGATAGCGCAGCTTTGTGAAAAAGCCGCTTTGTATGTGCGGGCACTTCAGGTAATATTTCTCTAAATCCTTTAAAATAACATTTTTACGGGATTTGGTCTGTATTAGAGCAATTGGGTTTTCCAGTTTATATAGTATAGTAGTCATTGATTTCTGAGCAAAATTCTTTGGATGCAGCACTACACAGAGTTGCCTGATATTAAACGGGTCATTGTAAACACACATGCAATTGAGCCACAGGTAATTAAACTAGATTTTTTATTTTCTATTTTCGTTGTCTTCTTACGTAGGGAAGTTACATAACATAACACTCTTCTTGCTGTGGTTTGCAGTCTCTTGTTGAATTCTTTGGTACTCTTTCACGAGAATGGGCATTGGAGTGTATGAAGGACCTTTTACTGGTCAATTTAAGAGCCAACCTTCAGATCATTGTGCAGGTGCGTTGCTTTCTCCTTTCTGGGTGTTTTAGGATAACTTATTTTTTGTGGCATCCACTCATACTTTCCATTCCTTAACATCCAGGTTGCCAAGGAATACTGTGAACAGTTGGGAATTGATGCGTGCATGAAGATTTTTGAGCAATTTAAGTCTTATGAAGGACTTTACTTCTTCTTGGGATCTTTTTTGAGCTCGAGGTGATATTTTTGTTTGAGTTGTTCATACTTGTTTCTTATTTGGTTGAATACTAACGTTATTTTTAATATTTCTTAATATGGATAGTGAGGACCCTGAAATTCACTTCAAGTATGTTGAAGCGGCTGCTAGAACTGGACAAATCAAAGAGGTTGAGCGTGTTACAAGGGAATCAAACTTCTATGACCCTGAGAAAACTAAGAACTTCTTGATGGAAGCCAAGCTCCCTGATGCACGCCCACTGATTAACGTGTGTGACCGTTTTGGATTTGTTCCGGATCTCACCCACTACTTGTATTCAAACAACATGCTTCGCTACATTGAAGGTTACGTTCAGAAGGTACCTATTTATTCACTATTAACAGTTTGAGGTGGCAGCTGTATAGTTGTTGCTTATTTAAAGTAACTGGAAACATTGTGTTTTCATAGGTGAACCCTAGCAATGCCCCTTTAGTTGTGGGTCAGCTTCTAGATGACGAGTGTCCTGAAGATTTTATCAAAGGTTTGATATTGTCTGTCCGCTCGTTGCTTCCGGTGGAGCCCCTTGTGGAGGAGTGTGAGAAAAGGTGATATTCTTTACCTTCCTTATTTGTGATATTGTTACCTTTCCTTGTAAAGGTTTTTTCATTTTATTATTGTGTTTTTTCAGGAATCGACTTCGATTGCTCACCCAGTTTTTGGAGCATCTTGTGAGTGAGGGAAGCCAGGATGTGCATGTTCACAATGCTCTTGGGAAAATCATCATCGATAGTAACAATAACCCAGAGCACTTCCTTACCACCAACCCGTATTATGATTCTCGCGTCGTGGGTAAATATTGTGAAAAACGTGATCCTACCTTGGCGGTTGTTGCGTACCGACGAGGACAGTGCGATGAGGAGCTCATCAACGTGACTAACAAGAATTCATTATTTAAACTACAAGCAAGGTGTGTGACCCAAACAGATGTTTTTAACTTCTCATCTATCTATTCTTTGGCCGTTTTGAAGGCGTATTAATTTGTTACTGCTCTGCAGATATGTCGTCGAGAGGATGGATGGTGATCTCTGGGAGAAGGTTCTTACTCCTGAGAATGAATATAGGAGACAGCTCATCGATCAAGTCGTGTCTACAGCTTTGCCCGAAAGCAAGAGTCCGGAGCAGGTTTCTGCGGCCGTGAAGGCTTTTATGACCGCTGATTTGCCCCATGAGTTGATTGAGCTTCTCGAGAAGATAGTGCTTCAGAACTCCGCGTTCAGTGGGAACTTCAACCTCCAAAATTTGCTTATACTGACAGCCATCAAGGCAGACCCGTCAAGAGTCATGGACTACATCAACAGACTGGACAACTTCGACGGACCTGCAGTTGGAGAAGTAGCCGTGGAAGCCCAGCTTTACGAAGAAGCGTTCGCGATATTCAAGAAGTTCAACTTGAACGTCCAAGCTGTCAATGTCCTGCTGGACAAAATTCAAAGCATCGAACGGGCCGTGGAGTTTGCATTCCGCGTCGAAGAAGATGCTGTTTGGAGCGAAGTTGCAAAGGCTCAACTAAGGGCAGGACTAGTGAGTGACGCGATCGAGTCGTTTATTCGCGCTGAGGACGTGACTCAGTTCCTGGATGTTATCAAGGCCGCCGAGGACGGTGATGTGTACCACGACTTGGTGAAGTATCTTCTGATGGTGAGGCAGAAGGCAAAGGAGCCAAAGGTCGACAGCGAGCTCATTTACGCATACGCAAAGATTGACCGGCTGGCCGACATTGAAGAGTTCATCCTCATGCCTAACGTGGCCAATCTTCAGAACGTGGGTGACCGTTTGTATGATGAAGCGTTGTACGAGGCAGCGAAGATCATATTTGCCTTCATTTCCAACTGGGCCAAGTTAGCCGTCACACTTGTGAAGCTGAAACAGTTCCAAGGTGCTGTTGATGCCGCAAGGAAAGCAAACAGCGCCAAGACGTGGAAGGAGGTTTGCTTTGCTTGTGTCGACGCAGAGGAGTTCCGTTTGGCTCAAATTTGTGGGCTCAACATTATTGTTCAGGTAAGCATACTTTTTTCCCCCCCCTCAGTTTCACTTCCTAATTACCGCAAGTTTTAACATTACGATTCTTAAAAATTTTCTTTTTGATTTGACTATTTATAGGTCGACGATTTGGAAGAGGTGAGCGAATATTATCAGAACAGAGGCTGCTTCAATGAGCTGATCTCTCTCATGGAGAGTGGTCTAGGTTTGGAACGAGCTCACATGGGCATCTTTACAGAGTTGGGGGTTCTGTACGCTAGATATCGTCCGGAGAAGCTTATGGAACATATCAAACTGTTCTCAACCCGTCTCAACATTCCCAAGCTTATCAGAGCTTGCGATGAACAACAGCATTGGAAGGAACTCACCTACCTGTACATCCAATATGACGAGTTTGATAATGCTGCGACCACCATCATGAACCATTCTCCGGAAGCATGGGATCACATGCAGTTCAAGGACGTCTCAGTCAAAGTTGCTAATGTGGAGTTATACTACAAGGCTGTGCACTTCTACTTGCAAGAGCACCCGGATCTTATTAATGATCTCCTAAATGTCCTCGCCCTTCGTGTTGACCATACTCGTGTTGTTGACATTATGCGAAAGGTAGTTTCATTTGAGATCTAGATATTTTTTTTTCTCTGATTGGACACGACTAACGATTGTCTTTTATGTTAAATTAGGCTGGTCATCTGCGCCTCGTGAAACCATACATGGTTGCTGTCCAGAGTAACAACGTCTCAGCTGTAAATGAAGCATTGAATGAGATATACGTCGAGGAAGAAGATTACGATAGATTACGTGAATCGATTGATTTACATGATAACTTTGATCAAATTGGCCTTGCACAGAGGGTTAGATACAGTTTTATTTATTTATTTTTTAATAACTCAAGTGTTATCTTACTGATTCTACCTGAATTGAATGATCAAAATCTAAAAACTCGTGCTGTTTTACAGATTGAGAAACATGAGCTTCTTGAAATGAGGCGCGTGGCTGCGTATATATACAAGAAGGCTGGCAGATGGAAGCAATCTATCGCGTTGTCTAAGAAGGACAATCTTTACAAAGACGCCATGGAGACCGCCTCGCAATCTGGCGACCGTGAGCTCGCTGAAGAATTGCTTGTTTACTTCATTGAGAAGGTATACCCGATTTAACCGCTTACCATTTCCTGGTTCGCTGTATTCACTGGAAATCGCTTGTTGAGCGAGTCAAACTAACATTTCCCTCTCAAAATTGCAGGGAAAGAAGGAGTGCTTTGCATCATGTCTCTTTGTCTGCTACGATCTTCTCCGAGCGGATATCGTCCTTGAGCTTGCCTGGATGAACAACATGATTGACTTTGCATTCCCGTATCTGTTGCAGGTATTAAAGCAAAAAACACTGTATTTCCGTTTTGTTTGTAGTTTTTTTTTTATTGTTGTTAACGTCTATCTTTGTTTCTGCAGTTCATCCGTGAATACACAGGTAAAGTTGACGAACTCATCAAGGACAAAATCGAAGCTCAAATCGAGGTCAAGGCTAAAGAAAGGGAAGAGAAGGACGTCATTGCCCAGCAGGTACAAAACTAATAATCCACTCTTCTTCTGCTTCCTCTGAGAGAGGATACATGATATTTCCCGGGTATTTTACGATATTAACGTCTGTCATATTTTCAACAGAACATGTATGCACAGTTATTGCCACTCGCATTGCCGGCCCCACCGATGCCGGGAATGGGCGGCGGCTACGCTCCGCCACAAGGAATGGGCGGAATGGGAATGCCTCCAATGCCGCCATATGGCATGCCTCCGATGGGAAGCTCCTACTGAGCATATTCATTCGCGTAACATAGAGTATATTTCTTATTTGATTTTGTGGTAATTTCTGTTGTTTTTCTATTTCCGATGGGTTGAAAGGTGTATTAGTCCAAATAATTCTTTTTTGTTCGGCATAGGGGCGGTGTGGATAAGTCACATTTCATGTAATATTCTTTTGGTAGGAGAGGCATTTTTTTTTCATTGGGCTACTGATGAGAGCTAGCTCTGGGATTTTCTTCACTGTACTGTTTTTGTACCCCGTTTTAGAACTTCTGGATTATAATTTGAAACACGACATGGTTGGTCGTGTGGTTTGTTTAACCGTTAAATTTGCACTTTCGCGCCAAGTTTTGTTGTGGTATACCGTATAATTCGAACTTGAGGCTCTGTTTTGAATTTGATTGACGATATTTGT
The DNA here is from genome assembly GCF_054948205.1 of Urtica dioica subsp. dioica. NCBI lineage: Eukaryota > Viridiplantae > Streptophyta > Magnoliopsida > Rosales > Urticaceae > Urtica > Urtica dioica. The sequence goes on from NC_142767.1 coordinate 16,961,911, forward strand.
AGAAAGATTGATGGTTACTTTAAAGTCATTTTTTTAGTGCGTGGGGTAAATATATATGACAAAATGTAGTCAAATATCAAACGACAATAAGTTGCATGCTCTTTCTTTCTCAGTCAAAAGACAATAAGTTACATGCTCTTTCTTTCTGTGTCATTATTGGTGTGCAATTTTTTTATTTTTTAGACCGGCAGGGACAAAATCACCCGAATTCGTATTAACACGATAACATTGTTGAGTTTCTTTCTTTTTTTTTTTTTTTTTTTTGAAGTTACGTTGTTGAGCTTCTTGTATAAGCACACATCCGAGTTCCGTACTATGTTAATACTATGAAATTCAAATTATTTTCCCAATACTAGCAAGAGAAAACAAGTTTAAGGCGAGTTATCTCAGCGTCTCGTTTGTTTCAGAGCCTCATTTTGATCATAGGAGTTATGGCGGCTATGCTTTCGCTTGCCGTTCAAGAGTCCCATTCTTTATTCCTACTGATCTAAATTTTTAAGAGAAGTAAAGCGACTCAATTTTGAGTGTGTTAGGCATAGTAGTACAGTGAACTATCAAATTTTACCGAACGACATCAACTTTTGAACCGTTCCAATCCAACACGAGGGCTCTTACCGGAAACGAAACGACTAATCAAATAAGAAAAAAAAAAAAAATTACTCTTTCCTTTTCAAATCTTCAGCGACTTTCGCAAACCCTAGCTCCGCTTCAATGGCGATCGGATATTTATTTCTTTGTGCTGTGATCTCCCTTGTTTCATTTCTGCATTTAGCTTGGGACGTAATAAATGCAAGACGAAACAGGAAACGAGCCGTGGCTTTCTTCCACCCTTACACGAACGACGGAGGCGGAGGCGAGAGAGTCCTCTGGTGCGCCGTCAAAGCGATCCAGGAAGAAAGCCCCGACCTTGACTGCGTCGTCTACACCGGTGACCACGACGCCTCGCCGGAGAGCTTGGCCGCTCGTGCCGTCGATCGCTTCGGTGTCGAGTTGATTAGTCAACCTAAGGTAATCAATTTCGATGATCCATCGTCTTCTAAGATTTAGGGATTCACTATCTGCTTTCATTGTTCACTTATTTTTGCTGCGTCAAAGAGAGTTTAGTCATCACTAATTTGTAATTCAATTCAGAACTTAGCGAATTTCCAGGTTTGTCTATGTTTTGTTCTTCAGAGCCAAGGAAAATGTAGTATGGTCGCTCAATTGTGTACTAAATGTCAGATACCTTATGAATTTGATAATTAGATGACTGAACTGTATCATTGTTCGTGTTTAATGATCAGGTTGTGCATTTGTATAAAAGGAAGTGGATTGAAGAAACTACTTACCCTCGGTTCACTATGATCGGGCAAAGCCTCGGCTCTGTGTATCTCGGCTGGGAAGCTCTACGCAGTTTCACGCCATTATATTATTTTGATACGAGCGGATACGCTTTCACGTATCCACTCGCCAGATTATTTGGATGCAAAGTCATCTGCTACACACATTACCCCACAATCAGTTTGGATATGTTATCACGGGTCCGAGATCGAAATTCCATGTATAATAATGACGCCTCAATTGCTCGAAGGTCTGTTTCTATTCAGTTTTATGGTATCACGTGGAATGTATTAAAGTCTCACAGATTTGTTCTTGGGGCAGTGTTTGGCAATCGCGAGTGAAAATCATATATTACACTATATTCAGCTATATGTATGGATTTGTTGGATCGTGCGCTCATCTTGCAATGGTTAACTCTTCATGGACCCGGTCTCACATCGAGAAGCTTTGGAAGATTCCGAATCGGATTAAGCGAGTCTATCCTCCTTGTGATACTTCTGGACTTCAGGTTTGGCTCATTTAAATTCCTTTGGATATTCGTCCGATTTCCGAAATTATGTTAATGTATGAAAGATTTGCATGATATTTTTAAAGAAATTAGTTTTGACGCTCCAAGAGAAATCTAATACTGTTTGCGGTGTTTTCCTAACAATTTTGGCAACCATTTTACAGACATTATCCATCTGCTTTAATATAATATTTAATTCGTGGAATTTACAATATGATGTTCCGATATATGGTTCTTAAAATTTGTCCTTTTGAAACAGGGGCTTCCTCTTGAAAGGCCATGGAATCCTCTCAAAATAATATCCGTTGCTCAGTTTCGTCCAGAAAAGGTGGGCATATAAACCTTAATACGCCATAAGGTACAAGAAAAAAAAAACAGTGGCCTTCCCTAGACATTGTATTGAAAATAATTTTTAATCCAGTATGAGTGGTTTCTCAGGCACACTCTCTCCAGCTTGAAGCCTTTTCGGTTGCGCTGGGAAGACTAGACCCAGCTTTGCCAAGGCCCAAACTCCAGTTTGTGGGTAGTTGTCGCAATAGCTCGGACGAAGGAAGGCTGCAAAATTTGAAAAACAGAGCAGCCGAACTGATGGTCGAGAATGACGTGGAATTCCACCAGAATGTCGCCTACAGGTCTGAAAATATTATTTTTTTCTTCAATTCAGTTGCATTGCTTTACGACGTGATATGAAATCGAATGGTGCAATTTTGACCAATACGATGCATGCTTGATGTTGGATCTTGACAATGTTTTTTTATTTTTTTCCATTTGGAATGATTGTTCGACAGTTTTGATTCATAAGAGAAAATATCCCGGGTGTTGGATATTGGTTTATTTTATTTTATATTTATTTTTGACATATTCAGAGATTTGGTGGGACTTTTGGGTTGCGCGGTCGCAGGAATCCATTCAATGACTGACGAACACTTTGGCATCAGCGTCGTTGAGTATATGGCTGCCGGCGCAATCCCAATCGGTTTGGCTTCTCGAATCTTTTTATCACAGCGAAACTCATTTCCCTTTTATGTAACTGTTACTTGATATTAATATGTATGTTTTTTTGTTGCGTACTCAGCTCATAACTCTGCTGGTCCAAAGATGGACATTGTTTTGGTAGACGAGGGCGGAAGGAAAACTGGGTTTCTCTGCAAAAGCGTTGACGAATATGCAGACGCGATCCTCGCTATCGTCGGAATGTCGGAAGCCGAGAGGCTCGATATGGCTTCGGCGGCCAGGAAACGAGCCACCATGTTCTCTGAGCAGAGATTTTATGAGGATTTTAAAGCTGCGATTCGGCCAATTCTAAACCATACATCATCCCAATGATAAGCTGACAAACAAGAAAGATATAGATTTTTTTTGTCCCTAACCTATAACTTCAACTCATGTAATAGACCAAGTATATGATGGATAATTAGTTTTGAAGGATAGAACTATAATTTTATAAAAAAAAAATTTCTTTTCATTTTATGCTGTCTTTCCTATCTCAGAAACTACAGAATAATAAGAAGATAAATTCCGAGCAATAAAGAAAAAGGATAAAAAAATTATTCATATATATTTTTTAAGATTTGGAAAACGACAAATAATGTGTTTGAAAAGCACGCGCTGATATGGCAAATTCCTCATCGTTAGTTTGGGTATGGTGACCCCACCTTATCGCCACGATATTACTTTCTCAGGAAACTCCTTCAATGCTCTCTCTCTCTGCTTCTCTAATGGCTGGGCCTTAAAACGACGACCACAAAATGGCGGTCTCACTAAACCCCCTCGCGGGTTTCACTTCTACGACGGTAATAATTACCCTCTTTTTTTCTTTATTTATTTATTTATTCTGTACCTTGTCCATCAAGACGAACATTGTCCGAATATCAAACAGTGGCTTTAGATATAATTCTTAACTACCTCTAGGGGATGATGATATGATAGTGAATACATGGAAGTTCTCATCATCAGAACATGGGGGTGATGAAGGGAATTAAAATACAATTTATTTCTTCACGCTCATCATGTATTGCCAAATAAAATTAAAAAAAACGACGATTACTGGGTTAGCTTATGTATTTATCAGTGTCTAGGTTGATATTCTTATTGGCCGTTTCTTCTTCAGAAGCTGGGAGTGAAATACCAGAGTAGCGCCTCAAAACCTTCCTTGAGAGCTTCGATACCAAATCTCTCCCCGGATAAATCTTCCTTTGTCGGGTCAAGAACACAAGCCCCGAACCAAAGAAACCGGAAATTCACTCCTCTAGTCGCAGAAAGCGACAACGGAGTAACCACCGAAACCACCGCCGATGGCGAGCCGGAACCAACCCCAGCAGAGACGCCCAAGAGGTCTCCGCTGACGGCCCGCGAGAGGCTGAGGGCGGCGCGGGTGCTGGGGCGGTACAACGCTGAGTCAGCGCCGCGGAAACCCGACTTGGGGAGCAAGGTACTGGCGGCCCTGAAGGAGAGCGACAAGGGCAAGAAGACGGGTCTCCCTGAGGCCCCCGGGAACATGCTTGACGACAGCAAGAGAGGAATGCCTCCGAAAGGACTCACCTTTGACTTTCCGGGCGGAGCCGATCTCTTCTTCATCGGAGTCTCATTCGTGACCATCACCACCATCATGTTCGGGACCACCTTCCTCGTATGGAAACTCGGCGCCATCCATTTCAACGACTAGGAATCCTCAGTTTTGTAAGTCTTGGTATTTATAGGGAAAGAAAGGAAATTGTTTGCTTCTTCTTCATGACACTTAACCTGCTTGGAAATTACGAGGTTTCTTTATATCATCATCATATCATTTATATATTCAACTAAACGATTATGCTTGTGGTAATTGCTGAAGAGCAAATTTAAGAACAAATGAAAATCACCACCTCTATAGTGAGATCGTGGGATCAAACTCACCAAGCCTCAGATGCCACTAAAAATATGCAGTGTACACAAGTCATTTGCGAGGAATGCGAAGACGGGTCGATAAAAAAATTGTGAATATATGAGATGGGTTGTATAGGCTTACCGACTCTCGTACTCGAAATCAAAATAAAAACCAAAATCAAAAGCAAAACAATCTCTTGTTGTAATCATGTGGTTGACATGGAAATAAAGGCTAGAGTGTAACCAGCAATACTATGTTTGACAGGTGCAGGGGAGTAAAATAGGTTTAGAATCAAAGTAAAGAGATTAATCAATCATACCGCAAGACTTAAAGTCTTGGTTGAGCCCAAAAAAAAAAATAGAGCTTTATCACTTATTCCCTTGACTCGATTGCCATCCTAATAAACTTTATCTTTCTTTCTTTTCTGTAATGACGTCCAAAAGTAAACATGTAAAGTTGATGTAAAAAGAATGCAACAAAGAGGCTACAGTCTTTATTGCGGGAGTTTTCATGTTACATTAAAACAAAAGAACTTGATTAATAAAATATTAAAGGCTAATTTGATGCATGTTGATACATGGAGGCTTATTCCATGTATCCAAGATAATGTTTATGATGTCATGGAACATGTTGTAATTACACAATAAACTATAAAAAAAAACGGTCAATAAACTTTGAGTGATAGGTTGAACATGAAAAAGGTTATGATTTGAGAAATTTCATTTTCTAGACCTAAAAACAATGAAAATATCAAGATTAGACCCATTAGTTTAATAATATCTGAAATTGGACTTTTGGACACTTTTCGGACAAAAATGCCCTTGAAATTCAAATAACCCATATTCCTCTCATTTTTAAATTCTCTTCATCATAATTATTGTCACATTCGAATTCTCTCATTTTTTTTTTAGGAATTTGGGTATATGTTTAGCTTCGATTTTGAGGGTTTCGCATCGTTTTTGAAAAAAATTCCATAGTTTTTGAGGGTGTCGGAAACTCGTCGGAACGTGTCGGAATCTATCGGAACTCGTCGGAACGTGTTTGCATCCATCTTTGGAGGTGTTTTTTTTTTTTTTTTTTTTTTTTTTTAAATCTGGATTTCCGATGAAGACCATCGGAATCCATCGGATTCGGTCGGATCCGACCAAATCCGATGGATTCCGATGGTCTTCGTCGGAATCCATCGGAAATTTCCGATGAAGACCATCGGAATCCATCGGATTCGGTCGGATCCGATCGAATCCGATGGATTCCGATGGTCTTCATCGGAAATCCAGATTTTTTTTTAAAAAAAAGAAAAATTTCATCTCCAAATCTCATTCAAATCAACCTTAAAAAAATAAAAAAAATTCACTTCCAATTCGGTCGAATTTGGTGTGGTGGGCATTGAAACTCGTCGGATTTGATGTGGTTGGACGTTGGAATGAGGCTCACGTCGGATTTGGTGTTCTTTGGTGTGGAGAGAAGGAGAGAAAGTGAGAGTGAGAATGAAAGAGATGAAAATAGATGGAGAGATGGTTTATTTTGAATTAAGGGTATTTTCGTCCAAAATTGGTACAAAAGTCCAATTTTGGATATTTTTTAACTAGCGGGTCTAATTGAGATATTTTCATAACTTTTGAGTCTAGAAAATGAAATTTCTCTATGATTTTGGGTCTACAACATATCCAGTTAAAGTTCTTGAAGTCTAGTTTCTATTGGTGAAGATTTTAGACCGTTGAAATTTTCTACAATAAGTTATGAAAGTTATAGTAACCACTTTTATTTAAGATCTGTTAGAAAGATTCCTCAAAGTTTGTTTCGAAAACATACTTTTATTCTCAAATTGGTATGAGAGCCAAGATTAGATTTAGGAATACATCGATGAGGCAAATACCGCTACAATGACCTATCAAGTAAAATTACGATAATTATATGGGTTAAAGTAAGCGCCTCGAGCATATGGAACACTCAGATCGATGCCTCAAAAAAAGAGTGTTTACAATGTCCCTACGAGTATGAATTTTATACAAAGAACAAAAATTGGTAACTTATTGTTCGACGCTCTCTATGTTAACCATTCTTCTATATCTATAGGGAACAATGATGAGTTGATAAAAGATTTTAAACAGGCTATGACTCGAGAGTTCAAACAGAAAGATTTGGACCAGATGTAATACTTCCCTTGACCCGACGCTTGAGTTTCCACAAGGAAAGTCTAGAACGTTTGTATCACAAGACATATGAAAAAGACATCTCGAAGAAGACTAAGATGGGTACATACAACCCAATAGCAATATCAATGGAAATGGGTACAAAACTGTATAAGTTTGAGTACTATTAAGAGAATTCTTTGATATCTCAGAAGAACGTTGTCAATGGGGTTGCTCTACTCAGAGACAAATGATGAATACAAGTTTGTGGGTTACTCTAATATGATTGGTGCGGAGACGTAGATGATCGTACAAGCAAGTCGGGATACGTGTTTAATATGGGAGAGACAAATTTCACATGGATCTAGAAAATGGAGTCTATAGTGGCATCGACAATTTGTGAGGTGGGGTATGTGGCAGTATCTTGTTGTGTACCATATAATATGACTAGGAATTTCATTGATCCAGTTACAACTTCAAGAACATGGAGAAACTAAAATATGAGTCGACAACGAATCAACAATCAAGTTGGAAAAGGATCACGTGCACCATGAGAAGATCAACCATATAGACGTTTGCTTTCATTTTATTCTAGAGCATGTGAATGAAGGTGATGTGAAGATGCTTCACGTTGCGAGTCGTGATCAAGTTACATATATCTTACAAAGCCCCTACCGATAGTGTTATTTAAAAATTTAAAAGAGGATGGTTGGAATGAATAAAGGTGGAAAATAGTTGAGTTCGTGGGAAGAATTTGTTACATAATAAACTTAAAAAATGGTCATTAAACTTCAAGTGATAAGTTGAACATGCAAACGGTTATAGTTTTGGACCTATATAACCTATCCATTTTAAAGCTTTTAAAGTATAGTTCTAATGGTGAAAGTTTTAGACTGTTAAAATTTTCTACAGTAAGTTATGGCAACTTTAGTAACTACTGATCAACATTAAACATTGATGTTATAAATTTTGAAGAGTTTAGTTTAGTGTGAATAGAGTTGTATGTGCAGAGAATGTAAGTAAGAAACAAAAATAATATATATATATATATATATATATATAATATAATATATTTTTTTTCCAAAAATGTTTGAAAGATTCCTAAAATTTGCTCCTCCTAAGAAAATATACTCTTTATTCTCAGTTGTACATCTTGGCCAGGTCTAAACGTGGCTTAGCGGTATCTCTCGCCACTCCCGTTACCGCCCCCGCCTGGACTCCCGTTATTTGATCAAACGGGAGTCCCGTCCCGTTAAGTAACGGGACGGTAACGGGCCCACTTAACGGGACGGTAACGGGCCCCCGCCTAACGGGATTTGGACCCTGTTAGGTTAAAAAAAAATAAAAAAAGGTTATAAAAGATTTTAAATAATTATTTAGAATGATTTAATTGAAAGGATTTTAAACTAAATGAGTAGAAAAAAATAATAAAGACGAATGTCAATTTAAAAATGGGCCTCCTAAAAAACCTCACCGACCCCTAAAAAGGTGCGACGGCGAGGAAAAAGAGCACTCCTTACCTCATTAATTATTTAAAAAATTATCCCGGACAAGGGCCGGGATATCCCTTAGTTATACAAGTAAGACTAAGCATTGATGTTTACATTTGCGAAATCAACTTCAAAATCGTCAAGAATACCAAAGCACATGAATGATTCTTGTGCTCGATTTCTATGTTGAATCCAATCCTTATCACATGTCAATGCTTCGACCATCTCCGGTTTCAAGCTACATCTTCTATCGTCGATGATGCGCCCCGCGCTACTAAAAGCTGCATCAGATGACACAGTTGAAATAGGGACGGTGAGGATGTCTTGCCATGGATGACAAGACCGGGAACCTCCTTGCGTTCTGTCTCCACCAAACTAAGAGGTCGATGGCTTCGTCATCCGGTTTGACCCACTCGTTCGGTCGTACTCTTGTATCTCGGGATGAGAACGTATGTCAGTTGGACTCAACCTCTGTTGACTTGTCCCACCTTCTTGTTGTTGAGGAGATGGGCTATAAACAGGCGCGTTGACGAACACATTCGTGTATTGGTGTCTTCTTGGATACTGCGTCTGTGATTGATATGGTTGTGTTCGATATTGCGGTAGGAGTTTCGCTTCGTAAACCCTGAAAAGATTATAAAAAGCTTGCACGATCCTCGCAAGATCAAGTGCAACGTAATCTTGGTCCTCGATATGATTTCTAATATACTTAAGAAACTTTTTCAATCCACCAATTTTACATCGGCAGTCTAGAATGGCGCTCCAAAACTGTGTAATAATGGAACATTTCCAGCCCCCCAATATTTTAGAAACTTGGCTCTCATTACTTGAATACAATCTTCAAAAATTGTTTCGTTTTTATACTTATCAAAATGCACAGCAATTGCGGTCATAGTATGAAGACCGAGAAAAGAAGTAGGAGTGTAAACAACGGAAAGATAACAAGTTTCTTTGTAAAAAACGTCAAGAAAAGAAACAAATGATTCAGCCATTTTAATATCATTTTCGGTAATAGCGTCATCGCCATGTTCACTGTTAATGTAATAAACAATAACATTGACATAATGCTCGGATAAAAAGTTGGTCAACATAAGAAAGGTAGAATTTCACCTTATTTTGTTATCTAGATGAAAGGTCCGCTCTTGGAGAGCGTTGTGTCTAAGACGTCTCTTAAGCTTGTCTACAATAGAGGTTGAACTATTGATCCGACTAATGTAATACCTAATTTTGTTGATGGAAGAGTCATAACTAGTGGCTCCAGCTTGAACTATAAGGTAAATATAGGTAGCGCATCGTTGATGCAAAAGGGTATCGTCACAATGAAGTCTATCTTTTAACTCTCTAACCATGGCGCTGTTGCTTGTGGCATTATCTAAGGTTACGGAGATAATCCTATTGGTCAAACCCCACTCAGCTATAACACTAACTATGATATCTAAGATGTTTTGACTAGTATGAGAACCTTCTATCCTCTTAAAGGTTATGATACGTTTGTTGAGGTTCTAATCATCGTCTATGTTATGCACTACAACACTCATGAAATCCATCTTTGATTGACCAGTCCATATATCCGAGGTTAAGGTTACATTATACCTACCAGATGATATTGTGTCTTTCATTTGTTCATTTTCTCCTAAAAACCATTTTAGAATATCGGATCTCAAGGTTTTTCTAGACATGATTTGAACGTTTGGAATTATAAAACTCATGAATCTAATAAAGCCTCGAGATTTGATATGACTAAAAGATTGATCGGTGGAAACAAAATATTCTACTAAATCACGTCTAAAGACTACATGATCGATATTACTTACAGCGCTTGACGAGGCTCCAGATTGCGTCCCCTGGCAGTGCCTGTGATGACTCCACAAGAGCGACGTTCCGACTCTTGTGTTGTGAGCGCTGAAGATTTTACCACAATTGTGACATTTTTTTGGCTTTTTCGCCGTTCGCAATCACCTCTTCAAAGATCATCCACACAACGGACCTACTTCGACGTGGTGGTGGTTGCTGTTGTTGTTGAGGTGGTTGTTGTTGTTGTTATTGTCGTGCTCGTCGTTGTCGTCTTTGTTGTGTCTCCTCTTGTTCTTCACATTGTCAAGGTCGTGTCACACTAAAGGCAGGATCGCTTTGACTTTGACTTCGACGTTGAGGTGTAGGTGATTGTGGGTCTTCTTATTCCTCCTCCTCCTCTTCTTCATTGGGATTTTGGGTTTCATCGTCATCTTATTCTTCATTTGGATTTTGAGATTCACGCATATGTTGTTCGTATTCTTGAAATGCTTCATAAGCCACTTCGGATGGCGGAATTTGAGCTTGATAGGCTTGCTCGGGATCCATTTGAGGGTAGTATGGCACTTGGGTGTTTGGAATTTCGGTGAATTCAGAATGGACGAAAGTATGAGCAATATAAAATTGAGACAAGTGAGGTTGGGGGTGTTTTGAGATAAGTGCAACCAGTTTTCTTCAAATCGGTGCATTTGTTGACCTCGGGAAACTCTTCCCCTTCAACCTCCTCGGTTGTGGGATGAAGAAGCCATGAAAAATTGAGAGAGTTTGCTTGAGAGTTTGAGATTGAGATTGAGAGAGTTTGAGAGAAATGTGTGAAAAAAATGAATGAAATGAAAGGGGGGGGGGGGGGGGGGGGGTAATTTATAGATTTTAGAAATAAATGGGTTAAAAAAAATAATTCGTCCGATATAGCCACCAAAGGTCATATTCCAACGTTAAAAAAAATGGCTCTTTTTCGTCCGATATAGATTTTACCATGAATTTTTTTAATTAGCCCCCCCCCCCCCCCCCAAAATATTTTTTATTTACATTTTTTGCCCATTTTTAAAAAGTTTTACATTTTTTACCCTAAAAATTTACACTTTTGACGCCCCTCTAAATATTTTTTTTCAAATAAGCCCCCTTATTGAGCTTTTCTGGCTCGGTCCATGAACGAGACACACAAATGTGATCCCCTCATAGACAAATTTTGAGAGATTCTCATTTTCCATTTGATTTTCGATGGAAAATGAAATCCTCATTTTAGTTATACATTTTCCCTCGCATTTTCCATTATATTTTTTTCCACCATATTTTCCTCAATCCAAACAACCTAAGTAAAATATGAGAGATTTCTATTTTTTTTCCCTCCTATTTTCCAGATTTCAAACGGAGCCTAAGTATACCGTGAGAGTTGAGAATTCTATGTTCTTTTGCATGCATGAATATGTCTTATGTGTTTCACTTATTTGTGGAGCGATAAAGATTAAATTTGTAATTGTAATAGTGATCGTTCACGGACCGTTACATACAAGTGTCAAATAGTACATAAAGTGTTTCACTTTAAAGTGAAAGTGAGGGAATCTCAAAATTAAGGAAAAATTTAAGTTAAAATTAAGAGTAGTTTAAAGGAAAATGGCTTTGAAAAATTATTCTTTCACATAAGACACGCATCCACATTGTATACTATTAATTTTTCCTTTCCACCGAGCAAGTTTACATTTTGTGTTCATTACTATGGTCTTTCTATAAAATTTTTAATTATATCTTTGTCTGATTTATCTTGTCACACAACTTGTTCCAACAAAATGTGTTACTAAAATAGATTATACAATTTTAATCCTATTAGACCAAACATTCAACGAGATGCTCATTTAGATGTGTCAAAACAATCGAGTCTAGCAAGTCCAACCCATTTTTAGACCGGGATAAAACCAAGGAGACAAAGCCGACCCTAATAAAAAGCTTCATTTTGGACCTTAACAATTTTTTAATTTAATTTATAACTATATTTTCTTTATATTAGTGATAAGATATAGGGATAATGACGGCAAAAATACCTAATGTTTACCCAATGATGGTTATATATTCATTCTTTTTTGCGTCAGCATAAATACCTAATGTTATATTTTAGTTGTGCCTTGGATGGAGAAATATGAGGCAGCCTCTGATTCAATGAAAAATTAATATTTTTTTTATAATCAATTGAACATTAAATGTATCATTTTATAATACAAAATGATAAAAATAAGAAAAAATCGTTCTCTGCATTATGATCCAAAGTTCTTAATTTTGTAAAAAAACTAAGTAAATATTTATTACATTATTTTATGATACAAAAAACATTTAATAGAAAAAATATTTATCTTCACTTTAATAAAATTATGGTCGTTTTGAAACAAAGCCAAGCGAGTGACGACCATTCTTTTATAGGAATAGCCTGAAAAAATTATTATATTTAATGTTTCATTATTGTAAAAAAAATTATTACTAGTTGTTTTTATATTATAGAATAATATAATTACTATTACTTTTAAGAAAAAAGGGAAATGACGACAAAAATACTCAAAGATATTTATATACTCATTCGTTTTTTCTTGGACAAAAATACCTCATATTACAAATTTAATTACGCGTAAATACTTCCGCCGTTAAAATTTCTGTTTGAACTTAACGGTGCAAGTATTTATGGTGCTACTAAATAATAACATGTTGTATTTTTTCCAAAGAAGAAAAAGAATGAGTATATAAGTAGTGTGTTATATAAAAATTGAGTAATTTTTCCACCATTTCTCTAAGAAAAATAACTATTCAATGTTTTGTATTATAAATTGATATAATTAAATTGAAGATAAATATAATAAATTTTGGAAAAACATTAGGTATAAAATATTATTCATTTTTTTTTAGAATTTTGTATTATAAAATGACATAATTGATGTTGAACTAATTTTAAAAATAAATATTAATTTTTATTATTAAATCTTATGCTGTCACGTGTTTTTCCATCTATATTAACGAATGAACTACACACAGCGCAAGTAAAACAAAACATTAGGTATTATTGTCGGCGCAAAAAAAGAATGAGTATATAAATATCATTTCGGATAGTGGTACCTAGGATAGCCTAGTGGTAATTATACACCACCTCATGTGTGGAGGTCGTGAGTTCAATCCCCACCGCAGCAAAGCTGCCTTAAAAAATATATATATATATCATTTCGGATAAATATTAGGTGTTTTTTACTGCCATTAACCTAAGAATAATAGGCAATGAAAAAACATTTTTACATATAACAATTAATATATTGGTTTATTTATAACAACCATTCCATTTCCAGTACTCTCGCCGGACTCGAACTCGAGTCGGGCCCTTCAGCGGGCTCAAGTTGAGCTGACCTTTTACTAACGCTGGCCAGGCTGGCCCAAACTCTATATGATCAATGCATATCTCGTTTTAAATCTCATTATATATTTTGAATAATCTAAACGCAATTATATGTCTCCTAGTCCTTGATAGGATTTGGAGTTGAAAAAAACTTAGCCACCAAAGCTGATGCCAAGTTTCATTTAATAGCATATTACTTGTTCAAATCGACAAGGTCGATTTTTATGGCACATTTTCAATATGGTACTTGCAAAAAATCATTTCCAGATCTAGTGAATCAATATATATGTTCATTGCATTTTGACAATCACTTGTTGATTAAGGCAACACATGGATGGAGCCATTTTGAACGACTTTGTCATAATATCTTTGATGTGCCACATTTTTATCTTGCCGACGATTTGAAACGATCTTTGCAAAATTGTGATAGAGACACAAGTGGATGTGGGACCCACAAACAGTCCTCCAAAACTTATCATCCTCCAGTTATATAATAAGCTATAAGGACCGTAAGAAAAGTATGAAAATTAATCGAACGCGGATGTCACAAAAAAACACACGATCTTGTTAGAGTGATCGCATAAGAGCGAGTGGCTCATGATCAGACCAGAGGTCGTATCAATGTTTTAAACTCTCTCTCTCTCTCTCTCTCTCTCTCTCTCTCTCTCTCTCTCTCTCTAGTGGGTCTCACATGAGTGACCAATGGTGTGTTTGTGATTTTAAGCTCTTTTGTTTTGTTGTGTAGTAGCCTAGTAGGGTTTCTTCTTAGCCACTTAACTTGTTTAATTTTTATTTATTTATTTGCATAAATACTAGCCACATAATTACCAAAAAGAAAAAAGCATATCACAATATGGACAAAACTAGTCAAAACTCTTATCAATCCTTTTTTTTTCTTTTTCTTTCTCTTCTAAAAGGCTCAAACTTGATATAGAGATGATTTTCTTTGTGTGCAAATAATATAAAGGCTTGCACTGCATCATTCAAGAATTCACTCATAGAGGGTTCTGAATATATGAGAGCGAGTGAGACACATTTTAATGTGCATATAATGGATCTTGATAAGGATGAAGGCATAAAAGAGCTTATTGGTAAACTGACCATCAAGTATATGGGAAACAGTGATTCGAAATGTTCTATGGTTGTGGGGCAATATCAATTTATCTTTTTATTTCTTATACACATTAATTTATCTATATATGTGTATGTATATATAGATACACACACAAATATTGGTTCTTTCAGAGGAAGTGAGGAAATCACGGCGTGAAGGACAGTTCCATAGTTTCACTTTCACTGGTGGTCGTGGGTCACTTTTTGTTTCTTTCATCTTTATCAAGACAAAACAGTGAATTACTTTTGAGGTAAAAATAAAACCATAAGATAGGAGAATGAAACTATGAAAGTGAAAAAATCTGGCTGTCTTATGACAACAATATTAATTAATTGATGGACTATGTTTTCTGCAGCTTTAGGCCATCTCCAATTAAAGCCAATTGTTTTTTACTTTTTTTCTTTATGGACTTTTTACCTTTATAACTTTTTTTTTTTTTTTAGAAACGTGGGCGGTGCCACGGAGATTTCATTAAAGCTTTCACGTATGACGGAGGAAAACCGTGGTTACAAGAGAAAATGAACATAAATACAACCACGCCACCAAACAAGACACCAAACGGGAGAACCCTATCCCATCGTACGAGACGAGGAATAAACATGATTTTAAACTCAATTAACTTACTCACCTATAACTTTTAAGCTACCAATATATTGAAATTTTTATATCATGCGAAATAGGGGAAATAGCTGAGTCTATAACTCAATTTATGTAGTTAAAATTAAAAATCTAATATATATATATATATATATATATACAATTTTACCTAAATCTCCTTAGACACTTAGTTTCAAAGAAAATAATTTGAACCCTATAATTTTAAAATGATCGCAGTCAACGGAACGGCAGTGGTGTGAACCATAGTCAATTGCGGTCAACTACAGTTGATTGTAGTCAACAACACTGCAATCAACAGGAAGAAAGAGCTTTATGGTCAAAATGCACATATTTTATATATCATAAAATCCCCTTTATAATTGAATTATGTGTAGTTAACACACGGAATATGAAATTTCTCATTTATATATTTCTAAACATAACTCTAAAAATATATGGTTTTTTTTAATATGATCACATCTATGTTTCATCAAAAACATTATCATATGACAAAAATGATATAGTAAGACTTCATGAGCTAGAATTGGACACCCCCCCAAACTAGATATTGGAACTGAGTCGAAGCTAAACTTCCTCAAGTTGGGTGTTCGAATATCAAATTGGCCGTTATGAGTTGGAGCAGAGCTAGACACATCTATGTTTCATCAAAAACATTATCATATGACAAAAATGATATAGTAAGACTTCATGAGCTAGAATTGGACACCCCAAACTAGATATTGGAACTAAGTCGAAGCTAAACTTCCTCAAGTTGGGTGTTCGAAGATCAAATTGGGCGTTATGAGTTGGAGCAGAGCTAGACACACTACGTTGAGCTGGAGCTAACGATCTGAGTCGGGTATCTTGAGCTCAAGGTGGGTGTGTTCCATATTGAGCGTCTGAGGCTCAAGATGGACGTCCTGAGCTGGATGTCTGAGCTCGAGTTGAGTGTCCAAGCTCAAGTTGCGCGTCTTGAGTGAAACGCACTTCAACATACTTCATCCGAACATAATCAAAGATCATCCAAGCATAATCAAAGACCATCCTAGCATAGTAAAAGGCCTCACAACACGACCCATAGATACGTAACCACGAAGTTGAATCACACAAAATTTTTGTCACGCACCCCGGAGTAAATACCTCCATGACAGGGAATGCACCGACGTTGGTCGTCCCTCACTTATTCTATGCAGCTTTACTATGTTGAGCATGATCTCTGAGACGTCCTATATATCAACTTCATCTTTAACCCTCGTTCAAATAATGACTATATATGGAGTGATATATCATTTTACAACTTACCCACGACCTCCTTAACCGTCAATGAAGGCTTATAGAAACAATTATCAACAAAAAAGTGCAAGAGCCACTTTATTCATAACTTTTCTACTACCTTAGTATTTCTCATACTTCTTGAAGTATTAGAAACATTCTGACTAACTCATCGTTGTACCTTCCCTGGAGTACTCTCTGATGACATAGATAATTTGTTTCTAACTTTATTAATTTGTAAAGTTCATTCATCAATTAATACAACGATGCATTACGTGGAATTCATTGGTATAGATTAAGCTTATTTGCATCATCGTTAACACATGTAAATTTTATTTTGATTAATAAAATGTGAGTTTGGTTTTACCTTAACCAATATGTTTTGGTTTGAACCTTTAACTTCATAGTTAATAATTTAAATATTTGATTTTTTTAACCCAAAATAACTTTAGAATGTCTATTTAAAAGAAGAAAAAAAAACTAACTGATGTTAACTAAAGTTACAGTCGTGTGTGTAAAGCCGACCTCGTTCGTAGAGTTGACCCCTCGTTGGTCGTGAGGACAGACCACAATGCGATCCTCTTCCTAATGGCATGATGCCGACACGAGGACACCCTTAAGGCTGATCCTTGTCCTAAGACGTGGCCGGCCTTTAAGATTAGACCTCACCCGACGTAAGACTTGCCCTCCTTGTCACCCCTTGTCATGGCATGATGTCGAAATGTGCCTTCTTGCTAGGGGTGTGCAAAAAAATCCAAAAAATTGTAAATCAGATCAGACCACCGATTTTTTAAACCGCCGATCCGATTTAAAACGATTTTGTCTAATCCGGTCTAGTCCGATTTTTTTGTCCGGTCCGGTTTGAAAATTTTAGACTGCGGTTTAGATCGGACCTGGCCAGCCTCAATTTTTTAAGGTTTTAAAAAAATGCTAAGATATTTGGATGAACGAATTTGAGTTGGACATCTTAATTAATATATGTATATATTAACATTAATTTTTTTTTAATTCTTTTTGCTATTTTTTAATTAAATTTGTACAAAAAAAAACTTAAAACAGTCTAAATATGACTGGACCGGCATAAAACAGATTGGTCCATTTGGTTTATTTTTTTAAAACGGTCCGATCTGATCTAAAAAAAATCATATTATTTAAAATGGTTTGGTCTGATCTGGAGGCCACACCGGACCGTCCAAACCCCTACTTCTTGCAATATTCATGGCACACCTTTGCAAAACCTAACACCTAATCTGATTTTTGAACTTAAGCCTTGAGCCTTGACTTTTATTTTGGATAACTATGACTATTTATTTACAAATTTGTCATTAAATAACTGTGTATTGACAAATTTTTCAATAAACAAATGTGCTTAATGACAAACTTGACCGTAATTATAGAATTAGAAGCAATTTATAGATTTTGGCAAAAAAATAAATAAAATGGTCATACTTTTTGTATTATTGCTTATGTAATTTTGTATAGAATGTTGCTTTTCTACGACGGGGTAAATGACGCTATAACAATTCATAGTAAAATAATTATTTCTTTCTTTTATATTTTAAACTCAAAATAACCTTCGAAAGTCTATTTTTGGAAATAGAGAATTAATTTCAACTTACTAGAATTCAGTTAAAATTAACGTAATACAAAAAAAAAAAAAAAAAAAAAAAAAAAAACTAAAATGCCGACCACGTACTATATACATGGTACATCATAAAATATAATATAGATTTTAAAATTGTAAGTGATTATTGGGTGTGTAAGGAAAATCTTCTCACCACCGCGTAAGAAGTTAAAGAGAAAAAGGCAACCATATTAATAATTGAAATGTAAGGTGGATAATAGAGCCAACGCAAAATTATCATTTGACAAAAATTAAAGGAAGTTTTGCAGTGGATATTTCACCAATCACAATCACACGTAGATCATCTACAGACTACACTATTAGTCCAAACTCCATACAGTACCACTGTCTACTCTCTCTCTCTCTCTCTCTCTCATTGTGAGATAACAAAAAAAGCAGAGTATTAGTTGCGACTGAGACTTCAATAAGATGATATTGATCACAAAGAATAGTATTTCCTTTTTTTCCTAATGGAAAATCTCCAGCGTTCTTCTCCTTATGAAGGAACCGATTTCGGTACAGCCGAGTCTTCATTCGCAGTCCCATGGTCGTCTTCTGCGAGCTCTTCTTCTTCCTCAGCTTTTCAGCTCTGTGGATTTCCTTCGCTGTCTATGGCCATCGACGAGGACAAAGCCACGGCTGCTTCAAAGAGTCACAGCCAAGCCGAGAAGAGACGCAGGGACAGGATTAATTCCCAGCTCTCAACTCTCAGGAAACTTATTCCCAAGTCTGATAAGGTGTCTTAATTCGTCAGTCTTTCTCTCTCACTAATTATTTTATTATTGGTAGATTTGAATTATCACACACAGGAATCAGGATCAAATATCAGTTTGATTGGGTGGTGATTGATAATTTTACCCAGGTCTATTAGTTAACCGTAATCTTAGTACTTCCAATATAGAATACGATGTTGAATTATACATTTATTATGATGCTAATTTCTAATGAATTTGATCAAATATATATATATATATATATATATATATATATATATATATATCAGTTTGTTTGGGTGGTGGTTGATAATTTTACCCATGTATATTAATATAATTATTATAGTACCATAATCTTAATCGGAATCTGACGCAATCTTCTAGGGTTTTGAATATAGGATACGATGTTGATCAACTCATTTTTTTTTTTTTTGGCTTCTTTTAAAAAATCAACCATAATTAAGATTTACGATACTTAGATTCTTGGTGAAAAAAAAATAAAAAAATTGACCACTGTAGTTGATCAAGTACTTCGAATATAGAATCCAATGTTGATTAAATACTGTAGTAGCAAATGCAAATACTTTATCTTTGCAGTCATGTGTTTAAATTTATTTATATTTGTGCCAATTTTTGTGACAAGATTGGAACTCAAAAATCATTTGCCAATTTAAGTAATAAAAAAGAAAAATATTCAATAATAATAATAAAAAAAAAAATGGGTTCAGATGGACAAGGCAGCTTTACTAGGAAGCGTGATAGAGCACGTGAAGGATCTAAAGAGAAAAGCAACGGAGATAGGGAAATCATTGACAGTCCCAACCGAAGTTGATGAGGTCATCATAGAGAACCAGATCTCTGACCAAGACATGAAGATCATCAGCGACCATCATCATGATGACGTGGACGACGATGACGAGACAGCGTACATCAGAGCCTCGCTCTGCTGCGACGACCGCCCCGAGCTCTTCTCTGAGCTCATCCAGGTCGTCAACGGCCTCGGCCTCACCGCCGTCGGGGCTGACGTGGCCACCATCGGGGGCAGGATCAAGAGCGTCCTCATCCTAAGCTCCAAGGACGGCGTCGCAGCTGATCAAGAGCGCGGGGTCTGCGTGGTCAACCGTCTGAGGCAGTCACTGAAGCTTGTTTTGACCAAAATCGCCTCGCAATCGATGGCCACCAATTGCCGAGCCCGAAGTAAGAGGCAGAGATTCTTCTTGCCTTCCCATCATCATCAATGAATTATATCTCTTCTTTTTTTTTCTTTTTTTTTTTTTGTACTTGTTGTAACATCATATATATAATATTATTTTATTGGGATCTCTCTCTATTAATTTTTGTATTCTATTAATTAATTGGTATATATTCGGTCATTTAATAGTCTTCTTGGACAAATAAAGTGCTTCTATTTCCTAAAAAAAAAAAAAGGTGCTTCTATTTGCATTTAATGAATACGTATAGCGAATAGAGAGAGGATTATACACCAAATAAATATGTATATTATTTGCTCTCTTGAAAGTAACCACAATTACTTACTATCTAATTTCTACCTTAAATAAATACTTCAAATGGGGATAAAAAGGAATATACATACGACAAAAAAGACGGGCGACACAACTACATTGTACGTACATGTATTTCCAAAGTGTTGTGTACACACATTTAATGTTTAACCTTTCAAAAAAAAAAAAAAAACGCATTCAATATTTAATATATATATATATGAGAAATTTCATTAATTGGGCTTAATAAGCCATTAAATATCAAGATTAGACCCTAATATTTAAAAATATCTAAATATGGATTTTTGGACACATTTTGGACCAAAATATCCCTGATTCAAAAAACCCATATTTTTCTCTCATTCATTTTCATCACAATTCTTTTCATTTTCGAATTGGTTGCGCTAGGATTAGAATTTTCGGTGGTCGAAGATGAAAAGAATTGTGATGAAAATGATTTGAAAATGAGAAAAAAAATATGGGTTTTTTGAATCAGGGGTATTTTGATCCAAAATGTGTCATATTTAGATATTTTTAAACATTAGGGTCTAATCTTGATATTTAATTGCTTATTAAGCCCAATTAATGAAATTTCTCTAATATATTATATCCGGATATTTGAAACAGAGTAGAGCGTAAGCGTTTCAGGGTAAGAAAAAAAAAATATCGGATATATAGATAGGTTTGTTATGTATGATTGGTTGAAAATCTAGCTACATTATTGCAATGACGTAGAATCGTTTTGATATTCGCCATCCGACTAAATTATATTATTGGATAGACTTTTTTTAACCTTCATTATTGTTGTAATGTACTGTGGATTATTTCATGACCATATAAAGACGGAGAAAAATTGCGGCCATTATTGGGCCCTCAACTTTAGAATTATCAGTCCATACAAAACACTTCGATTAGTGTTACTTTGTGCCCCAACTGAAAGAAAGATATTACATCCAATAATTTAGTGACACACACGATTCAATGAACCCAACCCAACCCATGGGAATATTTAATAAGAAAAATAAATAAATAAAGACAAGTAATTTGACTAGAAAATATTACGTATAGTAAGCAATAATGTATAGTGGGTAATCAACATTATCACTCATTCAATGGCAATGAAGGTGTTGAGTGACATGACATATGTAAATGTCGTTTTTACCAACACTTGAAACTATATATATGTGGTTTGATTTAGGGTCGAACGCTGATATCTCATGCACTAAGTGGTTGAGAAACTCACTTGTAAAAATAGAGAAAAATGAACTAAAATGATTCGGAAAATTTTTCTCAGATGCTTGTTCTGTCGCTCATCATTAGTTGGATTGGGGATCTAAGTCTCATATCAAGAGAAAACATATTTCTAGTGAATGAAAGTGAGGTGTGGGAGAGACAAATGTTTTCTAATTGAAATTTTTTTTAGCTTGCACCTTGAATAAGATAAATATTTATAGCAATGCCTTGACGTATGAGAGAGCTTGGCTTTGGAGGGTAAGGGGTCGGCGGCGAAAGGCCGTTGTTTGTCCGTATATGAGAGATGCCACGAGAGACATTCTTTAACTCGAGTCATTTTGTCTTTGTGTTACAATCCTTATACCGTGCAAAAATAGGACATCTCTTGAAAAGTAAAAAAAAAATGAGTCTTGTTCATTAATAATTTTTTCCACGCGTGATTACAAAATGTTTGCCTCGCATAAAGGGATTACAAAAAAAAGTTAGTAAAAACTATTAAAATAATAATAATAATGATAAATAAAAAGGTACAACTGTGTTCCAACACAACTCCAACAGTAAGCAGTTAGCTATGATGACAAGTTATAATTGCTTCGCGAATCTAGCTATAATTGTTGAGCATTTCTGATACAATTCTTTATTTATTCTTAGTTCATGTGTTGAATTTCCGTTATAATAAATTCTAGTAAATATTAAAAGGATATCTGTTTCTTTTTCCTAACCAACTACCCTCTGAGAAACTGCAATTCTTCTCTCCTTCAAGAAACTTGTATCAACTAATCACCAATGACTAAAAAAGAAAATTTAATTTAAGAGTCCAGTGACTATCTAATTAGCATATAAAACGTTATAAATTTATAAATAGTCAGTGTTTCGTTAATTTTTGGTAAATAACTACATATATCTATTTACGCAGAATAAATTTATAATAAATATGTATGAATAACGTTGGTTACGTTTTATTTTTGGCTATTTATGAAACAATTATGGCTGTTTATGAAAAATTTACAAAATGTTAACTAAAATATAAATGTTTATGTTTTTTTTTTTTTTGTTGCTTATATCGCCAAATATTTGTTAATTTAATTATCAGTTTGAGTTTATATCATGGACTCGAAATATTAAAAAAAATGATAAAATACGGATTTGCGTGTGTCACCTGTGCCATAACCTAAACCTACCCATATGTCCGATTATACTCCCATGCAATGCAAACAGATTCCACGTCACCGTGATTTAGTTTTTGCATGTGATGATGTGAGCAGTCTATGAGTAACACACGTTACAAGTAAGTATTACGTGTGCCAAAGTTTCGGACCTGTTATTATTATTAGACTAATAAATCATCAACAGTTAGAATTGGTAGTGAAATCCGTTACATTGAAAGCAGTTAGATTTAAAGGGATACTAGTAGTGGAAGGAAGTTATAACTTCCCCTCGAAAAAATACACCATTCTTCTAAAATTACATTTTATATATAAAATAACAAAGAAAACTACCTACTCTCCAGCTCACGTATAACTCTAATTTCATTACACGTATATATACATACTCAAAACAAACGCGCTGTGACCTAACCACCAAACAAACTCTAACTCTAACTCTCTCTCTCTCTCTCTCTCTCTCTCTCTCTCACACACACACACACACATATATATATATATATATACATATTAATAAGAGAAAAAGAGAGTCGGACGTTAAACCTTTACGAGAACCCAAAATAAACAAGATTAGTGTGATAAGTAAAAGTAATTACAGACATTGGTGGGGGAGAGGGAATAAAGATGATGAAGGACGAGGAAGGGTTTAATGAAGAGATGATGATGAGGGTGAAGGGCTCGTGGAGCCCGTCGGAGGACGAGGCTCTACGGAGCTTGGTGGGCCAGCACGGCCCGAGAAACTGGTCCGTCATAAGCGCCGGAATCCCGGGGAGGTCCGGCAAGTCCTGCCGGCTACGGTGGTGCAACCAGCTCTCGCCGGCGGTGCAGCACCGAGCGTTCACACCGGCGGAGGATGATCTCATCGTGCGGGCCCACGCGCTGCACGGCAACAAGTGGGCCACGATCGCGCGCCTTCTTCCCGGCCGCACCGACAACGGCATCAAGAACCACTGGAACTCCACGCTCCGCCGCCGCCGCCTATGCAACGTCGGCTCCGACGATCAGTCTTCTTCGGCGTCGGAGGAGTCCGAGCCGGCGGAGAAGCGGGCTAGGTTTAGTAGGGTGGGTGAGGAGGGCGAGGGAGGGCTTGAGAGATGGCTGACGCTGTCGACGCCGAGCGGCGGAGAGGAGGGTGACGTGGCGGCGGCGGAGGAGAAGATGATGGCGGCGATGAGAAAGATGGTGGCGGAGGAGGTGAGGAGGCATGTTGATGGGTTGTTGGCGGAGAGTCGGCTTGGCATCGATACTTTTCTTCCCCACCCCGGAAATCGGCATCGATATCATCATATCTAACTTTAGTTTTTCAATTTTATATGCTAGACATTTTTATCGATTTTTTTTTTATTTTATATAAATATATATTTGGTTGCTCAGTCACCGGGAATGATGTCATCATGTTGATGATGCTAGATCAATACATTTACGTTGATATGCTCGTATATTAGATATGTCTATATATATATCATATGCGGTAAAAGATGGTCCATAATATGGGAGTCTTATGGATTTGGACTCGTCAATAGCTTTCTATAGATACGTACTGTAGCTATCATCGGTTGCGATTTATGTGGACTAATTTGTGGGGTCCCTTTCATGAATCTTTTTTTGGTTAATGAGAAAAACCTTCATTGAAGACAAATCAAAGTTGATGCTGGTCAAGTCAAAACGATAAAATGACGAATTTCGCTTAGAGGATTTCCTTTTAAAAATAAAATGAACAAAAGTGTTTCTTCAAGTTCCGGTTCCAAGATAAGTTGGTGTCTTCTCTTCCTCGGATCACTGACGACTCGATCCTAAGGCCATTTGACAATGGTTATCGCCTCCTTCAGGTGAGGGCTAGGCCGAATATGTGGGGTCGACGTGCACGGGTGTCCATTCGGCTTAAACTTGGGATCTCTCTACACTACTTATTATCGAGATCGGTTGGGCATTGAGGTACTCATTCACTAAGTCCGAAGCTTTAACAATGATGATCAACGTGTGGGTTCTTGCCACACAATCATAAGCATCCGAGAAAGTTTATCCTTACCAAGATTTTCAAGACAATGGATTGGAAAATCAATAGTCGTGGCCAAGGAGTTTAAAACCAAGTCGGTACTAAGATCAATTTTCATGTGACCATTATAGTAAATTCAATAGGTGTGTTGTAAAGGTGTTCCTTTACGCATCCTAATTAAACTAGTTTGTACGGGTTGTGTACATACCATATGTACAGAATACGTTTACTCCAGTGACGGAGCCAGAAAAGCCCATCAGGGGGTGATAATTTGAAAAAAAAAATTCAGGGGGAGCTTGATTGTAAAAAAATTATAAAAATTGGGCCAAAAGTATAAATTTTCAAGGGAAAAAAATGTAATTTTTTTTTAAATAGGCAAAAAGTGCAAAAAAAATAAATTTGAGGGGGGGCTTAAGCCCCTGCTGGGCCTATACTGGCTCCGTCATTGGTTTACTCAGTGTTTCTACACTTTGTGTTCTGCTTATGCGAATTTCTATTTTGCTATCTCAACTTAGATTAATCACCGATCAAGTCTAAACATTTTACCCACAATATTAGAAATTTTGTACTCGTATATAAAAATCTAATTTAGATAATGTGGAAGACTATGGATGCAATGGAAGCAAAGGAAATTGAGCGTAGTGGGAAATGATTATAAAAAAAATTATTAATTAACAATCGGGTGATAAATATGATAATCATCTTATGTGTACAACTATTCCTGACGAAATCCTAGGAATCCTTCGTCCGTGAATGAGGACACCTAGTCCACTTTCCAGTCCAAATCATCGTCCTCGTCGTCCATGCCGTCTGCTTGATTACCTCACAATCGCCATAAAAGTCGCTTTCCATATCCACGCAGGAGTGACCTTTCTCATACACAAAAGAGCATCTCACTTGAGTCTAGAATCCATATAAAATTTGAGTACTTTAAATGGTACTAGAATTAATGTTGTTGATAAATATTTACAATCGTATATATATAAACTTTTAAGTTTTATTTCAAATGTTGATGACATTACAAATTTCGAAGCTCTCAAAATACGAAAAATCGACAAGCTGATGAAAACAAACGATAGTGTGAAAACAGAAAAATATTTTTCAATGGAAAATACAACATATACTAGTTCGCTAATATATATATATATATATATATATATATATATTAATTCAATTGAATATTGTTGAAAACAAGAAAAATATCAACAATATCCCATCCGTTTAATTGATATGCGTGATTTATAATTTCGGTTTCAAAAATATCAGAAATATTCATTCATTTTAATGTAAATGATATATATCTCCCTTTAAAATATGATATATATTGCAAAAGTAACAATTTCGTCTATTTTTAACGGAAAAAAAAAAAAAATTGAACTCCCCAAAATACTCCTAATAAAATAACTTTTTATTTTCTATTTTATATATAAAAAAATTTAAACTAAAATTTTCTTTATAAAACGTTATGGATTTTTGTTAACATAGAGAAGTTTTGATTTTTTTAACAGTAAATAAATATTTTGATCTATTAAAGGCATTTGGAGGAATTCAAATTATTTTTTATAAAAAAGTAAACGAATAGGGTGGTATTTGCAATATAACATATTTTTATAGCAGACATATGTCATTTATATTAATTTCAAGAGATATCTCTGATATTTCTAAAAATTGAGGGTATAAATTGCGCATTTAAATTAAACAGGTGAGATACTGCTGATATTTTTCCTTGAAAGTATGGAAATAATACATTTAAAGTTTGTTTATAGAATTTGGACTATTAAATGCAATGAGCCCCGGCTTTGGGACATGTTTGGGCCTTGCCGGATGACGGGGCTATCTCGGTCTGCGTTGAAGCTACCAAAAATCAAGACGATTGCTAATATGGAATGGGCTAACGTCGTACGGGACCATAGGAATGGTGGTATCCTCGGTAGTTTCTAGATGAATCAAAGGCTCACCCCTTCGCTTGCGAAAGCGCTGTTGTCAACTTTGGAGGAACAATATCGTGATCCATTTGGACTGTCTCGAGGTGGTTTCGGCGGTGAAAACCGGTCGCATTCCCCCCACGGAGCGTGGTGTACGATTTTAAAGGATATTGAGGTTATGTCTTCTAACTTTTCTTATTTTGATTTCTGTTCCTTCCAATAGCTTGTAATATGATTGCTCATGAGTTAGCTCGATATTCTCTTCATAGTAGAAAGGATGTTAGATGGTCAGAGTTTGTCCGGCCTTGCTCTTGGCCAATGGTCATCTCCGATCAATTTGGTTTAGATTCTTCTCCCTTCTAGATATGGCATTCCTCCGCTACTTAAGTGAAGATTCTCTAATAAAATCAATCTGTGATTGTATCCGCGCTTCATAAAAAAATGCAGGACACTAAAACGGCATTACATAAGATCTCAAGTTAAATAGCATATGGCGGTCTTATTTTTCTGACACCAATTTTTTGCTCTCCAAAACCAGTACGCTTGCCCTCTTGGATTATTTGAGCGAAAATATTGAGTTTATTGCTTTAAATGGGACAAAAAGGCATCATTTTCTCCGAATCAAATTCAAAATATTACTTTTCCGAAAGAGCTCCAAATCATTCCAAATAGTCCAATAATCATTCTAAATAAAAAAAAATAGAGAAAATAACTTTGATATTTTTCCAGTGACCCACAAAACGAAATTTCTCATTTCAAAATTGTGCATGATAATACCAAGACATTGCTTGAGATTTACAATGAATGGCACTGCGGGTTGATTTAAACCCAAGCTTCTATGTATGTTCTAGAATTACACGACTACATTACACACATACCCTGCATACTAAGAGAATTTCCTCAACTTAAATACATTCAACGACACAATGTCCGAGTACTAATTACTCAAAACTGTTGAGGCAAACAAAACATTTCAGCAATAGTTTAAGCCATAATATAAACGAAACGTGCAAAACAATAGTTAAACACCATTCAGCTCGTTTAGAATGAGCAAATATTTAAACAAACACCAGCCTAGTTCCAGCCTAGTTACAGAGTAGAATCTCTAGGCTCGTGGTGAAATATGAGAGATGGTCATCATCTACAGCCTCTAAAACACTTCATAAAACTTACGGGATTTAACACAGCTTAGCTTAAACTGTTAAACTCAGATTAGGAAAGAATCAACAACTAATCACACACAAAGCTGTTGGGAGCAAATGAATTAACACACTTTTATACATCCTAAGGCCACAGAGTACAATTCCCTGATGATTCTAGTCTCTTGGTAAATACCGCCAAGTGTTATTATACATATCAAATTATCAATTCTTGAACCGACCTACGAAACGAAACCTTAAGATCTGTCTACGAATCAATTTCAGATAAAAAAAAAGGTTCCTAAAACTTAAATTGACTAACTATCCGATTACGAACATCAAAATAACTCAGAAGGGATATGAGAATTTCGATATAAATAAGTCATGATAATACTGATATGATGAAATCTGACATAATTCAGCAAAATTTGTCCAAAAACAAAACCACTATTGCTCTTTTAGAGTAAAGGTACCGATAACAATAGTAAACAAAGATCCAACCTTACAAGGAAGACAATTCATAAACGAAATATTATTAAACAAACTACTTGGATCGCTGCCTCATCTTTCGGCGCTTCCTCTTCAACCTCCTCATCCTCTTCTTCTTCCACTGTTATACGGAAACAAAAAAAAGGCAGAGAACAAAAATAATAAATAAACGTATATCAATACCACAAGAAGGATATACAGATAGCTATTACGAGATGTTGAGTTTTACCTTAGCCCTCATGGTGGTGGTTCAGTTGAGCTCTCTTCAAAACCCTTCGCTGCTCGGAGTTCTCTTCGGTGAAAGGCAGTGGCCAGTGTTTTAGAAGTTTGGAGGTTTGTTTGTATTTATACGTAAAGTTAGAAGCCCTAATCGTACCAATGCAATAAGGCTTTATCTGGATTGGATAAATAGCCCATTTGTAAGTAAGCCCATTTAGTCCTGCCACACAAATTGGGATTTGAAGGGGGGAAAGTTCGAAAGTAGATTGTTTACGAATATAGTTGTAAATTGATTTTGTTACGAAAATAGTGTTTCTTTAACCTTAGTTATGTATTTATTTGTATAAAATGAAACTGTAGTAAAAAGTAATATAAGCTAAATAAAATCAAAACAGTAAATAATTTTAAATAAACTTCGAAAAAAATGATTGTTTATAATTTGTAAAGAACCTATTTTTGTGATAAACACGGTATTCATGAATTAGTTTTAAAAAAGCTATACTTCGAACGATTTTCACGATTTAAAGTTATTTCCATAAATAATAATTTTGACGGGCTCTCTTAGGAACTTAAAGCGTGAGAATCGTATATTAGTCATGGTTTCATTGATAGAATGTTTATTAACAAATAATAATTGACATATTTGCCCATAACAAATATTTTATATGTACTATCATTAAATAAAATATCATTTTTAATAATATTATAATTAAATAAAAAAATACTTAGTATTATACTTTATTAGTTACGAATACACGAAGATTTGATCATTAAAAATATGCGTAATTTTTATTTTATTATGTAAACTTTCTATAGATAAGTAAAAAAATTATTTTATTTGACATAACGTATTAGATATATAATATAAATAGATGATTTTCGTTCGAATTTTAAAGTCATTTGTCGAGAATTATAATCCGAAAAAACCAACCTGATTATTTTTTTGTAAGTTTGGTTTGATTTTACCTTTCAATCGAGTTGGTTTGAGTTTTATAACTACAAAATTATTTGTAGCGGTTCGGGTTGATAGCACATGAAAAAACCGACTAACCCAACCCGATTACACACATATTGATTTCTAGTTGATTTCTTTATAAAATAATAGAAAACTTATTCTTTCATTATTTTAGTAAACAGTTCTTTGAATTTTTTTCTTTCAAATACTTCTGATTTTGTTATTAGAAAAAATTGGTGTTCTCTAGGATGTTGAGAACATTTGTGTTGTGAAATGTGTTGTCTAAATTCACGTCAAGATCTATGACGTGAAATTTTTGCAAAGTGATTTTTGTCTGATTTGTTTTCGCGCTTTTTCTGATCGATCAATGAAATTTCAGTGGTTGCACTAGTAAACCTAACAAAGGACTCTCCGCGAGGTATGTGTTATATGAAAAGAATGTTTACCCTCTTGAGTAGGGTTACACACTTAGGTTTTTTCTTATGAGAGTTGTCACACCGAAAACACGATTGTCCTATGTGTGATGTTATTCTGATTCCTTCCTCATTGTCACTGTTTGTGCAATAATCAGAGTTAGGTTTTTGGTTTTGTGATATCCTAAATCGTGTATTGTTATAGGCATTGATCAATCATTTGGTGAGTGAGTTGAGTGGAAAGTGATGGGAGCTCAAACACCAGAGGCTTCTATTAGAATTCACAAAGGTATATTCTTGAAGTTTGGGAACCTGTGCCGACCCGACTTTTCGAACCATCTTACTTATCTTACTTTTTAAAAACTTTAGAAAATTTGAGGTAAATTTTTTTTTTAAACATAACTTAAAATATAAAGTTTGAAAACTCATGACCTAAAAAAAATAAATTTTCATTTAAAACTCGTAATCTAAAAATAAATTTTCATTTAAACTTGATGAACGAAAACAACCAGAAATTCGAAGTTGCATAATCGAAAATTAAAACCCGAAAAATACCATTGTGAAATAAATACCATAATTAAAGTCGTAACCATTAACGAAATTGAAAAGCATAACTCAAACCATGAAAAATAAAACCTTGGGTTTAGATTATTGAAAAACTGAAAGCAAAGCGAAAGTCTTTTATTTTCGAAAACGGAAATCATAACCCAACCCTCTCGCTATCGCCGCCGCTGATCCACCCTCCTCACTTGCTCATAGGTTGTTTACCTACAACACGGACGAATATACATAGGTGAGCTAACGCTCAGCGAGAATAACTATACTCACAAAATAAGAGCAATAAATATGCATAGCCAGTTCTTAGTATTTCACTTTCTAAATAGAGACACATGATATCAAAAAGTAAAGTCTGACATATTTTAATTCGGGGTCCCCTAGAGTAGTCGTACCAATTTCAGTGTACACTTTGGTAACGAACTATAGGGCTGCAACCTCCCATAGAACGTCCCATCTATCTGATAAACTTGTGAGGAAATTCTCTAGGTGAGCCTTTGATTCGGCTCGAGAAGATCCTCTTGTTACCTCCTTGGATCGAGGCGGTACGACCCTCTTATTTACTTGTTAAACTTATTACTTGATTACGTCAAATGCAAGAACAACATAATTTATTGACATACTTGATAACATGCTTAGAATAAGGACATATTGTAGATAACATGCATAATTGAATCATAACACACCATAAACACATGAAACGTAACATATCAACATATCACACATATCAACAAAAACAACATATAAAGTCGCATAACACAACTAAAACAGATTGCATAGTCACAAATTTTTATTTTCGAACAAATCCGTGTTGTAGTGAGATTATTCTCACCTTCGCTTCGGAAATCACGACCGTTGGTCGAGGACAGCTCGAGAAAACTAAACGGGTTGGAAAAGCTACGCGGCTCGGAACCTAATCGATGGGAAAAAAATTATTAAGCTACTGTTGAAGAAGTTCTAAAGACAACTCGGGTTCTGGAAATTTTCAAAAACGACTTTCAAAGTGAAATTACCAAAATACCATTGGCTATTAGGGTTTCGGTGAAAAATTAAAACGCTGAGAAAATTTTTGTAAACATTCCAGTAGATATAGAACATAATTTGGATCACTTTTTGTAAAGGCATCACGGCCAAAATAATTTTTTTAACTATTTATTAAAAAATAAAAGAAGTGCTAAAATATAACTTTGAAATTTTTGTCAAAAATTGTCTGCGCACCGTTTTGAAAATAATCAGAAAATATTCTGTATTTGATAAAAATATTTTTCGATTAAAGGGTTAGATAGAAGACATTTAAACGTAACTTTTCCAAAAAGAATCAACGCAAAACCAAATTTTTTGAATCCACACGTTTAAAGTCTGAAAATCGGGAATATGTATCAGGTCTGTGCACTGATTTGAAAATAATCGGAAAATATTATGTATTTTATGAAAATATTTTTCGATTAAAGATTTAGATAGAAGAAACATAAACCTAACTTTTCCAAAAAGAATCAACGCAAAAACATTTTTTTTTAAACCAGGGCAAGCGTTTTAAGAAACCGTTTTCCAAGAATCCGAACCGGAGAGAAAAGAAAGCATAACTAATTGGAGCTACAAATTTTCAAACCAAGAGAGGGATGAGGGAGGGAGAGCAGAGAAGAAGCGTTAAAAGAAGAGGAGGAGATGTTTAAATATGGCTTAATTAAACCCTAAAAGCCCAAACCATAATCCTACTTCTAATATTAATATATTAATTATTATTATTAATATATAAGTATATACGTATATCCTAACCTATACTAACCTAAAGGCTGACGTAACTAACGTGAGATATAGATTATATACGTATATATTATATATATATATAATAAAAATATGTGAAAACACATTACCAGTATATAATATATGACATTATTTATAATATACTAGTTATAAACTATAACACTATTACACGTACAACTATATATTTATACATATATGATATATATATATATATATATATATATATATATATACATATATGATATATATGATATATACTTATTACTAACTTGATTTTACTTCAGCAAAAAGGAAGCAACATTATTAGTTATATGACATTGATATCAACTTAAAATTGAAAATAAAGCACAAGAATAAATAATCTCATAAGAGATTAAATTTTGGGGCTTCACAGAACCACTATACTTATGCTACCAGTTAGGGAAGTTCGCTTTTCACTAGGAGAATCATCCCTCCAGAAGTAGGTAGGTTTGGCCGAACTCTCTTGAGTGTTTATTATTTTTTTAATTTGGTAAATCATCTAGTGTTGATTAACTTATCTTAAAATCAACTAGAGACATAAAAAAAATAGTGAATACACTTTTTTCAGTTATGTTCTTACCAAACCAAATTTTGGTGTTTCATGAACAAATTTTGTCTGGTTTGAATATTGGACAAACATGAATGTAACATTTGTTCAGGTTATTGAAACATTACCAAAATTTCGAATTTGTAAGCATTACCGAAACATAATTATGGTATTGTGAATATAAAAACAATGTTTCATTTGTATTGCTAAGGATTAGTTGAAACTCATTTTCCCACTTAAGGTATTTGATGAACGAAGAATGGAAACAATGTGAGGAATCTTAGTAAATGAAATTCTTTCGGGGGTGACATGAAATTGTCTTCTCCTAAAATTATGTGACTGTTATATAGACTTTGGATGGGAAACGACCGAGGCACTCAAAAAGTTCGGCTAGGTATTTGAGCTTCATTCTTTAAGGTCGGTGGTCATCCAAGAACCCTTGAGTATGTTGTGATATAGCCTTTGAGTTGCTCTAAATATATTGTGGTGTTTGTCTTTCGTTCGTCGAAAGGATATTATGTTATCATTCCGTCGATTTTAGTATCGAGGTCTCATCTTTTCTTGTTATAAGATGTTTGATGATGTGTGTATTTTTGAGTGATATATAACTTATCTAATAAAAAAGCCTCGAGCTACTTTTTTTCAATTACATCGAATACTTAGACACACATTACAAGTACTAATTTTTAAACTTTAACATGGGGATATATATATATATATATATATATATATATATATATATATATACACACATTTTAAAGGGTTTAAATCTCTCATAGAAGTTCACCTGCCACCGAAGATAAAGCTATTGGGGTAGAATCAATACACGTATATCAAATTCGGAAATTGACAACAATAACACTATTTACTTGATAATTATAAAAAAATCAACTAAAACTCAAATATTGACACATTTAGTATCAAATCGATCATGAACTGGTTGATTCCTGACACATTTAATCACGAATTGGTTGATTCCGTAACACATTTGATACTAAATGTGTCAATATTTGAGTTGGTTGATTTTTGATAAGTGACAAATAATTAGTATTATTGCCGTCAATTTCTCTAGCAAATTATCAATGACAAATTGAATCATCTGACGTGGTAAATACCCAACTTCATTTTTTAAACCACTAATTCATCATGCAGAAGTTCAAAAAGGATTCTGATTGTTAAACAATATTTATCAACAACTGGGCAACAAATTTAAATAAAAATTTCATCAGAAATATGTTATTGAGGATGCATTGCAACTACTAATATAGACTTCAAAGGAGGATAACTAACCGTTCGGATATAAAAATATACATTACAAGAATGACTGTGCAAGCTTTTTGAAAATATCATGGGAGATGAAACAATATTATTTAATTGTTAGTTTTACAATTCATTATCACACTTTTCATAGAAAAGAAAATTTCATTCATAAAACAAATATCTAAAACCCCCAATTTTGATGAAAGACTCTTAAATAAAAGAATAAATCTCATTTTTACCCCATGAACTCGTACCTTCGTTATATTTCGCCATCTGGACTCGAAAATATTGCAAAACTCAACTCAAAACTCAGATACGTGTTACAATGCCCCACATCCATCAGTATTTGGACGTTAAGCAATCACGTTTTGATGACGTGGCATGATTTTAAAAGGTATAATAGTATTTTTGGTTATTCTAAATACTTTAAAATATAAAATTGTTTATCATATTGTTATGATATCAGTTCAATTTTGATTGTTCATCAGAGCTTCGCCGTGAATCCATGGACGGAGGGAAGTGATTTTCGCTTGATATCTTCGGTGATTCACACAGCTAGGTAAAAACCCATGGAAATCTCCGTTTTTCCTTAAAAAATTAGGGTTTTCTTATTTCAAATTTGGGGCTTTTGCTTCTATGTTGATTCTGCGAGATGGAATTGTAATATCTTCGGATTTTTATCACATGAACGCGATCATGCTATTCGGCGTGAGGCTGACGGAGGAAGCGAGCTCTTTCAGGAAGAGTGGGAGTATGAACAATTTGTCGCAGTTCGACGATCAGGCTCTGCCTCAGGAATCGATCACTGTCGTAGAATCCGGTTACGCCTCCGGTCGCGGTCGCGAGCGCAAGAGAGGTTTGTTCTGTACTGTGTATTTCTCTAAGAGACTTTTTTTTACGAATCTGATTTCATTTTGATTTTTGGAGATTATGAGTTCCATGGACTGAGGAAAAGCACAGGCTGTTCTTGATTGGACTACAGAAAGTAGGGAAATGAGATTGGAGAGGAATTTTTAGAAACTTCGTGAAGACTCGAACGCCGATTCAGGTGGCGAGTTACGCTCAAAAGTACTTTCTTCGGAGAAGTAACAACAATCGCCAGTGACGCAGATCTAGTTTCTTCGGTCAATAAGAGCAAAGCTCAGATTGCTATTGGTGTTGCGATTTGGGGCTTTCTTTGTGTTTTCAGATGGGAAGCTCTGGAGAGGCGAGCAATAAGCCATCAATGTTTCGGTGGGAGGGTTGGTTCAGGAGTAAAGAAAAAGAAGAAGAAATGGAGGGGACATGCCTCGGAGAAGGAGAAAAAGAAGAAGATAAGAGAAAGAAGAGTTTTTATTTATTTATTTATTTATTTATTATTATAAAAATAATAAAATGAGGGTATATTGATAATTGCACATATTTTAAATCTCACGTGACAAAAAACGTGACATTTAACATCCAAAATTAGACAGAAGTGACAACGTGTTATAACGCCATTAGTTAAGAGATTCTCAATCCAACATTTTCGAGTAGAGGAGGCGAAATGTAATCGAGATACATGTCCATGGGTAAAAATGAGATTTATTCTAAATAAAATATAAAAATTCCAATTACTAAACTCGTCAATAATGACGCATAAAAGCATACATGGAGTATTGACAAATGTCGGGTTCCAATGAATTAGAACCAAACAGACTCATGGGCCTATCGGGCATATGAACAGTTCTTTTAGAAGCACTTTTACAATCGATCGGCATTCCAATCCAAATCATATAGAGACATAAATGGCACTTCTACAAACATATCTAAGAAATATATTATTTTTTTTTCCATTATTTTCCTTTGTAAAAGAATCCATTCATTCATATCTCAATCTTTCTTACATAGAGACACAAATAGCACTTCTACAAGCATATCTAAGAAATATATTATTTTTTTCCATTAGATTTTCTTTGTACAAGAATCCATTCATTCATATCTCAATCTTTCTTACATAGAGACACAAATGGCACTTCTACAAACATATCTAAGAAACTAATATATTATTCTTTTCCATTATTTTCCTTTGTAAAAGAATCCATTCATTCATATCTCAATCTTTCTTATCAAACAAGGTCTCAAAAATATGACAATGTTAATGTCCCTCTCCCAAGATCTATGACTCTCCCCGATCACCTCCCACAGTCCTGAGGAGAGGGAGAGCTTTGAAGGTCAATAATTTTTCAAGAGAGAGAATTCCTGTTGATGTTTTTTCACGCTTTTAGCCGAAAGTATGAAAAGACTCGTACAAAACAAAAAAAACTATGATGGATATTACATGTATTATGTGGGGATGTGTTCTTTTTCAAATGACCTAGTCATTCAGCTGGTGTCAATGTTGTTTTTTTTTTCTTTTTCTTAGTCATCAAAAACTTAGTTAATTATATAGTTTTTAACTTTGTAGTATTGTGTTATTTTTCGTAAGTAGCAATTTATACCTTGATCTGTATAAATTTTGTGATCCACGTTCCCTGGCAGCCAGCTTAGGAGTTAGGGACTAGAGGGAGTAAACTTTTTATATTTCGTACAATTTATATTTAATAATTTTTTTTTTGCTCAGTTATTTTATTTTATTTAAATGTTGTTATTAGAAATTTTCCACTAGTTGCCCTCATCAAAATTAAAAATACTAGTAAATTTCTTCACATTGTGTTATGCCCCATAAAAAGTAAAAACGATACTCATGGCTATGTCCGCGTCCAGCGATGAGAAGTTTGTTCGGGGGAGGGAGATCCTTATTGTTGTCTAAATTTACTCTCAAATCTTTCGAGAAAGATAGAAAGATCAGATCTCTTTAACAAGTAAAAATACAACGACTAGTTAGTAGGGCTAAAGCGCAGTCCGACGTACTAAAATTATACAGTGTGGACGTACCAATTGTCAACAAATAATTTTTGTGCTACAATTTTGGTTCCGTTTTTCAATAAAATTTCCTTCAGTATTCCCATGGCCTATTAGTATTTCTGCAAAATGAGACTATTAGCAAACTATAGGACAACGGCATTTTAATCACCGAATCATATCATTTAAATAGGGTCAAGCGGCTAAATAGCCAAATAGAACTTAAGGATTTGCAAAATAGCCAAAGTTTATCAAGTACAAGCAAAATAGCCAAGCTGCGATTATTAATCCAGGCAGGATTAAATTTAATCCACACAAAATATCGGG
Organism: Urtica dioica subsp. dioica; assembly: GCF_054948205.1. Lineage (NCBI taxonomy): Eukaryota > Viridiplantae > Streptophyta > Magnoliopsida > Rosales > Urticaceae > Urtica > Urtica dioica. Next base: position 16,999,072 of record NC_142767.1, read on the forward strand.
ATTAAATTTAATCCAGGCAGGATTAATTTAGTCCAGGGATGAGAGTGATGGCTATTTTGGTTAACCTAATGAAACTATGGCTATTTTGCAAAAGCCATAGTTTGAATTGGCTAGTTCATGCCATTTTTCCATTTAAATATACTATATACAATTCTCTATATAATAATATGGACCCTAGCTTTAAATCCAAGCTCTTTTAAAAAATGATATATCTGCTTGTCGCATGGGCTTTTTCAATTTTAAACAACGTATTACAATCTCTACATACTTATATATATCCAGTTCTTAAATAAAAAAATTGGAAAGTTGGATAACTATCTTCCCATTACTATTAAGTTAATCCTAAAGTATAAGTAGTGCTTAAAAGTCATAACTCAGGTTTGTTCTATTTCTACGGCTGGCCAAATATGCTCTTTCAACTTGGCTTCTCTCATTGTGGAGAAAGCTGGTCTCTCATTGTATCACTTCAATGTTTCTAGGATAAGCAAACCTTTTATTTTGTCAACAAAATCTTTATTCTCTCAAGAAAAAAAGATACACAAACTTGCTTGATTACAAACATGTAGGCCAGCTTAGTATCACTGTGCTTTGAAATTAAATGATGATAGTTGTGCCACATGAAAGCAATCAAATTGTCATAAATAAAATTAATTATACCAGCGAACTATTTGTAATTTTTTTTTAATAATAGTATAATGTAGACGTCTTGAGAGGTAGGTTAGCTATTAAAGTATGTGTAAAATCTATTGAATCGCATGAATCTGATGCCAACTTCCAAAGTTCTGGGAGATGGGTTATTTAGACATAAAACTTAGAGCGCTTTTAATTTTTATTTATTTTATATAGTTCTTTGGCTATACCTTACCGATATAATGATATTATAACCTCGCGTATTTTATATTGATTCGTTTATAATTAAAAAAAAGCCACTTTATTTATAAGTTATATAGCTAATGTTTTTTTTTTATAATTATATCGATTTGTTTTTCTTCCTATATAGTTAAGTTGTACTACATATAAAGAAGAAATGTTAGTTTCATAAACGTTTTTTTTTTCCCTTCAAATCTACATGTATTGTTTATTGTATATTCTTAGATATTTTTGTATCCCTTTAAAAAAATGATCTACATACAGATAAACTAAAAGACATATGCTAAAAATTTGTTGTTTACAATGGGGGAATTCTCTACTTTTTATCCATGCATTAAAAAATATAACTTGTAATAAGCAAGGGAAATGCTTTACATCACTACTCACTACTTTGAACTACTCACTCAAGTGTTGACACGTGGACAGATTTGTCCACGTGTCAACAGTTGAGTGGATAGTTCAAAGTAGTGAGTAGTGTCAAATAGCATTGCTCAATAAGCAATCATGTAAACCTCCCATTATATGCAACTTGTATATTTGTTGGGAATTTCAGTAATTAATATATGGGAATATGGCCTAATTCACTAGAGTATTTATTATTAGAATAGAAAGATACCAAGAAATGTTGAAGTCTCGTTTCTGGTTGGCGAAAGCTTTTCCATCTCTATCTTCAGTAACTTCTTTATATATAAAAAAACAAAAAACAAAGTTTTGAAAAGCGTTATCAAGCATTAGATTAACGTTTTTGGTTTGAACAATGCAAATAAAACAAAACAAAAAAATCTCAATTTTTTGGTGCCTACCCATTTTTCGAGTACGGGTTGAAGAGTGGTGGTATAAATCTCCAAAATGATTTTTGAAGTTGATGAAGTGTATAACTTGGAGAACCACTCCATAAATGCAACTTTAAAATTGGAGATTTAAATATAAACAAGTTATACATGAGCCGCGTGACTTCCATTTCCACTCCAAAGAGTCTTTCGTTTTTTTTTTTTTTGAATTGCACGGATTTTCCATTAAAATTGGGTAAAAAAACCCATCAATACAAGAGAATAACACCTTAATACAATGAACACCTCAAACCTAAGTCAAAGTGAAACTAACACTAAGTTCCGGTAATCGTACGTTTTGTGCATGCGAGCACAATATTCGAGCACACATATGGCTCTTTCAACAAAACCAATAATGGTTGATGGAAAGGTCCACTCAACCTCGGTCCGATGACCACGAAGAAGATGCCTCTTCAGCCTGTATAGAGCAAAATCTAACAGGAAATCCACACCGGGATAATGGACGACGGCTAATCCGACTCCATAACAAAACAAAGCAAACAAAATGTTGCTACCAACTACATCATTCGCAATTATTCTTAAACAGAAAAAAACCAACATAAAATTAAAACTAGCTACCAGAGTTGGGTACACAACACCGAGAAGCCATGCCTCACTGTCCTCGCCGTGGAACAGCTACGCCATCTCGCCGTCGCAGCCATCCAGCCCTGTCCCCGTCGCCGAGGAGCCAAACCATAACAGCCACGCAGCGCCGTCGCCGCACAGCCACGCATCGCCGTCGCCGGAGAGCCACGCAGCGCCATCGCCGGAGAGGAGTCACGTTGCACAGCCTCTGTCGCCGAGAACACGCCGCAACGCACAGCTATGACACGAGTCTTCGTTGTTGCTTCTCTACCTCCGGTTGCTTTTCGTCGCACCTTCTCCCCCGGAGCCGAAAGACACCCAACAATGACCGGAGTCCCTGCCAGAATCGGCCCCAGAGGAGAGAAAAAAAGTTAGATCTAGATCTAGATATGAGAAAAAACCAGAGAGAGTTAGAGGAGAGAGAGAGGGGGCTCTTGTAAACCCGAAATTCCAAAAAGTCTTTCTTTTGGAGATCATTCTTTTCAAATACGTGTGTTATTATTATTTTTTTACTCTAACTTATATAGGAGAATTATGTCAGTAATTCAATAGTCCACTTTAAAAAAAAAAAAAAAATCCAATTTTTTTTTTTTTTTTTTAAAGTGGACTATTGAATTACTGACAATTTTTTTTTAAGTCCATCAGGTCGAAGTTAATTAAATTAACTGTCCAATTAATGTAATTAACTGAACATGTAATTTAATTAATATCAGTCTGGTAGACTATTTCCATATTAAAATAAAATTTGGGCTGGATACTTAAAAGAAGGTAGATGATTCGCTAGTTGCAACAAATATTTGAACTTATATTGTGTACAAATAATTACATTAAAGTTTAACACTAAAAGCATTTAAAAAAAATTATTTTTAATATAAAGATCAGGATAAAACCCATGATTTTAGATAAGACCCAACTTCACAGGAAGAAGATAATTTCACCTACAAAGTTATAGTTTATGTTTAAATGTTCAATTTATGTTCGAAAAATTTGAAATAAAGAGTATTTATTTTCGTTGACCGTATGAATTGTAAAAAATATTTGAGTGAGATTCACTCATCTAATTTAAAATGTTATAGCAAATTTTTAATCTTCGTAGTAAGGAGGATATGATTGATTATTTATTTACTAAAATTGTCGTTAAGATGAATGAAAAATCGATGCTCAAAATATGTTGCAGATACAAAGAATTGTAAAGGAAATTAGATGTGTTGTGTATGAGAGTGAACTTACAAAATTCCTACATGATATATATATATATATATATATATATATATATATATATATATATATATGTATGAGAGTGAACTTACAAAATTCCTACATGATATATATATATATATATATATATATATATATATATATATATATATAAGTGCTTATATCGCATTTTCTTGACTAAGGGTTTAAGTCCCTAAAAAGATGTACTCATCTTTACAATTTCATGTGCGTGCTGTAGTCTGAGCCGAGATAGTTCAAAACTTTTTTCTTCCATTTTTTTTAGTTTGTCCTTTGGATTAACAATGGTTATAGATTTAATCTAGTAACCGAGCTTATATAACGTTAAAATATTTTTAAATAAGAAAATCGTGCATTATTGTTGAACATTTCGAAAATGTTTCAACTAAGCATTGAGTGGCTTTCATGAGCCATAATGTATGAAACGGTTTGGTACAAACCCGTTCAAGACCTTACCTATATAAGATGGTTGGCAGCTCTCATTTCTAAAAAACGAAGCAAATCTTCACAAGTTATCATCTCTCTTTTAAAATTGTATCTCTTTTCTTTGTAGTTTGGTGGTAATTTTTTTTTTTTTAATTTTATTTTTTTATGGTGAATTCTAGTTTGTCATTGCATCATGTAAGTCTCTCTTTACTTATTCCAGCACCTGCACGAGAACGATAAAAACATCAATGAAATCTTCTAACATACCTCGATAATTCTTAATTTTATTTATGTACTTCGTTCATACCGATTAAGTTTAGATCAGTTATATTTTATTTCGTCATTAATTCCATATCATTTATCTTATTTTTATTTTCTTAATTACTGTTTATTTAATTATGTTTACAAAGTGTCTCATTCCCACAAATTCTATTTAGATAATATTACTACAAATTTCATGGAAGTATACAAAATCATCATTACAATGGACGTGACTCCATACCCCAATAAATAACAATACAACCCGAAGATAGGCATGAGTCCATGACCCACTACGAGAAATCGCTATCATACAATACAATAACGCTTCACGAACTAATGAGACAAACAAAATAATTAAATAACACCAAAACTGTGTGTGCGTTTAAGAGGATTGAAACGGGCTAATAATATGAGCAAATTGGAGTGGCTAGCTAGAGAATTTGGATTTTGGAAGTGATGTAGACAAAGAATGAAAAAAAAAAAAAAAAAAAATCATAAGAGTGGGAAAGGAAAAAAAAAATATCGAAGGAAAATAACAAAGTCTTCCTTTGAAAGACTCGTAAGTCGTAACAAACACATGGCATACAAGTAGAGCAAGCAGTAGAATTGACAGTGATATATGATTCCAAATATTATTATATTAAAATATATTATTAATTCATGTTAAAAAGCGAGCAATCAGGTGGTGGACTAGTTCTACTTCTACTTTGGTACCACTTACCAACAACACAGTCAAAAGAGGTGTAAATCTGACACTATTGAGAGAAAACTCTCTGCATGTTCTTTTTTCACCTCTTTTTACATTTTTTCCTCGTCTAGAATATTCTCATATCACCCATATTTCAGACACACATAAAGAAAAATTTAAAAGTGGGAAAATTAAACATCGAAATCCCGAATCTAAACAAAAATCTTTGGGATGACAAGACGAAAATTAAAAAAAAAAAAAAAATCATTTTGCAATTTGTACTAAAATATTCGACATAATTTTACATAACGTGAAATGAAAAAAAAATCCGACTAATTAATGTAAAGACGGTAGAGATACAGTCCATGCGATTGGTGGAGGTGGTGCTATACAGCGATTATACGCACACAAAATAGTGTGTACAATTAATTAAATTAGTTACTCCAAAAATACAATCATATGATTTTGATTCGACGAATAAAAATAAAATAATAATATATTGAACTTTTATCGATGGGTCCCCAAACAAGGATGTCACATACATCATATCACATTTCGGAAACATCACTCGACGACGATCTTCGGCGCGACCGGGTCGACTCGGAGCGAGTCACGACAGAGCGGACAACTCGGCTGCGAACTCAGCCACTTGTCGAGACAATCCGGGTGGTAGCAATGGCAGCAGCGAGGGAGGACCTTGACGCCCTCGCCGTCCTCGAAAGTGCCGAGGCAGATGCAACACTCGCCGGAATCCTCCGCCGCCGTCCGGTGAGGGACCACCGGGAGGCCCTTAATCTCCGCCGCGTCGAGCCCACGCGACTCGGGAGCCGGAGCCTGCGGCGCCGGAGGGGACGGAGCGGCCGCGTGGCGGTAACGGCAGGCCCAGCGCGCGTAGAGGAAGAGGAGCGTGAGGACGAGGAGGACCGAGAAGATTACGACGACGAAGAAGAGAGTCTTTCCTCTCACCTCGAAGTTTCTGTCGTCGAACACCGTGTAGTGCCACTGTAACGGCTCTCTCGTTTCGTCGCTTCTCATCCTCTCCGCGTTTTTGAAAAACGACGGGTCGTTTGACGACGGCGTTAGGTTCGCTGCTTCTCTCATGGTCGCGAAACGACGCTGCGTTTTGAAGCGCCGGCGTGGAGACACAGAGAGACGGAGTGGCGAGAGAGGTGTGAAGAAGAGAGAGAGTTTTGATTTGAGTAGTGTGGGTGTTGATGTATAGATGTTTTCTTTCTGAGATATTATTGTTTAAGGAAAGCGATTTATATTACTTGCGGTTACAGCGCGTGGAAGCCACGAGCAGGCTTTCCACCGTTGGATTGGATATGCATTGGTTATGAGCGCTGTCGATGTGTGCGTGGGAAAACTGAGGTCTTTGGTTAATTAACCCATGAAAATTGGACTGCTGGCTGATATTTGCCTTTTGTTTTGTTTTCTTGTTTATTTTTTTTTTTTTTTTTTATGATTTGTTTTTAACTCTCGATTATCCTTTTAAGAAAAGATGATTAATCATGTTTTGCTTTTTCCTTCTTTACAAAAAATTATCGGTTGAGCTTTAGATAAAGCCAATTTGTTTTCGCTTGTTCTTCAATTTTCTTTCGAGTATTTTTCAACGTCTTTTGAATTTCTTTTCTATCCTGGTTGAGGTGGACAGAATATATAGCTCTTTAGAATTTCGGAAAAGTATGCGTGTATATGTGTGTGTGTGTTAGTACTGTTGTGTTGGTAATGTTTAAATGGTAATTAAGTTCCACCTGTGCTATACTCTGTTAGCCTATTATGGTAATTCATTTTTTTTTTTTTTGATAAATTTATGGTAATTCATTTATGATGGCAGATTTTGGCAGTATAAGAATCTCGATTTTGGTAATGTTCTTTTTACATTCCCTATTTTCTGATTTTACAAACGGAGTTAATTTGAATTTTCAAAAAAAAAAAAACAAACGGAGTTAATTTGAACTTAAAAAAAAACTTAAAAAAAAAAACACACTGTGGGCTCTGCCGAATTCTTATGTTTCTTTCGAGTTTCAACATTCTTTGGGTTTTCTCCATTTTCATCAAGAGCAACTCTCGTCCAACTAGAAGCATTTTTCAGATTTACAATCTAAATTTACAATTTCACTCATATCGCAATCCAAATTCACAATTTTGACTAACCACGATTGGAGTTCATAATTCATCTATCACAATCTAAATTTACAAATTTCACTAATATCATAATTCAAATTCACAACCTTACTAATCACAATCCAAAATTACAATTTCAATAATCACATTCATAATTTCTTTCCACAAATCTCAATTCACAATCTCACTCATATAATTCCATTTCACAACTCTCAATTGACAATTTAACTAGAATTATCACTAATCAAATTGTAATTTACAACTCTACTTTGTAATCGATGATCATATATCACGTAGCAATTAAATTTTAATTTACTTGCAATATTCTGAAATACCGCAGTAACCAAACAATATTTGATACAATGACATGATTTATATATAATATATAATTGATTTTTGAAATTTTGCGATATATCGACGAGATACGGTAGTATACATATATTATTTTAAATCTTGATTTGTATACGTCAAAAGTCTCATTAGAAGGGCATGGATAAGAATTTACAACTAGCCGATCATCTATTTCTTTTTATGAATCTAGTCTAATTTTCATTTTATTTGGTAAATAGTTCACGTATTTTCGTAGGTACGTACAGTTATACCCTTGTGGAGAAGAGTTAAGTTGATTTACTCTTCCAATTAATTTGACAAAAAAATTAGCCAAATAAGCCACCGAAAGTCTAAGAATTGCTAAATAGCCAATCTTTTGTAAATAGTTGTGAAATCCCAATTTTTTTTGGCTTAATTAAAAAAAGCTAAAAATTTTGTGTTCGAGTTACGTTAGTTTTTTTTTAATAAAGTTGTGATAGCTAGCTTGGTCTAGCGGTAATCCCACACTCACCTCGCGGAGAGGTCATGGGTTCAAGCCCCCATAGGATGCAGAAATGCATGCCCCATAGGATTTATTCTAATAAGTATGTAATCTTGGCCAATAGTGCCACCTACTATGTAATCTTGGCCGATAGTGTCACCTGCGCTTTGCACTGCTAATATATCATGTAATCTTGGCCGATAGTGCCCCAACTCAAAAAAAAAAAAAAAAAGTAGTGAATGATTTATTTATGTGGTATGTATGCTTTAGAGTATTTTTTTTATTATTTAATATACTCTTTTGATTACAAAATATGGATATAATATATATAAGTTACTTATATATATTCTTATGTATTAAAGTTACGTAATATATACTTATATATACTATATGATCAATTTGTTTTTATACAATATAAGTTATATTATACGTTATATATTATATAAGTTATTATCAATTTGTTTTTATATAAGTTATTCTATGTTTTATATATATATATATATAAATAAGTTATTTATATATATGATCATACACGTGTATGTATATTATATATATATATAATAATAGTAGTTATTAATATATTAAGAAAATAAGTAGGATTAGAGTTTTGGCTTTTAGGGTTTGAGTTTTTAGGGTTTAATTAAGCCATATTTAAACATCTCATCCTCTTCTTTTAACGCTTCTTCTTTGCTCTCTCTCCCCTGGTTTGAAAAATTCGTAGCTCCAATTAGGTATGCTTCTTTTCTCTCTGGTTCGGATTCTTTGAAAACGGTTTCTTAAAACGCTTTCCCTGGTTTAAAAAAAAAATGTTTTTGCGTTGATTCTTTTTGAAAAAGTTAGGTTTATGTTTCTTCTATCTAAATCTTTAATCGAAAAATATTTTTATGAAATACAGAAGTTTTTCCGATTATTTTCAAATCAGCGCACAGACCTGAGACCAATTCTCGATTTTCATACTTTAAACGCTTACTGTGGATTCAACAAATTTGGTTTTGCGTTGATTCTTTTTTGGAAAAGTTAGGTTTAAATGTCTTCTATCTAATCTTTAATCGAAAAATATTTTTATCAAATACAGAATATTTTCTGATTATTTTCAAAACGGTGCGCAGACAGTTTTTGACAAAAATTTAAAGTTAGATTTTAGCACTTCTTTTATTTTTAATAAATTGTTAAAAAATTATTTTGGCCGTGATGCCTTTACAAAAAGTGATCCAAATTATGTTTAATACCTACTGGAATTTTTACAGAAGTTTTCTCAGAGTTTTAATTTTTTTACCGAAACCCTAATAGCCAAGGGTATTTTGGTAATTTCACTTTGAAAGTCGTTTTTGAAAATTTCTAGAACCTGAGTTGTCTTTAGAACTTTTCAACAGTAGCTTAATAATATTTTTCCCATCGATTAGGTTCCGAGCCGCGTAGCTTTTCCGACCCGTTTAGTTTTCCCGAGCCGTCCTCGACCAACGGTCGTGATTTCCGAAGCGAAGGTGAGAATAATCTCACTACAACACGGATTTGTTCGAAAATAAAAATTTGTGACTATGCAATATGTTTTAGTTGTGTTATGTGACTTTATATGTTGTTTTTGTTGATATGTGTGATATGTTGATATGTTATGTTTCATGTGTTTATGGTGTGTTATGATTCAATTAAGCATGTTATCTACAATATGTTCTTATTCTAAGCATGTTATCAAGTATGGCAATAAATTATGTTGTTCTTGCATTTGACGTAATCAAGTAATAAGTTTAACAAGTAAATAAGAGGGTCGTACCGCCTCGATCCAAGGAGGTAACAAGAGGATCTTCTCGAGCCGAATCAAGGGCTCACCTAGAGAATTTCCTCACAACTTTATCAGATAGATGGGACGTTCTATGGGAGGTTGCAGCCCTATAGTACGTTACCAAAGTGTACACTGAAATTGGTACGACTACTCTAGGGGACCCCGAATTAAAATATGTCAGACTTTACTTTTTGATATCACGTGTCTCTATTTCGCAAGTGAAATACTAATAACTGGCTATGCATAATTATTGCTCTTGTTTTGTGAGTATAGTTATTCTCGCTGAGCGTTAGCTCACCTATGTATATCAGTCCGTGTTGTAGGTAAACAACCTATGAGCAAGTGAGTATGGTGGATCAGCGGCGGTGGTAGCGAGAGGGTTGGGTTATGGTTGCCATTTTCAAAAATAAAAGACTTTCGCTTTGCTTTCAGTTTTTCAATAATCCAAACCCAAGGTTTTATTTTTCATGGTTTAAGTTATGTTTCAATTCCGTTAAAGGTTACGACTTTATTTATGGTATTTATTTACAATGGTATTTTTGGGTTTTAGTTTTCGATTATGCAACTTCGACTTTTTGGTCATTTTCTTTCATCAAGTATTAAATGAAAATTTATTTTTAGGTTATGAGTTTTCAAACTTATATTTTAAGTTATGTTTTTTTTTTAAAAAATTTACCTCAAATTTTCTGAAGTTTTTAAAAAGTAAGATAAGTAAGATGGTCCGAAAAGTCGGGTCGTCACAATAGTCACCTCAACTTATTTACGGCACTCAAAAAGACAAAAATACCCAAAAATATCCCTACATATTTTGGGTTTTTGTTGGTCTTTTTGAGTGCCGTAAATAATTTGAGGTGGCTATTTACAGAAAATTAACAAAAAGTTGGCTATTATATAAAACGCTATAAGTCAAATGGCTGTATGGTTAAAAGTGTGATGACCCGACTTTTCGGACCATCTTACTTATCTTAATTTTTAAAACTTAAGGAAATTTGAGGTAAATTTTTTTTAAAACATAACTTAAAGTATAAAGTTTTGAAAACTCGTAACCTAAAAATAAATTTTCATTTAAAACTTGATGAACGTAAACAACCAAAAAGTCGAAGTTGCATAATTGAAAATTAAAACCCAAATATACCATTGTAAAATAAATACCATAAATAAAGCCGTAACCTTTAACGGAATCGAAAAACATAACTTAAAGATGAAAAATAAAACCTTGGGTTTAGATTATTGAAAAACTGAAAGCAAAGCGGAAGTTTTTTTTATTTTCGACAACGGCAACCATAACCCAACCCTCTCGCTATCGCCGCCGTTGATCCACCCTCCTCACTTGTTCATATGTTGTTTACCTACAACACTGACGTATATACATAGAGTGAGCTAACACTCACAAAACATAAGTAATAAAATAAAATGCATGAACCGGTTATTAGTACTTTAAATTTAACCATGACATGAGATACCCTATTAAAAGTTTATCGTATTTTAGTTCGGGGGTCCCCTAGAGTAGCCGTACCGATTTCAGTGTACATTTTGGTAACGAACCATGGGGCTGTGACCTCCCATAGAATGCCCCGTCACATACATAAACATATGAGGAACTCTCTATGTGAGCCCGTAGTTCGGCTCGAGAAATTCCTCTAGTTACCTCCGTAGTTCGAGGCGGTACGACTCTCTTGTTTACTTAACTTATTAATCATGTTTATTACGTTAAAAGCATGAGCGACATAAAATAAAAACATACATGATAACATAGCTAGCAAGATAAGACGTGTTATAGATATTCTAATACACAGCATAAGATAACATAAACTCACATATCGTCATACCATATCATACCAAGCACATTCCGAACAAACACACACACAAAAATTCACACAATACATAAATACTTCATATCATATAATACTTAGTATATTTTTTAACTAATCCGTGTTACAGTGAGATTATTCTCACCTTCGTTTCGGAAATTACGACCGTTGGTCGAGGACGGGTCGGAAAAACTACGCGACTCGGAACCTAAACAATGGGAAAAAAAATTATTAAGCTACTGTTGAAGAAGTTCTAAAGACAACTCAGCTTCTGGAAATTTTCAAAAACGACTTTCAAAGTGAAATTACCAAAATACCATTGGCTATTAGGGTTTCGGTAAAAAAATTAAAACTCTGAGAAAATTTGTGTAAAACTTCCAGTAGGTATAAAACATAATTTGGATCACTTTTTGTAAAGGCATCACGGCCAAAATAATTTTTTAACTATTTATTAAAAATAAAAGAAGTGCTAAAATCTAACTTTAAATTTTTGTCAAAAACTGTCTGCGCACAATTTTGAAATTAATCAGAAAATATTCTGTATTTGATAAAAATATTTTTCGATTAAAGGGTTAGATAGAAGACATTTAAAACTAACTTTCCCAAAAAGAATCAACGCAAAACCAAATTTGTTGAATCCAAAGTAAGCGTTTAAAGTCTGAAAATCGGGAATTGGTCTCAGGTCTGTGCGCTGATTTGAAAATAATCAAAAAAAAATTATGTATTTCATAAAAATATTTTTCGATTAAAGATTTAGATAGAAGAAACATAAACCTAACTTTTCCAAAACGAATCAACGCAAAAACATATTTTTTGAAACCAGAGCAAGCGTTTTAAGAAACATTTTTCAAAGAATCCGAACCAGAGAAAAAAGAAAGCATATCTAATTGGAGCTACGAATTTTCAAACCAAGAGAGGGATGGGGGAGGAAGAGCAGAGAAAAATCGTTAAGAGAAGAGGAGAGGATGTTTAAATGTGACTTAATTAAAACCTAAAAGCCCAAACCCTAATCCTACTTCTAATATTAATATATTAATTATTATTATTAATATTATTAAAACCTACACTACACACACGCTGATGTATATTATATATAAGTATAAAAACGTAGGTGCTGCATGCTATATATATAACTTTACTTATATATATGTATGTTCCCATACAGGGCCGGCCCAAACTCACTGGGGGCTCTAGGCGATTCAATATTTTGAGGCCTTATAATACTAATAAAAATTTAAATTTTCAGGGTAAAAATGTAAATTTTTTAAAAAAATGGGCCAAAAGTGTAAATTTTTAGGGTAAAAAATGTAAATTTTCTTAAAAATAGGCAAAAAAGTGTAAATTTTTTGGGGCCCATCCACATATGGGGCCCTAGGCCTGGGCCTAGCCCGCCTTAGCCCAGGGCCGGCACTGTTCCCATAGCAATGTAAAGAGATTTATAAGAAGTCAAAAATATTAAATAAATAATGATGGAATGAGATACGGCCTCCAAGATTATCTTTATTGAGAAAAGAGTTCTAGAATTTCGTTGGTATAAAAAAAAATAAAAAAAAACCTTGAAACGAGAACCAATTCGAGGCGAAAAAAAAGAGAAATTGTCTAATTTGCCACAAACTTCATAACATTTTCTCACTTTCGACCAAAATACTAATTTTTCTCAAAAATGTCAACATTGTTGACATAGAGGTGGCATTTTGGGAAAAATTAGCGTTTTGATGGAAATTGGAAAAATATTATGAAATTTGTGGCAAATTAGACAATTTCTAAAAAAAAACTACAAAGAAACATATACACAAAAGCATAAGGCAAAATTCAAAATGCAAAATGCAAAATGCAAAAAAAAAAACCTTGAAACGAGAACCGATTCAAGGCGAAAAAAAACTATAAAGAAACATATACACAAAAGCATAAAGCAAAAAAAAAAAAAAAAAAAAAAAAAAAAAACAGATAGTTTACAAAATTTAGGGAAGACTGTAAATAATGAAACTTAGCTAAAATATCTGATTTTCCACTAACAATTCAGTAAGAGAGTGTGAAACTATGATGTAGGTCTCAATCCTCCATAAACTACAAGTCATTTACGTGGCTTCGCATAATCTATGACAAGTCACCTCATTGCTTAGCTAAATATGGTTTAGATTTTCATTAGTGTGTGTGTGTGTCACATGTCGAGTTTGTTCGTCTATGTGTAACGCTATATCCCTACTTAATTTGATAATTTGTATGATTTTTATTTAAATAAAATTGTACAAAATAGTCATTTGAAACTTATTATTTAACAAAATAATTAAAGTTTCAACTTTTCAACAAAATAGTTAAATTTACGTTTTTCAAAATTTTTTTGACGACCAAAATTAAATTTTTTGACGATTATTATAAATAATTTATCACTTTAAAAAAACTTAATCTTGGGGTCAATAAAAATTTTGAAACCAGATTATTGTACATTTTGACTATTTCACTAAATTAAGAAAACCTTTGACTATTTTGCAAATGTATAAATTTAACTTAGCTCTTTAGTACATCACCTTTTTTTTTATTTTTATCTATAAAACCAATACTATGTGTCGTCCATATGGTCCTAAGAAAACGTATAAATGGCAATCCCTCCTACATCTCTTGTATCATGAAAGAAACGACAACGTGTTTCTAACTATATAAATAATGAAAAAAAATTATTGCTCGTAAATCTCTCTAAAAAACAGAAGTGATTCAAAATAAGACATACTCTCTCTCTCTCTCTCTCTCTCTCTCTATATATATATATATATATATATATATATATATATATTTATTAAAGGCTGTTCAAATGAATATATTGAAAAAATCAAAGATTTCAATTATAAGAATAGAGCAAAATAAATTCAAAAACTTTTACCGAAAGATGAAAAATAAATCATAATTAATTATAAATACAACAATATAAGAAATAAGATACAATTACATGCATATATCTTTGTCAAGTCATAAATATTATTTGACTCGAATAAAAACATGTGTGCGAAAAGTAACCTCGACATTTGAGCTATAATTAAATTCTAATTTAGTAAGTTTCAGAATCAAAACAAACAAACAAAAAAAAACTGTCATTTGCCCGGTAAAAGCTCTAGTAGTAAATATGGCATATAGTTCAATTTACATTTACATATCAAATCACTTTATTTAAGGGTTTATCAGGAAAATAACCAATTTAAACGTTTGATATTACTAAATAGTCAACGTTTGGTAAATATTAAGTAAATAGCCAATTTCATATATTTACAAACGTAAATCTTAAGTAAATAGTCACTGCCATATATTAAGCCACGTCATCATTTATGGCTATTTACCTAAGATTTATCAAACGTTTAAATTAACTATTTTTTTTTATTTTTTTTCATTAAGAACATAATCGATTTAAACGTTTGATATTGCTAAATAGCCAATATTTGATAAATATTAGATAAATAGTCAATTTTATATATTTATAAACGTAAATCTTAAGTATATAGCCGCTGCCATATTTTAAGCAAAGTCATCATTTATGGCTATTTACTTAAGATTTACCAAATGTTGACTATTTACCAATATCAAACGTTTAAGTTGCCTATTTTTCTAATTTTTTTGTAAAATGTATTTTAAAAAACTCATTCCCATTCGGAATTTAGTTTACGGATGAATTTAATATGAAATCTTTCAACATAATTTACAATACTAAATAATTCCCGTCGTCTCCTATTTTAGACGAGATAATTTTTCTTATATATGTAAAGAGCTTCTCAAAATGATATATTTTAGACGAGGTAAACTTAAATATCATTCCATCACCCTATTTTAAATATGCGTTGTGCTTCGTTAAATAAATCAAAGTTAAAAAAGAAAAAGAAAAAAAAAGGGGGTTCCTACTCATGGAATATAGGTAAAGTCCATCTCAGAAAACATTATTGTGTGGATATTAGCCAAATGCAGTTTATCATCTATCTATTTGAGATTAGTATAATAAATTAAAGAAGTTCTATTTGGAAAATTGTTCCTTAGTTATCAATAATTTGTGTCCAAATTTAGCAGCCACCCACTGATGATTATCGCTGCTTTCCTTTCAGGCAACAACTCATGTGCCTTGTTAGGATGTTAATTAAATATTAGAATCCTACTTCTAATATAGCGTCATTTAGTGGAAGGGAAAATATGAATGAAAATACTATATTTTATTAGCCAACTGAATGATAGACTTGCATTATTAATATTCAATTAAGATTTCAAAAGTAGATAGACATTTTTTTTACCTTACCAAAAGTTAATTTGAAGAGGTACTATAGGGGTTGGAGGTGTTAGGCTTCATAGTTATCCGAGACATCGTATTAATATCTCGTAAATAATGAAATAAGAGAGAGTGTTACTACTTCATTCCTTTCTTTCTATAACCTTTTTTTTTTAATAGAACGGATTTTCCATTAAAATTGGGTAAAAAGACCCATCAATACAAGAAAATAACACCTTAGTACATAGATCACCAAGACCTAAGTCGAAGTGAATCTAACACTAAGTTCTGGTAAAAGTACATTATGTGCAAACTTCCGACAACGGGAAGAATTACAAGCACAAATAGAGCACACAAAAGGCTCGTTAAATAACTCAAAGATTGGCGATGGAAAAATCCAACCAACTTCGATCCGATGGCCACGACCAAGATAGCTCTTCAACCTGCATAGATCAAAACCTAACAGGAAATCCACAACGGGAGATGAGACTACGGCTAATCCGAGTCCAAAACAAAACAAAAGAAACCAAGCAGAAAAATAAAAACCATAATCCATACTCAAACCAAGAACACTAAGGCTAAACTGAAACCTACGCTAACAACCAGGAACCTGAAAGTAAAAACCCACAACTTCACACAACCGTCAGCCGCTTCCCGCATCAGCCATCTTACGCTGCATAACCTCGAATCCAACCTTGACCACCCACCTCTCGCAGACGGAAGGCAGGGAGAAGCCGAGGCTCCGAGGCAGGGAGACTCGACCCAAAAAAGGGAAGCAAATCTCAGTCAGAGAATGGGCAGATCAAATACACAACGACGCCGGGGGTAGGTCGTCGCCGGAAGAAGTTCTCCGACCAAAAAATCGTTCCCTCTTGGATCGACTTCGGGTAGAGATCGACGAGCCACACCAGGAGGGAGAACCGAGAGCTCGCCGCCGACTCCGGGGAGGAAAGACGCCGGGAAGACACCACACCACGGAGGTCCGATCTACGCCGAAGAGCACCCGTCTCCTAGCACGACGAACCACGCCGAGGCAGAGCCGCCGAGAACGGGGCGAGAGAACTGAGCTCACACCGACGCCGCGGGGGGGAAGACGGCGCCGGGAAGAAAAACTCCACCGTGGTCGCACTCTGCCGTAGCAAGGTCCGATGTCGAAGAGAAGAACCGACGAGGGGAGAAGCTTTGGTTGGTTTAGGGAAAGAAAAAACCGAAGAGAGAGGGAGGCGGAAATCGATGTCCGGGGGAGGCAGCGGCGGCGCAAAGGAAGGAGCTCTGTTTAGAGAGAAAACCCTAATCTGCGTTTAGAGAGAGAAAGTATAATGGATCCTATAAACCTTTATGTATTACCATTTTTTTTTATGAATTTAAGATATTTTAGCTTTAATATATTGGCACATTTACTCGTCTACTCAAATATGTCAAAAGGCCATGAAAACGATACCATTAGTTTTCACTTCGAGATTCCCACCGTCTCCGAGAACTCCCCGAGTTGAATATAGGGGTTCTTAAAGAATTAAACTTTCAGATGTGGAAGCAATTTGCATAATCAAAAGATGAAGATATTATTTTGTACAATTAAAAAACGAGGGTATTATTTTGCAGAAAAATGAAAAGAGAGGGTATTATTTTGTAGTTTATTTACCCAAAATATTTAATGCAATTATTTTAATGATTTCAATTTTCGTTTTACGGAATCACACATTACATTTTACGCAAAATATAAAAATAATATATGTGAATTAAAATTGATAAATGAAAGACACAAGCAACCCCACCCCACCCCACTTGTTGGGTATAATGAGATTTGATTCGAGGGGCTGGTATTGTCTTAAGTTCGTAGCGTCACTGTCCGGGCAAATTAGCAAACAATGTTCACGTAATACACATTCCTATTCCAAAATATCTACCATCAAAATGTATATATATATATATATCTAATTTCCTTCCCCTGTTTTTTAGCAAACTCCTCCACTCGATAATGTAAACAAGATTCTTAAAATCTATAACAAAACACAGCCACATCTTTTGTTAAAATATCTATCATTTTAAATTAATACTATGAAAACGAAACACCTAATTCTAAGCTAAATTTGGATGTCTCGAACACAAAAGAATTGGAATTGTGCTTACTTCCGGCCCCAAAGCAGAATCAGAATTCAATTCTAACACTCTTCACGAAAATTTTTTAAAAAATTTACTTCAAAGAATATAGCGTATTTTAACGGTTTATTATTATTATTTTTTTTATCATGAACGATACCGGAATAAA
Source organism: Urtica dioica subsp. dioica (assembly GCF_054948205.1). NCBI lineage: Eukaryota > Viridiplantae > Streptophyta > Magnoliopsida > Rosales > Urticaceae > Urtica > Urtica dioica. Next base: position 17,017,006 of record NC_142767.1, read on the forward strand.
CCGGAAATAAGCGTATCATTTTGGTTTTGCGAGAATTCTTCTATTGTTCGGATTGGAACATTCAAACCCATAAAGAATCGGAATTCAGGTAAGGTCTGAATGGAGGTTCAAATGTCCTTATTTAGTTGAATAAAAAAAGTACATGGAGACATCGGCTTTTTCTTTTATATGAAAATATGTTTTAAGTGTGGTAAGAAAAATAGATATTAAATAAGGTTGTCGTTAACTTTCTCCGTTCTCTCATATTCTCTCGCTAATATCATTTTTCTTATTAAAAAGAACCGCAACATTTTTTGTTTTTTTCTCTCATGGGAACTATTATAACAGCGACTTTGGTGGTCGTCGTCCAAACTTCTATAAAAAGTAACCAAACGTTGGTTAGTTCAAATGTCCTTAATTTGTAACTTGTTAGTTGTAACTCCATGTCAATAGAACTTTTGTAATAATTATTGATAATATACTTAACAATTGTAAGAGTTTCGAGGAAATACCAAAAGCGAGGTTCTAAAATTTTTGTCGCAACTTTTAAAATGAAACCATCATCAACAATATTTCAACGCTTGATTTTTTTTCTATATTGTATCCCGTAATTTATTGGTATTATTTTCTCTCTCTTTTTTTTTTTTGGTCCTGTTTGTCTCATAAGATATAGAGCTTTATTCAAAATAGAAATGTAATAGGATATTTTGACCTGATTCTTAGTAAAATTGAAGATGATTCTAAAAAATAAAAAATATAATCATGATAATTATATTAGTGGGCGCCATATACGTATGCCAATGAATTCAAAAATTTTATTTACCAATAAATTCATGATTTAATGACATCTATGTCAACAAATCTATGATTTCATGAAAACTATGTAAATAAATTCATGATTCAATGATATCTTTTGTTGAAAAAATCTATTCTTTGACATACATATATGGGACCTATTAATACATTTATTCAATTATATTTTTTTGGTTGATTTTGAGAAAATTTAATATATGGGTCCAGTTCCCATTTTATTATATACCAGGGAAAATTACAAAATAGCATGTGTTAATGGTTAATAACTATTTTCTTATAAATGAAATTATAAAGAGTAAATAAAAAGGTAAATACAAAGAAAAATCAAGAGAAATAAATGTCTACAACTTAAAAAGACTATTTTATAGTAAAAAACAACTTGTTTTTTTTTTTATAAAGTACAAAAATGAATACCCAAAGCAATTTATTTTCCACTATATATCAAACATAAGATGCTGCTTTTATGGTTCGGCCCAAAATAAAGTGGGCCTTGTCTCTAAATTTAACTTTTAAATTTAATAAACAAACATAAATTTTATAAAATATATTGTGTATAATATTTACTGAAATGGACATAACTATTTATTTATTACCAAAATCACCCTAACTAATAATTATGACAATTCTATTAGTGGGTTCGGTGAACAATTACATTTTTGCACTTGACTTAAATGTTTCAAAATATTTTACCCTACTCTCCATTGTCCCCCTCTCTCTCTCTCTCTCTCTCTCTCTCTCTCTCTCTCTCTCTCTCTCTCTCTCTCTCTCTCTCTCTCCAATTCCTCTTGTTCTTTGAAACCATAGACAAATGAACATCCATACCTCTCACAACGTCATCCCGAATCGATCCATAACCTCTCAATTACCATCATTGTCGCACCCAACGTCGACGTATTTGATTTACAATAAAAGGATAGCGACGGCAACTAACTCTTTTGATGACCACACACCTACGTTTTCTTTGTCCTCATTCTATTTCAACACTTGCAACATTGCCATCACCTTCAACGACAATCTTGACAGCACCCCTGCCCATAACGGCGTCGCCAATTTTGACGACGAGTCCATGCGGTGATGTTGATGCATCGGTGATGCCGTTGTTAATATCACATTCGCTCTCTCACCCTATTGTCGCGTAGGTGTCGCCCAATTGAATATGCTTGACAAACTTCGCGAGGGCGTGGGATTCTCCATCCTCGATCGTCAAAGCTTTGATTGACCGTTCTAGCACCGAAATAGACTCTTTGTTGTTTCCGAGGCAACACCGGAGCGCGGCCACGACGTGAAGGCTTATCACGAGGTCTAGATTCCTATCCCCCGACTCTGGTGGCTTCTTCTTCTTCTCATATTCTTCTTCTTCTTCTTCTTCTTCTTCTTCTCATATTCTTCTTCTTCTTCTTCTTCTTCTTCTTCTTCTTCTTCTTCTTCTTCTTCTTCTTCTTCTTCTTCCTCGAATGACGAGACCTCGAAGGTGAGTGATCTCGAGGGATCGCCGATTTAATTATTTTGGGATGGCGAGGCCACAAAAGTTTATTGTTTTTCTTCTAGGTTTTGACATTGGTTTTGAGGGTTTCTTGTTCTTCTTCTTCTTATTATTCTACAATGACCTCTTTGGTTGTGGTGATTTCCTTGAATTCCCAGAAGTCTATGAAGAGGTATCTGGGCTCAGAGTCGTGGGAGAAGAAATTGCTCTTTGATGGTTATCGACAATCGTCTTCGCCGGAGCACTGCATTTCGCATACGTTGTTGTAGATTTGCTCAATCGAGGTGTCGATTACAACGTAATAGGGAAAAAGTGAAAAAAATGGTTGTTAATGCAAAACCTAGGAAACCCTAATTCGCAATAAATGAGGCATAAAGTACAAGGTTTGTAGAAAATAGAGAAGCAAATAAATGAAGGCTTTACTTACATTGATATTGTTGAAAGATAACACCAAGATTTAAGCTCTCTTTGAGCTTGTTTCTTGTACGAGCGACATGTATTTGGATAAATGAGAATGATTTTTTTGTTCTTGTTTTGCTATATTTAAATATTTAGATATTCTTTATATATGTACGAGAAGTTTGATGGGTAGAGCGTAAGGTAATCCATACAAAGTAGTAGAATATTAGCACAAATAGTAAAAAAAATTATCCTCTACAGCAACAAATCGTATAATTTGTTGACATATATGTCAATAAATTGTGTCATTTGGTCAATAAATTGTGTCACTTGTTGACATACATGTTAACCAATCGTCAAAGGGCCGGCTAAACAACTAGCCAAAACAACACCCCTACTTTAAAATTATATCCCAACTATTAACATATTTAGGAAAATAGCCAATTTATCATGACAACATTCCAGTATTCCAATACTACCCTTAGGTTAATATTATTAACTATCATAGTAAATAATATCGTCCATAACAAAAAAATTAGTAAATCTAATTAACAATAACAAAAACTACAGTAAATCTTATTTGCCGTAACAAGAATGACAGTAAATCTTATTTACCGTAACAAGAACAAAAGTAAATCTTATTTATCGTAACAAGAACAAAAATAAATCTTATTTACCGTAACAGGGAAAGTATCAGAGATGAGAATTAGTTAATCTAACGGTAAATACGATTTACTAATTATTTCCGTGAACAATCGAGGACAATAAATATAATAGTAAAAGTATCAGAGATGAGGATTAGTTAATCTAACAGTGAATACGATTTACTAATTATTTTTGTGAACAATCGATGACAGTAAATCCAACAACAAATCATGTTAACCATTAACAGTTAATAGTATTAAGTGTTTCAAATTCTTTGAGTTTCATTTTCAAGTTAATAGTATTTTTTCGTTGTAAATATTATTTACATTGACAGTTAATAATATTAAATGTCAATGTAAATAATATTAACTATTAATATTTCACAGTTAATATTTTTATTTCCTAGGTTCTTGAACGCCGCCGAGGAATGAGTGGATCGCCGAAGCGACGGCGAGGCCGAGCAGAGGAGCGACGACCAGAACCAGAGGCTCGTAACTAGAGAGGAACGAGTTCGCCGAGTGGATCTTAATTTGTAGATCCGGCGGGCACAACGACGGTGATGACGCAGTCCTCCGCCGCCCTCGCGGTGCAGTCCGACTCCGGTGCGACCAGATTCACTAGAGCTCCGCCGTCGGGGGTCGATCAGGGAGCTCCTGATCATCGTCGTTGTTGACCGCGGCTGCGTTGTGTGCATTGACATCGCGTCGGGGATCTGTGCTGAGGGACCGAGCCTCGTCTCCATCCCTGGCGGTGTCGGAGATGTCGCGCGCGCTGGTGGGAGTCGAAGCTTTGGCGAGCGTTGGGGCTAGTTCGTGTAAGCTGGAATCGGCCGGATCTGTTGCATCGGGCGTCCTCCTCACCTGAGAAGGCCGGCTCGCCAGCGACGCCCATGGTCCAGAACCCGTTGGCCTTGGATCTCCAGCAGCGCAAGCTTGAGTCATTCCTTCCTCATCCCCGGGCGTCGTCTCTGTCGCGAGAGCTTTCCCTGCCGACGTCCATGGTGTACCTACCGGGAACGAAGCTGCGCCGGAGGAAAATGGGGTGACGGGTTTTGAATTTGACAGAGGTTTTGAGGGAAGCAGGTAAATTAGGTGAGAGAGTGGTGAAATTGAGAAAGGGTACTTTAGGGACTCTAATTTAATATTGGCTATATCCCTGATAAATTCATAGTTTGGCTATTATTTTAAAATCCCCCATATAGAATGGCCAGTTGTTAACAAATCTCATCGTCAAATAAGCGCATATTTGTTGACATATATATCAACAAATCTTCAAACACGCTCCGATTTGTTGACATACGAACAAATTTCAAAATCAATCAAAATTAACAAATGATAAAGTCTTAAACCCTAAATTAGATAACTACCCATAGATAACTAAGGAAAATCTATTTCTTTTATTCAAGTTTTCAAACTCTGTCATTTTTTTATAGGATTTGTTGACGTACAAGTAAAAAACTTGTGATTTTTGTTGACATACAAGTAAACAAACATTAGAATTTGTTGTATCAATATATATGGTCCATGACGGAGGCGGAGCTGTGTCATGGACTGAGAGTAGAGTTTGAGAAAGAAAAAAAAGAAGAGAAGTATATTCTTAGAAAAAAGAAAAAGAGAAAGCTAATAGAGATAAAGAGAGAAGAGAGAGGAGGAGGGAAAAAAAAAGAAAAAAAAAAGAGAGCAGATGGTAAAAATGTAACCAAAGATTTTTCTAACTGCGTCCAAAGCGTTCCTGTGCGGCGACTCGTCGATGGACAACGAAAAAATGTATTTTTTATCTGCGGCCAAAGCGTTCCAATCGGGAATGTGCGAAAAAAGGAGAGTTCTCATCATGTGCAGACGAACTAAGTGAATCTGATTTTACTGTTTTCATATAGATATAGAAAACCCCAATTGAAACAAAATACAGACGACGAAAAATTGATCAAACCTAGCTGAGATTCTGTTTTTTTTTTCCTTCTATGATTTACGTTGTTTCGTGAAACTTAGGAAAGCGAAACCAGAGAATGGACTAACGAAGAAGAAGGAAGAGCAGTAGAAATGAAGGGGTTTTGAACTGACTGATGTCAGTGATGTGCTGTAGAGGGACCGTTTCCTCTTAAGAGTCGCTGAGTCAGATTTCCATGGCGGGAAAATCAAGCTCTCACGCACAAAGCAAACTGTCGCGAATTCCGTTTCCCTCTATTAGACTATAGTGTTCCATTTTAGCTGCCACGTGTATTTATCACTGTTAGGAAGTTGTTATGTTGGATAGGTAGTCGGTTATGAAGTCAACACTCATTGGTCTCGCAAGTATATCCCTTGTCACATCTTTTTTTTTTTTTAGCTAAAAGGGTTCTTGTTATATATATATATATATATCTAGCTTAGCAAGTTAAAGGAATAAGCTTAGTAGCTGTCTAGGTTAAGACCTGACTAAAATTCATGAAGTCATGACATTATCAACCAAAGAGATCACCTAATTAGTAGCAACTATTGCGTTGAGGGTCTGGGTCTGATGAAGTCTAAAAAAAATCGCCCTTATCACCAGATCAACTCTTTGGGATTATTATATGCCATATGTGTTAATTGATGCTATAGAATCATGAGTTTGTGTATTCTTAATTAGCCTCTTACCATTTTCTTATTAGTTAGTGAAATCTAACGAAGAGATTTGGTAGGAAGCTCAACAAATGATAGGCTTTGTGGAAAAGCGATAGTAGGAAATATTATTGATAGAACGAATATAATACAAAAATACACTCCTGCAGCACACAGAACACCAGTACACAGTTACACTTACACACAATATATATATATATATATATATATATATATATATATATATATAGAATACAAAAAACCGCTATATGCATAGAAGTCACAGCTCAATACTTATCTATCAAATGCCAAATATGCACCCTATAATATGGGTTAATATGCTATTTGACTTGGAATATAATAAAAAGCCTAAACAAATGAAGATATGCTTGGTCTTCTAATTATTATTTTTTTTTTTAATCATTATAGTTCCGTCCCTCCGGAAGGGGTTTAATGAATTAATTATTTTTGTTGATGTTCAACTTAATTAATAAACTTAAACTAATAATATTGTTAAATATTTAGAGTTTATCTAAAATTAACAAAATAGTCAAAAGTGAAAATACTCAAAATGATTAAAAAAAAATTGAAAACTACTTGGTGTAATAAATAAATAAATTTACTCTTGCATACAATTTAATTACGATAAAATTTTTAATCTACAAAAGAATTTGGGATATTTGGCTAATATCTTAGCACCTTGACTATTTTATATCGATTTTTAAGATTTTGACCATCTACTTAATCAATTAATTCAGGACTATTTTTTCTAAATCGTTAGAATGTTTGAGAACTGAAAAATATGAGGAAGAGTAAAGAATAAAAGAGAAAATAAGAGGAAAAATCAGAATTTTTTATTACGTACATAAGTCACAAAAAATACGAGAAAAAATATATATTAGTGAAAAACCGCACATGTACACAATTTAGATAAATTTTAGTAAAGATTTTGATTCGTATTTTCTTTAAACACTTTTTTTCTTCCATTATTTCCCCTGAAGAAAAATAGTCAGATTCATATCCTTAAATGATGAACAAAGGGAAAGGTTAATGAACTGTTTTCGGAGTCGAAGAAAAAGCCGTTTTATATATATGTCACACGCAGTAGAAATTCAGGATGAAAACATTAAAAATCCAATGAATAAATAAAATAGGGAATAAGTAGTAAATATAATTCATGCCGGAAAAGAAAACGCCTTTGTTAACCCTAGCTGAATCGAAATCCAATATAACAAATGGAATTCTCCTAAATCAAAATCGGATACTTTTATATATATGTATATTACAACAAATTGAACAACAATAATTACCTCGTACGTATAGTAGACATTGCATCCCATGACCATGAGATCGATCAAGCTTTTGCACATAAAGTGCATACAAACAGAATATCTGTAGGGCTTGACATAAATATCTTCTATCCTCCAAAATATATCTCAATAATACGCCCCGCCAAATAAATCAATATCTCTCATCAGATCTCGCATATTGGATCTCCAATATCCAAACGCGGTCCGTTAATCTCTGATGTATATAGAAACTTGCATGCAAATCCTTCTATTAATAATAATAATATTATAATTTATTTCAGCTCCTTAATCCAATCCCTTGAAATCGAAGGCGAGAGGATCGCCGTAATCCCAAATGCTCGGCGGACACTCGACGTCGCTGACGAGCGGCCACATCGCCGGCGACACGGGATCCAAAGTCAGCCCGGAGTCCACCGCCCCGGCCAAGCTCCCGACGATATCCTCCTGCTGCGGCGGAATCCGAAGCCCCTGACCACCACCGTCCACGTCGACGGAGCCGTACGGACACTCCATCTGCTGAACCATCCCCGCCGCCGGATCCAACGGCTGCTGAAGGAAGCTCTGGAACGACGCCGGCTCCGCCGTCGCCGTAGTCATCGCCGCGCCGTACTGATCGTGGAACGGGAGAGGCGCGTAGAGCGGCGCGAAGCCGTACGGCACGGCGGCGCCGAGGGGGAACCCGGAGGGGCGCGGGAGGAGAGGCCGTAGGGTTTGCTGCGAAGAAGACGAGGATGACGTCGAGGATGAGGTTGATGACGTCATGGTGAGGTGGTGGCTGTGGAGGTGCGGCGAGGGCTGGAGGTTGAGCTGGGCTCGGGAGCCGTAGAGGATCACGGCGGCGCGGTCGTAGGCTCTGGCGGCGTCCTCGGCGGTGGCGAAAGTGCCGAGCCATTTTCTGGTCCTCTTCCTCGGCTCGCGAATCTCGGCGACCCATTTTCCCCAGCTCCGTTGCCGGACTCCGCGGTACCGGAACTTCCCGTTGTCGGGACCGCCTTTTCCCTTTCCCTTGCTGCCCTTCCCTCGGCCGCCATTGCTGTCGTTGTTCGAGTTTGAGGACGAGTCTGGAATATTGAGAGGATTAGGGTTAGGGTTTGGATTTTTTATGGGGTCCGCTGAGACGACGTCGTTTTGAGGGGTTTCGGGGTGGTGCTGGTGGTCGTCGTCCATAGGGCGTCCCTGGCGGTGCTAAAATAAAAAAGAGAAAAATGTAATTATAAATCAAATGAAAGATTTACAAATAAATTTGAATTAAAAAGCGTGAGGGGAGGCGTGTAATACATTTTGGGGGAGGGACAGCTTTTATTTATTCTGTTTCGTTTAATGGAGAGAGTGTAGAGAGAGGCTGATATTTGAATGAACTTTGTTTGTTAATGGTTGAATGAGGCGGTGAGACTAAGACTTCAGACTGGGGCTATATATATATATATATATAGATTTACATTTATTTATTCATATGTTGTAGTTTGTGGTTTTTGGTTTCTACTCCGATTGCTGTGCAGTGAAGTAACGCAGTCTTTGTTGATCGATCAGTGGAATAATAATACTCTTGGGAATGTGGAGCAAGTTTTCTCGTTTTTTCTTACTTCTTTCTTTCTCTATTTATTAAATATGTTCAATTTTATTTTTCTTTAGATGAATATTCGACCATGCTAATTTTCGTTTTTATGGTCTCAAAGCTATTAATCTTATCAGTGAAAAGGTGTCGGAGTGCTAATTTTTTGTTACTTCGAAGCGTATTTAAAAAGGACATATATTAGTGAAATTTTCGCAAAGTTTAAAAAATGAAATTCTGAAATATTTCATATCATAAAATAGGTAAGGTTTACATTGTCATTAAAAATTAGTCATTTGCTAGTTATTAAATCCTTTTTATATCCGGTTTCACGTTGGTAGCTCCATATATAATATTATTTGACCAATAATTACCTGATTTTTTTTTATTTTTTTTTTATTTTTTATGAAAGGCTCCTCAAAATAATATACTGATAATAAAAGTCAAAGGCTTAGATTACAAATTTAGTGCAAAAGAAATTCAAAAATTTCTATAAGAAAAAATGAAAAGTGGACCACAAACAATCTTAAATACAACAAAATAACATGTGAGTTACCAATTTATGTACGTAACCAATCATTATCAGATTATTATACAAATCGCGAACGGAAACGCCGGTCTTCGCTTGTTGCAGATTGCGATTTTAGGAGTCTTGTCCGACTTAAATCAATGCCCAAAGAAGAAAATCATATCTCAGATTTGAGATTCAGTGAAGAAAAATTCAAAACCACTCCGATTAAAGATTGGGCGGAACAAAAGCCAGATCTTATAAGTCTGGTTTATGAAAACATATTAAAAAAAATAAAGCAAAACATGAAATAGAAAATAATAAAGAAAAATTAACTTCGCTTAGGTCGAGAGTTCTCTATTGGTTGAGATCATCGGAGTTTTTTTATCCTAGGAGAAGAGACGACGCCGAGGATTGAAAGACTATTTTTTTTTTTGAGAGAGAGAAAGCGGCTAGGATTTTTTGGGAGAGAGAAATGTGTGATCTTATTGTGTATCTCTCTTCTAAGAAAGAAGTTTTTCCTATAAGTATTGAATTAATTTCAGAATTAGTAGTGTATGTTTAATTTAGTTCCATTTTTCTCCATCAATTATCTTTATGTAGTTAAAAAAAATTCAATTGAGTTCATTTCAGCGTTTTTAATTTTGAATTAATTTGTAATAAAGCCTTCTTAGATAAAACAAGTCATATTTAATTATTTGATCAACAAATTTACCTTTTATTTTTTAAAAATTAGCAAGAAACATAATTATTTGTTTACTTGTTTATTTGTTTACAAATAATCATCTTCAATCAGTATTGATTTTACCTCCAAGGTTTAACTTGGGTGACAAAAGCTCGTGCTTATGAAGTGACCTTTGCGAGAGGGCGATGTGTTCAATCCCTAGAAATGCAATATTAGCGTTTGAAGATTACATATTTTATTATTTGTGCTTAAATGTTCAATGTAATTGATGATATGATGTATGATGTAAAATTAAATTATTAAAAAAATAAGTATTAATTATTTTGTTTAACGTAATTCATGCATATTAAAAGAAAAATTGTCAATTTTTATCATGATTTTTTATTATTATAATAAATTTCGTTAAAAAAATATTTAAATAGTTTGTTACTTAAAATAATTAATTCTTTTACAAATGACTCGATATAAATGAATGGTAATATTGGAAGAAAAAATGTGCGGATGGCTTATTAAAAACTTGAAATATTAGAGCAATGAATTAAACTTAAAATAACTATTTTGGTTTATTGCTCAATTTTAAATCATAAAATTTTCGTTTGAGATCGAAAAAATATATTAAGGAAATGATAAATTTTTAAATGGACGTTTTAAACTTTCTGTCGCATTTTTTACAAACTATAATTTTAATAAACCAATCATCCTTGAGTCAGTAGTTGTTTGCGACTTTGTACACTGCCCGTATCATAGAACTCTTCTTAAGGAAAGATGAGATATATTAGGTTTTGTATAGCTCGTTCTAAAATATGATATAGAAATAAATTTGTTTCTCAGTGATATCCTATATATAGTAACTTTGTTGAACCAAGAATTTTAGAAATTATGCATACTTCACTATAATCTATGAAGTTGTGTATGTAAATAATTTCACTGTCGAAATCAAGGATTTTAAGGTTTGTCAAATTCAGCTCTGTTCTTTGTACTGATTCGTTCGATTCTGCAAAGGATATAATTAGTTCTCAGCTACACACTGATATATATCTTGGTTACATAAATACTGTAACATATATATTTTTTAATAATTTATAAATACAGAATTCTTAGTCATGACTTGACTTGTAAAAGTACCTCTTATAAACTAGTATGTATAGTGGCCGAAAAATTAAGCAGTTTTTTATTTTTATTTTTATAGGAGCTATCGCTTAATTATTTGAGGGGGAGAATACAGCTATAGCCACTCTAATAATAATAATTTAAATTAATGAAAATTTAGGCAATTAATCAGCTTAGACAGTTGGAATTATTATATAGCAAACGTTTGGTGAATATTTGATAAATAACCACAAATATGACGTAACATTCTTAATTTACCATTTCATTGAAATAAAAGGTAGGGTATTTACATCAATTTAAACTGTAAAACGTTGATTAATTGGAAATTTCTGTAAATATAAATGGACCCTTAAATTAATTGAGTTCGGTGGTGGTTAAAAAAAAAGGAAAAATGGTATGAAATGACCAATTCAAACTATGACTTTTGCAAAATAGTCATAGTTTCATTAGGTATAGCAAAATAGCCAATTGAGAGTACTACGACTCTTAATCCTGCCTCGATTAATTCTAATCCAGCCTTCATATAGCTTACATTCTGTCTTTATAGTTCGTTGGAATTAAATTTAATCTAGCCTAGATTAATCTTACTTTGGCTAGTTTGCTTATAGTTGACAAACTATGGCTATTTTGCAAAAGCTTAAGTTCTATTTGGCTATATAGCCGCTTGACCATTACATTTCACATTTCCAAATAGATTTTGATCTTGTATTTCACACGCTATTGTAAATTCTCTAAAACAAAAATCACACTCAGCAAAATTCTCTAAAATTTTGTATTTGTGATTAAAAAATATAATGTTTTTTTTTATTTTAAATTTGTCCATAACCCTAAATTTTGTTGTTCGTTGAATGTTATGGTTATACTTTTTTTTAAAATACTAATATATATATATATATATATATATATATATATATCAAAATCTGATGTTTGATAATTTGACTGATATGTTATTATAAACAAATACTTAGCGCGTTTAGAACTCGAAAAATGTGAGAGAAAGTGAAGATTTGAAGAAAAATAAAAATGACAAAAAAATTTATGAGAAAATGAAAATTCTTTATTATGTTTAAAAATGTGAATATCAAATTTATATCTTATTTTTCGCAATTAAAGCAAAATTAAGAAAACATATTTTTGTTATGGTATATCTTGTTTTAATTTACAGTGACGTTCCTCATAACCCAATTATCATAATCCATTTGTGGAATCAGATCCAAAAGTTAAGAATGTCTTTTTTAAAAGTTAAAGTTAAAATTTAAATTCAAATAGGACTAAAAATTAAATTTAATAGAATTGTAAAATGATTTGTTATAAAATTACTACGTAAAAATTTAATAGAGCAATAATTAATTGTTTTATTTTCCAGAAAATTAATTGAAAGGAAGGAACAAAGATAAAAACAAAACCGAAAAGGTTAGGCGGGTAAGGCTCTTCTTTTAATGAACCTAGATCCACCCCTAAGTGATATACACTTCTGTCTTATCAATGCCCATATATAAGGTTGGATTTCAACGATATAATCCAAATCCAGCTCAAGTTACAAGTACTAGAGCCGGAATTACGACGATATACAATGCTTGCCTTTCGAATTTGAACTTTTTTTTGGTTTGTCTGTGGACTATATTTCAAATACCAAAAATTGTCGGTGTAATTGAAACAAAGGTGATATAGAAGGGCTTATTATTACTTAGAAGCGGCGAGTGAGAATGAGATAAGCTATAGCTATTGGCTTCAGAATATTTTGCCATGAAAGTAAGTGCATATATAATATCTATTTATGTATGTATGTAGATATAGCTGTACATATACACACAAAAAATAGGTTTCCCCCGAGCGAACCCAGAGCCGTCTGGAATCTGGTGCCTCTTCATGTTAGTCAGTTTTCTTCGTCAAGAGGGTTTCCCAATTATAAACCAATCTTCTTATTAGGTAACGACCAAAAATTTCTCTGTGTAAAAGAAATTAATTTTCCTAAAAGGTCTGCTGACACTTTGTGCATGATTGGAACTCATAAATCGTTGGTGTATAGTGATATTCGTGATCGTGATGTTCTCAGTACATCGTATGAGAGATTTGCTATAGAATTCTAAACTCTTCTTATCGTGATTCGTGAGTCAAGTGATTCGTGAGTGGTTTTTATTTATTTATTAAAATGCAATTACTTTGTGTTTGATGTGATCATGTATTAACTTCTAATCTGTAATATATTTTTGTAATTTGCTAGATAATTACATGAATTTTGTTTTCTTAAAGTTATTATTAAATTTTTAAATAGTTTATTGACTTAATTAAGCTGTCTACTATTTAATCAACTTTATTTTTTTTGCAATCTAGGTTTTTTTTTATGTATGTAGAAATTAAACCTATTTACAATATTACGAATGAAATTCTCCAAGAATATATAGTAGTTTATGCATATAATAAGGGTAACTACGTAAAAATACCATTATTTCTTGCTTTCAGTAAAATAATATCCTCTTTTGTTATTAATTATATGTGCAAATTAATTTGCGACTCAAATTCAAATAAAATTTAGCCCAAGTTTTCAACAGAGACAACAAATACATCATTCTACCATAATAATTAGTTATAAACCTCTTTCTACATAAATTAAATTCATTATAATAGTAATTAAATTAATTAAATATGATCAAAATCAAAATACTATAGAGTCAACGATCATATGTAAACTTACGTACATAATGTATATTTCAAAGTTATGATCAGACAAGGGTCATTGTTTCCTTAAAAAAAAAAAAAAAAAAGAAAAAAAAAGACAAGGGTCATTGTATATTTCAAAGTTATAAAAGTAATAATGGCATTTAAATAGCATGTTTTTCTGAACCGTACTTGAATAATATTTTTTATTTTTTAAGAAAAAGGAAAAAGTAATCTAAGAAAATATAATATCCTTATTGACGTTTTCTCTTTAACAAGAATAGAGTCATGTGAAATGGAAACTGGCAGCGGTCGCACAGTTAAACTATTAGTATATCATAAAGAGCGAGTTGTATTAAAGAAGAAAGGAATAATGTATTATGTTTTGGGAATGACATTGCGAGAGATATCGTTCCTACCGTATATATAACAAATAATTAACAAATCAATTATATTTACACTTTTAAATTGCTATATAATCTGCTTTTAATAAATATCTGATAAAAATCACAATAATTATGTGACAGCAAGTGTATGATTTACGATTTTTAAATTTATCCTTATAATTTCATAAATAACTTAATAAATATTTGGTAAATACTATCTTATGACTATTTATTAAATATTTATTAAAACTTATCTAAATAATAAATTATACATATAAATATGATTATATATCTAATGCGCCTATATACAAACATTAATGTTTCAAATTCACCAACATGGTCACTACCATATGCACCACTTTAGCTATCCCGGTGTGTTAAAATCCAAAATCACTATGGCATTTAATATATTCCCTTCAAAGAGGGAACATGTACACATGCACATGAAGTTTAAGAAATGCATGGAATATGTGGAAATGTTTTTTCTAGCACAAAACCGTAGATTCCTTTTAAAATACCAACATGCAATTTGAATATGAAGCGATCCATATATGATGTTTTCTTGTTTACTATTTTTCATTGTATACAATATTAAAAGAGAAATTTGTTTCAGAATATTTCTAAGAATAAATTAAATATTGATATTTTAAGTTGAAGATAATTTAAATTGGAAAATTATGTATATACATATTTGAAATATTTTTTAATATGAACTTAGCTAAAATTAAAGCTCCTCATCATTGTCGGCAACTCGAAGCCACCATCACACTCCTCTTCTAGTTCATAGTATATTTTTGTTATAATTAAATAATTAGTTTTAAATATGGATGGAATTTCGATTAATCTCACCAAACGAGATCTTATTATAGTTAATTTAAATAATTAATTTTGATTAACCATTTTTTTCTTCTCTGTAGTATCTCTGAATCATACTTCGATTATGAGTATCTCACTCTGGGGTCAGTTTTCTATTGGTGCCATTCAGCGTCTATGCACCATCTTTGGTTAGAATTTTTTTCCGAAGAAACTTCATTCTACATATATAAACGGTTAATAAAAGTCAATAATTTATTGACAAGTTTAAATTAATGGGTGAAACTAATATTAGATGCACATTTTGGTTTAAAAAATCGTTTTCTAAGGCGCACACATTTATTTTGAAGCATTGGTTTAGATATATGTGTGATTAATTTGAATAAGCAAACTATTAAATTTACATTTATTTCACATTTATTATGTACATCTGTAATGGCTGATAAAGTTTTTTTTTTTAAGCGAAGGTTCTTATTAATTTTGATGATTTGCGACAGGGAGAAAATTCATTACTAGTGTGAATACAAAATAAATATTCAATATTGAATGGATAAAAATAAAAATTGACTATTCAGACAAAAAAAAAATTATAGCTCATTTGATTTTTGAAGTGATGTGGAAGAGTATTGCATGAGGAGGTGACGTGTTCATAAGTGAACCAACTCTGAGTTTAAAGAGTTATTTGAGCATGTGAAATGCAGTCCCCACTGGCTGGCCTAGGGACTCGGAAATTATGCGAAATTATAAGAATAATAGAACTCTTAATAATTGGGGAATCGTGATAGCTAACTTAGTCTAGTAATAATCTCACACCTATCTCGATGGAGAGGTCATAGTTTCAAGCTCCCATAACATGCAGAAATGTATGTCCTTTATGATTTATTTTAACTTATGTAATCTTAGTCAATAGTGTCATTACGCTTTGCATTGCTAATATATCATGTAACTCCCCGAATTCTTAATTTCTTTGGATAGCTATGTAGCTTGGCAAATAAACTTTGAAGTGTGGGTACATGACCCTTTACATGTAATGGCCAATAATGCCACTTCTAAAATAATAATAATAATTGGGGAATCTATAGGACAAATGTGTTGATATCAAGCTATAAGCAATATATTATAGGGAAAATGATATATATATATATATATATATATATGTTATTAAGCAAAATGTCGAACTTTATCTTTTACTTTAAAAAATATTGAATTTGTACATGATATTTTATTAAAATAACGAAATTATACCCTAAAATAGATAAGTGTGCCACAAATATTCCTTATAATAACTTTTCATTAATGTTGACTTCGATATTTATATGTGAACCCCAGTTTACCCTTATTCATTCATTTTTATAACGTTACATGTAATTTATTATAATAAATAAAGAAATAAATAAAAACAACGATATGTGAAATATGAATTATCGTGGAGAACACAGACATATGAATGGATAAAAATCGACATTATAAAATCATCAAAATCATTGATTCGAGCGTGAAATCTAAGAATTAATGTCCCTGTTGAGATGTATGAATTTAATTAGTCTATTTTGATTTAGTTCGATTTCAAAATTGGGACTATGAATTTCATTTTTTATTTTTAATAAATTATATATGGGACTATAATGCGCGAATAAATAAGAGTAAAATATGATTTATATATGAATATCATAATCAACATTTATGAAAAGTCGATAAAAAATAATTTATAGCACAATTATTTATTTATAGTATAATAAATTTTATATTTTTTAAAATTAAACTGGATATTTTATTTAAACACATAGTATATATGTGCTATTTTTCCTATATTATATGTACAGTGCAGGGAAGGCAACTCTTTTAAGTAGTTATTAGCCTATAGGGAACAGTTATTGACGGTAACTTATTTTAGCTATATTTTCTAATATAATTTGACTCGATAGATTTCTTTATGTTAACTTCAATATAATACAAATAAAATACCTCAATTTCAGTATATATTTTTAAGTTTATAATAAACAATTGTCCAGACATTTTGTTGAGTCTTTCGTCTGTGTCTGTACTGTACAGTACAACAAGAGAATATGTTTACTATTTTTTATTAGTTCCCTCCACTCTTGGGTTGCATGATTTGCATGCATTGAAAAGCGTGTGTGTTTGCGTTTGGGTCAGTTTCATAAACACTGATCGTGGCCGAACTACACTCTTGAAATCAACTGCAGAACAAGCAGGCTAAAGCTGAACATTTATCTAAATATATTATTAGGCTGAATGAACCGAATATTCGACATGGTGCGAGGCAAAATAATATCCACAAATCAATCACTAGATTAATCGGGTTTTGAGCTAGAATGAGAAGGATTCGTAGAAAAAAAACACGATCATCGATCATATATGAAATTTCTTTATTCACAACATCAAGAAATTTATAACCTTTAACTCGGGTGGATAATTTTTTGAGTCCAAAGTTGAAATTTAGTTCAATGTGCATTTAATTTTCAGGCAAATGCCAAACATCACCAAGAAAATCATAATATACATTTTTACTGCAAAGAAGCATAAAAGTTAATTAGTTGAAAGCATTAGAGTGTGGTTAATAAAATAAGTTGTAGTCGGAACGCACTAGACTTGAATTTAACAGGCACTCTAGATCGGAAAGCAACATTCATTAGGTTTTGATTTTTTTTTTCCATCATTGATAATTTTGTTGAGGTGAATTCTTACAGCACATAAAAAACATGAGCAAATATAAGTTCATTGGTATCATCAAATCGGATGTGTTTGATGTGACAAGAAAACTAGATCGAACCTAAGCTTGTTTGAGTCAAGCGATAATATCACTTCTTTTCCTACGGGTAAGACGTGGATTCAAATCCCACGGACATCATTGCTCACATTTATTTAAGGGTTATTAAGTTATATAGCCAAACGGTTATAGTGAATTGGGATATAGCTCACCTTTCTTTAATTTGTTGTAAATAGCCAAGTTAATTTATTAACAGATTAGTAAAAGACTTATTTAATCCAGCCAAACATGTAAAAAAAAAAAGTAGTTAATAGGCTGCCACGTATGCAAGTTGACTATTTACAAAGTATTTACCAAATGTTGGCTAATTTACAATTCCTATAGTTTAGGTGGCTTACGTAGCCAATTTTTTGTTTATGTAATTCTATAGTGTGTTTGTGTGCTAGCATAATAGATTCTTATATTTGTCCAGACCCTATATTTTTATATATATGCTCTTTTATCATTGGCTAATAATACCCTCTAAAAAAAATCGAGATTAGCGCACAAAAAGTTAAGAAATATATAAGGAAAAAAGTGTATAATCGAAAGATTCACAAAGCAGTACTTTATTGGAGTCATTCCTCAAAAGTATTTTTCTAGATTTCATACAGTTGTTTCACTAAAAGAATAAAAAAACACTCGACGAGATTTCTTTCGATAGCAAAAATTCAACATCTAAGATACGACGATATTACTATTAGTTCTCTAATCCACGTACGGATTTAGAGATTAGAATCATAATCAGTTGATAGTTTAAGTGATCAAATCATCAACAAACTCTTAAATTATTCTTCACATAAAGCGATATCCTCTTCGAACAGGTCGAGAACATGCAATTTTTTACCATTAAGAAATTCAATAAAATACTAGGATATCATAATAATGAAATATTTACGAGCTTAGTGTATCGTCCGCGATCGATCGTTGTGATGTGTGACAAGAAACAAAAATATGCGATTGATAAGAAGAAACACTAGTGGAACATGAAGCAGGTGGAGAAAATTGTAATGTCATCATTGGGAATCGATCCATGAACTTGTAAACCATGATTGTTTATCAATCGACGACTTACCCTTTAAACCATGACACTTTTTACTGAGTGATTCGCCAGCACTCACGTTCTTTGTGGGAGAACTTCCGAAGAGGTCACTTATCTTGAGAAGATGCATGTTCTTGGTGTAAGTAGTACCCATCAATTCAATGAAGCATTCTCGATTATGTAGTCTCATACCTACACAATCTCGAAATAATTACACATGACCTTCTCCAAGAATGTAGGGTATATTTTGCTGATAGTTTTCCTTGCTGATAGAGACAAACCTGAAGACGACTGCACTTGATCACAGCCAGCGCAGCTGCCACGTCAGCTGCCACGTCAGCTGAGCGTCTCCATTGGTCAAGGTGTTGGCTTAGGCAGTTAGGAAAGTTGTTAGTTAAATACACTGTATCTAGACAGTCATGGATTGTATAAATACATGTAATCCAAGTAATTCAGTTAAGCAATAAAATCAAAACAGAAAACACTGCGAGAGAATATTCTCTCTCTCAAGCATTGGATTCATCTAGATCTGAGATTTATCTTGGTATCAGAGCTCCATCAATGGCGTTCGACGGAATCTCCTCGTCGTCATCAGAGATCCTGAGATCAGCAGCCTCATCACACTTCGCTCCTACTCTTTCATCTGCAATCTTTGTCAAGCTCGACAAAGACAACTACTCTGTTTGGAGAAGCCAGGTCTTACCAGCAGTGATCGGCCATAATCTTGAAGGATTCGTCTTCGGAACGAAGATCTGTCCCAAGGAGGTCATCGAAGTCACAGATTCCCAAGGAAATGTCACGAAATCAGCAAATCCAGAGTATATCCAGTGGCTGAGAGAGGATCAGCTGCTTTTGAGCTGGCTCCTTTCGTCTTTATCAACCACAATTCTCAGGTCAGTTACAAGAATTCGCTCTTCTCATGGAATGTGGATAGCTCTGGAACAAAGATTTGCTGTCAGATCGAAGGCTAGGTTAATGCCTCTGAAAGCTCAGCTTCAAGCTACAAAGAAAGGAAACCTCTCGATCTGCGACTATTTCGCCAAAATGGAAGCCATTGCAGATTCAATCTTCTTGGCTGGTGGTGACATCTCAGACGATGATCTGATCCTGGCGTTACTCATGGGATTACCTGTTGAGTATGATGTTGTTGTTGCACTGGTGAACAATCGTCTACAACAATGTGATGGTGATTCGTCTGGAATAACCGTTCAAGAGGTCCTAGCTATGGCTCTCTCACAAGAAACGCGCATTGAGCAGCTCACATCACAGTCGACGATTGATGTTCAGTCAGCCACCACAAACTACAGTGGAGCAATGGCGAATTACACAGACACTCGTGGTAGAGGCCGTGCTAGAGGCAGAGGTGGTCGAGGACGTTTCGCTGGTGGTCGAGGCTCAAACTCACGACCTACTTGTCAGATTTGTGGCAAACAGGGACACGTGGCTGTGGCTTGTTGGCACAGACTCGATGAATCTTTCCAAGGACCTACCTCAGCACAAGCTACGAGCAACGACAACAATCAACTCAACAAAGCAGCTTTCTATGCTGGTCCTGAAACTGTGGCTGATCCAGCGTGGTATGCGGACTCTGGTGCAACGAACCACGTCACTGCTGAGCTTGACAAACTACACATGAACACTGAGTACAATGGCAAGGACAAGCTCATGGTTGGAAATGGTAAATGTCTCTCCATTACTCATACTGGACAGTCTCATTTACATTCCAAATCAGCAAAAATAAAACTGAATAATGTTTTGCGTGTTCCTCAAATAAAGAAGAGTCTAGTTAGCATATCGAAACTGACACTAGATAATGATGTCTATGTTGAGTTTCATGCTGATCGCTGTGCTGTTAAGGATAATCAGACAGGGCAGGTACTGGTACAAGGAATGCTTGAGAATGGTCTTTACGTGCTATGCAAGTCACAAGATCGCAGGGGAGGAACAAGTCATCCAGCTTTCTTGAGTCAGAAGTCACCTGAATACAGCCAGCCAGAGACATCTGTATATTTTTCTACAACAAAAGAATGCCAATGGCACACGTGGCATAGGAGGTTATGTCATGCTTCTAATAAAATTGTAGATTCAGTATTGAGAAAATGTAATGTCTCTTTGTCTGTTGAACACAATAAGCAGTTCTGTGATGCTTGTCAACTAGGGAAAAGTCATTCTTTGCCATTTACATTGTCTCAAACTGTGTCTACTAGACCCTTACAATTGATACACACATATCTATGGGGACCATCTCCGACAGTATCTACACTTGGATACAGATATTATATTCATTTTGTAGATGACTACTCAAGGTTCACATGGATTTATCCGTTAAAGCTCAAGTCAGAAGCTTTCACAGTGTTCAAAAGCTTCAAGAGATACGTAGAGAAGTCTCTCAACGCCAAGATTTGTGCAGTACAAAGCGACTGGGGTGGTGAGTTTAGACCCTTCAAGCCTTTTCTTGAAGAACACGGCATCACAGCTCGCTATAGCTGTCCCTATGTTCATGGTCAAAACGGGAAGGCTGAGCGCAAACACAGACACATCACGGAGCTGGGGTTGTCAATGCTTGCTCAAGCACGTTTACCTCTACAGTTTTGGTGGGATGCGTTCTCATCAGCTACGTTCGTGATCAATTCACTTCCAACCCCTGTACTGCAAGGAATGAGCTCATATCAGAAGTTGTTCCAAAAACAACCTGACTACAAATTCCTGCGTGTTTTTGGATGCACAGTCTTTCCACACCTGAGGCCATATAACAACAACAAGATGCAATTCAGGTCCTCAAAGTGCGTGTTTATTGGCTACAGCTCATTACATAAAGGATACAAGTGCCTACACTCATCAGGGCGTATCTATGTTACAAGGAATGCAGTGTTCAATGAAAATGAATTCCCATTTTCCCAGTTATTTTCTGACCAGGTATCTCCTGACATTGACCCTACAACGATCATGCTTCCAACTCTCACTTTCACACCACCACATCAGCAAACACTTGATCCACAGCCACAGAACATAAATCAATCCAGTGAACTGCACTCACCCCACATACCATCACCTACCTCATCAGAAATGGTCACCACACAGCAATCATCACCCTCATCTATCCCAACCACACTCCCATTTGAACCTTCATCTCAACCAGTACAACCACAACTTACTGAGCATCAACCCACTGTTGATCCAGCCCCCTCCACTCACGCCATGACCACTCGTTCCAAGTCAGGGATCTATAAACCAAAAGTTCTTACAGCTACAAAACACCCTATCCAAGTAGAACCTGGTCCACTAGAGCCTCAAACAGTCGCCCAAGCCTTGACAGATCCAAAATGGACTCAGGCTATGAACCTTGAACTTGCTGCTCTAGCCTCAAACCAAACCTGGTCCCTAGTCCCTGCTCCACCTGCACACAATATTATTGGAAACAAATGGGTTTACAAAGTCAAATACAACTCTAATGGCTCTGTTCAAAGATTCAAGGCACGCCTGGTCGCCAAGGGTTTTTCACAGACACCCGGGGTAGATTTTACTGAGACGTTTAGCCCTGTCGTGAAGCCCTGCACTATCCGTGTAGTCCTTACTCTTGCAGTGTTCCACAACTGGAATATTGTCCAATTGGATGTGAATAATGCGTTCCTAAATGGCGTTCTCACAGAAGAGGTTTACATGAGTCAACCTCAAGGGTTTGTTGACACTGCCAGACCAAATCATGTGTGTAAATTGCACAAGGCCTTATATGGCTTGAAACAAGCCCCACGGGCCTGGTTTGATCGGCTTAGACTAGCTCTTCTGGCGTGGGGATTCGTTGGTTCTCGTGCAGACACGTCCCTGTTCATCTTCAACAAAGGCTCTGTCTTCATAGTGTTGCTGGTCTATGTAGACGACATTATAGTCACTGGAAATACACCGGCTGTCATCAAACGTCTCACAAAGGACTTAAACTCTCAATTTGCACTAAAGGACTTGGGTGAGCTTCATTATTTCCTTGGCATTCAGGTTTCCAGGTCTGCGTCTGGGTTGTTCCTTTCCCAGACAAAGTATGTTGCTGACTTGCTCAACAAGGTAAACCTCACTGGTGTCAAACCATGTTCTACGCCAGCAGCGTCAACTCCAGTACTATCTCGTGAAGGGGGTGAACCACTTGCTGAGCCCTATCAATACAGGAGTGTGATTGGGGCGTTACAATACCTCACTATCACGCGTCCTGACATTGCGTTCATCGTCAACAAACTCAGCCAATTCCTGGCTGCTCCAACTACAATTCACTGGTTAGCCTGTAAGCGAGTACTGAGGTATCTCAAAGGGTCTATGACACATGGTCTCTCACTTGCTCCCTCCAAGTCACTCCATCTCACGAGCTTTGCTGATGCGGACTGGGCAAGCAACGTCGACGACCGTCGTTCAACGAGCGCTTACTGTGTGTTCCTAGCCGGAAGTCTAGTTTCCTGGAGCTCACGCAAACAGGGTGTGGTAGCACGTTCAAGTACAGAGTCCGAGTATCGTGCTTTAGCTCATGTTGCTGCTGAGATTACCTGGATTCGATCACTTCTCAGTGAGTTGGGTGTCGCTGTCACATCGCCACCAGTTGTTTGGTGTGATAACTTAGGTGCTGCAGCTATGGCAGCGAATCCTGTGTTTCATGCCCGCACAAAGCACATCGAACTTGACTTACATTTCATCCGCGACATGGTGGTCCAGAAGAAGCTCGAAATCCGATATGTCCCCACCATTGACCAAGTCGCTGATGTTCTCACAAAGAACCTCTCTGCCTCACGGTTCCTCAAGCTCAGGGACAAACTTCACGTCCATGCCTTGACGCCTCGTTTGAGGGGGGCTGATAGAGACAAACCTGAAGACGACTGCACTTGATCACAGCCAGCGCAGCTGCCACGTCAGCTGCCACGTCAGCTGAGCGTCTCCATTGGTCAAGGTGTTGGCTTAGGCAGTTAGGAAAGTTGTTAGTTAAATACACTGTATCTAGACAGTCATGGATTGTATAAATACATGTAATCCAAGTAATTCAGTTAAGCAATAAAATCAAAACAGAAAACACTGCGAGAGAATATTCTCTCTCTCAAGCATTGGATTCCTCTAGATCTGAGATTTATCTCTTGCGGACTACATGGTTGTGATTGTCACAACCAATCCCCCTTAATTTTGTGGTCAAACATCTCCGTCGGTCAATTTAAGACTAGATCCATGCTATAATACCGAATTGTAAGTCCTCCACTTAAATCCTTGGCTCTTATTAATAGGTAGGTCACCATAGCTTCTTCATGGCCCGACGAATGATCTTGCAAACGACATGCGTTTTTTAACGTGCTTTGTTCTCACTCACATGCTTTGAAGAAAAACTTCCCAAAAAAGTTACTAGACTACTCCAGGCTAATGATCTTAACTTTGAAGTTCTCAAGAAATGGGTTTCTGACAAGAAGATGAAATTTCTTGGTATAAGTAGTATCCATCCATTTAAGCTTTTCTCAATGGTGTAGTTCGATGCCTACAAAACCTCAAAATCCATATACCTCACCTTCCTCTGGAGATATGCGATTGCACAGCTTACCTGATTCTTTCTCTTGTGGATCACGAGTGTTTAACTATCACAAATACAAAATCCGCTCTGATACCATTATAGATTATACCACCTACCATCCAAATTGGAAATTTATAATATTGTTTATTTTTATGCCACGTATCACGTAAGAGTATGAAAGTAAATAATACAACGGATTTGGTAACCAAGTTAGGTGCGATACCAACCTAGTATGGAGTGATTAGATTCCTAGTGGAATGGAAATTCATTAGTCAGCGGTAGAAGACGACACAACATGTTTTAGCTAAATGATCAACTCTTCAATGCTATTTTCTTAATCATTTCAACTAAGGTTCCTCATGAATATGAGATTCCCTAGCTTTTACTCAACGCGCATCACCAAAGTGCTTGATGCTCGGTTATAGCTATACATAATCATTATGATATCACGATAAATAAACCCGATATCTATCATTCATAAATAAGTAGACTTCCCACTACATATGTTTACGCACTCACAGAACAACCAATTTTAGCTCACAAAATACTCTCAGATGCTCATAATGCGTAATAGATTACTATTGGTAGAATATTTCTTTTATAAGAATCAAACTCTACTCACGATGCATTATTTGTGATTTTTTAGAAGATCGCAACTAATTAATTTGGTGAAGAGATACAAACCTTTTCAAAATGAGGACTTGCGCGAAATATTGCTTGAGTGAAATCTTGCAATATACGACAAAGAAACTAACATACTTCTACAGGATTTTAGAATATATCACAAAACACTTAAAAAAAAAAGTTTGTAAACTACAAATTAGTATATTAACATAACAGCACAAAGAAAGAAGAGAGAGCAAGAGAATGAAGTAGAAACCCAGTGGTCTTAATAAGATGAACGTATTCTAATATTCGATAAGTAGTAACAGAGAATATTTATAAAAGTTCGACAATTAAGATGTGAATAAAAGTTCAGCTAAATAATTATGGTTAAGTTAACCATCCTGCTGACTAACTATATGTAGTTAAACAAACCGGGCATGGGCTTCACAAGACAAAGACTGAGTTAAACAAACCGGGCATGGGCTTCACAAGACAAAGACTGGGCTTTATAGAAAACCCAACAATCCCAAATATACAACTTAGAGAAAATTGAAAGAAATATTTTTTTTTTTAACGTCACATACCCACACCTCCCCGTCAAACCAAAGGCCAAATTCTGGTATGGATTTTAATATATTTATGTGGGAAATATGCCATTTGACTTTAGCCCAAATGAACAAAGCAGCTAATATTTATTGGGCCCATATTTATTTGTCACCTTAAAAAACGCTCAGAATATTAACTTATCTCCGAGGGTTACGCGAGGGAATCCAATGTGATCCAAATGATGTCATTTTGGAATAATATTTCACGACAAGAGAATCAAGCAAACTGATCATCATCAATTATATATCCTATTATCAACAATAGTTTAGAATTGACGCCAATCTTTCTTAAATGCATGCTTATCTTCTTTTATCTATAACGCTTGAAAACTCGAGGGATAAAATTCTTTTTAGTCACTTATTTGCATCCGTCAACTACTTCACGAATGTGATGGGTAAAAAGTTTTAGGACTGATCAATGTTTTGATTGGAAACCAAGTCAAACGTTCAAGTGACGCTTTATATTAAAATTACGAGACCTTTATAAGCAGTTCTTTAAAATAATTGATGCAAGATAATGTTACGTATTATGTTTGTTATGGT
Organism: Urtica dioica subsp. dioica; assembly: GCF_054948205.1. Classification (NCBI taxonomy): domain Eukaryota; kingdom Viridiplantae; phylum Streptophyta; class Magnoliopsida; order Rosales; family Urticaceae; genus Urtica; species Urtica dioica. The sequence goes on from NC_142767.1 coordinate 17,043,016, forward strand.
GGGAATAATACAGGGTGCGAGTGGACTTGTATTAATTAATTGAGCTATTAGCCAGCTTTAAACTGATATAGAGAAATTACTAAAAGAAGAATTAAATATGTTTATCATTCATTCTCTAAAATCACAGTCTCGGTATCAATTGACCTTTTTCCCCCTCTCTACCGCTAATAATATAATTATTTTTTTGCAAGAGAAAAAAAAAAAAAAGTCAAAGACCGTAAAGTCAACGTGTGAGATGTGGTCAGAAAGGGTGTGGTGTAGTGTAGTGATCAGGTGGTCCTCACGTGCACCGGAAGGGACTGCGGGTTCTGACGAGGTAATCATAATATTTGTCGACGGCGGTAGTGGGGACCGCCACCATGACCTTCACGGCGTCCCTGTGATCCGGTACGGGCAGGAACAGGCAATACCTGTCGCTGCACACGGGTCCCACGTGGGCGGGCCCACCGATACCGAAGTCAGCTCTCTCCAGGCCCAGCCTTGACCACTGCGACAATATCAGCACCCCGACCGGGTCAGGACACGGCTCGCCAGGCCCACCCACCGCCGATGCCACGCGCCTCACGTGGTCGTGATCCACGCGCTCCTTCGCGGCGCGGATGAGCCCAGCGCCGTAGCTCAGCCCATTCTCCGTCAGCTCTCTCACGGAGCTCACAGCGCAGCCGAGCACGAAGGCATTCCCGTAGTAACCCGCCGGAAGATTCGGTCTGACTCTGTCCCTCACGTTCACACTGAAGAGAAGCTTCAGAGTCTGGCTCGCCGGGAGACCCATCGCCGAGGCCCAGCTCCGCCACACGTGCGCCGATAAAACCTCGAACGACGTGAACCCCGACGCGTGCGAGGCTTTTGCCTTGAGCTCGGCGAGCGACTTCTTATCGAACGTGAAGGAAGTCGGAGTCAGCCTCTCGACGGAGAATCTCGCCATGAAGTTGCAGAGATCCGGGACGGGATCGAGCTCCGGCAGGCTTCCGGGGAAGAATCCCGGCGGGTCCATCAAGTGGCGGTCCCAGCGGACAGCCCGGGGTTTGACCTCGGTCAACGGTCTCTTGGAGAGCCGAGCGAGGAGGTTAAGGAAATCTGCGGATCCGATTCCGTCGCAGAGGCAGTGGTTGATCCCGACGGCGAGGGCGAACCCGCCGTCGCGGAGGGAGGTGAGCTGGACGACGAGCGGCGGGGCGCCCTTGAGGACGTCTGCCACGTAGACAGACAGGAGGCTCCGCCAGGTGGTGACGTGGCGCGGGGCCCGCTCGAACTCCGACGCGGTCCGCTCCGAGACGGCTTCGATGAAGAGCGCCCCTTGTGCGCGGCACGTGACTTCCAGGCCCGGAGCTCCGTTGGGTCTGGGCCGAACCCGGCCCGCTAAGGGGTAGTACGGGACCAGAGCCTTGGAAAGGGCGGTTCTCAGGCGCCCCGGAATAGAAGCCGGGTCGGAACCGGGTTCGGGCTTGTAGACGAGGAGGTACTCGATGGTGAAGCGGAGGAAGAGCTGGGAGTCTATGGCGGAGAGTGGGAGCGTGCACTTTGGGGTTTGTTCCGATGGAGTCACGACCACCACTTCTTTGATGCGCTCGCGCTCCATTTTTGTGCAATGTGAATGAGAAACAAGGAAAGGAAAGGAGAGAGAGAGAGATATATATTGGGGGGTGTTTTTTCTTAGACGAGTTTATAAGTTTTTTTTGCTTATTTGGTTTTGGCTTTGCTTTGATGTGTTGGTTTCCATACTTATTTATTTGTGTAATAGATTATTGGGAATTATTGTAAGCTAGTGACCCATGTGTGTCTTTTGCTGTGTCCGAACTGTGAAAGATTTGCGCCAAGATTCTCCGGGCAAAGCTTTATGGGAAAAAAAAAACCCTTGAAAAGAAATAATTGAATAAACACACACACACACACACACATATATATTTGTGCTGATGTATAATATAATAGAAATACAAAACAGTAAAAATATATATATTGATAATTGTGTATATAGTAAAATACCATCTTGGCATGGCTTGGTTTCTGTCTGCTCGAACTCGGAGGGTGTGAAAGCAATATATCACTCTCTCTCTCATCAAATTTCTACGTGGTGCTTTTCATGTTGTTGGATTTGTTGTGTTTTGGTGAAAGAGAAATTGATGGACGTGGATACGGATACCTGTCTGCCTAGCTCATGTCTGGTATCTTTTTACCATAAAGATTGATTATATAAATGTTGTTCAGAGTGTAATATGATAGAACACATACATTAATATTATGTTTCTTGTGTGAGACTGTGGATAAAGATTCTTTTCTTTGTCTTCTTATTATTTTATGTGTGAAATCATTTAATATTTATATGTCGTACATTACATTCCTCATCTCATATATACGCTGGACAATGTAACATGATTATTGCTTTGGAACGGTATTTTAGGAAGATGCACTGCTTTGCCTTGAAATGATATTATATGTTTTGTTTATATTGGACCCCCATGTTATTTCTTTCTATTTTCTACTGCCACTTCGCCATTATATATATTTGGATATTTAATTATGCATATAGAGTTTCCAACTAATTTAAGTTAGATATCCAAGCTGTGCACATAGCTAGAAGAAATTAATGAAAGATAACCCTTATGTTCAAATAAACCCCAATATATATATATATACGAAAAATATTTGAAACTATTTCAATTAAGAAATAGTTCAAATTTATTCTATTTAAATAATTAGGCATTCTCATATTTCACAATTTTTTTCTCTCTACTATTTTATATTATTTAAATAATTATTATTTTTACTTCAAAACTAATTAATGGGCATTAATCTTTTTAAAAAATTATAATTAATCTTTTTTAAAAATTATAAAGATTAAACTTTTTTGTTTTCGTGACAAGTAGTTCCGATTATGGGTTTTAATCTTATTCATTGAATGTCATGCGGATGGTTTTTATTTATTTATTTTGAAGCCTAATTTGGTTTTAGACCTTTATTCTTTTTTTTTATATAATTTTTCAAATGAAATGATATATATTATAATTATCTCTAATTGACTTAATTGGCTTAGTGGTTATTTATTTAAAAATATCAAAATTATGACTACATTGTAATTAGACAAGTTTAACACGTGAATGGATCCCTTTTGTAGTCTAGGAATCCAAATTAGAGGTGGCCAATAATAAGTTATGAAATTTAAATTCAATAACCACACAAATATTTTAAAATATATCTTGGAGGCATATTTTCAAAAAAAAATTACCAGATATATGTATTTCATTATTTTAAATAGCAAATTATCTGTAGTTGGGAGTTGTAGTTTAATTTGTATTTTTCCTTTTAGGGAATGAATCAAGTTGAATTACATTGGGTATGCCAATCTTTGCTTGACATGTCTATATTGGAGTCCCCTACATTTGTGTTTCAAGTTTTAACATGACATATGAAATATTGGAGGAGATTTCACTAAAAGACAAATAGCCAAAAATTGATAAAACTCGGCTAAGGGGGTGGGTGTTAAGATTTTTTTTAATGGTGTGTGAGGCCATCTCCAACCACACTCCAAAACACCAAATATACCGTTTTTTTTCCTCCAACCACACTGCAAAACCAACACCAAATTTGCAGTGTTGTACAGTGCCGCGCCAAATTTGGCGTGGCACTGTTCACACGGCAAATTTTTTTTTTTTTTTTTTTTTTTTTTTTTTTTTTTTTTTTTTTATAACCTTACAAATATTTATAAAACACCAAAATTCATAAATTGACTACAAAAATACATTAAAACAAAATAACAATACATAAAAATTTAAACATAGATTACAAAGTTTAAATTAAACACACAAAATAAAATAAAAACTAAAACAATAACATAATTTTATTTATTTTAGTTTTTGTTAAATATTGGTAAGTAATAAATAATTTTAATCACTTAATTAAAAAATATAAACATTATAATTATTTATTAAACTATTTATTAATAAAGAGATTGTATAATTTTAATAATATAATAATGATGAATAGTATTTTTAGTGTGAAATTTGATGTTGTGATTGGAGTTGGAAAAAAATTTGGTGCTAAATCAACACAAAAGTTGTGTTGAATTAACACCAAATATGGGAAATGGGTTGGAGTTGCCCTGAGCAGTTCCAAACTCATTAGTAGTACAATAATATTATGATGACGTGGCGAGTCTTCTCATATCTAGAATTCAGTGTTACTGATTATATATATTGTTTTGATTACTGATCATCCGAACATGTTTAGAGCTTTTCTTAATTTATATCTATTTATTTATTTTTTTTAAATAAGACGAAGAAGCATTGTCGCGCTTCTTCTTTTTTTTTTTTCTTAATTTTTTTTTTTATGCCATTGTCGCGCTTGTTTATTCTTTCAACCGATAGTTCAGTTCATATTCAAAGTTTCTCAACCAACTACAATAAAGCTCAATATAATAATCATTGTATAAATTATTTAATATGAAAGAGTTTCTTGTTTCAGGAACATATCAATTATTGCTTTGTTACCGAGTCTATTTATAGTCGTCAGAAAGTTCCAAGTCATGTGTGTTAAATGCAAATAGAATACTGCGTTTGGTTTAAAATAGTGTTTTCATTAAATTTTTGTCATGGTTTATAGGGTTTAAAATAGTGCAATTCATTGAATTTTCGATACAAAAGAAAGTAACAGAAAGAGGCCATTATTTCTGTAATGCTAACCAGTTCAATGAAATAGAGAAAAACCAACACGTGGTAAAGTCAGCAATGGAGTCGGCAAGAACCATTGATCATTATTGCATATAATCGGCATTGAAATTTTCATTTCCATCCAATAATTCAACCTATCCTAAAACATTATCGGCCTACAAATGTGGTTTGTTTCACATTGTCAATAAAATCAAGCGTTCGATACTTCAATATCTTTGATATATAGTATCTTCGATTGATGTCTTTCGATATGTAGCTCTTGGATTATCTTACTCCGATGATCTTCGCTACGTATAGCTATATATTCCACGTTTATGTTTTTAAGATCTTAATCTATATTTACTTAAATGATGCTATAAATCTCATTGGTAATGCTTTCAGGTCACTAATCGCTGCACCTAAGTTCGGAAAGCATTAACTCTTTAGGTCATTTGAAATGCCTAAACGAGATTTAGTGTCTTTCTGGTTAGTAATGGAAGCAATTGTGCCTACCATCGTAAATTTCGTTATAAGAGTAAGAAAAAATTGTGAGACTTAGAATCCAATACGGCTTGAGCCCACAAGGATTATGACTAGACCCAATGTCTAGCAAATGTGTGAAATTATTCTAAGATTCATTGGAAAACAAAAATAGTGGTGAAAAAAAATGGAAATTTCATTTAATAGTGGGTTCGACTGAAACCTTATAATATTATAACATTCAAACTCCTCTCCTTGCTTATTGCTAGTCACCCTAGGCTTGGTACGAAGATCTTTGAGGTTGCGATAATTCGCAAAAATGAATAATGGCAGTCATTTTTTTCCTATCCCCTCAATCTTCTTCTCGCCTTGTTTTCTAGCTCACTAAATAAAAGTAAAATAGTAGCTAAAACATTGAAAACAGGCCTCTTGCCATCGATTAAATTCTATCCTCAAGATTAGACCGTGTTCTTGATATTCGATAAAAGATTGTGAGACCTCTTTTGATCACCAGTTTTGCAGCTCGCCAAAAATGAGTAAACTTCGGTGAAAAAACAACAACATTCAAAAGATCTAGCTAGTACCTCAAACCACCACCTTCGCGTTCTCATGGAAAAATATGCAGATTTTGTGGTTTTATACCGAAATCTAACTTTTACCACAATATATCCGCAACCAATTGATCTTTGTATTTTCATGCAACCAATTAAATTTTGTATAATTTTATGAAACAACGTATATTTTTCATTCATCCTAGATAAGGGAAGGTCATGTGAATTGCATAGTAAAGATTCCATATACATTTGTCAAAACAATTAAAACGATCATCGATGTTAAATTTTCAAAATTTACGGATTAAATTGCTGCAAAAGAATACGAATAGGGTTCTTGATTCAGTTATAAACGTTCATACATGGCTATCGATACACAAAAACTACATCACTAGTACAAAAAAGACATTTGGGTGCGACTTTTTTCGCACCCAAAAGTCAATTTTCGCACCCAAAGATATCTTTAGGTGCGACTTTGGGTGCGACTTTTCCGCACCTAAAAGTCTTGGGTGCGAAAAGTCGCACCCGAAAGTCAAGACTTTTGGGTGCGACATTTAGGTGCGACTTTCCGCACCTAAAGTCGCACCTAAAAAGTCATTTGTGGGTTACAAGAAATAGTGCTTAAGATGTCGCTCTATTATAAAGTGACTTTAAATCTTTGAAAAACGTAATTATTAGCAGTGTTTTAGTTGTCACCTGATTTAAAAATGACTTCGATTCTTAATTTATTTATAAAAATAAAAAGCAACTAAATACGTTCAGCCTCAAAATGGTAACACGCAGACTTGGCCACTACAACATAATAGTATTTATAATTCTCAATACATCAAATGACTTATAAAATTAATTAACGGCTCGCGCCTAGCTCGAGTCAAGACTCAGGAAATTTCTCGACTCGCTAACTTCTAACGAACTCTATTCGGTCCTCACAACATCCCTCGAGGCAGCTCGCGTCGCTTGCGCGACACCTCCGCCAATCTTCGTACAGCCTCATTGCCATCCTGAGCCGCTAGTCCCAGCCTTGTTCAGCCCACCTAAAACCGAGCCTCACCCTCGACAACAACTCATAACAAGGCAACGCTTAACAACCATAAAGAGTCCGAACAATGCTAAAACTATAATTTCAACATCACAACACAAAACTAACAATTCTCAGATTCTGGGTTTTATATTCACAGCCAAATCAAACTCAAAATGAATCACACAACTTCACCAAACACTACAAGAAATATGACATTTAGCTACGAAACTATTAGCGACGATTTAATCGTCGCTAATCATACTATTAGCGACGATATTGTCGTCGCTAAAATAGTATGAAAATTTGGTGCTGAAAATTCCAAAGTTTGGCGACAAAGACATTTAGCGACGACAATATCGTTGCTAATTATTGTTTGTCGTCGCTAAGTTCGCGGGAAACTATTTAGCGACGATATTGTCGTCGCTAATTATGTTCGAATTTTGACGAATTTTAAAGAGGAAAAAATCCCTCCAATAATATTAAATCAAAAAGAATTAGCGACGATATTATCGTCGCTAAAGATTTATGAAAACAATTAGCGACGAAAATATCGTCGCTAATTATTTTCGAATTTTGACGAATTTTGAAGAGGGAAAAATCCCTCCAATTGTATTAAGTCAAAAAGAATTAGCGACGAAATTTTCGTCGCTAATTGTTTTCATAAATCTTTAGCGACGATAATATCGTCGCTAATTCCCTGGTAAAAGGTAAGTTCATTTAGCGACGATATTTAAACATTTAGCGACGAAATAATCGTCGCTAATTGTCTTTAAAACCCAGATCGCAGATCCCCCATTTCATTTCACGCGAACGCCCTAATTTTTTTTTTCTCCGATTCTCTCCCTCCCTCCCTCTCCGTCGCCGTCCTCCGCCGTGTGTCGCTGTGCTCCTCCCTCTCCGGTTAGTCTCTCTCTCTCTCCTCACTTCTCTCTCTCTCCTCACTATTCTCTCTCTCCTCCGATCCACAAATTCCCCGCGCCGATCGACGCCGTTCCGCCGCCGCCGCCGTTCCCCGCCCGCCGACGCCCTTCGCTGCCTGCCTGTACACACACACACGGTATATATATATATATATATTATTAGGTATAAATATTTAAATTAGTTATATATATTTATATTAGGTATAAATATTTAAATTAGGTATAAGTATTTATGTAAATTAGAGATATAATTATTTATATATATAAATATAATTTAGGATTAGATATATAAATATTAGAGATATAAATATTTACATGTATAAATATAAATATATGTAAATATATGTAGATTAGGATTACAGATTAATTATTAAATAGAATTTTGTTAGGATTCGTAATTAAAATTGATTAGGTAAAATTATGTAAAAATGAATAAAAATTGAAATTGTAATTAATTTTGTTAAAGTTGGTTATGAATTATGTATTTTAGTAATCGAATCACTGAGGTTCGATTTATTGTTAGTTTTAGGATGTTTCTATGCAGGTTTTAAAGTTAAAGGCTTGATGCTGGGTTGTTAAGTTTATAGGGGAGGTTCTGCCGAAATTTCGGTAGGATCGTGAAATTATAAAATAAAATATGAAAACTACTAAATTTTTAAATGTTGAATCTTTAGGTAAAATGAGTTATCCAAATAGGAATTGGATAATCGAGGACCAACGTCTAAGCGTTGAGTTTGCGGCTGTCATGACAGAGTTCATGGCAATGGCCCGACAACACGTAAACATCGAAAGACGAGTTAAGTGTCCATGCAAGAGGTGTAATAACGTGTTGATGCAAAAAATTCCTGATATAGAGAATCATCTCTTTATCAGAGGATTTAAGAGGAATTACACGAGGTGGATCTTTCACGGGAAGGAAGAAGATGACGTAATGCAGTATCAGACGTATTACGGAAGAGGAGGTGGGATGTTTGATGCTGTACACGATATCTTAGATCGCAACGACGTAGACGGTGACGATGACAGTATTAACCCAAATGCAGAATACCAGAGTGGACAGTTCGATGACCTTTTCAACGACCTGAACACAGAATTATGGCCGGGTTGTACGAAGTATTCGTCACTCTCATTTGTTGTCACGTTGATGCATTTGAAAGTGATGAACACAGAATTTTCCCGCGCGAATTATAATTACAAAATTCAAAACAAAAACACTAAAGCGGTTTAAATACGTATTCTAGAATTCAAAAGTGTATGAAATTTATCTCAATAGTAATTGGAAAACGAATCGGTTTGAAAATAAATCTTTCATACGTACTTGAATACTAAAATTATAACTATAACACCATTTACAATAGTTGATTTCGAAAGATTACATATAAACGGATTTATATTGTTTCTACTACGAATAACGTTTAAACTTTCAAGGGGATTTAAACGAACATTCCCACAGGTGTAGCAAAAAGAAAATCCAGAAGATCACAAAAGAAAAATTATAATCAAATAGAGATCTAAGGGTAAAATAGGTGTAAAAAAATGGCAAATATTTTAGTTATTCTGAAACGTGGACAAGACCTCTAGAGTATAGACTACAAGAAACCTTTGCGAGAGAGCAATATATTGGTTCAATTCTGATGAAACACTAAAATATCTTTCATTATCAAAACTTGAGTTTTATACTTAGGGTTTGTTTGATTTGAAAGAATGGAATATAATCATATTCCTGTGAATCTCAGTGGGAGAAATTGCACGAACTAGACCATTTGAAACTATGATAATTAAGAAATAGCCAACGCTCATTGTATTGTAATAAATAGCCATTTTTTTTATTATATAGGTAGCTTTTTATATATTGATTTACTCTTTTGTCCTTCTTTCCCAACTTCTTGGTCAAACAAATAAACTCTTTAAATACGGTGTTCCTTGATCATTTAAAAAAAAATGGTGTTACTAGACTTTCCTCAACTTGGTTTGTCTTTGTTGGAGGCTGATTTATTACCAACCCCGTTAGCGTAATAAAATTGATCTCATTTACTATTAAAAAAAATTACTCTTTAAAGGCTATATAATTCCCATTTAATGTGTAATCAGCATTTTAAATATATTTGTAACTCACCTACTACAAAAAACAGTTTTAGAAGCAACACATCGCTTCTAATTAGAAGCAAATTTTTTACATTAGAAGCATAGTCAAAGGAAATCTAAGCTTTTTGTTTTGAAAAAGTCAATTTTTTAGATTTAAAAATAACAAATGTCTCTTCTAAAAGTTTTCTGCTCATTAGATGACTTTAGAAGTGACTTATCACTCCTAGTTTCACCAATTTTTTTGCGGTTCGGTCTAGTTTTTCCGCCCATTTTTATTTTTAAACAAAACGGTCGCGGATTTTAGTCTTTTTATCCCAAAGTTGATCGCGATTTTTAGATTTTTTTTTTGAGAAATTGCCTCAACTACCATCATTTGATACATTTTTTTCCAATTTCCCACCATAAGCTTAATTTGGCCAAAAATACTAGTAAACCACTTGTACAAATACAATTTTACCATTAACAATTGATGTCAACTGTTGACATAGATGTCAACAATTGACATTTATTGTCAACATCTGTGAGTTTTGAATTCTCTATTAGTTGACATAGATGTCAACAATAGATGTCGACTGTTGACATCTACGTCAACAAATAGAGAATTCAAAACTCACAGATGTCGACAATAAATATCAATTGTTGATATCATGTTGTGGGTAAAATTGTATTTGTACTAGTGACTTACTAATATTTTTGTCCAAATTAAGCTTTTGGTAAAAAAATTGGAATTTTTTTTTATCAAACGGTGGTAGTTGAGGCAATTATGTTTAGACTATTTATTTCATTTTTATTGTTTAGACTTCTAATGTCGCTTATACAGCTTTCTCGCGAAATGATGGGAACACGTTGTCACTCATAAACCATTTCCGCCATTTTGCAAGCTAATTTTTTAGACATAGAAGCGTCAAATCGCTTCTAAATATGTCACTTCTAATTTTAGAAGCGACTTACTTTTAGAAGCTGACCTTCGAAAGCGACTTTGTCGCTTCTAAAAGCGCTTCTAAAAATAAAATAGAAGCGACTTTTTGACATTTAAAAACGATTTTTTTAAAGGCTTTATTTATAGTAGTGACAACTGATACTTATTTAAATTAACATTTTAAATTTAATTTTATTCAAAACAAATTCTATCGGACAATTTCGACAATTTGAACGTATTCAATTTTGGCTATTTTTTAATACCCCAAAGATTTAAAAAAAAACAAAAAACAAAAAAAAAGCTATTCCGCTCTCATGCCCTTCAAGTAATCACATGGTAACCTTACATTATTTGTTTGATTTAACAAGATAAAAAAAAACAAATATATCCTTATAATAATTTATAAAAGAAAACATAAATAACAAATTTAAAATGAAAATAAAAATTTGGAGTGAAAAACAATCTTTTAACGTCTAAAAATGAAATTCTTATCTAATTTTAATTACCACGCGATTTTTTTTCATTTTATCCATACGATATTTTTCAATTTTATCATGATAATTTATTATACTTATTACTGGAAACACATAGAATAAATGTGAGAAAAAAAAAGCGCAGAGGAAAAAAAAATTATTGGCGTTTGAATTGCGGCATAATTTTGTTTAATATTTAAAGTGAAGATAATTAAAATAACAACTGATTTATTATATAAAAAATACTAATGTAAAATTATATTTTGCGTTTATTTATTAACATATAAACTTGTTATAAAATACATTAATGATATAATACATAGTTAGTAAATTTGGTACATAGATACACATGCATATACGTATATAAATAATATAACATAAACATAAATTATAAGATGTAAGTATGTATGTATATGTAAATGTGTGTGTATATATATATATATATATATATATCAGCATAAAAAAAAAACTTGTACACGTAAAAGAACTTGTACGTATATACAATAAAATAAAAAATAAATAAAAAATAGATTTTCACGAGGTGGTAATTTGGATCAAATTCTCAGGAATATTTTTTAAACATTAATATACACTAAACAAGATAATTTAAAGATGTCATTAACATTACCAAACACATATCCTTAATAATTTGTGTTTAAGTGTCCAAAACATATTTGGTCATATAAATGCACGATTAAATATATCAAAAAGTCACCAATTAATACAATGAATGACTACAAATTCAGAAAACATTGTAATAAGCTTAAAAATAGATGTTAAAATTCTAGGATGTCTACTTAATATTCTCTTATTTCATTGCATTTTTTTTCTTTTTTGTTAGACTTGAACTCTCAAAAACTATAAATCGTCAGAGCTGGCCAGGAAGCAGGAAAATTGAGCAAGTGGTACTTACTGAAGCACAACTGTGCTTGTCGCGACACTTTGACCCCACCTTTGTATACAACTATACATGATGATCATACGCTCATATACTTTCGCAGTATATAGTAATACACCGATATATATATACTACTTGTGTAATTTTATAATATTACTTGTTTTATGAAAATATTCCATATGTTCAAAGGTACCATTGGATATTATAAAAAATTAGCTTAGACCTAGCTACAAGAATATAACTGTTTCTTTTTCGTTTTAGATTTTGCCAGGCTCAGATATTACTTTAATGCCTGTAATTGACTATGCGTATTGCTGCGTTTTTTTGTTCCTTTTGTCCTATTAGAGAACCAAGTACTTTGATGGGCACTCGTGAATGATAAAAATAAAAAGAAGGACCTAAGATACTGGCTAAATGCTAGAGAGAGAGCACATGATTTATATATATGCTTTCATATATACGCATAAATATTTAATTAACTGAATTTAGCCTCTTTAATTAATAGTATATGCTGTAACTTTATAAACATGTCACGTGAAATTTTATTTTAACCAAAGGGCATATCCGGTCCACTTGACTTATTAAAAAAATTCAGAATAATAGTTTATTATTATCATTTATTTTGTAAGCATTTTTTTCGCAAATAATTAACACAGAAATTTTATCAAATTAAATAAATATAAGAATAACGGATTATAACAGAACAGTGTTAAAAAAAAGATTTCAGGAATTCATGTTTGTCATAATTTTAAATATATTTCTACTAGGCTGTATGTATATTCATTATTTTGTATAGTATTATAACTATTCTCCTTGATTTGTGGCATAGGAAAAAGCAGAATTACAAAAGTTAGGGTTTAATTAATATAAATATATGTGATCAAAATATACTTTCCATGGAGGATAAAACGATATGTCTCCCGCTAAAAAACATAAAATTAAGAAATTAAAAGTTCAAGGATCAAATTTCCCTTTATTCCCCGTGCAGATATGGACTACAAATTAAATGTTCAGTTCTACTTCTAGACCATTAAATGAAGTCATTATTCCCTTTTAAGCTGTCTTGATATGAATTATTGCTCGATAGTCTTCCTTGATTTCGCAAGGTTTATTCTTCGTCAATTTTCTTTCCGACATATTGCCAGCTGGGATAAAATGGAGGGTCGAATAATTGATTTGAAAACCCAGCTGCAATGATATAAATACATCTTGGAATTTAATCTTCCTTCTGGAATATCTTAGAATCTTAATCAAGCCAAACCAACGCATCAAAAAATAAGATATGGTGTCTTTGTTATGATCCATGTGGGGTCTTTGAAATCGGACATTGAATGCACAGTTAGATCGTATGCATTATCTAACATGGACTCATTTTGCTTCTAATTGTATCCATATTTTTCATGCTCAATCTTTTGCGATCGCCCACCCCACCTAGATACGTCATCGTTTATTTATTTTTATTTTTTTTATTGTAGTTTTCCTTGTCTAATAATTCTTTGATAATTTTGTTGGAAATAATGAAAATAAAATGTGTTATATTTTATTGATTGATTGATTTGTGGCTGTTATTTGAGTGAGATCCATTAATCAAATATGAAATTTTTGTGCTAATTCGCATTCTTCATAGTGAGCAGTATAAGATCGATTATTTATTTACTAAAATCGGAGTTCAACTGAATGAGAAATTGATGGTTGTTGGAAAATATCAGAAAAATTAAAGTGAAATAGATATGTTGTGAATGTGAATGAATATGGAAAAGACTCATCTCCATATCGCACCATTCTGCACCATTGCTGCTGTTTGTCCCGGCCGTGTTAGGCCTTTCCGAAGGCTAAAAAAAGTTTGTAACATCGAGCCCCATTAACTCACAACAATGGTGTAAAGTAAGGTCTTTTTTGAAATATCGTTTCGTAAGTCATTAATAAGATTAAGCGAGTTTCTTTGAATGGAGTCATTGTTGCAAGTAGAAGTCTCTCGAAGCATGAAATAGTCCATGAATTTATAAAATAAATATTTATGGTCAAGTGAAAATTTCGGAATGTAATTGAAAAATATCGTATTTGACTCCAACAAATTTTATTTCCCGAAAAAGAGATTTCATTGATTTCTCGAGTTAAATAAATTCACCGTGGAGCGAGAATACATTCATAAACGCCTTAAACATGTTTTATTAATTTTAATCGAAAATTGCGACTCATAAATTATGATATTTGGTAATGCAGATAAATGAAAGAGCGTCTTTCAGTAGATCGGAACCCTGGAGAGATCCAGTAGCATGTTTCTTTACCTTTTGGGTATAGTAGCGTTTAGTAAACCAAAGACAAGCGTCTTTTGATATAGTTTCATATAAGTCTTGACTCAAACTTTATTTTCTAAGATTCGCATATCTTTTAAATTATATACAGAATATATCTGGGACGCAAGAGCCTTGTTATACTTTGGTCGCTATAAGACCTAATTGCGTGTGTCATAAAGTGAAAAAAATCGTAATTTTATGAACTACCTTTACATGTTGTAGCTATTATATAAATATTATATTTCAAAGTGTTTTACGTTTCGTGGTCGCGCTACCGCTCACGGGTCGTGACAAATGATTTGTAATCATGTTTGGCCCTTCGTATGAAAGGAGGTATTGGTTCTCATCCAAGACACACCAACACTTATGCTTCACTCAAAAGTCCTCTAATTCCTTGAGTCTTTTTTCTTCATTTGTAGTTGTGGTAGTTTTTTTGCAGTAAAATTCAAGTTCCACTACCTGAGACGCAAGTCGTGGTACATCACCCATCTCATTGTCATTGTATCCTAAGAGGTTTTAATTTAATTATTTTAGCATCTATAGAAAGCCGATAAAAAATTCAAAGAAATCGTTTCAACGGACCTTAATTTTTCATTTCTTTCTTTCTGAGCTTTTATTCATACCGGTTAGGAATTATTCAATTCAATTTTATTTTTCTAACTGGTAATAAATATCCTATTATTTATCTATTATTTTATTTGATATATTTTTGAAATATTTATATATTTATCTAAATAATTTCACAAATTGTCTTTTACTCCCTTACATATCATGAATGCTAACAAATTTATCGTGACTCATTATGTGTTAAAAGTGTATAATCAATATCATGTTGACAAAGAAATAAAGTTCCATAGTTTTTTTTTTTTTTTTTTAAGGCAGCTTTGCTACGGTGGGGATTGAACCCACGACCTCCACACAGGAAGTGGTGTGGAATTACCACTAGACTATCTTAGGTACCACAAATAAAGTTCCATAGTACACGCACAGTGCACACCGATATAATAATTTTTCTTTTGCATAGTACTGTAAATTTACTGATGTAATATGAATGAGCTAGCTTGTGGTTGTGGTTGATCGCTAGCAATTTAAATTTACAATGTTATTATATAATGAATTAATTTGATAATCATACATATGTTGGAATAGGGGAGATGTAACGTAAAGTCCAATTCAACAACAGGATTGGGTTTTTCTTTTGTATGTAACATATGCACAAGTCATGTTTAAACCACACTATATTATATATTTTTTTAATTTTTAATTTTTTCTTTTATCAGCAATAAGGTCAGGGTTATCATATGCGTCAAACATCACTCCATGTATTGCGAAACTAAGTTCTAGATAAGGAAATCCATGGTCTAAAGCGTGCTATCTATTTTGGATATTGTCTTGTAAAAAGTCATGGCTCGGAAACTATAGCATCGCCTTTTGAGATGGATATATCATTGGCTATAGTTGAAAATCACTTTTCTTTGTCTTGATTTATATCAAAGAAAAGAAAACTAATGCTTTGATCATCATGCGCAACTAAAGAAGTTGCCTGTGGACCTCTAACTAGTGTTTTTTTTTTCCCCCATTAAACATGGACTTCATACCTCCAAGTTCTAACCATAGCTTTCCTTCTTCTTAATATTACCCTATTGATTAATTAATTGATTATCTATATTTTCTTTCAACTATACAATCATTTTATTTCCAGTAGCGACTGGGTTTAAATTCCACTAAACATTCTATTAGAATAAAGCTAAATTATCTATATATATATTATATATTCCACTAAACATTTACATACCTAGTAGTTTGAGATTTACACTTAGTTCTCCTCTCCCCAAAACTGAGGGTTGGACAACGAGCACCACAACAATCCTAGAGGAGAAGCGGCGTTTTTTTCTCTTAAAAAAATCATAAAGTATTCGGGATAAATTTATAAAGTATTCGAGATAAATTGAAACCATTAATAGTTAGATTTAATCATCTATGTTGATATTTTCTATAAAGTCCAAAGCATAATGGCCATCATGGCAAGAAAATTGGATCAATAATTACACAAAAATTGCACAAATTATTAGAATTTTGTTTCATATGTACAGAATGGTAAAAATAATCTCATTGTATCTTTAAAGTTTAAACAGGCGTTACTAACCAGTATGACTTTTTTTTCGGATAATTAAGATAATGATGTCTTCAATAGACAATGTAAAAAAAGCAAATCTTGAAATTCTGATGACCATGGCCTTTAGTTGTAGTAGATATCTAAAAGAATCAGATCAGATGGGGTGTCGATATATATAATATTTTGAGCCCCACAACAATCCCTTAGAAGTTTGAGAGAGAGAGAGAGAGAGAGAGAGAGAGAGAGAGAGAGAGAGAGAGAGAGAGAGAGAGAGAGAGCTTTTTAAACAATTAGCAACAGTTATAGTTCAACTACAAACTGCCACGTTAAAAAGAAATCGTGTTTAGTAAATTTAAGATAATCAGACATTTGGTTACATTATTAATTTTTACTCATCCTTGAACCACAACATATCTGGTCACATGTGATGACTAGCTAGATATGTACCTACTTAAAACACTTATTATAGGGGTCAATAAGTGTAGATTAATACCATATTTATAGCCTTTGAATAACGTTCAAGAGTGCTAATACATAAGATCTCTAGCTAGTTAGACCTTAATAGTAACTAATTATACTTTACTATCAATTTATTTATTAATTATGTTAGCCAAAGCAGCTTTCGTTAGACATGTAAAAGGAATCCAAGGAATACATTGTTGTATAGCTTTGGATTAATTTGCCTTGAGGTTTTTTCTCCTCTCTTTTTTTTTTTCTAATACAATATTAATAATAAATTTATATGCTACAAGATAGAGTATCTATTATAATTGATTGTGCTTTACTAAATTAGCTTTGCTAAGGTTAAAAATAGGTGGAACGTCCATTCTTTCACACAATGCAATTCATTTATCAACCACATGCATTATACCTAAATCTCTTTTCCAATCGCTAATAGTGATTACCAAGGAATTTTTCAAACCTTGACTCCACTTTCACACGTCCAAGTTTAGGTACAAGAAGATAAGGATTTCATACTTAAAATTCGAAAGCATATCTAATTTCCCTTTATTTTCTTCATGGCCGTGATTTGAAGTAACGTATTAGTGTTTGAAAAAAAAAGGTATGAAGAAAATAAATAACTAAAAATACATATTATGACAAAGGCATGACAACCTGATATAGTTGTCTGACTTGGGGGTGTGTGTGTGGTAAATCTGAGGTAATCTGTGGAAGTGTCAACCAAAGTTTGGTATCCTCAATAACAACCGGTCAATTTGAATTTTTGATGTGAAGTTGATCATGACCACCACATTATCACCAGAGATTCCCTTGTCATATATCTCAGCTTTTCTTCTTCAAATACACCTTTTTTTTTTTTTTTTTTGCGTCATTCGGAACTATACAATACAGGTAGGAGTACAATACTTCATTGAAAGCATCTCGATTTTCTCCATAGTTTTGTGCATTAATTTTTTCATTTTCATGATTTTTTCTGCAGTGCCTTGGTAAACAATGTTTCAATAATTTATGATCATAGAAGGAAGGCGAGAAAAAGTTTAAAAATGAATTACACAATTAAGCCATGGGTTTTACTAAGGAAAATAATAATAGAGTCAAACTAGGGACCTCCAAAAAGGCCTCAAATTAAGATTATTTATATTTTTTTGAAGATATAAAGAGCAGAGACAGATCATAGAATTTATTTAGGTAAGAACATAAAAAAGAGGGTCAATCTTGCTTTATATATTTTGACGGAGCGCATATATTTAAACACTTTCTTTTTTTTGCGTCATTCGGAACAATACAACACAGCTAGGAGTACAATACTTCATTGAAAGCATCTCGATTTTCTCCATAGTTTTGTGACATTAATTTTTTCATTTTCATGATTTTTTCTGCAGTTAAACAATGTTTCAATAATTTATGATCATAGAAGGAAGGCGAGAAAAAGTTTAAAAATGAATTACACAATTAAGCCATTTGGGTTTTATTAAGGAAAATAATAATAGAGTCAAACTAGGGACCTCCAAAAAGGCCCCAAATCAAGATTATTTATATTTTTTTTAAGATACAAAGAGGAGAGGCAGATCATAGAACTTATTTAGGTAAGAACATAAAAAAGAGGGTCAATCTTGCTTTATATATTTTGACGGATATGCATGCGCATATATTTAAATATATATGCATGCATACGTTTTATTAGTTTGTTTATTTGTGTGGGGCTATGTGATTGAAAACATTTCGTCTTTTCAAGGAAATAATACATGTAGAAGATCTTTATTTTCTCATTAACTCTAGTTTTAACAAGACCATATTATGGTCATAATGACGACAAGCTGCTGAAAATGTGCTGGTTGTTCACAAATATGATATATGAATTATGGTATTCTTCCTGCTGGTTTTAGAAGCGATTTTGTTCTGATCGTATTTAAATATATTCTCAACGAAATGAATTTTTTTTTCTTAAATTAAAAATGAAATATTAATTTAAAAGTGTAGAACTTTCAGATATATTTGTTAGAATGAATTTAAGTAGTAACAAAACGGTTCGTTATGATATCTTTTATTTTCTATTTCATGTTTTCTTACTTGACGCGAGATTAAGCTAGATCTAATACACCAAGTTCTAACCATTAATTTTTATACTCGAAGATATGATATGAAAACTCTCTCTCTCTTTCTCTCAAAACAGAAGATCTCTTTACAGTTAGAGTTTTCTTAAAAACCCCCCATCATCTTCTCTCAGCCGCATCCCATTTGAATTTCGGGCCGCCGCCCTGGTTTAACCAGCGACTTATTCGACATCTAATCCCTCATCATCCACTTCCCTCATTTGATGGATTTTGACGGTCTAACTCTTGGTCGAATAAGTATAGTGTTTTATTTCTTCTAGTGTTTCATTTTTAGGTTTGCATGGAGTTCATTCTTAATTGTTTCATCGACAAACGACAGTCACTCTGGGCAGGCACGAGCCAGTTAGGAGCCAAATGGGGTTATATCCCTCCCTCAATTTTTTTTGTGCACTTTTTGCCCGTTTTTGAATTTTATTTATTTATTTAAATATTTTTACCATAAAAATTTACAAATCAGTCCACACCTACCTTTTTTTTCGCATATTAGCGAACTTGAATTCTTGGCTTCGTCTCTAACTCTAGGTGGTTCTCGGTGATGAAGCACGCCATCACCAAAAGAAGCCCTAGCTTTGTCTTCCTTGGTCTCTAGCTTTCTCAGACGGTGTCGGTGATGTAGTGCGTTATCATTTGAGGAAGCACTAGCCTAGTTAATCTCAGATTCAAGCTCATAAATAAAGTCTTCAATGTTGAAATATATAAATTATTATCTATTTTTAGAGTTTAAATATCAAACATAGTTAAATATGTTATAAACGTAAGAGTATATTTATAAAAGATAACCATTCAAAAAGATATGAAACCATCATGTGGAGACTAAAAGATGCTAAGATATTTTTGTTGACGTGAGAATACTTCAAAGCAGTCTTGACAATAATTCCCAGAGAAATGTTCGATTTCGATTTGTTAATGGACCTCAAAATTTTGTAACAAGATCAAATCAACTTCGAGAAATAAAATAGACGCAGTAGATAATTGAAATGAACGATAAATAGATCAAAATTGTTGCACGGGTCCTTTTAATTGAATATTATAATAGGAATGTAAATATTAACCAAAAGAATGTAATGAGAGGGTATGAAATATCAAGAACAATGGAAGCTCGAGATCACAACGTATGCATAGAGAAAGTGAAAGTAAATTGTAAAAAAACATGCTTATGGATCTCCTATTTACAACCCTCAAAGACAACCGACGAGCTCTAATTATTTAGGACCGTATCACCCTTGACCTAGTCCTGGAAGATCAGCTGGGAAGATCACGCGTTGAATGGTCTTCGACATCCGGGTCGTCAAGTAAACATTGAAGGAGCGTGTCGTCAAGTCGGACCAAGCTAACATGGAGCGAGTTCGGAGTAACATTGATATCCGAGCCAGCTGTTGATTGATTGCACCGAGCTGGGGTCGAAAAGGCGTGAGGTTCTCATTCGGACTTCGAGATATCTCTCTTTGTTTGGCCTGGATCAAATTAATAATCCGGGACCATAAATTCGATATTAATGGAGGACAAAGTCTAACATCAACAATTCTCATCGCTTATATATATATACATATATATATATATATATATATATATATATATATAATGTTAAAGCTGCCTTAATATTGATTTTTTATTTTTGCTTTCTATATTTTTTTCAAAAATATCATCGTATATGAATTTGAAAGAAGATAAAATAAAAAGTTATTGAATCCATCTTTCTTTCTTCGGGGTACTAGTTTCATTAGTTTATAAATTTATCAGTTAGCTTAGTCAAATTTGAAACATATTGTCATTCGTCTTTTTCAATTATTATTATTATTATTATTTATTTAAAATAACATTGTTTTAAAATTAAAGATAGGTTTCCAATAAAAAAGAAAAGAAAAAGAAAATAGATATAAACCTGTCAAAGCCCACTTTTTGTCGTAACGCCCTAACGAATTAGACCATCTTCTGTATACAGGCCCATAGTCCAAGTGTTCGGTCTCTACGTTAACGGAGTTGAAACATATTGTTTTGGAAAATTACGAAACCAACGATTTTAGACTGAAAACATTCCAAAATAACGACAATTTAAAGTGTTTCAAAAATAATATGTTTTTCAAACAGTAAGCCATTATTTTCCTTATAAATAAAATTTTAAATAATAAATAAAGTTAAATAAAATCTATAACAGTAAATAAATGTTTAAAAATAAAAAATAATTGTTTGCAACTTATAAAACACTTTTTTGCAATAAATAGCTTCTAAAAGCAATTACCACTTTGTTTTACTGGGAATGGAGTTGGGCATTAAGTTCCTTTTCATGGAGATATTCACAAGGAGAATATTTAACTTTATACACAAAATATGTATTTTGTTTATATACGTCAGTTGAAATTTTATAAAGCTATATATTCATCTATAATGAGGAACAAGATTACCTCTAACCATAGTATAAAATTTTGAAATTCTCTTTGTACAAAGTTTCAAAAACATGTCTCTACACATCAAAATTTCAACACTATTCTCTCCACACCTAAAAAAAAGGATAAAATTACGTCTCTTTCTCCCCAAAAAAAACTTATCGTCATTTATAAAATGAATAAATTGTATATTTACCCCCTGATTTATGACCTTACTGACAGAAGATGACTTATGATATAAAGTCGAGGTTATTGGACCTCAATATCACGACCGACAAAATTGATGGGCCTTCCGTGTATTATAAACCCACTCCGTCAGTTAAATGGCCACGTGGTGGTCACATGGTACCAGAAGTAAATGAATTTACGAGAATGTCTTTGGATTCAAGTAAATTGCTTTGATTTTCATTTTATTTTCAGTTCTCATTTTATTGAGAATATAAAAAACCATTCGAAAAAGAGAGAACCCCTAAATCGACTGAGCCCCAAATCGATTGAGCTAGGGTTAGCGTCTCCGATTAAAATTCAAATTCAAAACTTCTGCACGTCTAATTTAGGTGTCGTCGGTATGGAGAGAAGCCATAGCACGTCTAATCGCAAGAAATCCGACGTCGTTGTTGGCGAAACGTCCACGCGCGAGCCGCCGACGTGTTCGTGCGAATTGAAGACTGTGGAGAGGACGTCAAGGACAAGTCGTAACCCAGCAAGACGTTTTTTTGGTTGTGCTCTGTATAAGATAAGTGTTGTTTTTTTTTTCTTCTTAAATTTGTGTGTTTGGGTAACGTGGATAATTTGTGTGTTTGATTGTGGGGGAATTGTTTGGTTTCTCAGCATAAAAATGATCCAGGTTGCGGATATTTTAGATGGATTGACCCTCCTAGTTGTACCCCATCGACAGATACAATTACAAAAATGATGAACAAAATGAACGAAAATGGGGAATCAGAAGCTGAGAGTCCAACTACTTTCGTTCATACTAGAGAGAATTTGGTCGGATTAGCTAGTGAAGCTTTTCAAATCAAGTTCTTGTTATGTGTAATTGTATTGATTTTGTGTCTGTTGTTATTCAAGTAATATGACAAGTAAAATGTGGTCTGTTTTTTACTAGGTACGTTATGTAAATTACAGTGTAATGATATATGTATGCAAGTATTCTATGGCAGATGTATTTTGAATATGTGTTCATGAAATGTGTTCTAAAACGACTTCTAGCCCAGTGATCAATTCCTTTGCTCATAAGCCACTCAAAGGCCTCAGGTTCCTCGTCTTTGATTACACCCATTTCAGCTTTGAAACGAGCCGTGGAATATCAAAGTGGTCGGATTGTACTTGCTGATCGTCATGCTCCACCGTTGCCGGTCCAATTGGGTGAGAACCATCGGGGTGATCACAATAGATGTGCACTTCCCATTTCATTTTGAGAGTCTCTCTGACAACAGTTCTAAGAGCAACTCATCAGAGCATATGCACTCTAGTTTGTCACACAACGTAGACTTCATGAAGTATAGCGGCCCCGTAGTGTATCGAAGCGTCACCGTCAATAGCTTGTCCAAACAAACCATCGAAATCCTATCTATGTCTACACTCTCGATGCGCTCTACAACTCCACCTTCATAGCTCCAATCACGATCAGCCGTTGCAAACAACAGCGTACCTCCATGGTGAACGTTCAAGACAAAGCAGTTCAATGTTTCAACTGCAAAAAAAAATAACGACAGTCGAACAAAGAGCCGTTATTAGTGCAAAGGGATATCACTGCTTCAAAGAACTAACAAATCTCGTACATGAATAGAAAAACAAAACCACATAAAAGAACAACAACACAAACCCGGCTTCCAATTAAATATAGCCAACCAACCAACCAAGGCTAAGCATAAATTTAATCTACCAACACTAAGGACCCACTGTATATTAAAAAGGGAAAAAAACCATCGCACACACTAAAACCATAAAAAAAAAAAAAACTTATTTTCATACCCTGGACCCATTCGACAAAAGCACATTGTGGTCCCCAACTATATTATCGATTTTAAATAACACTTAAAAGACACAAAAATGTTCATACCTGTACATTCGTTCTCACTCGGTGGAGACTCCTTCGTCGGAACATGCTATTTTTGCTTCTGTTTTGGTTTTCGAGCAGGTGATTTCTTGGGCAGTGCGGTCGATTTCTTATTCGCACTTTCTTTCCCTTTCGACTTCGAGCGAGAAGATGCCACAGACCTTCGCGCCGGTGACGACTTCCCAGGAGATTTACCTTTCGCCATTACTGGTTTTTCAGTTCTAGGGTTTTACTGTTAAGACTCGATGCAATTTGGGATTTTTACATCCGACTTTTTTTTTTTTTTAAACTTAATTACTGTTTTTTATTTATTTAATTTACTTTTACACCTCAACTTATTTAATTTAGATGAATAAACAAACAATTAAATACACTCCCTCATCCGACTAACAAAATAACGATTTTACCCTTATTTACCATAACACGTGCGTTCCACGTGATTATTTAACTGACGATTGAGCCTCTTTTTTGACGGAAGGACCCAACTACAGGGGGTTAACAAATAGTTTTAAAAAGATAGGGGGCATTTGTCAGTGATGCCTTAAATCAGGGGGCAAATATACAATTTATTCTTATAAAATTTGATGTTTAATATGTTCCCACCAAAACGCACTACTTTTCAAATATCTAAAACAAAAAATAACCGAATAATACATCGGCTTGTCAACAATTTTTTTTACCATATACGTCTTTATTTGGATTTTTTCTTTTACATGTATACAACTTTTTTATACTTAGTTTTTTTTTTTACCTTTACATTTGTGGAAATAGCTTTTTTCAATATTAGTCGCTAACTTTCTAATTTTTATAAATAACCATTTTCAATAACAGTTAACCAGATTTCAATAGTTGTTGACCAGATTTCAATAACTGTTATTCAAATTTCAATAGTTGTTGATCATATTTCAATAACCATTGACCATATTTCAATAATTTTTAACTCAATTTCAATAATAATTAAACAGATTTCAATAACAGTTAACAAGATTTCAATAACAGTTAACCACATTACAATAGTTGTTGACTAGATTTTAATAATAGGTGAACAGATTTCAATAATTGGTGATCAGATTTCAATAATTTTTTACTAAATATTTGGAACATGAGAATATTTTCGTCCCAAAAAAAGAGAACGGTTACTAGTGAAATATTTTGAAAATGAGTGAAATATGAAAAGTGACGCATGTTTTAGGTTAGTTATGGAATTTTCGCTGCGATATTTTCGCACACACAAGTGTACGTGTCGCCCAAGTAATATAGATATGAAAGTACGGATGTCGAACCCACGATGACTAAGCTTACTTAATAATTAAATCAACTAGACCGAATTGAACTCAAAAGATGGAGGAGGTAAGTTGTCATAAAATTTTTTGACAAGTAAATAAACAAAGCAAAATAAGCGATGGTTTGACGTTTATGTGAAGGTAAGGATATTACTAAACCTCTCTCGAGCATCTGGCAGCATAAACCTATGCCAAAATTTCATCTCTCAATCTCAACTCCTAAAACAAGGTAAACCATGAACACAAGAATGTATAAACTATAAACAACTCCGTAACAACCTAGCTATCTCTAGCCTATGAATGAATCACTGTAATTTAATTCACGCACACTAACAACCTAATCATTCTTAAACATCAAGTTGAATTCAAAATCAATAATGAAGTCATGACTCTCATACAAGCATTAAGCATGGAATTGAATTAAGCAAAGCAAGATAGAGTGAATAGATACTTCATTAATAATCAAATTGAATCCATAACCATGTTTAAGACTAGCTACACCATAGCCCTTAAAGGAATTAGTTCATGGCGTATCAACGAAACAAAGAAGAAGAAGTAGAAGAAAAACTAGAATTAAACAAAACCATAATAATTATCACAAATAAAAATGGAAGTTCAAGAGAAGAAAAGAAGATAATAAAACTATAGTTGTAGCGTAGACGACGATGAACGGCTCTCCAAAATTCTCTATCTCTCCCAAACACACAATTTCAAAAGAATAAACTAAGGTCTAGTAATAAGAGGCTAAGATGTGTTTTATAGGACTATAGGTCTGATTACATGAGTTTCCAGCTAATTTTCGGAGTGATCTGGGTCATTAAAACTGATCCGACGGCTCAAAACGATTAAAAATCGTGAATTTCCTGTTCTTCCTGACGGGACCTCGCGGTGTGCAGGCTGGAGCTCGCGATATGCTGAAGAAAGTGTGTGGGCGCGCAGAGGAATGTTCGCGGCGCGCTTCGAAGCTTTTCGAAAGTCCGCGTGGATGATGATGACACCTCGCGGCGCGCGGACAGAGGGCCGCGGCTCGAGGTACAATTTCCATCTTCTCGCGGAACGCAAGTAACATTTTGGGACTTTTTGAAAGCTCTGCGCGGCACACAGAAGCTCAAATTTCGTTCATTCGCTTCTCGAGCTCCGTTTTGGCCCGTTTCGACTCATGACTGTTTCGTTTTGTCTGGAAATGACTCCAAAAAGCTTATAGAAGCTCTTTTACTCTTTTAAACTTGTAACTCCTTATAACACACTAAAAAAAAAAAAAAACACTCGAGAACTCAATAAATTCAAGCCGGGAAATAGAAATTTAAAGCTTAAGAAACGCACCAATCAATTTTCTCTTTACATTTTAACTTAATTTTATTTTACTATATGCAATTTTCTTTAGAATAAACATTATTAATAGTTTAAACCAACACAATGATAATATATGTGTCAACTATCGAAAGTAAGCACATATAAAGCAGACTAACCATAGTAAATAAACCACCACTTAAGTTTAACAAGCCATTGTGTTGTTTATGGAAAGTGGCAATGTTAGTTAAGTGGAAGATGTGATTTGTAAGTCGTGTGTGAGTATTCCCTTCTGTACCTGACGTCACCGCCGGTCACTTAATCACAATGCAGCACGGCCATCCAATTCCCACTCTCTCTCTCCTCTCTCTCGCTCCTTCCTCTCACGCTCACTCACTCGCCCCCAATTTTCCATATCCCCACTCCAATGGCCAGATCCGGACTCCGCCGCGAGACCTGGACCGAGCCCTCCACCGGCGCGTTGATCGACGCGTGGGAGGACCGTTTCCTCCGCCTCAACCGAGGAGTCCTCCGCCGCAAGGACTGGGACGAAATCGCCGAGTGCGTGAATCGCACGCGCCGGGCCGACGGCGATCCGACCCCGCCGGTGACCAACGCGCAGTGCAGGAACCGAGTCGACGCGCTGAAGAGGAGGTTCAGGCTCGAGAGGTCCAGATCGCCGTCGCCGTCTCTCTGGCCGTTCTATCGCCGCCTCGATCTCCTCGTCGGAGCCTCCGCCGGCGAAGCTCCGGTCGCCTCCGATCTCGGCGGAGACGGCGAGGAGGATCTCGCGAGGGCGGTGGCGGGGCTGGCGGAGGTGTACGAGAGGACGGAGAGGTCGCGGCTGAGATTGGTCGCTGAGCTTGAGAAGCAGAGGTTGGAGTTTTCGAAGGAGATCGAGGCTCAGAGGCTCAACTTGTTCGTCGACGCTCAATTGGAGCTAGCCAAGGTCAAGGCCAAGCCTCGTCGCCGTGATTCCGCCACTGCCTCTGGTAACGGTCAATTTCTATCTTATTTTTTAGTTTTATGTTTTGCGTAGAAAGCAAGATATGTATAGGGTTGTTTAGTTGATGTTTTGTTAAGGTATGAATATGAGCGAACCAACTAAGAAATATTTTTGGTCTGTATTTATTGGACTCGTACAGTGTGTGCTTCAATCTTCTAAATAGCCTATGGTTTTGATTGAAAGTGAATTTATAGGCAAGTTAATTCTTATGAAAACTGAAATTGTTGTGAACTAGGCAAAACATGGATTGTTTCTTATGATTTGATATGGTCCATTCCTATTGATCGGAAGTTCGAATTCACTGACGGCTTAACAAGCCTGTTTTTTGTGTTTGTTCCAGGGAAGAAGTAAAAATTCTGAAGTCGGATGAACATTATGTCCAAACTCCAAAGTACACAACAGAAAATTCATTTTTGAAATCTGTGGAAACTTTTGGCGGATCTTTAAATTAAAGCCCCTCCACAACTAAAGCAGAAGAGCCTAATCTGCATCACCTGCTATAACAATGCAACCTTGATTTTATGGGTTCTGTAACAGATTTGTAAACGCCCATGTGAAATATGTATGCATATATATTGTGTAAATTCTTGTATCTGACTCCTCATCATCATAGTGGTGTCCCGTGTCCCTCATTACTTAATTACCAGACCAAATTGAAAGAAATTATGCAAGACAGAGTAAAAGTTTCCTCTTGCAGTCAGAGAACCACCGGTCCTACTAGTACTACACCGCTTTAAGAGCTACCTGAACATACAATTTCTGACAGAGTGCAGATAATTGAGTTCTCTTTAAAAAAAAAAAAAATCACCCATTTCTTTCTTACACATCTATTATTATCATCAACACCTTTGATCACACCATGATCAAAACAAACACTGAACAGAACTGATGTTCATGAGATCGCCCCTGACACGCCCAGATTCGTGTATACCCTAATCAATCATTGCTTCATTGAACATATTAGTATTACTATTAACACACTAGCCCAAAAAAAATCTTTCGGATTCTCGCAGTGAGAGAGAGAGAGAGAGAGAGTAAGAAGATAAACAAAAAAGTTAAAAAAGCGTGTGTATGTTTCTGTGGTGTGTTGTGACTGGTGGGGCTATAAGATCATGTGGCCCAATAATGGCCGATGATCCAATCAATTGAAGCAGAAATCCATTTCATAATTCCACGATTAAAAACACCAACAACAACAACAAGTAGAAGAAGAAGAAGAAGAAGTCACAAAACGTAGGGCAGAAGAAATCCGTTGTCACAATAAACAGAAGAGTCATTAGAAAAGTCGTAGTAGGATGACGTGGATGATGATCCGTAATCAGCGGTGGCGGCGGGGGCGGCGGCGGGGGGTTGTTGGGAGTGGTGGTGGTATTGGGCGAGGCGGGCGCGGGCGAGGGCGAGGTCGTGGGAGAGGCGGGAGAGGCGGGTGTGGAGGAGGGCGATGGCGCCGATGCAGCCGTAGACGGGGTCGAGGAGGCGGGCCTCGGCCTCGTAGGCCAGGGAGTTGACGGCGTCCTCGCGGTGCTCGGGTGGGACTTCCACGAGGAGCTTGCTCACGTTGCTGGCGCCGAACACCTTGTGGACTTTGGCGAACTTGCTGCCCTCGTCCGACCGGAAGTACGGAGCGAAGATGCAGCTCGCCCTGCACCGCCTCTTCAGCATCTTGCACGCCGCGCACGACGAGCTCGCCCTGCTGCTCCCCCGCAACGACGACGACTCGTCATGACTCGCCTGCCTCATCATAACTACACTCACTCACACAGAGACACAGAGAAAGAGAGAGAGAGAGAGAGAGAGAGAAAGTCTTTGTTTCTCACTCCTTATAATAACACTAAGGGACTAACCTCCACAACTCGTTAACTCCCCTTTCGCTAGAGACCACATGCATATTTATATTTGAGATTTTTTTTTTTTTTTTTTGCTTTTTTTTCTTTTACGCAATTATAATACTTTGAATTTTAAGGTTCAGTAGTAGATATATAGCAGTACAAAATATTAAATTTTTGACATTTAACCATTTTTTTTTAAGGTTTGTAGTGAATGGCCACAACATGTTATTTATTACAAGTCCAACTTAACGTAACTACTCTATAAAATTTATAAAATTTGAAATTAGAAATTATAACTTAAGATATCGTTATTATTATGAGTATTTACTTAAGATTTATATAAAAAAAAATTGACTATTGCTTAATTATAAGTTTGTTGAATTTACTATGTTAGGATTTAGGAATGAGGAGACTTGCTTTTTTCTTATTTTAATATAAATATATGTTCACATTTTGTTCTCTTTTTCTTACTCTCTTTATTTATATATAATCACATTGAGTTAATAATAATGTGAGGTTTAATCGCATTTCGAAATATTCTTTTATTCGTGGGTGTCGCAATCACAAGATAAAAATTATTTTGTCTAAACGTAATCATTTTCACACACACACACACGCATATTTATACATATCTTATGATATTTTTACGAAGAGACACAATGCTACTCAATAATTTGCGATGCTTAGAAGGGGGTTCAATTTATTTATACTAATTATTTTTTACAATCGATGACTGATTAGCAAAACTATTGCAAGTGAAAATTTAAAATAAATATCGCATATCATGGAAGAATCGTCGAAAAGAGTGCTAAAGAACTGTCTCAGAATTTTGCCATAGATATTTATTATATTATTATGATTTCTAATTCATAATAAATTTACACTAATGCGTTTAAACCAATAGAAATATAAAGATAAAAGAAAAAAATTTAAAAAATAGAAATAGACTTTAAACCAAGAATATGCACACAACTTAATCAATTTACATTTGAGCTATAAGACAGCAATGGAGAAACGATGAGTTGATTTCTAAGAGAGAGAGAGAGAGAGAGAGAGAGAGAGAGAGAGACTTTTGTGAGAATATGAGAAACTTATGGTTTTTGGTTTAAGGGTAGTTTTCCGGAAGAAAAAAAATGTGTGCTATATTATATCCTAATTTCGCAATTATTATTACATATAATAAAACAATTTCTTATATAATACCATTATTTGACCTTTTGTTGAGCGTATTCTGCGTGTGTTTTGATATCGATAGGGTTTTGAGACATTTATTCTTTTTATTATTATAACTTTTAACGGCTTTGTTTGCTTTTTCAGCTTAGCTTATAGAGTGTCGTGCTTCTTATACTTGAATATGTAGCTTAAGTTGATTAACCTTTATCACAAAATAAATTGATTATACTTACTGAAAATAATCAATTATTTTTACATAAATAAAAACTAACTAAAGAATTAAATTATTTATTTATTTGTTAAGTTTAAAAAATATTCATTTTATTATTTGATTAATGAACAATTGTAAATACAAAATTAATTATTAACTGTTTTGACAGGTTGGAATGCTAATTCCTTTTAGTGCTGTTTAATTTTTGATGATGACAAAATTATTCTAGTTACTTATTTAGCGACAAAAATTTACACACTAATTTACTATGATTATTTTGTGCTGTTAATTGTGTCATGAAAGATAATTTTTCACGTCGACTAATAGTGTTTTCTTTTGTTTCTTTTCATTTTTTATTAGTAGTCTCAATAATTAAAGATGAAATGGGACATAGCCTGGATGAGACATCTTACATGATAGTTCGTCCACCTAGAGATAGAGATATTTCAATTGAATTAAAGGAAGTTGAAAAAGAAAGTAGATATAATTGTAAGTAAATAAAGAAAGAAGAGGACGAAGTTTCCTCTCCATAAAGTTGGACTTGTCCACATGAAGAAACGTTGCAATATGAAATAATAATAATAATAATAATAAATAATAATAATAATAATAAGACTTGTATCTGGGAACCTTTTCTATCTATACCCCTCCATCCAAGTGTTGTCTCTCTTAGCATCAAACTAGGGTTAGATCAATTTTCCTTTTGGTGTTTTTTTTTCTCTTATCACAAAAGAAGAAAGACTTTTCAGGACCTTATTGCACGTGCTGCTTCAAGCTCATAACATCAATTTGGTAACCATTACGGATAAATATGAAACGTCTATACCAATTGCATAGTATCCATTCCGTGAAATAGATCATTCATTCACAATCACAATCACACTATTTTCACATAAAATTTTAAAAAAAATAAAAATAAATCCTTTATGCTTCTTTTCCAAGCGTGATCTTTGTTGCATGAGCGATATATTATAATCACCACAAGCAACCAAGGTTACATATAATTATAGCTTCTGCAGTAGGTATAATAAAAATCAAGTATCATGGTGTTTTTCATTTAATCAAATTGTACTATTCATGGTAACATGTCCTGATAGTAAATGCAATGAATAAAAATTCCAATATATTTAGTCCACAACTTTTTCTGAATGTCTTTTTTTTATATATTATTATTATTATCATATTTCATAATCTACGTATTTAATGCTTGGAGATATCTACTCCTGTCCTCTCAATATTTACCAACTATTGAAAGATCATTTTTCTGTTCTCATTTCACTCCTCAGGACTCACCGCCTAGAAATTGAATGCAAGTTTGTCATTATTATTTTTCTTTGAATGGGAAAAGCAATTATGCAATATCACTTTCATAAGTGGTTAACAAGCTTTAAAAGACATAAAGATAAAAGCCCCTGATTTTCATTATTTTTCAAAAGTTACACGTTAAAAACAAGGGGATACGGTGACAATAATACTCAATGTTTGGTCAAAATAATACTTATATATTCACATTTTTTTTCTTTTGTAAAAATACCACATGTTACGTTATAGTGAGTCCGTTACTACTCGGACCGTTAAATTTAAACAGAAATTTTAACGGTAAAATATATACGTGTAACTAAATTTGAAACTTTAAGTATTTTTGACAAAAAAAAAAAGAGTATATAAGTAGTCTTTTGTCAAAACATTGAGTATTTTTACTGTTATTTTCCCGAAAAACAAAGGAAGGGCTTCATATGACTTATTCTAATATATGTAGAAGCTCATGTCACTAAGTCGTATATTTGATTAGCCCTTAAATACACATATGGTAGAAAAAAGCGAATCCAATCACCACAGATGCAAATCTAAGCAAAACCGGGTACAAGTAAGGTCAAACGGGTATCCGTATATGATCCAAAATAAATTTTGTTAACTCACATCAATTACTCCATTTTTTTTAAAAGGACCAAATAATTGGTATACACACCGAGTAATAGGTATGAAAATCATGTATCTCTGTTAATTTGGTCCACAAATAATAATAATAATAATAATAATAATAATAATAATAATAAAGAATCGCTCAAGTCTAAATATCAATTAAAAACTACAAATTTAACGAGATAATAAAATAAAGTGAGAATAATAAAGAAAATTGGAATTCATATTTACCACAAAAAAAAAAACAATTCAAACGAAAGGAAAGTATGTAAATTCAGTTGTTTTTATTTAATTATAACGGATCAGATCAGCAAACTCACGGACCAAGTTAACATTTCATGTATCCATTTCTACATCCGTTTTTGACCCATTAAGATCGGGTAATAGGCTAACAAACAGGTATTGGGTAATACATACGGCCATATGGGTATATGGGTGTGTCTCGCGCTCGTTCGCGATGGCTCACGAGTACTTTCTCTTGTGCTCGCGTGACGCGCACACGTGGCGAAACCTAGCTCCACACCGAATTAGCTGTGTGAGGACCCACACGAGAACTCACATGCACGGAGATCCGCAAGTGAGGACTCGTGCAATGTGTCTCGCTTCTTCGGTCTCCGCGCTTTGCAATCTTGGTTGAGTTCCGGTGGTTTTTGGAATTTCGATGTTGGTTTTTTTTTTTTTTTTTTTTGGATCGATGCTATTGCCTATAACACTAAATAAACTTTAATCTTATATGATTTTGAGAATATGTTTTTAAGCTCATGTATTTTACTAAGAATAAATATGTCACTTCAAACTTGTTGTGGCGGGGATAAAACGATAATAGTGCTTCCCTTAAAAGAGCCCACTCATTTAATGCATGTCCTTTTCGAATACCACGTAGACACGTAGTAGAGTGGCAAAGTCCTTTTCGAATACCACGTAGACACGTAGTAGAGTGGCAAAGCCAAGGCCGCGAGCGTAACTCACCCTTCAATTCACCAGCCAATCAGAAAGTAATAAAAGTGGCACATGAATGATAAATTCTCAAAATAAATTAATATATTACTTGCTGAGCAAAAAGCAAAAATAAAAAAAGTCCACTTAATATATTACTGACTTAAACCCCTTCGAAACCTCCATTGGTTGGTATCTTGTTGCTCACATATCACACCGGATATGTGACATAATTTAGCGATATAAGGGGAAAAAAAAAACATTTACATTTTAGTCAATATTTTGTAAATTTTTCGTTAATATTCATAAATGTTTCATAAATAGATAAAAAAATATGACGCAACCAACGTTATTTACACATATTTACTAGAAATTTACTTTGCGTAAATAGATTTACGTGGCTATTTACCAAAAACTAATGAAACATTGACTATTTAAAATTTCTAATTTTCATATGACTAGATAACCACTAGACTCTATTATTATTACATGCAGTCCTGATTACATGTAAATTAGTTTATAATTGCTTATGCGCATTCGTTTTTTTAATTTGATTTTTTCGGGTATACTAGTGGATTTTTGTTTAGAAAAAATAAATCAACTGGTTAAAAAATAAATTCATAAAAAACAATATAATATTTTTTTTTTTTTTTATAAACCAGGATGAGATTATTAAGAAAATTTCAATTTTTAAATTTAATTTATGTTTAAATATGGATAAATTCTAAAATTATGCATATTTATTTTTATCAAATTAGTATAAATTTATATTACTAGAAAATTCTAACGACACCGCGCACAACGGCACGACAGAGTAGCATTGGACTATGTGGCGTCGTCGAATGTAATATTTTTTTCAAAGAGTACTCCCATTCAGTGTAATGAGAAAATATTATTAGTTTTGAAGGTAATTTGGTTGAAATATGCATTAGTCTTAGAATATTTTAAATTCTATGCAGAGAAACTAAATTTAGTGTGTTTTGACGTATATTTAGCAAAAATTCATTAGCAGGACCATCACAATTCGTCACAAACCATCACACTTCATTACGAAAAAATTTAAACAAATATTTTCAACTAGACTGATTTCTAATGTATTTTGATTACTACCATTGAATTTCATTATAATAACAAATTTATAACTAACTAAGTCTCATGAAATTTGTCAATTGCATTTTGAAAATGAGTCAATTTGTTTACCTGGATAGTCATAAGAAGAGTGGACATCAGCCAAATAGATGATGTCAGAATATGATTAATAGTAAGAGTAGCTAATTTTCAATCATTAACTAAGACTATAATGTGATTTCGACATTTCAATAAACTAATATAACTATATTACTCTTATGAGAAACATGCGGTTAACCTTGCATAAATAAATAGAACATTTAGCTATAAATTATAACTAACTAAGACACATATGAAACTTTTCATTGCATTTTGAAAATTAGCCAATTTAATTTCGTGGCAAATGATAATATGAGTGTAAATCAGTCAATTTTGACGATGTAGGTGTTGCAATATAATTAATAGTAAAAGTGGCTAATTTGCAATTATTAACCAAACGTTGGTTAAAATACAATTTCAATGGTTGAAGAAGGCTAGATAGCTAGAGAGCAATGATATTCAGGGCCGGCCCAAACTCACCGGGGGCTCTAGGCGATTCAATATTTTGGGGCCCTATAATACTAATAAAAATTTAAATTTTCAGGGTAAAAATGTAAATTTTTTAAAAAATTGGCCAAAAGTGTAAATTTTTAGGATAAAAATGTAAATTTTCTTAAAAATATGCAAAAAAATGTAAATTTTTTTGGGGCCCATCCACATATGGGGCCCTAGGCCTGGGCCTAGCCCGCCTTAGTCCAGGGCCGGCACTGATGATATTATTGTAGAAACATATAAAACAGTTAACCTTAATTAGCCTTTTTTTTTAAACATCTTAAACACCACTTTGTCAAGTCTTTGTTGGATATTCCTTCCTCGAACTCCTTGTTATTGCAAGTAAAGATAGGACCTACAGAGCCTTGATTGATTAGGCCTCAACTTCTTAGAGCGCCCCGAATATTTATGGTAAAATAACACATTTATACCCTGTGTTTTAGTGAAATGTCGAATTTAACCATCGGTTTTCAAAAATGTCGAGTTCATACCCTCTGTTTAACTAAAATGACGAAATTATACCATCTGTTTAACTAAAATGACGAAATTATACCCTCAAATGAATAACAGCGTCACAAATCTCCCTTTCATTGATATTAACTCTTATATAAGAAAAACCAAATCAAATCTAAATCAGTGCCCTAACTTCCAAATTCTCAATTTTGAAATAAAAATAACCTTAAATTGAAATTAAATAATAAAACTCATACCTCATAAGAAATGACTTCATTCCGTGTTCGAATTGTAACTCTAAATCCTGGATACTCTGTTCGAATATGCGATTTTGATGACTATCAACTATCGATGTTTACTCATTTGCCTCTTTCTGTGTTCTTCACGATTAAGAGACTGTTGTTTATTGTTTAATTTCTAAATAAATTACATATACGTCGCGAATGAATAAAGATAATTGGTGTTTATTTATAAATATTATAGTCAACGTCAATGAAAAGTCAATAAAAAGAATATTCGTGACACTGTTGTCTATTTCAGGGTATAATTTCGTCATTTTAGTTAAACAGATGGTATAATTTTGTCATTTTAGTTAAACAGAGGGTATGAACTCGACATTTTTGAAAACCGATGGTTAAACTCGATATTTCACTAAAACACAGGGTATAAATGTGTTATTTTCCCAATATTTATTGACAATGTTGCAAAAAGAATTTAAAATTGTAGCTATTCAGCGAAGAACCTAAAACTATAATTATTTTGTGGAACTTAAACCATAGCTATTAATATTCTGCTAATAATTTGGTTTCAAATGATTAACCATATGAATTTTCCTTTGATGCCCTGCTTTTAATATCAAGTAAGAAACTTAATTGTCTCGTTTTAAATTAATATTTAATATTTTATAAAGACCCGGGATTAAACCAGGGAATTAATATTTTTAATATTACGTACGATATAAATCTAATTCAAGTTCATTTAATAGGCAGTGCAGCTAACTAGTTACTAGTTCATTTTTAACTAGACAGTTCAAAACTTCAAATTACCAGTTAATATGAGCCATATTTTAACCAATTTAGTGCATCTTTATCTAAGAGGTAAAAGAAAAGCAAAGGCCACGGGGGTTGATTTTTTGTTGGGGATGTTTAGAAAGTGGAAATGTGTTTGTGAAGGAGTCTTTTTTAGTGACATATTTATATAAATGTTTGAAATTAGATGTATAGTATAAATAAATTGGCGGTATTTTCTCTCCCGGAGGCCCACCAGTCCACCACAACCACAGTCCGATTGCAATCCATTAAAGTTACTCTCACATTTCCCAGATTTGACTCTGAAGCGACACCGCATGTGATTGCATGAGAGAGAGAGAGAGAGAGAGAGAGAGAGAGAGAGAGAGAGAGAGAGAGAGAGAGAGAGAGAGAGAGAGAGAGATGAGGATAGGGAAGAGAAAGGGCATTTGAAAACGGGCCAAGCAAAGCAAAACAAGAGAGTGTAAAGAGAGAGATGTACATTTTCTTCAATTGAATCCATGTGGATGATTGTGGTGGATATGGCTTCACCACTTTATGTCATAAAGCTTATGGGGAAACAAACGAGTTACGCTTTGTACCTTTGCTACACTATGCTTCCTAATTTTGACCCATTATATCAATACATATGTGTGTTACATAGCTTCTTATTTATGTTTTTTTTTTAATTCGTAATTATACTACGAAGAACTTAGAATGATTGATTTGATGGATCTAAATATAGTGGCGTTAGCTTCGTTGCTTTTGTGCATTTTATTCATTAGCACTGTTTCTTTATTTTGAATCCAAAGTGCTCGAATGCCATGTCTGTTTTTTTCAAGTGAACTCTTTAACTAATTTTTTGCAACGAAACAAGAGAGGATTATTTTAACAAACTTGGTTCATTTTTGTTTGATAAGAAATAAAAATAATTAAAACCTTAATACTACAAAATATGTGTCTCAATCTCCATAAGGGAAAAATAAATTTAGACATGTGGGTTCAGGTTTGATATTGTGGCCAAAGGAAAAGATATATATCCCAACGATGTTAACTGCAAAGCTGTCAACTAGGATCTAATATGTGTTTTCGTTATCAAATGAGAAAAAGAAAATAAAATGGAGATATGTCTATATATATAGGTATATTATTCTATATATATAAATATATTATGAAAATATATTTTGAGATCGCAATATTGGATTTCTTATTTATTGAATTTGTGGTTTTATGAGGGTGCAAAACGGAAAGAGAGTGAAGTTGCACAATCTCGAGCTTCTTAAATCTGCATAAAGAAAAGGGAAAATAGAAATAGTCCAAATTATCCGTTTTCGTAACTTTTTCAATATTAGTCGCTGAACTTTTTAATTTTCATAAATAACCGTTTTCAATCACAGTTAATCAAATTTCAATAACAGTTAACCAGATTTTAATAAAAATTAATCAGATTTCAATAGTTGTTTACCATATTTCAATAACTATTTATTAGATTTCAATAACAGTTAACCAAATTTTAATAACAGTTAATCAAATTTCAATAATTGTTAACCAGATTTCAATAATTGTGATCAGATTTCAATAGTTGTTGACTAAATTTTTGAAACATAAAAGTATTTTTGTCCGAAAAAAGAGGAAAAAAATTATTAGTGAAATGTTTTGAAAATATGAGTAAAATATGAAAAATGACGTGTGTTTTAGGTTAGTTATGAAATTAGAAACCCATGACCAAAAGTTAGTGGACATCATTTTGAGCCCAATGATATGGTATTGGGCTGGCTTATACCTATAACCAAAAGTTAAAGTTATCGTCAAAGAGATTTTTTTTACAAGTTAAGCGTTCACTATTTTATGATTGGATTACTTATAAAGAAATACTTACATATTAATAATTAAAATTAATTGAGATATTTAATAATACTTAATATAATAAAGAAAAATCAATTAATTATTAAAGTATGCAAATGAATGCTTTACTTGTTATATTTATCCAGCGTAATAAAATTTTAAGACTAGTTTGATAACTTTTGGTGTTTTTTTTTTTTATTTGCTAGAAGTTTGGTTTCCTTTTTTGTAACCCAATTACCCACTTTCCTGATATTTTCACGTAAGCCGCATCTCTCTCTCTCTCTCTCTCTATATATATATATATACACACAAGTCTCGTATCACTTTTCGTCGTGACGGTGCAAGTAGCTATGTGAGTTGAATGAGATAGGTCCTCTGTTTAGCCTTCTTTACATGTAATATACTAAAATACAAATGTTTTAATCATTATTACAAATATTAACGTTCATATCAACATTAAATCCTTGATATGTAACGTTCACGTCGGTTGCGTATTTGAATCTCATTTGAATCTTCTATCTTCATGTAGGTAGTCATCGAGCTGAATTGATCAGCGAGCTCGTTAGTGAA
Source organism: Urtica dioica subsp. dioica (assembly GCF_054948205.1). Classification (NCBI taxonomy): domain Eukaryota; kingdom Viridiplantae; phylum Streptophyta; class Magnoliopsida; order Rosales; family Urticaceae; genus Urtica; species Urtica dioica. Next base: position 17,081,626 of record NC_142767.1, read on the forward strand.
CTTATACTTGCAATTAATCCATCAACGAGCTGATCCTATGATGAACTCATCATCGAGTTGTTCCTCGAAATAGGCTGAGTTTACTTTAGATATTCATATTTCATAATTTAGGCTTTTGTTATTGGGCCTGAGTTATTGAGCTTTTTAAGTGGACGTAGTCTAGCACCAACAACCATTTTAGATATTTTATGTCCAAATTCTAGTCTAACTAATTAATAGGAATTAAAAAATAGTCCAATTAAGACATGTCGTACACGCCATACCATTTGAGATATAAACATGAGTTGGACTTTAACCTTAGTACTTGAATATTTGAATTATAATTTTAATTGGATGTAATCATCTGAATATTTAACATAGTTTTTACTAATTGGATGCAACTCCTAGGTTGAACTAACGCCTCTTGTTGTCCTAATTAAATTTACTTATGTCATTAGAATGATGAAATGCGTAAATTACAAATAACATACTTATGTAATGATTCAAGGTTCTAGTGTCGTTGTCTCACTTGAGTCACTAATTCTAATTTATAGAGCTCTCGGCTTAGGGAAAGATTTTTATTTTTCTTCTCTCTATTTTTCTTTATTCACTACGAGTCTATCACTAGTGAGAGATTCTTAACTCTTTGTTGTTGTCCATAGATCAAGTCGTCGTCATCCCCACAATTGTTAGCTGATCCTCGTCGTGCGAATTAGCGTCGGTCGACCCCTCCAAATGTCGGGATTTGTTTTACATTTTCTCTTGTTATATTTTAATATAATCCATATTTAGATTTGATCACTTTGTACCACCAAATTTTTGAATCGGTGTGATTTTTTTATCCTCATATAGATATGAATAATCTCAAATATGAGATATAGGGTTTCCTTATCTACATACGTGAATCTGAGCTAGAAACATGCCCCCCCCCCCCCCCCCCCCCCCCCCCCCAAGAAAAAATGCAATCCGTAACGGGTGAAGACTCTAGTGATTTGTGTAAGTTGAAAAGACATAAATCACAATTGAAATTAGGATAGTTTGTGATCCGCTTTCCATTTCTTTTTTTAATGAGTTATAAATTTTTTGTTTGAGTTTTCTTGTAGTTTAAAATTTTTATTTTATTTTTTATCAATACATATATGCTAAGGCTGTAATTATATATATATATATATATATATATAAATATATATATATATATATAAATATATACACGGCTCTTGCATCACATAAATTTCTAAATGTTAAGGAGTCATCGTTAAAGAGATTTTTTTATTTTATTTTAGAATGTAAGCGTTCACTATTTTATGATTGGATTGCTTATAAAAAAAATTACTAACTAGATAATAATATTAATAATCAAATTAATTGAGAAATTAAATAATACTTATTATAATGTAAAAGAATTAATTAACTAATAAAGTATGCATAATGACCGCTTTACTTTATTATTATCCAGCGTAATAAGATTAAGACTACAAATATAATTAGTTTCCTTTTTTTGTTGTGAAAGAAGAAAAAAATCGGAGTAGAATTGGTTTCTACTTTCCTTAAACAAATCCGACTTTCCTTTTTATTTTTCACGTAACCCAAAATCGCAGCACATGGCTATATATAGTGTCACATAACCTGCATATACTACACAAGTCTCATATCACTATTCTCGCTTTTAGTCTTATTCGATATTTCCCAGCATGAAATTCCAAGAAATCCCTAAACCCACCGCACAGTTCGTCTCAAGAAAACCGAGAATGAGAGTCTCTGCCCCCATAAAATACACTTTCACAATCCCAGACTATGACGACGATCGCTACGACCCCGAGTTCGACGAATCGCTCAACTTCTATGATCCACCCAATATCGACGACTCGGAAAATCTCGACTCAGACTCAGAGTCCAGCAAATATCGAGCGACGAACCAACAAAGCCCTAACCCCGCCACAGAAATCCTTGATCTGGTTAGCAGCGACGACGACCACGACGACGGTGACCATGGCCCAGAGTTAATCAATCTACTCAGCGACGACGACGACGACGACCTCGAGTTTATCGATTTAGTCAGCAGCGACGACGACGACGAGCGCGAGTTGGCTTTCCGACCTCGGAGCCGAAGCCCTAATTTCATCGACTCGTTCAACGACTATAACCAGTACGGCTACGGCGACGAATTTGATGCACCGGACAACATCGACGACTACTTGATGGAGGTCGAGGAAGAGCGCGAGAAAGTTCTCGACGGTGCTGACGTGGAGGATCTCGCCGAGAATGTGGAAGAAGGAGAGGAAGTTGAGTCCGGGCCTAGTCGGAAACGACAGTGTCGTTGCTGGCCCAAGCAACCTTAGGTTTATGTGGAACACAAGTTTTTTTACATGACTCATCAAACATTGGATGAACATGCAGTTTATGTTTTTATTATTAATTTTTTATCGGAATTGATTTTTGTCCCGATTCACGATTAGTGACGATCCACTCACGTGTTGACACGTGGCAGTTCGTTGCCACGTGTCAACACGTGAGTGGATCATCACTAATCGTGAATAGGGACAAATAGCATTGCTCATTTTTTATTCTTCCATATATAATTTTTTTTATTATTCTTCCATTCATGTATGTTTTTTTTTCTTTGGCTCTTGTTGGATTAATCAAGATATGTAAGATAAATAAATAGTATTTGAGCTGTAATTAAGATGCACTCCATGTTCTATAATATGAATTTTATATCAAGGATCGAAGCATACCGCACAACTTTTCCATTTGACAAAACGCATTCCATAATATATAACAATAACAATAGATGTTAAAAGTTTGGAAATAATGTCATAATTTGCTATACATATTAATCAACATTAACATTGAATAATAACAGCAAAAAATAGATATAATTTTATATACTTTATTTCTCCGAGTACATACACATTTTTTGAGTTACAATCGCTCTAATAACAAGAGATATTAACATAGAAGAATCAAGTAATGAGACGGTTGAACTTGTGTTTAACCATTCAGATCTAAAGTGCTTATGAGTAGGGGTTGAGATACACGCCATATGTGAACTAGGATTCACATCTGCCTCAACGACTTTAATCATTATGAGTTCACAAGTCTACCAATTCTAAGTTAATATGCACTCCCTTAATCGTGTACTTCCAATACCAGCTTCCACTTTCCATCAGATTCTTTGCAATTGGGTCCAATTTGACTTCCATGCCTGCCAACCAAAAATGAGTATAGATGTGTATAAACACGAGGTCACATATAAATAAGTTTGTACTGCAGAGAAATACCAGAACTTCCTGATGTAATCTTCAGCTTGTACCCATCAGGAACTTCAAATATATGATTGCCCTGCATTGTTAAAAACGCAAGTTCCTTAATATAGATATTAATAACTAGCTCGTATGACAAGCTTCTGTCAACTAAGAGAGAGACTAATGGCTTTAACGAAGCATGTCTACGTGCCTGAATGGTGACATCTTTTGCCTCAAACTCAACATTTCCGTGCAATATGATATTACATGCCTCGTAGCGTTCAACGCTGTGCTTCCAATATATGTTGTCCTCGCAATTCCAGTTGATTCCCTCATTCATAACTCTCACATTCTCCAATTTACATCTTCCACACCTGCCGAGGAGAATCCAGTTTAACAAGTTAATGACGTTATATTATATAGTTAAATCTTTTTCTTTTTCCTTTTTCTTTTGTGTACGATAATTATAAGATGTAACCTGTGTCCATATTCCAAGATATTTTCTCCATTGTCATGAATCCTAGTTGAACCCATGATATTATCGGCCTTTATGATCAAGCTTCCATCAACCTTGAAAAGAGAAGCAAGTTCACTTCACCACAATATAGTAATATCACTTCTAATATCATACAATATAGGTGTACTTACATTGACATTCTTCCACTGGAATTCTGAAACCTCTACTTGTATCTCAGAGCCATTGGATATGGAACCTCCTGCGAACTACAATGAACAATTAATAAATTTACAACTGATATCAAGTAGTTGAGTCATTTAGAGTGATTGATGTGTGAACTTCAGAACCTATTGATCATATTCGTATGATGCCAATCAACAATTAATTGCTGATTGTGTCTATTGGATACCGGAAACAAGATTAATAGTCTAGTGTCAAAATTTTGAGGTTAATTCATTAGAGGACACATTAGAATGTATTCAAAAGTCAATTATGATTTTGCTTCATCACTAATTATATTAATTTTATCATATGGTGATAAAAGAGTGTTTTCCTAAATGAAATTAGAGCCAAGTATTTTTTTATTTGTATCCACAAAACTAAGGCAGAAATTAGAGTTGAAGCTGAATTGAGAAAAATTAAAAACAAGATCAAGCACAAATTTACCTTTTGCCTAGTAACCTCCCATAACGGGCCAAGAGCAGGGTGCAGAAGAATTAGAAATGGCGGTCCAGAATCTAGATATTTGTCATTACCTCCAATCTGCAATTATACACACAGCTCCAAGTATCATTACTGGACAAGGATGACCAAAAACCAACGTAAATTGAATACATTTTTAAGATGTGATAAAACTAAAACATGATCCTATTTAGCAAATTTGATATCGTCGCTGCACGAAATTTAAATGTACCTCGGGAAGTTTAATATCGCATTTGGAAAGAAGATCACACGCATTTCTTAATATGTCCAACAGTGAACCATGAGGAGTCTGTCAGAAAAGGGAAAAAAAAGGTTAAATACATGGAAATAACAGTAAAAAGCGTTGCGATTACTCAACACTCACGAAATGGAATTAACCTGGTGTAATGACTTCCCCACATGTCTTCTTTTCTTCTTTGCAGATGATGTAACTCTTTCTCTTTCATTGAACACAATAAAGGTATCGAGATCGTCTGAAAAAGCAGGTCAAAGAATTGCCGTAACAGATTGGATATCAAAAGAAATGACGAGTGAAACACCAATATGAAATTCCATATACCTTCTACCCCATAAGATCGCGATGAATATGTATTGAAGAAGCTGTCAGCAATATTTTGCATCGTGCATTCCAACCTGCCACCGGCAACACTGAAAGGGACAAAATGGTACAGATCATCAATGAATAATTATACTTTAACTTCCACAAAACAAAAACAAAAAAAAGGTTAAGTTCTGAGAGTGTTAAAACAGAAGTTTCATAAACCATTAGCAACGTAATGTGTGCAACATTGTTAATAATTATGATCCACTGGTTGGATGGAGGACTAAATAATGAAAAAAAAAATCCACCAGTGAAATGGTAAGAACAAGATCTTCAGAAGGATTTTACCTGTGAGTTTGTCCATATAGGTCTACAAACGGGATTTGCTTTTTCGTATTAAGGACCATGCCAGGTAAGCTGTTAACACCATCACTTGATCCAACCAATTCGGCAGAAGGTAGATCCACATACAAAATATTCGTATTCGCAGGAAACTCTGTTTGCAAACTGGATAGAAATACACAAGGTAGTGTCTCAGAACTTAATGAAGCCCATGCTACAAATGACCAATAGAGACAGATAAACAAGCATCAGGGAAGATCAATAAACATTAAGCATAAACGAAAAACATTATGAAAATAGAAGCACCATTCTTTACACTCTCTTACAAAAGAATACTTTGCAGAACATTATGACCGATTAACCCCCTCAATCTACTCTTAAACATCGTTCAGCTCTGTTGTACTGGACATTTGACATGGTTTTGCAGAACATAAAAATGCATCAGAAATTACCTGTTATGTGAGAGGTTCTCCTCAGATATTCCATATATGGAAAACTCCGTATATTCTATACATGATAAGCCATATGCCCAGACACCATCAAGAGTTTTCTTCTCAATCAGAACATTTACTCCTTCTGTAGCCCCCAAGTTTCTCTTACATGATGCAAACCCCAGCTTCTGTTACATTCAAAAAATTAAACCGATAAATGACAAAACACGAACAGTCAAGCGACCAATTAACAAATTGACATAACTGCAACTTCCCACTAAATTATTTACTCTACGGAACATCCTATAAGAAATATATGTGTTCAAGAAAGAATTGAGCAATTCACAAAGCGGTGAGGGTTGTGGGAGGTTTGGAAAAGCTCAGGAATGGATGCGGTTTTTTTTTTTTTTTTTTTTTTTTTATCATAAAGTTTCCTGTTTTTCTGAGGGTCAAAGAAGCAAAAAAATCGGAGTAGAATTGGTTTCTACTTTCCTTAAACAAATCCGACTTTCCTTTTATTTTTCACGTAAGCCAAAAATCACAGCACATGGGTATATATAGAGTCCCATAACCTGCATACACTACACAAGTCTCATATCACTCTTATTCGATTTTTCACAGCATGGAATTCCAAGAAACCCCTAAACCCGCCGCACAGTTCGTCTCAAGAAAACCGAGAATGAGAGTCTCTGCCCCCATAATATACACTTTCACAATCCCAGACGATGACGACGATCGCTACGACCCTGAGTTCGACGAATCGCTCAGCTTCTATGATCCATCCAATATCGACACAGGAACAACCAAAGGCACTAAGCTTATCCCCGACGACGATCACCAGCCAGACTTCATCGATCTAGTCAGCAGCGACGACGATGAGCTCGAGTCGGCTTTTCGACCTCGGAACCAAAGCCCTAAATCCAGCGATTCATTCAAAGCTTTCGACCTCTTCTCCGACTACGACCAGCTGTACGGGTACGGCGACGAGTTTTGTGAACCGGACAACATGGACGGCCCAATCAGCGACGGTGCTGACGTGGAGGATCTGACGGAGTCAGTGGGGTCGTGTGAGACAGCGATGAACAAGGACGACGGCGGTGACGATGAGAAGGTGGAAGAAGGAGAGGAAGTTGAGTCCGGGCCTAGTCGGAAACGACAGTGTCGTTGCCATATCAGAGTAGTGCGCGATTGGCCCAAAGGATGTGGGCCCATGTATAGGCCCAAGCAACCTTAGGTTTTACGTGTCAAAAATTTAATTTAATATACGTATGGTTTCAATGTTTCAATCTACTCTTAATTTAATTGAAGTTAAAGCTTAAGAAACATTATTTCTGTGTGTGTGTGTGTGTGTGTTTTTTTTTTTTTTTTTGTTTCTTTTCGTTTTCACTCTTGTTATCTTTAATTAAGATATGAATGATAGAGAAACAACAAAGCGGAATTGAGATGCTATTCATGTTCATGATATGTTCATAGATAGATTTAAGTGGCACTAATAATAATAATAAAGAAAGCGTACTTAGATTACAAATAGTTACTTGATAAATACTTCGACCTCCATAATTAATCACGTAGTCCTGATACATTTTTAGTCTAAGATCTATAAGTACTAGTGATTTGGATTACAATGGGTTTAAACAAAGAAAAATGAATACACGCATATACATGAGCCGGATAGAAGTGAACAATATTATGGCAAAGATTATTCATTCGGAGATGATCAAGGTCACTTCGATTTGAGTCTCTCGTCCAACTGCTTAATATTTTGAACAATTGGTTCAAGTGGGTATTTTGATCCATGTAAAAAGTGATATGCAAAAATCTCAAGTATACCGTGTGCAACATATAAGAGAATATATACCTTTAAAAAAATTAATGATATAAAATATAGTAAACGTTACATAAACTGGTTACAAGAAGCGGTTGATGAGATAAATCACAAAATATATTCAACCAGAGTCGAAATAAAACTATGATAATGTTATTGATTTTAGTACGTGCAATTCTAAAATCTAGTAATCTCATAATAATAATGGGTCCTTTTAATATATAACGTTGAATTTTTTTTTTCAATGAGTCCATGACCCCCTCTATATATAAATAATAATAATAATAAAAAAAAAACACAATCAAACTCTAAATATATCACATTCAAAAGGCCACCTGCATCGTTCTGAAAGATATTTAAGTCATTTGTACATATATTAATATTTTTAAATATTCAATACATATACACCTGATTACTTTTGAGGGCATATTTGTAAATGGTTGGAGGTTGTCGTTTTTCAATTCGATGTGATATTGTGATTTCAACAATATAAGAGGAAATGTTCCTTTTTGTCCAAATATCCTTCTCGGAGGTGATAGGATACATTTTAGTGAAACGTATTGATATTTCGTTCAAGATCTTAGGAATAAGTTCTTAGGACAAGGGTTGTGACTCGGGATGCGCAAGCTTCAAGTCGAGAATATGATTGTAATAATAATCACGTCAGATATCAACATGGTTAAGTGGTTTGACTAAGCTCGAGTCAAATCGATTTTTATGCATTCAATATTATTGACTTTCTGGCTCTTGACAAATTTTATGTAGTCATTTTAGTATAGTAGCAGCTTGTAATCAACTTTAGAAGAGTCTCCGAGTGAAAATAAATTTTTTGCCTTCCCACGTGACACAATTCAAGATTTTCTCAGAATTCAACAATCACGAGTTTCGAAAAAACAAATCCGATTTATTTAAAGGTGAGGTGGGCTAAATTCTTGTCTTGGAATTCTTAATCCTAATTTACGCGAAGAATGAAATATTTTAGAGAACTAAATGTAAAATGAGAATGACGAATTTGCAATAACAAGAATATTAAAAACAACAAAAAAAACTAGGTAACTAGTCAACTTAGACGTTTGCCATTATTATATAGCCAACATATGGTAGATATTTGTTAAATAACCACAAGTATGACGTGGCATTCCCGATTTGCCCTTTCATTGAAATAAAAAGATGAGGTATTTACGTGAATTTAAGCGTGTAAATACGTGAATGTGACTATTTACCAAATATTTATTAAACGTTGGCTAAATAGCAATCTCAAAGTGTAATATGACTATGCCTAATTGACCCTAAAAACAATAACACAGGATGACTATATTCCTAAATAGTCTTATGGAAAATATCATATATGTCTTTTAATTTTATTGAAATGTTGCACTCATATATATTTAAGTCGATCACAAATTGCCATCCTTATTTTTTTTCATATAATATCACGTTCTATTAATTTCTAAAAACTATCTATTTGAAGATATTTTTACTTAATAATTTATCAAACCATTCATAATAAATTTATCTAATATTATTGTAGCTAAATTTTAAACATATTTATCATCCTACTTGGTTGAGCTTATTTGAGATTACATTTTTTTGGAAATCGGTTATTCGATCTTTCAAATTCATGAATTTTAACTAAGAAACGATAACTCCAGGTATTTACTTTCATGCATGATAACAAAGTAATGTCAACAAAATAAAATTACAAAAATTAGACAAATAGCCAATTAAAACGTTTGGAATCTTTATACAGCCAATATTTCGTAAATCTTAAGTAAATAGCCATAAAGATGACATGATCTGACAAATAGAAGTGGTTATTTACCTAAGATTTACGTTTATAAATAAATGGAATTGACTATTTACCTAATTAATTTAGGAACAAACTTAGAATGAGGTATAAATACCCCAAAAATATAGGACATTTGTGTCCAAATCTCTCGTACCTTATATACGTCACTAAATAATTTAGCTTTCCTAATAGTGTAATTAACTTGTAGAGCTTAGCACAATAAGAAGAAGAAAAAAAAAGATATGAACATTTAATTCGTTTACTAACAAATTTCTAATTAATCAAGTCCCTCGTTGTAGCTTATAATGATTTTGTTACGCATATGTTTAAAATTACCATTTTTTTGCAACTCCTAGGTTGAAGTAGTAAGGTCTCTAGTTGTCCTAATTTACTTATGTCACTCGAGTCATTAATTCTAATTTATAGAGCTCTTGGCTTTTATTTTTCTTTTCTCTACTTTTGTTTGTTCACTACGAGTCTATTACAACCAGGAGATTCTTATCTCTTCGTCGTTGTCCATAGATCAAGTCGTCGTCATACCCACAATAGTTAGCTTATCTTCGTCGTGCGAATTAGCGTTAGTCAATCTCTCTAAATGTCAGGATTTGTTTTACATTTTCTCTTGTTATATTTCAATATAATCCATATTTAGATTTGATCACTTTGTACCACTAAATTTTTTAAAAGCAGTGTAGCAAAATAGCCAAATATGAAATTTATTTTTAGTCTACGTTTCACAATTTTTAGGGAAATAGCCAACATGTTTATGTGACAATAATTAAGGTCTGATTTGCCCTTATTTATTAACAAATTCGTCATTTTCTCTCTCTTACTTTTTTCCTACACTTTTTATATAAAAACTTCAAAAAACCATATCTATCTTATATGAACTCAAAATTGAGTGATTCCAAATCCTACAGATTCGTGACGCCGAGATCTTCAAAAATAGATCCATTGTGTTTGATGAAAAATTACGTTTAATACCATAGATGTAGAAAAATCACGTTACTACCTTAAATATGGAAATAACTGAATTTTTTTGAAATTATCGACATAAATATAATTTTTCATCAAACACAATGGGTCTATTTTTGAAGATCTCGACGTCACGAATTTGTAGGATCTGAAATCAATTAATTTCGAGTTCGTATGAGAAAGATACGAATTTTTGGAGTTTTGATGAAAAAAAAATTATTTGAAAAAAAATATGAGAGAAAAAGTGACGAATTTGTTAATAAATAAGGGTAAATTAGATCTTAATTATTGACACATATAAACCATTTGGCTAAATCCCTAAAAATTGTCAACATAGGCTAGATCCAAAATCACATTTTAAAGTGGTCTAATTAGTTACAAATCTCATTTTTTAATCGGTGTGATTTTTATCTTCATTCTGTAGACATGAATAATCTTAAATATGAGATATATGATTTCCTTATCTACAGACGTGGATCTAAGCTAGAAACATGCCCCCAAGAAAAATGTAATCCGTAACGAGTGAATGACTCTAATGATTTGTGTAAGTTGAAAAGATTTATAACTCATAGTACTTATTGCAATTAGGATAGTTTGCCCACTTCCCATTTTTTAATGAGTTATAAAATTTTGTTTGAGTTTACTTGTAGTTTAAATTTTTTATTTTATTTTTATCAATATATATTTGTTAATGCTGTAGTCACATTTATGGCTCTTGCATCACATAAATTTCTAAATGTTAAGGAGTTATCGTCAAAGAGATTTTTATTTTACAATGTAAGCGTTCACTATTTTATGTTTGGATTGCTTATAAAAAACAATTACTAACTAGATAATAATAATAATAATAATAATTAACTGAGAAATTAAACAATACATATTACAATGTAAAAGAATTAATTAACTAATAAAGTATGCATAATGACCGCTTTACTTTATTATTATCCAGCGTAATAAGATTTAAAGACTACAAATTTGGTATCCTTTTTTTTTGTTGTCGTCAAAGAAGCAAAAAAATCGGAGTAGAATTGGTTTCCGAGCGCATATGTTTACAATTACCATTTTTTTGCAACTCCTAGGTTGAACTAACACCTCCTGTTGTCCTAATTTACATACTTATGTCATTAGAATGATGAACTGCGTAAATTACAAATTACATACTTATGTAATGATTCAGGGTTCTAGTGTCGTCGTCTCACTCGAATAACTAATTCTAATTTATAGAGCTCTCGGCTTAGGGAAATATTTTTTTTTCTTTTCTCTACTTTTGTTTGTTCACTACGAGTCTATCTAGTGGGAGATTATTAATTCTTCATCGTTGTCCATAGATCAAGTTGTCGTCATCCCCACAATTGTTAGCTGATCTTCGTCGTGCAAATTAGCGTCGGTCGACCTCTCCAAATGTCGGGATTTGTTTTACATGTTCTCTTGTTATATTTCAATATAATCCGTATTTAGATTTGATCACTTTGTACCACTAAATTTTTTAATTGGTGTGATTTTTATCTTCATTCTATAGTCATGAATAATCTCAAATAACGGGTGAAGGATTAGTGATTTGTGTAAGTTGAAAACACTTATAAATCACCGTACTTATCGAAATTAGGATAGTTTGTAACCCACTTTCCATTTCTTCTTTTTTTTAATGAGTTATAAATTTTTGTTTGAGTTTTCTTGTAGTTTAAAATTTTTTTATTTTATTTTTGTCAATACATATACGTTAAGGCTGTAATATATATATATATATATATATATATATATATATATATATATATATATATATATATATATATGACTCTTGCATCGCATAAATTTCTAAATGTTAAGGAGTTATCGTCAAAGAGACGACATTCACTATTGTATGATTGGATTGCTTATAAAAAATTACTAATTAGATAATAATAATAATAATCAAAATTAATTGAGAAATTAAATAATGCTTATTATAATGTAAAAGAATTAATTAACTAATAAAGTATGCATAATGACCGCTTTACTTTATTATTATCCAGCGTAATAAGATTTAAAGACTACAAATTTAATTAGTTTCCTTTTTTTGTTGTGAAAGAAGAAAAAAAATCGGAGTAGAATTGGTTTCTACTTTCCTTAAACAATTTCGACTTTCCTTTTTATTTTTCACGTAACCCGAAATCGCAGCACATGGCTATATATAGTGTCACATAACCTGCATATACTACACAAGTCTCATATCACTATTCTCGCTTTTAGTCTTATTCGATATTTCCCAGCATGAAATTCCAAGAAATCCCTAAACCCACCGCACAGTTCGTCTCAAGAAAACCGAGAATGAGAGTCTCTGCCCCCATAAAATACACTTTCACAATCCCAGACTATGACGACGATCGCTACGACCCCGAGTTCGACGAATCGCTCAGCTTCTATGATCCACCCAATATCGACGACTCGGAAAATCTCGACTCAGACTCAAGAGTCCAGCAAATATCGAGCGACGAACCAACAAAACCCTAACCCCGCCACAGAAATCGTTGATCTGGTTAGCAGCGACGACGACCACGACGGTGACCATGGCCCAGAGTTAATCAATCTACTCAGCGACGACGACGACGACGACCTCGAGTTTATCGATTTTGTCAGCAGCGACGACGACGAGCGCGAGTTGGCTTTCCGACCTCGGAGCCGAAGCCCTAATTTCATCGACTCGTTCAACGACTACGACCAGTACGGCTACGGCGACGAATTTGATGCACCAGACAACATCGACGACTACTTGATGGAGGTCGAGGAAGAGCGCGAGAATGATCTCGACGGTGCTGACGTGGAGGGTCTCGCCGAGAATGTGGAAGAAGGAGAGGAAGTTGAGTCTGGGCCTAGTCGGAAACAACAGTGTCGTTGCTGGCCCAAGCAACCTTAGGTTTATGTGGAACACAAGTTTTTTTACATGACTCATCAAACATTGGATGAACATGCAGTTTATGTTTTTATTATTAATTTTTTATTCTTCCATATATAATTTTTTTTTTATTATTCTTCCATTCATGTATGTTTTTTTTTCTTTGGCTCTTGTTGGATTAATCAAGATATGTAAGATAGATAAATAGTATTTGAGCTGTAATTAAGATGCACTCCATGTTCTATAATTTGAATTTTATATCAAGGATCGAAGCATACCGCACAACTTTTCCATTTGACAAAACGCATTCCATAACATAAAACAATAACAATAGATGTTAAAAGTTTGGAAATAATGTCATAATTTGCTATACATATTAATCAACATTAACATTATTCTTGAATAATAACAGCAAAAAATAGATATAATTTTATATACTTTATTTCTCCGAGTACATACACATTTTTTGAGTTACAATCGCTCTAATAACAAGAGATATTAACATAGAAGAATTAAGTAATGAGACGGTTGAACTTGTGTTTAACCATTCAGATCTAAAGTGCTTATGAGTAGGGGTTGAGATACACGCCATATGTGAACTAGGATTCACATCTGCCTCAACGAATTTAATCATTATGAGTTCACAAGTCTACCAATTCTAAGTTAATATGCACTCCCTTAATCCAATACTTCCAATACCAGCTTCCACTTTCCATCAGATTCTTTGCAATTGGGTCCAATTTGACTTCCATGCCTGTCAACCAAACGATATAAATGAGTATAGATGTGTATAAACACGAGGTCACATATTAATAAGTTTGTGCTGCAGAGAAATACCTGAACTTCCTGATGTAATCTTTAGCTTGTACCCATCAGGAACTTCAAATATATGATTGCCCTGCATTGTTAAAAACGCAAGTTCCTTAATATAGATATTAATAACTAGCTCGTATGACAAGCTTCTGTCAACTAAGAGAGAAACTAATGGCTTTAACGAAGCATGTCTACGTGCCTGAATGGTGACATCTTTTGCCTCAAACTCAGCATTTCCGTGCAATATGATATTACATGCCTCGTAGCGTTCAACGCTGTGCTTCCAATATATGTTGTCTTCGCAATTCCAGTTGATTCCCTCATTCATAACTCTCACACTCTCCAATTTACATCTTCCACACCTGCCGAGGAGAATCCAGTTTAACAAGTTAATGACGTTATATTAGATAGTTAAAGCTTTTTCTTTTTCCTTTTTCTTTTGTGTACGATAATTATAAGATGTAACCTGTGTCCATATTCCAAGATATTTTCTCCATTGTCATGAATCCTAGTTGAACCCATGATATTATCGGCCTTTATGATCAAGCTTCCATCAACCTTGAAAAGAGAAGCAAGTTCACTTCACCACAATATAGTAATATCACTTCTAATATCATACAATATAGGTGTACTTACATTGACATTCTTCCACTGGAATTCTGAAACCTCTACTTGTATCTCAGAGCCATTGGATATGGAACCTCCTGCGAACTACAATGAACAATTAATAAATTTACAACTGATATCAAGGAGTCGAGTCATTTAGAGTGATTGATGTGTGAACTTCAGAACCTATTGATCATATTCGTATGATGCCAATCAACAATTAATTGCCGATTGTGTCTATTGGATATCGGAACCAAAATTAATAGTCTAGTGTCAAAATTTTGAGGTTAATTCATTAGAGGACGCATTAGAATGTATTCAAAAGTCAATTATGATTTTGCTTCATCACTATTTACATTAATTTTATCATGGTAATAAAAGAGTGTTTTCCTAATTGAAATTAGAGCCGAGTATTTTTTTATTTGTATCCACAAAACGAAGGCAGAAATTAGAGTTGAAGCTGAATTGAGAAAAATTAAAAACAAGATCAAGCACAAATTTACCTTTTGCCTAGTAACCTCCCATAACGGGCCAAGAGCAGGGTGCAGAAGAATTAGAAATGGCGGTCCAGAATCTAGATATTTGTCATTACCTCCAATCTGCAATTATACACACAGCTCCAAGTATCATTACTGGACAAGGATGACCAAAAACCAACGTAAATTGAATACATTTTTAAGATGTGATAAAACTAAAACATGATCCTGTTTAGCAAATTTGATATCGTCGCTGCACGAAATTTAAATGTACCTCGGGAAGTTTAATATCGCATTTGGAAAGAAGATCACACGCATTTCTTAATATGTCCAACAGTGAACCATGAGGAGTCTGTCAGAAAAGGGAAAAAAAAGTTAAATACATGGAATTAACAGTAAAAAGTGTTGCGATTACTCAACACTCACGAAATGGAATTAACCTGGTGTAATGACTTCCCCACATGTCTTCTTTTCTTCTTTGCAGATGATGTAACTCTTTTTCTTTCATTGAACACAATAAAGGTATCGAGATCGTCTGAACAAGCAGGTCAAAGAATTGCCGTAACAGATTGGATATCAAAAGAAATGACGAGTGAAACACCAATATGAAATTCCATATACCTTCTACCCCATAAGATCGCGATGAATATGTATTGAAGAAGCTGTCAGCAATATTTTGCATCGTGCATTCCAACCTGCCACCGGCAACACTGAAAGGGACAAAATGGTACAGATCATCAATGAATAATTATACTTTAACTTCCACAAAACAAAAACAAAAAAAAAGGTTAAGTTCTGAGAGTGTTAAAACAGAAATTTCATAAACCATTAGCAACGTAATAAGTGCAACATTGTTAATAATTATGATCCACTGGTTGGATGGAGGACTAAATAATGAAAAAAAAAATCCACCAGTGAAATGGTAAGAACAAGATCTTCAGAAGGATTTTACCTGTGAGTTTGTCCATATAGGTCTACATACGGGATTTGCTTTTTCGTATTAAGGACCATGCCAGGTAAGCTGTTAACACCATCACTTGATCCAACCAATTCGGCAGATGGTAGATCCACATACAAAATATTCGTATTCGCAGGAAACTCTGTTTGCAAACTGGATAGAAATACACAAGGTAGTGTCTCAGAACTTAATGAAGCCCATGCTACAAATGACCAATAGAGACAGATAAACAAGCATCAGGGAAGATCAATAAACATTAAGCATAAAAGAAAAACATTACGAAAATAGAAGCGCCATTCTTTACACTCTCTTACAAAAGAATACTTTGCAGGAGAAAGTATACAGGATATTGTGGTGACAAATTAAGTCTAAATATCACCACGTGATCCAAACTAGTCCAATTTTTCATCTTGTCAAACAGTATCGTGTGTTAGCTCCACGTGCAACATTATGACTGATAAACATCGTTCAGCTCTGTTGTACTGGACATTTGACATGGTTTTGCAGAATATAAAAATGCATCAGAAATTACCTGTTATGTGAGAGGTTCTCCTCAGATATTCCGTATTTGGAAAACTCTGTATATTCTATACATGATAAGCCATATGCCCAGACACCATCAAGAGTTTTCTTCTCAATCAGAACATTTACTCCTTCTGTAGCCCCCAAGTTTCTCTTACATGATGCAAACCCCAGCTTCTGTTACATTCAAAAAATGAAACCGATAAATGACAAAACACGAACAGTCAAGCGACCAATTAACAAATTGACATAATTGCAACTTCCCACTAAATTATTTACTCTATGGAACATCCTATAAGAAATATATGTGTTCAAGAAAGGATTGAGCAATTCACAAAGCGGTGAGGGTTGTGGGAGGTTTGGAAGCTCAGGAATGGATGCGTTTTTTTTTTTTTTTTTTTTTTTATTAATCATAAAGTTTCCTGTTTTTCTGAGGGTCTGGAGAGGATACATCACACTTGGCTTCACGCGAATTGTAATTATTTTCAGTTTTATGCTTTTTCGGATTTGTTTAAAGACTGGGCTTGCATTCCCCTCTGTATTTTTTTTCCTTTTCTTTTTCCCTTTATTATTAATAATTTCATTAGTCACTTTACAAATAAAAAATAGCTGTGTTGTAAGATCCTCTGCTCTTTCTCCCTCTATATATCGTTATTATAAAAACAAAATCATACCTTTCCTTCGTGCAAACCAATTCCAGCCAATGCCAAGAGGGTGAGATCCGTGGCAGCCACGACATTGCTGCATATTCACCTTTGTTACTTAATTGTAGAAGACCTGAGAGTCTCGAAGAAAATGTTATTAGGTCTACACTTTACCTAACTTGTCGAACAGTTGCTCCTTTTCGTCCGTGGTCGTAGAACCATGTGAAAATTCCTTTATCATAGGCAAGTTTCCATATCACACCATGACCACCGGGCTTGCATACAGGTGAAAAAGGTTTGCTAACAATCCATTCTCCTTCTTCTGCGCTAACAGTTGGTACAAGGGGCTGGAAATTCACATAAATACGAATGTACAAAACCATCAAGCCAAATATAAAATACCTCTTCAATTGGAGGTAAGAATAGAGCATATATACTCGAGAACAATTCAAATAAAAAATAATAACAAAAACCTGTTCAAAAAGTTGAAATCTTGATTGACCTCTTCCAAACCATTCAAGCCTTTCACAAAGAGAAGTAACATGTTTGTGGTTGTTCTTTGCAGAGCTCGTCATAATTGCAACAGGGGTGATACACTGTTTTCCATAAAGCTTGAAGTACAAGAATTCTCTAGCCTTGCATAAAAAAAATATCCACAGAAACTCTAAGTGCATATACAATTACTAGTTTTGTCTTAGTTATTATCATGCTCAAGCATCTGAGCCACATTGTGATGCTTAAAAAACATGGATCCTATACCTGAAGGTCTCTTATAAGGCCTTCCAACAAAGTGCGGCCACAATATGGAAGCATTGCAGCAGGAAGACATTCACCTGTGTCGGGATCAACTAAATCGAGTCGGTCTGCCGAGCCTCCCAGAGGATAAATTTCACCTAGGGATGGCAAACCCTAAAAAAGGATAAGATCTTGCAGTTCAAGCCAACCAAGCGGTGATATTTATGTCGATACAAAATGTTAAAAAACAGTACAAACCTCAATTCCCCATAACGCAGCTTCTAAAGCATATTCGGTATTTTGAGAAAGATCAAGTCCCCTAGGAGCATGAATATCTACAAATTGGCTGTCCGATAATCCAGTTTGGGATCTAGATTTTTTCGTAGCCTGCTTCTTAGCTCTTGTATCGGCAAGAAGCTCAAAAACTGTCAATTGATACCTGAAGCATGCAAATAATTTATTATGACCAACCCGAATGATCGAAACCCTAGTTTTTCACAAGATTTATGCTCCTAATCTGAATCGAAAATAAAATTCCTCAAATGCGCATATATGATCATAGAGCATTTCCTTAACTAAATAATAGATTTTTAGTTAGACAGAAAAATCTTTCCTTTCAATTTACTCAACGTCTATGATGGTTTCAAACACGATTATACATTCTTTGTCTTGGTAAGAAGAAAAAAAATCATACCTATTGAAATTTGAAACA
This sequence comes from Urtica dioica subsp. dioica, assembly GCF_054948205.1. Classification (NCBI taxonomy): domain Eukaryota; kingdom Viridiplantae; phylum Streptophyta; class Magnoliopsida; order Rosales; family Urticaceae; genus Urtica; species Urtica dioica. The sequence continues at coordinate 17,100,250 of NC_142767.1, forward strand.
AACTTTCCAACAATCATATAACTCCTTTCACCTAAAGAACTAAAGAATAACTCCAAGCACTACAAAATTACAACGGTATGGACATTAGATCCTGTGGACTCACCCGATAATCCCTCCAATGCAGTCATAGAACTTTTCGACCTCTGCCAAAATCTTCAACAGCTTCCTCAACTCTTCAACGTCTTCGTCGCTCAAGCTCGAGCCTATCTTACTATTGAAATTTCCTCCTCCTCCGTCGCCGTTGACTTCGAATTTCTCAATAATTCCGATCAGAGCGTAGAAGGCGCTCTTGACGGCGTTCCTAGAGGACTCAAACTCGCCGCCGGAAAAATCGAAGCCGGCGTTGAGTACGTGCTCTTGCCCGGACGCTACGAGGCACTTGAGAAGGAACAGCTCGTGAGAGCTCAAGCTCAGCGAGGGCAGACCATTGGAGAAACCGCCATTCCCGGCCGAGCCAAAAAAGTCTCTCACCCTCCGGTCTCCGCTGACGACTCTAAGCCTCTCGGAAATGGTTTTGCATCCGGAGAGGCGTGATCGGAGGGACTTCAGGCGCGAAATTTCCCGCCGGAAGTCGAAATCCGGCGGGGGAGGCGTCGCGAATTCGAGCGGCGCGGTGGTGACGCGTGGCGGCGGTGGAGAGGACGACGATAACGAAGAAGAGAAGGAGAGAGACGGCCTCGTGAGGCGTAGGAAGCGGTGAGAGTGGAAGAGAGAATTCGAGGCCGAGGAGGCTCTGGAAGCAAAGGAAAAGAGAGGTTCGCTCTTGTGGCTGAGAGCTATTTGTTTCGCCATTGTCGAAGAAACAGTCTCTGCGAGAGAACTGTATGGAGAGAGTCTGTGTGGTTTTATATACAATGAAGAAAAGAGGACGAATAAATTGGATATAATACAGATACTGAGAGCATATACCAAAGTCGGTTTAGACTGTTTAGAGAAAGCGTAACATCAAACTGGACGGGACGCCTTCTTCTTTTTTTTTTTTCTTTTTTTTTTTTTTTTTTTTTTTTTGAGTTTCTAACTAAAATTATCATCTTGTGTTTCCAATCTCAGCGTTTGATTGGTCGCGTGAATTTCCTGTTTTGTTTGGGTATTTATTTTGGCACATGTATTTATTTTTTTGGTTGTGTTTGTTTGTTCACACTTCATCTTCTTTAATTTTTATTTTCGCAAACTTAAACAATGTGGGCATAACCGGGGAAATGTTTTTTGTTTCATCTATCGGTGATTCACTTCCATCGAATAAAAAATAAAAATCTATTGGCGAACGGTGTGTTTCAATTTAGATAGAATTTTTTTGGAAATTATGACTTGCAATTAATTAGGTTTATATCTGATAAAAAAAAGGTAATTAGGTGTATATTTATTGTATATTTAAAAATCATTAATATATGTACAAATGACTTCAATATCTTTCACAAATATAATTTTCAAAATTTTAATATTAATACCCAATTTCACTCATTCCTCTCTCTCTATCTCTCTCTCTCTCTCTCTCTCAAAATCAATGCTATTTTCTCAATTTCTCAAAAAATGCTATTTTCTCAGGTTTTAGTCACCTTCAATACCTCTCTACGCTGTGTCCCATCGTCGCCAACAAGAAGTCCACGATGCAGGCCGCCTTTTGAATGTGATATATATAAAGTTTGATTGTATTTTTTTTTATTATTATTTATAGAGAAGGTCATGGACTCATTGAAAACAAATCAATGTTTTATATTAAAAGGACCCTTCTTATTATTATGAGATTACTATATTTTAGAATTGCACGTACTAAAATCAATAACATTATTATAGTTTTATTTGACGTTGGTTGAATATATTTTGTGATTTATCTCATCAACCGGTTCTTGTAACCAATTTATGTAACGTTTACCATATATATATCATTAATTTTTTTTAAAGATATATATTCCCTTATTTGTTGCACACGGTGTACTTGACATTTGCATATCACTTTTTTCACAGATCAAAATACCCACTAGAACCAATTGTTCAAAATATTGAGCAGTTGGACGAGGGACTCAAATCGAATTGTGCGTGAACGACGTTAATTTGGCTGATTGAAGGATTTGACAGTGAGGCCCGAGCTGTCTCCTGGGCTTAAAATGATGGTGTGGAATTTGCTTGATTTACGGTCAACAATTGGGTATGACGTCTCTGCGTGCCTTGATCATCTCCGAATGAATGACCTTTGCCATAATATTGTTCACTTCTATCCCGATCATGTATATGTGCGTATTCATTTTTCTTTGTTTAAACCCTTTGTAATCCAAATCACAAGTACTTAAAGATCTTAAACTACAAATGTATCGGCACTATGATTAATTAATGAGGATGAAGTATTTATCAAGTATCTATTTGAAATCTAATTACGTTTCTTTATTATTAATTATTATCAGTGCCACTTTAATCTATCTATGAACATATCATGAACATGAATAGCATCTCAATTCCGCTTTGTTGTTTCTCTATCATTCATATCTTAATTAAAGACAAGAGAGTAAAAACGAAAAGAAACCAAAAAAAAAAAAAAAACACACACACACACACAAACAAATAATGTTTCTTAAGCTCTCAACTTCAACTAAATTAAGAGTAGATTGAAACCATACATATATTAAGATACAAAAGAAACTAAATTTTTGACACCTAAACCCTAGGGTTGCTTGGGCCTATACATGGGCCCACATCCTTTGGGCCAATCGCGTACTACTTTGATATGGCAACGACACTGTCGTTTCCGACTAGGCCCGGACTCAACTTCCTCTCCTTCTTCCACCTTCTCATCATCACCGCCATCGTCCTTGTTTATCGCTGTCTCACACGACCCCACTGACTCCGTGAGATCCTCCACGTCAGCACCGTCGCTGATTAGGCCGTCAATGTTGTCCGGTTCACAAAACTCGTCGCCGTACCCGTACAGCTGGTCGTAGTCGGAGAAGACGTCGAAAGCTTTGAATGAATCGCTGGATTTAGGGCTTTGGTTCCGAGGTCGAAAAGCCGACTCGAGCTCATCGTCGTCGCTGCTGACTAGATCGATGAAGTCTGGCTGGTGGTCGTCGTCGGGGATAAGCTTAATGCCTTTGGTTGTTCATGTGTCGATATTGGATGGATCATATAAGCCGAGCGATTCGTCGAACTCAGGGTCGTAGCGATCGTCGTCATAGTCTGGGATTGTGAAAGTGTATTTTATGGGGGCAGAGACTCTCATTCTCGGTTTTCTTGAGACGAACTGTGCGGCGGGTTTAGGGGTTTCTTGGAATTCCATGTTGGGAAATATTGAATAAGTCTAAAAGCGAGAATAGTGATATGAGACTTGTGTAGTGTATGCAGGTTATGAGACTCTATATATAGCCATGTGCTGTGATTTTGGCTACGTGAAAAATAAAAGGAAAGTCGGATTTGTTTAAGGAAAGTAGAAACCAATTCCTACTCCGATTTTTTTGCTTCTTTGACAACAAAAAAAAAGGATACCAAATTTGTAGTCTTTGAATCTTATTACGCTGGATAATAATAAAGTAAAGCGGTCATTATGCATACTTTATTAGTTAATTAATTCTTTTACATTATAATATGTATTGTTTAATTTCTCGATTAATTTTTATTATTATTAGTATTATCTAGGTAGTAATTTTTTTTATAAGCAATCCAAACATAAAATAGTGAACGCTTACTTTGTAATATAAATAATCTCTTTGACGATATCTCCTTAACATTTAGAAGTTTATGAATGTGATGCAAGAGCCATATATATGACTACAGCATTAACAAATATGTATTGATAAAAATAAAATGAAAATTTTTAACTACAAGAAAACTCAAACAAAAATTTATAACTCATAAAAAATGGAAAGTGAATCACAAACTATCCTAATTTCAATAACTACTATGAGTTATAAATCTTTTCAACTTACACAAATCATTAGAATCCTTCACTGTTACGGATTGCATTTTTCTTGAGGCATGTTTCTAGCTCAGATCCACGTCTGTAGATAACGAAACCATGAGTGTGTTTGGTAATCAACTCAAAAAGTGTTTTTTAGTTTTTGAGTTGAAAAAATAGGAAACAAAAAGTGAAAATTGTGTTTGGTAAAAATCACACCGATTAAAAAATTTAGTGATACAAAGTGATCAAATCTAAATATGGATTATATTGAAATATAACAAGAGAAAATGTAAAACAAATCCTGTCATTTAGAGAGATTGATCAACGCTAATTCGCACGACGAAGATAAGCTAACAATTGTGGGAATGACGACGACTTGATCTATGAACAACAACGAAGAGATAAGAATCTCCCGCTAGTGATAGACTCGTAGTGAACAAACAAAAGTAGAGAAAAGAAAAAGAAAATCTTTCCCTAAGCCAAGAGCTCTATAATTAGAATTAGTGACTCGAGTGACATAAGTAAATTAGGACAACTAGAGACCTTAGTACTTCAACCTAGGAGTTGCAAAAAAATGGTAATTTTAAAAATATGTGTAACAAAATCATTACAAGCTACAACGAGGGACTTGATTAATTAGAAATTTGTAAGTAAAGGACTTAAATGTTCATATCCTTTTTTTTCTTCTTCTTATTGTGCTAAGCTCTCCAAGTTAATTACACTACTAGGAAAACTAAATTATTTAGTGACGTATACAACGTACGAGAGATTTGGACACAACTGTCCTATATTTTCGGGGTATTTATACCTCATTCTAAGTTTGTTCCTAAACTAATTAGGTAAATAGCCACTTTCATTTATTTATAAAAGTAAATCTTAGGTAAATAACCACTTCTATTTATTAGATCATGTCATTTTTCTGGCTATTTACTTAAGATTTACGAAACGTTGGTTGTATAAAAATTCCACACGTTTTAATTGGTTATTTACCTAATTTTTGTAATTTTATTTTGTTGACATTACTTTGTTATCATGCATGAAAGTAAATACGTGGAGTTATCGTTTCTTAGTTAAAATTCATGAATTTCAAAGATCGAATAACCGATTTCCAAAAAAAATGTAATCTCAAATAAGCTCAACCAAGTAGGATGATAAATATGGTTAAAATTTAGCTACATTAATATTAGATAAATTTACCATGAATATTTTGATAAATTATTAAGTAAAAATATCTCCAAATAGATATATTTTTTAGAAATTAATAGAACATGATATTATATGAAGAAAAAAAATAAAAGGATGGTAATTTGTGATCAACTTAAATATATATGAGTGCAACATTTCAATAAAATTAAAAGACATATTTGATATTTTCCATAAGACTATTTAGGTATATAGTCATCTTGTGTTATTGTTTTTATGGTCAAACAGGTTATGTGACTCTATATATAGCCATGTGCTGTGAGTTTGACTTACGTGAAAAATAAAAGGAAAGTCGGATTTGTTTAAGGAAAGTAGAAACTAATTCTACTCCGATTTTTTTTGCTTCAAAAAGGAAACCAAATTTGTAGTCTTTAAATCTTATTACGCTGGATAATAATAAAGTAAAGTGGTCATTATACATACTTTACTTTATTAGTTAATTAATTCTTTTACATTATAATAAGTATTGTTTAATTTCTCAATTAATTATTATTATTATTATTATCTAGTATATAATTTTTTTTATAAGCAATCCAATCATAAAATAGTGAACGCTTAACTTGTAAAATTAAAAAAAAAATTCTTGACGATAACTCCTCAACATTTTAGAAATTTATGCGATGGAAGAGCCATATAAATATGGGAAAATAACACATTTATACCCTGTGTTTTAGTGAAATGTCGAGTTTAACCCTCGGTTTTCAAAAATGTCGAGTTCATACCCTCTGTTTAACTAAAATGACGAAATTATACCCCATGTTTAACTAAAATGACGAAATTATACCCTGAAATAGACAACAGTGTCACGAATATTCTTTTTATTGACTTTTCATTGACGTTGACTATTATATGTATATATAAACACCAATTATCTTTATTCATTCGCCCCATATATGTAATTTATTTAAAAACTAAAAAATAAACAACAGTATCTTAATCGTGAAGAACACAGAAAGATGCAAATGGGTAAACATCGATAGTTGATAATCATCAAAATCGCATATTCGAACAGAGAATCCGGAATTTAGAGTTACAATTTGAACACGGAATGAAGTCATTTCTTAGGAGGTATGAGTTTTATTATTTAATTTCAATTTAAGGCTATTTTTATTTCAAAATTGAGAATTTGGAAGTTAGGGCACTGATTTAGATTTGATTTGGTTTTTCTTATATAAGAGTTAATATCAATGAAAGAGAGATTTGTGACGCTGTTATTCATTTCAGGGTATAATTTCGTCATTTTAGTTAAACAGAGGGTATGAACTCGACATTTTTGAAAACCGAAGGTTAAACTCGACATTTCACTAAAACACAGGGTATAAATGTGATATTTTCCCTATAAATATACTATACACACACACACACACACACACACACACACACACACACACACACACACACACACACACACACACACACACACACACACACACATATATATATATATATATATATATATATATAATTACAGAGTTCTTCAACAAATATATTGATAAAAATAAAAATAAAAAACTTTTAAGTACAAGAAAAGTCAAATAAAAATTTATAACTCATTAAAAAAGAAGTTGAAAGTGGGTCACAAACTATCCTAATTTCAATTAGTACCGTGATTTATGTGTCTTTTCAACTTAAACAAATCACTAGAGATCTAATTCCTTCCCTCGTTACGGATCACTTGCATTTTTCTGGGGCATGTTTCTAGCTCAGATGCACTTTTGTAGATAACGAAACCATATATCTCATATTTGAGATTATTCATGTCTATAGAATGAAGATAAAAATCACACCGATTAAAAAATTTAGTGGTACAAAGTGATCAAATCTAAAATATGGATTATATTGAAATATAACAAGAGAAAATGTAAAACAATCCCAACATTTGGAGAGGTCGACCGACGCTAATTCGCACGACGAAGATCAGCTAACAATTGTGGGGATGACGACGACTTGATCTATGGACAACGACGAAGAATTAATAATCTCCCACTAGTGATAGTCTCGTAGTGAACAAACAAAAGTAGAGAAAATAAAAAGAAAATATTTCCCTAAGCTGAGAGCTCTATAAATTAGAATTAGTGACTCGAGTGAGACGACGACACTAGAACCCTAAATCATTACATAAGTATGTAATTTGTTTTGTAATTTACGCATTTCATCATTCTAATGACATAAGTATGTAAATTAGGACAACAGGAGGTGTGTTCAACCTAGGAGTTGCAAAATAAAATGATAATTTTATACATATGCGTAACAAAATCATTACAAGCTACAACGAGGGATTTGATTAATTAGAAATTTGTAACTAAAGGAATTAAATGTTCATATCATTTTTTTTTCTTCTTATTGTGCTAAGCTCTACATGATTAATTACACTACTAGCTAGGAAAACTAAATTATTTAATGATGTACATAAGGTACGATAGATTTGGACACAACTGTCCCATTTTTTAGTAAATAGGCATTTATTCTATGTTTGTTCCTAAATTAATGTCTAAAAACATTGAATAGATGTAGAAACCTATCATTCTAAGCCGATAATCAATGCAAGTTGCATTATACGACGGTAACGCAAAAGAAATTGTACCTTCCAGGACATGCAGTCCTCTAATACAGTCAACTACATTTCTCAATTGTCAGTAAGAAACATAATTTGCGAGTAGAATAATATTTTAGGCACATCAGTTAAACTTTTTTTTCCTCAACAAACTTTCTGCTATGGGATTTTAATTAGTTTCTTAGTTAAAATACATGAATTTCGAAGATCGAATAACCGATTTCCAAAAAATGTAATCTCAAATAAGCTCAACCAAGTGGGATGATAAATATGTGCTACATTAATTAATCCGAGATAAGTTTATCATGAATAATTTGATAAATTATTAAGTAAAAAGTCAATAAACTCCGAATAGATAATTTTTTAGCAATTAATAGAACATAATATTATACGAATAAAAAAAAATAAGGATGGCAATTTGTGATCGACTTAAATGTATATGATTGCAATATTTCAATAAAATTAAAAGACATATATGATATTTTCCATAAGACTATAATATATGTCGCTCATATAATTAATAGAGAAAATGGCGGCAAAAATACCAATTGTTTTCGTTTTTATACAGTTTGCTACCTATTCTTTTTTTCGTCGGCGAAAATACCAAATGTTTACTTTTGGTGTCGCCGTTACTACCAAAACCGTTAAATACAAACGGATTTACACGTGGCAACATCAACGACTCATCTCCTTCTTCTCCCTTTGATTCACTATGCTTGCCCACTTCCAGATATCGTGGAGGTACCACGAATAATCCCCGACCCTCTGCACGTCCACCGCCATGTAGTTCACGATCTCTCCGCTCGTGTGGTTCTGTTTGGCTGTGCTCGAGAGCCTGAGACCCTTCCGGTACACCATGCCCAGAATGCCCAGAATGTCAACGCCGAGATACCACTGTCGACTTCCTTCCGGAACGACTTTGGGATCGCCCACGCCAGGGAAGCTTGCTTCCTCGGCTCCACGCCAGGGTTCAGCCACGAGAGCGTGGCGAGGCTGAGAAGCCCGGCGTCCCCGTACGGAGAGACCTTGAGGCACCCCAAATCTTCCTCGTGGTGGATCAGAAGCGGATCCTGAAGATCGGAGTTTCTTCGACAGACCTGAATTCCCGAACTACCCCTAACCGCGACGAAGCAGAGGAAAGCGCCGGCGAGCTGGCCGAGGGGGCGGGCGCGAAGTCGCAACCGGGTTCGAAGCGGCCTGGTCAAGCGCGAAACCCGGAGCTCGGCCGGAGCGAGACAGAGCAACGATCGGACCTGGAGCCCGGGCGCCGCGCGAACTGTGAGATGAGATCTGGGAAGTGGCAAGCGCCGAGCCCGATGAGCGGGAATGAAGATGGAGGCCGCGTGAAGATCTGGAAAAGAGAAGAACTGGGGCCGAAGACACCAGTCGCGCGCCAAGAGAAGAGCCAGGCGAAAATGGGTTCTCTTTTCTTTGGTTCAGTAGGACGCATGAAGTGGATGAAGTTGGCAAGCACAGTGAATCAAAGGGAGAAGAAGGAGATGAGTCGTTGATGTTGCCATGTGTAAATCCGTTTGTATTTAACAGTTTTGGTAGTAACGGCGACACCAAAAGTAAACATTTGATATTTTTGCCGACGAAAAAAAAGAATAGGTAGCAAACTGTATAAAAACGAAAACAATTGGTATTTTTGCCGCCATCACCATATATATACATACTACATATATATAGTAAAAACTATGTTAAATAGTCGGATGGTTACATCCAATCAAAATTATATTCCAACTATTCAAGTACTAAGGTTAAAGTCCAACTCATGTTTTATATCTCACATAGTATATGACGTGTGCGGCATGACCTAGTTGGATTTTTTTAATTACTATTATTTAGTTAGACTAGAATTTGGGCATAATAGATCTAAAGTGGCTATTGGTGCTAGACTATGTCAACTTAAAAAGCTCAATAACTTAGGCCCAATACCAAAAGCCTAAATGAAGAAATATGAAGATCTAAAGTAAACCCAACCCATTTCGAGGAACAGCTCGATGACGAGTTCATCATAGGATCAACTCGTTGATGGATTAATTACAAGTATAAGTTTACTAACAAGCTCGCTGATCAATTCAGCTCGATGACTATGTACCTGAAGATAGAAGATTAAAATGAGAATTAAATAAGCAACCGACGTGAACGTTACATATCAAGGATTTAATGAAGATATGAACGTTAATATTTGTAATAATGACTAAAACATTTGTATTTTAGAATATTACATGTAAAGAAGGCCAAACGGAGGACCTATCTCATTCAGATCACATAGCTACTTGTCTTGATCAATAAAATTATCTCAATTTCTCATCTTGTGCTATTGTTGTTGGGGTCAATTAGGTATATAGTTATATTTACACTTTGATATCGCTATTTAACCAACGTTTGGTAAATATTTGATAAATAACCACATTCACGCATATACACGCTTAAATTGACGTAAATATCTCAGCCTTTTATTTTAATGAAAGGGCAAATCAGGAATGACACGTCATGTTTGTAACTACTTATCAAATATTTACCAAACGTTGGTTATATAGCAATCTCAAACATCTAAGTTGACTAGTTACCTAATTTGTTTGTTGTTTTTATTCTTGTTATTGCAAATTCGTCATTCTCATTTTACATTCAGTAAAATATTTCATTCTTCACGTAAATTATGATTAAGAATTCCAAGACAAGAATTTAGCCCACCTCACCTTTGAATAAATCGGATTTGTTTTTCGAAACTCGTGATTGTTGACTTAAGAGAAAATCTTGACTTGTGTCACATGGGAAGGCCAAAAATTTATTTTAACTCGGAGACTCTTCTAGAGTTGATTTCAAAGCTGCTACTATGCTATAATGACTACATAAAATTTGTCAAAATCTAGAAAGTCAATAATATTGAATGCATAAAAATCGATTTGACTTGAGCTTAGTCAAACCACTTAACCATGTTAATATATGTGGCGTGATTATTGTCACAATCATATTCTCGACCTGAAGCTGGCACATCCCGAGAACCCTTGTCCGAAGAACTCGTTCCTAAGATCTTGAACGAAATATCAATATATTTCACTAAAATGTATCATATCACCTCCGAGAAGGATATTTGGACAAAAAGGAACTTTTCCTCTTATATTGTTGAAACCACAATATCACATCGAATTGAAAACGACAATCTCCAACCATTTACAAATATGCCCTCAAAACAATCTGTCCATCTACCATTTTTTATTTTCTACCAAACAGACCTAAATAATTATTTAATCCTTTCTTTTATTTTCCATTCTTTTCCCTTCTAAGAAACAAAGCCTAAGGCGCAAATCCTAATAAATCAAAGGCAATATTATTCTAACAATACGACTTATTATCATAAGGCTTTATTCCATTATTCATTATGAAACTGTATTTCACTTTTATGACTGGTCGTCGTTAAAAAGTATTTTCATGACATACTTGTCACAATTTTTTTCAGGATTTGTGTTGTTATAAAAATGGAATAAAGACTTCTTAATGCCCTCTCCAAACTAATTCATTATTAAATTCTTAGCGCCCCATTTATAAATCAATCACAACAAAGCTCGTTTATCATCTAGGATTTCTGCAAGTCATCGGAATATAAAGCTTTGCCAAAATTTGGGGTGTTCTTCATTGGTCGATACAACATCAACATGTTGAGTAATAGTATATATAAGGAAACAGAATATAACACGCATACTTATAATTCGATTAAGACAAGAGTTCACTTTTCAAAAAGTTCTCCCACCATAATTATATCCATTGTTTAAGACAGCTCAAACAAGAAAAGCCACTACAACGAGAACACATAGAGCACTAGCTAGGGTCTAAGTTGCATATACTACAAAGAAAATCCAGACAAACTTTGCCCTTCAATTGAGACAATTAACGTTTTCAAGAGAAGCTTTTGAAGTAGATCTATCTATATTTATCACAAACTTCGAGTGATAAAAATAAATTATAGTAAAACAAAGGCAGATCGATTGAGTAGTTCAACGTACGGTATATATTTTTATAAATTAAGCATGGGCTTATAAACACTAGGTTTAGCGAGTAAGAATCAACGACGAAATAATTTGATCATTTGGCATCTGTTCCCACGTCCATGCTGATGTGTGTATATATATATATATACACACACACACACACTCATGGGCACACACACACTAACAAACAAGAAAAATATTTCCTCCGTAAATAATGCGGAAAAAATCTTATGAATAAAATTAATCACGTATATGTCTCGGCATTCATCGTGTTGAAACTCATATACCATACATAACATATATATATATATATATATAACAAATACCAAGACACAAGTAAAGAGGGAAAAAGATGACTGTTACCTTGTCTGTTAGCTTGTACACGACAATCATGATAATCAAATAACCAATTGATGGTCACACTGAAATATTAGCAAGTACTTCGAGATCTCACTCAGAATATTATGTCATTCACAGAGTCAGATCAAGAGTACTCGCCGATACTTTCCCACGCTTTATCACACCGTTTTCTTCTTTACTAGACTTGCTGCTAATAACAACATTTGACGATGGAAAATTAGAGGTAGAAAGAGAAAGGGCAGTCAAAGTAGTATCGGCGATGATATGATCCGCTTGACCACCACCACCAATAGCTTTGGGGGCTATCTTCAGAGATAAGTCCAAATCTAGGTCACCCTTATCTCCATTATCATATTCCGAGTCCAAAGCTTTTCTTTTCAGCTTGTTTGTTGGCTGACCCAATTGCTGGATTGATGTTGTTGTAGTACTATTACTAATAATGTTGCTCTTCATCATTTGATCTGATGATCTCATCGGATTATTATCATTCTGCGTCGACTTCCACGACGTCGATCGCCGGAACGACTCGTCCTCCTCCGAAACTTGATGCCTTGGTCTCCAACTAGGGCTAGTTTTGGGACTCATGATCTGAGCTGAGCCAAGTAAACTGTTGTGATTGTTTCTGAATAGTCTCTCCGAAATCGAACCGTAGAATCCATGAAGATGTCCGGTCTTGGGGCTGTGATCGAAAACCGAGCGATGTGGACTGAAAATCTGGCGTTGATGATAGCGCTGGCCCGGTCTCAGAGAAGAATCGCCGTATCTTGATTTGAATGGAAATTGATTTAATCAGCTAATCAGTTATCATCCCTAACTGTATGCCTTGAAAATTTTAAGTAAGAGTACTATAGTGCAAGCAATTTTTTTCCCTCACCTTAAGCCAGAAGAATTAGACCATTGATTGAAATTTTGTAGCATGGGAAGCTGACTAAGGCTATAAATATGGTGTTGATGATCTCCTCCTTCAAAGAAAAATCCTTGATCTGAATTACCTGTTTGAGATTATAAGTTTAAGTTAAAATCAAGGGCTTCTGGAGAATTATAATAAATCATAGATCCTATACAGTATAATTAATCCTCTTAATCTATTGCTCTATATAGAATTAATTAATTAGTACCTTGAGTTGGGTCTTCAATCTTCTTGCTTCTATACATCTGCAAACCAAAAAGATATATACATAAAACATAATAAAAAAATCAACCAAAACAACAAATTGAAATCAACCATCAGAAGAGAGTTAATCATGATGAAGAAAAATCTCACTTGAAGATGGCTTTTCACATGAGCTATGCTAAGACCCTTCACGTTCATCATTTGCAGAACCAACTTTGGCGTCGCTCCTGCACCAACAAATCACATATAATTACATTTATAAACCATAACAAGTACTTCATAAAAATTGAGTATGAAAATTACTTTCTTGTCCCCCCAATCGCTCGATCGCGCGGATGAAGCAGAGATGAAGATCTGGTGTCCAACGAAGCCTCGGGGTCTTGGACCGGACGTATTGCCTCACGGATCCGCCGGAGCCCGATCCTCTCTTCGACCCGTTTTCCTCTATAGTGCTGTTGCTTGAGCAGCTTCTTCTTCCATTGTTGTTGTCCTCGATTTCCACGTCATCATCCTCGTCCTCTTCGTTGTCCTCAACTGATAGTTCTTCTTCCTTTCTCTCGTCGATGTGTTGATTATTGGGAGTGCTAGTTTTAGAAGGGTTTAGTGATAGAGATTTGGAGAGTTGAGAAGGAGAAGAGCTATTGCTGTTGCTCATAGGTCTCTCCATAATTGAAAGCAGTGCTACTTTAAACTTTGCTTTCCTAACATAATATACTCTCCATATATGGCTTGAGATCAGATCAGCAGATTAAGATGATTTTTGTGACCATGAAGTTCTCGGGATCATAGTTGGTTTATGATGGTGTTGAGAGAGATGATGGTGGTCTAATAAGTCTTTTATTTTATTTTATTTGGGAATAATAGTACAGTTCTTTTGAATAGTGATCTCTCTCTCTCTCTCTCTCTCTCTCTCTCTCTCTCTCTCCTACACTTCTGTATGTATGAGGCAATTTCGTCTAGGGGTTTGTATATTATTATCTTATGAGCGAGGTATATATATATATATATGTATATATATATATAATATGTATGTGTACATATAGAAACGCGAGCACACAAGAAATAGACATATATCCACTTTGAATACTATAACGTGAATGGTAGGGAAAACGAAATTCGGTCTATATAATTAACAGCATAATGCAAATTCCTATGGTGTATATTTTATTTCATGCACATACTAAACAACACGTAAAATAATACGACGACCTTTGGCGTGTAACGACGCGCTTCGTTTGCTAGAAAAGAGAGCATCTTGGTAATTCTCACGAATATCATGTCCTGATTATTATTTATTAATGAGAATAATGACAATTGATCAATTTATGTTAGAAATCGCTCAAAAAGAAAAAAAAAATATATATAATCACAAGATTGCAGCTGCATAATAATGTTAATAAATATAAATAAATAATTTAAATATTTTTTGCAGTAAAATTTAAATCGACAATTATGATATGTTTAAGAGATAAAAAAGAATGAGTATTTGATTTGGAGAGTAAAAGCTTGATTAGACAATCTTCATAATATTATAAACTTTAATTAGACAGGGACAAACTAGCTAACTTCTTCTAAACATGAACCCTTTTGCAGTAAAATTTAAATCGATAATAATGATATGTTGAAGAGGCAAGAAAGAATGAGTAATTGATTTGGAGAGTAAAGCTTGATTAGACAATCTTCATAACATTATAAAACTTGAGACAGGGACAAACTAGTCAACTTCTGCTAAACATGAACCCTGTGCTTCTTTATTTTAAAGGTTTATTAGTTTGTCTGCTCGTGAGTTATGACAGTGAAAAATGCACGTTACATATGAATAAAAAAATTAGAGACCAACAAACGAAGACAAATATATGTGACTCATATTACTTTGTTGACGAATTTAGTATAAATTGTTTTACTACTTGCCATACAATACATGGTCGCTCTACAGCAAAAACTGGAGGATAAGAAATTATGAAAAACGCCGAGTTCATAAATAAAAAAATCTATCAATGAAAACCTAAAATATCGAAGAAGTATAGACGGACTAGATGCATATAAAAAATAGTCGTGTAAGAAGACTAAAACGATCACGAGCCTGATCAACCTACGAAAACACTCAAGTTTAAGAAGACTAATCAAAATGAGAAAGACGGGATGCTCTCGATTATATGCTAGAAATTTTTATTATCGCACATCATCGTCATTTATATTTTTATCTCCAAGATAGATTGGTTTATCTCTAGCTAGACAACTTGATCTAATATTTTTCATTTTATCAAGCATTTCTAATCGTTGTAAGTTGATATTTCATGGAACAATATTTAGTGTAATATTTTTTACATCAACACTTCTGGTTCTGGTTAAGCTAAAAGGAGAAGAAAAAATAAAGTAAAAAGTGGACCCAATTGCTTTGTTTTAGACTTTTCTTGTCCTATATTAACTAAAGTCAACAAAATTTTGAGGTTATATGTTTGGAATTATGTGATATATTGATAACTAGAAATTACATGCCATCTCATGTAGCTTGTTGGACCATTGAAACCCACTTTCAAAAGAGGTTGTTAAATAAAAGGGATGATATGTATTCCATTGGTACATCAATAATGATAATAAATATTACTCATTGGAAAGTCCCATATATCTCTAGCTGGAAAGGTTAGGGCATACATATGATGCACATACTATTCCGCCTTTGAAAAATTTAGTACCTACGTATTATTTACCTTAATTTTCATTTTTAACAGAAAAAAATATCTTTAATTAAATCAGAGTCAAAGTACGTATAATAATTGTATTATTTACTCCTGCATAAGAATTTATTCAGTCGTGTCACTCAAATTCTAAAATAATTAATTTATATGCATACATGCTATATTTATAATGTCATAAAAATTCATTCAATACCCAGGTATATAGAGGAATAATAACGGCATGGATTAACCAATATAGGCCAGAAATATTGGAAGTCAATATTCCTCACTCGTGTGTCTCTCTCACTCTCTCAGCATTTATGTTCTCAAAACATTTACAGCCCATAATACGCATATGATATACAACCAACTAAAGGTTGAACCAGCAAAAGAAAAAAAACTTAGGGTCAATAATATTTTCAATCCCATATCACGAGCTTCTTGAGAGAATTTAGTGCCGTCCAAGAAATGCTTAAAAAAGAAGCTGATCTAAAGATGGTTAGGACTAAAACCGACTTTAATATATCCAGCTTGAAAAGGAAGTTGGATTTTTTTTTTTTTTTTTTTTTTTTAATGGGTGCAAAAACAGTTGGATTTAATTAATTTTTTGAACAGAGATATGTTTTATAATTTATAGTACCTTTTAAACTATTTTAATTTTAATTGGTTTTCATTAATCGTTAATTTATTGTTTTGCCATGCCGTCTAAACCCGGGCCCCGCATGTAAAAATAGATAAATTTAATTTTCACCCAACTATAATTATAGTAAAGTGGTACCCTATATTATTTTACCTCAAGTAGAAATGAGAGATTTCATTTTCCATCCGAAACACACCAATAGAACCGATTCTTTCGAATTATTATTTTTCTTTTCTTCCTGTAGCTATAGCTATGAATATATATGTGTGTGTGTCTGTGTGTGTGTGTGTGAATTCATTTTTTTTTGCTATTGTTGTTGAACTTGTGGCTTGTGAAAAATATTATAGAAAATACAGGCCTAATTCTTTGGGAATACATTTTTTGTTATTATTGTTGTAGCTTGTGACAAATTTAAAAATACAGGTCGACCAAGAAAGATTCGGCAACACCCATGACTGATCCAACTGTAAAGTCAACCCCCAACAGTACCCCTGTTTTCCTTCGCTTATTAATTTTTTTATTTTCCCATGCATGAAAATACGTGACCCTATTTATGCGGATCTATCCTTTGTCATTTAACACTCTGGGGATGTCTGTCTTTTCCACTAACACACAAATTGCATTTGTGTGAGACAGAGATCATTAGATAAAAATAATCATTATAATGTCATGTAATTATTTAACTGCTTGTGATCGAGTTGATATGATAATTAATACACAAATGCGATTTGTATGTGATACAGAGATCATTATATAAAAATAATCCTTACAATGTCATGTCATTATCTGGTTGTGTGATCGACTTAATTTGTAAATCTTTTGCTTTGATACTCCATGGTAATTAAGTTTCAGTTTCCTCGAATATGTATGGAAAAGTTAAGCCAAAGTGCCTAGTTAATATCTCATTGGTGTGTATATATATATATATATATATATATATATATATATATATATATATATATGTATAAGGAAAGAAATTATTACCGCACAACTTTTAAATTATTCATTAATATCCCAATGCTTGACTGAACCTAGATTGATAATGAGACGATTATAAATTTCTTCTCTAAATAGCTAGACGATCATAATTACTTGATGCAAAATTGTGAATTTACTGCGTAAAACATGAAAAGATTCAAAGTTTTATCATTTAAATGGATAAATTATGATATGATTAAAAGTAAACCAGGAAATTACGTAAAATTGTTAAAGGTAAATTAAAATTATTATTGATCAAAGCAGAATGTATAGTCAGAATTTCTTATAAGTTTTTTTTTTTTTGGCAGAAATAGTCTTTGAACTTTTATGACTGTGCTAATTTGGTCCCTAATTTGTATTTAAAGTATTTTAGTCCCTAACCTATTGATTTAGTAGCTCTATTGATCCTTTTTAAAAGAAAAAAAACCCTTTAATAAAATTCAACGCTCAAACAACTTTAAATGTATATAAATAATTAATTGGCTTGTTTATAATTTTTAAAAACAATATAATTTAGATAAAATAATGCTATAAAGTCTAGGATTACATAAATTTCCCCTGAACTCTTCTGCGATTATCAAAGTGCCGCTGAATATTTAAATCGTAACAAACGTGCACCTTAAACTTTTAAAATGTTGCACAATTAAACCTTCCATCTAATATTTAACAGAATTTCGTAACTTTGTAAACAAAATTACTAAAATAATCAATCCACTTTGAGGTGAACAGTATGTGATATTAAACATCAACTACACCTTTATTTTCTTCCCTAATTTTTTTGTTTTTAATTCTTTTTTGTACTCCATATTCCTTCCACGCCCCTCTCTTTTTCTCTTTCAATGCTAAACATGCTATTCAACGCTATAACCCCTCATAGGTATTTCAACTATGTACACTGAATCCAAAATTCGGAGAAATGTCTTCATTTAGCTCAAATGATTTCCTCTATGTAGAAATAACTTGTGAAATCGAAATGTACCTTTTGATCACAAAAAAAAAATGTAAAAAAAATAAAAAGGAAAAGAAAATAAAGCACCAAAAAAATAAAATGACCGAGCCCACAAACCATTAACACCACCTTTCATCTCCAAATTCACCTTTGACAGACAAAAAAATATGAAGCGAGTTAGTAGTTAGAAAAGAAAGAGTTTTTTTTTTCATTTTTAGTTTAATGAGTTGTTTTTTTTATATAATAATGATTTGTATATATTTTTTACGTTACTACTCAAAGTAAGTTGAAGTGTGAATCAACAATATAGCCTCTGCGCAAAGACGATAAACAACAGCAAAATAGGAAGCAAAATGGGTGTCAAAACTGGATAACAAATATTTTAACTTAATTAGGATTTAATTAGTTTAGGCACAAATTTGCAACGAGGCATTTATACGTAGGAGATAAAAGAAAAAACTACGAAGAACAATGAATGGGGAAGATGAAGCTGGGTACTTTACGGTTGTACCCTTATTTTCCCTCAAAATTTGTTAAATATTAGACAGAAGTTCAAATTGTGCAAGATTTTAAAAGTTTAAGGTAAACATTTGTTACTATTCAAAGATCAGGGGACACTTTGTTAATCGCGTAAGAGTTCGGGGCAAAATTTATGTAATTAATCATAAAATCTAAAATTGTATAGCTTTTATTTAGTTATTTTAGGGTCAAAAGTTAATTTATTAGTTAGCTTATTTTAAAAATTAACAAGATATTTTTAATGTTTGCAGTGGAATAGCTCCATGATTCAAACATAGAGGGGCTACGCGGTATTCGGACGTG
The DNA here is from genome assembly GCF_054948205.1 of Urtica dioica subsp. dioica. Classification (NCBI taxonomy): domain Eukaryota; kingdom Viridiplantae; phylum Streptophyta; class Magnoliopsida; order Rosales; family Urticaceae; genus Urtica; species Urtica dioica. The sequence continues at coordinate 17,119,429 of NC_142767.1, forward strand.
CCCACCAATATCCCACTTAATGTTTTGCAGATGGTGCGTTTCTCTACTTCAGGTGTCCGTTTGCCAATCGAAAATCCTTCTCGATTGCCTAAAAAAGTATTCCAGATAATGGGGGAAAGAAATAACTTTGGGAAGTCGGGAGTTGTGTTTTATGCTAAGGATATTCACCGGGTACTCCATATGCGATTTTTGAAAAAAAGATAAGCGATATCTAGGCATCCAATTTTCCTCTCCCAAAATTGGTCTAATTAAAGACTTTGACCTTCTTGAATTCTTAAGGAAAAATCAATTAGAGAGTTGGAAGAGTCGGTTGCTTTCGCAGGCCGGACATACGACTCTTATGATGTCAGTTCTCCAAGGAATTGTCGTCTACTGTGTTTCGAGTAAGACACTTTATGAAGAGATTGATGGTTTGGTGCAGTGCTTTTGATAGAGTGCAAGCTCGGAGAAGAAATATTTATTTATTTCTTACAAGTTGGAATGAGATTTTTAAACCTAAACTTTTAAATGATTTAAGAATCTGGCGAGCACGCGACTTCAGGAAAGCCCTTTTAAGCCAAGTTGGCTTGAAAATTGTTGAGGGGGAGGAGTGAATGTGTTGTAACCTTCTCTGTTCGAAATATTATATTCTCGAGGGGAACTCTTTCCCTTGAGAATGATCAAATGATTACACGGTTTGAAAGACAATTATCTCTACAACTTCGGTTCTAGATGAAGGATCAAGATGGGTCATAGATGAATTACGCAAATATGTGGAATGAGGTGTTGGTCCCTTGGTTCGATCATGCGCTCAATTGAGCCCCCTAAATCCATTGTGGGGCGAGAAGTTTGTACGCTAAATAGTCAAAAAAATCTTTTATGACCACTTACCAAGAGTTGGAATGAGTCTCCCCTTCAACAAGTCTCAAGTCCAAGAGTTGAAATGGTTTTCTAAAAATTATGCCGCTACCGAGACTAGGTCTAAACCGGATTTTGTAGGCAAGCACGATTTCAGGTTGATTCTCTGTCAAGAACGCGTATGGGAAAACTAGGAGTGCAATATTTTGTTCGGGGAGCATGGTGTGTAAGAAAATCAGGATGGCCAAAATTCGTGAACGGTGGAAACTTCGCTTGTGAAAAATAGGGCATAATTACATGCTTACAGGTGATAACTATAGCCGAATTTTTACTAATCGAGGGCTTGGGTGCTTATTGTGCGAATTGAATGTTATGGAATCGTCACAACACTTGTTCTTTGAGGGTGATTTCGCCAAAGCACTTTGTTTTATTTCTCTAGTAGATAGAACGTCACAGCGTCCATCTCTTGGATGCCGAAGACACGCTGGCTTTGTAGCATACATCGCATGTTTCCTTGGTATGGTGTGATAATGATAAGGCCTTTCTTGGAAAATCCAAACTAGCGCGCGATTGAAGTGACGGTGACTTTACGGCCGCAAAGAGAAGTTTTTGTTGTTGAAAGTGACAATGAGGTAGGAAACTCAGGCGAGAGAGAATGTTCAGAGTGACATAATGATTGATTTGCCGAGTAAGGATTAGATTTGTGTCTTCATTGATGCTTCGTGGAGTGGGAATATGGGCACGAGTGTTGAAGTGGCTTTGGACCACCAAAATAAGGTGATTAATGGTTTCCCTTCAAAGTTACATGCGGAGTCAGCGCTTGAAGTAGAAGTGTCAGCACTCCTTCGAGTGAGGATGGAGAAAGGCTATAGTCTTCTCTCATGCTGCCACCCTCGTCCAAAGGTATTTGCGTGAAGGAACATTGTCCTGACTGGCAACTGCTGGGATTACTAGAAAAATTACGGGTTTTAATTTCTGATTTTCTTAAGAGTCCATTTGGAACCCCATAAATGGAAGAGAAAGTGAAAATTTGAAGAAAAATGAAAATAGTATGAAGAACGCGTGAAAACAAAATTCTTTGTTATGTTTAGAAGTGGTTAGAATCCTATTTCTTTCTTATTTTTTTCTACTCAAACAAAGTTAAGAAAATACAACGGATTCTCATTTTATTTTCGCTCACATTTTTCAGGTTCCAAGCGGACCCTAAGACTGCGCGGATTTCAGAAAAGTTGAATACCCTTGCTCATAATTTGTATAAATGAGTTGAGAGTTCGTTTGGCATTTTGAAAGTCTAGGACTTTCCCCCTGAGATTTATCAAAGTTTGAATTGGTAATTTAATATAGTGGCATTTGCGGCTGAAGTCACAACTTCAGCCATTTCTTGCATTTGTGTCACTTATTTGCTAAAATTGCATCCGTATCACTTATTTGCATTTTTGTCACCTATAGAAAGTCTAAATTACCCTCACCTACAAAAGAGGCTGGTTCCGGCGGAGATTCGATGAGATTCAGCGCGATTCGAACGTAAAATTCGCTCAACTCACGAGGATGGTGGAGCGGGTTCTGCAGACCGCGCAGACCAGCCCGCCGGAGAAGGAGACTGGCGGCCGAGTCGCGCCTGAGCGTCCAGGGGTACGAGCGAAGGCGGCGGCGGTCGGAGATGAAGTGGATCTGCAGAACCGTGCGACCTCGTCGAGCGTGAACCCGGAATCCGGTGAGGAGGAGGCGGCGACGAAGCCGTGCTCGGCCGTGAAGGCGTCCCTGAGGGACGTCGGAGTGGCGGCGGCGGCGGCGAGCGTGATGCTGGCCGGGAACGCGATGGCGATGGACGTCCTGCTCGGAAGCAGCGACGGCGGTCTCGTGTTCGAAAGGAGTCTACTTTTTTTTTTGAAATATTTGACTGCGAGTCTACTTTTTGTAATTTGTTCTGTGAGTCTATTTTTTTCGAAATATTTGACTGCAAGTCTACTTTTTGTAATTTCTTCTATGAGTCTACTTTTTTTTCGAAATATTTGACTGCGAGTCTACTTTGAAATCTGCGTAAGGGTATTTTGGTCCTATTTTTTTTATCAAAGTGACATCTATGCAACACATTTTTTCGTCGTGACTCATTTGCGATTTGGAGCCGAATTTATGACTTTGATGCAAATCTCTCTTTAATATAAGCACTACTGATAAAAATTTAAATTGGCAAGGCATGGCTATTGTCTTCTGTCCAACTTTTATACCAGGCTACAAGATTCCATATGCTTCCCTTGACGTCTTCAAATTCAATGAAAAAAAATTAAAAATAAATAAATCAACGGAGACTCATAAGACTTTAATAGAAATGTCACTCTTCTTAAAATAAAAATAAAAAGAAAGAAAGAATGAGAGACATACGTCCAAATGTCGAGTCTAGACTATAATACTCATCAACATGTACAAGTATATATGAAAATACTTCTGCTATATGTCTCGTCAATTCACTAGCATTTTCTTATTTTATATCAACGTCAAATAATTGAGTTAGGTGTACGCTGCTATGATTTAGATAACTATCAACATTATTAATTCTTAACTTCGATTTGCATATAAGCCTCAACATCGACTTGAATAATAAATACATGAAAATGCATTTTTTTTTCTCGTTATTTTTATTGCCAACCATGCTCAAGTTGTTTATTTTGTGTACTAAACAGGTAGGTCCAAAAACTGACGTTTAGGAGAATAATATCGAACTAACAAGAGAAAAATTAATGGAAGAATGGAATAAAATCAAGTTTAGTAATGTTTGAATCTAGGCATTGCCGATCTGCCAGACTTCTTTATATATCTAAGGTTAGATTTATGCTTAGCCCGGTTAGATTTAACCTAAGCAAAATAGCGCAAATAAACAGTAAGCATCACGTATACCTATGCATATAACAATGTCTTAAAAGAATAAAATTCAATTCAAAATTATTTTTAGTGGACGTCTACATAGCTAAATAAGGCTAAAAATGATAGCTAAGTGAATGTAGTAGTATATTCGACTATCCTATCAGACCTTTTATATATTATTGTTTTTATTTTTCTAATTCCTTTTTTTTTTTTGTGTGTGCATCAGAAGCAATTTTCTCAGTAAATTTATTAGATTTAGATGCAAACTAATTTATACCAGCTAATACTACTTATTGACACTAAGATTTTCGATAAAAATAAAACTATAAAACATGATCTGTTATGCGCTAACAACCCTATAAAGGGAAAAGTGAAAATAATCGAAAGCAATTAATTAGATTTCAATAACAGTTAATCAAATTTCAATTGTTGTTGACCATATTTAAATAATTATTGATCAGAGTTCAATAACTTTAAAGTAAATTTTAATAACAATTCACCATATTTCAATAACAGTTCACCAGATTTCAATAATTCTTTACCAAATTTCAATAATTTGTGATCAGATTTCAATAATTGTTGATTAAAATTCTAAAACACGAGGGTATTGTTACATAAAAAAAACGATTATTGGTTAATATTTTAAAAATATGAGTAAAATATAAAAATAACGCATGTTTTAAGTTAGTTATGAAATTTTTTCAAAGAAAAATCTCAAGTAAAACCTGAAAAGAGCAAAGACGAGAGAGAAATCTCCTTGTATTATTTTTCTTGAAATTTGAAGAACTAATTTTAAGGTTAAAATATATCAGAAAAACCGTGCATAAAACTTAATACACACATTATATATATACATATATATATATATACATATACATATATATATATATACATATATATATATATATATATATATATATATATATATATATCAACGATCGGAACGAAAACAAGTTTCGTGTGGTAAAAGTCTCCATAAAAGTGGATTATGTTTAAGTTCAACCCCATCAATTATTATTCAAATTTCAATGGAGCAAACACCACGGCTAAAAATCGCTTGATTGAAAAAAAGAATTAAGTGCACTGATACCAAATGTGACCACCAAATAGAGTCGAAAAACAAATAATTAATTCCTGCATTAGAAAACAAACCTTCAAAACGAACCATATTTGATCCGAGAAAATGTATTGTCAGCTTCAAAAATCATACGACATTTAAACAGTTCCATGGTTCATTTAATATCAAAGTCATCTTATTTTCCTTCAATTGGCCGTCATGAAGAACAACCTTTTATGAATTGCAGTCTAGGTTCCAAATTACAAAACAAAACAAAAAACCACTGTCTAAGCTAATATGCTTAGCAAAGAAACAGAGTTGTCACCTGGGTAAATTAAAAACCTCTTCTCTGTTTATGATTTTACCGGAAATGACATATCTGGTGTGCCATTCCACAGCCGCCGAATTAAAATTATTGAAATTTCCAGATTTTTACGATGGGGCTGATATACTAAAGCGAAAGCCAGTCTTCCCACGATCTTCTTCAAATTGCTTCAATATGTAGTAGTAGTTGCACTGCCAATAAAACCAATATATTAATTTCAAGGACTATAATTTCTATTATAAATTTAAAACGATTAACTGAATAGACATGTCAACCTTAACATACAAACATGTTAAGAAACGCTATATATATACTACTCATTTCAAGATGTGAATAACTGTCTGCGAATTCTGCAAATTTAATCTTTGGTATACTACTACATGCAAGTGCTATAAATATTAGATCATTAATTTTCTCCTAATTGAACAAGGTAGGGGAAATTAGTATTTTTATTCAACGGGAAGGTTAAAATAGAATTTCATTTCCTTATTAGTAGGGTTAATAAAATAGAGTTTTTAATTTCTTGTCCTCCGATGTGGTCTCTTTGGGGAGCCCGAAAAAATTCAGGATGCTGACTCGTCCCCCTTTGGACTCGTCAAATACATCAATCATAACTTGGGAATGTGGCTCTTTTCTTCATCAGGTGAATTCAAGGATTTATTCGATTGAAGACCTCATTAGAAATTGGGTAGGCAATGGCAGTCCCGATTTTTGTATTCTATTTAATTTTTGGCTATCGACTGTCCCTTCCTTAGTTTTTATGGGTTTTCGAGGTTGTTAATCCATTTGTCTGGGCTTGGGATTGTACGAGAGTCGGTCCTCTGTCTTGTAATTTTGGCTCCACATCTACTGTTTCAGGGCGTGTAATTTCTGATAAAAAAGGGTTCATGTTATATTTTTTTTCTTAAATTCTGTGTGTTTCTCTCATAAATGGAGAGGCTGTGTTCTTGAACATCACAATAATTTAGGCTGTGTCAATTTCAAATTTACTATGTTCCCCAACCATGATTTCCATTATTGCTAATAAGGCTTCTTAGAAATTTATTATTTATTTCCTTTGAAACGTTAAGTATGGAGAGCGGTCTAAAAAATTCGTCAATAAAATGTCAAGATTAGATCTAGGCATTGAAGCAAAAGATAGAATTTTCAACCTCTTGATTCTTGAACCAGCACAAGTTAATAACAACTGTCTCAATAACGACCGATTCAGTAAGTAGAAGGTACTAATCTAATATCCATGATGGTAAACTAAATAGGAACGGGTCCGAAAGCTAACCTCTAGACGGAAGAATTTTGTGGGTACAACAATTCCAGCTCCGATAGAGCGTCGAGACGACTCGGCAAACTTCTTAACTGAAAAGTTGCGATATTCATTCTCGGTTAACTTAGCAAGGTTACCAGCGCCCGCAAAAACGTGTCCATGAACATCCCGTTCTCTCAACCAGCGAAGTGGAAGATCAAAGGAGAGATCTGCAAATGCAGTAACAGCAAGGTCTCCACCAATAAAATCTCTTCCGGGAGATTCCAAATCCTGTCCATTGTTGTTATTTTGCCTTCTCGGTTCTGTAGGCCCTATTCCTCTTGTCCTGAACCCCCAGACTGTAGTTGGGCCTCCGATTGTGCAAACTGGTGAGAAATCACCACCCAAGAAGAATCTTTCCGGAAGAGATGAAGGCTTGTTCATGAAACCATTTCCCCATGGGAAAACGACACCCCCAGAGAGACCAAAATTCAGCGCAGCGTTAAAGAATCCAAAAGGCAGAGCATAGCGAAGATCAAATTCCTGTTAGGCATTCCAGTAACAGAAAGTTATGAAAACAAAACATAAAAATAAAAAATAAAAACATAATAAATACAAACATGATGGGGTCTATGTACAGAGCTAGTACAGAGAGAGAAAAATTATTACATTGGTAATTCCTTTATTATTAGAGAAAATGCAGAAGGGATAGTGAATTTTTTTTTTTTTTTGGTGTGCTGAGCTTATTTAGAGTTCCATGTAACTTTGGATGGACAAAAAAAGGCCTCACAGACATGGAAGGCCAATTACAATCAAATCAGCCACTAATGCAACATTAAAACTTCGATAAAAGGAAAACATAATACCTGCCGTAAAAACCGTAAGCAGCGAGGATCGGGTGAAAGGCCACCAATTTGGCTAGTCAAGACGCAAGCATAACCTTGGGTTGGCCTCATAGGAGAATCTCTTGCATCGATTTTAAAGGTATGTTTGAGCGACGAAAGTAATCCGTGCCCAATCTGCCTCCTTATCGTCCTAGAGGACATCTGTGATGGATCTGTTAGGGTACGCCACCCGAGATTGTACACCAAGTCATTGTGCTTTGTCGACAACAAGCCAAGGGAGAGTCCCAATTGTCGCTCTCTGTAAGAAGAGTATTCTTGCCAATCTTGAGAAAGCAAGAATGCCCGTACTACCAGAGGCGACAAAAAACCTTTGAACCTCGGCACGAACACACCACCACTTATCTCAAATGTCTGATTGGGACCATAAGCCAAAGAGCCATCCCACAGATCCCCGTATCCGAGCCAATTCTTATATTTAAGTGAACCTTCGAGTGTCCAAGACCTAGCCTAGAAAAGCATAATTATTACATTAGCTATTTCACATGGTAACAAAATTTAGTAATTTCATATTACATCCTTGAACACGAAAGCCCATGATTAATAATATGGTTTAGAATATAACGAGTAAGTTCATCGTAAAACAAATGCATATAAAAACTTTATTGAGTATCTTAACCTTCATGAGAAGTCTTTTCATCGCCTATTCATGAAAAGAGAAATATTGAGCCAGATTCAATTACGTTCTACTAAAACTGTATAGATGGGGAATATCGACTAGTAAGTGTATTCTTCTTTGACAGCAACAACAAAGGCATATATTTACATGCAAACACATAATTTTCTCAAAACATCCCCAACAAAGAGCGTGGACTAACAAGAAGCAGAACAAAGTCCTATATCTCTTCCTGCTGAAATTTTAGTGAAGCCACTAGCGAAAAGAAGAAAAAAAACAGATAATACATTGCAACATAAACCTATACATGTAAGACAACCACATTTCAGTTTAATGAACCAAAAAAATTCACACATGTTAGGAACTGTAAAAATCCATTTCGTATCCTCATTTCCAATCCAGCGCCAAAACATCCCCTACTGTTAAGCACATACTAACTAGCAACACTACAACAGAACCAAATCACATATCTATTCCTGTGAAGAAAAAGAAAACACAGGAGGAGAAAATGGAAACAAGATAAAATTGTAAATTGAAACCACTTCTGGCAACACCAAAAGGGTCGAAACCACTTCTGGCAACACCGAAATGGTCGAAATTCGTAGGCTGGCAATATTTCAGGGAATGTCGAACTATTTGAAGCAAATTGAAAAGAAGACCGAATGGGATCAAATAAACTAGAAGAGTTATCGCAAAATAGATACAAATAGGTGCAAATTCTGACATAAAAACAGATGTTCAGTCAACTCCATTTGCACACAATGGAGTTACGAATACTCATCTTAAAACCTAAGCATCAACAAAGATGCAAAAATCTCAGCACATTTCGGAACAATCGACAGTCATTTATACGTACAGAGCAAACAACCAAACACATAGCAAAATGGAACGAAGCCTCACCGCTGGCTTGGTGTAAGCCCCGCACTCGCCGGAAAGGGGGCTCTTGGCCTCCACGACCTCGACGACGACATTTGCGGTGCCGGGAAGCTCCGGCGGACCCGAATCGAGAGTGATTCTTACGGCGTCGAAGATTTCGAGCCCCTGAAGCCTCGCGTTGGCGGCTCCGGCGGCTTCCAGAAGCTCCTGCATCGTCCGAGCCCTCCTGAGACCATCCACCTCCGCTTCGATCACGCTTTCCTTCGTCTTTTTGTTTCCCTTGATGATCACATCGTGGACTCGAACGAAGACCTTCTCGCTCGACAGCTTCCTCACCAGGTTCTCAAGCTTCGACCGCGATTCCTGAGCCAGGGATTCTTGGTTCCGTCGCGGTTCTTCTTCTCCGTCTTCTTCGTACTCATCTTCCTCGTCGGAATCCGAGTCGTCGTATTCCTCCGCCGCGTCGTCGTCGTCGTCGTCTTCTTCTTCTTCATTTTCTTCGTCGCGATTATTGTTAGGGTTTTTTAGGTCAATTTCTTGTTTGGATTCGTCCGCGCTCGCCATGGTTAGGGTTTCGGAGGAGAGTGGTCAGAGATGTGGAGAAACGGTGGTGGTTTTGGGGCTGAGAGTGTGTTCGTAGGTTCGATCTTCGATGTGTAAAACAGGGAGACTTTTTAACTTCGGCGAAGTAAGTAAAGAAAGTTGGTAAAAACGACACTCGTATAGAATATACGACATCACGTCACGCTTCACTTGATAGAACGACATATAGAAACGGGATTTTGGATAGATCGTGCTTCTTTTTTTTTTTTTTCTTTTTTTTTTTTGCTAGAAGATGTAAGATAGATCGTGGGTTTTAGACAGACTTGCCCATTTTTATTCGTCAATAAATCATATTCTACCACAAAAAAATGATTTATTTCACATTTCGCACAAATTTAGCTAAATACTTTAATCAAGAAAAATAGACATCAAGGAATTCTTAATTTGAATTTTTTTTTTTTTCTCAATTTTACGTATTAAATTATTCACCTATCGAAGTATGAAATTTATGAGGTTGTGCACAATCCGATACTATAAAATATGTCTTCAAATTATATAGTAATACTTTAAATGATTTGAATAAATTAACACCAGATCAAACTGTTTAATAAAACAAATCTTACACACCGGAGAAATCATTTTAGACAGATTCATATTTTCTTAATTTTTTTTATAAATTTAATATGAGAATGAAAAAGAAAGAAGATTATTATATGTCCATCCTAATAATATAAAATTGGTCTTGTCCGCTCTTAATCGCGGCCTCGATTTAAAATTAAACTAGACTGTTTTAGATTCATCTGAAAAATTTGATTGGACTTACTTAATAATAAAATATTTTGAACTCGAGTTGATTACCTCTTATGGACTTGTTTTTTTAATATCAATTTACATTGTTTTGTTTGATTTTTCTAATTCATCAATGCACTATATATAGTAGATGAAAGTCCAAAATTATTTTTACACATTGCATTTTAAAAACTATAAATTAAGCTTTTAATCATTTGAATGTGAATTTTTTTTTTTGGAGGCTTTTACATTGAGTTTTCTAATTCATCAATGCACTATATATTAGATGGAAGTTGAAATTATTTTTACAAATTGCATTTTAAAATTAATAAATTACGCCATTTAATAATTTGAGTGTAATGTTTTTTTTTTTGAAGTCTTTTATTAATTATTATATACTTTTTGGCTCCGCGAGTCTGTGTATGTATAATTTTTACCCCACTAAATGCAGGAAAGATATAATGGCATCGTTTGGCATAGCTTTGTTTTTAAAAAAAAGTGCTTTTAGATTCAGTTTTTGAAAAAAACTGTTTTTTTCAAAAACTGACAAGGTGTTTGGTAAACTGTTTATAAAACAGTTGTTGCTGGTAACAAAAATTGATTTAGCGTTTGGTAAAATAAATATATTATAGTAAAAAGACTAAAATAGACATAAAATAAATATTTAACAGTGCTATGGATAATCACATGAGGATATTAAAGTAATTTTATATCAGATACAAAAACGCTTTTTCTAAAAACTAAGATTCTTAGCTTTTGTGACTCATGTACAATTTTTAAAATCGTTTTTGAAATTTTTTCTAAAAACTGTTTTACCAAACAGTAAGATTGCAGTTTGGTTTTTGCTAACAGCAAAAACAGGCTTAAAAAAACTGTGCCAAACATGCCCAATATAAAAAAATTAAAAATACACTCAAGTTATGAACTTTAAAATTAAAAAAAAAAAAAAAATAATGTGATGAATAGTTTATTTTTCAAAGTGAATGAAAATTATTGTTTAAAAAAAAGGCGTGAATGAAAATCCTAATAAAAAGTGTATAAAGTCGGACTAAGTGGTTTCCTTTCCTTTCCTGATTTCCTCTGTAGTCTATATAAGGAAACACAAATGTTGAATTAAAGACTTTACAATCATCAAAGCCCCCAAAAACCCTAATCTGAGAAACCCCCAAAAACTCTCTCTGCCTTTTTGTGAACTTCACAACTCATCAATGGCGTCGCTACATCCCGCTCCAAGCCCTAAACACAGCACTCCCATCGTCTCCAAAAAGCGAAGAATGAAAGTCCTGACCAACGCCGTTCGAGAATTCTGGTGGACTCTACCCAGTCAAGGTGTTCACCAGAATCTCGTCGCCGATGATCGTGATCACGATGAATCGTTGGAGAAATTATACGCGCACGACGATCTTGATGATCAGAAGCTGGTCGACGGACATTTTGGGGAGGAATTCGACGCGTCCGACGGCGACGATCTTGACGGCGATGCTTACGTGGACGACAATTCGCCGAAACGTCGTCGTGTTGAAGAAGAAACGTCGCTCTTGAAACGTCTTTGTCAAGAATCGCGTGCGATTGGCCGGAGAACACAACCAGATCAAGAAGAAGACTGTGCTACATTGTATGTATGTGTATAATCAAGACATATATTTCACGTACTCTTCATGCATCAGACGGGCGTATATAATTATAGTCAATCTTTGATTGTGTTCTTTTTTCATACAAATCCATTCTAAAGTAGAATCGAGATATTCTTGGGTAGTAGATGATCTTTAGAAAAATAGTATGATTTTTAGTACATTGTGCGAAAAGAGGTTTAGGACTGTTTTCTTTTTTCTTCTTCGTTTAGGTCATTTGGGCATTGTACTTTGTTCTTTCTGCTGAATAAGAAATAAAGTTGATATTATGATTCTCATGAATTCTCTTGTGGGTTTAATTACTTCAATTTTATATTATATGCACCTATATATAGTTTAATTATGCTATTATGATAGCGGATTGTAAATGTATGTGTGATGTTTTAAATCCCTGTAGTTATAATACCATTTAAAAATATTAATATTCCCCTTTCTTTATAACTTTTGTTGCCAACTATTATTTCCCCTATAGGCATGTATTTTTGCTTTTGCTATATGACCTCAAAATGTTTTTTTTTCTATAAATCTTGAATTTATTTCAGTTATAAAAAGAGGAAGAAAATTATGAAATTTAATATAGATATTTTATCAGAAAAAAAAAAGAGAGATAGAAAAAAAAAAAAAAAAAAAAAAAAAAACCGGACTGGGACTGGGGGCTGATCCATTATTAAAAAATAAAAATAAAAAAAATTGGATACTCAATAATTACATGATAGATACTAGAGTTTGAAAAAAATCTAATTTTGAATGGAACAGTACATACCAATGTAGGATACTCTTGAAGGGTAAAAATTCGTAGAAGGGGATGAAAAAGAAGATAAAGAGTTTTGAACAAACTTTAATATTTAATTTGACATATACATGGCATCACAATCAGCCATTAGGGCTCCTAAGTCCATATGTTCGAAGAAAAAGAAGAAGCCTTTCAATATTAGTTGTCAAAGAACGAATTGTAATAAACCACTAGAAAAATCCCTAACTAAGACAGACACTATAAAACATTTCACTGTGAAGCTGCATCCACTCAAATACTTTTGATGATGAACTATTAAAATTTCTTGGGAATGAGAGTAGCCTAGTCACTAGTGCCAGCTCAGCATCCAAGACTCCACTTGTGTAACTAACTCTCAATGGTTATGGTTGTAACAAAACCGTTAGTTAGGAGTCGCTAACTATATATATGTGTAATTATAACCAATTGTAATCAATCAATCTCAATGAAATTATGTTAGAATGATTTGTTCAACAGTTACCAGATTTTCTCTCTCTCTCTCTCTCTCTCTCTCTCTCTCTCTCTCTCTCTCTCTCTCTCTCTCTCTCAATCTTCTTCTTCTTCTTCTTCATTTCTTCTCTTGGTATCAGAGCCTATTAAGCCCAAACGGGTATCCGATCCAATCATTAGGATTTGGTCTAAGAGGAGCGAACACAAAGAGCCGTCATCTTGAAAGGGCGTGTTAAGAATCTCACATTGAAAGTGAATGGAAACTAACAACACCTTATAAAGGTCATGAGTTACTCCTCTCATTACCAATTGGTTTTGGATGGAACATTATGATACTTTCACAACGTTACATATCAAGGATTTAACGTAGATTTGAACGTAATTATTTGTAATAATGATTCAAACATTTGTATTTTAGTATATTAAATGTAAAGAAGGCTAAAAGAGGACCTATCTCATTCAGATCACATAGCTACTTGCACCGTCGTGGCGAGAATAATGATATGAGACTTGTGTTTATATATATTATATATAGAGAGAGAGAGATACAGCTTACGTGAAAATATAAGGAAAGTGGGTAATTGAGTTACAAAAAAGGAAACCAAACTTTTAGCAAATTAAAAAAGGAAACCAAAGTTACCAAACTAGTTTTAAAATTTTATTACGCTGGAAAAATATAACAAGTAAAGCGGTCATTTGCATACTTTAATACTTAATTGATTTTTCTTTATTATGATAAGTATTATTTACTTTCTCAATTAATTTTAATTATTAATATTTAGTTAGTATTTCTATATTGAAAAATTATATTTATGTCGATAATTTCAAAAAATTTCAGTTATTTCCATATTTAAGGTAGTAACGTGATTTTTCTACATCTATGGTATTAAACGTAATTTTTCATCAAACACAATGGATCTATTTCTTAAGATCTCGGCGTCACGAATCTGTAGGATTTGGAATCACTCAATTTTGAGTTCATATAAGATAGATATGGTTTTTTGAAGTTTTTATATAAAAAGTGTAGGAAAAAAAGTAAGAGAGAGAAAATGACGAATTTGTTAATAAATAAGGGCAAATCAGACCTTAATTATTGTCACATGAACCTGTTGGCTATTTCTCTAAAAGTTGTGAAACGTAGACTAAAAATAAATTTCATATTTGGCTATTTTGCTACACTGCTTTTAAAAAATTTAGTGGTACAAAGTGATCAAATCTAAATATGGATTATATTGAAATATAACAAGAGAAAATGTAAAACAAATCCTGACATTTAGAGAGATTGATTGACGCTAATTCGCACGACGAAGATAAGCTAACTATTGTGGGTATGACGACGACTTGATCTATGGACAACGACGAAGAGATAAGAATCTCCTGGTTGTGATAGACTCGTAGTGAACAAACAAAAGTAGAGAAAAGAAAAATAAAATCTTTCCCTAAGCCAAGAGCTCTATAAATTAGAATTAGTGACTCGAGTGACATAAGTAAATTAGGACAACTAGAGACCTTACTACTTCAACCTAGGAGTTGCAAAAAAATGGTAATTTTAAACATATGCGTAACAAAATCATTACAAGCTACAACGAGGGACTTGATTAATTAGAAATTTGTTAGTAAACGAATTAAATGTTCATATAATTTTTTCTTCTTCTTCTTATTGTGCTAAGCTCTACAAGTTAATTACACTATTAGGAAAGCTAAATTATTTAGTGACGTACATAAGGTACGAGAGATTTGGACACAACTGTCCTATATTTTTGGGGTATTTATACCTCATTCTAAGTTTGTTCCTAAATTAATTAGGTAAATAGTCAATTTCATTTATTTATAAACGTAAATATTAGGTAAATAACCACTTCTATTTATCAGATCATGTCATCTTTATGCCTATTTATTTAAGATTTACGAAATATTGGCTGTATGACAATTCCAAACGTTTTAATTGGCTATTTGTCTAATTTTTGTAATTTTATTTTGTTGACATTAGTTTGTTATCATGCATGAAAGTAAATACTAAATACCTGGAGTTATCGTTTCTTAGTTAAAATTCATGAATTTCAAAGATCGAATAACCGATTTCCAAAAAAATGTATTCTCAAATAAGCTCAACCAAGTAGGATGATAAATATGTTTAAAATTTAGTTACAATAATATTAGATAAATTTATTATGAATAGTTTGATAAATTATTAAGTAAAAATATCTCCACATAGATATTTTTTAGAAATGAATAGAACGTGATATTCTATGAAAAAAATAAGGATGGCGATTTGTGATCGACTTAAATATATATGAGTGCAACATTTCAATAAAATTAAAAGACATATATGATATTTTCCATAAGACTATTTAGGTATATAGTCATCTTGTGTTATTGTTTTTAGGGTCAATTAGGCATAGTCATATTACACTTTGAGATTGCTATTTAGCCAACGTTTAGTAAATAGTTACATTCACGTATTTACACGCTTAAATTCACGTAAATACCTCATCTTTTTATTTCAATGAAAGGGCAAATCGGAAATGCCACGTCATACTTGTGGTTATTTAAAAAATATCTACCATATGTTGGCTATATAATAATGGCAAACGTCTAAGTTGACTAGTTACCTAGTTTTTTTTGTTGTTTTTAATATTCTTGTTATTGCAAATTCGTCATTCTCATTTTACATTTAGTTCTCTAAAATATTTCATTCTTCGCGTAAATTAGGATTAAGAATTCCAAGACAAGAATTTAGCCCACCTCACCTTTAAATAAATCGGATTTGTTTTTTCGAAACTCGTGATTGTTGAATTCGGAGAAAATCTTGAATTGTGTCACGTGGGAAGGCAAAAAATTTATTTTCACTCGGAGACTCTTCTAAAGTTGATTACAAGCTGCTACTATACTAAAATGACTACATAAAATTTGTCAAGAGCTAGAAAGTCAATAATATTGAATGCATAAAAATCGATTTGACTCGAGCTTAGTCAAACCACTTAACCATGTTGATATCTGGCGTGATTATTATTACAATCATAATCTCGACTTGAAGCTTGCGCATCCCGAGTCACAACCCTTGTCCTAAGAACTCATTCCTAAGATCTTGAACGAAATATCAATACGTTTCACTAAAATGTATCATATCACCTCCGAGAAGGATATTTGGACAAAAAGGAACATTTCCTCTTATATTGTTGAAATCACAATATCACATCGAATTGAAAAACGACAACCTCCAACCATTTACAAATATGCCCTCAAAAGTAATTAGGTGTATATGTATTGAAAATTTAAAAATCATTAATATATGTACAAATGACTTAAATATCTTTCAGAACGACGCAGGTGGCCTTTTGAATGTGATATATTTAGAGTTTGATTGTGTTTTTTTTTATTATTATTATTTATAGAGGAGGTCATGGACTCATTGAAAAAAAAAATTTAAGGTTATATATTAAAAAGACCCATTATTATTATGAGATTACTAGATTTTAGAATTGCACGTACTAAAATCAATAACATTATCATAGTTTTATTTCGACTCTGGTTGAATATATTTTGTGATTTATCTCATCAACAGCTTCTTGTAACCAGTTTATGTAACGTTTACTATATTTTATATCATTAATTTTTTTAAAGGTATATATTCTCTTATCTGTTGCACACGGTATACTTGACATTTGCATATCACTTTTTACATTGATCAAAATACCCACTTGAACCAATTGTTCAAAATATTAAGCAGTTGGACGAGAGACTCAAATCGAAGTGACCTTGATCATCTCCGAATGAATGATCTTTGCCATAATATTGTTCACTTCTATCCCCCTCATGTATATGCGTGTATTCATTTTTCTTTGTTTAAACCCATTGTAATCCAAATCACTAGTACTTATAGATCTTAAACTAAAAATGTATCAGGACTATGTGATTAATTATGGAGGACGAAGTATTTATCAAGTAACTATTTGTAATCTAAGTACGCTTTCTTTATTATTATTATTAGTGCCACTTAAATCTATCTATGAACATATCATGAACATGAATAGCATCTCAATTCCGCTTTGTTGTTTCTCTATCACTCATATCTTAATTAAAGATAACAAGAGTGAAAACGAAAAGAAACCAAAAAAAAAAAACACACGCACACACACACAGAAATAATGTTTCTTAAGCTTTAACTTCAATTAAATTAAGAGTAGATTGAAACATTGAAACCATACGTATATTAAATTAAATTTTTGACACGTAAAACCTAAGGTTGCTTGGGCCTATACATGGGCCCACATCCTTTGGGCCAATCGCGCACTACTCTGATATGGCAACGACACTGTCGTTTCCGACTAGGCCCGGACTCAACTTCCTCTCCTTCTTCCACCTTCTCATCGTCACCGCCGTCGTCCTTGTTCATCGCTGTCTCACACGACCCCACTGACTCCGTCAGATCCTCCACGTCAGCACCGTCGCTGATTGGGCCGTCCATGTTGTCCGGTTCACAAAACTCGTCGCCGTACCCGTACAGCTGGTCGTAGTCGGAGAAGAGGTCGAAAGCTTTGAATGAATCGCTGGATTTAGGGCTTTGGTTCCGAGGTCGAAAAGCCGACTCGACCTCATCGTCGTCGCTGCTGACTAGATCGATGAAGTCTGGCTGGTGGTCGTCGTCGGGGATAAGCTTAGTGCCTTTGGTTGTTCCTGTGTCGATATTGGATGGATCATAGAAGCTGAGCGATTCGTCGAACTCAGGGTCGTAGCGATCGTCGTCATAGTCTGGGATTGTGAAAGTGTATATTATGGGGGCAGAGACTCTCATTCTCGGTTTTCTTGAGACGAACTGTGCGGCGGGTTTAGGGGTTTCTTGGAATTCCATGCTGTGAAAAATCGAATAAGAGTGATATGAGACTTGTGTAGTGTATGCACGTTATGGGACTCTATATATACCCATGTGCTGTGATTTTGGCTTACGTGAAAAATAAAAGGAAAGTCGGATTTGTTTAAGGAAAGTAGAAACCAATTCTACTCCGATTTTTTTGCTTCTTTGACCCTCAGAAAAACAGGAAACTTTATGATAAAAAAAAAAAAAAAAAAAAAAACCGCATCCATTCCTGAGCTTCCAAACCTCCCACAACCCTCACCGCTTTGTGAATTGCTCAATCCTTTCTTGAACACATATATTTCTTATAGGATGTTCCGTAGAGTAAATAATTTAGTGGGAAGTTGCAATTATGTCAATTTGTTAATTGGTCGCTTGACTGTTCGTGTTTTGTCATTTATCGGTTTCATTTTTTGAATGTAACAGAAGCTGGGGTTTGCATCATGTAAGAGAAACTTGGGGGCTACAGAAGGAGTAAATGTTCTGATTGAGAAGAAAACTCTTGATGGTGTCTGGGCATATGGCTTATCATGTATAGAATATACGGAGTTTTCCAAATATGGAATATCTGAGGAGAACCTCTCACATAACAGGTAATTTCTGATGCATTTTTATATTCTGCAAAACCATGTCAAATGTCCAGTACAACAGAGCTGAACGATGTTTAAGTATGTAGTAGAGTGAGGGGGTTCATCAGTCATAATGTTGCACGTGGAGCTAACACACGATAATGTTTGACAAGATGAAAAATTGGACTAGTTTGGATCACGTGGTGATATTTAGACTTTTGTCACCACAATTTCCTGTATACTTTCTCCTGCAAAGTATTCTTTTGTAAGAGAGTAAAGAATGGTGCTTCTATTTTCATAATGTTTTTCGTTTATGCTTAATGTTTATTGATCTTCCCTGATGCTTGTTTATCTGTCTCTATTGGTCATTTGTAGCATGGGCTTCATTAAGTTCTGAGACACTACCTTGTGTATTTCTATCCAGTTTGCAAACAGAGTTTCCTGCGAATACGAATATTTTGTATGTGGATCTACCTTCTGCCGAATTGGTTGGATCAAGTGATGGTGTTAACAGCTTACCTGGCATGGTCCTTAATACGAAAAAGCAAATCCCGTATGTAGACCTATATGGACAAACTCACAGGTAAAATCCTTCTGAAGATCTTGTTCTTACCATTTCACTGGTGGATTTATTTTTTCATTATTTAGTCCTCCATCCAACCAGTGGATCATAATTATTAACAATGTTGCACACATTACGTTGCTAATGGTTTATGAAACTTCTGTTTTAACACTCTCAGAACTACCTTTTTTTTGTTTTTGTTTTGTGGAAGTTAATGTATAATTATTCATTGATGATCTGTACCATTTTGTCCCTTTCAGTGTTGCCGGTGGCAGGTTGGAATGCACGATGCAAAATATTGCTGACAGCTTCTTCAATACATATTCATCGCGATCTTATGGGGTAGAAGGTATATGGAATTTCATATTGGTGTTTCACTCGTCATTTCTTTTGATATCCAATCCGTTACGGCAATTCTTTAACCTGCTTGTTCAGACGATCTCGATACCTTTATTGTGTTCAATGAAAGAAAAAGAGTTACATCATCTGCAAAGAAGAAAAGAAGACATGTGGGGAAGTCTTTACACCAGGTTAATTTCATTTCGCGAGTGTTGAGCAATCGCAACGCTTTTTACTGTTATTTCCATGTATTTAACCTTTTTTTATTTTTATTTTTTTTTACCTTTTCTTACAGACTCCTCATGGTTCACTGTTGGACATAATAAGAAATGCGTGTGATCTTCTTTCCAAATGCGATATTAAACTTCCCGAGGTACATTTAAATTTCGTGCAGCGACGATATCAAATTTGCTCAATAGGATCATGTTTTAGTTTTATCACATCTTGAAAATGTATTCAATTTACGTTGGTTTTCGGTCATCCTTGTCCAGTAATGATACTTGGAGCTGTGTGTATAATTGCAGATTGGAGGCAATTAATTGTTGATTGGCATCATACGAATATGATCAATAGGTTCTGAAGTTCACACATCAATCACTCTAAATGACTCGACTCCTTGATATCAGTTGTAAATTTATTAATTGTTCATTGTAGTTCGCAGGAGGTTCCATATCCAATGGCTCTGAGATACAAGTAGAGGTTTCAGAATTCCAGTGGAAGAATGTCAATGTAAGTACACCTATATTGTATGATATTAGATGTGATATTACTATATTGTGGTGAAGTGAACTTGCTTCTCTTTTCAAGGTTGATGGAAGCTTGATCATAAAGGCCGATAATATCATGGGTTCAACTAGGATTCATGACAATGGAGAAAATATCTTGGAATATGGACACAGGTTACATCTTATAATGACACAGTTTAACGTCATTAACTTGTTAAACTGGATTCTCCTTGGCAGGTGTGGAAGATGTAAATTGGAGAATGTGAGAGTTATGAATGAGGGAATCAACTGGAATTGCGAGGACAACATATATTGGAAGCACAGCGTTGAACGCTACGAGGCATGTGAGATCATATTGCACGGAAATGCCGAGTTTGAGGCAAAAGATATCACCATTCAGGCACGTAGACATGTTTCGTTAAAGCGATTAGTTTCTCTCTTAGTTGACAGAAGTTTGTGATACGAGCTAGTTATGAATATCTATATTAAGGAACTTGCGTTTTTAACAATGCAAGTTCCTGATGGGTACAAGCTGAAGATTACATCAGGAAGTTCAGGTATTTCTCTGCAGTACAAACTTATTTATATGTGACCTCGTGTTTATACACATCTATACTCATTTATATCGTTTGGTTGGCAGGTATGGAAGTCAAACTGGACCCAATTGCAAAGAATCTGATGAAAGTGGAAGCTGGTATTGGAAGTACACGATTAAGGGAGTGCATATTAACTTAGAATTGGTAGACTTGTGAACTCATAATGATTAAAGTCGTTGAGGCAGATGTGAATCCTAGTTCACATATGGCGTGTATCTCAACCCCTACTCATAAGCACTTTAGATATGAATGGTTAAACACAAGTTCAACCGTCTCATTACTTAATTCTTCTATGTTAATATGTATTGTTATTAGAGCGATTGTAACTCAAAAAATGTATATATACTCGGAGAAATAAAGTATATGAAATTATATCTATTTTTTATGTTAATTTTAATTAATATGCATAGCAAATTATGACATTATTTCCAAAATTTTAACATCTATTGTTATTTTTTTTTTTTAAAGGAAATGCGTTTTGTCAAATAGAAAAGTTGTGCATCTTAATTATAGCTCAAATACTATTTATCTATGGAGTGCATCTTAATTACAGCTCAAATACTATTTATCTATCTTACATATCTTGATTAATCCAACAAGAGCCAAAGAAAAAAAAACATATATAAATGGATGAATAAAAAAATATATATAAATATATATAATAATAAAAACATAAAACTGCATCGTCATTCTGTTCATCCAATGTTTGGGCCTATACACGACACTGTCGTTTCCGACTAGGCCCGGACTCAACTTCCCGTTCCTCTCCTTCTTCCACATTCTCGGCGAGATCCTCCACGTCAGCACCGTCGACATCTTTCTCGCGCTCTTCCTCGAACTCCATCAAGTCGTCATCGTCGATGTTGTCCGGTGCATCAAATTCGTCGCCGTAGCCGTACTGGTCGTAGTCGTTGAACGAGTCGGTGAAATTAGGGCTTCGGCTCCGAGGTCGGAAAGCCAACTCGCGCTCGTCGTCGTCGTCGCTGCTGACTAAATCGATAAGCTCGAGGTCGTCGTCGTCGTCGCTGAGTAGATTGATTAACTCTGGGCCGTGGTCACCGTCGTCGTGGTCGTCGTCGCTGCTAACCAGGTCAACGATTTCTGTGGCGGGGTTAGGGCTTTGTTGGTTCGTCGGTCGATATTTGTTGGACACTGAGTCTGAGTCGAGATTTTCCGAGTCGTCGATACTGGGTGGATCATAGAAGCTGAGCGATTCGTCGAACTCGGGGTCGTAGCGATCGTCGTCGTAGTCGGGGATTGTGAAAGTGTATTTTATGGGAGCAGAGACTCTCATTCTGGGTTTTCTTGAGACGAACTGTGCGGCGGGTTTAGGGGTTTCTGGGAATTCCATGCTGGGAAATATCGAATAAGACTAAAGCGAGAATAGTGATATGAGACTTGTGTAGTGTATGCAGGTTATGTGAGACTCTATGTATAGCCATGTGCTGTGAAAAATTAAAGGAAAGTCGGATTTGTTTAAGGAAAGTAGAAACCAATTCTACTCCGATTTTTTTTGCTTCTTTGAGAACAAAAAAAGGATACCAAATTTTTGTAGTCTTTAAATCTTATTACGCTGGATAATAATAAAGTAAAGCGGTCATTATGCATACTTTATTAGTTAATTAATTCTTTTACATTATAATATGTATTGTTTAATTTCTCAATTAATTTTTTTTATTATTATTATTGGCCCCGTTTGGCATAGCTTTGTTTTTTAAAAAAAGTGCTTTTAGATTCAGTTTTTGAAAAAAACTGTTTTTTTCAAAAACTGACAATGTGTTTGGTAAACTGTTTATAAAACAATTGTTGCTGGTAACAAAAACTGATTTAGCGTTTGGTAAAATAAATATATTATAGTAAAAAGACTAAAATAGACATGTTCTTAATAATTAAATAATAATTATTAATATGCTTATTTATATACATATATATATATATATATGAATAATATTTTGTACGATGATATTACAGTAATATATATACCAAACTTAAAAACATTTTTTCTAAAAGCTAAGAATCCTAGCTTTTCCATCTCATGTACAAAATCTAAAATCGCTTTTGAAGTTTTTTGTAAAAACAGTTTTGCCAAACACTAGATAAGCAGTTTAGTTTTTTCTAAAAACAAAAACAAAGCTTTTTAATCTGAACCAAACGCAGCCATTATCTAGTTAATAATTTTTTTTTATAAGCAATCCAAACATAAAATAGTGAACGCTTACATTGTAAAATAAAAAATCTCTTTGACGATAACTCATTAACATTTAGAAATTTATGTGATGCAAGAGCCATATATATATGCCTACAGCATTAACAAATATGTATTGATAAAAATAAAATAAAATTTTTAAACTACAAGAAAACTAAAACAAAAATTTATAACTCGTTAGAAAAAGAAACGGAAAGTGGGTCACAAACTATCCTAATTCAATTACTGTGATTTATAAGTCTTTTCAACTTACACAAATCATTAGAGTCCTTCACCCGTTGCAGATTGCATTTTTCTTGGAGCATGTTTCTGGCTCATATCCACGTCTGTAGATAAGGAAACCATATATCTCATATATGAGATTATTCACCGCGATTAAAAAATTTAGTAGTATAAAGTGATCAAATCTAAATATGAATTATATTGAAATATAACAAGAGAAAATGTCAAACAAATCTCGACATTTGGAGAGGTCGACCGACGCTAATTCGCATGACGAAGATCGGTTAACGATTGTGGGGATGACGACGACTCGATCTATGGACAACGTCGAAGAGTTAAGAGTCTCCCACTAGTGATAGACTCGTAGTGAACAAACAAAAGTAGAGAAAAGAAAAAATAATCATTTCCTAGGCCGAGAGCTCTATAAATTAGAATTAGTGACTCGACTGAGACGATGACACTAGAACCCTGAACCATTACATAAGTATGTAATTTGTAATTTACACATTTAATCATTCTAATGACATAAGTATGTAAATTAGGACTACATGAAGTGTTAGTTCAACCTAGGAATTGCAAAAAAAAAATGGTAATTTAAACATATGCGTAACGAAATCATTACAAGCTACAACGAGAGACTTGTTAATTAGAAATGGGATTATTCCTAAACTACTACATCCACGCTATTTTTTGACCAAAATCTAATATGTTTAACTTACTCTTTTACCTTTTTTTTTACTCTCTCACTCATTTGTCATTCTCTTTCTCTCTCTCTGCTAAAATGACTCTATCTTCTTCTTTGATGTGTGTTCTTCAATCTGTGACCAAACCCTAAAATCAAAACCCAAATCCTCGCCGGAGAAGCTGGTACTACTTGGAGAAGCTTATCAACGACGTCCACAACAAGCTGGAGTCAACGCACAGCACGGAGCGAGGAAGCGGTGCGGCTTGGCTTCCGAATCGAGCAGAAACCAGCTCGACGGAGACGATCGTCGAGCTCCAACGCATTCGTTGCTCTGTCACGCCTGGCGGGATTCGAAACTCGCCGTCGCTCTCGACTCCTTTGGTTGGGCATGAGCGAAGAGGGTTCCGGTGCCGTCGACGGCGAGGTGGGAGGAGCTGAGGTGGGCCGGGGTCGAAGGCACGACAGCGGTGGTCAGAGGAGGCATAACTCGGCGACGTCGTTTGGGAGGCCTGGGATCAGCTCTTGATCTCCTCCTTCCGACGGTGATGTTTTTCTCATTGTTGCCATTTTTGTCTTCAATGGCTTCTCCGTTTGGCATGATTTTTTTATTTATTTTTTCACCTTAGTTTGAACTGATTTGATTTTACCCATTTTCTTAGTTTCAATGTGGACAAAGTTCATATTTTTTTTTCTACTAATATATTTTTTACATTTCATTGAGATTTTTTTTTTTTTTTTTTTTTTTTGCTGCAATATTTTTGTTCTTCTTTCTTTCGCGGCTGTGTTTTTTATTCTGTTTGCTTTTGATTTTTTTTTGTTATTCTGATGAACTTTTTTTTTCTGTTCTTCTTTGCTGTGTCTCTATTGACGATGAGTATGATTACAACTTACAAAGCCACAATCATAAAATTTACACGCCTAATATATTTGAGCAGCTCAAATATTTCATACCAACACTGTTTATAGTTTATATTGTTTTATTGAAATTTTTGTCAATTTATTGACATGAATGTCAATAATCTTCAAAATTCGGGAAATTTCTTTGAAGATTTATTGACATCATCGTCAATAAAATTTCTTCATGTCAATAAATCTTCAACATACCAGATTCTTTGAAAATTTATTGACAACGATGTCAATAAATCTTCAAAAGATTTTTCAGAATCGTTTGAAGATTAATTGACATTCATGTTAATAAAAAGACAAATATACAATAAATCTTAAAAAAAAAACTTTTTTTTTAAAGATTTTTCAAGTTTCCAAAAAAAAATTCATAATATCGACAATGTCAATAAATCAAATATATAATTTTGAAAAGTTTCTGAAAATTTCTGGCTTTTCGTTGAAGATTTATTGACTTTGATGTCAATAAATAAGCATTTTTATTGACATCAATGTCAAGAAATCTTCAAAGGAATTTCCCAGAATCGTTGAAGATTTATTGACATTAATATAAATAAAAATGCATATTTATTGACATCAATGTCAATAAATCTTCAAAGGAATTTCTCAGAATCGTTGAAGATTTATTGACATTAATGTCAATAAAAATGCATATTACGAAAACCCAGAAACGTTGAAGATTTATTTACATTAATGTCAATAAAAATGCATATTTATTGACATTATTGACATCAATGTCAATAAATCTTCAACGAAAACCCAGAAACTTTTCAGAAACTTTTCAAAATTTTCCAGAATCCCGAGAATCGTTTTTTCTTTGTTTTTTAATTTAAAAAACCACAGAAATTCAACGACTTAAACACTTTTAATATGACCAAAATTTTTTTCATGAAAATCTCTAACCCTAAACTGAAAAGACAAACTGAAAAAACAAAGATGAACCCAAACAAAGATGACCAACTGAAAAACGAAGGGAAGAAAGGGAAGAGAGAGGACGTGAATAACTCATCCCATTAGTCCAAAAATAAAAAAGAAAGTCAAATAATTAAAAAAGAAAGAAAATCAAATATTATTAAAAGTAAGGGTATTTTTGTATTTAGTGAAAATAGGTAGTCATAGTTTATGATTTATTTGGGATTAGTAGATTTTGGTCCAAAATCTTGTTACAAGTCATAAAATATGAATAATCCCATTATAAATTTGTAACTAAAAGAATTAAATGTTCATATCATTTTTTTTTTCTTCTTATTGTGCTAAACTCTACATTATAAAATACACTACTAGGAAAACGAAATTATTTAGTGACGTATATAAGGTACGAGAGATTTGGACACAACTGTCCTATTTTTTAATAAGGAGCACCTCTCCTTCAACTTGCATCCTGGAGCCGCCACGTGGCGCCGCCAGGCGGCGACACGTGGCGGCTTCTTTTTTTTCTTTTTTTTTTTTTTTTCGCTCCTTGGCCTTTGATTTATTTTTTTATTTTTTTTTTCGCCCCTTGGCCTTTGATTTTTTTTTTTTCCAGCCCTTGTCCTTTATTTATTTTATTTTATTTTTTCCAACCCTTGGCTTTTGATTTTTTTTTTTCAACACTTATCCTTAAAAAAAAAAAATTTCCTCCCTAATCAAACATATTTTGTATAATTTTTTTTCATCCATCTCTCATCAATATATTTTGTATAATTTTTTTATGTATATTATAATCATAATTACTAATACTATATTATACTATATTAATAACATACATTATGTATATGTTTATATATATATATATATATATTATTTGAAAAACTATGTCGTATTAATATTATACGTAGATTTTATATTAATATAGATATAAGAAACTTTTTTAATTTCTATTTCTCTATATCTTTTTTTTTTATTTATTTTATCAAAATTTAACTTCACCTGTTATTTAACTAATTTTTTTTTTTCTCATAATACTTTTAAGAAATCTGACAGGTCAAAAAACATGTAGTATTTTGAAAAACTTTGAATCATGAAAGAGTTTTTTTCCCTACCTTTTGTTATTTAAAAAAAAAACATTGACAACAATTTTGCTAAATTTAATTTAATACGATTAAAAATCTTAACCTTACTTTATTTTCCTTATTTTTATTTTCCACATTTTGTTTAAAAACAATCATAATTTTTCTAACTCGCGCAACGCGCCTTGTTAAAACTAGTAGATATAGAAACCTATGCAAAAGAAATGCAAAAGAAATTGTACCTTTCAGGACATGCAGTCCCCTAAGACACTAAACTACATTTCTCAATTGTCAATCAGAAATAACATAATTTGCCAGTAGAATAATATCGTAGGCACATCAGTTAAACCTTTTTTTTTTTCTCAACAAACTTTCTGCTATAGGATGTTAATTATAAAAAATAAAAATAAAAGGTTTGGTTATGGATTTCATGAAATATTATATATATACATACATATACATATATAAATATACATATATATATAAATAGCCATATTTAAGTATATATATATATATATATATATATATATATATATATATATATAAGTAGCCATATTTACAGTTTGACAAATAATCACTTTCATATATTTGCAAACGTAAATCTTAGGTAAATAACCACTTTCATTTATTAGGCTACGTCATCTTTATGGCTATATATATAAGATTTACGAAACGTTAGCTGTATAACAATTCTAAACGTTTTAGTTAGTTATTTATCTATTTTTTTGTAATTTTATTATGTTGACATTACTTTGTTGTCATGCATGAAAGTAAATACGTGGACTTATCGTTTCTTAGTTAAAATTCAAGAATTGCGAAGATCAAATAACCGATTTCCAAAAAATGTAATCTCAAATAAGCTCAACCAAGTAGAATGATAAATATGGTTAAAATTAAGCTACATTAATACAATAATAGATAAATTTATCATGAATATTTTGATAAATTATTAAGTAAAAATTTAAAAATATCTCCAAACAGATATTTTTTTAGCAATTAATAGAACAAGATATTATACGGATAAAAATAAAATAAGGATGGCAATTTGTGATCCACTTATATATATATATATATATATATATATATATATATATATATATATATATGAGTACAACATTTCAATAAAATTAAAAGACGTATATGATATTTTCCATAAGACTATAATATATATGTCACTCATATAATTAATATTCACCATATATACAGTAAAAACAATGTTAAATAGTCGGATGGTTATATCCAATTAAAATTATAATTCAACTATTCAAGTACTAAGGTTAAAGTCCAATTCATGTTTATATCATACATAGTATGGCGACATTTCTTAGTTGGACTATTTTTTAATTCTTTATATGGAGAGGGAAAGTGACGAATTTGTTAATAAATAAAGACAAATCAGACCTTAATTATTGCCACATAAGCCATTTGGCTATATCCCTAAAAATTGTCAAATATATGCTAGATCCAAAACCACATGTTTAAAGTGGCCTAATTAGTTATAAATCTCTAAAAAAAAGAAAAAAAAAAGAAGGAAATAAAAAAAGTTTACAACGTAGCAAGCATGGAGAGTTTAAACGTTACAAAAATATAATAATAAAATTAAAATGGGATAATAATAAGGGTAATTTAGCAAAATAGCCAACTTAAACGTTGAAAATTGCTAAATAGCCAAGGTTTTGTAAATATTAGGTAAATAGCCAATTTTCTATATTTACAAACGTAAATATCAAGTAAATAGCCACTGCCATATTAAGCCACGTCATCATTTATGGCTATTTACCTAATATTTACCAAACATTGGCTATTTAGCAATATCAAACGTTTAAATTGGCTATTTTTCTAATTTTTTGTAATAATAATAATGATTATACAAACAAACAATAATAATAGCTTAAAATACATATTTAGTTATGAGACATTAATTTTCATTTATAGTTTCGATTAATAATTGTCATTATTGAACACTGGTAGATGAAATGTTGTATTTTGTAAATTTAATTTTTTTTTTAAAAATTTCAAGTTGTATAGCATGAGATGAGACAATAAAACTAAATAAAGGGATTAAAATAAACAAATGTGCTATTAGATTTTACATGGCTTTGGCTTCTACACCGATTTTCTATTTTTTTTTGTGTGAATACCCTTCGATTTCTACTCCGATAAATAATTTATCCCCAAAATTAGAGTCCTAAAATGAAAGCACTAATGGTAAGACGAACCTGAGTCTAGTGTACCTGATGAATGACGTTGGGTGGGAAAAAGAAAAAAAAACATGCTAACTTGCATGAAGAGGGGAAAAAAAGGTGTGGATGTTGACTTAAATGAAGAGCTAAGTGTAATTCAATCTCTCTAAAGAGAGAAGCTGACTTTTTTCATTTCACATTTCATTTTGCATGCGCATGGGGAGAGAAAAATAAAGAGTGAAAATGAGTAAGGTTATAAATGTCGACGATTTTCGATGATTACCGGCGATGATGCCCATGTCGGAGGAGGGTGTCAGGCCGACGAAGGCAGTTTTTTCGTTTTGTCATTATTTTTCGTCGATTTTCGTCTTTTTTTTTGTCGTTTTTCATTGATTTTCGTCGTTTTCCTTTTTTGCAATCGCTTTTTTTGTTCCGTCGTATTTTTTTGCTGTCCTTTTTCTTTTTTTGCTATCATTTTTTGTTTCTGTCGTTTTTTTAAAAAGCAAATTATAAAAAATATTATATACATTACTAGCACACATTTATAAAATATTATATATACATATATAATTTTCTATAAAAAAAAGATTATATACTTTCTTTATATATGTTTAAAAATTGAAAAAATATATATATATGTATTATATGCAATGTATATATATATATATATATTATATGTATATATTTTAAATATATTTTGTTACATTTTTTCCGTTCGTTTTTCTATTGACTTGTCGGTTTTCCATGAAAAACGGCATTTGAAAACGGCAAATTAAATGTTATTTTTCATATTTTTTATGTTCGGTTTTTCATCGGCTTATCGATTTTCCGATAATCAAAAAGCTCGAAATGGTAACAAAAACGACATTTAAAATCTTGAGAATAAGTAGTGGTGGTATTAAAAAAATATAAAAAAATAAGTAGGAAGACGAAACGTTTCTGATCATTAAATTTTCCATGTAAGGAGATGTATATATATATATATATAAAAAAATAAAAAAATTACATGCTCAACCTAAAAATTATTCGCTTTAATTTTTTATTAAATGTTCATCCTAATTTCTAAGGAAAAATGGCATGAACTAGCCAATTCAAACTATGGCTTTTGCAAAATAGCCATAGTTTCATTAGGTTAACCAAAATAGCCATTACTCTCATCCCTGGACTAAATTAATCCTGCCTGGATTAAATTTAATCCCGATATTTTGTGTGGATTAAATTTAATCCTGCCTGGATTAATAATCGCAGCTTGGCTATTTTGCTTATACTTGATAAACTTTGGCTATTTTGCAAATCCTTAAGTTCTATTTGGCCATTTAGCCGCTTGACCCAATTTCTAATGATTGAACATTGAAGAAACAAAAAAAATAAAAATAAAAAAGAAATAAAAAAGAAAATAAAAAATAATTGGAATATAGAGAAAGGCAAAAAGTGGAGCGCAATTGAATTCAAATATTATCTATTTTTAATGTAATGTAACTCTGCTCTCTGCTCTGCTTCAACAAAGAACGGAACTTTCATGGCGAACAACGACCTCTTCGCTTCCGTGGTTACCGACATCAAATCCTACACCGGAAAAGATCCTCTTCTTCCATGGACTCGGTACTCTCTCTCTCTATGTATATATATATATATACCTTTCTTTTAACCCGCCATTCATTTGTATGCTCTGTCTTTTGCTTCAGAGGGATTAGGAAAATGAAGGACTCGTTACCTCCTCAGATTCTGAAGGAAAAGCTTCCTAGGTTTCTCCAGAAATGTGCTCAGGCTTTCGAGTCCGATCGCCGGTATCGGAACGACTTACGTTACCTTCGCGTTTGGTTGCAGTTGGTAAAGCTTATTAAAAACCCTAATTTTGGGTCGAGCAAAGTGAATATCTTTTTTTTTCGTTTGGATTGAGAACATCACATTTGTGTTCGTGTGTATGTGTTTTCTTGTGAGATTTAGATGGATTTTGTGAATGACCCTAGAGCACTTTTGAATACAATGGAGTCAAATTGCATCGGAGCGAAGCACTCTCTATTCTACCAGGCATATGCGCTTTTCTACGAGAAGAGTAAGAAATTCGACGAGGCTGAGAAAATGTACCATTTGGGAGTTCAGAAGTAAGATTTCCACTCCCTTAATTTTTTTTTTTTTTCCCAATCAGTTTGTTTATCTCAGATATAGTCGTGTCTATTGTTTGTTACTCGAGATTTTAGGGTTCATTGAGTATTCATATTCTAAGTATGATTTCCATTGATGAATGCCCATGATTTTGCACTGAACTTAACAATAGATTCTCTCTGCAAGCTTCGAACACTGGTTCAGTTAATAGCTAAGCTATCGATTATTGAACAGCCTCGCTGAGCCCGCAGATGAGTTGCAGAAATCCTACGAGCAGTTTCTTCGCCGCGCACAGAGGCACAAGAAGGTGGGTTTTTTTTTTCGGGTTGACATTAGTTTAGTTTTGTGTCCTATTGTTGGAGAGACCTTCTTATGTTATCTGACATTAGATTTTTTTATTTTTATTTTTATATTCTGCAGCGCCTGGAAAGAACCAGGAAACACCAATCCGAACGAAAGAGCGAGAATGAAAGCCGAGTTAGTTTGAAAGACGAGAGAGGCAAGAAAGATGAGAACAAGCCATTTAATGATGACACGGTTGTGGTGAAATTCGTTGGCACCGCTATTGACGGACTATCCGAAGCCGAGAACGCTTGTCATCATGGGTTGGTCGACCCGACGGTCAACATGAAAGAGGCCATGAACGACATAAACAGCATGTTCAGCGAGCCTCTGGAATCGTTCCCGATCGGTAGGTCCCGCCAGAGACGACGACCCACGAACAACGATGAGAATTCAAATGACAACAACGGATTCGCGGTTTTCGTCGATGATGATTGCGGCGAAAAAGCCAAGCCCTTGGAAATATTCATCGACGACGACGAGGAAAACGAGGGCGGCTCTAACGTGTTCGTGTTTCCCACGCCGAAGGACCATTCAGACGAGAGCTCTGACGACATGGACGAAAAGGGCTCGTCTCGGCCGAGATTCAGAGAAGACACTGTCGTTCGCCGGTTCGTGGGGTCGGCAATATTGGACCAGCCCGAGGTGGAAAATGTGTGCCACCATGGATTGGTGGACCCCACGGTCAACCTCAAGGAGGCCATGGACGACATCAACAACATGTTTGGAAAGCCGATAGATTTCGTGAGGTCGAGGAGATCGAAGAAACAGGACGAGAAACCGGATGCGAAGAGCGGTTTCGGGGGCGGATTTACGATACTAGCCGATGATGAGCCAGAGCAAGAACCGACGAAGAACAAGCAGCCAGTGCTGAAATCGGCGAGAAAGTCGAGGGGGTCCGAGTTGTTCGAGCCCACCATGGTTACCAGAGAGGCTATTGATGACATTAACAAGATGTTTGGTATGCCTTTGGACTTCTGAGTCTGTTTGTACTTTGTAGAGACTGGTGTGTCTGTGACTGTGAGTACTCTTGTTTTCAAATGTTTTATGCTAAACTCATTCTGTCATTAAAAACTCAGCGTACTTAATTCAACAAAACCTGACAAAACGGGATCGTCGATAGATCAAGTTATCATTTATCCATTGATATGTCAATTCATCCTATGAAATTACGATAAATATTAAAATAAAAAAAGCAGTTTACATATGCATGCACAAAATGGTAGAATTAGAAAATAAAAAATGTCAAAATTATTACAAGAAGAATACAGATTAGAAATTAAAGCATGCTCGTTCTGGAGCTGAGTATACCGATACCGACAGGTATACAGGTCATTTCATTTCACGGAGATACCAAAAACGTAATAAAATCAAACACAACAAACAGAACAAAATAATCAACACTTTAACTTTGAAAACAGAACAAAAAAATCTCAATCATAAACACGGGTGATCTTAGTAGTGGGTCGGGGTAGTAGCGCAATAGTTGGGACGGAAAGCCACGGGACCCGCGGCGTAGATGACCGACTCGTAGTTGTGACTGACGAACCTCTTGTTCTCGTACCGAAGAGGCGCTCCGTTCATGCCGTCGTTGATGTTCGAGAGGAGGCTACATTTGGGGTCGGGAGATCCGACGAGCTTCAGACTGCAGGCTTGGAGAGGATGGTCCACGTACTCGTGGGTCATCACAAAGCCCTCGAGCTCGGCGTAGAAATATCCGTTTTTGTTGGCCTCGAAGGCCTTGTAGAAGCTGACCTGTCCCTTGTGGTTCTTGCACGTCACGCTGACTTTAGCCGAGGAAAGTGGCTCGGCGCCGGTCAGAGACCAAGTCCCGAACTGCTCGCAGCTCTGGCAGTACACCATGCCTTCAACGACCACCTCGACTTTCTTCGGGGCCGGCTTTGCCACGGCTTCTGGGTAAGCCGAGGCGATTGCCACGAGGAGGGTCGAGATGAGGATTACTGCGAGTTGATGAGCTTTTGCCATTTTTGTTTTCTTCTTCTTTTGTTGAGGGGACAAGGAGGGTTTTGTTGTGTTGATTGTGGTTGAGTTGTATTTTGAGTTATATCTTGTGGTCTATTTATAATAGGCCTCTTGTGTTGTGGGATTTTTTTTTTCTCTTTTGGAAATGATATCTTGATGCTGGACGTGAGGGCTACCAAGTGTTTTTGTTTTGCATGTCAACGCTCCATTCTTGATACGTGAAGGCATGTTCGGTTTTGTTTAATGTAATATTAATGATTGGACAGGTTTAGAGTCTTAAGACGATGATTTGCTCATCCTAATTGCTTGATTGAGTATACATTCTCTCCCACGCTCCAAGATTTTTTTTATGGGTTTACTTTTAAGGATAACGTACCTTTTCGGAATGTACTTCGAATCCATATTATTAGAAGTGATACAGAAACATATCCTACAATCCAGTGAGATACCATAGTATTTTTTAAAACCATTTTTTCGGGATCTCTTAACCGTATTGGTTGAGCAAAGAAACTACGGATAATGATTCAATATCATTTTTCTCATTCATTCATTCATTCTGTTCATATTTTATTTTGTCCTATTGTCAACGAGAAAGATAATATCAAAATGCCCACTTATTCAGCATCATCATAGAGCAAACATATATTATATACCCTTGTTTATTTCTTAAAAAAAAAAAAATTTAAACCCCGGGAGGCATATCTAAGTAAACAAAACAAAACAAAACAAAGAGTAAGACAAAAACAAATAGCGAGGGAAAAGGGAAAAAAGAGCTGAGCTCTTAATTTCCTCACACAATTCCCCCTATACAAGTGCAGATATATGTACACGTGGAACGATATTACACGGAGTCGGACATGAGCTCAAGCTCGGCCCACCAGAGGGGAGAGATTCTCGGAGCAGCCGCGTCGGGGGTCGTCCCCGTTATCTCCCGCAACCTGATGCAGATTTCCCTCATCTCGGGTCTCCGTTTGGGGTCACGATGGACGCACAATCTGATCACCCGTCCGATCTCCTCCACCTGGTCCGCCCGGCACGACTCCAATGTGGGGTCCGCCATCTCCCCCAGGGGCCGGTCTCCGGCGAGGTAGTCCGACGCCCAGTCCTCGAGCGACCCGTTGTCCACCGAGTACGGGACCCGCCCCGTCACCATCTCGAAGAGTATCACCCCGAAGTTGTACACGTTGCACTCCGTGCTGATTGGGCGGTTCTCCGGAACCTTCCTGCTCCCGCCGGAAGATTCCGCCGGAGCCACCGCGGAGGTCTCGCTCCAGAAGGTGAACTCGGAGATCTTCGCGGCATAGTCCTCGGTTAAGCGTATAGCGGACGAGCTCAGGTTGTTGTGGGATATGGGCTTTTCCATTTGGTGCATGTAGTCGAGGCAATAAGCCATTCCCATCGCGATTCTCATTCTCATTCCCCAGTCTAAGTGCTCTGCTTCTTTTACTGCACATCATGTTTCGGAATTTAGATGTAAGATACTTGGAGGTCAAGTTAGCTTATGAATGTACCGGTTCGTATCACATCATAAACTTGTGGTGCTGTACTTGAAGATGCTTGTGAATGTGATGCGGATCGAAAGAAGTTACAAAAGAAAGGAAAACTCACTGTGAAGATGCTCGAACAGCGTTCCGTTCGGGGCGTACTCGAAAACCATCATTCTGGTGAAAGGTTCGTCTTCCTGGCAGTACCCGATGAGGTTGACAAAGTTCTTGTGGTTGACTTTCGATAACGTGTCGATCTGAAAACGATATACACATGGAAATGTTAGGTATTGATTGATAAGACGACCGAACTTGGTTTTTTTTTTTTTGGGTGATGTTTTTTTAAATACCTTTTTCAAAAACTGCAATTCTAGATTCTCTGACCATTCCTTGGAAGAAGTTACGGAAACACAAGCTACGGCTATTTCGACCCCACTAGACAACGTTCCTTTATACAGTGTACCGATCGACGAAGAACCTATGACATTGCTGAAATCTTCACAAGCTGTTTCTAGCTCCGATCTCTTCAACTTTGGCACGCCTGAAACCAAAAAAGGAACCAAAAAAACAACCCAAATCAAAACCTGCATCAACTTTTTTTCCCCCCTTCCCATCAGAATATAAAGACTTACCGGTCAGAAACGCTTTCTTAAGCTGTCCGCTCAATCCCGTTGACCAAGGATTGACATAGGTAACCTTGGTTTTCACAAGAATAAACGCAACGATCGCAAGAATAACAAGTGCTGAAGAGCCCCCGATCGCTCCGGCCACCACTGCACCGCGATTAGACCTCTTGGGGGCCTTTGAAATGGAACTCGTAGTAGAAACATTTGTAGGGGATTCCGCTGCCGGCGCCGGAGCGGGAAAAGGAGACGCCGCTGCCGGCGCCGGAGCGGGAGAAGGAGACGGGGGATTCAGATTTGAAGTCTTGGTCGATGTTGGTGCAGTAGCTTTTCCAGCTGATGATGGCAATGGTGTAGGAGAAATAGAGCCGTTATCAGGATTTTTGTCTGGTACGACATCTTTCATTGGTGGAGGTGGCCTATTCCGTTGAAATTCGTTCTGCAACACTCTACGATTAACGTGGTCGTCTTTCTGGACTATATTCCTGTAATCGATATACCAGCACTTTCGTAAAAAGATGGAAAACGTGAACAGTTTTAATAGTTGCACATATATCAAAGTAGCTGGCCAGACTGTAGGTACAATTTCGAAGTTTTTTCAATTATATACCGAGCAGTTGGCCTTTGGATGCAACAAAACTGTGTTGCAGCGCCCGAAAGTTGGTCATCGTCGGTTTGAAACTCGGAGACCATCTTTAGTTCATGGGTTCTCGGGGTCGAACCACCAAGATTCCCATTGTTATCCAAGAGTCTTGCGTGCCGGAAAAGGAAAAGAAAAAAAAAAATCAAATACATGGATATGGACACAAATATATACACTTCTTGTCAACAAGAAGAGCCAGACATACAAGATTGTCAAGGACAAGTTATTTCCAAGGTCCGCCGGAGTTGGTCCAGTGAAGTTGTTATATCCTAAATCCAACACTTCTAGCTCATTCAACTCACTGATCTCCACGGGAATTGAACCAGTGAGGGAATTGTTACGTAATACACTGCAAAACACAAACTGTATAAGCACGATGATACAGCAGAAAATGGACGCTGTTTCGAGAAGAGCAAGGCAAAGCAATCAATTGCTTACATAGATTTTATGTGTACGAGTTGACTAAGTTCCGGTGCCAGTGTTCCGCTAAGGCAAAGATCTTTTAAGTTCCTGCAAAGGCATACCAGTTATTACAAGGTCGAATTGACCGATACAGACTCATTGACTACTTATCTGAACTAATTTAACGGTGTATATATTACCGCTAAGTTTGCTATTAGTCAACGAATTCATGAGTTGAATGATAAGTAATATCATAAGAACTCTAAAGATTAAGGTGGATTAGAGTCTTCAATCATTCGTAGGTGTCTAAAATTATAAAAAAAAATTCTGGTTAGGTTTTCCACTTCTTCTTACCGTAAGACTAAGACTTGAGGCTATAATCTAGGATCCAAAACCAAATTCAGAGTGACAACATATTACATTGAGCTAATTCCATTAAACCATTTCAATTGCAAACAATTATCGTATCTTAAAAAGTTCAATATGTGCGACTTTCAGTAGTATTGTCAAACAGTCAAAAGGAAATAATATTTTCTACTCATCATCCTTGATCTCATTTTCGGATACCCCAAAAGAAAATCAAAGAAAAGAAGAAAAAGAAGAGAGAAGTTGATGCGAGAAAATCTAGCTGGAAAAAGAAAATATATAAATATATTGCAAGGAAGATATGAAGTGCTTACAAGACCACGACTTGTCCATTAGAACACTCGACGCCGAACCAGGAACA
Organism: Urtica dioica subsp. dioica; assembly: GCF_054948205.1. Classification (NCBI taxonomy): domain Eukaryota; kingdom Viridiplantae; phylum Streptophyta; class Magnoliopsida; order Rosales; family Urticaceae; genus Urtica; species Urtica dioica. Next base: position 17,156,472 of record NC_142767.1, read on the forward strand.
AGAATCCACTATTCCGAAATCCTCTCTCCAATCAGACAGAGCGTTGAATGGATCGCTGACGATTCTCTGCTTGAACCTCAGAAGCGCCAAACCTGAAGAGAAGGAGAAACTAAATCAGAGATTTCCGACGACTATCTCTTCAGTTTCAACTACTTTTGAAGTTACAAGGAAAAATAAAAGATTAACCTTCATCGTTCAAGGACGAGCAGAGATTCGAGCTCTGAATCGAGAAGTAAAAGAACACCACAGCCAAAAGTCTCAGCCGATCTCTGAACCGATTGAATTTCCAATTCTCGCTCATTTTCTTGACGATCAAACAAACCAGAAAGAATAACAGTGGATATTTTTTAACGACTCGGCAAAAAAAAAAAAGAAGCTTTCCTTTTTTATTTTTCTTTCTTCTCCTTCAAATTTTGGACCAAGTTAATCAAAATTCAAAGCTTGGAATATAGAATAAAATAAAATAAATCGGAGTTTGAAGAAGGGAATGAGTAAAGATTAGAAACATTGCTGGGCTCGTGGTGAAAGGCTAATTCTGAGAACGAAATGTTTGAAAACGCGTTCACTAGCCATCACGAACTATTTAATTCGTGTACACTTGTAGTGGATATTAATTTATTTGTTAAAAGTTTGACTTTATTAGAGAACACCAAAAGTAAAAGAAATGGTTCCGAAAAAAGAACGAAAAATAAAAAAGTAGATGATGATGAGAGAGAGTGACGGAGAAAGAGAGATGTAACTTGTAATTACTAATTAGTACTTACTTATTAGGATAAGTATTATGAATAGCTCTTTAAAGTTTTTGTACTTTTCAATTTGACCCGTAAATCATAAATTTGTTACATTTAGTTTTTAAACTTTGAAAAACTATTATTTATTCTCATCTTTTCGCTTATTTTAGTTGAACATCAGATATTTTGAGGGATAAATACCTCTCTGTTTCAATGTAATTTATGCATCTTATTTCATTATGTTTTCAACAAAGGTCTAATCAATTTTCTATGATTTTATAATAAAGAAAAAAGAATCATTTTTTTTTAGATTTTGAAGATCTATACTTTATTCTAATTTGATAAATTAATCAGAAGAAGTTATTAATTTTAATTTTATAAAAAAAATCTAACTTTGTATGTGATTTTGTCATATTCATAAACATAGGGAGTATAAACGACAAATTTCTAAATGCTCAAGATTAAATTTGAAATATTTTATATGTCTAAGGTCAATTTGAAACAAATGTAAGAATTGAGGGTCCATTTTTAGAATTTTTCAATCATTCATTTACACTAGGTGGAGCGTGGGGGGTGGTTTCTTTGGAACAGTAATGATCATATGTAAATGTTTTGAATAAAAGAGTTTAGAAGATTATTAGGTGTATTTTGAGTATTGGAAAAAAAAGAAAGAGAGACATGAAAATGGAATCCCTAGCTCTTTATTTCATTTGTGTTGTTTGGATTGAGGGAAAATAAAAAGAGAAAATGTATAACTAAATAGAGACAATTCTACATTTCTTAAAAAATCGAATGAAAAATAAAACAAATAATTGGCTGCGTAAGCCACTCAATGTCTAGCAATTTAAAATTGGCCAACGTTTTGTTAATAATCCGTAAATAGCCTAGATGATGACGTGGCAGCTCATTTAATAAGGTTTTTTTTTACTTATTTGCCCTTGTCTGACCGATTTTGGAAGTTTTTTTTTGTAGGCAGTTTTTTTGTTTGAATTTTGAAAATAATTCGGCAAGTTTTAATTATTCAATATTCAAAATGGCAAGTTTTAATTTCAGCAAGGTTTAATTATTCAATATTTCAAAATTTCGGCAAGTTTTTAGGAAGTTTTTTTGTTTGAATTTTGAAAAAAATTTCGGCAAGTTTTAATTATTCAATATTCAAAAATGGCGAAATTATTGAAGAAGTGGATGCAGTTCAATATTCATATTTTCCAGAATTTTCGTGCTCAAAATATTTCCAGAATTTTTATTTCAGTTCAAATATACTGTAAATAAGCTTCTTATTTACAATGAATATACTGTAAATATGCTTTGTTTTTACAATGAATATACTGTAAATATGCTTCTTATTTACACGAATATACTGTAAATATGTTTTCTATGAACAGCAACCAAAAAAAAAAAAAAAAACTGTTCTTCTTATTTAATCATGTCTGTCTCTTCCTACGCGGACCTCGGAGGTCACCGGCAGTGATGGTGACGTGACCGCCATCAAAATGGACCGGCGATGGTGACTCGTTCGCGGCTTGGATCTTGGATCGGCTCGTGGTCGCTCAACAACGCTCGTGGACGCTCGGATATGCGCTTCACAGCCGTCGCCGGTCGCGATCTCCTTCGCGCGTCGCTCGCGGCTTGGATCTTGGATCGGCTCGTGGTTGCTCAACAACGCTCCTGGACGCTCGGATCTGCGATCCCCAGCCATCGCCGGTCGCGATCTCCTTCGCACGCGCTCTCCGATGGTCCGACGCGACTCGATCTCGATCCGCCGTCGTCGGTCGCGGCTTCCCTCGCGTGCGTCGCCAGCCACTGCATCTTGACCCGGTTGAGGATCTCCTTCTCAGGCGCGACTCGACGTCTTCGAGGTCTGCAGAAATCGCTGCAACAAATCTCTCTTTTTTTTTTTTCTTTTTTTTTTTTTTTTTTTTTTTCTGAAGAGCAGTAAAAATAACGTCCAAATATGTGGTTTGGATGTTTAAATTCGTTTGTTAATGCATTTATGGAGTTTTAAATGCTCCCTTGATTTTTGCAAGGTAGTTATGGTCGAATTTTTTCTTTCCATTTTAATTATTTCGCTGAAAATAATGGGCGGGAATAAGAAAGGGCAATCCCGTCCAAATTTGACTGTTAATAAATGACACTGGCTATTTACAGCTTATTTACAGAACGTTGGCTAAAAATAAATTGGCTATTTTCAGGAGGCTACTTAGCTTAATTACCCAAAATAAAATCTATCCAAATTTGCATATATGGAGCCTATAGTTGTGACTCTACTCTCTCACAATCTATCTTCGTATTATGTCTCATATTTTATTCTCCTTCTCTTTTCCTCGCAGTTTGTGGCTTCGAAACAAACCATTAAAATATCGGAAATCTCCATGCCATCAACATAATGAAGTCGAACTCGTTTTAATTGATATAAAATGCATGTTTTGGACGTAGAAGGAAGATGTCAAACTAAAGTTAAACATTAGCAATCCGCTGATGAGGAGTGAAGCCTAGCGAGTAAGCCAATTACCTTCCCGGTCGACTTTGAAGGGTCCAACGAGTTAGCAATAAACTTCTCGATCAACCTTGAGGGGTCTAGCGAGTAAGCCTATAACCTTCTCGATCGACCTTAAAGGGTCTAGATCGTTAGACAAGTCACCCTAATTCGAAAAATATGGCAAGTAGGCTCCCACAACTCTGATGAGTCTATGTAAACAATGAGGTCTAGTCAGATTTAAGCGGAGAAATATCAGAAAAAGGAAGATCAAAAGACGAGAGATTCTAGTGAAACCAAGATATTTAGTGGTATTTTGTAGCTGATTTAAAGAGGGGTTTCTTATTGCTTATTTGATCTACAAATAAAGATCTTGTCCATTAATTATTTTGTGACCCGTTTTTATTCCTATAGTTAAATTATGTTAATTTTGAAATCAAACAACTCAGAAATTTTTGTATTTTTCTTACAATATGAGATCATATAAAAACCGGCCAATCTAATTAACGAAATATCTAGCCTCAGTATATTTCAATATTATATATTAGTGCAATCGAATTATTTTCGGAGACAAACTTTAAAGTTGTAACTTAGTTGCTCACACCTCTTCCCGATGAGGGGCTTCATTTTGAGTCTTATGAAGTTAATAATTGGATTTTAGAAGTCTCGTTTTGTATTTTCTTGATTGTAACCTTCTCAAGAAAAAAAAAATCAAAGTTTACTTTTCATTTGTTTCCCATGTTGAAAATTCTTGTGCATGATATTAATCGGAAATACATGACGAATATTCCATTAATATATAAGACGAAGAGGAACCTTTCATGGGTCCAAAACAAACAACAAACAACAAAAAACAAAAATAAAAAAGCAAATTTGACAGAGACCTCAAGCTATAAAACAGTGGAAAAAAGCTTACGTGATTAAGACGCATTTGTATATAGAAATTCTTTTATCTGTGTCTTTAAGTTCGATTATATGTTATGCTGTGGCTTTGGGAGTAAGATATCTTCGTATATATCTGAACATTCTTAAACCCCTATCAAAATGTAGTCATTTAGAAAGTCAAAATGTTGAAAAATATTATTGATACAACTAGATCAGATGATAATAAGAACGAAATCAAGCAGACACACTAGACATTACAAACGACAAAATAATCTGTAGTTAAAGAAAAATCAGGACTTTTCTAAAATAAAAAAATATTACTTCTTACAATAAGAAATTAACAAAACTTAACCTCGTACGTAACATATTTAGAAGCTCTGATAATGCACACGCAATATTTTTCCCTTCTCATGAAAATAAATGGTAATTTTGTAACAAAATATATACATTATTTTTTTAATAGATATATATTCATGTTTAAACTAATAAATTAGTCTGTATTTTCTTAATTATAATTATTACATAACTGTATTATATCAGTCGTCGATGATGGCTTTCGATAGTGAATTAGAACAAAAACAAAAACAGAACCCTCCATTTGACTAAAGTATATACATATATATATATATATATATATATATATATATATATATATATCTTGAGCTTTGTTTGAGGTTTATTTTGGATTTGTTTTGAGCTGTCTTGGGCTGTTTTTTTAAGAATCATGTTTTGGACTCTTTGTTTTTTAATTTCTTACGTTGCTTAAGAGTCTATTTTGAGATTGAGCCAGATTGCACGCTCGTGGTTCTCAATTTGAGAAATAAAGATGTACAATAGTATCAAATAAATCTCTTGACTTTATATAGAGAATTACATACAAAATGTACGATTTAGAGAATTAAACTCCAGGAGCTAAAATATTATTAATTTTTTTACTTTATTTTAAGCAAATGTAAGTGTTATAGATAATATTATATATAATACATATATTTAGAGATTAAAAAAAATAGACCTCAAACGGGCTTGTGCCTGGCTGTGCCCGATTTATACCGATTCTATGCTTGGGCCGTGCCGGTTCTGTGTTTTTCAAGGGCTTCGGACCGGGCTCGGATTTTGGGCCTAAAACAAAGGTCCAAATCAGGACCAATTTAAAAACCGAGCCGGCCGGCCCTTCTTTAATCCGGATTGGGCCGGCCCAAAATCAATTAAAATAAGGGTTGGGTCGGGTAGCCTGCGGACGGTCCGGCCCAATTGACGGCTTTATTTTTAGGGCTAAAGTAACCAATCAAAAACTTAATTTTGGCAAATTAACCAACGTTTGATTTATTTTGCGAAATAGTCAATAAACCACATTAACCAACTTGATCAGATTATTATACCCTCCATTAAATAGACAAGATATTGAATTAAATAAAAGAATAAATTTGAAATATGAAAAAAAAAAATAACACTTTCCATTATAAATTAAAAATATCTCTAAAAATTTGAAAAATTATATTGAGATATTCACTGCATCTGACCGGCCATGAGAGCTTCACCATGGCGCTCGAAATAGAGTTACAGACATTCACCATGGAGCTAAATATCCCCCGCCGGAGGGCAAAGTTTATGTCGGTTTATGTCGTATATAGAAAATAAAGCATGACAGTTTAAAATTGTTCGATTAAATGTAAATAAGTATCGGTAGAATCAACAAAATATGAAGCTAAAAATAGAATAAAACGTGAAGAATGAGTAGTGGAATGATTTCAAATTTGAATACTTAATTAAACGGTTATGCGTCTCAATTAATAATAAAATAAAAAAAGTCAATTGCTAAAACTTTGAAAATAAATAAATAAATTTTTCTAATCAGCATTTGATTCTGATTGAGTTAAAATAAACCAACAATTTTTTTTTTAAAGTTGTACAAAAGATTAAAAAGGTTAAAATCAGAATCACAAAATTCAGTTAAAAATATTGGTTAATTTACAATTTCAACGTTTCGGATAGTTCAGTGAGTGTAAAAAATTTCGTTTTTATTATGTGGACAGTAGGTTTTCCTAAGAGATGGTTTTGATTTGTAATTTTTCAATACGCCCTAATATATATATATATATATATATATATATATATATATATATATGAAATATCTAAGAATTGTAGTTTAACAAATTATAAACCCTAAAATATGAATATTCTCATATTTACATGAGATACGTTGGAAATTTACTGATGGCGGAATTATAAATTATGAAACTTAATTTTCAATATGCTTCGATTGTGTATGATGGTTATTCATAGGGATTTATTAGTATCTAGCCTCTATTAAGATGGGAGATTAAAATAGTAGTTAAATTATCAATTTATTTTAAAAAATATGCAACATTGATTAAAGTCTCAAAAACACTACACCCACACCCAAACACCACACCATAATCTTCCTCTCGGATCTTCAAAATTATTAACAAATAAAAAAAAATTGCAAAATTGGATCTAGTCCATGAAAATCGTATATTCCCTGAGGGAAGAAAGCTTTTATTTCTCTTCTATATCTTGCGCCGGCGCCTTAGAAGGAGCTCTCGATCGCCACCGTCTCGTGTCCCTTCCGGAGAAGCTCGCACCGGTTCTCCTCACCGGTGATTCCGAGGTTGATTCCGACGTGGTTGTCGCTCGGGTTGCCGAATTCCGGGTTAAATCGCGTGTCGAACTCGAAGGCGGCGGATGTGGTGTGATTTCAGATTCTAGGATTTTTCGTTCGACAGTTAATCGGATTAACTGTGAGAGTTAATCCCGATTAACAGTTAATCGGATTAACTGTGACAGTTAATCCGATTAACTATCACGGTTAATCTGATTAACTGTGACGAACCTCTTCCAAACACGATTTCCTACATCGACGAGTCTCGCGGTTGCGCCGATCTGGCCATTCGAAAGTTGCAAGTCCAATTATGCATATCAATTGTGATAGTTAATCGGATTAACCGTGAAGGTTAATCCGATTAACCGTGATGATCATTCTCCGGAAACGATCTCGAACATCAGCGAGTCCCACGACTGCACCGATCCGACCGTTTGAAGGTCGCAAGTCCAGTCTTGAAATAGAAGCCAAATAATAACAACCCTTAAGGGTGTTATTGAAATATTAGAATGTTATTATAACAAATTGATTATTTTCTTAAATATGTTAATAGTTGAGCTATAATTTTAAAATAAAAAGGCTGTTGAGCTAGATACCTAGCTCCTCCTTATTCATAACGGCCTAACAAATGAAATAATAAGACATTATAAGATTACAAACAGAATATGTCAAACACACATACATATATATATATATATATATATATATATATATATATATATATATATAGTTATACGTGTTTCCATCCATCCAAATCTTCTCACTTTTATTTAAGAAGACGTCGTTATCTTGTTCGTTTATATCAGCGCTATACATTAATTTATATAGCACTGAATATTTCGTATCTTATAAACTACGCAACATTATATAACTGAATCTATGAATATATATATATATATATATATATATATATATACACACACACACACATATAGCTAGCTTTATGTCTTTGATATAAGGTATATACATATATTTAAATAAATGCATATTGTACCTAGCAGCACATGCTTAAAACTTTTACAATCCATATTCTAATTATATGACATACGTGCATAAATTTATTTGAATCAATTATACATTTTATAAACGTGATAAGTCACGCGTGTACGTTAATAACAATCAGAATGTATATGGTATTATGGTCTTAAGAATATGTAATCTTGAAGGAAAGTATAAGATTAAAGTTGTTCTAAGAATGTATTTCCTTCCTAGGAACTTTTGCTGTTTCACTCAGAAAACAGAAAAACCTGATTATTTTGCTAAAAAATGAAATTTAAAGCGTTGGTCATTTTACTTATTGATTAGTTTCAAATGAATATTTCGTACAAAGTTATTTTTTATAAAGCGTTTTCTCTCGATTCTGTTAAACATTCACACGATCATAGATGCTCATACTTTTTAGTTTTCACTATTACAGTTGATAGCATATTGAATATTTAACGTATATGTTTTGATGATCACGCATGGTCATACACGCTCGTATATTAAGACATGAGACGAATGAATATTATAAATTTTATATATATTTGAAATAATGGCCGGTACAAATGATTTCGAAAAAACATAATGAAAGGTGCAAAGATTTTAACTTTTAATTTATTTACTTTTTACATGGGATAAATAAGACAGACTTTAGGTAAAGTGCAATAAATGGAATAATTCTGATAATGCATGGGCATAATAAAATAGTACGATAAAGAGGACCTACAAATTAGTGGCCGACCTCGTGGCCAAGTTTTTAGCATTTAGGGCTCATAATTGCTTATTATTTTCCATTTGTCGAATTTTCCATGAATTGCTTTCTTCGATCGAGTCTATTATTTATTTCCTTTTGGAGGCTAAATGTGTCACTATAATGCTCCAATATAGGTCAATAAAATATGTATTAGATCATGAATTACTCAACAACCCTAGATTAACACTTTTTTTAAAACAAAACGACAAAAACAAAAATATGTGCTCAAATATTGAACTCTTAAAGACTTAATTAGTACTACAAATAGTTACGTACGATCACTTGAACTATTTATTATTATAATATAAATTCGAATTAGATAGCACAAGGTTCAACCACTCCATATACCAAATCAAATCTCTTGCTCATTTTTTATATATATATATGTATATATATATATATGTATGTATAATATAACATATATTACCCCCTTGATAAATTTACAAGTAATAATCATTTTAACTCCACCAATGGTTAATGTCATGTATTTTTATAATTTGTATTTTGTTTGCAATTGATAAATTTACAAGTAATAACCATTTTAGCTCCACCAATGGTTAATGTCATGTATTTTTATAATTTGTATTTTATTTTTTGCAAAATGCAATGCATATATATATATATATATATGTATATATATATATGTATATATATATAAAAGTAGTGGCAGAGCCATGAATTGCAATTAAGAGGACATATTTTTAAAAAATATAATCAAGAGGGGAAAATTTAAAAAAAAAATCATATGAATTTGGATAAAAAATGTAAAATTGATACAATTTTTTTTTTATTATTATTAAACGTGGGCGGAACCACGGAAGAAATCATTAAAAGCCCTCACTTAAAAGGAAAATTGATACAATTTAAAAGGCAAAAATTGCAATTTAAGTATATAGAATATTTTTTTCGGCTGATTATATATAGTCACCTATTTTTTTCGATTTTTGGGTTAATGATGAGCAGCTATTAGTTATTTGTTTCGTTGTCGGAAAATTACTGAAATTCTGAAGGAAAAAAAAAAAAACAAACAAACAAACAAACAAATGTTTACACATTTCATCGAGCAGTTGCAATATCAATAAAATGATCATTTACCTAGTGCCAAGTGCCAACTACCAAACCGAATCAATTATATATTATATGGAGACTTGTTACATTCATAATAGCTTCAATTCGACGAAGCTTAATAATGTATATGCCTAGTGTAGCACGTTAAAAAGCAATTTTGATATATAATATAGCGTTGATTTCACTTACAACGTTTTTTTTTAAGTTTTTATCACGATTAATAATTTAATATTCCCTTGTAAATCAAATCTGGTGTTCAGCGCAAAAGAGCTCAAATCACAACTTTTGGCTGGGCAAAAAAAAGCCATTTTATAGTGAATGAGACCAAATGAGAGTCACAACCTTGCAAAAGGGACTTGGTTTAAGAAAGACAAATTACATGAACAAAAAGGAATGACAGATTTATGAGACTTGTTGTCATTAAGTAGTAAAGTAAGATAATGTATTATTATTTAGTATATACTAATGTATCCGGATTAGACTAGATCAATAGAGAGTGATGTCTTTGTTGTTATTGTTACCTAATCTAGTGTACTAGAAAGGAAGAAAATAAGAGTAAATAATTTATACGTGGGTCCCACACAGACGCCTTGAGGAAAATTTTAGGCTTTTATGTTGCTTGTCTGTCGGTTTAATAGAGGCTGATTAAGTCTTTTATCATCCATAGATTAGATTTCTATGTAACCAAAAAATATATGTATGTTTTAAGAATGTCTTATTCGTTTTTCTACTGGTACAAATATTCAAATCCATGATATATTATTAAAAGGAAATACATAGTCGTTTGTTCAGTGGAGAGAAATATTCAAATGTTCTAGTTACAAGAAAAAGTCATGTCCAAGATGGTAATTCGTATTTTTGCTCCTTTTTTTTTTCTTCTAAATTTTAGTCGTAAAATATCGTTTATAACGATATGCCCATAAATTTGACATCTCAAAAGAATTTATTTAAACATCCACATAAATTCATTGTAGAAATTGGACAATCAAGATTTTAAAGCTTTAGATTTTTTTTTTTAATGAAAACGAAGCTTTTCGTTCAATTGAAACAAGTGTTTATTAGTAAGAATAGTTGCCACAATAGTTGAGGGAACAAAACTATACCGAGTAACAAAAACATCAATATTTAAAACATACTTAGCTAGAACTAGAAGGTGTGCTAGTTCATTTTCAGCGTGGTGGCAAAAGGAGAATGTGCAATAAGAAGTGAACTCCAAAGAGAGGTATTTGAATACGAGACCAAGTTCGATTGTGAGACTCGTCTTCAAGAATAGTGGGGGACTTGGGCAATGTCGAGAGCGAGAGAAATAGAGAGAGTGTTGACACGAGAATCTATTATAATATCGAGTTCGCAGCTTTGACGTCCAAATAGCATGGACGTGAGTTTCAAGGGTTAGAAATGTTTAAAATTAAAAATAATGAGAATAAACATATTTTGCTATGTTTGGTGTAGTATCTGTATCAATTTCCCAAGTGGGCTAGTTTTACATATATTACTGGGCTTCAAACTTCAAAGCAGGCCGACTTTTAATTGTGGAATGGGATTGTTGTTGAAGTCACAACAACGTCACATTATTTCATTTGTATCACAAATGAGTCTAAATTGCATTGGTGTTTTTTTTTTTTTTTTTTGCATATTTGTCACCTATACAATGTCTTAATTACCCTTCTATTTTATATACAACAAAAATTCATATTCACACCCAAACCCTAATCTCTCATCAAATTCCCTCTCAAACCCTAATCTCTCTAGCTTAAGCTCCGACTACCGCACCGATCGCCGCTCCGACGAGGCCACCGCCGCCGTAACCCTCGCCGGAACTCTCGCCGGAATCACAGATTCAGCCTTTTATATCAAGGATAGTCCCACATCGACTGGGTATTACGATCATGGGCTCTTTATAAGGTTTGTGGGTTACTCCTCTAATTACCAAGCTTGGTTTTAGATGGAACCCCACACCTTTAATATGGTATCAGAGTGGGGCCTATTCTCGGTTGTGGGCTACCTGATCGGGCCTATACTTCACGCTTCCAGTGTCTGTGCCGATGTGTGCCTGTGCCTGTGCGCGTGAGGGGGTGTATCAAGGATAGTCCCACATCGACTGGGTATTACGATCATGGGCTCTTTATAAGGTTTGTGGGTTACTCCTCTAATTACCAAGCTTGGTTTTAGATGGAACCCCACACCTTTAATATTTTAGTCTACTTTTGTTTTGTAAATATTTAACTGTGGTTCTATTTTCTTCTTCTAGTCTACTTTTGTTTTGTAAATATTTAACTGTGGTTCTATTTTCTTCTTCTAGTCTACTTTTGTTTTATAAATATTTAACTATGGTTTTACTTTAAGGGTATTTTGGTCTAATAATAAATAAGAGTGACTTACTTGCTACACGTTTTTTGGTAGTGACATAGATGCAATTTTGTTCATTAGAAGTAACTTTGGTACAAATATCTGCTTTTAATTTGCAACTGTTATGTTGAGCCCAAATTGAAAAGGACACATTTTTTTATGTCGGAGATTTATTTATGTTGGGCTTGGGTATAAGTTATAACGTCTAAACTCTAAAACGACTAATTCCCAATTTCTTTTGCTGCAATAGTCAATGACTTTCCAACAAACTTTCTTGCCAATTTAGTCTTGTTCCAGTACATAACCCTACATTTATATCTAATACGATATAATTTAGTCTTGTTTCAATTTGGACTGTATTTGTATTTAATGTGATATCATTCTCATCCTCACTAAATATTACCATATTCTCCTTCTTCTTTTTTTTTTATAAGTACCTTGTTCTTAATTTAGATCGATCAATTTCCTCTTTCAGGATTTCTGTCTATTTCATTAAGTATTTATCGCTGATTAATAAGAATCATTAAGTGAGAGGATGAATATCCGAACATTAAATTTGAGTATTATTTTAACGACAAAGATAAAGTGGGACAAAAAAAATACACCCCCTCTTATATATGTTACTCTCCCTGTCTCCCACATAAAAAATAAAAATAAAAATAAAGGTAATTTCGAAAATGAGCATTACCAACTTCATGACTCCCACAAAACATTTCTACAGATACCCTACTAATCAGTGACGGAGCCAGCTAAGGTCCTCAAAATTTTTTTTTTTGCACTTTTTGCCTATTTTAAAAAAAATTACATTTTTTTTCCTTGAAAATTTATACTTTTGGCCCAATTTTTATAAATTTTTTACAATCAAGCCTCCCCTGAAATTTTTTTTTCAAATTAACCCCCTGATGGGCTTTTCTGGCTCGGTCACTGCTACTAATAAAGGTAATGATAACCTTATATTACTTCAGAAAAAAAAAAAGACCAGAATAAAGGTTTTTATATCACCTTAAATACAAACAAAGCCCCTTTAAAACGGCTAAACATTTCTTAGAGTATCCCTTTCTATCACATGGAAAAAGAACAAAGTGAAGCAAACCAAAAAAAAAAAAAAAAAAAAAAACAGTCTACATCAAATTAAACAAGTTTCCGTTTCGAAGGAATGAAATGAAACTAAATTAAATTTAAAATTATTAAAAAAAAAAAAAAAAACCCCCGCTTCTTGGTTCTACTTATGTCTTGATCGGACGGTGGAGCAAGAAGGGCATCGAATGAGACCGTTGTCGTTACAGCCGACGCAAGTCCTGAAGCCACACTTTTCTATGTACACCTTGTGACTCCCATCGCACTCGTCGCACACCACGAATCTCATCCCTCCGCACGCTTCGCACGCTCTCCTGGGGTCCACCGCTGGCAGCCGTTGGATCAGCCCCGTCAGCTCTCCGGACTCGTGGAGCCGTCGGATCTCCTCGGCCCCGCCCACCAGCCTCCCCGCCACGAACACGGCTGGGAGGCTCAGATGGGATGCGATCCGCTGCAGCTGGTCCAGCGACCGCGGGTCCATGGACACGTCTCGCTCGTCGATCCGGACGCGGAACGAGCGGAGGATCGATCGGACGGCTCTGCAGTCCTCGAAGGTCTTGCGGACCACGCGGAGGCTCGTGTAGAAGATCACCACCCGATGCTCGCCGTCTGGGAGGGTCTGGGTCGGGTTTCGGTTATGGGCCGACAAGAGGCGGAGGAATGAGTTGGAGATCCGGACCCGGTGGAAAATGGAGGCCCGGCGAGGGGTGAGCTGATCGGAGTCGGGTTCGGGTTCGGGTTTGGGTTGCTCTTCTTCTTCTTGGATGAGGGATTGGATGTCTTTAAAGGATGAGCAAGAGAAGGATTGGGTTTTGTTGGGTCTGGATTTTGGTTTGGGTTCGTGGCTCGGAGTTTGACTTTGAGGTCTGCTTGGCGATCTCAGTAGCCATGGTGACCACATGACCTAAGAGAGAGAGAGAAGAGAGAGAGAAAGGGGGTGATAGGGATAGTAGACTGTGTTCAGTAGTTTTAAAATGTGAATAAATATATTTATACAGCTTGCGATAAAGGAAGGTACTTCTTCTAGTCATTGATGGAATTTAAATAATGTATTGGAAAGAAATTATAAAAATGAGATTTACTTCCCACTGAAAATCTTTCTTTTTTTTTTACCAGTCAAATGATTTAATTATTTTTATTATTATTATTTTTATTGAAAGGAGAATAAAAATGTTATAAAAAAAAAAAAGAAAGGAGGATTAAAATTAGAAAAATCGAAATTACGTTATGATTTTTTTTAATTAGAGATGAGTTGATGGGTTCGATTGTTCGAATCATAGCGAATGAAAAACTGTAAAAAAAAAAATTAAGCGCTATAAATTTGAAAATAATAAATGTGAATATTGGCTGGACTCATAGGAAATATTTATTATTTTCATACTACTGAATTCCATCTGCAGGAGGGGGGGAGCGTCTTTTATTTATCTGAATGAATAAAAACAAAAGAATTACAAGAAAAACAAACTGAAAGAATATTGCGTGTGACTAAGATCTCATACAAAAATACAAATACATACATTCTAACAAAAACTGCAGTGTAACTCTCCAGATGGAAATTGAACTTGAACCAATAAAAGATGTATATATGGCAACAGTTTGAGAATTAAAAAAAGGGCAAACCCATATGAATCATATAGTAACCGAGAAAAGCATGTGCATACATTTGAAGAATCCAATTATTAGAATAAAGAATACAAGTAGTTGTATAAGTTGTTAAAGAGTGCTCACAAGTCCTAAAAACCTTCAACTAATCCCTGGTGGATTATACCTGTCCTCTCCCCACTTATGCTTCGTTGAAAATTCGTAAAGCTTTGAATACCAAAAAAAGCAACTAACTGTATCCATGTGTTGTTTTGCATAATCCATCTTATTACTTTAATACCAAAATGTCAGATTAGATTAAAAAAATTAATAATAAGATAGCAGAATCATGGCAAGCAAGGTATATGAGCATGTGGCTCTCTGATAGCTCAATATAAAGGGAAGAGAATATTTACTTCCCTACATGTAAAAAAAATGTATTTGAGGATTGTTCTAAATAAATGAGCAATTGGACTCAAACCTGTTAAAACTAGATTTTCTAACTTTGGTAATTTTCTGATCTAAAACACCAGATCAAACTGGTCTTGGTATAACATAAGCGACTCTGTTGTCTTTTAAACTTAACTCACCATTCCCTCACATTTTTGCTCCTTTAGATATGAAGATCTCTCCATACGGTACATTTTGTATGACCTTTAGGGCTCCACAAGAAGCTAGAACTGCACAGAGACGACTCATATCACCATCTAAAAAAATCTGAGCAAATGATAGCATGAAATGAATATCATTCATCAATCTATTATTCAGCATTGAAGTCATATGAATAATTACCACAAGTTTGATAGAAGAGTTGCGCTGCTCCTTTGTTGTTCATACCATAAGCCAGATTGTCCAAAGATTCCGATTTTGGGGCTCCCGGGGTATCGAAATGCGACTTTAATTGCCTGTAAGAGATACGAGTGAGAGATTGAAGATCCTTCAGGTTCTGGACTAGAAGCTTTAAAAATTGATCTCGAAAGCGTACATGCGTATAGAGTCAGTTAAGTGGTCATATTGTTGGCTGACAACTGGTCGTTGGGTTTGCGTAGGACCAGTTTCCACAACTAGTTCTGTTGACAAACAAATAGAGAAAGGTGGTGAAATAAGCAATAGGAGAATGATGTTTAAGCTATATATATATATATATATATATGCACCTTGATCTGGTGTGAGGCCATGGTTCTCGGATAATCTACGCAGCTCAAAATTTGGATCATCATTGAAAAATCCAGTCTCTTCTGCAACGGGGTTGAGACCGCTGAGGTTGTGTCTCGATGAAGAAAATGGCCTTTTCTTGTCCGATCTATTAACAGTCAACATTTCAAATCAGAGATTCTTTTTCTTTTCTGCTATCCGTTCGTTTGATTTTAAAGATACTCATATCTACTGACCTTCTTGCAGGGGACCCTGAACCAAATGATGCAGGAAATCCATGTCCAGAACCTGAGCTTGGTATCGATATCACGTCATTTCCTGTTATTTCGAGAGAGATGACCAAGCATACGATTAAAAAAAGGCCTTGTTTGCGATAAAAAAATCCCACACAAAGGATGAATTTTTTTTATCATATTGTGTACCGGAATTTCCAGGTGTAGCCAAGGGATCGGTTACATTAATTCCAGCTTTCCCAAGGCTGGCTATCAGCTCTTCGGTAGGACGCTCTGCAAATGCAGCTCGATGCCTCTCCGTTTGAGGGAAGTTCGGTGACTGTGAGCCAACTACGCTTCGAAATTCTTCAAAGTACTTTGGCATTTGAACACAAACATATGATGAAAAAATAATCAGATTAATCTATAATGTTATAGGAAGATCAGTTTATGACTCTTTCGAGTGTGTCTTACAATGTCCATTGGATCATGTAGATTTTGCCTTCCATGTGTGTGAGATCCAGATGCTTCAGGAGGAACATGCCGCGCAGTTCTCTCTGCACAAAGAGAATATTCTGATTGAGATACTTAAACGAATGTCACCGTAAAAAAATTATCCGACAGAGACGTACTCACCAGATGGAATATGTTCGTTGCTTTGCTTCCACAACTCCATCAACTCAGAAGGGTAATAGACTTTTGTATTTCCTGATTTCAATAAGCGCTCCATAATGAGTAGCGTTGATGGAAGCTCCAAAATACGCGGTGACTTCACGGAGAGTGTAACTTTGGTGCGCTGCATAATATAGAGCATAAGAACAGGATTCGCAAAACTATCGAGGCAGCTGTTTTAGAAATCCGAACCCATTCTCACGTTCAACCACTCATCTCTAAAGTTCCTTGTCCAAGCGAATCTTTATTTGCAAGTCAAAACAGAAGATAATTTGTAGGAGGAACACCTTTCCCTGTCTTCCGTGTCTCTTTGAGATTATATCAGAAGTATCTTGAAGCCATGATTGATATACAGGAGCAGGAACAACAGTGTGCTCTTCGTCATTCAAACCTCCAGCTGTTCGTCTCGTTTTCCTCTTCCTCTGGACCTGCTTCACCATGTTCGAGGGTGAGTCGAATTTAAGCTTCACTAAGCCAGAAAACAATTGATTAATTACCTGTTGAACCTCCCTGCGATCATCCATCTGATCGACTTGGGGTTCGAGATTTTCCTCGATGATTTCAGAAGCTGCAAGGAGGGTACACGGTAGCTAAAAATCAAAGACGAACGTAAAAGAAGAAGAAACTAAGTGAAAAACAAAAGAAGCATATTAGTAAAAACAAATACATATTTTACTGAGGTTAGCTGATCAATTCGCAAAGTGAAATCTGAGTGGAAGTAAAACAGTGTGATCATCATCACCTCTTTGAGGCTCCTCTTGAGGAGGAGGTGGAGAAGGAAAAAGAGTGGGCTGTGCATGTGCTCCTGAAGTGTCACACTCCTCGTCAATTCTGCCATCAAATCTGCGAACGACGGAATACAAACACAAAGACATTAGTTAATAACATGAATGTGAAACGACACTGGAGTTATTTTTGTCGATCTGGTTAATAATATGATCACCTTTCATAACGGTTATATAAAGTTTCATCAGGCTGATCCTGGATAAATGGCTCAAATAAGGTGATGTCTTCAGGCGCGGCTGAAATTTAGAAGGAAGATTAGCATATACGCTGGTCATTGATAATCTTATAATTTAACCAATAATGATGCAGACCAATAAATTATTAGAGGGGCTAATGAACTAAAGATGACCTTGATGAGCACGCCCAGATTGATCTTGGTTCATCAAATTCCCATTTATAAAAGCCTCATCAATACTGTCAAGCTCCTGTGGACATTGTACGGCATAATAAAGGACATACATTGTCTTTGTTCTCATAAAAATCACAATAGATTAACTCAGTATTGAAGAAATGAACTACAAAAAGATAGAACCAGAAATTCAGCAAGTGCAAGACCCCACAAGGCTTGGGTTCTACTAACTAGCACCAATAATCCTTATATTTTCTCCATTTCAAATGGTGCACTCAGTAAATAAAATGCATAGGAATGTTACTCCTTACCATCGCAAAATAGGCTGTTTGTCTAAAGCTCATCGTGGCATTTCCATTTGAAAAGTTGAGGGATTGCTCGGTGTCCCCAAAATCAGTGTCCTGGTTCTCCGGTAGAGTCACAGCTTCCTTCCTACAAAACATAATAATATTAACCATAAACAAAAGTCCTAATAGTACTTTTTGAACCAGGCTATTCTTGAACTTTGTACGAATAACAGAGCAGAAAACTAAAATCAAGGACTAATAAACAATGTGCTTTAAGTTCAAAGCAGAAGGTAAGCAAGAAAATTCACAATGGACACAAAGACAGTGACTGACTTGGCTTGGGATTTTCCTTTTGGGAGCAGAGTGGGGTCTACAACAGGTTTCACCTTCCACGCTCTGTTAATTTCCACCTAAGAATTCCAAGTTCGGAAAGTATAATGACCAAAAGAGAAAAATAATCCAAACGAGCATAGATTGCGAATAGAGAGCAGAATCAAAAAGTTCGATGGCTTACCATAAGGCTATTCACGTCGTCTGAACAATAAATACAGATTCAAAAAAAAAAAAAAAAAAAACCGTCATTAGAGCTTTGCTTCAACTTGTGAAGCTCAAATGAAATTCAAACGACCATAAAATAGAAAAGAATTAAACGTCTCATCCTTACCTTGTAATAGCTTAACCTTTTGCTCGAAGACTAGTACAACTCCACCTGAAAACAAAGAGAGTAAACTGTCTCAAGATTTTCTGCCTTAAATAAAACGAAATCCAACTGATATAAGAAAACTTGGAGAGCTAAATTTGATCACCCATGAGAATGCCAGAGAGTCTGAGAGCCATTGGAACAGACGGATTCAGTATTTCCTCACTGTAAATACAGGTTCAGAGTAACATTTCAAGTATGATCAAATGCAAGCTAATGCTAAGCACGATAAAAAAAAACGTGCGATAAAACATACCAGATCTTGATGATGTTGATTTTATTGAGCTTTCTTCTATGGATCTTCATGTGCGTCGTCGCAGCTCTCCTTCAATGTGAGAAACGAAAACAAAAATACTCGTCAAGTTTTTTACGCAAGCTTAGACTAGCTATCTAGTGTTGATATTCAGCTTAGTGATCGCAAACAAGTAAAAGGAAGGAGAATTGACTAGGAAGAATTACCAAATTTGGCCTAGTGGAGCTTTTCGAGCGAGAAGTTGGCGAGAGTAGAACATTTTGTCTCTGCGTCTCTGAAACCGGGAATGTTGATTGTGTAGAAATTTTCGAAGTTAAAAATAAAACGAAGGTTTTTTTTCAGAGCTTCAATGGCGGTCGAAGATCAACTGCGCTATTTTCGTTTGTGCATTGAGTCTGAATTCCTTGACACTGCGCGCCATGAGCGTGTGCTTGGAGCGAAGGAAAAGGCAGAATGATAAAGTGACCCTGAATGTTCGGGTTTCTCGGCACTACCCTCATTGCTTTGACGACACGTGGCTTCTTCCCTTTCAGAAGAATACCTCGGGTATTCGGTCACCGCGAAGGACTTTAGCATTGTAAGTCTGTAAGTATGACAGTTTCGGTTAATGTGGGACCCACCGAATCGCCAATGTTTCCGCTCACCTTTTTTCGGTATTTTCTAATGAAAGGAGTTTTATTTTTCATTCAAATAATGAGCAGTGATAATATTTCTTAAATAAAAATTTGTGTACTTTGCATTTCGTAAAGGTAAACAATATATTTTTGCGATTGACGAAGGTATTATAGGTAATTTCTATTCTATTTGGTAACTTTTTTGTTAGATTAAAAATTATATTTAATTTACGTAAAGCACATGAGTTATATGACAATTCACGTTGTCATTGCAATGAGGGTAAGAGCTAATCAGGTGATGCCCTGAAGTGATCCAAAATTAATTTTTATTCTCATATAATTTTAATAAGGGTAAGCTAATCCGGCAATGTACCAATGTACATCCATGATTTTAGTCAAACTTTCATCTAATAAACAGAAGTGATACGTACTTTATCATATAATATACATTTTGACACCTATGCTTATACGTATATTATATATAAAAGAACCATCTTTATCATATTTGCATATCTTAAAGCAGAATGAATCTATTTGCTTGCACACAAAAAAATTAAAAGAACCATGAATTTTAGTATGCGTTGCCACGTAGCCATTTTTTTTCCCCTGTTTTTTTCATTTATTATTGCACTTCCTTTTTTATTGTTATTTTTTTTCCCTTCTCTCGCTCTTTTTCTATTAGCCTGTTTCTCCTCCCACTCTTACTCACTCCATATTTGTTGACATCAAATTAGTTGCAACGTTTCTATTAGGGGGCCGCAAAAAAACCGGTAAAACCGTAAATCGGGTCGGATCGTTGGTTTTTAAACCGTTGGTCCGGTTTTAAACGGTTTAAAATTTCACCGGTCCGGTTCGGTTTGACTTTTAAACGGTCCGGTCCGGTCTAAAAATTTTAATCCGCGGTTTAGACCGGACCGGTTAGTATTTAAATAAAAAAATTATTAAAAAAATATGTCTAAATCGGTCCGATCTAAGACGTTCCGGTCTAGAACGGTCCAAAACGGTCTAAAAGAGAACCGGGACGAATATTATGTAAGAAAATATAAATAAAAAGAGGTTAAAATAAAACGGTCCGGTTTTAAACGGTTTAAAATGGTCTAACGGTCCGATCAAAAACGGTCTAACACGGTTTAAACCGGACCGGACCGTTTTAACCGGTTTGGTCCGGTCCGGTTTTTTTTTCTTATTTGGTCCGGTCCGATTTAATTTTTTAAAAATCGTTTAAACCGGTTCGGTTTGATTTTTTGACCGGTTTTAGACCGGACAGGACCGTGCATACCCCTAGTTTCTATGTGTGGCGTTGAGATTTCTTCGACCTTCCATTATTTGGTGGATTCTATTATCATCAATTTGGCGATATCAAATCGGCTGCGATGTTATCTCCGGCGGCACGCTTTGGCCATTCGTTCTCTGGTGGATTCCGAATTTCACCATTCATATCATAGCTGCTCATAAGCGTCTTTTTTCTATCAACTTCTTTATTTGCTCCCCAATTAAATTGAAATGGAAAGCTTTGGATGCTCCCAATTTTTGTGTTGCATAGGGTTTGAGCAAGAGCATTATATCGGTGAATTAATTACCAGTTACGAACTTGATTCGTGACATGCTCACTGTTGGATTCAATCAAATTGAATGTTGATCGTTTTCTGTGCTTAGTTTTTATAATTTAGGTTCAAATTTTATTTCGGAAACTGGGTTTCGTGTGAAGTTGGGTTTGGATATTGTTGTTATCTATTTCTTCATTGATATGTAATTTCGTTTTTCTTCCTTACAGAACAGGTACCTTGAAAGGATATAATCAACTATTAAATCTTTTTTGGAACCTCACGCATCTAGCTTGGAGATCACGCAAGTTAACATATATAAACGGATCGTACATCTAACGGGTACCTTGATCTCGTTGTTGATTGAAATGAGTAGAGAGCCGATTCGAAGCAATACTCAAAACAAACTTTATTCAATATCTAAAATCCGAGATTCATTTCCAATGATACTCAAATGAATATAAAAACGAGATCAAAGCATGAACTATCAATGAACTATACTTAAATCCAAGATCTAAAACTCAAAAATAACTAAAAAAAAAAAAAAAAACTTAGAAACCAACCAAAGTGGTTTTGTGTATCCCACTGGGAGAAAAGACCAAATAGCGACATGATGGTATGGCACTATGAAGAAGAATGTGGAGTGCTCATGGTCCTTCAAGGTTGCCCGGTGTGGAGCCGGTGTGGTGGAAGAAACTTTGGAGTCTAGAGATCCCCTCTAAGATTAAACACTTAGTGTGGAGGTGTTGGTTTGATACTCTTCCGACCTATGTGAATTTGAAACAGAGGGATATCTTGTGTCTCTCGCTCTGCGTTTTTTGTGGTGAACTGTTGAAATTGATCTAGGGTTTAAGAAAAAGTTTAACGCTTCGCGTAAGCGGTGGAATTTAAAAAATTTCTTTTTGACAAGTAAAACGATTTTACTAACCAAAACAAAGAGCAAGTACACGTAAATAAAATCTAGTATGAGCATTATAAATTTACTAACCTTTTTAGAAGCTTGAACGTTGAGAAGGTTTTGGAAAGTTGCAACGTTCGTCTCCCCTCGTAGCACGTCTCTCTTCTTTCCTCGGCAACACGAGCAACCGCGACAGTTTCTATCACAAGAATCACTCGAGAGAAAAGGAATTAGTGTGTGTGCACTTTTAAACACGACGACTCGAGAACAAGTCTTAAAGTCGAAGAGCTAAAACGCTAGGTCAAATGTGGACCTAGGTGCCAAAACAAAAACGAAAAAAACTTAGAGAGAGAGAGAGATGATGGGCGGCCAAGCTGGAGAGAGAAGCTCTCAAATCTCTAAAACTTGGAATGAATAAACAATGAGAATGAGGCCTCTATTTATAGGGGATGGATTACCTTCAATAAGGTAGTTTCCTCTTCTATAGAATATCACATATTCATGAGCAAATATTCCTTATTTCTCTTTCTCATTTGGGCGTGTGACTTAAGCCTTCTAGAAGCAAAATTGTTTCCTTTTTTGCTTGCCTTGGCCGCCCATCCTAGTTTCCTCCTAGAGGAAATTTGTTTCCTCTTTTTCTTTTGACAAGTATCTTTATACATTAATGCACAAAATAAACTCTCTTTCATACTATGGCATGCACGAAATTCAGCCTTCTTTTCCTAGGGTTGGACGTGCAAGGCTTCTAGAATGGGTTTCTAGATTTTTCTTCATTTGTTTATGACAACATAAGAAAATGCCCATTAAGAATTTTCAAGTAAAATTCTATGAAATGAAATTAATCCTCAAGACCCAATAAACTATTCATGGCCGAATGGTTTAAGTTTCATTTGTCATCATATGACAATGTCAAAAAATTTATTGACATTCATTTCGTCCTATGTCCAAAAAGACAAAAATACCATTTAGACAATTTTCGTAAAACTTGTCTCGTTCTTGTTTTGACTTAGCTTCTAGTTTAACTATTCCTACTCGATATGATTTGTGACAGTGACCTCATAGATCCAAATGAACAAAGCTTGAGCTAAATACTTGGACTCAAAAGTTCACAAACCTTTTCCAAGTTTAGCTCAATGTCAACTGACTCCACTAAAGAGTTGACACTGAAAATCTCTCGGTTCAAATGAATTTATTTTCTACTCAAGAATTCAACCTAATTGTAATGAGTGGATCCACTGAATATTATCTATGTTTACCCTTCATGAATATCATCAGCTAGTCGAGATTTACAAAATTACAATTTTACCCTTCTAGCTGTTATTTCCTCAACTCTTTTGTCGCTTG
This sequence comes from Urtica dioica subsp. dioica, assembly GCF_054948205.1. Taxonomy (NCBI): domain Eukaryota; kingdom Viridiplantae; phylum Streptophyta; class Magnoliopsida; order Rosales; family Urticaceae; genus Urtica; species Urtica dioica. The sequence goes on from NC_142767.1 coordinate 17,179,808, forward strand.
TGAATAAGTTAGAAACAATGTATTGACGAGGAGCTAACAAGTCACATCATTTCATCCAAAAGAGTCAAGACTCAATTTGGACATTGGCCAGTTCATTTATTCGCACTCCAAGGAACAAAGCATGAGGTGATATACATTGCATTTCAGCAATCTTGTACATGAATTCCATATCTATGAGAACTTCACAAAGTTACTCACGACATCTTCACAACTTAGTACTTTACCAATAGGTCCTATTCAGAATCACATAGTGAGTCCGAACTCTGACTTTCTCAAATAAAAATACGTAAGCTGTGAAATGGCATGTCTCATTTCATGATTAAGGTAAGCATGATGCAATTCATACGTAGTAACTTTGAGACATAAGAGGTTAAATAGTTTGTTCTTATCTTGTCTCTAGAAGTGCATTGGTCAATTCAGTACCTTCGGAAGATACCTAGAAGAACTATAGAGTCTCCAACTCTCAATGCCCAATAACCAGACATCATAGATTCTCCTAACAATCGTACTGAGGTCAATAGTCATTTGACCTTTAGATTGCGAATATATCGTTTTAAGCAAACTACGAAGAGTTTGTTCATGAAAATCTACATTTGTCTCTTCGTAAGATGTTAAGTTTGTTTATGGACTAAAGACTAAGGTTTTATCATAAAGCTTCAAACAGACAAGGTAGAATGAATGAACGTTTCAACTTTTATTAATGAATAAGCAATTACAATCAACAGTCTTCGTGAGATTATATTACATCAAATGTACACAAATAGACACTACTACTATTCTTGTGGGCACCAATGACAACATGAACTTCTTGAAGACGCACTCCATGTTGTTTTAAATTATGAGCGGGCCAAAGGCTTTTGATTCAGCTCGACGCTCCAACGATGGGCCGAAAAAGCTGGCCCAATTACTTCCAAAGAAGTTTGTCTCCGAGCGATGGAATGTCTCAAAATCATATTTGTAGTTCTTTTGTGGGGCGATATGGTCTTTGTTGGTGAATCAGACGCGTATCAGACACGAACAATCGTTCTGATGCTACTCGTTTGAGATGATTCCACCATATAACCATATTAATGCGGAAAAATAATTAATTACGCTGATCATAAGCTAATTAAATTATGGTTATAATTAACAAGATCTAGTTATGTTTAATTAATTTAATTCACGAGAGCATATTTATCAAGCAACCGATTTGAACAAAAAACGAATACTTACATTGATTTTCGGTTCAGCTACAGAACGCTCCTAAACCAATCGCGTACTCCTTGCGTCGTCTTGATGAAGGACTCGAGGATGACACCTTAGTCTACCGAAACGTAATCTCTGAGACGAATAAGAAAGATGAGTGGGCACAATCTTTATCTCACTAGATCACGAAACTAGGTGTTTCGAGATCTCTCTCTTATTTTACTAAGAATGGAAACGAATTTCCGAGGGGAGGGAGAGGCAGATGCACGGCCAAGGGAGGCTAGTGATGCACGAAATTTTCACAAAAAAATTGCTTCTTTTTGCCTTCTCATGAACCCCTATTTATAATAGTAAAAGAAGATATTTATGGAATCTTCCAGAATATTTTATTTCCTTTTATTGTGTTAACACTAGTGGATTAAATCTAGGCCATTGGATCTCAACAAGTGAATCCTACTTTTTCTCTCATCCATCAGATCAATATTTATGGGATATTATTCTCTATTTAAATAGAGAATATATTATTTAGTGAGAGAATATAGGAGAATATATTATTTCCCTTTAAATATATTCTCATATATTCTCCTAAATACTTTCCTTTAAATAAAGAAAAAAATATAGGACAATATCTTATATTATTCTCTCTCCTTTATTTAAACAACCAAAGAGAAAATATTGGTAAATACCAATATTGAAAAAAGCGGATTTGATGGCACACGGCCAAGGGGATTTACGCAAATCCTATTCCAAAATTCCCAATCCGATTTTTCCATGTGTGCAAGGCTCAATTGTTTAAAACTCAATTAATCATTTATTTACTTGGTCCAATAATAAAAAAATAATTAATAGTTGTTTATTTACTTGATCAAACAATAAATAAACAATTCTACCATAAATATTTATTTAATTCTGCGAATACCCGTTTTCCAGAATTAATGCTGTCAATCACAATTACAGCAAGTGAGATTAATAATGATAAACATTATTATACGAAAGTTTTTATCCGCCTTTATCAGAGCCGAATCGGGGACTATGGACCTAGTAATAGAAGCTTAACAAATCCGATGAAAAAGACGAAATAGTCATTTCTCTTTTTCCATCGATTCGTTCAATCTTGGTCAAATACTCCACCTTGTAAGCCAAGACTGAACTCTCATTTATACTAGAATTATATTTACTCATCGTGTCGAGTGTCCACTGATATAGTCAGTTCGTGATCAAGATCCTCCAGGTTCAACCCGTGTCAAGAGAAGTCAATTTTTCCGTTATACTTTTCTTGATACATATCAGCTATAAGCATTGTTGCTTCCCCAGCGAAAGATTCTTTTGAACGTTACTTACTTCGAAAGTGCTAGCAATATATCGGTTCTGGAATCAACCCTTAGGTGAGAGAACATTAACCTTCTTTCAGGAAGACTGGATTCCGTATCTGTAGATCATTTCCCACTCGAATTATGCTCTGAGAAAACTCCCAAGACATAAACTGTTATTAGCATGAATAGCCTTTTAGCGAATGAGTCAAAGAGCTCAGTACATAACCCAGTGTCCATGATCACTTCAGGATTTAGATCAAGTCTCACTGTGACCATCATAGTGACCTCGGTTAGTGTGTCGTAACGGTCCTTAAACGACACATCTACAACCAAGACATGTCCAAGTCGTACACTTACCACAAGTGTAGAATGCTCCCACATAGTGATCAGCCTTCACCTATGTGTTCCACATATATGACTTTAGATATAGCTTTCCAGGCGTATATCAGTCATCGACCTCGTTTTAGCTCACCGCCCGAACTCAGGTGCCCATCACGTGACTCAGTTTAATACAGAGGCTATGGAAGATAGTTGTTATTGATTCTAATTGTTTAGAACTCAACCCACTAATCATATAATGCTAATAAAGTAATCTTATTATCGAATTTAGTAATCATTTATTCATTATCTTCAAGTGGGCAATATTCCCAATAGTCTTATCGAAACTTTTGCCGTTTTCAAACAGTCTGTGAAGACGGCGAAGATGTGGATTAACGATGTGGTGAGTTGGTTCGCGAGCTTCAAAGAGCATGATGCGAAAAATGGAGGTGAAGCTTGGTAATGGACCGTCAATGGTTAGAAGCTGAAAATGTTATAATTTTAATGTTGAATGTCCATCCCATGATTTAGGTCAAACTTTAAAATATAAACAGAAGTGAAACACAAAATTTCATATAATAGACTTTGGCACCTATGCGAATACTAATATATTGGGCCATCTCTAATGACACGGTATAAATTCAAATATATAGCGTGAATATTCCTCCAACCAAACTGTATAGTGCACGATATTTATACTGTGTGATCCAGTATCCCTTTATATTTATCATGGGTACTATATGACACGGTATAATTTTTTTTACACATACTTTTATTAATATAGTTGAATATTTAATACATATATATATATTAATCATATAAATGAGTATAATACAATCGTCTTGCAAATGTGTTGTTTTTATATAGATTTACTTAAATGAAAAATATTTTTAAAATAGTGTAATATTTATTTCAAAATTTATTATTTTTATTATATTTTAATTTTTGTTAAATATTGACATGTAAGAGCTAATTTAATTAGTTAATTAAAAATATAAATTATAATTATTTATTAAAAAGTAATTAATAAATAGATTATTTAAAATTACTAATATAATAATATAGAATAGTGTTTTTAGTGTACAATTTAGTGTTGTGGTTGGTGTTGAAAAAAAAATTTAGTACTAAAATAAAAAATATAAAAATTATGTAATTTCAACACTAAATTGAGTGGTAGAGAGAAGCTCTTATAACGGTATAAAGTACATATTTGCATGTCTCCCAGCAAAATGAATAAGTGACGAGACATAACGTAATGAAATACCGGATGCCTTCAGAATCAAAAGGCTATATATGCTCAATAACGCCATAAAAATCAACATTTAAGTTTTAGCTATATCTTTATCTTCCACGATTCAAATAAAGCCAAAAATCCAAAACTCGACACGTAATTAAATTGAAAAAACGACCCAAAAAAGACAAAAAAATCATCTCATCTCATCCTCAATCCACTTCCCACGGCGGGACCACCAAAAATACACTCACATGGCTTCCTCTTCTTCTTCCTCCTAATAATCAAACCTTCTTCTCTATCCCCATGGAACCCAAACCCAAACCCAAACCCAAAACCCAGACACAGAACCTTCTCGTAGAGGTTTCAGAGCAAGAAGTGGTCATAAACTTCACACCCAACTCCAAATGCCGAACCACAATCCACCTGAAATCCCTAACCCCAAACGCCAGCGTGGCATTCAAAGTCCAAACCTCGTCACCCCACAAATTCCTGGTCAACCCTCCCGCCGGAATAATCCCTCCTCTCTCCTCCGCCGCCTTTCAAGTCATCCTCAAACCCCAAACCCACCTCCCAAACTCCTTCCCTCGCTCCCCAACCGACCGCTTCCTCGTCAAAACCGCAGTCTTCCCCGACCCGCCACGTCATCACCGTCGTGAAACCCACGCGCCGGCGTCGGTGATATCCTGGTTCGCTTCCCGCCCCGGAAACTGCTCGACCAACGACCACAGGCTCAAAACAGCCTTTGTCGGTGAGTTTCTCCTCCGGCACGCGGTGGGGTCCGGAAACTACGACGCGGCGAGGGCTCTGGTGAAGCGAATGAGCTCGGTGCTGTCGGAGCTCGGGTTTGGTGAGTCCGACGCGCTTTTGCGGGCCGCGAGTGAGCTTGCGAGCCCTGAGCGGATGGTTAATCTGTTGCTGGAGAGTGGGCTTAGGATTGGTGGTGGTGACGTGGAGGATGAGAGGACTGGGCTGCACCGAGCCGCTGCGAGTGGAGACTGCCACGTGGCTCAGAGGCTGATTGACTCCGGCGTTGACCCGACTGTCCTGGACTACCGTGGAAGGTCCGCGATCGACCTTGCTCGCGATACGGGACACGTGAGCAATCCCTTTATCATTTATTTACAATGCTTTCGTACACCAAGCGCAAATAGTTATTTATTTAAATTTTTTTCGTACTCCAATCCCTTTATCATTTATTTACTATCCCTTTTTCATTTTAGTATCTTAGTCCTTTTTCTATAATTAAACCCTTATAAGAGCGAGACTCCTAACTTAGAGAGTCTAAAATGAATTTTATTTCCTTCATAATTTATAAATTTTAGGGATATAAATGTAAAACAAAACTAAATTCGGGTAAAAAGAATGTATAAAACAATTTTGAGGGCTGGCTTGAGCCCCTGCTGGGCCAAGTTAAACCTCCGTCCCTGTATACCTGTATAGTAATGTATAAATTTATAATAAAAGAAACTTATATGTTTATATTTGAACTTGGAAAGAAAAAAAAATGTTGGAACAATATTTATCAATGGAGCATTTTTTTTTACTAATTACTCTAATATAATCAACACATAAATAAGGGATCTAGGTTTATCAAAAAAAAAAAAAAGGATTTAGGTTTTAAAATCCGTTAATAAGAATAATAGTTAAAACAATAAGAAATTGATGATCTGAAGATCATTTCACCCCAAAAGATAACTTGAGAAACCAAAACGGGCATTACATAATAAATCATGACTAGAAACTCTATTTATTAACACAAAAATGAGTATTGAAGTAATGAATAAATAAATAAAAATGCAGAGCCAAGTAGTGGAGATTCTGGAACGGGGAGAGGCGATTCTGACGGCAGCACGGCACGGTGACTTAAAGCAGCTCAAGTGGCTGATAAAGACCAACGCAGCAATAGAGTTCAGCGACCAATACGGTCTAACGGCGCTTCACGCGGCAGCCATGAAAGGCCACAAAGAGGCAATTTCGGTGCTCATCGAGGCCGGGTTGGACATTGAGTCTCGAGACAAGGAAGGCCATTCTCCTTTGCATTTGGCCATCGTCGGTGGAAGCTTAGAATCAGCCGCGGCTTTGGTTAGTAAAGGAGCCAATGTGAATGCCAAGAGCAGAAAAAATGTGGGTCCTTTACACATCGCCACAGCCATGGGACACCACCACATAGCCGAGTTCCTAATCACCAAAGGAGCCTCATCATCTAATTAAATTTTAAGGAATCTAGGATATTTTTTGTTTTTTTTTTTTTAATACAATTTTTTTGTTCACAAATCAAATTGTTCATAAAATTTTACCTATAGATGGTATTTTTTTTTTTTTTTTTGTTATTATTATATATGTATAAATATTGTTACACGGTTTGCTGTCTTTCCGGGCGCCAGAAACTCTTCTCGCCCACGAGAAATTGATCCTGGTGAAGGGTCAGAGACCAATGAAGTGAATGTAAAATCGGCTTAAGTTTGTTTATCATGTCCGTTGTGTCTTGAACCACAAGATATCCACCGGGGCGTAGTATTCGGTCTATCTCTGCTACTATTTCTATAAGGTCACATCTGCCAAAGTGAATATCGAAAAATAATGCTCAGCTTACTTGACTAAAACTCAATGTGCAACTGGAAAGCACGAAACACTAGGGAAACAAGTTTCAGGAGTAGTACCTTTGAGAAAGATTTCCGAGGAGAAAGCTGGAATGTAAGAGATCGAATGTTCGAGGATATGTATTGAATGACTCGCACCAGTCGTGGTAAACACCGAGTAGCCCTCTGTCGAAGATGACGGGAAGTGTGTCGGGGACGTGAATAGGGACAACGTTCATCACCCACAAAGGTTGATCAATAAGCGCCGCAGCAAATCTGGAAGTAACAAAAAAAATCATAAGCCCAAGGTTATAGTTCAATGAAAAAGGGCTATTAGAAAATCTTGACCAACGTGTAAGCTGTAGCAAATTACCCTCCATAACCGGCGTTCATATCCATAACGTTCCTCACGCTAGACCACTTTATAGATAGGCCTTGAAGATAAACGTTCGAGACGAGGTTGGACCAGGATTTGGTGTCCTCGTAGAACTTCTGTACATCTTCGTCGGTGAATAAGCTGACTGGTTTACTCTTCAGCCTCTTAGGCCAAGGCATAGGCCAAGTGACCACTTTGCCAGTGTTGTCAACTGGAAGTGGGGATAGACAAGAGCTAAGAGGGACATACCTGTCAATCAGATTGAGAACAGATGTTATTTATTTATTTTATTTTTTTTTAACCTTATTCAATGTCAAACCATCTTTCATAATGAAGCCCAAAACAAGCTTTTATCAGAGTTTACCAAGAATTATTCTTCCTATTGTAGTCCTCGCAGACTGGCGGATTGTTGTCTTTGCGATTCTCGTAGCAAGACTTTGAGACGGGCTTCTGAAATATGACGATCCCTATTCCGTTAGAATCGCGGGTATTAGCAACGGCCTTCCAGCACAATGAATCCGTCAGTTTCACCATTGCTGCAAGGGAAACAAAGAAAACAAGCACCAAGATATAAGATTATATTATTAGTCAAACATGTTATATATACCAATCAAATCAAATATAAATAAACTGAATAAACAGCTTAGATCACGGACCCCTCCACTTGCTCTTATGGGACTCGTCTTTCCGATACACCGGCGTAGCAGACCACACGAAGAAGCCACCGGGCCTAAGAATCCTATTGAGCTCCATCAATGGCTGCCCACCTGATAAAATGAACGGGTGATGAGCAAAAGAACTCTCAAGGTTCAGACTTCAGACCCAAAAACAATTAGTAGTAATGAGCTAATCAAATTACCATCTGCGTCCCAATGAACCCGGCACCGAGCGCAGTGAATCAAATCATAAGAACTGTCAGGAAAAGTCAACCGTTGAGTTCCGATGACAGAAAGAGTGGCGGGAATTCCACGCTCAAGAGCAAACTGTATCTGAGCTTCGTGCTCGTCTTTTGGGGCAAATGACATGGTAAGTACGTTTTTGTCCAGCAAATCGCCGCCAAAGCTAGCAACACCACAACCAACATCTAAAATAACCCTGATGTTCTTTCCCCATTTAACAAGCGACGAAGTCTGATATAAATAACAGAAAAAAAAATTAGACACTTGAATTTTAGAACTTTCCCCGTAATGTGATCGATCAGTACTACAATCAGCCATTCTAACAGAGGCGCAAATCCAAATTATGCCACAAATGTGAATACGATTCTTATCCTAATCGCCCATGATTTGCTATTATAAGTATATTAAAAAAAATGAAATTAAACTGTTCTTTTACCTTAGCAATGAACTTCACATAGTTATCAACACCTTCCTTGAACTGAGTACCGCCACCGGGAAAAACAAATTTGTCACCAGATTTGACAACCCAGTGTTGGTCCTTCTTGTAATCAACAAGCTTCGGATAAGGAACATTGTCATACCAAATCTGAAAAAAAAAAAAAAAAAAAACAAAATCACGAATCTAGAACTTCACTCCAACTTCGAAATACATCACGTACCAAAAAACCAAAAAGAAATATTTCAATTTTACTCCGCTCTTCATTCAGCTCATTGCCAAACGTGTACAAGCAACAACGCTAACAATAACAACACACGTTCGGCAAAACCTTACCGAAGAGCTACGAATCTCACCATGTCCCTGCTCTTCGGCCATGGAATCGGAGCTTTATACCCGACCGGATTCGAAACCAAACACCGCGGACTCGGCTGAGGACAATGCCTCTCCCGGTGCTCCATGTGCCTCCGCGACGTCAAGGCCTTGATCGCCTTCAGATTGTCCAAACAAGGAATGTAATCGGTCGCCGAGACTCGGCTCTCGCAAAGCTCCCACTCGAAGCTCGGAGCCGGAGGATCAGCAATGGAGTTTACGGCGAGCTCGTCGGAGGAGTTTCGGGCGAGCTCGTCGGCGGAAGAATCGCGCAGAGGCGTGACTTCGGTGTAGACAGAGAGGGAGGGTTTGGGCGTCGCTGAGTCGGTGTATGTGTTGGCGTTGGTGAAGAGAAGGATGAGAACGCAGAAGAGAAGCACTGTGAAGGTGAATATGAACGGGTATTTTCTCTCCGTGAAGAGGTTCTTCACTGAGATCGCCATTGTTGAGGACTTTTCGTTTATCTCTGTTTACATGGACGAGAAAACACGGGTTTGAGCTCAAGAATCAAGATCTAGAGAGAGAGAGAGAGAGAAATAATTGATTGGGTATTTATTTGTGTTCTATAATCTTTAGTATAACGCGGTATTTGCTCTTTTTCTTGCTAAGAAACGCGGTAAAATATGTTGATATACCATATACGAGTAAAAGCTATATATTTATATATATATATTAATGATTTACCGTTGATAGATTATTGATATTGTTTACAGAATGTCACAAATGTTCGTTGCCAGTGAATGATCTCGTTAGAAACGTAGAATACACATATAGAATGTTAATTTATGACAAACTTTATCACTCAGATTATTATTTCGTTACTATATTGGTGAAGATTAGAGTATGAGTGGCTATCCATAAACGGCTTTGACCGAGCAGACATTCGCACATGCCAACATGTTATAATTCAATAAACACGGTGGTTTATGAACTTGAGGTCAACGGAAACGAGACAAACACAGTTTTCTAGTGTTATGTTGTCAACCACTAACATACATTTTTCTTAAAGAGAAGGTTACTGATACCAATCAAGTGAGAGAGAGAGAGAGAGAGAGAGAGAGAGAGAGAGAGAGACCAACAAATATGATTGTCAAAATATCACTAGAGAGAGAGACTAACAAATATGATTGTCAAAAGATCATTAAAAAAAACCTCATATATACCAAGGAAACAATTCCTTGTCAATTGGTTATGTATTAGCTAAACGCAAAAGCCAAAGCAAGTGGCAGAGAATCTAATTAGGTAAAAAAAAAATCGTTCAAAAAAATTATCCGGAACTATATCTAAGCGACGACTCAGACAGTCTTTTAAACTTGGAGTTTCTCGAGATCAACGTCTCCCATTCCAGTGTCTTCTTCCTCTTCTTCGCTGTCCTCATCGCCACTTATCTCCTCATTCTCATTCCCAAGCTTGCTCATGTACTCGTCGAACAGCTTATCGTCCCTCTCAGACAACTACACACAAAAAAGAAAATCGTAAGATTGTAGTTCCCCGAATTTAACAGAGCAGCCAATGTGAAGTTTGAAAAAAAAAAGGAAAGAAAAGGATTTTAAGACTCTCACCGCTCTTGGTGCTGTCTTCACAGAAAGTTTGCCCTTTTTCTGTTCGATGGCTTCGGTGCAAGCTGCGATTGCTTTGTGCAGAATGGCAATCCCTTGTTCCTAAACAGCAGTAAGAAAGAAAAAGATTAAGAAAAGATTAGGGGACAAGTTCCAGATCACATCATTAATCCGGACTATATTGCAAAAGCTGTGACAAGGCGAGATATATTTACTTATTAGGCACTAAAGTTGCAGAAAACAGAATGGTGAAATTCGGAAACGTAAGCCTAAATTTCAGATAGAGCCCATTTTCTAGTTTCTCGTCAATCACTGGCTTTTTTCGGTACAACCCAACTAATCAGCAATTTGAGAAATTGAAATGCGGACACAAACAAACCTTGTCGAGAGTCTGAGTAGTCAGAGCATAGTGCGGAGCAGCGACATACTTGATTTTGACTGGGCACTCATCAATCCCAGCCGCTTCAGCTTTACGCATCGCCTCCTTTTAAACCCAAAAAAAAAAAAAAAAAAAAAAAACTTAGTAAAACACCAAATATACCAAATGAACTTCCAAAGTGCATTACAACATTTATATAAGAAAAACCTTGATGTGAAGAATGCCGTCGAGCTCAAAACACTTCAACTCGATGTCAGCCTGGATCTTCACGGCTTGAGGAGTCATTCTTCTCCTGATATTCTTAATCAAAGCGTCTTTGACTTCCTCGGTCATCGCCGGAACAAATTTGGTCACCTATGCACCCAGGGAAATAGAAAAGGGAAAAGTCACCAATCACAATAACAGCACATCCTGAACTAGAACAAACTTTTTTTTCCCAGAAAAATCACAGAAATTATTGCTATGCTTACTACCCTTTAGAACCCACCTTCTATGTCAATTGAACCAGAAAAAATGTATCGTTTATCCTATATACGAGATTTCTGATGAAGTACCGTTGACTATGTTGAGTTTGTGAACGTTAAGCACAGAAACATTGTAAAATAATGCATGCATTAAAAAAACATGTGATGCACTCGCTAATTCACTATATGATGGTTCACTATACAAATACCCTGTTTCTGTTAAGGTGCCTACAATGATCGTCATTTGTACCTTTTTTTTTTTTTTGTCAGAAAACCAATGAATAAGTCAATTAAAATAATCAACTAAGCCTGTGTTTCAAACAATCTACAAACTTATTACTAATGGTTATTTGAAAATTCATGTTTCAAATTGTAGTTTCATATTTCGACTGACTTCAAGTGTTGAAATTACATTACAACACTGATAAAATTACACTTTCATCTTCTTTTTAATTGCGTATCTTTGAATCTAGTTATACTATACTGGTGTTCATCGCCTAAAAATTGAATAAATCAATTCAAATCGCACCAAACAAAACCATACATCTCGAGCCATGGAAACCCTAACCCAAGTACACCCCTAGCTTGTTTTTTTACCTCTTCTCCATCGGGACCAATTTCTTTCACCTCACGGGTAAGCGAGCTCAGCACTGAATCCGGATCGTTCACCATAAGCTTGAACCCCTACAATACAAATCGATAAAATAAAAAAAAATTAAAAACCAGGAATCCCCAAACAAGAACAACCATATCGATAGCCATTGTCGAATTCAAATCACTACCTCGAAAGCATGGCCGTATCTCCGGTACAAAGGCCATCCAACATGGACATAAAGATCCTACAAAATTCAAATTTCATCAATCACGAAACCAAACCAACACACACAAACAGAGATACAAAGAAGGAAAGAGAGATAACCTCTAGGTCTACGGCCATGGTTTCAGCCACGTGTCGCATAATGGAGTGAACGAGCTTGCTCTTGTTGTATCGCTCTTCGCAGGCTTGCTTGTCTTCCTCGGAGACTCGTCGCTTGCTGAGATCGATGTAGCCTCTCTCCTTGTCGACACGAAGAACCATCACCGGCTCGATTCGGCCAACCCTAATCAGACTGTTCACGCTCCGAATTCGCCGCCGCGAGAGCTCAGTGAGGAGGATCATCCCCTCGGCGTCGTTGTACTCCAACAGCGACACGTAAGCTCCCATGTTCTCGATCGTCTTCACCTGTATCATCACCGCCGTGTCTACCTCGGGGTATTTGGCCTCGTACATTCTGCATTCCAGATTCGGCGCCGCCATTTTTTTTTACTCTGAGTGTTTGTTCCTGAGAAAACCTGAGCGATAGTCGAGATTTGTGTTGTAGAGAGAGATTGAGATTGTGTCTGGAAATTCTGAGTTGAGCGAGACAGAGTCGACGACAGGTATTAAATAGGATGGCTTTTGTAATTTTGCTCGCCGGAAGGGAAAAGAAATTGGAAATTTATTCGGCATCTTATTTTCAAACTTAATCCTTCGAATTATACATATATTTTTTTAGTCCATAATCAAAAGTAGGACTAAATTAAGGCCCATTTCCAATTTACTACTATTTTCAAATAGTCATAGTTTCATTACGTATAGCAAAATAGCCAATTGAGAGTACTATGACTTTTAATCATGTCTGGATTAATTTTAATCCAGTCTTCATAAAGCTTACATTCTGTCTTTATAGTTCGTTGGGATTAAATTTAATCCAACCTAGATTAATCTTACTTGGGCTAGTTTACTTATAGTTGACAAACTATGGCTATTTTGCAAAAGCTTAAGTTCTATTTGGTTATATAGCCGCTTGACCCGTAAAAAAAATCAAATGAGAGATACACAAAATTCTACTTATTATACCCTCATACTAATTACCAACCTACCATCTTCCCCCAATAAAATCTCTTCTTTTTTCTCTTTCTTTCTCTTTTTCCCGCTCAGCCCATCGAGTAAAAGAATTTTTTTTTTTACTAGTCCTAGTTTGGTAAATTTTTGGAAAAAGTAGAAAATTGGAAATGAGCCTTAATTTAGTCCTACATAATGAAATGTCCCTCCTTTTATTGATTTTCGTTTTTTTTAAGAAAAATTTCAAAACCAATCACTTTTCATATTTCACTCATGTTTTCAAAATATTTCATCAGTAATCTTTTTTTTTTCGAACAAAAATAGCTTCATGTTTCAAAAATCTTGTCAACAATTATTAAAATTTAACCACCAATTATTGAAATAAACAATTATTAAATTTGGTTAAATGTTATTAAAATCTGGTTAAAAGTTATTGAAATCTGATCAATAGTTATTGAAATATGGTCAACGACTATTGAAATTTGATTAACTGTTATTGAAATATGGTCAACAACTATTGAAAATCTAGATAACTGTTATTAAAAACGATTATTTGCGAAAATTAGAAGGTTTAACGACTAATATTAAAAAAAAAATTGTAATTTACTATGTCATTCCAAACATCACGTTTTGAATATAGCCAACGTTTGGAAACTTATTAAAAAATAGCTAAACAGATGATGTGACACTTGAATAATTCATTTGAATTTTTCATTCTGTCATTCGTTTAAATCAGTTTTTTTTTCTACACTTCGTCACTTTTTCTCTCTCTCTCTCTCTCTCTCTCTCTCACATATTGTTTTTTTTTTCCTTATCAAAACTTCAAAATATATATATTTCTCATATGAGTTCGAATATTGAGTGATTCCAAATCTTACAAATTCGTGGCGATGAGAGCTTCAAAAATAGATTCATTGTGTTGGATGAAAGTTCTTGTCTAGAATTCTGCTGGAGTCCACCATTGTTACATTTTCCATTCACCCGCGAGAGGTGGTTTTCGATCCGCATCTTTAAGACCAAGGCATGATAAAACTTCAGGGTCGTCATTATCGTCGTTATTTTTTCTCTGTAATACTCCAAGCCTTTTCTATGAAAAACTACAAATTTATGTAATTTTTCTTATGGAAATAGCTAGAAATTTACGAATTTTTTTTAGAATTAAATGAAAATTTAATGAAGATTAGTCTAGTTTTTTTTAGTTTACATAGAAAAGTTAAAAAAATGAATTTTGTGAAAATTTTATTTTTAATTAAGAAAGGAGGTTGAAATTTTTATAGAAATTCGGAGCGTATAACCCTTGTTATTTAATTGTCGAATTTTTTAAACTATTAACTTTTTTTTTTATTAATCATAGCATGTTTAATATGAGAATATATATATATATATATATATATATATATATATATATAAGTCAAATATAACGCTCATTGACTATTTTCCTATACGTTTGTAAACATTGGTTACATCCCACTTTTATAATTTAATTTTTGCTATAAATCTACAATGCCCTTAAAAAAATTACAAAAACAATTACTTATGATTATTTCCCATTTTTATATTATTTTTTGTTCCATGCAGCTCTGTTAGCTCTTTATTTGATAAAATTGTATGAAAGTTCGGAAAATAAGTTATTTAAAATATGAAGGAAGCATTCTATGTATTATTATTTTCAGTAAAAAAAAAGAGATTTGTAACAAAGTAGCCGATTTGGATAGAAGCAATTAAAATAATAGTCCAACTATCAATTTTATTAAGAGAGTGGCCCATTTTATTTTGAATTCCAAAATTACCCTTCTTTTTATAGGTTCCTCCCAGACCCAAAGAGAAACAAAATGCAAGCAGGTCCCTTGATTTTCCTCTATACCAGCTTCACCACCAACGCCTATTCCTTCTCTTTCGTCAGAAACCTCGCCGAGATCGCCGCAAGAGTCGTCAGCGAGCTCCGCCGAGAAAACCCCGACTCCGCCGCCAATTTTCTCTTCGACGACGACGACCAGCCATGGCTCAACAGCCGAAACGACAACAACGCGGGAGATGAAAACGACGACGGAGAATCGGAGTTCGAATTCGTGTTCGCGGCGGCGATAGACTCGTCGATATTGGCGGACGAGATCTTGCACAACGGTCAGATCCAATTTCTCCGACGCCTCAGTCGTCCTCTCCGGCGATTCCGACTCCGAAGCTTCCGGTGAACCGATCCGAAATCGCCAAGCTCCTTCGATCAAATCCACCATCGGCGTTGAATTTGCCACTCGTACCCTTCAGGTCTCTTCTCTCTCTCTCTCTCTCTCTCTCTCTCTATATATATATATATATATATATGTATAAATATGAACGTCTATTTGTACTTGCTACTTGTCATCCGATCTGGAAATTGTGGAATCTCATGATTGAAGTGACATGTGAATGAAGTTTGAAGATTTATCTGCCAGATCTGAGTGATTGATGGTATTTGGATAGGAGTAGTTATTTATTAGAAATTAGGAAATGGAAATGGTGTGGTTTGATGAATATGAATAAGATGAGGAGATGTAAGGAGTTTGGGGCTGATATTTTTAGGGTTAGGGGTTCGATTATGAAATCAATAATGGAAATATCTAGATGAACCAGTAATCTTGATTTACAAGTGGGTTTACAAACAAAATGATGAGTTTCGATTATGTTGTGGACATATGCATGTTTCGTAATTGGTAAAGTAATTTACTAGTAAGTGATGGAAGTTATAGGAAATTGCCTATATAGTATGAACAACGATGACTGCAAATTCTTCGACATTTTAGTAAATAAAGTGATATAACTTCAAATCAACGTATTTTTCCAAGAAATTTTGAAATTTTAAAGCAAATCAACGTAAAAATCAATATAACTGCTTGCTACAACTGAAGAAATAAATCAAATAATTAAGAAAAACTAATAACAAATATCATCAAATATAACAAAATAGAACCGCTTGCCTAAAATAAATGACATGCATACTAATTGAATGTAAATGATTTTGCTATACTTTTCATTTGACAGGTGGAAGGTCGGACGGTGAAGGCGCAGATATGGGACACGGCGGGGCAGGAACGGTACAGAGCGATAACATCGGCGTACTACAGAGGCGCTTTGGGGGCGTTTTGTTTTGTTATTTCATATTTTCTCTGTAGTAATTCTGTTGAAAGTGTTTGTCCTAGTATTTCCTAACAAATATGTAGTAAATCGGATTTACTGTTATATTTACCGTAGAAACGAATGATTTACTCAATGGTTAATACGATTTACTGTTAATATGAAATAATTAGTAAATCGTATTTACTGTTATATTTACCATAGAAACGAATGATTTACTCAATGGTTATTACGATTTACTGTTAATATGAAATAATTAGTAAATCGTATTTACGGTTAGATTAACTACAAAATGTTACGGTAAATAAAATTTACTTTTGTTCTTGTTACGATAAATAAGATTTACTATTGCTCTTATTACGGTAAATAAGATTTATTGTTTTCTTGTTACGGTAAATAAGATTTACTATTGTTCTTGTTACGGTAAATAATATTTACTGTTATTCTTGTAACGACAAATAAGATTTATTGTAGTTTTTGTTATTGTTAATTAGATTTACTAATTTTTTTGTTATGGATGGTATTATTTATTATGATAGTTAATAATATTAACCTAAGGGTATAATTGGAATATTGGAATGTTGTCATGATAAATTGGCTATTTTCCTAAATATGTTAATAGTTGGGTTATAATTTTAAAATAGGGGTGTCATTTTGGCTAGTTTTTTAGCCGCCCCAAATAAAAACCCAACCAACTTAAACTGTCCACTCTCTATAAACCCAACGGAATTGCAACTCATTTTATGTGATTGAAATTTGAACAAAATTATTTTGGATTGATTTAAATTCAGTTATATATTTTACTCTATTGTATAAATTATTAATAGCGAAACTTCAAACACATAATTTCACTATACATATAACTTCACTATTAGAATTATTTATATTTAATTAATTTTTTATTTTTAAAATTAACTCCACAACTAACTGTTTGACATGATATAAACTATATTTAAGTTTATAAGATATTGCATCTTTAAGTTTTTTGGTACAGATATGCATGTGCATTATGTTATCCCTTATAAGTTTGACTTTAAAATGAATTACCTTTTGTTGATGTTAAATTCGGACACTCAATAATGAATAATGATGAACAAATTTTAACTGAGATGTCGCTTTTATTGATATTATATGGAATTCATGATTTCGTCATATAAAAATGGGAAAATATCAAGAATATCTCTCGTTCTTAATCGAAATACGAGATTTATCCCATCTATTTCTAAAAATATCAGACATATCTCTTCAGTTTAATATAAATGACATATACCTCTCCTAAAAAAATATTATATTACAAATATCACCCTTTTCATTTATTTTGTACAAAAAAATAATTTGAACTCCCCAAAATACCCTTAATAGAATAAATATTTATTTACTATTAAGAAAATCAAAATCTCTCTTTATAAAAAAAAGTTCTTAATTTTTATAAAGAAATTTCTTTAATTTTTTTTTTTTTTTTTTGTATATAGAATAGAAAATGAAAAAACTATTTCATTAAGGGTATTTTTGTAAAAAAATAAACGAAAATGATGATATTTGTAATATAACATTTTTAAGGGAGGTATATATCATTTATATTAAACCGAAGATATATATATGATATTTTTAGAAATAGAAGGGATAAATCTCGTATTTCGATTTAACACAAAAAATACTTTTGATATTTTTCCTATAAAAATTGAGACATAAGTCGAACTAAACAATGATAACAACTTCGTCAGGTACACTATATAGAACAGTTTCTCTCTCCAAAGAAAAAACCAAAAACCAGAGTTCCCAGATCTAGATCTGGTTTGCCTCCGCTCCTCCTGGGCTCCGGTCGCCCGGCGTGGCTCCGACCCGGGGGGAGCGACGCTTGTTCTGTTTCCCGCTCGTTGCCCCGCTTTTAGCCCTCTCCTTCCGGTTCGTTTTGCCCTCTTCTCCGTTCGCTCGAGCTTGGCGTCGTCTTCTCCGGCGTATCCTTCCTCGTCCTGATCGGAGCTCTCCATCGTCGACGCCGCACTTGGTGGTGGTGTTAGCCTCTGTCGGCAGTGGAATTTTGAGCTTGGATGGAATGGGTTTTGTTGGTGGCTGTGTTTTTTATGTCTTTTTTTATTTACTCTGTTGGGGTTTGTTAGAAGTGAGGACTAAACTAGTATTTTCTCTTTTAGATCTAGTTTATTGCCTTAGTGTTGTAGCTAGTCAGTCGAATCTTTCGTTCTCTAATGTGCGTTTTTCCATCGAAGTTTATCATCAACTTCAGGCGCGCATCAGTCGAAGGAAGGATGTTGGGTTGGTCGCCGACCTCATGCTCTCGAGCTCCCGCCGCGAAGGTTCGCTTAATCTGCGGGAGTTGGGTTTGTGGAGGTGGTCCTCCGGTGGGAGGATGGAAGGGCTTTGGTTGGTTGGTGCTCAGGTGAGCGACAACCACGTTTATGTAGGAGTTTATCTCCGTTTGAGGGACAAGGAAATGCTTCGGCAAATCCCAAGAGACATGGAAATGCTTCGGCAATTCCAAGACAGGACCGTTCCTGTTTGGTTGTCTCGGGTATGGTTGTCCCGATGGTTCTTAGGTGGCACCTTCGACTTGACTGGTCGGTCTTTGTTTGGTGATTTTCCTCTTCGTTGTATTTTGCTCATTAGTAGCATTTTATTATGAATGGATTTTCTTTGATGTTTCAAAAAAAAAAAAAAATGATAACAACTTCGTCTCGCCATGTACGGAGACTCGTGGTCAAACTGTCCTTCTTGTGTTGAGGTCCTTTCGACTTTCGAGTCCTTCCTGCACCGAGAAATGAACAATGATAATGACGAAATCAATGGTCATTAGGTAAATACACGTGCTTATTTGATTGTAATTTCATAAATATCGACCTTGAAGTATTTAATAATGTGTAATGTGTGGTAGTATTACATTAAGCTTAATTTTAGCGAATCTTTTTTTAATATGGACAAGTTTGTATATTATGTGCACACTGCACTCACATAATTAAATAAATACATGAAAGAATATCTAAGAAAAAAATAACTTTATTCACAAATTCAACTTTATAACTAAAACCAGAAGATTAGAAGAGATAAACCGAGACGGATAGAAAGGGAAGAGATTTTGTTAGCTTAACGTTTTAATTGTGACGCTGCTGACATATTTTTTTTTTCTTGAAACAATAATCATAATTAAAAAAACACATTCAAATTGGAACCTATTTTGTGATATGTTGAAACTTGAAACAACATCGTTTTGGAAAAAGATTACATAGCAAAAACGTCGACAGCAGGATTCGAACCTGCGCAGGCAAAGCCCAATAGATTTCGAGTCTATCTCCTTAACCACTCGGACATATCGACTTACATGCAATGCATTTAAAACTTTAATACTAAATCACTTTTAAAAATGTCATTTTGACTTTGCCATTTTTCTCTACTATTGTTCAAGATTACATCTCTTACATAAATAGTCCTATATAGCTAAGACAAGATAAATCTGCGCACCTGCAATACAAGCTGTAGAAAATATTAAACCAAGGCATGAATGGGAACACAACTTTTGAGTAAAAAAAAAAGTGAGTCCACACACTACTTTGTGTCGTTTTAAGCTTTGGCTGCAGAAGGAAAAAAAACATTCGCCCACCGTGGGGCTCGAACCCACGACCACAAGGTTAAGAGCCTTGCGCTCTACCAACTGAGCTAGACGGGCAGATGTTAGTGTATCTAACAATATATTATTTGATTACTTAACTAGCTTCAGCCGAGCTCTTACCATAATGCAATTTTATTTCTGTATTAATTTTTTTGCTTATAATAATTTTATATAATTATGTCTTACCAATTATCCAATCCCCTTTTGGCTAAATTCCACCACCACCTGTCCTAGTCCTTCCAATCCCATTCTGGCATCCGTTACACCCATCAATTTAAATTAATTAGAGAAAGTGGCTTAATATAATTGATCATATATCATCTGAATCCACGAAAAAGCTATAGACAATTCTCAAAATATCCTGAAAGTGAGCCAAAAAGAGAATACAATATGATAACCCAACACTCGTTTTCTTCTCTCTTTTTTAGACACTGGTTTTCTTTTTTTATATGAAAGAAAGAAGATAAGCTTAGACAGCAAAGCACAAGAAGTTGTTGTCCATTCTCAAGGAATAACAATTAACAACTTTCACAAAAAAATAAAATAAAATAAAAACAATCCTACAAAAGCACTTCTTCATTTCTCCTTATCTCTATGTCTAGTCTCTCTTAATATCTCAATTGCCACAAAGAAATAGCGAAGGAAAAAAAAAAAAAAAAAACGAAAATACTAACACACACACACACAAAAAAAAAAAAAAAAAAAACCCCTTTAAACTTACTTCCCTTGCTCTTTAAGTCACAACTCACCCTATAAATACTCTTTAACCATCTCAAATCTCACAACAACAAAAAAGAGTAAAGGAAACAAAAGACACAAAAATACCACACCACTACTCATTCTCACACACACAAAGATAAAAATAAATAAATAAATAAAAAAACCCTCTATATTTACTTTCCTTGCTTTCTAAGTTACAACTCACTCCTCAACCACAGCTCTTTCCCCCTTAAAAACCCAACCATGGCTGACCTAGCAAGCTTGGTGGCAGCATCGGCCCGCCAGGCGCAGGTCCACCGGAGGAACTGCGAACAGCTGGCGGGGCATGCCAGGGTGGCGGGTGCCTTGCTGGACAAGATGGCGGGGTCGAAGGACGTGGTGGCGGTCAGGGATTCGCTTGAAGAGGCGCTCGAGCTGGTTGAGTCCTGCCATTGCAGGGACCGCAGCTGGCTCTACATGCTTGCCATGGGTTGGGATGTAGCGTATCGCTTCCGCGAAGTCCACGATGAGATCGACCGTCGGATTCGCCTTGTCCCGATGATTTCCTTGGCTCACGAGTTTCGTATGCAGGTAAATAAATAAAAAAAAATTAAAATGGAGATCACGAGATTCGCCTTGACTTTGACTCTCTCCATTATATATGTCCATGGCCTTCATAGAAGAAATAAATAAATAAAGGATGATGTAGTTAAATAACCAATTTAAAGTTATGAATTTGCAAAACAATATAGGTTTGTCTTAATTTAGTGAAATAGCCAAAATGTGCAGCAATCTGATTTCAAAAAAAAATTTGACCCCAAGATTAATTTTTTTGAAAGTGATAAATTGTTTATAATAATCGTCAAAAAATTTAATCATAGTTGTCAAAAAAATTTGGAAAACATAAATTTGGCTACTTTGCTGAAAAGTTGAAACTTTGGTTATTTTGCTAATTAATAAGTTTCAAATGGCTATTTCGTACAATTTTTCCATAAATAAATTATATATTTTTACACATTCTTGAATTTTTTTTAAAAAAATAATGCTCCTTCTAAGTACAAATTCTAGCTCCGCCACTGATTATGTCCGTGAAAAAACAAATAAAAGACAAAACAGTGTTTAGTGATAAAACCAAGTTCATCATGATTCATGAGTATGATTCTGGGCAGTCATTTCTGTGTAGACGAACACGTGTTTTGAATTTTCTGGAGTCATCTAAAGCCCTGTCATGGTTGGCTTTACGTTTAATAAAGCTAAAGCAGTGCTGATTGGTGACGTAAACAAGCATTTTTTAAGGCCTCTAAAGTGGAAGAGAGCACTCTAGTCTAGAGAAAGGTTTCAGGAGATTTCATGTATTGATTTCTTAATGACCACGTAACAGTTGGATAAAGCAAAAGGGAAAAGGCAAAAGGCAAAAGGCAAACGAGAAACACTTTAATTTTCAATGAAAGTTCTATAGTTCAAACTTCAAAGAGTTCCAATAATAAAGAAAGGGGTATTTTTCTGACAAAACAGGACTTGAAGGAAGGTTTGGAGGCAGTTGAAAAGGACAAGAGAGAGTACGTGATGGACGAAGAGCACGTCGAGGCTCGAGCTGTGATTCTCAAACCCGACAGGACAAGGAAAGACGCGGAGATACTTGAGAGATCACTGTCGAGTGTATACCCCGACTCGGGGTTCGATGATGCGCTTCGAGAGGAAAACGGGAAGCTGAACTTGGAGTTGCAGCGATGGAGAACGAACGATGATCACGACCAGTGCCGAGTCATCGAACACCTTATCAGCCTCACTGAGAATATCGTCAATGTTCTTCCGGGCAAGAAAGACGTAAAGCTTCTGAGCAACGAGCCGACTTTTGTGTTATCCGGGTAAGAGCTAGCTTGTTCTCTAGAGCATTTGAGTCGCTAATCCAATTTAATAAGTAAAATGGTTCTTAATTGATTGAATTTGTTGTATTGTAGTCATTTCATAAAAATACTTAAAACTTTACAAAAACAAAAAAATCAACATGTAAACCACTTAAAAACTATTTGCAAACAACATTGTATATTCTTAACAAGTTTCATTCAAACACAACAATTATTATTGTTTTATTTTATAGGTACATAACTAATGGAGATTGTGGTTTGAAAACCGAAGAGGAAGTTGAGTCGCAGTGGAAGGCTGATCTTTTCGGGTGTTGCAGCGAGCCTTGTCTGAGTGAGTCCGTTGAAGAAACTGACCGGTCGTGACTTTTGGTCGATTTTTCTGTAATATTTAGACGTGTGAATTTGGTTTAATTTTAATTTTCAGGCGCGAAGACATTTTTGTATCCATGTGGAACGTTTTCATGGATAGCAAACACAGTCTCCGAAGGAAAAATATGTAAGTCTGCTATAATCATCACTTCTTCATACAAAACTTGAATCCGAATCTAATTCGAAACCTGAATCACAGCTCGTGAAGAAGCGGTGAACAACGTGATTGCATCGTCTTTGGTCGCCGGTTGTTGCTGCTACACTTTCTGCTTTAGAAAGAAACTGAGGCGACTTCTCAACATCGAGGTAAATACAAAAGATTCGAGTTTTGATTTGTAATTTTTATTTTTCATTTTTACTTTATTGAAAGAGATTTTGCGTGGTTGCAGGGCAGTTCTTGTGACGACTTTTCAGCGCACCTCTTGTGCTGCTGCTGCGCAATGGTCCAGGAACGGCGTGAATTGGAGCTCAGAAACTTCAACGGTTCTTTATTTTTTCTTTCCCTCAATATGATCTTTGAATTATGATTATATAAGCTCATGAATTGTGTTCAAGCATGAGTTTCGAATCATTATTTCAGGTTGCCAAGGAAGGAAAATGATTCCACCGCCGTACCAATACATGAAGACCTAGACCTCCTCGTTCCTTGGAATACAAGATTCAACCTTTCTATTCAATGGAAACAAGGCCAATAGAACAGTGTTGCCAAGGGGGAAAAAAAAAAAAAAAAAAACACTACAGAATTAAACTAGAAAGGCACGCAATAATTTATCTAGTTGAAACTTCCCATTCTGGTACATAAAAATAGACTACCACTTGAGGACTTGAAATAACCTTTGTATTTCTGTTATCTACTAACTGAAAATATACCCAAAATTGAATGCCAAAATGATGAGAACTTTCTTCTCTGTCTTTTTCTTTTTCTGTTTCTTCTTCAACGAAAAAGTCTTATCCTTTGACTCGCCAAACCGCTTCACGAAATCAGTCTCTTCTTCTCTGCATCGCAAGACCGCCAAGGAGGCACAAGAGTACTTCGAGCTCGCTCTTCCTCTGCCGTCCGATCGGACCTCCCCATCGTGCACCCACCCGATCCTACGGCACTCCTTCGCCAACACAATCAACGGCCCTCCGTTCTCCACGCCCTACGCGCCGCCGTCGGATTGCCCCTCCCCGTCGTGGTCTTCCGTCGCCGTCGAGTTTCGCGCCAAATGCCGCGGCGAGCAGTACGACCGAATCTCCGCCGTCTGGCTCGGCGGCGTCGAGATTCTCCGAACCAGCACCGCCGAGCCGACCGAGTCCGGAATCTTCTGGAAGATTCGGAAAGACGTGACTAGGTACTCCTCGATCCTCTCGCGATCGGATCTCAACCTCACCGTCATGCTCGAGAATGTCGTCGACGACGAGTTCACCGGAGTCTACCACGTCGAAATCGACCTCCTCTTCTACAACCAGACAGTTGCCCTAGCCTCCGCCGCGGAGAAACCCGCGGATTTGATCGTTCCGATATCGGATTCCGGCGAGAGGGGATTCTGGTTCAGATTGGAGAGCGAGTCCGATGTGAAGAGCAAGGAAGTCTCGTTCCCGAGAAACACGCGACAAGCGATCCTCGAGCTCTGCGTGTCGTTTCACGGAAACGACGAGTTCTGGTACTCGAACCCTCCGAACTCCTACGTGGAGATCAACGACCTGAAAACCGGCCGAGCCAACGGAGCTTACAGAGAGATCTTCGCCACGGTCGACGGCGAGCTCGCCGGAGCAGAATTCCCTTTCCCGGTGATCTTCACCGGAGGCATAAATCCTCTGTTCTGGGAGCCGATGGTCGCGATCGGAGCCTTCAATCTCCCAACCTACGACATCGAACTCACTCCATTCCTCGGGAGACTCCTCGACGGAAAATCACACCGGATCGGAATCGGAGTCACCGACGGGATATCGTACTGGCTGGTCAACGCAAATCTCCACCTCTGGCTGGATCCGATCTCTCCGTCCGTACAAACGAACACGAAGCCCGTCCTCAACCCAGCTCTAGCTGTGGAACGAGCCTCGCAGTTCAAGGGGCTGGACGGGAGTTTCAAGATCAAGGCGGAGAGGACGGTCCGATCGACGGGGTGGGTGATGTGGAGCACAGGGAACCACACGACGTCGTTCTCTCAGCACTACAAGCTGAAGAACACCATAACCTACTCCAACGGCGGGTCCCACAAGACGGTGGACCAGAAGCTGAGCGTAACGAAGGATGTCACGGTCTCCGACGGCACCGGGAAAGTGGTACGGCGGGAGACCCAGCGGAAGAGTTACCCGGTAAGGGTAACACCAGTTGATATGTTTTTTTTCTCGATTAACCGAGGTTAAAAAAATTATTACCATTTTTATAACAAAAATTAAAAATATTGGTAATTGGGGTAATGAAGGAAAAAAATTAGACAAAAACTAATTCATTAATAATATAGCCCAAGTTTTAAATTGTTATTCGTTTTGAAATTAAAAATGCTACTGTCGGTTTTTTGAGTTCGTACGTGGGCCACGAGTACTTAGCTATAAAACCCTTAAAAAGAACAATTTATCACTTTCAATATTTTTTTTATGATAGAATGGAAATAATTACCAAAACCTGATATTTTTACGTTTTTGTAAAGTTAGCTATTTTATTAATTAATTTGAGACTTTCTTTACTATTTTACAAAATCATTCCTTTTAATTGGTTATTTAACTATAAAACCTAAAATCAATCGAAAATTTCAACTAAAATTTAACCCGAGCAGTCGAGCCTGGAAAATAATTTTAACCTCGGACTATTACTTGGATGGTCAGTTGAGGGTGGTGACGGCGAGGATGGAGGGGAAAGTGGAAGGGGAGTACGTGGCGGTGACCAACGTGTCGCATTCTGTGAATGGGCGGAGCTTTGTTGTCGGAGACGGGATCGGAAAGAGGAGATTTAGCAATGATCAGGTCTCCGGGGGATGGATGGAGGTCAAGGGACACTCCGTCGTGTCCGGTGGCGGAGAGACTCGCCAGACCTTGCTCTACACCGATCCCGCTGGCTGTTTTCGGCAGACTGTTTCCTCACGGAATGGGCATATTCTTGGGAACGACACGTCGTCTCAGTGTTTGTCTCTGCTGCCCTTATTACCTCTCTCTTTGTCCATGTAGTAAACACTCCCTGTGTCCAATTCTGTTTGTTCTTGTGTTGTGTTGTTTTGTTTGATAATAGTTTACTGACTTGGTTCCACATCTTTGTACACCACACTCATACTTGTTTATTACATGCTATTTGCGTTTTTGGATGTCAAGGCTTATTTTTTACATGGACTCTTTTATTTTGGTTACCCGTGACTCCATAAATAAATAAATATTTTTTTTAAAAAAAAGACGGTGTTCAAATCGTGCTTGAACACGCATATAAGCTGTGTTTAGAGATAAAATTAGTCGGAACTCCCTTACTATTGAATGTGAGGGAGAATGGAACTATTTATCTCACTGCCATAAATCTACATCTAAAAGTCACTATGGCAGATTATAAACCATTTGTGTTAGCCTCGTTCGCATTGACAATCAGTTAAAGCCGAAAGAGCGTTAAAAAAAAAAAAAAAAAAAAAAAAAAGGTGTGAGCTTTGCTTTTGTAATTAAAAGACACTACAGATCATCTTTTCCGGAACTTTTGTCGTCGTTCGTCGATGAGAAAAATGACCAAACCCAACCGTAAAGGAGAGAGGGCTTACTTCTCGAAACATATGGATCCTCTTCTGTAACGAGCTTTGCTGTGCAAAGCGTCGTGAAGTTTTGCTTCAAATGAGGGGCAACGATTCTCTCCTACAAACACATGAAAAGTTTCTTTCTATGAGAAGAGTCTTTTAGGAAAGAAGGAAGGATTCAACTAAGTGGTGTCAATCAGTACCTTGAAAGCTTCAAATGGGCAGAAATCTGAACCATCACAACCCTGGACCACCAAAGCATGTAAATAATAATATAATACACTCGTTCGATTTCATTTCACTCATAATGGATTAAAATGATCTAGACAAGGACTTACTGGGAGAGGAATGGGCTGTTCATTGTGCAACACTTGGACGTAATACTTGCTCTTTGGATTGGCTGGACAGCTGTGTAAAACGAGCATGTTATTCGCCCCAAACGGAGCCACGATGCTCGCTCTCCACTTTCTCTCCTGCGGCGGCTTTGGAGGGAATTCCAGGGGCTGTTCCCTCTGTATTTTATCAAATTCTGAAATATTTGGAAATAAAGTCAACGCCAATTGTATCATAGCACAAGGAAGAACGACATGTATCGAATTATCATTATTTTTATTATTATTACACTAAACCAAGATCATCCAAGAAAGTCGAGAGGATATAATACCAGATCCTTGGAGGAAGAGTCCGAGAAGGCATGAAAATGGAACGACGGTCTCAGCGTGTGCGAATCTCAGTCTCGCCTTTTCGTAACTACCAGCAGGAAGTTTTTCTACATGTCGATAAGCAAAGGTTGTAAGAAATCTCACCCGATTCACTCCTCATTGTTGCAACTGAAAAGGCATAAGGCAACACCATCGCAACCGATAAGAACATAAACAAGTCCGATATAAAACTTACGTTCTTTAGCTTGGATAGCGTCCTCCATCGATTTCACAATATCTTCAAGTAAAGGAACTCCCATTTGATAGTTTAACGATTTCCCATAACCCTTCAGTATAAACGCCTCCAGATCATCTGTCCACTCCAGCATCTCCAACTTTATGCGTAATAAATTTTTACATCAATGTTTGAGAAAACAGCAAACAGTATTTTAAAATTGTACATCATCTAATGACACAATAATATATTTTAATCCAAGTCTCTGACCCTTTGCCCTTTGTTTCGTATGATGGAAATTGAGAAGGAAAGATCTACTTGGAGCGAAATTAGGATAAAAAATAAAATATCACTCGTTCGGTAGAAGAGAAAAATAAAAAAAGGATTGAATGGATAAAATATAATTATCTTTAACATATTTTTTCCCCTTTATATCATACCAAACATAAAAAAGAAAGATGATACTACTATGCATAGTGAAACATTATATACATCCAACAGTTTTCTTCCTCTCCTCCGACTTTCTTTCCCTAGCTACTAGCCTACTACCATGCATAGTGAAACATTTATACATCTAACAGTATCTGCCCAAAGATATTAATTTACAATCCATCAAGTAAGATGATAAATAAACTACACATACCTCAGAAGGAGTGAAAAGGCCACAAGCTTGATCGGTTATATCCAAAATGGCTGCTTCCTGTAGTTTAATAATAAGAGCGCCATTTTGAGTACCAAAAATCATTAAGGGAATCAATACATCAGGAAAAAAAAAAAAAAAAAATAGGAATCATTTACTAAACCAACTGACGAAATGATATGATAGACAGAAGAAGCATGAGAGAGTGAGAATACCTGTTTGCACAGGAACCAGAGAACAGATGTATCTTGCCTTGTGAAATTAAGCTTGTAACGTCCAACCAAAGCTGAAGTGATTTCATCGAGAATAGGTTCCTTGAGTTTTTCAACATAAGGCTCCTGACTTTTCCTAAAGTCCTGTAATCCATAAATTTTTATATTCAATTACCTAAAAAGAAAATGCGACCTAGTCTTTGCTGGTTATCAACAACTGATCTCTTTTCTTTCTCCAGTTAAATAGATTTCATTTCCAAGCGCCAAAAAATAATAATTGAATAAACAACATCATTCCCTGGAGGATTAAGGATTATAGGGGAAGAAAATAACTACATAATCCATTTTCCCATATTCCCAGTCCTTAATATCTTGCCATACTCTTCCACCTTCCAACTAGTATATTGCACCCGAATATGGGTAAGAAATTGCTAAGCATACGTGAAATACATCTCCCAAATCTCGTGAAGACCTTCACTATACATTTTAGAGAGCCAAGATGTTGAAGATGCATATCAAACTAGTTTGAAATTATAGAGAAAAGAAATATGAGTCATGACCGACCAAGGAAGCATAATTAATTTACCTTGTAGTTTTGACAGCACTCATGAAACCGTAGCCATATATCACTCGCACGACTTTCGCTAGTTACCGCAAAAGCATTATGGCGACCTGGCCCAAGAGTTCCTTTCCCACTAAATAACCCCAATCCAAATGCCACAGCACTAGCCGATGCTCGAGGTATCTGATCTCATGCATAGTTGAAAGTTAAGAAGTTAGCATCGGTTGAATTGTATGAAGTTTCATCATAAAGTATATCCTCAACATTTGAGGTCACATCTGCGAAGAACTTAGGGGTGAGGGTACTTGTACAATATTTAGCTACTTAAGGGACGATAGTAGACTAATTAGACAATACATTAATCTCGAAATAAAAGCTGTAATTAATAATTTGAGGAGGAAATTTAGGCTTTTGGGAGAGCTTCCCATTTATCTTGTAATTCCTACCATTTTATCGAAGAATATCAAAGTTTCTTATCAACACCTCATGTAGAACTTAACTTGAATCATCCAAATTTCAAACCCTTATCAATTAAATATCAAGAAAAGAACAAAAAAAAAAAAAAAAAAAAACCCCAAAGCTAACCTGGCTTGATCGTATCGTATAGACATCTGGGTGGTAAGCCTCCTCGAACAAATTCGGGAATTTTTCTCTAATTCGTAGCCCGATATTGTATAGTTCAACCTCTCCTTTAGTGACTAACTCGCCGCCCTTGACTTTTCCTTTCCAAGGAGACTCCCAGCCCCGGAGCCAAGAAGGGATTTCTGATAAAGACCGACTATTTTCTTCTGCTTCGCTTAAAAGGGCTTTAAAGCGAGTCGGTAGACTGGCTAGCTGTTTGATCCTCTTTTTTGTGGGAGAACGAGTTCCGTGCCTTGCCTGAGAAAGTAAACTCAAAAATTTTAAACATCAAAGTTATAATCAAGTTACACAAAAAATGCCAATCCAGACGATTTAATTTGCTAACAAAACAGGGTTTTGAAATCTACTACCAACCTCTATATCATGCGAAAACTCAAAACACAAAAAAATTGCTTATTAACTTCTTCAAAATGTAAGTCATGGAAACATTGACCAAGCTAATACTCGGAAAAAAAAAAGGAGCTCACTGATTCTCAAGGACTAAACACGCTAATTAAACAGTGGTGATTAAGATAATAAAAAAAATCTGAAAGATCAATTACCACGAGGTTTAAATGGATAGGTGTACATCCCTCTGGAACATCTGAAGGCACAAAAGCATTGTCAGAAATGCCTTTGACGACTCCATATCTGCAACAGGGAAAAATGAAACAAGAAACGAATTAATTAGCCGAAATCAAAGCCATAATTTATTAACCTATAATATAAATTGATAACAGAATTCGGAACAATTAGAAATGACCAATTTTCTGTTCAACAAAACATCATCTCATAGAGAATCAATCTTTACATGAATAGAATACCCTACGAATCGTGAGAGAGAGAGAGAGAGACCTGGTAGCTGTAGAGAGGTGCTGTCGAACGTCGAAATCTTGGTCGGCATTAGAATCGGTGAACGCAACTGAGAACAACAGTGACAACAAGCCAACAACGAGAATCGTCTTCACCATTTTCTGTCTTGAAGAGAAAGAAAGTGCACAAGGAAACCACTGATGCGAGGAAAGAGTGTGAAGGGGAATTAGGAACTAAAGAAAGGGACTATATATGATTGTGACTAATATATATATAAAGGAAAGCGCACGTTTACTCTTCACGCACACTCAAAATCCTGTTGCGCAGGTTTTTTAAATTACGAAAATGCCCTTATAATTCTCTTAAATTACGAAAATACCATTTAAGGGTAAAACAAAAATCTAGATCGTTCGACAACGTCTTTCTTTTCTGGAAAGTTGCAGAAGTGTCTTTTTTAATATGCCAATATTCGTCTTATGGAGGGAAATCAACCTGCAAAAATCTAGATCGTTCGACAACGTCTTTCTTTTCTGGAAAGTTGCAGAAATGTATTCGTCTATATATAGAGGGGACGTCAATCAACCTGCAAAAAAAAAAAAAAAAAACATTCAAGTATCATATAGAAAGATATCAGGCAATCAACAAACCCATCGACCCTGAAAACAAATTCAAAGAATAAGATAATCAACAAAGCCAGCGTAATTTCTGATGTCTGTAAGGTCTTTTTTTTTTTTTATATCCCATTCAAATAACAAACCCAGATTTTGGAAACCGCCGAGTTATTCGGTCTTTGATTCCTCCGAGGCTCAGGCATTTCTGAAATGAGGAAAAAGAATTTAAAAAAAAAATAATCTGTGTCTTTTGGCTGGGAATGTTCAACAAGAAAAAAGAGAGAAAGAGTGAGGATAAAATTTTCCAGATCAAAGGTGTTTCAAGTGTGCCTCCGAGGAAGGAAAATCTCTTTATATGAAAAGTACCAAAACACTCTACTCCAGGATAAGTCCTGTTTGGATGAGCACAAAATTAACAGAAAAAAAATATTTTTGTGAGGTTCTAAAATAGGTAACGAGTTAAAGACGAAGAAGAACGATGAAAGAGAAAGAAAGAAAGAGAGGTAATGATTTTTACCTTTTTGGTCTCAAACGCATCGAAACGAAGTTCACCAGATTGAGTCTCTACAAAGAAGACGACGAAGGAGATGAAATCCAGAGCTGCTTAGATAGAGCTCCAATCAGCGTCGATTCAAACCCAGCCGACATAAATCCCCCGGAATCGACCTTTCTCAATCCTCTCTCTCCGAGAAACCAAACAGAGCTTTAACGGAGAAGCTTCGTAGATTAGAGAAGGAAAAAAAAAAACAAAACCCTCTGAGTGTGAGAGCGAAAAAGAGCAAAAAGGAGATCTACTGAAACAAGCTAGGAACGTACAAACTGATAAAATAATTTTAAAAGAAAATATCTCAGATGTACTGTTAACTATATAAATATTTTCAAATTTAACTCAAATAACTACGTCGATTTCAAACGGAAGAATTAATATACTTATTGGTGCATCTTTCAACTATATGTTTATGAATATAAAAAAAAATTCATATATGTATTTCATATGTCATTAATTGTATGATTAATAAAAAAATAGTTGATTGATTATAGTATTATGCACCGCAAATATTAATATAAAAAAGCGTAGTTCGCTTCAAGATAAGTTGTATATTTCTTAAGTTTTAAATTGGTGTTCTTATTTATATTGATGATAGTTGTATATTTTTATGCATATATTAATAATAATGAAATATCGTTATAAAAATATATCAATCATCCCATCCCGCAGTTGTGCCCATCCCGCAGCAACGCGCGGGCACAACGCTTGTTAGCTAAATAAACGAAAGCAACCGTGTTACTTTCACTTTTTATGAAAAAAATAAAATATATACAAAATTGAGTTCATCGGTACTTTAATACAATAAATGTCATTCAAGTCCTCCTACCGAATTTTTTTTTCAACCCAAAGCATGCGAGATTCTTTTATTAGAATTAATAACATTTTTGACCCTTTAATTATGATCACTTTAACAGATTGTATCATCAACATAAAAAAACTGCATTTTTACTCTTCCATGAGAAATAAATTTTCAAGTGTAATCCTTCTGTTATTTTTGATGTCAAAATAGCCGATTTTAAACATGTGTCCATCTCGTGCTTGAAAAAAAGAGTGAAATTATTAAAATATCATTAACTATTATTTCTCTTTATTATTATAAAACAAAACAAAAAATAACAAATCTCTCTCTCCTGAAAAGCTATAGCTCATTTTTCCGGTGGCTCTGGTACGACCTTCATCGCTGATTCCTCTCATTCTCATTCTCCAGATAATGAAAATCTCTCTCTCTCTCTCTCTCTCTCTCTCTCTCTCTCTCTCTCTCTCTCTCTCTCTCTATCTATCTATCTATCTCTATCTCTGTGTGTGTGTGTGTTTCACAAGTAAGTGCTTAGGTCAAAATTGATCGCACTTTTGAGTTTCTTATGCATAAATGAATCTTTGATTTTGAGAATTCGTACAATCAGGACACCGTAATCGAATTGTCCGAGCATGGAATCGTTGTGATTGTAAATGAGATAGGTTATCTTCAGACCATAAATTATCTTCTAATCCTCTAGAGCGATGACCCAACAAGAGAGAGACATGAAGAGGGATGACCACCACCTCTATGATTTTTTCTTATAGCCCCTTGAAGATAGTGATTTTTAGGTCTAACCCCAATCCGCCACGATCTTCTTGTCGTCTTCATCGCGATTACAAGGATCATTTAGATGTAGTGATATTTTGAGTCCGCCCAATTAGTCACGACCCTCTCTAGCAGGGCCGGCCTTATATATTACGTGACCTTAGACGAAAATAAAAAAAATTAGGCCTTTTTAAAAAAATTACTATTGTTATTAAATATCAATCATCGTCTATTGTTTTTTTCTCCATTCTGTAGTTTCCTGCGATAGCAAGAAGAAGAAAATTGCCTACCGTTTTCATCTTTCGAATATTGAATTTCAGTCTCTCTAATTGGACCTTTTTCCACTAGGATATCTCTAAAATTATTATCAATATCATTTCATTGTCCCATATCATAAATATTTACATGATTTTCATTTATATTTTTTGTTAACACCTCTTTCTATATCGATTTCATTTAGAAAGCAAATTAACACACACAAAATAAAAACGAATTAATCTAACTAAATCACAACTCTCTAAGAATAAAAACCTAAAAAAAAAATCAAACCCTTAAACAAAAATTAATAAAAGAAGGAAACTGATTTTTTCACTCTCCAAATTTACGATCGCGATGCTTATTTTCTTCACCAGTAAGCTTTTTCCAATTCAAACCTCATTCTTTATTTTTTCTTCTGAGGCAATAGCAATAGCAGAACGAGTAAAACGGAATTGGGTCGCAGTTAGCACGTTGCTTCTTTCATTACCAATTCCCGATGCTTCAACTTCAACGGGCTTTTTATTTGTTTTTTTTATTTTTTTTATTTTTAAAAAGCCTAATATTATATATAAAAGTAGTCAGGCCTAAAAGTAGTCATCGCTTTTTTTTTCTGACGGAAATACAAGTTGGACTTTCAAAAGTTGGCATTAATATTGATGTTTTAAAATTGGGCCTTTTTTTTCCTCCCAAAATTTATGAGGCCCTAGACAATGGCCTAAGGTGCCTAATGGGTGGGCCATGCCTGCTCTCGAGACCGTTAGAAAAATGATAATGATGACCGTAAGTGACGCACGTAAAAAGTCTCCACTTCGCCATGTGTCTCACAAATGTTATCCAATAAATTAAATTAATAAAAATTAATTAATGGATGAATCTCAACACGCGAGTACATGTACGACCAAAACACCGATAGATAAAATATTAAAAATGGCTACCCCATCTTTATAAAAACAAAAACACAATATATAGATATGGAAGCGCAAAATCACAACTAAAACAAAAATGCAACATCATAAAATCAAACTCTAGAAAAATGAAACCAAAACAGGTCTCTGAGGGACTAAGCATGAAGACAAAGAAATGCCGATCAAATACCATGACAATCAAACTTCGTTTATCAGTGTTAAAAAATGGTATATGTAGTTAAAGACAATTTAAACCAAACTAATGTTAAAAAAAAAGTAATTAACTCTTAAAGTTACAAGCATTTCTATATATCAGTGCATATTAGTAAGGCTACTTAATGGGTTTATCTTAAAATAATTGTTGTTTTTTTTATTAGTGATTGTGTAGTATTTCATCATAATCCTTAAAATAAATAAACGGGACTTATAATCGTTATGTCGTTATTTTCATAAGAAAAAACGATTGTGTATGGCCTCGTTTGGCCTCGTTACGATCTCGTTTGGTCTTGTCACGACCTCGTTTGGTCTCCTCTCAATTGCTCTATAAATACCATCCTCAACATCATTTTTTGTGGGAGTTCACTCCTCTCAATACTTTCATCAATCATCAAGATCATTCTTCACAAAGAAAAACTATATTAAATCATAACAGAAAATTAATTTTGAGCACCGGAGAAAAACCCTCAATGCCCCAATACTTCATTGTTTTGTGTTTGTTCTTAGGCGATGCAGGCCCAAATCCACCATCCAACGAGAAGAAGACATAATCAACAACCAACAACCTTCATAACCAATCCTTAGGTTTTCTTGAGATAGTGAGAATCGAGTTTCGCCCCAATCTAATCACGACTCTCTCGAAACCAATGAGAACGTGACCTCAAAGGACTCGACGGAAGCAACCAATCATCCTTCCCACAAACCATTAGGTTCTCTTAGAGATAATGACATTTAGATTCGCCCCAATTCGTCACAACTCTCTCGAAACCAACGAAAACATGATCTCGAGGATCTTGAAAGAGATACATGTGTCAAGGCACAATCTTATCACGTGTCTTGTGAATGTTATTCAATAAAAATGCATTAACAGTTTTATGAAACACATGACTTACTCACTTAAAACTCAGGCAACGAGCTCGAGAAAAGCCCTCCAAATCCGATATCAATCATAAGAAATTAGCTAAAAAATTGGACATATAAGTCTCAAATTGCCATTTTTGGACACAATCAAAGGATAAGCGAATCTTTGCATGAGACCATATTCACTCATCGTGAGGATAACATGTATTCAATAACATTGTGTCTTTCGGAATAGACAGCTAAAAATTGATTTAGAGACTAAATGAAGACTTATATCTAAATTGACGGACAGGATCCTCGTATGAAAAATTACATCTATCATTCTTTGTGCTTTAAGTTTTTGGGATCAATAACGTATATTGTCTTATCGATCAATAATAAAATAAGATTATTCACTAATCTTTGTCTCTACGTTATGTATTCAAGTTGATTGGTTAATCTTATGACGAACATTTGTGATTAATTAACAAATCTAAATCGAGATTTGGATGCAGGCATTTTGACGTCTAGTTCTCTTTATTTTAATTTAAATAAATATTTGTTATTTAAAAAATATTTTTTTATTCAAATATAAATTAAGAAGGAATAAAATAAAAAAAAAAACTTGAGAAAATCAATAAAGATTACTAGGGTAACGTCTTCGTAAAAAAAAAAAAAAAAGGTGCTCACAACTTATTATGCTACACGTTGTATAGTTTTTAAATAACTTATTATGCATTTCTTTCGTTTCGAAAAATAAAAAATAATAATTGAACCCCTAAGAGCCCAACTTGGAATATACAATGGCCCAATGATTAAATAAAAGCCCAAGATAAAGCCCAACTAGCACCACCATATGAACCCCTCCAAAATGGCTCTAGGGTTTTCGAAGGTATCGTTGAACCCTCTCTTCCTATTTCTCACCTAGCACAGAGCTCCGAGGCCACTCAACGCCTCCAGAGATCTCCAAGCTTAGAACTCAATCATGGTTCGTCCTCTCACTCTCTCTTTACGATTTTCTGTTTTCTAAACATATCACACATCATGTGTACCGAGACATGATCACGAATCACGGGTCACTGCTTCGTTGTTTTTTGTTTTTGTTTTTTTAAATAAATCGTGTTAATGTTTTGTAATGTTCAGATCTGAATCGTTCATTTTTATTGCTGCGTATTTTCTGTAATTGTTTGCGAAGTCTCAGCCATAGAATGGATACTAAGCAGGGTTTTCAGATTGCTAAAATGTAATTGGCGATCAGACAAACTAGGGTTAGCGATAGTTTTGTAATTCTGCATTGTAGATGATTAGGGTATGTATCTTTTTTTTTATCTCGTCAAGTGATATCTGTGATTATGTCAAGTATTAGCCCGATTTATAGGTTGATACATCGTAAGATTAACTTTATTGCTCTATTTAGTGAATTTATATTCTAATACTTTGATTTTTGATGATTATGTCAGGCGAGAGGTTTGAAGAAGCATTTGAAGAGGCTCAATGCCCCCAAGCATTGGATGCTTGACAAGCTTGGCGGTGCATTCGTAAGTCTGTAGTTATATTAACATAAATATATATGCATATACTCTAATTCTGTTGGTGAATGTGTATTTGGGTTTTAAAGTGTTTTCTAATATGTCTCTGAAGTTTCTTTATGTTTTTTTTTGTGTTTATAGGCCCCCAAACCTTCATCTGGACCCCACAAGTCGAGGGAATGCTTGCCATTGATCCTCATCTTGCGAAACAGATTGAAATACGCTTTGAACTACCGTGAAGTTCAGGCTATTCTGATGCAAAGGCATGTCATGGTTGACGGGAAAGTTAAGACCGACAAGACTTACCCAGCTGGTTTCATGGGTAAGATAACTGGTTCTTATAATCTCAGTACTCAATCTGCTATTGGACAATAGTGAGGTTATGGACGATGTCATGGTTATAGGGTGTTAAAAAAGCTGCAAAGTTTCAGTAGAAGCTTATAGTTCAAACAACTCTCTCTATGGCTCTAGTCTGTTAATTGCTTGTGCTCATTTTGTGAATTGAACAGATGTTATATCTATCCCCAAAACCTCTGAGAACTTCCGTCTCCTTTACGACACCAAGGGTCGATTCCGCCTTCACTCGGTCAAGGACGAGGAGGCAAAGGTAGAGCTTTTCTGAAATTTATTTTTCCATAGTCACCATTTTATCGAAGTCCCGTTTTCTGATCGATCGCCACTTTTTTTTTTTCCATTTCTGCAGTACAAGCTGTGCAAAGTCCGTTCAGTGCAGCTGGGGCAGAAGGGAATCCCTTACCTGAACACCTACGATGGGCGAACCATCCGCTACCCCGACCCGTTGATCAAGGCCAACGACACCATCAAGTTCGACCTCGAGAACAACAAGATCGTCGACTTCATCAAGTTTGACGTGGGCAACGTGGTCATGGTCACCGGAGGAAGGAACAGAGGGCGTGTTGGAGTGCTCAAGAACAGGGAGAAGCAAAAGGGGAGCTTCGAGACGGTCCACATTCAGGACTCGACCGGCCACGAATTCGCTACCCGACTGGGCAACGTGTTCACCATCGGAAAGGGAACGAAGCCGTGGATCACTCTTCCCAAGGGCAAGGGTATCAAGCTGACCATCCTTGAGGAGGCCAAGAAGAGGCTCGCAGCCCAGGCCGCCGCCACTGCCTAAGTACTTTAATAGCTTAAAAGACCCCATGTTTGGTGTTTGTTTTTTTTATTATTCCTCATAGTTGTGAACCTTTTTGATGGATTTATTTCCCAAATTTTGCTACCTTTCTTTTTGTCTTTGATACTAGTAATGTTAATGATGGATTTAGTTTTCACATCTTTGGATTTCAAATCAAATTTTGCCATCACAGCCGGTGGTAGTGTTACTGTGAAATCTTAAGATGGAGATTGAGGTTTGTCTAGTGCTGAAAACCAGACGACAATTTGCTTATTCATTTTTTGACCAACGCCATTTCCGACCTCATTTGTGTATGTGATGAATGCAGTTGATTATGAATCATAGCATGAAGGTTGTTCTTGTGATGGCTGAAAATTGGTAGGTCTCCTATGGTGGCCGAGACCATATTGTAGAAGGGTAACAAAGTAGACTGTCATTATTTTGGGGAAACGATGAATGCAAATTGTGTATGAAGTGAAGGTATAATGTGTCTCACTCACGGAATCCCTTCCCGTGAGTTGGATTTCAGTCAGATTGCGGTCGAAGTCATTGTTTCGTGTTGATCAAAGAAAGATTAAGCGACTTCAGTTCTTGTTCCGAGGGACGTTTAGAACTTCAGAACCTTTTAAATAGGATTCTATACTTATCTTGCAGCCTAGAGATATTATTTAATATTGGGATCTACCCTGTTGGTGAAACTTGTAGCAGGCTTCTTCCAACACTTGGTCTGCAATCAGCACGGCCATAAAAGGGGCAAAAATGGACACCATTAACATGGCCTTTCTTTTATGCTTGTTAAGACTCTTTAATCTTCTTGTCTTTGTTTTATAATTGGTGGATGCTGATCTGATGGGCACCATAATTTATAGTGCTAAACTAATGAGATATCTTATGGTTTATTCATCATTCCTAAACCGCCTCTGTCGTCATATCTTGCCTGGACAAGACCTTGAAAGCTGGAAAGCTTGTTGCTGTAATTTTGAGGTTTTTACTCTAAATTTTTTTAGGTTTAACCCTATGATACAATTGTGTGTTAAAAAACATGTGCTATATGATGATACAACAGACCAACCCCCATAGGAAATTCCCCCTTGAAGATATTCTGTTGATAACATTTGAAAATTAAATGACAACGTCTGTGATATGTCATACTAATACGCAGAAAGTACGTGGCATGTACACCCTCTCAATACACGAGGATTAAAAGTCTCCCAATTCCACAATTACGTATTCTGATAGATTGTATGACCCGGAAGCAGCCAATTATCAAGTGATATACGTCTCCTTTAAACGCGTCACGGAACCAAGTAGTCAAATTACACAGAAACTCAACTTAGGTAATAGTGTAGTGGACAAGCTTTGAAGACCAATCCACAACCACAAATAACAACAAGACAAAAGCAATAGATTTCGCAGCGATGGGGGTATTAACAATGAAAAGAAACAGGATCTGCCTTTTGATTATCTCAGTCTAACATCGATCCATATGTCTTTTAGTGGATCTACCAATATGCCTTAAAGAAAAACCACACACACAGTAGAGAGAAGGAAAAAGAAAAAAAAGGGAATTCAGACTCTACTTCAAGCGGCCACTGCATCTTCCTTGAGCAGCATCTGATCGAAGTGCCAAACTCCTGGAAATTTAAACAAACACAGAACCGCGATTTAGAGTTAATGACATCGAGAATCGATTCAAACATAAGCTTTTTTTTTTGTGTGTGTGTGTGTTAAAAGAACATATAGTAGTACCGTGGCCTTTCCCAACTCTCCTCAGCTGGGCAACATATTCAGAGATCTGCTTGATGGACTCCACCTAGAGAAGGATCAAAGTCCGCTTTTTATAATTTAAATCCCATCTCCATCGAGAAAGACAGTAAGGAGGAATAAGGATTTTACCTGCTCGGTCAGATATTCGCTCTCGACGAAATCAGCAAGTTGGACATCATTGTTCTGGTCCGCAACCTGATAGTCAAATATCAAATGTCCCATACTTCATGATAATGATATTGCTTTGTAATGTAGTAGAGTATGAAAAAAAAAAGTGGCAAATGTCTCTTACACTGTGCAAGTGAAGCAGCTTCTCATTTGTCAGCTTCTCCAGAGAAAGCGCAAGCTCCATTGCTGAGGTAAAAGTGAATTGTAAAAACATTGAATAGAATGGAACAAAACTCAATCATGTGATCAATCATATAGCGGATGCAATATGTGTGAAGATTTATTCAACGTTCCATATAGCATTTATTTAATTCATTTCAACCACTTCTCTCTCAACAAGTGGACACAATTAACATGGTTAATGGATGCTAATGTAACATCGTGCTTAATGTTAGCAATTAATATCAATTTACTTCACCAACTTTTAGTCCCAATCCTTATCCTTATTTTCTCAAAAGAAAAGTCAGTATCACAATTACATTTCATTTCAAAGAATCACCTAGGAACATGAGAAAAATCAAATTGAGATCAGCTGTGTGCTTGAAAATACAGGATCCAAACAATAATCACAAGTTTATCAATACAAAATAAATAAGAATCCGGTCAAATAAACACACTAACCGTATAAAGCATCTCCTTTCTCAGCATGATCAAACTCAGAGAGAGGCATCAATATCGACTGCAATTTCACCTTCCCACCCCTCAGGTTCTGTAACATCAATCAACAAAAAGTCACAATCTATTTTTCTTCTTTCGAAATCATCAGAAGATGAAATAAATCAAATACGCAAGATAACGATGCGAACACAAGGACCTGATATTCCATTAATTTCTCAGCATGCTCTCTCTCTTCTTCACTCGATTCCTTGAAGAACCTGCAACAAGAAATAAGAAACCAGTAAATATCCAAAAAGCTTGACTAGAATATTAAAAAATATCAAGAATTCAGGAATTCAAAATGTATTACTTAGCCAGGCCTTTGAGCGCGACGTTGTCTCTGTCGAAGTAGGCATACATGGCGTGGTAAACATACGAGACGTTGTATTCCACACTGAAAAACAGAATCAGTTTTTTCAAGGCAGAAATGATCAGAGAAATGAATTGTAATAACGTTCAAGAAAACACACGAAACTATACGAAGGAAAAAGAAACGAGACAGAACAAAAACCTACTTGATTTGCTCGTTAATGGCGGCTTCGCATTCGTCTTTGTACTTCTGGCGAGCGATGGAGGCCTGAGGCAAGGTTGGAACGAGTTCAAGCTCCTTCTTCACCTCCTCAAACGGCTCGAAGACCACGCCGGTCATAGGACGGTGGTTCGACCCGCTCTTCGACGCCGAAACCGCGAATCCGACTCTCTCCGGCGAGAATCGCAGGGTCGAGTACATAGACATCGGCGAGTTCAGAGCCGACAGCAGATTTTCCCGGCCGACGAGGGAATTAGAAGCCATGGAAGCTTTGAGAAGCATGGTGATTCGTTCGAGAGAGATACACAAACAGACAGGTATGTTTACAGAGAGAGAGAGAGAGAGAGAAGGGTCGAGAATTTGGAACAAAGAAGGAGATTGAAGAAGGAGATGTGAGGAAATAACAGAGGGAGTGAGTGAATAAAAGGGGCTTGTGGTGAGGATAGAGATGGATTGTAAGCCGTCTGATAATGTGACACGTGGAGGGTAGAGATTAGGTAGTGGGGAACGGAGTGTGGCGAGCTCGTGGCTAGCTAAGTGTGGAAGGAATCTCTGTGGAAATATCTGAATGAGTCTGAACTTTCTTATCTTTAAAATTTAAATTTGTGATTTTCTTTTTGTTGTTTTCTTTTTTCCTATTTTAAAATGACCACGAAAGAAAGACGACAAAATTTTTTCTTTTTTGAAATATGGCAAAGACGACAAAAGTTGGCACTCTGAGCCCTGAGGTCCGTCCACTTAGGTGACTTTGTGAAAACATTTAATTATTATATTCCCCGAGTTAATTAGATTTAGTCAAGTATTGCTATAAAAGTTTATGAGATTGTTTAAACTTTGTATCATGGCCTGGTGTAAAATATAAAGTTCAATAGATGTATGATTAGATTACCACTCTATTGATATATTCCTTCTTTAATTATTATAGACGCGTGTCACGACCAAAACTAAAAGAGATCGTAACATAATAATAAACAAAAGTTTTTACTTTCACTATTTTATGGTATAATAATATGTGCTTTTATTACAATTGTGAATCAGATCCGCCAATACGAATAAAGCTTCGTTCTTATTTTAGATATAACCATAAAACACTAATAATAGTGGTAACAGAATTGTCGATCGT
Organism: Urtica dioica subsp. dioica; assembly: GCF_054948205.1. Classification (NCBI taxonomy): domain Eukaryota; kingdom Viridiplantae; phylum Streptophyta; class Magnoliopsida; order Rosales; family Urticaceae; genus Urtica; species Urtica dioica. The sequence goes on from NC_142767.1 coordinate 17,221,723, forward strand.
TGAAACTTTAAATAGATTTCAAAGATTATGCTATTTATCAATGAGAAATTTTGTAAACGGATTACGAACCAACAACTCGTGATTAATATAAGGTAAAAAAAGAAAGTGAATTACATGGGTGCAAATTGCCTTTCTTTGCGTGAATATTTGTATTATCACTAAGCTCGAGAGATTCAGGGGATATGATTTGAGAATAAATAAATTTATTTAGGCCCTAGTGGTTGATAAAACGGATTATCTGGGAGATAAGACTTTTATCGTCGGCAAAAGTAATTGATTACTGTTTTTGTTTTATTTTTATTTTTTTCATTTCGTTTTTTTTTAGGGAAATGGCCGGATGTAGTAGTGTTTTCAATGATTTGGACCAAAATATAAGGTAGCATGTTTTTGGACACTTTTAGTAATGTTTTGAGGAGAGATAATAGTTTGATACCGGGTTTGCCCTTTAATTTGTAATTTTGTTCATTCAAGCCCCCAAACCAAAACTTGCTCAATAATACGGTCTTGTTTATTGTGCCATGTACAGCTCTCTCTCTCTCTCTCTCTCTCTCTCTCTCTCTCTCTCCTCTCTATTTCTCTGCGTGTGAAGGACGTTTCATCTTCCTTTCATCATCCTCCATGAGCTGCGTGTCTATGAAGTGAAGCTCATCTCTCCGGCCACCTCATCCTCGTCTAAAAGTAAGCTTCTTTCGGTCAACGTCATCGTCGTCTTCTCTCCTCTCTTTTTGTTTCTGGGTTTTCGTTCATCCTCGTCGGGTTTCTGAGTTTCTGGGTTTCGGAGAACATGTTTGTTCAACGTCATCTTCGTGCATCTTAAAAGAAAGCTTTTTTTCGTCGGTCATCTTTGTTTTCGTGTGCTTGTTGTCTGGGTTTTAGGTCTTTGTCGTTCTGGGTTTGTTGGTGCCATTACCCGCCGTCTCTGTGTTGTTTGTTTCTGGGTTTGTTTGTGTGTTGTTCTTTGTGTTTTTGGACGTTTGAGTTTTTTTCGCGTTCTTGAATTGTAGACATACATGTCTACAGTCTCTGAAATTGTAGACTGTCCATGTTATACGTCGTTATTGTAATTGTAGATATACATGTCTACAATTCTTGTAAATGTGGACATATCGGTGTACACCTTCAGCTGTTGTAAACTAATACGTTTATTACAACTGAAGTTGTAGACCTATATGTCTACAATTACAAGAATTGTAGACATGTATATCTACAATTGGGTAATTGTAGATATACATGTATACAAATAGTCTCATTGTAGACATTTAATTTTTTTCATACACGATAATAACAATCAGATATGCGTTTTTGCTATGCAGGAATGTCAGTTGTAACAATTGTAGATATTATAGATCTACAGTTACTACAACTGTAGACGTCGATATCTACAATTGTTGTTAACTGTAGACTTATAAGTCTACCGTTTATTACAGTTTTTATTACAATTATACATATCAAGGGGAATTGGCGGCATAAATCATCAAACTCTTTCTCTGGACTCAATGAGAAAAATAATTTGAAATCCCTAAATAAGAAAAGGACCCCAAATTGCTTCTTATTTCTCTCGTCTGCTTAACTTCAAGTCGCGATCTTGCAGTCATGTGAGAGCTTTGCTACTGTGGCATTCCTGTTCGCGAGTGCGCTTCGTGGACAATTTTGAATCCTGGAAGGAGGTTCCACGGTTGCATCACAAAAAAGGTAATCTCTCGAATCACGATTGTGAATCGCGTCTTTGTTTTCGCCAAAAAGTCACCTCTTTGTGTTTGTTTTCTCAGGATGATGGTGGGTGCGGGTATTTCAAATGGATAGACCCAGAAATGTGCTATAGATCGAAGCAAATCATTCCCGGTTTGCTGAGGAGGAAAAACATGTTAGAATCCGAGAATGCGGGACTTCGAATTCAAATTTTCAAGCTGAAGATGGCTCTGTTCGTTGTCATTGTCATTGTTGTAGTTTTTTACATGCTCTGAATAAGTTTGGTTAGTCAGATAATAGCTGCTCGAATCAGATTTTAAGGTATCTGTTTTAAGGGTTTTGTAATGATGTAATGAAGATGATTTCAATGCAATGCAATGACAATTTTTGGTTTGAACTGATATTTTTGAAGTGTTATGGTGGTGATGAATTTACAATGTTATATTTCAGTGAGACAGGGTTAATGATAAAATTGAATTATTATAGTTGTATGTCTTTTTTACGTCTTGAATGCATTACATGATAGAAGTTGTTCAAATTGTAGACATCATTGTCTACAATTAAACTGATTGTAGACATTTATGTCTACAATTGTGGTGATTGTAGACATTTAATGTCTACAATCAGTTCAAATTGTAGATATGTATGTCTACAATCATCACAATTGTAGACATCACTGTACACATCTGTAGACACAGCCATAACAAAACAAGAGCATACTGAAGCCATACAGTCATAATAAAAAAAACAAAAACATACGAAAATATATAGCAATGTTTAGGCATTCAAACTTCAAATTGTCATACAAAACCATACAAAAATATAAAACATAGTTTTAAAAGTAACTTCATAGTTTGAGATTGGAGTTCATGTAAACATAAAAATCCCAGCCCAAAGATGTCGGAAACTCGTCGTCAGATTCGTAGCCGGTCGCAAGTTTCACCGCCACATGGTCTCCTCAAACTTGTCCAATGCGCCGAAGAACATGAAGTTGTGGTCCACAATCTCTTCTTCGGGGACAAATCTTACAAATCCCTGCATATGTAAAAAAAAAACATAAAACTCTACAAACAGTCCTCATATCACCAGAACTATATCTACACAAACATGTAATTGTAGACATTTATAATTATAGTCACTAGACATAAACATCTACAATTCTAGTGACTATAGCTATATATGTCTACAACATAAATTATAACCTATGAAATCTTCAACACACAGAAAATGCAAATAAAAGAATTCTACAATCACATAAATAATAACCCAAATTCAGCTTTGCATGCCATCAAAAAGTTACCCAAAATGCTCAAAGTGAAGAAATGTACCTCATTTATAGTTGCTTTTCGTTTTCGGAGCTCAAATGGCGATGTCTCATCTTAATTTGATGCCGACAATTTAGTGACTAGTTTTGGTTTCTTCACTCGACGAGACGTTGTTGGCTTCTTGGCGGAAGACTTTTTCGCTGGAGAGACTTTTCTTCAGCGGCGTCGGACCTTTCTTCGCCGTCCTCGAATTCTTCCGAACCGGCGCGCATTTTTTGACCGTCATTTTCTGCAATCTAGCGTTTGAAAAAAGGTGATTCGTAGAGATTTGAAAGAATAATGAAGATTAGAAACGAACCTGAGATATTTAGGAGAGATTAGCAACGAACCTGGAGATTTCGACGATGTGGATGAGGATTTCCGCGATTTCGACGAAGTGGGTGAGGGTTTTAGAGAGAGAAAGAGTCGGAGGAGAGATGAGAGAGCGTGAACCAAGAAGATGAAAATGAGTTTCATTTGAGTTTTGAAATATTAACTGACGCTATTGTTTAATGAGGTATTTTTAAAACAAAAAATAAAGACAAGGGCAAATATGTACTTGCTCACTTAAGCAACTACTTAAAGTGTCCAAAACAAGAAACTCTATATTTTGGTCCAAACTATTGAAAACACTACTACATCCGGCCATTTCCCTTTTTTTTAGGCTTAGTAAGTAGGTGTGATGTGCAAGCTGTGTGTCGGTCTCTTTTAATTTTGTCAATGGAATAAAATGCTGAAATCTAAGTAAGAAATATTTTGGACCTTAATTTGAGAAAAGATTCACAGTATACTAAGCCTATTTTTTTTTAAATTTTTTTTTTATTTTTTATCAAATACTAATTGGCCAAATTAGAGCAAGTGGAGGCATTTATAGGTGATTTCTTTGAGCAATCATGTCCGTCTAATCAGATTTTTATGGGCCTTTGAAATTTTAATCGGGCCTTATGAAAATTCCGGTTTCAAATGACCCAGAAGATTTCGGTTCGACACTACTATAAATTCGACTAAACTCGATTTGTACACTCCGTTCCGTTTAATGTTGGTGCTGTTCATAAATAATTAAAAACAATGATATTAAAATTTAAAAATAAAATAAACTCTAATACTCGGGAAAAATAATTACGTGAACATAATTGAATGGTACCATATACCGAAACATAATTCTAGTTCTATTTTGGGGCTGATTCAGTGCAGTTTCGAAAGCCCACATTAAGCAATGAGAGTAATTTATGTTTCACATGTTTTGTGTATAGTTGTCATTCAACGTTATAATTGGGATAAATTACATATTTTCCCCCTAAACTTTAACACTAATAACGATTCACCCATTGATGTCTGAAAAGTTGCAAAACTGACCTTGTAATCCTACATCGTAACAAACATGATCGTTCTGTTAAAATTTGTTTAACGGTGTTAAACAATTAAGGGTAAAAATGTATTTTCATTTTTGCCTTCTTTTTATTATTATTATTCTGTTCAAAAAATTAAAATTAAAAAATAAAATGTTTTTTTTTATAATAATTATTATCTCTCATAATATATATATATATATATGTATATTTATTACATAGAGAAATTTGTTTAATGCTTTTAATTTGACGCTTACAACTTATTACGTCCTATTCCTTTAATTATTTGGAATAAAAACATTTAAATTTATTTTCTTAAAACAACATTTCTCTCTCTCTCTCTCTCTCTCTCTCTCTCTCTCTCTCTCTCTCTCTCTCTCTCTCTCTCTCTCTCTCTCTCTCTTCTTCGTCTCATTTTCTTCAGTTCAAAGGAAACACGACGGAAGGCCTCGATTTTGTGCTGTCCGGTGGAAAGCTTCAGAACTGAAGAACCCACGACGTGCTCGCTCTCTATTGCCTTCCCCTAATCGTTATGATTGCCTTTGTCACCCAAACCATCCTCGCCCAATTGAGCTTAGCAACAATCAACACATCCCATCCGTCGCTCGACTTGACCTTTTCAGTGCCTCTGCCAATGACTCTCGCTCCTCCTCCGGCTATTCTGGCATCAAAAAATGAAATCATAAACACAACCTCGTCCAAAAATCATCACCGTCGGATCTGGCTGATCGTCACCGTCGTCGTTGCTCCGAAAGGCCTCACCCTTGTCCTCATCGGTCGGAGCCCGAGAAGCTTTGCGAAGTCTCCGAATGGATTCTCGGAAATGACTTATTTGTCTCTCAAAGGCAACAAGATCGCAGCCAACATGAGTTTTTCCATCGATCTATTTCCCAATCAAACTCCGCTCAAACTCGAATCGGTCTCCGGCGCAACAAAACCTAATCCCCATAATTCCATTACTCTTATAATTTTTTTTTTTTTTTTATCAATTAGCACCAATCTTTCGCAAACGAATCAATAAAAAAAACAATGAATTCATACGAATCATAATTTTCTTGCTGGCTTGCCCTATTTGGTGTTTAGGGTGGAGAAGAAGAAGAGCAAGACAAAGAGGAAGTAAATAAAATTAATTATTTTTATTTGACTTTTAATGAGGGTATTTAGGTATTAACAAAAAAATTAAGTGAAAATCTGACTAAAACGTGATTCATGATTGGATGTCCGTCAACAAAATTTGACAGAAGGACTATATTCGTTGCAATGTAAGATTATAGGGTCGGTTTTGCAACTTTTCAGACATCGAGGGATGAATCGTTATTGGTGTTAAAGTTGAGGGGGGAAATATATAATTTATCCTTATAATTGTCTTCTATATTTATTTTAATTAAAAGTAAATTAAATTTAATTTATAAGAGATTGAAATAAATTCTCTCTTAAAATACAACACGAAGCTAAAATTTTGAAATAAGGAAGCTAACTCGAGAAAGTTGAAATAAAAAGTCCTTTTGAAAATTATCTAAAGGTGTATGAAAGTGGAAAATGTGGGTATCATACAAGTCCACCAGAATGATGACAACCATAATCCCGATCCACAAGTACGCATTCTCGAAACGAAGGAGTTGATGTAGATCTAGTATTGAGTGACAAAAAAGTGGGTGTAACTTCTCATGGATCTTCAAATAACTGTGACACTGATGTTTTTCATGGTCGGGTTGGTATTGTTTTTCATGATGATTGTCTTGTGATGGTGATATTGCTGCGGATTACGTTATGACTCTTGGACTATTGAACATAGCTATCATTGTAAGAATCTTTTACGCATATTAAAGGTGTTCTAACCACATGAACATGCAAAAGCGGAAGCGAAAATGATCGAGTTACCTCCGACCATTGTTGTGTTTTCCAACGAGTTTTGGACTCCGACTCCGGCGAGTTATTTCGAAGATCTTCTATGCTCTCGCTCTCACCCTGAGATAATATTGGTTTTCTGAATGTGTGAGTGAGCTTAAGGACCCCAAAATCTTTTTTATTTATAGGCTCCAAACCATCAATAGAGAATATTACGATCGTAAGGATTACGATTTGATTTCGGGCATTAATATAAGCGCGATTTGATTAGAATCAATGAGTTAATTATCATATATATGGACTATAATAAGTGATGATTATTTCCATATTAATTAATTAATTATGTATATGGAAAAAAAATCTTACATTCTCTCACTTGGTCCATATATAACCCAATGCTCACATCAAAAGAAACAAAATATATGCATCATGGCGATAGATTCTCTATGAGCGACTATTATCTTCCATGTATTACTATATATCATGTCACTCGACTTTATAGCCCTTTATCCTTTAGTGAATAAACCATATGTTTATTAGAGGTCCACTTAAACGACATTTCTCGTTAAATTAAAATGAATGTGCACAACCATATGATAAAATATCAAATTGAAATAAGAGTTTATAAAAAATAAAGGTATTGTACAACCAAAGCTTATATCATGGAACCAAGTCTCATGCTTTCTACACGATTCTTAAATTTTTTTGGTGGCATGCCTTAAGTTAAAGGATCGACAATCATCAAATCAGTGCTAAAGTGTTGGATGACCACTTTGTCATCTTTAACACATTCTGTTATGGCTAGATACTTGATGTCGATGTGCTTGCTTTGACTTTCACTTTTGTTATTTTTAGCCATAAAAACAACAGTGAATTGTCACAGTAACTTTAGTGGCCTAGAAATAGAGTCGACAACTCTAAGCAAAAATATGAAAACTCTTCAATCAAACACCATGTAATATAGTTTCAAAACAATATACGAACTTTGCCTATTCTATAGTGGAAGTAGCAGTCAATGTTTGATTTGTGCTTCTTGATAGATGCGTTTTATACGTGTTAAACTCCTATTTTTGTGAATTGAATTTCACGCGTTCTCGAGTGATTTTTAGTGGTTTAATGTATTTGTGAGTGATTTATAGGTTTGAGAGAGTATTTTGGTGTTAAGGATTTAATCGGAGCAAGTCAATATGATTCATATATTTTTGGGAAACTTCAAGCAAAATAAGAAACACGGCGTTCTCTTCTTCACGATTTTGAGATTTTGAATTGAAGATTTTAGATGATCCAGTTTTAGAATCGGATTGAGCTTTCTCTTAGCTTTCCAAAACATGCTTATTTGTGAAAATCGGGCGATTCAAAATCCAGTTTTAGTTTATTTTGCTTTTCTGTTACTCTCGTATTCATGAACTGAAACCCTTAAGCGTGATGACTTAGCTTTGCTTGAATATGGTTGTGGATTCGTGTTTATTTAATTGAAGTATTTTACTGTTCATCTTCTCTACCGCTTGAATCAATTATGTTCTTAATGCTTGTATGAGGTTAGCTACCTCGTTCATGAATTTTAGGATTGTTTAGTTGCTTGAGAGAGAATTAGATAATCGTGCATAAGGATTAGTTCATCGTAGTACATTCCGAAGTTAGAGATAGTTAGGCTGCTACGGAGTCTTGTGTACACTCTTGTAGGGTTTGAGATCGAGAGAAAAAACCTGGTATTGACATAAGTTGTTAGATGCTCGAAAGAGATTTAGCGATAATTACGTGTGTGAGTGTGATTAGTGAAGACAGAGAAACGAAAAATAGTGCGTAATTCTAGGATTCTCTACCATAAGAGAGTGTTGCAAAGCCTTTGCTCTTGCCTTCTGCACATCCATTCACCCATGTTTATTTCTTGTTTTATTTATTTTCTTCATATGAGTTAATAATCACCATTGTTTTCTTAAGTTCAATTCGTTGCTAGCTTGTTCAGCTTCGGTTAAGCAAAGTCCTTGTGGGATCGACTTACAAACTTTTTACTTGATCGACTATGTGCACTTGCGTACGAAAATACCACAACACTTCTCCAAGACACGGCTCCGTCAGCTAGCATAAAAACATATTCTGAAGTAGATTTTCTTGAATCCATGCAGCCAGCGAAGTCAGCGTCAGAGTAACCAAATACATCCAATTCATCGGTCCGTATGAACATAAGCATGTAATTACGTGTTCCTTGAAAGTATCTCACAACCTTCTTGCAGCTTTCCAGGGTCAAGACCTGGGTTATTTTGATATGTGCCAAATACTCCAACAACATATGCAATGTCAGGTTTGGTACAAACCTGAGCATACATAAGGCTTCCTACAACGGAAGCATATGGAATATCATTCATTTGTTCTCGTTCAATGTCATTCTTTACATTGATCCAAGCTTTCATGATAGGAGCTATACTTGGTGAACAGTTTTTCATCCGAAATCTCTCTAGAACTTTGTTGATACAAGTCTCTTGAGACAAACCCAAAATGCCTCGTGATCTTTCCCTATGGAACTTAATGCCAATGCCATAAGATTGTTAGGAATATTGCCCACTAGAAGATGATGATTACAAAATAAGATAAGAATTTACTTTATTAGCACCATATGATTAGTGGATTGAGGTCTGATAACATTCAGAATCAATAACAACTATCATTCATAGTCTCTGTATCAAACTGAATCGCATGCTGGGCATCCGAGATCGGGGGTGAACTAAAACTTGGTCGATGACTGATATGCGCCTGGAAAGCCTTATCTAAACTCATATATGTAGAACATGAGTGAATGTTGATCACTCAGTGGGAGCATTATACACTTGTAGAATGTGTACGACCAGGTATAACGGAACAAATTAACCTATCTCGATATGGGCAGAACCTGGAGGGTCATGATCACGTACTGATTAAATCAGTGGACACTCGTTACGATGAGTAAATATAATTCTAGTATCAAAGTTGGGTTCAGTTATGGATTACACGATAGAGTATTGTAAGGGACTAGACAATTCAATTAGAAAAGAAAATGGAATATTTTGTCTTTTATCGAGATTGTTAAGCTTCAACTACTAGGTCCATCATCCCCGATTCGGCTTCGATAAAGGCGGATAAGAAAGTTAATATAATAGTATGTATTTTTATTATAATCTCACTTGTTGTAATAGTGATTGACAGCATTAAATTCCAAAAATGGTATTTTGGGAATTAAATAAATAATTATGGCGATGTTGTTTATTTGTTGCTAGATCAAGTAAATAAACTTTATATTTATAGTTGAACAAGTAAATATGTGTTAAATATGTTTAAATCTATTGGGCCTTGAAAAATCAAAAATTTGGGCCTCCCTACACACTAGTAGGCGATTTTTGTAGCTGGTGTGCCAACCACTATTTTTTCTGTTTTTTTGTTCCTAAAATATAGGAGAATAAATATGAGATATGATTTTCCTATATTTTCTCCTAATATTTAGGCTAAGTATAAGCAGAATATTTAGGAGAATATATTTTCCTAAATTTTCTCAACAACAAATATTTTATACTATTGTATAAAATAAAATCTTAGATACTGATCCAAGGGCTGAGATTTAATCTATTAGTGTGAACACAATAAAATGAAATAATATCTTTTAGAATATTCAGGAATATTCTATAAAGATATCTTTTAAACTGCTATAAATAGAGGGCTGATGTGAAGCAAAATTTAACCTAATCTAAACAGATAAAAACGCCCACAAGTCTCTTATTGTGGCCGTGTGCTTGCTTCTCCTTCCTCCCCTCGGAATTGCTTCAATTCCATTCTTAGAAATAAAAGAGAAAGATCGGAAACATCATGTTTCCAGATCTAGTGAGATATAACGAAGCCCAATCTTTTGTCTTATCTTCCTCGAAGATTATGTTTTGGAAGACTTTGATGTCATCACATCGAGTCCTTGAAGGATGAGTTTTCTTAAACTCGTCTTTTATCTGATATGGTTGCTTGAAGAAGTTTTTTATGTTTAATTAATTAAGTAATCTAGATATTTTTTAATAACCATGTTAATAATTAGCTCATGTTAGTGTAATTATTATTATTCGCATTTAATTGGTTATTTAAGGTGCAATAATCACCAACAAATATGCCTCACCCATATCTTTCACATCAAAGTTCTTTGAAAGAAATTGTTTAACCTCGTACATCATTCCATTATCATTAGTTGCTAGAAAAGTATCATCCACATATATAAAACAAGAAAACATATCTTACTTCCATTAACCTTTTGGTATATACATTGATCCATGACATTCTCTTCAAAACCAAATGAAGTGATGACATCATAGAACCTTAAATACTATTGGCGGGAGCTTGATTCAGACCGCAAATGGATTTATTAAGTTTGCAGACTAAATGCTCACCATCACTAGAGGAGAATCTTTCAGGTTGATTCACGTAAACCTCTTCCTCTAGATCTCCGTTAAGAAAGACCGTTTCACATCCATTTGATGTAGCACAAAATCAAAGTGAGCTATTAATGCCATAATCGTGGGAAGAGTCTTTCTTTGATACATGAGAAAATGTATCTGTGTAATCAATTTCTTCTATTTGAGTAAGCCATTTGGCTATAAATCTTGCCCTATGTCTCTCGATGTTGCCTTATGAGTCTCTCTTTGTTTTAAAGACCTATTTGCATTTCCTCAACCATGGCTTTGTACCATAAGTTAGATTATTTAGAACTTACAACTTGTGAAAATGTTTCAGGTTCATTATCGGCTCCAATATTGCAATCTATTTATTGCAAATACATTTCATTATCACTAGGGATATTGCTGATCTTCTAACTCTAGTAGATCTTCTTTATTTTTCTTCATCATTCTCTCGAGGATCTTGTTGTCCAATCGGTTATTCGATTGGTTGTTCAACATCGTGATCAACAACTTGATCTAAAGGATCAAAATTATTAGCTTATGGAATTTCAACATCCGGTTGTCTTACTCACGATCAAGCTTGAGAAGTATGTATGATAATCTGTCTATCACTTGAACTAGAAGGTTGAGCTTCATTCTCATCAAATGCAGAGACTGAGTCATGCAGTTGATCAGTCCCACTAATCAATTCATCCTCAAGAAATTTTGCATTTTTTTATTCCACATTTCTAGTAATGTGAGATTTACAGTAGAATCTATAACTTTTAGACTTTTTGGCATATTCAATGACATACCCACTAATAATCATAGGGTCTAGTAAAGCTATTCGGCACGGTTCACGATCCGAAACGATCCACTCACGGATTGACACGTGGCACAGAACATCCACGTGTCAATCCGTGAGTGGATCGTTTTCGGATCGTGAATCGTGCCGAAAATCTTTTCCCATTTTCTTTTCATGTGGATTATAAAATTTCACTTCGGACGGACATCCCCAAACGCGTATATGTTGCTAACTGGGTTTCCAATTTTTGAATAACTTAAAAGGCGTCTTTGAAACAACCTTGGTTGGAACTCGGTTTAATATATTCACAGTCGTCTTTAGTGCATTAGTCCACAAGTATTGAGGAAGTTTTGTGTTAATCATCATCCTTCTCATGTCCATTAAAGTTTGATTTCTTCTTTCTGATACACAATTCTAGTTCGGAATACCAGACATAGTGTATTGGGCATGTCTTCTTTCTTAGTGTATTGGACATAGTGTATTGGGCATGTCTTCTTTCTGATACACAATTCTAGTTCAGAATACCAGAGATACACAATTCTTTCTGATACACCTGAGCCAAATCAAGTTCTTGAAGATAATTTGAAAATGGCTCAGGTGCTTGTCAATTCTTAGTGTATCTCTCACAATATTATCCACCTTTATCTGATCTCATTATCTTGATTTGTTTACCACATTGTTTCTCTACTTCAGCCTTTAAAACTTTAAAGGCTCCTAAAGCTCCGTGTGTATAATTTCTAACACCTTAGTACTTCTCTTTGCACTCTTTTTAGACTTATTGGTTTGCTTTCCCTTAATGCAATCTACACAAATCTCAAAGTCAGTAAAATCAAGAGCACTAATTACTGGGGCAGAGTGAACAAATGAAGTAAACGAGAAAGGTTTCTGACGTATCAACTTCCAAACTCTTTAATTGAGTTGCAATATCCCTCATGTGCATGATATGATCACCCATGCCTCATATCCCAGTAAGCTTCATGGATGAGAATTGCATAATAAGGGTACTTGACAAAGCCTTATCTGAACTTGCAAATTGTCCGTCTATCGCTTTCACTAAGAGACGAACATTGTCATATTGCTCAATAGAAACCCCTAATCCCAATATATATTTTGATCTACATGAACTTAACGCAGAGACGATTCGATCGTTCCCACTTTTCATAGAGATCAACCTAATCTGGGGCACTGTTTGCAGTGATTGCTGGAGGTTCAAGCTCTCTCCTTGCAGACCTTAAAGTTGTCCTCTTTGAGTTTGGGAACATCGCATTTAATATTAGAATAACTAACATGTTGACTAACTGTAATTACCGAAATTAAACATGCTAATTAAAATTTGTATTGAAGAAAATAGCTATATCATGTGTTATCAATGTAAAAACATATTTTTACTTAATGAATCTAGAGACATAAAACTTGTATATTGGCTAAAGTTCTTAATCCATTAGATTCACACGATCATGATATAATTTTATAATGCATGTGGGTGAATTAAAAAATATAATTTTATATTTTATCGTAATTAATCCTACAAATATTATAAAATTCATGTGGGTAGATTCCATGATATATCAAATTAAAGATGCCGTGATCTTAATTCTAAATATATAATCTAGATTAATTAACGATGTTGTGGCTAATCTCTAATTAATTAAAATCATATCAACCACTATACAATAAGGTGACTACTCTCTAATTAATTAAAATCATATCAACCACTATACAATAAGTAAAATTACATTATGCTAACTACTATTTTACTAAATGTTATATGTAGATTATTGATAATAAGATATAATCATTAAACATATAACTTCTAAATAAATAGCACATCAACACAATAAAAATTAAGACTAAACATTTGCATATAATCCTTAAAGCAAATAAAATGAACAACATCACTTATTTATTTATATAATTAAAAACATATACTAAATATAAATGAAAAATTACACGGACTAAACCACTTGAAACGTTGGTATTGCAATCTAGCCAACGTTTCATTTAAGTTTCAAATGTAACCACAAATAATGACATAACTTTATTAGTCATTTAACAAATTACTACATTAACCTTTATTAAAATCGACTGAACATAAATATGTAGCCAACGTTTTGTTCGTAACCAAATAATAGCAGCTTTAATACACGTTAACTTGATTTATTCCATAATATTTTCTTTCATTTTTTAGTCCAATTAGTTGCGATATCAAGTTTTTTTTTTAGTTAATTTCAGTTTATTTGATTTCTATGATTTATATTACATAAGGGTATTTATGATTTTCTAACCGTTTATTTATGTAAATGAGATTACAAAATTTATCAAATATTGACTATATCGTTAAAATCATGTTTGAAATGGGATACGTCACAAGATTACCCTAAATAAATAGTTATATGCATTAATCATCAAAAGAGCACACCAAACTAAATTTGTACTGTATCACTGTAAATGCATGCATAACGTAAACAACATATTAGTATACATCAAAATTGTCACAGCATGTAAATGGTATACTGCATCGGTCCCTTCAAGGCTTCAACACAGTATAAAAAACCAAACCCAATTAAATTGTAAAACAGACTCAATATGATGGACTTAAAAAGAAGCCCAATATAATTATAACCTCTCAGATAACTGAAACGACGACTATAGCATATTCAACAGTATATATCCTATAAACGACAATATATTACCAAAACGACATCAAAGTTTATTCTAAAATAAAAACAACATGTCGTTTAACGTCGTCGTCTTCACCCAACAGCCCATAATATGACCCGCAAACCCATTTAAAAAATCCGACGGTTTCTCCATCATTTCTCCATAATTTTCAACTTTTCATGATTTTAAGGCCCAGAATTAAAAAAAAAAAAAAAACTATTTTGGAAAATTTTACGGATTGGATTTTTCAAAGTCAAAACAACGAAAAACATGAAAATTAAAAAAAAAAAAAAGTTGCGAAAACCAATAACACCATAAAGAACAAGGATAAATGGAGAGAATTACAAGGAACACTCTTCAGAGTATTACAATTAAAAGACACACTCTCCAAAGTCTATCAAGTCATAGGTTAAGATATCATATTTATGTGTTCTACACAAACATGTTTGAATATTTGGTAATAAAAATTAACACATGTATACTAGGTTGGATAAGTACTATGACTGAGAGCTGAGCGTATTAGAGTGAGGATGACAATCATGAATGAGTCGACCATGTCCATTTCTTCTTGTAGACATAACATGGATCGAATGATATCTTAATTTGACTTCATTCAAGATTAGGAGCCAAGGTTCATATCTTGTTTGTTATTCTTTCAATAACTTTCGCTGAAAGTTCTCCAATAGTATTCGGGCCTTGAGTTACGCAATGCTTCGCATATCCATTCCATAAGTTTTAAATAAATCATTTGAGTACCATTAACTCAATTAGAGAAAAACCTTTAGGTAATTACTTAGTAAATCAATTGAACATTTGCTTGTTGGAATCTTGATCTTTTCTTCGAAGCACTTACGTTAATTTATTTATCTCGGCCAATAATAATTTTGTTTAGTGCATGTATATAAAATTAGATTCATAAAATTAAAGGGAGAGATTAAAATAGTAGCCAAATTATTGATTTATTTAGGGAAATAACCAATTATAATTACAATTCTAAAAAAATGCCCTTATCCCTTTATCCTTACAGTACCATTTCTTTGACGAGCAATCGTAAGTCCAGATTTCCAGACCCCAGTGAGAGCTTTCTCTCTCCATATGTAAACTCTACGCCAGTCCTGCGATTCAATTTTTTTTTCTTTTTTTTTTAATCGGTTTATTCAATTCAAGAAAAAGAAACTCATTTGATTGGGAGAGAATCTTCCAAAGAGTCCATAGACGCCGGAGAACCTCCGCGAAACTTACTCTCGGTTTCGTCGTCGTTCGACGAGGATTTCTCAACCTCGTCGTCGCTCAAACTTTTGATCGAGGACGAAACATCCGACTCGGCATTTTCCGGCGATTCGATCTCAGATCTGTGCTCGGAGAAGAGCCGCGACGGCGATTTCACGGCGTCGAACGTGGTGGATCCGCCGATCAGAACCTGCATAGAAATCTCTGCCAAAGCTTTTTTCACTTAGCCTTCGTCAATGCAACAACATTCGGGTCTCATGGACACAAAGTGTCTCATCAATCTCAAATCTTTTTTTTGGGTGTTTTATAGATAGAAATTAAAATAAAAATGTTCGAAAGTAGCTTCGTTATTCTTCTTCTTCTTCCGAAATTGATCATCGTGTTCGCTTCTGCAATCCAGTTTGGCCACAGTTAATTCGATTAATTGTCACAATCAATCCAATTAGAATTAACTGTGACGAACCTCTTTCAAAAACGATCTCGAACATCAGAAGGTAACGCGGTTGAGTCGATCCGGCCGTTTGAAGGTCACAAGTCCAATTTTGTGTATTAAATGTGATAGTTAATTAACTATTATGATCCTCCTCCGGAAACGATCTCGAACATCGACGAGTCCTGCGATTGCTTTGATCCGGCCGTTTGAAGGTCGCACGGCGAGTTCTGCATATTAAATGTGATAGTTAATCGGATTTATTGTGAAGGTTAATCGAATTACTTTTGTGTGGATTAATCATAGACTATTTCTAGGGTTTAGAGAGTGGTGAATTTGAAAAGTTAAAGTCTATCTGAGGTGTTCGAAGAGATTTTAAGGTCGTCGAATTGAAATCTCGAGAATGACTTCGTTTCTTTTTGGAGAATGATTGTGTTTGGAGAATGGTTTCATGTTTAGGGGTATAATAGATTATATGTTATTGTTTATTAGTGAATTGAGCTAATTGTCCAATTAAAGTAATAGTCGGACTATTATTTTAAAAAAATGAGTTAATATGGGTTAGATAACTACTCCGGACAATATAAATTCCAATAAATTATTTATACACAATATCGTTAACATGGTTTAGTTGAAGACATTCATAATATATCCATTAATATATGAGCTCTTGCCTTAACATTACCACACATATGTTGTCATCAATGGTTTATAGTAATTAGTTTATCAACATTATGTATTCATTTGTCCAGGATTGCTTACCCTTACCCTCCACTAATCAATACTTGCCTCCGTGCAACCGAATAAGTTTTGTCGAGGATGTGAGTTTATATTATTTATTGCTAATGTAGTTTTTACATAAATGACTATTGGCATTGTATATACAATTCCGTCATTACAATCTATACACTAGAACCTTCACCAGATATTGAAGTATTAACACTTAGAAAAAAATTATAATAATAGAGGATTTCTAATCTAAGCGAATCTAAATTTACTATACATAGATTTAGTTTGGCATAGTTTATTAAGTCTATTTTCACCTTTTTTATAGTTAAATCATATTTAAATATTTAGTAAAACTACTTTTTTTTAAAAAAATTGTAAAGTGTTTTTTTAATATTTTAACTAAAAAACTAAAAATTATATTTTGAAGCTTTTTGTACGTAAATTTTGCATTTGGTTTATACTTTCTCTCTCCCGACTCTTTTATTCTCTTATATTAACTTTTAATTCTACTTATCTTTATATGCTTTTATCAAATAATTTTTTTGATGTCACAAAAATTTATAATTTTCTTTTTATAATCTATAGACACACTCACTTTAATATATTTTTAATGTACATAAGAACATCTTATAATTGTTATTAATTACATTTTACATAAATAATTATTAATTACAAATATTAAAATTAATTTTAACAAGCACTAAATCTGCTTCTGCTAACAGATAAAGTATTTTATAACAGTTAACCAAATACATGTCCGCTTATATTCTACAGCAGAATCTAAAAGCATTTTTGTTAAAAGCACAACAATGCCAAATGGAGCCATAGTGTACTACTATACATAGCGTAAGAAATGTAACTTCTAGTCATGTTGGTCTTTATAGGTATGATTGTGCAAAGTTAGGAACCTCAAAGAATGTCTTTATCTTTAGGGATTATTCATAAACTATAAACTATGACCTTTTAAATACTTTAGGAGCAAAATCTAATAAGTTAAAATTAATCCAAAAGTATGATTTCCTTATATGAGTTGGTATAAAAATACCTTTATTGAAATATTTTTATATTTTCTTTTGTATTTACGTATGTTATTTACTTAATGATCACAAAAGAAAAGTTAGAGATCATTTTTTGTTCGCTCTGTGAAGTTATAAAAAAAGGTCCATTAGGAATAGCCAACTTAACCTTTTGACATTGCTAAATAGCCAACGTTCGGTAAATAGCCATTTTCATGTATTTATAGACGTAAATCTTAGATAAATAGTTATTTCCATATATTAGGTCACACCATCATTTACGGTTATTTACCTAAGATTTACCGAACGTTGGCTACTTAGCAATGTCAAACGTTTAAGTTGGCTATTTTCCTAATTTTTTTATAACAAAAAAAGTTGGAAAATCTGGAAATAAAAAAAATGGCTTGAAGAATTTGAAAATTCGTTTGAAGATTTATTGACATTTTGTCTTTATATTGACATGAATGTCAATAAATCTTCAAACGATTCTGGAAAATTTTGTAAATATTTGTTGACATCGTTGTCAATAAATTTATGGATGCCAATAAATCTTCAACACAATGTCAATAAATCTTCAAAGAATTTTACATAATCGTTTGAAGATTTATTGATATTCATGTTAATAAGTCTCCAAACGAATTTCCAGATTTTTCAAAACAAATTTTTTTGTTCCAGATTTTCAAAAATATTAGGTATATACGAGGCTTTGGAGGGAGTGGAATCATGAAGCACGTTGATATGGACATAAAATCGCTCTCTATCTTCTTCTTCTTCTTCTTCTTCTTCTTCTTCTTCTTCTTCTTCTTCTTCTTCTTTATTTTTTGTTCTTCTCCACCAAAAATACCATAACAAACCCAAACCCTAAAGTTTCATGACCAATAAACTTATATCCTCGCCTGTAAATGGAGAGAGGCTCGAAACAATATTGATTTCAGATGTGTAGTTATTGATATTCGTTTGGTTTTCTTGGAATTTTGAATCCACCTCCAAATTTTCCAAGTTTTCAAACAAACAAAATAATTCGTAAAGTCGACAATGTCAATAAATCAGATAGATTATTGACGATCATGTAAATGATCTAGGAAAAAAAAAAGGATATTTCATTGAGGGTAGTTTTGTATCAATAAATATAAAGAAATTATATTTTTGGATTAATTTTGATATATTAGATTTTGATCTAAAAATATTGAGGATGTCTTAGTTTAAGAATAACCCCATTATCTTTACGAAACAACCATGACTTGCACAGAAAAGGTCAAGGGCTTCCTAAATAAAAACAATAATGCTGGACATTTGAGTGCCTTTAAGGTATACTTTTCAAAGTTAATGGTCTTTTAAAAGAGTTTTTTTTATATCAGTTATGTAATAATGATTGTATAATACATTATGTTCGCAATCAAATACTTTTGGAAAATTGCCAAAAGTAGAACTAAATTAAGGCCAATTTCTATTTTCCTACTTTTTTTAAAAATTTAACAAATTAGGACCGGTCAAAAAAAGTCAAATGAGAGATACACAAAATTCTACCTATTATACCATCATACTAATTACCAACCTAAAATCTTCTCCAATAAAATCTCTTATTTTTTTCTATTTCTTTCTATTTTCCCGCTTAGCCCATCGAGAAAAAGAAATTTTTTTTTTTACTAGTCCTAGTTTGGTAAATTTTTGAAAAAAGTAGGAAAATGGAAATATCCCTTATTTAGTCCTAGTTAAGGAAATATCCCAATACTTTTGAACGCAACAATGTTATGGGCCTAGTAGAAAGGTATATATTGAGCCCAGTTGTTCCAACAAGTTATAGCCCACTATCCAATAAGTTATAGCCCACCAACAATATTATGGGCCTAGTAGAAAGGCATATAATGTTATCCCTAAAGTTAATTGTGTGTAAACAATTCATTGTTACAAAATTTAATAATACGACAAATAGCTACAATTCTACGAAATCGATGCTAGGATATTTTTTCTTATTAAATTTAGCTAATGATAATTTAATATTTTCTTTCATTCTACTTGTGTTAATTATTAATAAAATAGTTATTTAAAGGTATTTGTGTGTAAGCTATTCATTGTCAAAATTAGTATTATGACAAATAGGTACATATCTATCAAATCGATGCAAGGATATTTTTTCTTATTAAATTTATAGCTAATGATCAAAATAGAGCTAATATAAATTATAATAACGTAAGGATTGTTTATGTTAAAAGAATACTAATGAGTTTCAGAAGGAAGATAATATTTCTTGAGGGAAATAAATACAAAAATAATAACATTAGTATATAAATGTTGTTCTGTTGAGCAGCGAGAGTACCAATATGCGACAGGAAAAATATATGTAGTTAACTAAAACCAAAATATGCAATTACCATGTTGTTATCAAAAGAAGGAAAAAAAACACAAACAAGCAATGCATTAAATGCAAAAGTGAATCTTCATGTCCACGATGCTCATTTAATGCCTCTCCTTGAAGCTCTCATGTTTCTCCTTGTGACATGGTGAAGATGTCTGTTTTTTTTCTCGTAGTTTATTGCAATTCTTAGAATTTTTTACACACTAAAACCAAACAAACCAAAACCCCAAGCTTAACATGTCTTAGGGTTTTCAATTACAAAATTCAAGCTTATCGACCACATTTTTGAGAATCGAAATACATCCGAAGTGAAAATTTTCATTAATTTTCAAGCCAGAATAAAAATAGAATAGAGGTGAAAATTTTCAAGCAACGTAAATAATGCATGTATCTAATTTTTGTCTGTCTACATATACGCATTGTTGACGTGGCTATGTAATTTTTAGGGCACAGGACAAAAACATATACAAGATGGAAGGAAGGTGTTTTTATTTTATTTTATATATATATTGGAAAAAGTGAAAAAGAAGCATAGAATCATGTGAAAGTGAAAGGCATCAAATGCAAGGAGTGACTTCGGTGGTTTCTAAAAATCCAACAAATTTATAAGATTTGATCTTCCTCTCGGAATTGTACTCAATTTTAATAATCCGTGCAGTAAATGGATGTCAGTACTTAAAATTAGTTATTTGTGTGGAGGCACACACTCCACTTTTTGTCTTCTTTCTCTTCATTCACAGTGACTCACTGTACTTTATTTATGAGAAGAAAGACTCATTAAATAAAGGATAATATACAAACATTAGCTTTGGCTGTGCATTATGATCTCATTTGGAGAATAAATTAAGTCATTGAAACATGAAGACATATTTTGATATGACTTGATTAATGATTATCAAGCAAATGAATTTTTTAAGTAGTGGTGAAGCACATACTCTTAAATTTTGAAAATTAGAATTTTTTCATCTGATTTTATTTTATTTTATAATTTTTATATTTTTAAAATACAATTATATGATTTATCATATATGTTTCGTTAAATAATATTTTTCTTACACGCTCCTACAAGATTCAGAATAATTCAATTTAGTCCACGACTGCAATTTAGAATAAATAGTGTCAAAACACTTGGTCACATATATTATAGATCTCATAAGTAATTTTAGCCAATATATATATATATATATATATTTTTTTACCAAAACTACTGTGACAAAAAGTTTTTAAGAAATCTCATATGCTGTAATACAGTTGCTTATTAACCAAAATTTAACTGAAATGTCATTTGGTCAAACAAACAAAACTTCTAAGACTAAAAAAAAGTCGTCGATCATTCTTTTTGTAGTTCCATTTCTCTCAAATAAACGATCGAATGATCTCAACATTGCAGAATTCTATTCACTTTTTTTTACTCAACATGCATGTGTCAAATTAAACATAGCTAATTATTCTGATTTGTTTGTATATAGCACTCTAAACATTTAGAACTTTGCTTAAACAAAAAATGACTCCTTCGTACTGTCATGTAAACATTTTGCTCGTTTCTAAAATAAAATAAATGGAAAGATTTTGCGCACATTATTTATAAGTACTCATTTTTGTTTAATTGGACCGAATAAAACAATGACCATTATAAAGTTGTCCAACAAACGCAGTCCTACGTGGATTTTATTGGTCAGATGTCAAAATCTGTTATATTGCGCACACGTTCACAAACACTTTATATAATTACGTTGTGTGTGTTTGTGAGTAATTATGACGAGATATCATATCTTATGCTCTTCTATGATGTTAATAATACCGTCAATGCTTTTTCACAATATCCATGGTTCATGAGCTGCCACGACTAGATTTACGACCCTCATTTATTGTATTTGTATATAATCATAATGTAAGAAGTCCATTTTTTTTTATTCACGGGCATTAATCTATCAAACACTGAAGTTAGAAGGAATCGCTTGCAATGCTCTAATTGAAATCTAGAAAATACGTTGTAAAAAAAAACTATAGAAAATAAAAATGTTAGAGAAAATATTATAAAATAAAAAATCTATTATTTTGTATTTGAAAGTAATAGAAAATGAAAAATATTACTATTTCTTTTACTGGTCATAATGTTATTTTTCTGTATAGCTCTTAATTTTTTCTCTCTTTAAACTCAATTTCTTATAAAAAAAATGTAAAAGAATAAAAATATTAACCATGACCATGAAGGTCACCATTTAATAGAATAAGATACGAAGTCGAGGGATTTTTTTCTCTTTAAACTCGATTCTTATAAAAAAAAAATGTAAAAGAATAAAAATAGTAACCATGACCAAGGTCACCATTTAATAGAATAAGATACAAAGTCGATGAATTATTTCTCTTTTAACAATTTTCCAACTCTATTTAATTATTAAATATGTCTTATAGATGAAGACTAATTCTTAGTTAACGCAGCCAATGGTTTTGAAAGTGGAAACAAAAATCCCAGTTCGGATTTTCTTCCAATGATAGAAAACGATGCTTGATATAATTGTTTTTCTTAGCGTCATAAAGCTAATATAGTAGCAATATATGTGCATGCATATAACCTATAATAGATTTAATGTCGGTACTCGGTATACATATATTAGAGTGGTTAAATGTTAAATCCTTCGATTTTTGCACGACAATACACAGTGCCAAAGTGGAAAAAAGTTGTTTTCTTGTGGCCATTCGAAACTTCTTATTATTTACTTCAAGAATTTGTATATATACATAAATTACTTTTTTTTTTGTAGACCATTCACATCTTGGAAGTATCGCCGAATAATTAAGTAGTCAAGATTTCTGACCATTTGGTGATCTTATCAATAATATTGGTCAAATTTGAACTGACCGATCATGCATATATATATATTCTTTCTCTTAAACATAATGAGAGATTACACGTATTTGTGTTCACGTGGATAATCTTTCGTAGGCCCACAAGCATTGACGATGTCGATCCACTTCTCTTGGTCACATATTATTAATTGGTTAGTGATTTGCTCATAGTCACAAGCCGAGACATAATCATAGAGCTGATATTTTTCATTAGAGAAATCTTCTAGTTTATGACGTTTGAATGTGTTTTTGTAAGATAATATTATATTCACATGGTAGCAAGCATGCTGTTTTTAATATTTAATATTCATAATTATACAAAAAAATTCAACAAATTTAGAACAATATTGAAGGAAAATAAAAACCGACAGTCACAGAATTTTAGTTTAATATATATATATATATATATATATATATATATATATATATATATATAGCAAGCATGCTGTTTTTAATATTTAATTTTCATAATTATACAAAAAAATTCAACAAATTTAGAACATTGAAGGAAAATAAAAACCGACAGCCACAGAATTTTAGTTTAATATATATATATATATATATATATATATATATATATATATATAACCAATCAAATTTAAAAAAGAAATAGAATATCTCATAATTAGGATTATTAATTAATAACTCATAATTACCAACATACATATTTTGACACGATCATTTTTCTTTTACTATATATTAGGGTAGCAAAAACATAATTAGGGTATGAAAAATCTCTCCCGATATGACAAACGTGGAAGCCATGCAGAGTATTTATTGCGGTTTTTTTACTGCGATCAACTATATATATGTACCGTGTGATCTGGTTTTTCTCTCTTATTTTTTTTTGGGGGGAAATCAAATACGAGTACTAATTAGAAGTCTACAGGCTACATATAAGGTATATTTAAACTTGGATTAACCCAATCAGAGCAATACATTATGTCTTTGCTGAGCGAGCTACCCCATAGAGATAGGGTACATGTAATTATTAAAGTCGCTCTAATTACGGAATTATTTGTATTAATGTGAGATTTCATATATGAAACAACCGTAACATGGTGTTGGGTGAATATATTTTAGACATCTAATATCAAAGGTACGCATTTTATTTTCTTTCCTTGGTGGCGCTTTTATGGAATACATGAGATTTAAGCTTGCTCATTATTAGGTCATTTTCAAAGGGCATTTCATTCTCTTCTCTGTCCAACTTGCATAGTGGACTAAAATTATTTCTATATCACATATACTCTAATTCAATCTGAGTCGACTAGTTTGGATCAGCTCGGTTACCTCTACCATAAAATGTTATAAACAGGACTCTCGGATCGACTATAAAGAGAAACACACGGGTTCATAAATTAGTAGTTAAAAACCCTTGAAATAGATTACATGAAAATTAGTCGAACAAATATAAAAAAAAAAAAGTGACCAAGAACGCATAAAATAATCGTCTAATCCACGACCAATGATTATCATACCGAAAATCGTACAAAACTAACGTATTTGATGACTATTAACAAGTAACCGCTCGTAGGTCTGAACAACCCACAGTAAAAGAAATCATATGCTGTAAAAGAAAAATCAAAGACAAAGAGCGAAAATGTTTAGACACACTCCACATCTATCGTCAACAATTCCTAAATTTTTTTTTTCTGTAATTAGATTCATAATTTGTCGAAGAGATAATCAGACGTAATAAATTGTTGTTGTGTCGGGATTTTTACTCGGCATATTAAGTTTTCGTCAGAACAACTCGTATTTTGTCATCAATAATATCAGAAAAATTAAAATGAAAAAGTGAACAATGTGCAATTAGTAATTTGTTTTATCATCTAGTGATTTTGACTGCAGCTAGAGTTGACAAATCAATTTAACTTGTATGATCATTGATCACATTGGCATGATTATGAATATGACACCCCTAAATGATCAATTAAACTTGTATGATCACAAAAGCCTATTTTATTTCATAATATAACATTGAAACAGTACATTTTCGTTTATTAAAGTGAACCCGAAAAAAACAATAGAACTTGAGTCGTATGTCTGTTTAGTATTAGTCCAATGATTTATCAATTTATATTTTAATTACAACAACAAAAAACGAAGGAACAAATGATAAATAAATAAAAAAACCAAAAATAAATTATGCCCATATCGAAAGCAGAGGCAGTATTTATCTATTTAATTATAATATTATTATATTTGGGCCAGTCTGAGAATAAGGACAAAAAGAATCCCACTTCAAATTGAAGTCCTTCAAAACTCAATGATTATTACGATACCCAAACAGTAGTACTCTCACATGTGAGATGTTGTGTGATATTATAATCAATCTACATCAGAGGCACTTCATCTATATATTTTACTGCAGTCCAATATTTCCCTATATTATAAATTCAAGAAATAATAATATACTTTTATAAACTTCACACTCTAAATAGAAGGCTCACACGTTCTCTCAAGTCCTTCCCAGCTACGATAAATACAGACACTAGTTCCTCTCCGTTCTCTTCAACTTCATTTGCATATTGCCTTACAAAAGTAATCTCTCTCTCTCTCTCTCTCTCTCTCTCTCTAGAAAGTGGCATTTTCTAAAAGTCATATATATCCAAAGAGTTGTTGATATAGATAAATAAATAGAAATGGGAGGATCAACAGGAAACTCACCATGCGCGTCATGCAAGTTACTCCGGCGACGGTGCGCCAAAGACTGCACTTTCGCGCCTTATTTTCCCGCCGACGACCCTCACAAATTTGCCATCGTCCACAAGGTCTTCGGCGCTAGTAACGTCAGCAAAATGTTGCAGGTAAATTTCCTTTTCCTTATATACATGTATTACGTATATATGTAAATTTTTTTTCCTTCTCAATAATAATCATATGCTAACAGCTTTATTAGTTCACTTCACATCTACTCCGGTATTTAACATTTTCATAATTAATTTTTTTTTAATTCATTCTGTAAAACATCGAAAACGCCCAGATATATAATAAGGGAGAAAACCTTTAATTTTTAGTTACAAAAATTTAATTTTGAGATAAAACTTGAGTATGTATATGTATATATTTTAAATATATTATGCAACATTATTTCTGTTCGATTTTCCATACGACATTTGAAAACGGCAAATCAGTTGCTTTTTTCCACACTTAATTTTTCCATTCGATTTTCCATCGGCGTATTGATTTTCCGTAAATTAGTATGCTCGAAATGGCATCGAAAACGACATTTTGAACTTTGATTTTAAGGTGATATTAGAGTCAATACCACAAGAAGCAGCCGGTAAAAATAGGAAGGTCTAATTAAGGTGAAACAAAGGTCTAATTTTTTGCTAACTATATAGTTTAAGTGTCGCGATGATAATTTATAATTTAATAATGTGAAAAATATCAGGAGCTTCCGGTTCATCAGAGAGGGGACGCGGTGAGCAGTTTGGTATATGAAGCGAATGCGAGGCTTAGAGATCCTGTCTACGGCTGCGTCGGAGCAATTTCTTACCTCCAAACCCAAGTCTCCGATCTCCAAATGCAACTTGCCCTCGCGCAAGCCGAGATCCTCTGCATCCAGATGCACCAAGACCCCTCTGCCATCCCCTCATCTCAGCCGTTGATCGTCTCCGATCACGATGATGATCTCGTCAAGCCCTATTTTCTAGGCCACGCCACCACCACCACCACCAACAACCAGCTTGTTCATCATGCTGCTTCTCAGTACCACGGTTTCGCCACGTCATCCTCTCCTGGGATTATTAGTAATGATAATAATGATATTGTAATCCATGACTCTTTCAAGAGAGAGATGAGTAGTGTTTTTGGTGGACATGATCACTTGGTTTCTTAATAATATTAATTAATAAAACTCTCTTTATGGTGACTTTTTCACTTTGTTAATTATGCTTTTTGGTTGTGTTTTGATCTTATGTTATGATTAATTAGTGTTGCTAGCTAGGAGAATAAGTACAAATATGCTTTACTATGTTGCTGCTTAATTATTGACTGCTATCATAATGGTAGAAGATTACTTCTTAATTACCTGTTGACTTTCCTATTCTCTTTCTACTTTTCAATAAGAAAGGTATAGATATATGGTACGAAAAAAATTATTTTATGTAATTTTATGTATTTAGGCGTTATATACTGTGTGCTCAATATATGGCCCAGTTTGGCATTGCTATGCTGCTTTCAGAATTGTTTTTAAAAAGTACTGTCAGAAAAAGTGCTGTTAGATAAAATAATGTACTGTTTGGTTAATCAAAATCAAAAGCAGTTAATTTTCTAAAAAGTTATTGTTTAGTGTTTGGTAAACAGTTTTATTTAATTAGCTTCTAATGTCAAAAAAGACTAAAGTAAATCTAAATAATATTAGGTAAATCTCAATATTAATATAAATAGCAAAAATAAATAATTTAATAATTTTTAAATAATATAAAATAAAATCTCATCTGTCTAGTAAAAAATATCATTAAACGAATAAAAATTACTGTCCCATCAAACTTGCAGCAATTTGATCCCTTAAAATTTTCATCTCTAAAGTTCCCGAATTATCTTGACCTTCTCCATCTTCATTGCCGTCGTGATCATCATCTATAGTAATGTTATCTTCAGTTGTATCTTCAAAATCCAGATCATAATTTGCGTACTTCCTGATAAAGTTATGCAAAGACATTGTTGCGATAACTATTTTTACTTGTTTGCGAAATGGGTAGCTAGGCATATCGCGTAGTACCTTCCACTTTTTCTTCCAAACTCCAAATGTTCTCTCAATCACACTTCTAAGAGAAGAATGCGCATGATTAAATACTTCTTGGTAACCATTTGGTTGTCCACTTGAACGAAATACTGGAAGATGATATCTTTCACCTTTGTATGGTCCTAAAAATCCCTTAATTAATGGATATCCAGCATCAACCAAGTAATATTTACCTATGAAATAAAAATAAATTTCAAAACATAGAAATAATAAATTGTTATTAAAATTCGAAAAAAGTATACTTGATGTGAAACGAACCTGTAGGCGGCTTTGGAAACTTAAGACTAGGATCACGCAAAGCTGTTAAGAATATTCTGGCATCATGAGCCGAACCTTCCCACCCCGCATATACGTAGGTAAATTGCATATCAAAATTACACACTGCCATGATGTTTTGAGTTGGAACTCCTTTTCTTCCAATGAATGGTATTTGAAGAATTTTAAGAATATAAAAAACTTACTCAACTTAGGATTTGAACTAATGACGGTTTCTTAACTTTTTTTTTTAATTATAAATTACGTTTGATATTATTTGACTTCTAGTTTATTTATTTCAACAACTAAATATTATTGAATACTCTACTATCCTTCTTCTTCCCCCATATGCTTCTTCGAAACACTATATTAAAAATAACTAAAAATTTGTATATATTTGTTCATAAAAATTTATAACAATTTAATCATACATCTGTTATATTGAATGAGTGATTAAATTCGTATTATAATTGTATACAACGGTTTATGTAGCTTTTTAATTCAATGAGTCCATCAACGAAATGAAGAACACCCACATCAATATCAACGATTATAGTTGTTTACAATTGTTTATATGAAAGGTAAAAAAATAAGATAAAAACCCAAAAACATAAAACAAACAGATAATTTTTCAAGGAGAGAGAGAGAGAGAGAGAGAGAGAGAGATTATTTGGTTAACTATTTATTTTTTTTTTTAAATCTTCAAATGTTGGCTATTTAATTGCAATAATCAAGCCGAATAACGACTTAATTTGTATAAAAAAAATTTATATGTTTTTGGTTTTTATATTATAAGAAAGAGTATTGAAACCCTAGAAATATGTGAATTAGCTTATTAATTCAAAATATTTATCATTTATTAGGAAATTAGTTCAAATAACTCTTAAAGTCATTGAATCTCCTTAATTTATTATATTTATTTTATGTATAATCGTTTGACTACTGCTATATATTAAAATATGATAGAAAATTTAACTCTTTGTATAGTCACTAAATTTGAAAAACAAAATTGTAAATGCAATTTTCTTATTAAAATTGAAATAATAGGACAAAAGTTAATTGTAAGAAGTGGGGTCAAGTCTATCACCACAAAAAAAAAAAAAAAAAAAAAAAAAAAAAAAAAAAAAAAAAAAAAAAAACTAAATCTCTAGCATGTGACCGTGTGGGAAAAAAGAAAAAAAAAAAGAAAAATACTAAAAGCCTTCTTTAGTTACTTTTCGAACAAATAGAGATTTTATTCTATCAAAAAACGAAATCCTAAAACCAAACGACGCAGACTTAAATTCTTGTTACTTATTTATTTTCGCCGTGAAAAAAAAAAAACACACTTTTGGAGTAATCAGCTATCTTTCACTATATATGTAAATGTAATGAAATGTGATTGTATGATTTTATGAGTATGTGTATATATGTTTTTGATCATCATTAGATTATTATTTTTCATGCTAACTTCCGTATTTATATATTCTATAATAATACGTATGCTCTTCGACGTTTTTAATGCGCCAAATATGCGTTTTCCTTATGAAGCTTTTAAAGTTATTTAACACAAAGATAAAGACAAAAACTTATGGTCCTAATGAGGAGAAGGCTATATAAAACAGTTAGGTATGTAAAGTTTGTCCTAATCTATCCTAAAGTATCGACCGAATATAAAAACCGAAAATAATTCTTTTCCATATGTTTATTTCTTAAATTAACCAACATACTAACATCATTGAAAAACGGATAATTTCGATCTCTCACTTTAGCATTATTTGCAAAAGCGAAAAATCGGTGAAATCAGCTAAATATATGAAATTTTATAATATGTGGTTGTTTGTGTTTATGAATGTTTGTATATTGTGTCCAGTACATAGATCGAAAAACTAAAGAGTTGCTCGCTTTATAATTAAAATGTTATAAGCATGTTTATAGACGTGAATTTAATGAGTGAAGCACTCTCGCACAAACGTTAACATAAGTGTGGTTAATTTGATTTATATAATCTCTCTCCCTAATTAAACATAATTATTTTTGAAAATATTATTCTTGTCTGTAGTTCAGATTTCAGCCATTCTGCTACAGTTCGATTATCTGAAGAATAATGTAGTGTGACAAATTTGCACTTCAACGCGGTGAACATATTTTGTTTTGGAAGCAATTTTTATTTAATTTTAAATGAACCATAAATTTAATTTCGCCAAACCGACTATTTATTTACACAATTTCCCATTATGAATGTTTCTTAGCTATGGTTTTGTCTTCTAGCTCGCCCCATATTCATGAAATTCAATATTAAAATTTATGCTGCGCCTACTGACCTATTAATATGTTTCCATGTCTAAAGTGGACAAAGTCCAATCTTCAAAATATGGAGAAAAAAAAAGTGTATTAGATTGGCACGCCGCCCAAAACAACTTAAGAGGAATAGCTTCTTCTGTATATTTAATGATAATCAAAATATTAATTAAAAAGTTAGCAACAACTTTTTGGAGCTTGTTCACGTGGAACGTAGTGCACGAAAGTGCTCAGCTCAGATTATGAGTATAAAATAAACTTAAATTTTATTATGTTATTGGAACTTTAGTTCTCGCTCCTCTTTAGTTCATGGAAATAAAATTTTGATACTGCCCCAGTATTATTATTGTCGTTCCAGTACTATTAATTTTTTCGGATATTAAATATGTTAAAGTTTTAATTTTTTATTTATTAAACAGTGTCAAAATTAACTGAAATGGACAAATGGAAAAGAAATGTACTATTCGAACGGAATATTTCGATCTTTAGAGGCCAAAATTCTGATTAGATCGCAAAACTTTTCCGTTCATAAATGGTAAATTTATCAAATTTCACATCTTTTAGATACTAGATAGCAAACTACAATTTCTCTCTTTCTTTGTCTCGGAAGAACAATAATGCATTATAAACTAAAAAAAAAGATGTCTATAATATGACATCCTCGTTTTACTTCCCAGTTAAATTTAGCTCGTACCTCCCAACGAAATGTGATGTCATTTAAACAAAAACAATGATGCAATATATATATATATATATATATATATATATATATATTTATAGTACTATGATCATTGTTGATATCGTTTTCAAGCTTCAACAATCACAAAAAAAAAAAAGAATAAAGGTGTTTGATTCGGTTTATTTATTTTCATAGATTTTAAAAACGACGTCGTATGGAAACGAAAGCTAAACTCTGGGCAAAGAACTCAAAGAATAAGAGAGCACAAATGATTGTATTAATCCGATCACAATTACAAATGCTGAGCTCAACAGTTCATAGTTGATTGATGAGCTCAGAAATACAATTGGGAGATAGATAGGGGAGAGAGATGTGCGATTACAGGAAAAAAAAAAACGTGCAAATCTTCTTTGAAAGAGAGAATTTATACTACGGCGAGATGCGCTATCTACAGAGACACGTGCTGGCGACTTCGTCTTTCTTTGCTTCTCCATCTACCACGTCACTGCTTTATTTGAATTACCTTGGTAGAAGTCGTCAACTCTCCAGATTTCAAGGCGAGATCGGATTTCCTGCGCTGACTTCAACCTCGTTGTGATCTCTGGCAAAGGTGCGTTGAATTCGTAAATGAATTTGAGCCAGGCCCAAATGATTTTTTTACGTGTTTGAGTAAGTGAAGAGTAAATGACAGACATTACGTGTCGTTTTATTGAATGGACTTTGCGCTAATTATCGATCTTGACGGCCCAATGTCATTTGATAAAAAAAATTAGCCAAACTCTACCCCACAATATCATCATTCTATTTTTTATAATATATTTTTTCTAAATCCATCTCCCTAATACACTTTAGGTCAAATCATATTCATATATTTGAGAAGGTCGTAAAACGACAAAGAATTTACAAAAGGCAACAAATAACTATGATCAGTTAAAGATTCCTTTTTAGCTTTGTTTAAGTTAGAAGCAATTGCTAGTCAAAGTTTGTAACTACTATTATTATACAAACTTAAACCAAGCTATATATTGTGACTTTGTTGGGACATGTACATTATCCCTGTCTGTATGCATGTAAACTATGTCTTAAAAGTTGAAAGATTATATAATAAAATTCCTTAAATTATTTTGTATTTGGTTTGTTTGTTGTAATTTCCAAAGAGCTATCGCTTTCATTACTACGCATAATTCATCTATCTTTATTCAGTGCGTTTTATATAGTAGTTTTGGTATTTAATTCAGCTTTATTTTTCTATTCCAGTTTGATCACATAATGCCGTATCACAGAAGGAAAATAAATCAGACGTGCTCGAGAGTTCTATATCGGCTTTTGTTCGACTAAAAAAAAAAACAAACGATGATTATTTTAATAAAAATTTATTTTATTTTATGAACCTCATAAGGATTTCTCTTTTGTCCACACACAAATACAAGGGAAAGTTCTAAAAACAACATGGTCGCTTCAGACAATAACAAGATATGGGCAAATATAAATTTTATTATAAATTTGTACAGACAAAAGCTCACGTTTTACAACTGTGTGTCACATATATTTTGTAGTAGATATGCTTTAGTTATATATATTTTCATTATTTGAAACCAATCTTTGTTATTTATTCACATGCATGGCCACGAACACATAAATGCTACAGAATTCCAAGATCGTTGACAACTCGCATTCACATTCCTATAGAGTTTGACCTAGATTGGCTTGGTTCATGAGACAGTAGCTAAATGATATGATTGAATAATAATATTGTTAATTTATTATATTAATATTGAATAGTAGTAATAATAGTATGAGAGGTTTGAGTCAAACTAGCTAAGTTGACAAAATTACACGAACAATAGAAGTAGATACATAATAAGACAAATGCGTTTCCCCAACATAATTCTATATATCATGTACTTAACTTACAAAGTTATTAATAAATAAAATAAATAACATACATATATACCATTAATTCTAGATCTTTGCCTGTTCGTGGAGACAAGAAAGTAGTTTAGTGGGCATAGAAAGCTTTGTTTTGCATTTTGAGGGCTCGAGAAATAATACTTCCAAAACACAAAGTTGATTTTTATTTTGGATTTAAAAGAATATACTCTTCTTTATCATTAATTAATAACTAATGTTCTTAGTCTGGTTTATTTGAAACGACTAAATATTTGTCATCTGTTAGACTACTTTTACCAATGCCAAAAGAAATTGATATATCAATTAGTTAGGGTTCAAATATATATCACCCGTAATTAAAATTAAATCCTGAAATACCCGGTATGTTGTTGGCAGGACCAGCTTAACCTCAAGGGAGGTTAAATCATTGCTTTAAACTCATCCTTGATCATACATATATATATGAAGAAAAAAAATCTTGAAATAAATATATTTTAGACCCAAATTAATACGCTCAAATATAGTCTAAATTATAAATAAATAAAAACCTAAAAAATTAAGTTGGGCTGGGCCTAAAAAATTAAGCCGGGTCCAAAAAATTAAATTGCTTTA
This sequence comes from Urtica dioica subsp. dioica, assembly GCF_054948205.1. Classification (NCBI taxonomy): domain Eukaryota; kingdom Viridiplantae; phylum Streptophyta; class Magnoliopsida; order Rosales; family Urticaceae; genus Urtica; species Urtica dioica. The sequence goes on from NC_142767.1 coordinate 17,254,847, forward strand.
GGCAAAAAAAAAAAAAAAAAGGAGGTTAAACCGGACCTGGTTGTTGGTATTCCATCGGTATCTTCGTTAATTAAATTATCGGTATCCGTCGTGGTTATCGATCTTTTGATAATTGGTAGTCGAAAGTCATTTACAAACAAACTGCAATACACATTCTAATATCATGTCGATCGCCTTATCAGTATTGTTAGAACAAGTTACTTGTACATTTAACTTCTATTGACGTGTATATCATTTATATTAATTTAAGCCATTCCTTCCCCGGCCGTGTGAAAAATTTGACATTATTAATTTTAATTTATAATATTGATTTTTATTATATAATTTCTGTATATATATGTTAAAAGACCGTGAAAATTATGTTTGTGATAATCGTTCTCATCAATGAATTTGTAATTGTTTTCTCCAATTTTGAGATAGAGAGAGGCTTCGAAAAATCCCAAAGTCTTGCAAATTTTACTTGCTATTATCATTTATAATATATTAAAATCATTCGCGCGTAGCGCGTTACTAAAACTAGTGTATATATATATATATATATATATATATATATATATTCCCGGTTCCGAAACAAGTAACTTTATACATTTGGCATCTATCAACGTTTATATTATTATAATTTATATTCATTTATGCCATGTCGGATGAGCAAGATTTCCATGTCTCCTCCTTCTCATGACATTATTATGAAATTTAATATTTACTTTTTTTTTGTAAATTTACGACCAAAAAAATTTACGATAACTTATCTCACGGATAATATTGCCCATGTAATTTATTTAATTTTAAGATGTATTTGTGTGATAGCATAATAAATTTTTATGTTTGTTAGCCCCTTAATATTTATTATCTGCTTTTATACCATTGACTAATAATGTCCACCTAAAAAAAAAAGAGTACCACTAGGTAATCGCTCAACTACAATACGAATAGATAATAACATATTAAATTCTCAACACACTTCACTAAACGCAGTCTAGAGATTTCCGGGTTTCTCCAGCCGCAAAGACGGTGAATTTCCAATCTTTTGGACGCTTCCGTCGGCGGCGCAGGGCTGAATGACGAAATCGGCCCTCCCGAGAGGCGCGGCGAACCGGTCCACATAGAACGATCCGACCCGGGCCACTCCCAGAAACTTTGGGCCCGCCCGACCCTCTACCCGCCCATAAACATTGTAACTTGGGAACCAAGAAACCTCGGTTCCTCCAGCTTCCAGAAGCTTCCACTCGATCTTCACGCTCACGAAATCGTCCGCCGCGCCGGTCCACTCGACGTCCTCGCCCCGCACCGCCCACGAGGTGGCGGGCGGGAAAACGAAATCCCCCGCAGTGGCAGCCAAGAAGTGGCCGAGGGCCGCGCGGTACTTCGGTGGACCCTCGCGGCTGCTCCGGTGGACCCCGGCTCCGATTTGGGTCATTTTTCTCCCGCGCATCGTCGAGACTTCGTACTCCTGTAGGACCCACCCGAGAGGAGCGGGGGTGCTTCCGATCTGCTGCGCTTTGATCAGAGCCCCGAACTCGCCCGGGAGGCGATCTGGGCCGTCGGATGAGAGGAGTACGGTCGTGTTTTCTTTGCTGACGGGGTCGCTGAAGACGGAGTATATGTCTAGAAGAGCGTCGTCCTCTAGTTTCACCTGGTTTGATTAAATTAATGTGTGCGTATGTAATTATTTATTGTAATTAACTTAGGAGGGTTAATTAATTGAATTGGTGAAGAGAGGGATGAGTATTTACGGAGTATGAAAATTGGATCGGCGAGTCTCCGATGAGAACGTCTCCGGTGAATAGCTTGACCATTAAGTAATCATTGTGGTCGATATTTCCTTTGAAAATGATGCTACTTCCTCCACTGTATGAACTTTCCTTGTTACTGCATTTCAACAATTTTATGACAAAATTATCATTTAATTGTTACTCGGATTATTTGAATATTTCGGTGAAGATTAAGCATATAAAATAAAAGTGACAAATATTGCCTTTTTTTTTTATAATTAAAAACCAGGAGAAGAAAATATTTTACTAAGAAATGAGTATTTGATAAGCAACCGTGGAACTTACTCTATGTAGACTTGCATGGGACTATCAGGCGCGAACTTCATAAACGGCTGCAACGACAATAAATATGGGAACGACATTATTGTTGTTTTAGAAAACGACAATGAAGGTAGAGACACTTGGACGGAAAATGGCATCAATTGTTCCAAATGTTTTTTTATTTTTTTTATTTTTTATTTTTATAGTGATGTCCATTCTCATTCATACCCCACATTTATTTATAAGTAGAGATTGAATTTTGGTATTAACAAATTTAAAGAGTGGCATAAAATTTTCACCATATAAAAAAAATGTAAATCCCTCCAAAACCCATACTTAGAGGGGTAATAATTTTCATTTTAACTTTGGCTTTTTGAAGAAAATAGTCCCATGATTTTTATGATTACGCTATGTTGGTCCCTAACCGTTTTTGGAGCATTTGGCACATATTTATTTTGCACATTTTCGGTCATTTTCGAAGAAATTATTATTCATGAAATTCAACACGTAAACAACTTATAACATATATAAAAACTGAAATAGCTTAATTTTAATTTCCGAAGGTATATTTAAAATCAAATAATTCTCTGATAATCTAAAACTGTTTAGCTGTTTAGGTAATGAATTTCAAAAAATTAATTAATGTATTTCGAAATGGACCAAAAATGCTACACAAATTAAATGAGTGGCTGAGGGACATGAACGTACCTGAACGCCTTGGCAAGAAATGTTATTCCAGGGAATATCAGAAATTTCCTTTCCGTCAACAGAAAAATGGTAACCATTGCCCTAATAAAAAAAACAATTTGGAAGAACATTTTGGAATTAAAATATGGCCAGATTGGTCAAAAGGAAGGCTCTTATTATTATTTATTTATTTACTAGTGAATAAATAAAAGTTCCAAATCCAATTAACCTGATCAAAATTTGAATAAAATGGCAGAGCTCTAATACACTCCCGTGCGACTCCCCAAGATCCCTCCACAAGACCCCACCAACTGTAAATTCAAAACCAAGTAAGAAACTGATGTTCTACAAGGGATAAAATATAATAAAAATTATTTGAAGAATTATAATGAGCAACATATATTTGTAAAGAAAGCGGAGAAATATTTACATAGCTTTAGCGGTTTGGCGATTAGGCGGTTGGTTAGTCTCATAGACCCAACCCGGTGCAAACAATGCGGCAGAAACATCCACTTTTTTCAGCAAATCTACAGCAACGTTTGTCTGTCATTTGTTTCATGAACAAATGTTTGCTTAGTAAGATTATATGATGTTAATAGTTAATTAACGTGTCACACTCCCAACATGATGTAAATAAATATCAATAATTCATTTATATCAATGCTGAAAATTGAAGAAATTTGCGTAATATTAAAGTCTAGTCAAGTTGATGTAAAAAAATATTTCATTGATATGTACGTATAATCTAGATCATAATTGTAGTAAATTTAGTCCATACGCGTATTTACAAAATACAAAAAGATTTTGTTGACATCAGCATAGACAGAGGAGGTGGCAAAGGCGTCGTCATGCGTGATATAATTTTAATTTTAATTAATCGTTGTTAATGATAAATACACTACATAAATAAAAACAAATTAGAAATGATGGATTTGCAAAATAGTCTTTAAGTTTTGATTTTTCAAAATAGAAAAAATTAGTAAATTGCTTGACACTATTACTAATTTTAGAAAAATATTATAATTTATTAGTTTTAATTAATTAGTAGCTAGGACACTCTTTATTTAATTTTTAAAAATTTGTACCTATTGATTGGCTATTGTAAATTGAGATCATTTGTGAGTGATTCATAGATATACATACATTCCATTGTCCACCTCCAAATGTGCCCCTTCCAAACGCGTCGATTCCCATATAAACGTCGTACCTTCTGTCTCCGGCCTCTACCGCTGAGAGTTCTGGAAAATGTGCCTGATACAAGTTCCGTAAAATTAATATGTTATATGCACAAATAAAATGAAGAAATAAAATACCAAGGATTGTAATGATCACATACTGCCCATGTGTAGTTTACGAAAATGCCATCGCAGAGATCGAAGAAAGGTTTGTTCTTCTCATTGAGTCGATTTTGCCATATAAGTTGGCCGTCGATTGTTATACTATCATACCTACATTTGATTAAACATACACGTAATTAGTAATTACTAATTACTTAAAACAAACTATCGAATACGTAATTGTAATTGAATTCTCTTGACCATATGACTAAAGAGCCAGGAACTTCTGTGTGCATCATATGCGTCAAGTGGCTCACGAACTCTTTAAGAATCGGAATCTTGCTTTGCTCTAGCGAAACCTCCATATTCAGCTGCAAAACCGTTTCCTTGGTTAACAAGTCTCACTCTCTCCGTCTAGATCTAATAATTTGGATATGGATTTTAAAAAATTGATTAGCTTTTTTCTTGAAAACAAGTTTTAAAAGTAGATTTGTATTTTAAAGAACTAGATCACTGAATTTACCGTTTCAAAACTAGGCACACCATTTTAGATAACCGGATAACTGAAATATGATTTTTGGAGGTTATTTGATGCATGAATTTCAAAAGTTGAAAAGGTTTATATTCGAACATTAAAACACTCGAAACCGAACCGATTCAGCTTCACAACTAAATTATAAGTTCTAGCTAACTAGCCAATTGAAACCAATAGATCTGCAAAATAACAAAGGTTTGTCTAACATAAATGAAATAGTCAAATTTACGAATATATATGCATGAAACAGGCGTCCATAATTTAATTTGTGACCATCCAAATAAATTTTAAATAGCGATAAATTTTTTAAATACCGAGGTCAATATTTTTATTGCCAGTATAAAAAAAAATAGACACCGTAGATTTAGCTATTTTGTTAATAAATAAAAAAATTATAACTTAAGCTACATTTATAACTAATCAATCAGTTTCAAACCACTTATAACTACATATATATATTCAAATTAAATTATACCAGCCATCCATCGAAACCGAGAACCGCGGCGAGCTCCGTCAAGCGGTTGGCGTACATGTGAGCTGAATCTATTGTGGATAACATCTCATTGGCAATCTTTTGTCCTTCTTCCCATTCAACAATGAAAGTCCCCAAAACCTACAAAATATATTCCATCGCCAAAAATGAAGAAAATATTTACCACAAAAAAAAAAGCTTGAGTTGACTTAAATGTATGTAAAGTATTACCTTAACGCCGTGAGAATGTGCTGTGTTGGTCCAGCAAGGAGGTGGTAAAGTGACAAGGCTGTGAGCGAAGTAGACGAAAACGTCGATGAGATACCAGTGAGTGATATCGTAGGCCTCGGGGTTCGTCCCTCCCTGGACCCACTTATCGTCGCCGTACCCGCCGGCCATGTCGTGACAGACCAATAATCGACGCCTGTCAGGCAACGAAGAAGAAGAAGGAGAGAGAGGGACAGAGGCTTTGTTGAATGGGAAGTGGAATGATTTGAAATAGGCTCTCGACTCGAGGTCTTCGAGCGTTTTGATCGGAAAAGAGATCGGAACCGACGGCTGAGACATTGTTGACGCTTTGTGTTTGTTTGTCTTCGGAGCGGATGAGAAGCTGAGGTTTATGGTTTGCTTTGATGTTTTATAGGGGGGAAGTGACGTGGTAATCTTTCTTGCAAGATACTAATGTTTACTCTGATGGAAGTGCGAAATTAAACTTAATATGCCACGTGTAGGAATGGCATTGGCAAGGTAGGAATACTATGATTCCTATCCACGTTTTTTTTAAGCTATTAGGTGAGAGTCGTTAAGAGTGAAAGTGTTTCACGTGGTAAATGAAGGACGTGGTGACATTCAAGTTAGGTAAGGCAAAGAGAAGAGAAGGACGAGAGCGATTTCAATCATTCAATCCACTCGGAACAGATTCGATTATACTGGCGTAAAATGAAACATTATCTTCTTCCTTTTTTTTTTTTTTTTATGGACACACTAATCACATTAATAAATGATTAGTGTAGTGGTGATTAGTGTAAAAGCTGGGATAAAAATTCCATTATTATTAGATTGCTCAGCATCTTTATTGATCATACTACACTGCGACAAGTCAAGAATTGATTATTCCTTGGGCTTGTCCAACCGAAGAAACGGACACTCTTCGAGTTTCTGGTTGCTTCCATCGGAACCGCAGACCTGAATTACGAATTTGACCCCGGAAATATCGGAAGGCACGGCAAAGCCATCAACGTAAAATGAATCCACTGAAGCCACTCCAAGGAACTTCCTGAGCGTTTCTTGGCCCGAAAGATCAGGGACATTCTCGGCATAGACATTGTACCTCGGGAACAAAGAATCGTTCCCGTCCCTCATCTTCCAATCGATTTGCACATCGACAAAACTCTCGGAGCCCTTCGTGGTGGTCCACTTGACGTTTTTAGCCTCGACCAGCCACGAACTAGAGGGTGGGAAACTCGGGATCGGCTCCTCCGAGTTCTTGATCGAAATGTGGCCGAGGGCAGCGTGGTAATTTCCCCCCGGGGTTCCGGTGAAACATACGGCTCCGATCTCAGTCAGCTTCTTTCCTTTCACTGCGATGCTGTTTTGTTGGACGACCCATCCCGATTGATTCGCGATTCGGGTTGTTTCGATCACTTGGTCGAATTTCGCAGAGAGATCATTTCCTCCGTGTGGGGCGAGAAGAATCGACTTTCTTTCTCCCACCGTAGAATAGTACTCGAAGTATAGGCCTAGCTGAGAACCCGGCTCTGATTTAACCTGCATTTCAAGTCAAACTATTCAAGAAAAATATCATTAATACCCCACGAGTTTTATTGAAATGTTGCATTCTTTCCATGCATTTACTGTTGAATCAACCTCGTGTTTTATTGATAGTTAAAGTGCACCAGTCGATCATCTTGAATGACGCATCACTTAATTGAGATTTTAGTTTACATAAGCGTGTTAATTTATAAATATAGGCATAAGAGAAGTAGATGCTATCTTACTGGTTTCCCTCGGTATTAAATATCAATAATATTATAAGATCAGATATTAGGCTCAGAGGTAACAATTAATAATTAAAAAAAAAAAAAGAAGAATAAGAGAGAGATATAGCTCACAGAGAATGTCAAGTGGAGAGGGAAATCTCCCAAAAGAATATCTCCTTGGAAGAGCCTTGCTTTGAAGTCGTTGTGACCTTCGAGCTTTCCTTTGAATGTTATGTTACTTCCTCCGCTATAGCATGCCTCCTTGAAACTGCCATGCAAATATATGAAAGTCGTTTTGTATCAGACATCGAGACTTCTCTGATGAATAAGCAACTGCGTTCAGAGAATCACACAATTATGCGTTTGCTTACTCGATGGCAACTTGAATAGCGTTTTGAGGGCTGAATTCGATGAACGGCTGCGAAACGAAAGAACCGAGTTAGAGGGATAGTTATCACGGCGAAGCTTGTTTCACAATATGAACGAACCTGAAGGCCTTGACAAGAGATGTTATTCCAAGGAGTATCGAGGACTTGTTCTCCATCAACAGAGAAATGAAGACCGTGACCCTGAACAAGGAAGGAAACAATAATAAAAGCAAAAAAGAGTATTCGTAATCACAAAATTATAACACAAATCTGTTTTTTCGGGTGATCGTGACAAAGTAATAAGAATCCCCAAACGCAAAAAACAAAATAGCTATTACCTGATCAAAATTTGAGTAGAATGGAAGCGATTTTGGATAGCTTTGCGCAACTCCCCAAGATTTTTCAACTAAGCCCCACCAACTACAAAACCCAAAAACAAAAAATAAAAATTAGGATTTCATCATATGAAATGGAAGTGCAAACAGAGAATTCTACAGGAGATTGTAATTAAAAAGCAATGTTAAGATTAAGTATTGCGACAAGAGAATTACTGTGATTTGGCTGTTTGATAATCTGGTGGTTGCTTAGTCTCATAGACCCAGCCAGGTGCGAATAACGCAGCCGACACGTCATCTTTCCTCAGCAAATCAAGCGCAACCTTCGACTGCCGTGCATTGTGTTAGAAATCCATGACAGTAAAGCAAATAAAATACAAAAAAAAAAAAAAGGAATAACATAAGCTGAAACTCCAAAACAAAACAAAATATGAAATACGCCAAATGGAAAGTGACACAAACCAAGCCAATTCGAGCCACCAAAACTCAAAACACATTGACCGTTCTCAAAGCGAATAAGGGGTCAATGCTAGTTGTTGATTTATAGTACCCTAAATTTAGCAGGACCTACTGATTCACATCATATATTGAAAGACTGTGATCAGGAAGACATACATTCCATTGTCCACCACCAAAAGTGTTTCTTCCAAAAACATCGATTCCCATGTACACATCGTGCCTTCTATCCCCAGCCACATCCCCGGAGAGCTTGGGATAGCTTTCCTGCATAGAAACAAGAGTATCGGACTTCGCAAATTTTTTATTCATTAAATCCTATATTGAGAGAAATAGTCAACCTTCCACGTGTAATTAACGAAAATCCCATCGCAGAGATCGAAGAAAGGTTTGTTTTTGTCGTTCAGCTGATCTTGCCAGCCAAGCTGACCATCGATTGTGACGCTATCATACCTGTAAAAATACGATGCCTATATAGCTTAGCCGTTACTCTACCAACACAACAAAATTCAGAGCACAAATCACTGAAAACCGACTCTCACCATATAACTAAGGACCCTGGAATCGAGGAATGCATAGTCGTGCTTAAATGGCTGACGAACTCTTTGAGGTTAGGAATTATGGCGACGTCGAGCTTAACCTCCATATTCAGCTGAAAATCACAGCAAACATCTTATGAACTCTGCCTTGATAAAAAAAAATAAAAAATAAAGAAACAAACAAACTTTTGTAATACCAGCCATCCATCGAATCCCAATGCCAGAGCCAACTCTGTCAATCGCTCGGCGTACATTTGAGCCGACTCTTTTGTCGATAACATCTCGTTGGCGGCGATTTTTCCATCTTCCCATTCTGTGATGAAAGTCCCCAATACCTATTAACATTGATCAGGCCAAACAAAAAAGGATAAGAATCGCTCAACAGAATCTGGCTCCCACTACCTGACTTGACATGATTTCATACGAGAGACTGGATGAATAAATTCTTCTCATTCTAGTAGATATTTAAAAAAAAAAAAAAAAAAAGAGAGAGAGAGAGAGAAAAAAAAAAAGAGAGCACACAGTGATTACTGTTTTTTCTTTACCTTGACGCCGTGGAGATGAGCGGTGTTGGTCCAGCAAGGCGGTGGTAAAGCGACGAGGCTGTGAGAGAAGTAGACGAAAATATCCATCAGATTCCAATGAGAGAGATCAAACGCCTCGGGATTTGTCCCTCCCTGGATCCATTTATCGTCGCTGTAACCGCCGGCCATGTCGTGACAGACAAGTAATCGACGCCTATCAGGCAACGAAGAAGAAGAAGAAGGAGAAAGAGGGACAGAGGCTTTGTTGAAGCGGAAGTGGAATGAGTTGAAATAGGCTCTGGACTCGAGATCTCCGAGGGTTTTGATTGGGTACGAGATCGGCACGGACGGTTTCGCGGGATCAAAGGTCTCAGAGGTCCGTTCAGACATCGTCGGAGGTGGATCGGAGAAGAGAAGGTCGTTGAGTCTTCGGGTGATCGGAGAGAGGAGGTCTTGGAGTGAATTGAAAGCTGGGTGGTTTGTTATATACGCTGGAAGTAGAGGAACCGACATAGCAAGACCATGAAGACGAAGAAGAAGAAGGAAAGTCAGCGAATGAAAGAGATAGTCAATTATTGAGATTTAGTAATATGACGAAAGCAACTGAGTAGTCACTGAAGACGAGGAAATGATTTATTGTTTTTTTTTTTTCTTGTTGGTCTCAAGAAAGAAAGATTCGCTATCCAATTTTTATATATATTTCAATTCATTGTGATTAATAATAAATATATAAATAATAACTCTGTACTCACGCACTTTGATTGTATCCTTTTTAATTTTAGCTTGGTTCATATGCGGAAATTTGAGTATGCTTGTAGTGCATTTAAGAATGGTGAGGAAATGATTATGCTACTTTTCTTTTTCAAATTATTATCTCCTTTTTAAGTGCATGACTTTTTTTGTGATTGTGTGTCCGTTATCTTTTTCTGTTTTAGTAATTTTGGAGATTAACTTTTCCATTTAGAAACAGGCATTTTTAGAAGCGAAATTTTTTTAGGAGCGATATTTTATTTCGGAAGCGACAAGTCGATTTAAAGAATTTTTCGAGATTTAAAAAATATGACTTAGTTTGTTTTTTTGTTTATCAATTTGTCGCTTTTAAAACCTCTTGAGATTGTTTAATTAATGAAAAATTATCACTTTTTATCGAGATGAATACGTGCAAAATGCCATTTTGATTCTGACTGGAAACAGAACAGTCGGAATCGAGCTCCGTCTATATACTTTCTTCTCTAAGAAATATATGATCCAACTTTGTTTATATATATATGGGAAAATAACACATTTATACCATGTGTTTTAGTGAAATGTCGAGTTTAACCTTCGGTTTTCAAAAATGTCGAGTTCATACACTCTGTTTAACTAAAATGACGAAATTATACCCTGCGACTGACTGGGACCAACTAAGATACAATAAATATCATATTGCACTAGGTTTCAAAATGTCTTATACAGTCAAAATTGTCGGTGGTATATATATATATATATATATATATATATATATATATATATATTTGTTAAAATACTGCGACTGACTGGGACAACTAAGATACAATAAATATCATATTGCACTAGGTTTCAAAATGTCTTATACAGCCAAAATTGTCGGTGGTGTATATATATATATATATTTGTTAAAATACTGCGACTGACTGGGACCAACTACGATACAATAAATATCATATTGCACTAGGTTTCAAAATGTCTAATACAGCCAAAATTGTGGGTGGGGGTGGGGAGGAAAATGATCTTTTCAAAACTCTATTCACTGTCTACGTTAATTATCCCGGAACTTCAAAGTAAATCCTCAGTGCCGGTCAATCTCGCGAATTCAGTTTCATCAATCGCGCCCTTTTTCAGCTTCTTTAGAAGACGGTACTCTCTTGTCAGCTCGTCATCATCTTCGGCTGTTTGGACAGAACGTCTCTGTTTAGCCGTCTTCTTCCTCGTCGCAGCTTCCACTGCTTTTGAATTTCTGTTGCCCTTTTGGGGTTTCGCTTCTTTTTCTTGCTTATCTGCTTCTCTCTTCGCCTGCAAATTTTTCCTTCTTTGTTTCTCCCTAGACTTGTCCCTAATTTACCAATTCCAAGGTTTTATTTCATTAGCGTGGATGAGATATGAGTTGCCTATGTTCGCTTTATTAATAAAGCAAGAATATCCATAGTCATCACTTAAAGGGTGTAGAGGATCATACTTGAACTTGATTTCATCAAAATTGATATCTTCAACTGGGACGAACCCTTTCGTGGAACAGTGGTGTTTAATCTCGGACATTGAAGGAAGCTTTAATAGGCCGAATCCCATGCCCAATTTTCCAACTTCTAGTTCTTTCCAGCTGAAATTGGAAAAGAATGGGAGATATGAGCACAAATTGACAGAGAGAGAAAGAGAGAGCGAGAGAGGCATTTAAATACTTGAAAATGTAAGACAACAGATGCTCTTTGTATCCTCGGAAATAGGAAACAAATGCTTTAAGCCCCTTTTCCATGACATCGCGGTCTTGTTGAGCTAGAGCTCTTATCTACACAATTGAAAGAGATCAACAAGAAATAAGATACTTCAAATCATGTGGAGGGCATATACTTAAAGGGGAAAATATCACAAGCATCTCTTGTGTTATTCTAAAGTCCATCATAAACATCCTTTTACCAAAATATATTGTTTGAAGATTAAGCAAAATTAGATATTAAAAGAAAAAAAAAAAACAGAATACAACAATATAAAATAATAATAAACTACAAAACAATATAATTTATTCTGTTTTTATCTCCATTGTCTCTCAGGCGCATTGATATGTTTGACAATACATCCATGCTTAAAAACAACTATGTTCATACATTAATGGCGTCAAGAAAAAATTTGTGTGCATAAAGAGAGCAGCATATAATAATCTGTATTTTTTTTTTCCTTATTTCCATTTTTTTTTTTCTAAATCAAGAATTATGTTAGTCCTGAAAAAGTATCATATAGAAAGGTCAAGATTAATGGGAAACATGGAATAGTTGAGACCAACTTCACAACAGAAGGTAGGATTCTTAGTATTTCATTATCACATAAGAGATACCTATGATATTTTCCCTACATAGGTAAACACGACGAATATCTATTCCCTACATAAATATTTCAGTAAAAAATAATCGATATAGCAAAAACAATTTTACCTCGGGAACAACATCAGAAGCATCTTCCGACAATAACCCCAGCTGAAGAGGAATTCGTTTTCGGCGTATGAATTCGACATAATCTTCCTCCTACAACAACAAAATATACCATAAAATGACAATTTTTAGATATGCTTTGTTGCAACCATTACACATGTAGTAACACAGGAATCATACCTTTGGCGTCAAAAAAACGACTGAACTTCCTTCTCTTCCCATGCGTGCTGTTCGTCCAACTCTATGGACAAATACATTCGGGTCTTTAGGGGGGTCGTACTACAAAAGCAGAACATTAAAAAGTAAAAAATGAGCTCAATAACTTCATGTTAAACTGTCTTAAATTCAGAATGAAAAATACCTGAACTACAAGATCAACACCGGGGATGTCAAGTCCACGAGCTGCGACATCTGTGCAAAGAAGGACACCAGTTGAAAGAGAGCTAAAAGACTCCAGTGCTTTCTCCCTCGCAGCCTTGTGTAAAAAACGGAGAGCAAGCGAATGTATTAAAGAAACTCGATCCTAATGAAGTACATAATTTATTTTCTTGCAAGCTAAACTCAATGCTGAACTATAATTTTTATACTTGTTTCATCTCCCCACATAGAGGGATTAAACTGAAACCCTTGAGAGATGCAAGGCGTGGAAGAACAAGTCCCCAATATTGAACACATGCGCAAGTCATAAAGTACCTATACCCAAAAAGAAAACGGACCATTGACCATTTAATAAACTCTAGAAGTAACAGCGAAATATCTATCATGGTAAGAACCACTGAACTCACACTATAATCTTTTGAGACTTGTTCTTAACAATGAGCTCTACAAGTTCCGATGATTTTCTGTCTGCTTCAATCTCGAAATACTGTAGCAAAACAAATGCAAATAAAAGGATTAAATCTAAATGACAGAGAAGAGAAGTTAAAAATGCCTAATGGGAATCGACATACCACAAGTTGAAGGCTTGAAGGGGTTTTTGAATGGGAAGCTTGATCCGATAAAGCCGAACCCGTCAAGGACTTGGTTTCTGCCCGAACAACAACTCTCATGGGGTTCCTAAGCCCTGCCTTGGCCAGCTCTTCTACAGCCTCAGTCTGAGTTGCTGAAAAGAGACCAGTTCTTCGCAGTTTTGGCAAACGCGATATAATGGAATTTAACTGCTTTTGGAACCCCATATCCAAGAGTCTATCAGCCTCGTCTAGAATCAGTACCTGCAATAACACACAGAAACCAAACATCTCTCAGACTGTTTGACATTTCTAGCACAAGTAATTTCATGGGTTTTTTCTATCTTTCTCAAAGTTAAATTATAACCAACACGGCCTTAAAAACTTAAACCATAAGCATTCCCAAAACAGAATTAACACATACAGCACTTACTATTGATAGTAAAAAAACAAAAACAAAAAACTCTGTTCAATCACTAATCTGAATCAAATCGGAGAAGGAAAATAATGTTTCAAGTTCTTAATGGCTTGTGAAACTGTAAATAACAGACCTCAAAGCTCTTGAAATTCAAGATTTCGACTCGGTCCATGATATCGAACAACCTCCCAGGAGTTCCGATCAACAAGTTGACTCCTTCTTCCTCGATTCTCTTCACATCCGCTGCCACATCAGTCCCTCCGACTAAAAGCACAGACCTGAATCCCGGCAGCGTCGCGATGAACGGCTGAGCAACGCTGTATATCTGCGAAGATAGCTCTCTTGTCGGAGAGATTATCACTCCCATTACCTAAAAAAACAATCAACAGAATAACAAACTTAATGGACGGGAATTATCCAAAAATCATGACACCAATCATGCAACAAGTGTCCCCTCAGGTCAGAATGCTAGAACTCTTCTTACACTGAGCTAATGACATAGATGATTAAGGATAAAAAATTGTTTTATAACCTCATTTAAACAATATTATGCAATACCAGGGTCAATAGTTACCATAAGTTCATCTCAGACATCAAATATGCAATAACCTAAACAAACTGCTTTCGACGACGACGATAGCTTAAGATAATTTTGCAATGGACAAATAAGTAGTCACAATCCTGGACTACTAAAATGAACAATAAAAAAAAACCTTTCTCAAAAATCAAACCTAATTAAGTTGAGCATACGTCAGAACTAACTACTGAGCATACGAAATTCAGCAACCAGGTTTTGTGTTTCTCCAACCTAAGTCCTTTTTGCCACAACATGTTATTACATTCTTTCTCATCTCTGTCTCGTAACTCCTCTCGACAAAAAAAAAATGAAAAATGAATCACAAGGAGGTTTGGGGCGAAACCTCGTGGGGCTTTGGCCGGATAGAGGCCCGGCGGAAGATCTCGACGACGGGAATGAGGAAAGCTAGGGTTTTCCCGGAGCCGGTAGCTGCGTCGACAGCGACGTCTTTGTAGGAGCAGAGCAAGGGGATAGTTTGGGCCTGGACCGGGGTACAGAACTCGAATCCGGCTCCGGTCAAGGCTTCGATGACTGGCTCGGAGAGCGGTGGTCGGAGCTCGGAGAAGCGCGTCTCCGTCAGAGCTCGATTGGGATTCGGAGGTTCAGTTGTCATGGCGGCTGTGTTTTGGCGGGTTTCGTTTGAGCGCAAGCGACCTAAAATTCAGAAGAGTTATATTTCTTTGAATAAATTACTGGAATGCCCCTGAACTATGAACTATGACCCGAGTCCACAATTGCCCCCTAAAAAAAAAAAAGTGCTGTTTACTTTTAATTCTTATTTTATGTCGAAAACAGTCATTTCGTCTAATTTTTTCTCATTCTGTTATGTTTTTGCTCGTTTTTTTTACCACGTGAGCTTATTTCTTGATGTAATGTCTAAAATATCCTTAATGAACTTATCATGAAAAAGAAAAAAACTTACTGAATACAAAGAACTTTTTATTCAGACAAATATAAAAAGATTACAACCCTTTTTCCCTTATTTTGTTCAGACGTATATAAAAATATAAACCCAATTTTACCACCCACATTTATTTTTCACCCAGACTGTTTTCCCTTTCCTCAAACCTTCGGTCTTCTCAGTCACCAGCCTCGCCGGCGACCGGCAAATTCTGAGAAGAAATCGCCGCCAGCTCCCGAACTCCGATCTCTAGCGCCGGAATCTCGTCCAGGTCTCATTCTCTCTCTCTCTCTCTCTCTCTCTCTTGTTTGTATTGTGAAGAAAAATGTCCTTTTGAATGTTGAGCCAGTTTTTCTTTCTTTGCTCCTCGTTTCCCTTTTGAAGTAAATGCAAATGGGGTTTTATCTGAATTTTTCCTTCTCTCCCTGATGGTTCAAATCTTGAACTCGAGGGTTTGATTTTATTTTTGTAATTTTTTTGTTGTTGCAATGATGGATTTCTGATTTCTATAATTTTTTTTCTTTTATATATATAAATAAAGCAGAATAGAGATTCAAAGACAAATTAGAAAAAAGCAAAAATGTAAAAGAAGAATAGAAGAGAAGATGCAGTTAGAAGAGTGCAGAGCCCAGATTCAGACCACCAGATTCAGGCGAAGAAAGCAAAGTTCTCGACTTGTGCTTTACCATGAAATTCATTTGCATAACTCAAAACCTAGCTAATGGCTTTTCAAAAACTATGCAATCCTTGTTCTATTTCAAATAATTTCTCCGGAATCTTTGTTATTAAGGAGACTATGAGCATTTAAAATTTCAATTGTAAATTCTCAACTCTCACCAGCCTGCTTTTGATCACCCTTTCCTCAAAGACCACAAGATTCAGACCACTCCCAGCTCCGGAGAACAAATCGATCCCATACTTTTTTTCTCGCTAAAAAAAAATTAAAAAAAAATTATACAACCTTAAAATCTCAGATCCTTATCTCTTTGGTACTTTGTTCATTGTTGGTGAGAAATGAAATAAAGAAATGAAATCACTACATTTACTATATTACCCTCAAAACATAACAGAATGAGAAAAAAATAGACGGAATGACTGTTTTCGACACAAAATAAGAATTAAAAGTAAACAGACGATCATTTTTTTTATGAGGGGGCAATTGTGGACTCGGGTCATAGTTCAGGGGCATTCCAGTAATTTATTCTATTTCTTTTGAGCAAAAAAAAAAAAAAAAAAAAAAAACATTCTTTAGTCTTTGTGCTTTGATCAACTAGCGCTCAAATTTTGGGAAAAAATTACCGATACGGATTTTCGGCGTCGAATGTGTTATTTATAAAACCTTTTTCCTCTAAATATGCTTTTTTTTTTCTTTTTTTCTTTTTTTTTTTTACCAAAAACAATAAAATTTATCATTTACAATTTCAGTTGACTATTTTTTTTATGTTTACATTTTTATTAAACTACTTTTTAGTGTTTGCAACTTTGCAGCGTTAAAAATCCTCATAACAAGATATTAGTATATATGATTTTAATAAAAATTGAGATATTCATAAAATTATCGTTTTAAACAAGATATTTGTAAAATTTTACCTTTAAAAAAAGAAGCTTTGTTTGTGAATGAAGCACCTCATTTTGATTTCGATAGTTTAGATCGACCTCAAATATGATGTTGATCGTAGCAAGACTTCAATGTGATCGAGGTGGATATTCAGGCCCGGCTAAACCTTGAGGGTACTAAAGCAAAGGCTTTAGGCCCATCAGCAAAGAAGGTCCAGAATTCTTATACATTTTTTTAAAGGACTATTTAAACCACCTAAAATTAAAATTTTAAAAAATACAAGTCATAATAAAATGGCATATCATCGTTATTGTTTGTATATGGTCTTTTTGTATATCTTTATGAAAGGCTCAAATATCCAAGTAGATTAAAGATGTTTAACCTAAAAATTATCATCGGCCTTTGAAATAAATACATCTGATAAAAAAAGTTATATTGTCAAATTAAGTCGTGATGTGACAACCTTAGGCCTGCTTTGAGTTTTCATGATTATAAAAAAATATAATATTTTATCGCTCTCACATTTATTAATTTTTTTTTCTAATAGTATATCATCACAAGTACAACTGCGCCATCATATTAGGGTCCTTTTTCAAAAAAAAAATTATTATAGGCCTATTTTCAAAATTTTGCTTTAGGCCCTCAAATAGGTTAAGATGGG
Organism: Urtica dioica subsp. dioica; assembly: GCF_054948205.1. NCBI lineage: Eukaryota > Viridiplantae > Streptophyta > Magnoliopsida > Rosales > Urticaceae > Urtica > Urtica dioica. Next base: position 17,272,272 of record NC_142767.1, read on the forward strand.
CCTGTGGATATTTTCCACTTTCTGTCTTTTGTATTACTGTCCTCCTTGCAGCCTTGCATCACACCATGAGTAGTGATTGATTTTTAGAGCGATGTTTTCTAGTTATATTTTTCATCGCACAAGTAACATAGGCCACATGCCTATTTGACAGCACACTCGATCTTTGTGAGTCTCTTTAACAAGCTCTCGGTGGCGATATGAATTATAGGAATTTTTTTTCTGGAATTGATCATGTTGTTGCAGAGTAGGGATGACGAAAATCATAAGACTAACACATCCCTACGGTGAAGTGTGGTTTGAGTGGTAAACCTTTGCTCAAAGAAGTTTCTAGATTTTTTATGCGACTTATTATTCAACCGAATAAGTTCTAACAATCTTTCAATGTTTCATCAACTAGTAACTGTAGTGTTCTCTCATAAAACCTCTTTCGTAGTTTGTGAAGTATACCACTACGTGATTGGTTCTCGTTCGTTCTTTAGCTTGTACAAACAATGATTAAAATAACGACGATTTTTATTTTATTGATATATCGATTATCATCGATTGGTTATATATACATATTTTAATACTGACTACGAATTATATCTGTTGAATTTTTTAGGTATACCTATGGGTATCTTATAATATAATATAATAAAAATTCAATGTATATGCATATATGTTCAATAAAAAAAACTCCAAAAATTATGAATAGTTGTCAATTACTAGAATGCAATACAACAAGTATTAAAAATCCAAACATAAAATAATTTTCGGATGCTGTAAATTTAATATTTTAAACCATTACATATATGTTGAGTGGTGAGAATATATATATATATATATATATATATATATATATATATATATATATATAGGTACACGAATTTAATTTAGTACTCACTTACTTATTCTACAAATTTAGTACTTGCATGGTATATATTTTTTTATCAGCACATGCACATATATACATATATTATCATGTTTATTAAAAATAATAATTGTATAAGCCTTTATATATACTTGCCTAATATATAATATATGGATATCCATAATATATTTCATAATACCTAGTAGTGGATGGTGTTGATTAAGAATCATATGTAGTAATTTTTACTGTTTTTAGTTATTGGTTATTATAACTCTTCGGATAGAACTCATCCTCAAAGCGCTATCTACTGGGAAGAAGGTGTCTAAGAGCTTATAAAATCATATATTAAACGAATACTTTAGTGATTAGTGATGTGGGATTCTTATGTCAATCTCATACTTAGAAATTTAAGAGTCAACAAAGATCGTAACATACGATCACGCTTTCGACACCGACGTCCACGTCACGTATTCTGATTGGCCTACTCGACTGTCTAATATGGCTTTCCTTGGTCGCCCATCCTCAGGTTGCCTCTTCTGCAACATGGAATTAGCTCTGATTCCAATTGTTACAAACATTTGTATATAACTCATCCCTAAAATCTAATTACTAAAGAGAGAGTGCCCAAGAGCTTATAAACTCACATACTAAGTCCATATTTTAGTGATGTGAGACTCTCATATACCAATCCATCCTTAACAATTTGAGGGTCAACTAGGATCATAACATACTTTCCACCAATAAGAGTTGGGCAAACACGAACATGCAAGGCAAAATTCTCGAAATTAGAGGTAGAGGAGAAAAACCCTATCACATGGCAAGACGGAGACATTTGATCGACATGTCAACAAATGTGATAAGATCCAATCACAATTATTGAAAAAGACCCAAAGATCTGGAAATGACAAGATTCTTGAGACTTGACCCAATACCTAAAAAATAAGAACCAAGCCTACAAATTACAAGACGCCACACCAGGATACACAAGAAGAATGCCCAAACATCAAGATGATAAGTGAAATTGTTGAACGCCACGGAAACATTATGATAAGCTCAAAACGGTTAGGAAGAATCCATAAGAGACACACTCTTATTTTCTTAGTCCATGATTCTATATTTTGGTTACAATAACAAAAACACACTATTTATAGCCTTAGAAAGGCATTACAATTATCCAAAAACGTTCATCCGCTATGACCCTAATAAACAACATAGGACACTCTCTTATTTAATGCTGAAATTTAACACACATAACTCAATTAACACTTTTACCATAAAAACACATTAAATAATATGTTCTCCGCAGCAACGCACATGTATACTACTTGTTCTAATATAACATGAAAACAATAATAGAATACATGATATTCCTCATGTATATTAAACTAAATAGCATAATATAGGAAAAATGACACATATATACCTTGTGTTTTAGTAAAATATCGAGTTTAACTTTTGATTTTAAAAAATGTCGAGTTCATACCCACTGTTTAACTAAAATGATTAAATTATACCCTGGAATAGACAACAGTGTCATGACTCTTCTTTTTATTGAATTTTTATTTACTTTTCATTGACGTTGACTATAATATTTATATGTAAGCATCAATTATCTTTATTCATTCGTATCATATGTGTAATTTATTTAAAAACTACAAGATAAATAACAGTTTTTCAATCGTGAATAACAGAGAGAGAGAGAGAGAGAGAAATAGGTAAAAATCGACAATTGATAGTCATCAAAATCACAGATTCGAACAGAGAATCCAGGATTCGGAGTTGCAATTCGAACACAAAATGAAGTCATCTTGGAAGATATGAATTTTATTATTTAATTTCAATTTAAAATTATTTTTATTTCAAAATTGAGAATTTGAAAAGTTGAGTACTGGTTTGGATTTGATTTGGTTTCTTTAATATCAATGAAATTGAGATTTATGATATTGTTATCCAGAGTAAAATTTCGTTATTTTAGTTAAACAGAAAATATGGATTCGATATTTTTGAAAATCAAACATTAAACTCTATTTCTCTCTATTTCACTAAGCCATGTTATATATGTATTATTTTCCGGTAATATATAATAAAACTCCAATGAAACATTGAAAACAACCGGTTCGAGTTTCGTTACAGAGCAACAATGGCAGGTTCGCAGGATTTGGCACTGACTCGTCCTCTTCTATTTGTTCCTTTTCTACTCTGGATGGTTTCGTTACGAGCTCTGTCGCTGAACTCGGATTGCGATTTCAGCTTCGTCGATCGGAAGAAGCTCTACACCTTCAACTTGGCTTCACCTGTACGAAACTTCCCTCACGGTATCCTCAGCGAAGATGGGTACGGTCTCCGTACTATTTCTCCGGCGTACATTTTCATTTGTCGTTTCGAATTCTTTGATCCATCTGTTTTCTTGAAAAATTGCGATTTCATTCTGTAATTTCGAATTCTATGGTTTGAGTTATTCACAATTACCTCGTCGTTTTTGCATGCTGGTTTGATCTTTAATGAACATTTATGCTTTCTGATTTTGAGGGATACGATATTGAGTTTGGATATCTTTGATTTTGTAGTCGTTTGCAGTAAATTGCCTAAATTAACCAATAATGCTGTGCTAGTGCATATAGAGTAACAATTTCCACATCTGTAGCTTTAATCATGGTCAGGAATTCAATTAACCTTTTTCATTTCCAAAATTTATTTCGTTCCTACAGGTATTATAAGGTGGAGTCAAACGAGACTGTGCTATGGTTTCAGGTTGGCTCTATCAGGTCACACTTCTTTGATAATTTCTTTGTGCTTGTATTGGTTTTGTTACAATAATCATTGATAAGTAGTTTTCCCCACAAAAGAATCAATAACCATGTGGATCAGTAACATGTAGAAGAGAAAATGTTTCTCCTGTTGGAAACAGAGACTATTGACCTAAACTGTAAAGAGATCAATTAATCTATAATATATACATATTAGCCTTGTTATCCTTCAAGTATACAAACCCGCTTTCACGCTTCATTTTTTTTTAACTCTGATTGGAATGATTCCACTCAAGTGTTGAATTCTTTTTTTCTTTCTTTCTTTCCTATGACATTTTTGTTACCAGTAGTCGTATACGTTCATTCTCGTCATTTGTTTTTATAAAGATTCCATCGTATTGAACTTTTATTTATTTATTTTGCAGCTCTGTGACGGCATGGTTTTCAACCACGATCCACCTAAATGTGTCGACTGTGTGGTAATGCTTCTCAAGTTCGATGAATTTGGTTAACTTCTATCCAATCCTCCATTCGGATCAATGGAATATTCCGTGCCAGTAATCATGTGAAACTTATTAGTATAAAACTGAGAGCAGTTCATATTTTTTTTTTGTCAGAAGTTTATACGAAGTAGTTCTCTTAATTTTTTTTTTCTTCTGCTGCTTTCTATTGTAGGGTTGTGGGGGCTCATCCCGCTGTGGCATGGAGTGTAGCGCGCTCATATCCATGAAGGAAGGAGGTATATAATTTTTTCGTTTATTTTTTTAGCTTTTTTTTTTTTTTTTTTTTATTTATTTATTTATTTATGTCAATTACATGTTTTCTTGCCAATAACACAGTAGTCCCATGGATTTACATGGTAATATAAAATTACAGGAAATTATTCTTCACGTATTTGGTTCTAGGACTTACCTCAAAGTTCAATGACATAGAAGTTTTGCCCAGAAAAACTCACATGGTCTCTTGTTTAGGGTTTAGAAAACGTGCTGGGGCTATCTTTTATACCATGGTTCATGTAATATAAACCTGTAGCTTATCCCATTGCTTTTGGTAACTCTGGGATTCATAGGATATGATCATTTTGTCTTATGTGACCCATTTTGTGTGTATAGGTTATCCAGTGTGCACAACCATTGGGCATGCTTCAGGCATAACGATCGATGTCATCGGTGAGCTCCGGTGCGGTCTTAATATAATTTTTTGGTGTTGCTTTGGTGTTGTCTTATAATTTCGTTTGGCAGATAAGAAGCATCCACACACCGGTGTCATTGTTAGGATGTCTAGTATCGGCAAACAGAACAATTGTTCACTCACAGTTTCTGTCGTTTGCGATAAAACTGGAGTTGAGGTAGTTGCTTGGCTTTTTCAAAACTGATTTTTTTTCCGCATATTATATCTCCTGGTTTTTTTTACGTAATCCAGATATTGCATTTTCTTTTCTTTTTCCAGGCACCGCATTCGCTGGAAAAAAGTGGGAAATGTGATTATGTGAGTGCTTTTTATTTGGACAAACATCTCTTAGTTTAGGTGAAAACTATGCGAGTAATACTTTTGCTAAAGCTTTTGTTTTATTGACCTAGAAATAAAACAATCTAAATTTTCAAGACCTTGGTTAGAATGGCATGCGTGTAATGATAGTTGATACAGAAATGTCTACAATCAAACACTATATAGCAAAGACTTTCTCCGGGTATACCAGTTTGTTTCTTTCTGGATTATCATACAAGAATTTTGTTATTAGATATTATACAATTGTGGATTGAATATTAGATTAAGTGGCCAGCTATGCCAACTGTTATATCTTTCTTATGGCTATCTTGTCCATAAATAGGCTAAAGAGTTGTCGGCGATCATCTAGACGAGTTTTGAATAGGTTGCTTGGCAGTAATATAATCATGCAAATATGATAGTAATTTGGAGATTTCCCGTACATAAAAGCTGGCTTGCTAGCTTGTTGATCACCTTTTTTAATTTCGATTTTCCTTCAGGTTACAGTGCTAAAGCACCCATCTGGGTGTGCTGAGATTGGGAGTATTCATGGCAAAGGGTGGGGCTGGTTTAGCACCTTCCTGTTAATGTAAGCATTTATAGTGTTCTGGCTTATAGATGATGAACAAGAGTTTTTTTTTTTACTAATTTTTGTGTACCAACTTTTGTTCTGGTTTCAGTCTCTTGTGCCTTTTTGGAGCATACCTGCTAGCTGGTACCATCTATAGGCATTTCTACCTTGGCATTCGTGGCATAGACGTATGTTCTTTCTCTGCAGACTAAGCTACTTATGACAATTTCAACTTTAAAACTTGTCACTATGGTTTACTTGATTATTTATCTGATCAAATAGTCAATGCTATGTTCATTTTCGGTACCACCTGCCACTGAGCGTTTATGGACTTAGATTGAGATTTCTTCTAGCCCTTGCAATACACGAACCCTTGAAAACTGAGACGACTTTGGGCAATGATGTAATTAGTTAATTGTTAGGGTCAGCGTTAGTACCATTCCTTTAGGTGGAGAGATTAGTTTTGGGATTAGGTTTTGTCTTATGGGAGAGTTCTGGGTCCCTCGAATACCGGGTTTATCACGTAACTCCTATAATTTTATCGAATAATATGGAAAGGCTATTATAGAAAACACAAAAATCTGCCGATACTGGATGGCTCTGAGTGTGTTTTTTTTACTGTTCTCATCTTTATAAATGCGATCTGACTTTCTATGGAAACTTGACACAGACATTAGTCATACTGAAAGTACTTGCATATCATGTTCTAATGATATAGGTTTATTGCACATCACAGAGTTCATGATTTCCCATGTCAAACTGAAAAAAAAGGTAATTTTAAATGTTGAGATGTACAGAAAAGGCCTAACATGCCAATCTTTTCTTGTTCAAGGTTATTCCAAACATGGAGTTCTGGATCAGCATACCCCAAAGAACACAGGTATTTTTTTTATTCAACTCTCTTTCATTGCCCATCTATATTTTACAACAGCCCATAAGGATCTTGAATCTTCTGTGTATCGTCTCATTGTAGAGCCTTTTCTCGTCTCTGGTGCGGAGGTTTCGGGGACCTTCTGAAGGTCATCGGAGCTCATATTCTTCTGTCAATTTCTGAGCCCGCATATCCTCTTCTTCGGCTTCAGTCTTTACTTTCATTCACGAAAATATGAATGACAAGAGCAAAGTTCATTGAGCACTGTCGGAAGCTATCAAACTTGTGAGGCATATAGTTTTTACCAAAATCAATACTCGGAACCATTTTTTTTGTTGTTGTTGTTGTTGTTGTTGTTCGCATTCTCGGTCAGCAATTGTGCTAGCGTGATCGCTAAAAAAAGTTTTGGTCTGTTTCGAAACACGCGTAACTTTTATTTTTTTTCTTCTTCTACTTTTTATTCTTTGTTAAGTTCTTTTTGGGTAGGAATCTGGACTAAACGTCTTATTTGCATCCAAAATATGGATCTAAGCCTAAGTCATAAAAATTGTCCAGATTGTTATTATTTTTCCCTCACATTTCCAGACATGCGATCTATGGCTTCAATCTTTTTCTTCAAGGAAGTTGCTCGTGTGGTTTTGTGTTATTGTATTTCTGATATTCGTTCAAGTGTGTTGTTGTTGTTTTTTTTTTTTTTTTTTTTTCGGACTGTCTTTTCTTTAATAGAAAAGAGTTAAAAAAAATTTCTTAGATGAAACAACACTAATTCCTCGTGATAAGTGGGATGGGTTCCGAAACGTATTTTGTCATTAAAAAATGGATACTTTATGAGGCTGGTGGTTACTATTATTATTAGGATAAATTACAAGAATCTCCCTTGAATTTCAGGAATCTCCCTTGAATTTCAGGTGAGTCACAAACTATAAACTCAATTTTATTTTTTCACATAATCAGTTCTTAAACTCTTTGTTTTACTGCAAAAATGCCCCTTCTATAAAAAAAAAAAAATCTGTTAACATCCATATTTTAAATATGTGACTCTCACCGATCAAAATTTAGAGGACTAATTAGTAATTTTGTCAAAATAAATTAAGGTTCTAAATGCCGGCGAAAATCGACGAATTTTGCCAGCAAAGCCGTTGCCGGTGGACTGACGGCCAACGCATATGACATTTTTCGTTTCATCGTCGTATGTCGTTCGATATTCGACGAAACGACAAGTCGATCGGCGGAAAAACGACCGCAATCCTTGGACTCCAAAAAACGACGGAGACGGCTCAATTTTCCGGCGGCGAGTTTCGGCGACAATCACCTCTTTCGGTGTCGTTTCGGCACGCTGTAGTTGAAAACCATGAATATGTCGGCGACAGTCGACGAAATTCGGTGTCACTCCTAGAATTGTTTGTCCGAGACAAGTTCAGATTTTCAGACTTTCAATGGTGGCTTCAATGGAGTTTGTTTCATTTCATTCAATACGAAGAAGAAGATATAAGAATAAGGGAAATGAGAGAGAAATCGTGGTCCCACTGATTATAATTTACATTTTTTTTTATCATGTCTCTTTATCTCTTGCGGTCAACTAAAGAAATAAAAGTAATAATAATAATAATAATAATAATATATAATTCTCTCTCTCTCTCTCTCTCTCGTTCTTGTATTTATCTTTCTGGCTCCACTGTATATAATTGTTATTTGTTGTTCTTTACCGCTTCTTATCATGCCTTGTTCAACTATAAGTTTATAACCATTATTAAGATTTAAATTCATTAGAACTTTTTTATTACAAGTTTATAGTATGATTATTGCTATTTATCCGAATTTTTTTATAGTTGGAATATTGAGCAAAAAGTGATCGACTATTTAGTCGCTTGGAATAATTACTTTACTTAGGTAAACAAATAACAATTTAGTTTTAATATATTACAACATTATTCTACAAATTACAAAATACACTATATATAAATAAATAAAATTAAAATGTATATATGTATATATTTTTAATATATTCTACAATATTATTTATGTTCAGTTCTCTACTGGCATATCGGTTTTCCATCGAAAACGACATTTGAAAACGGCTTTTCATTTGTCCATTTTCACATTTTTTCTGTTTGGTTTTCATTCGATCTGTCGATTTTCCGTAAATCAAGAGTCTCGAAACGGCATCGATAACGAAATTTCGAACCTTGAAATAATAAATAATTTTTTTAATAAAACAAATGAGATAAAAGAAGATTTTTTTTAAATGAATAATTCAGTAGTCATCTCTCTCTCTCTCTCTCTCTCTCTCTCTCCTTTTTATGTATAGCAGAATGTTTTATCAATGCATTCTTTTTTCTTTTCTTTTTTTGTCAAAAGTTTTCATCAAAATCAAACGGCTTGGTGAGTCGAGGACGAGTGAGTTAGGGCTTGGTGGATCTCCATTGACGCGCCGACGGGGTAGGCGAACACGTTGGTGACTCCCTCACGCTCCAGGGCTTCCACGAGCATGTCCGCGGCGAATCGGGAGACTAAGGTTGTTGGTACTGTTGGTTCAGTGGAGACGGAGGATTTGGTGATGCGTAAAGGGACAACGGTGACTCTCAGGACCACCAAAGAGGCATCGTACTTCTCGGCGAGCTCTCTCATGGCGGTCTCGTTGTATTAAAAGATATTCGTTCCTCCAGTGCCCCTCGGACTTTGAGTTCTCTCGTCGGGGAATCAGAAGCCCGGAAGAGCAATGGAGAGACGGAATTTCGAGCCACGTAACTTCATCATTGATCTTTAGGTTTCATGAATTTGATCGGATTCGTGAGCTTGGCTCTGAAGAGTGATGGAGAGACGAAGCACATAGAGACTACGACTACGAGAGAGAATTTTCCCTTTTTAAGTTTTTTATTTATTAAAATATAATAATAATAATAATAATAGTTTATAAAAATAATAATAATAATAATAAGTGAGGGTATTTTGATAATTGCACATGCTTTAAGTTTCATGGGACTTTCACGTCATCAAAAGTTTAACGGAGTGAGCAAAAAATTGACGGAAGGTGCAATAATATAGCAAAACAAGAGTTCAAAATTGATTTTGTGGAAAAATGCAGTTGAATGGGTGGTTTGTGATTCGACCTAGTTGGAATTTTTGTAATTTATCTTTATTATTATTATGATTAGTATAATATTGCTTGATTTCTGACACTAACTGAAAATTTGTATAGTTTTAAACATGTTATACATAACTGAAATTTGTACAATGTGTCCAATTAATGTGTCCAAAATAGACTCTTCAACACGACAAAACGTATACGTTGATTGAAATAATGTTGGCTACCAAAGGAAAAAAAAAAAAAGAGGCTAAGCTTGAGGTCATACCTGTGATTCTGTGAACATTGGAAAGCTTTTCCCGTGAGAGCATTTAAATCAGCCACAGCCAGAGCAATAAAATTAAGCATTGGCTGTTTATAATTTTTTATTTTTTTTTTCAAACTTTTGATTCTCATCTTAAAAGTAGATTTGATTTTAAAGAGTGAGATGTTGGTTGTGTTTGTCATAACTTATTAAGCATATTTTTAGGTTTTTCTAAAACTAAAATCATGTGTTTTTTTTAAGTTGAAAAATATTTTTGAATATTTTAACTAAGAATCTAAAAATTACATTTTAAAAATTTTGTACATAGCTTTTGCTTTTAACTTTTATTTTCTCTTTCATAATCTATTTATTCTCTTATATTAACTTTTAATTCTAATTATCTTTATATCCTTTTATCAAATAATTTTTTTTATATGACCAAAATTATTATAATTTATTTTTTACAATCTATATCCCATTCCTTCTTTGGATTCAAGAACAGGAAGATGAGCCTCCGCTGCTTTCTGCAGATTCAAATTCAGTAAAGAGTTTATTAAGACTCTTAATTTAAGAGAGTCTCAAAAGTGTCAGAACCGAGTAAATAATACCAAATAAGAAAGGGTAATAAAAAATTAAAAGAGTCTTGCCTTGGGGAGAATCATTCTTCTGAGAGAGCTAACGTCGCTGTTCTTGAGCTCCTTTTGGAACAGGAATCTCAATCTCCCCGGATCAATCCCCTGCGCCGAAAGAGAGTCATTGTGGGTATAAGAGGGTCAGTGAAGAGAGAGAGAGAGATAGAGAGAGAGAGAGAGAGAGAGATAGAGAGAGAGAGAACGTGGATGTTAGGAATTCAAAATCTGTTAACGACCTACTACAAAATAGGAACTTAATATGCAAAAAAAAGGAAAAAAAAAATACTCTAATTTAAAAACTGCCTTAATTATTGAAGGACAAAAAAGTAAAATATATTTTATCACCTAATACGTTTGGCTATTTCACTAAAAATCTCCAAACATAGGCTAGATCACAAACCTAACGTTTTAGGTGGCTTATTTAGTTACAAATCTCTTTTTTATATAACGAAAAATATATTATTATTATTAATTATATTTTATATAAATAATTATTACTTACAAATATTAATATATATTTTATCAAACACCAAATTTACTTTGGCTAACAACTACAATTATTTTATAATAATTTACTAAACACTTATTTGCTTTTGAAACCATTAATTTTTTCTTACAATAAATTTAAAAACACTTATGGTGTATTGTTTTAAAAAAGAAAAACACGTTTTTTTGTACATGTTGGTATCATCGGTCTTTTAGTAAACAACCACCATAAATTGGTGGTTAAATAAAGAACAATTTATCAAAAGCTAATAATAAGAATAATAAGAAGTGGTTAAATATGTTGGAATTAATTACAATTGAGGCATCGCTATTATTAGTTCTTGGTTGCGTTGGAGTAACATAACATGTAATGGTTCAATAGTCCGATTTTCGGGGGGAAGAAATTAGAGAGAACCAGGCAGAGCAGGTAGAGCCAACTACTTTGAAACTGAGATCTCACCAATTATTAATCTCTTCTCTAACCTTACGTTTAACAACAACACTAATAATATTAAATAAAAATGTTGTGACAACTTATATTATATCATCAAAAGGCCAAATTGATCAGAGTCTCTCAAATTCTCAATGCTGTACACTGAGTCACTGAGTATTGACACGCCGTTTTCCTTGCCTTTGAAGCCAAGCGAAATCATGCACTCATTTTTATAAGTACACAATCATCATTTACACCCCATTAATTTATTGCACTTCATATCTCTGCCTCCCTTTTTTCATTAGTTGACAGTGAAATTTCATATATATACACAAAGAAAGCTTTAACTTCACACAAACTTTACATTGAACATAAATACCTTCATAACGAACCAAACCTTCAATTGTTTTATTAACTTTTAATCAATTGCTGATTACTCTCTGTGAAAAGTATCATAGGATTCCATCTCAAAACCAATTGGTAATGAGAGGAGTAACCCATGACCTTTATAACCTCTTGTTAGTTCTCATTCACTTTCGATGTGGGATTCCTAACACGTCCCCTCAAGATGGCGGCTCTTTGCGTTCGCTCAACTTGGGCCGAATCCCAACGATTGGATCGGATACCCGTTTGGGCTTAATGGGCTCTGATACCATGTGAAGTATCATGGGGTTCTATCTCAAAACCAATTGGTAATGAGAGGAGTAATCCATGACATTTATAAGCTCTTGTTAGTTCTCATTCACTTGATACCATATGAAAGTATCATGGGGTTCCATCTCAAAACCAATTGGTAATGAGAGGAGTAACCCATGACCTTTATAAGCTCTTGTTAGTTCCCATTCACTTTCGATGTGGGATTCCTAACACGCCCCCTCAAGATGGCGGCTCTTTGCGTTCGCTCATCTTGGGCCGAATCCCAACGATTGGATCGGATACCCGTTTGGGCTTAATGGGCTCTGATACCTTGTGAAAGTATCATGGGGTTCCATCTCAAAACCAATTGGTAATGAGATGAGTAATCCATGACTTTTATAAGCTCTTGTTAGTTCCCATTCACTTTCGATGTGGGATTCCTAACACGCCCCATCAAGATGGCGGCTCTTTGCGTTCGCTCATCTTGGGCCGAATCCCAACGATTGGATCGGATACCCGTTTGGGCTTAATGGGCTCTAATACCATGTGAAAGTATCATGGGGTTCCATCTCAAAACTAATTGGCAATGAGAGGAGTAACCCATGACCTTATAAGGTCTTGTTAGTTCTCATTCACTTTCGATGTGGAATTCCTAACACGCCCCCTCAAGATGGCGGCTCTTTGCGTTCGCTCATCTTGGGCCGAATTCCAACGATTGGATCGGATACCCGTTTGGGCTTAATGAGCTCTGATACCATGTGAAAATATCATGAGGTTCCATCTCAAAATCAATTGGTGATGAGAGGAGTAACCCGTGACCTTTATAACCTCTTGTTAGTTCCCATTCACTTTCAAACACTCTCAAAGAGAAAATCTAGATATTGGCTGTACTTGTTACGCTAATCATGATAAATGCAGAATAGTAATCATCAGTTAGTTAAGTAGAAAACAAACAACAAGATAGCAGATTCTCATGATCTACTTGGTGAAATTTTTTTAGTTGTATTTTATTTTGAACCTAATTTCAAATGCAAACCAAGTTTATATAATAAAAAAAAAAAATTGAAGTAAAGGAATTATTGTAAACCTTTTTTTTGTTTTTGTTTTCTCACATCAAACTTAAATCAAGTCATATCACCCACCCAACTAATAGCGCACAATGAAGATATCTAACAAATAATTGTCACAATTATCTAATGCTTATCATTTTTATATTCATTTACATGGCAATGGCAAAAGAGATGAGTTTTGTTTGTGTTAATATAAACAGCAAAAAACAATAGTCCGTAAGAAAAGGCCAACGAAAAGGAGAAGAGAGCAAGTCTCTCCAAGTCCTTCCTTTCTTCTAATCACGCAATACCAGAAATCGATCGATTTCATTTCAGATAAATAAATAATAATATGAAACCTCCTCTCTTCTCTTCACCTTCCTCTTCGTCATCGTCCTCAATCAACCTCAGAAAGCCACGTCAGCTCTCGCCGTACCTCTTCTCTCTCCTCATCTTCATCGTTTTCGTCGCGATCCTCTACGGCCAAGACCTAGCCTGCGTCTTCAGCCGCGAGCTCAATTTCGCCGCCGCACCGGACCGGCCAATCGCCGCCGCCGAAACCGGTCAGTCGACTCAAATTGATGATTGGCGAGAAAAAAAAAACCTCAAACTAATCCTTCTTTTTTTCTATTTCTTTTCGGAGGCGATTCCAGAGAGGCGGCAGAGAGAGAATCGGAAACTGCCGTTCGCGGCGGCGAAGAGCGACGAGAGGTGCGACGTGTTCAGCGGACGGTGGATCCGAGACGAGACGAGGCCTCTGTACGAGGAATCGGAGTGTCCGTACATTCAGCCTCAGCTGACCTGCATCGAACACGGCCGGCCGGAGAGGGAATACCGCTACTGGCGATGGCAACCCCATGGTTGCGACATTCCAAGGTAAATATTAATTAATAATTGGAGTATTTAATTGTAAAAACGACATTTATAATAAGATAGAGTTTTGACTTACGATTTAAAAATTAAACATAAAATTTCATTCCTTTCCTGCGATTCGTTGGAAAGTCGAAACTAAACTAACTCGGCACTGGGTATAAATAAAATATAATATTCGGATAAAAAATAAAAATAAAAAATAAAAAAAATGCCGTTTTATGTTCCGACTCTGGTGAAACGACGGCATACGAAGGCCAAACGCTTGTCGTTTCTCGGTGGGAACCGCCACGTGCCATGTTGTCGAGAATGAAGTGGGCAAACTTGACCTACAGATAGTGGTGGGACCCACGGATTCGCGCGGGGCATGTTGTGCCACGTGTCATCCGTAGAGTGGGGCTCTGTCTGGATCTCTGCACGTCGTCGTTATATTTTTTGTCACGATTCACATGCATGAAGAGAGAGAAATATTTTTGTGGATTGGTTTTGGCTTTTCGGCTCAATATAAATCAATTATTTCTTTCTTCATTACCTGCGGTTTTTTATTTTTAGTTTTGTATTTTATAATAAATTCCGGTCTATTTTGTGAGCAATATATTGCGCAATTCTTTTGGTGTTTGAGGACGAAAATAATGCAAGAATCATGAATGAATGAGGCAATAATGAGTATGTTTTTTTTTTTCATTTTTTTTTTCATCAATTGCCTGATGATGATGTGACAAAATGGTACCTATTCTTTAAGGAGTTTAATTAAAAACGGATTTTCTCATACTTTTGGAGCCTTTGAGGCTTTGACTCAAATATGTCACGCTTTCTTCATGTAAGCTTTCAGCCCAATTGGCGAAGGAGATTGAACGGCCTTTTATTCTTTGTCTCTCTCTTTTTGGGCCATAACGTGGATAGAAGGAACTGGGCTATGGAATAAGTATGCTATGACAAAAATAATGAGCATAATTATTAAAAGAGGTTGTTACTTGTTGTAGTGTTTGCAGTACTACGCTCAGAAATATAATTACCGACCGCTATTTAATTTATTTTTGTTATTTGTTATATAGATATGTAAAATCCGGGATCTAAATTGATTTTTCTGGTAAAATTTAAGCTGATCATCAAGCTTTCATTTGTTTTTAGACTATTCAAGTCTTTTTTGATTTTTTATACAGAAATTTTTTATTTTAATTATTGTTTCTATTGTTTTGATGGTATGCCTATTATCTATGTTTTGTTTTTACACAGCCTCAGCAATTTGCCTCCCTGATTTATGTCATTAATTTCTAGTTGAGCAAAAAAACTGAATGATTGTCTCTCTTCTGAAGCTTCAATGCCAGTCAAATGCTCGAGGCTCTGCGAGGGAAGCGAATGATGTTTGTTGGAGATTCTCTGAACCGCGGCCAATACGTTTCCATGATCTGTCTTCTTCACTCCCTCATTCCTGAAGACCAAAAATCCATGGAGACCATTGGTTCCTTGACCGTTTTCACTGCTAAGGTATAATATATATACACAGGTGGTTTCTTTACTTGCAAGTCAAGTTATCGTTGATTTCAACTGATGAACCATACAATTCACCTTTCTTGTTGTTGACAGCCATACAACGCCACAATTGAGTTCTATTGGGCTCCGTTTCTTCTTGAATCGAATTCAGACGATGCTGTGATCCACAGAGTCGCCGACAGGATTGTCCGAAAAGGTTCAGTCAATAAGCACGGGAAGCATTGGAAGGGCGTCGATATCATAGTGTTCAACACTTACTTGTGGTGGATGACTGGCTTGAAAATGAAGATATTGTAAAAAATTTTGCTGTTGAACGACCTCTGACGATCAGCTATTAATCTCTTATCAATTTCATGTATAACTAAATCACTCTTGACGTGTTTCAGGGTTGGATCTTTTGACGACGAAGAGAAGAATATCATGGAGCTTTCGACAGAGGATTCGTATCGGATGGCGCTGAAGAGCATGCTGAGATGGGTTAGGCTCAATATGGACCCTAAAAAAACACGGGTCTTTTTCGCTAGCATGTCGCCCACTCATGCA
Source organism: Urtica dioica subsp. dioica (assembly GCF_054948205.1). Classification (NCBI taxonomy): domain Eukaryota; kingdom Viridiplantae; phylum Streptophyta; class Magnoliopsida; order Rosales; family Urticaceae; genus Urtica; species Urtica dioica. The sequence goes on from NC_142767.1 coordinate 17,288,271, forward strand.
AAGTAAGATTTTCCGTCCTTGTCTCTAACTTCTAATCTATAAAAAAATTGTTGCTTAAAATGGGGATTAAGAGTTGCAAATAGTACTTAGGAAATGCCAATCTGTTGATTTCCACATAAGAAATTAGTAGGGTCACAAAGTTAATGGTGAGAATGCGGAAGAACAGAGAAATGGGCCACAAAACTTGCAAATAGTACTAATGTGATGATTAAGGAATGCTAGTCTCATCATGACAACAGATTAACCGGAATAACTATCATCTCATCTCTAATAAGCTTTCACTACAGAAGGTAAAACTCAGAATCTGTGCTTTTTTTGGCAGGGCAATAGACTGGGGTGGCGAGCCGGGTAAGAACTGTTACAACGAGACGAGCATAATAGAAGACCAAAACTATTGGGGCTCGGACAGCAGGAAGAGCATAATGGAGGTGATAGGTGACGTGTTCAGCAAGTCTGAGTTCCCGATCACGTTCCTGAACATAACGCAGCTCTCGAGCTACAGAAAAGACGCGCACACCTCGATCCACAAGAAGCAGTGGAGCCCGCTGAGCCCCGACCAGCTGGCGGACCCAGTCAGCTACGCCGACTGCGTTCATTGGTGCTTGCCCGGCCTACAAGACACTTGGAACGAGCTTCTCTTTGCCAAGCTCTTCTACCCTTGAAAAACACGGCTATGAAGAATGAGTCCCTTTATTTTTTTCATCGTTCGTGCGTGATATGATTCGATGCACACTGCAGGCACGCGGGTTCAGATGGGTTTTTTTTTTTTTTTTATTATACATTTTTTTTAGTGATTTCAAGTGTAACAATCATATACAGAGGAAAGGGAAAAGAGGTTTTGATAAAAATAAAAAAAAAAATTAAAAAAAAAAAACCAAAACCAAAAAAAGGGGAGGAAAAAAAAAGTGTAATTTTTGTAGGTGATAAAGGAAAATCGATTTATGCATTCATTTCCTTAAAAGCATAATTCTACTATTTCTCTAGGATGGAGATGAATTGGACCCTAGTTTAACCAAGGATTAAAATACTGATACTCATATCGATTTTGATTTTATTGATATATCGATTATCGACTGATATATCAATAATATTTTATTATAATTTCAACTTTCAAATATCTACTGATATACCAGTGTAATTTTCATAAGTGATAAAGAAAAGCTAAAACAAATTGATATATACGTTCATTTCATAATTAAAAGCATAGTTATACTATTTCTCTAGAAGTTAGACGGATTGGATTTGGACTCTAGTCTAACCACACAGCTTGCTATGTTCTGTACTCATAATTTATTAGACTACAAATTAGATGAGTTAATAGCCATGTATTTTGATTGGACAAGGTTATTACCGTTCACGATTCTAGACAGGCAGGGCATATGGACGTATAGCGCCAAAAAAACAAGAACAAGACTTGTTATCGCCGAAGTTTCGTTTTGAATATTTCTATGACAAATTTTTTTCTTCATTTGTTCCTCATCTACCCTTGGACGAATTTAATTTTGAAAATTAGAGAAATTAATAACCCTTAGTTTTCTGTGATCACACTTATAATTTACGCATGGTAAATAGTCGACGATAGTAATTAATAAACTGTTGCTAGTATTGTTTTATGAGTTTCTTTTTTGGAGTAGGTTTTTTTTAAAAACAAATTAATCAACAATTGCTTAAATTAGAGAAGCAATTACTTGAATTACAAGTTTTTAATTCACACGATTAATTTTAATATCATTTTTTTTTCTTCTTAAAGTATAACACATATACTTGGACGGGAATTTTGGTAGGGGCATTTGTGTAAAAATTAGACAGTTAATTAAAATAATTAATTAATTTTTAAAATTTTCTAAAATTTTGATAAAAATGAGATTTTAATGTTTTCATTTTGCTACTAGAGTGCCCTTAAAGAGTTTTTTTTTTATTTTTTTTTTTTATCATTAAGTCAAATTCTGAGAGTTTTCTTATAATAAAATATATAAAGGAGGGAATTATTGCGTTACTTTGATCAAAATTATGGGGGTTTGCTCAAAATCGAGGGTATTATAGGGTTTCCGTACAAAAATATTGAGTTATAGTGATACATTGGTCAAATTTCCGCCCATGCGGGAGCATATATAGATCGAGAGAAAAGGACAAACAAAAAAAAAACACAAGGAAGTTTAAGAAGGCTTGTTAGATAGAACTACTATAGTTAGTATCAAATAATAGTGCAACTGCTATTCACATTCTTGGCCTAAGTTATATGGTATTGGTAGGCGAGGGCCCAATTAAAACAATTCTTGTGATTCATTATTGTTCAAGAAAGTGTATATATATATATATATATATATATATATATATATATATATATATATATATATATGTGGACACCCATGACCCATCTGTAAATTTTAAAGGTTATATATACTCTAGCTAAAGTAACAGTTTTAGATATAGCGATTTAATATACCCTTGGGAAAGTAATTTCATAGTGATGATCAAGACTTGAGGTTGAGGGGGACCAAAATAGTTAGCTCAAGTAGGGCTTAAATGCATAGGATAATAATGAATTGCTAAAATTGACACTTGTGGTTATTATGAAGGCAACAAGAAGAATAGACAGGTGAGTAATTTGCATGGCTTTTGCATGCCATTTCGTAGCATATACTTGGAGTACAATTGATAGCTCATATACATATCAAACAAATACCAATAGTTACATATTTTTCTTTGATTTGCAGCCTCACATGATGTGCAATAATAATAATTATAATAGTTATAGCCCTCTAGTCTACTGACTGGTATTATATTTCCTTAAAGAATTAATTACCATGCAATACAATAAGTCGCCAAGTAGAATATTTTGTTTTCTTTTATGTTGAAAAGAAGCATAATTAATATTATTGCATAGATAAAACACAAACTTTTATATATGGTATATATACATATACATATATGTGTGTATATATGTTAAGCTACTTTCTTGAAAATTAAATTAGTATATGTGGTCAGGGATAACCACATTGCACTGCTGGAAAGCCTGGAATACGCTGACAGACAGGGGTGTATAAATTTTGATGAAAAGGTCACTTTATATATTTGGTATCATTTTGCAGATATAAAGGTCGTTTATCTACTATATATATATAATAGATTTTGTACCTATAGATCATTTATACCCACACGGTACTTTTGGAATCTGCTACATATTCAACTTTATTATCAAACAAACTAACATGTTGCGATATTTATGGTTCTGAAGCAACTTCTTACTGTCTCCTTTAACATTCTTTCTCTCCTTCAAAATTAAAAACTTAGATAGTGAAAAAACTCAGTATGTTTATTTCCTTGAATTGTTTTTATTCTTATTACCACTTTTTTTACTTCAGAGTCGAAGAGTTTTAGAGAATCTCCAACCGAAGTTTAAAACACATTTTAGCATAAATTTTTTAGCTCCATTTAAACTCTAAACTCCACCTCAAATGAGTGTTTTCAAAGCTTAATGACGCTAAATGTGGACACTGTTCGAACTACATTTATTTTTGTTTATTTATATTTTAGTCGTTTAAAGTTTTTAAATTATATAATTAGTCATAAAAATAAAAATAATTTGATATTTACCCCCAAAAGATTATATAGCTTTTTTAAAAATTATTTTTGAATTTTATATGTTAATTATATTATGTTTGATGAATAATATAAAAGCCAACAAGATAATAAAATAAATATATAAAGGAAATATTTATGAGTGATGTAATTGACAAATAAAATAAATACGAGGGCTCTAACATAAATAAGAGACGAAGAAGAATACATACATACCAAAGGTTCAATTTAAAATAGAGTTCAGTTGGAGATTAAATGATACATACGATAAAATAAGTAAAATAGAGTTGTTGGTTGAAATTTGAAAATATGCCCCAATACACTTGTCGTGTAATTTTTCTCTCAACTCTTCCCTTTAGTCGCTCGTACTTTTAAGTAGAAAGTAACACAAGTGGTATTAAATAAACCAACATCTAGACTCAAATATAGCGTTATATATTTAATTCTCCTCTTATTAATTAAAAATTTAGATAACTAGTCAGTTTAAACATTTTATATGATTAATTAACCAAAAATATGACGTGATATTTTTAATTTACCTTTTCATTAAAATAAAATGGTAAAATATTTATTTCAATTTAAGCGTATAAATACTTGAATATGACTATTTATCAAATATTTATGAAACGTTTGCTAAATAGCAATTTTAAAATGTAAATATGACTATTGGACCCTATTCTAATTTGTCTGTTTGCAAAGTTGAAGTGAACGAGTTGCCTATTTTGATTATCGAACCACATTCACTTTTGTTTTTGCCATTCGGCTATCGCATTATTCAATTTTCTCGTGCTAAAGATATGTTATTTTATACCACTTGTGCTTGTATTTTTCTTGTTTTCGTTACTTACTGATCTCGGCGCATAAAAAGAAAAGATCAACTTGAGAGAGAGTCAGAGAGTTGTGTCGATATGTAACCGTATATGTACGGTTTTCGAAATTGAACATAAATTTATTGTTATCACATCTAAAAAAAAGGAATTACTCAACCATAAGCATTTATTATTATTTTTTCAGAATTTAATTATCAATGTTTGGTACAAGTTATTAACAGATTTAAAATACTAGCTAGACATATATTATATGCCATTGATTGTTGTACATATCTAATTAACCAAATATATATATATATATATATATATATATATATATATTTATATATGATCAGAAAAGAAAGAAAAAAAAAATTCCCTCATAAGGTTAGAGTTAAAACTAATTAGTAGAACACAAAATAACGAATAAATATATAGTAAAAAATAGTATAAACATAAAAGAAAGTGGTAACTATTTGTTAGAAATAATCGAAATAACACAGACTTGACAATTAGGACTAAAATAATCGAAAAAACACGAGCGAGTCGGGAAATGAGATTTTCACTAAAAAAATTTGTTAGAAATCATGCATATCATCGATAATTCTGATATTATTTTGCCTATAAAATAGAGTAGTTTGCTCTTTAACGTTGGTCTAGGATCATCATCAAGTCGTACAATTCTGCTCGACTTAATCAATTATTTTTAAAACAATGGCTGTAACTATTTTTATCAAGTGATCAAGCATTTCTATACTACTTACTATTTTTATCAAGTGATCAAGCATTTCTAAACAGTTATATCCAAGTATTTCGCATTGTCTATAACAAGAATAATATAGTATTTTTCCGCCCTATATTAAATTTTCACATCATATTTTCACGTGTGTTCATCTACAAGTAGCAGCCAGAGCCCACTAGTAACGCAAGTTATTTCTTGTTATTTTGAACAACTTTGAACAAAATAACTCGCCCATGAAACTTGTGGTGATTGAATTAAGATGTCTAGTCAAATCAGTCATGGGACACAAAGATGAGAGAGAGAGAGAGATTTTTCATTGACGATCTCAAAATAAGTTGTATTATTAATGGAGAAGAAAAATTAGAATAGGGGACATTTAAAGGCCTGCTTGTCAAGTTGCACACCAACTTGCAAAGCCCAATCTATTTCTGCCGCTTACATAAGTCACAAACAACGTATCATTTGTGATCGTACACATCTAAATAGAGACTATAGAGAGATAGGGAAAATCAAGAAAATAAATATACAATTAATAGAAAGGTGCAGGGAAAAAAATTTAAAGCAACTTGTCTTTGTTTCCACACCAAGTTGAGTTATATTAAAACCCCAACTTGCTTTGGCAGCTGTTGGATTCCCCAAAATCACCAAAAATTGTTTATTATTGCATAATTAATAATATATACTTTATGTACTCTATTTTTTTTTATATTGCCGTATTCAAACTCACCTCCCACGCGAAATTACGGCAAAATTCCAAGCCCCACACCTATTCCTTTAGTACATCTGAATAGTTCCACTTTAATTGCCTTTTCCCTTGCTTTCCATTTATTTATTTAGTAATATTATTGGGTTTATTGTACGTATGAATATAATGCAGGTATTGAAGCGAATTTCGGATAGTTTAAGCAAAATCAAAATTTGTTACTAAAAAAAAATTGGTGACCAATCAAATTTGAATTGGCAGGCAAGAAAAAAGAGGATCATAATTTGGTTTTTTTAAAAAAGGACAGAATCTGCTGGTGAAAGTTGTAGTTCATTTTAATTGCATGTGCAAATGCAATTTATTTTAGTTCATATATTAGTACCGTATTGATTTATTCTCATTTTTGTAAAAGAATATTAAGCACCACAACATTATACAATTATTGTCTGTTTGGTATGGAACACTTCGGGGCCGTTTGGTTTAGTTTTCTAAACTCGTTTTCTGTTTTTAAATTCTGTTTTCTGATTCTAATTTTTAAATTTAAAAAACAGATTTAGAATTACGTTTCAGAATATTTTAAATGTTGTTTGGTTATGTTTTCCATTCAATTGTATAGAGATAAAACAGAAAACAACTTTTCATTGTTTTCTGTTTTCTAAACAAATTTCAAAGAAAACAGAAACATGATTCTAAACCTGTTTTCTGAATTTATAACCAAACAGTTTTTCTAAAACTGTTTTCTAGAATTTAGAATCAGAAAACAGAAAACAAAAATAGAAAAGTTAACCAAACAGGGGCTTCATAATTCATTCACATCGATGTTAGTGCAAATATTGAAACGGTAATGGAAAGCAGAATAGAATCTCTTCGAAGTTGGAAATTCACGCTTAAACTAAATCTCATATCGTACGATCTTAATATTAATATTATAGATTTTGCTGAACACCGTACTATATATTACACATTACATTATGAGACTACTGAACAGTCAGATAATACTATACCTTCGATTTTTGGGCTTTAATAATTATTCGAGAAAAATTAAAAGGAATTAATCAAGAGAATTACTAAAATTTTAACTTGTGTATGCAATTTGATTTTGTTTGATCGTTACAATACATTATCACCGAATAGCGATATGGTTGTCAGCAATTATATTGTTTGTCTTCTTACACATTTACAGAAGATCATAGTTGTAGCGCTGCTAATATTGTCTGGTTATATTATCTTCTTCTGATAGATTTCTCATGCAAACCAAAACTAGGGTTGACTCTACACCGCCTCGAAATACTATAATATATACGATATAGAAGAACGAGAAGATAAGCTTTATTTCTTAATCTAACTATAATAACATTTAACTTGACTAATTATAAGACATTTTCAAATGATCATCTCAATTTGCATGACCATAAATATAATCAACAAAACCACTGAAAGAACACTGATCGAATTGAATCATCATCAAGGAAATTAATAATAAAGAACCAATTCAAAATGTTAATTTTTTTCCCTTAATAATTTCTCAACGCTCAAGAAGAAGAAGAGATAATCAATATAACAAGAGCACCAAACATATACACACAGATTGATCGTACTCTTATCACATATCTCGTCACCTTTTTCACCCCCCCATAATCACAATCCTAATTAACAACATAATCCCCCCCCAAAAAAATCGACAAATACTTCCCAGATCATCATAACAATCATGGGAAAAAAAAAAAAAAAACAACAAAGAACAGACCATCATCTACATTAAATAAATGTGTATATTTATATATAATTCTTCATCGTCAAATGGATTCTCTTCCAACATATACGTATATATATAGAGAGAGATCAAGCGATTCATATCTCAACATATTGTTGTCTGAGAGATCGGCTCCGATATTCCTCTTCAGCTCTGGCCATAGTCTCGGCGATCTGAGTCAGCGATTGAAGATTACATCTCACGATCGTATCCACGAACCCGCAAGTCTCGTCCTTCGTATTTCCCGCCGGAACGTCCACCACGTAGGACTCGACGACGGCGGTCCCGGCGCCGCCGGGAAGCGCGTGGAGCGTGGTGACGGATCGGTAGTTGTTCAGCCTGTGGTCCCCACCCACGACGCTGAAGCTGATGACGTGGCGCTCCTCGTCCAGGATCTCCAGCCTCTCCGTGCTCGACTCCGCCGGGAGCCCCGACACCACGCGCACCTCGCGGAGCGTGCCCACGTCACCGTCCCCGTCAATGACGTGGCAGCTCTTCAGGAAGTGCTTGTAGGCCTGAGGCTTGTCGAACCTCCGGACCACCGACCACACGATCTCCGCCGGCGCGTGGATCTCCTGCACCACCGCGGAGCAGCACTGGTTCGCGGCCACCTCGTGCGCGTGGTGCTCGGACGCGTAGTCCGGGACCGACGGCGCGTGGATTACACTCGTCGAGGTCGGCGCGTGCTTGTGCTGCTGCCACGTGGACGGAGGGAAGTCCGTCGTCGGGTTGTTTGGGTTGATTCTGTGGAGTTGCAGCGATGAAGGCATGCTTGATTATTCTTTTTTTTCTTTTAGTGGTTTTGATACGAAAGAAAGAAGAGAGAAATAATTTAATATGTGTTTATAATTATATGGTGTTCGTTTGATGGTTGTGTTGATGCTGTGTAATATATATGATGGGAAGAGAGAGAAAGTTGAGATTGATGTTTGGAAGAGGGTTTGGTCATTGTTGTTTTGTTTAATTTTAGATCCCACTTGGATGTGGTTTTTTTATTATTTTATTTATTTTATCTCTCTTTCTTTGTCCTAGGAGGGAGAGAGAGAGAGAGACGTACTGATGGTTTTATTATCACAGAGCTTACGCCGGGCTCGCAAGTGGATCGTCAACTTGTAAACCTCCTTTGGACTTTTTAATACATTTATTATCCCATTCTTTATTTCAAACTACAAGTTTGCCACTTTCTTAATCCTGTATATATATTTCTAATATTTTATATTATTTTTCCTTCTACTATGTTTTCTTTATTCATTTGCTTTAAAGTTAAAGTAATCATAGTATCTTTTTAATTTCTTTATTTTAAGCTATTGGGGACTAAATTATGTTGAGCTAGTAGTACATCACATAATATATTAATGCGTAGTACATATCCCTATTGATTTTATTTTTTCCTCTCGAAAGAGCAAGTAGCATATTTTATATGGTCTTCGGTCTTCATTTCAACAATGGCGTTATATATATTAGTTAACGTTGATTAATTCTTGCACTATTTGCATTGCCTCTAATCATTTTAGATTATGGGTGGGTTTGAACAAGCATTACTTTTGATAAAAAGGATCAAACAAATGCTTGATGTAGCTGATTGATTTTTATTTTCATGGTTTTAACATCGTCATTTAGGAATTCGTATTTAATTATTTTAGAACTAATTAGTCTCCAATGCTAATGCTAACACTAAAGTGGAGTAATTTTTACACCAAATTTTAATTTTACTCCAATAACATTACACTATATTTCATATTAAAGAGAACTTTATAAGAATATGCTTTTAGTTCAATTAACTTAATTTAATTATTTTACTTGCATAGAGTGTTTTAAAATTTCAAAGTGGTTTAATTTTATTGAATGGTTGTGATCGAGCCACTAACGCTCAACTTCTTATTGTTATAATTAGGAATTTAGGCACTAGTACAAAATATAGCATCAGGTGCGACTCTGAAAGCACCACAGTCGCACCTGAAAGTATCATCAGGTGCGACTTTAGATGCGACACAGCCGCATCTGAAAGTCCGCACCTGATGATTTTAGGTGCGACAGTTTAGGTGCGACTTCTTGCACCAAAAGTCGCACCTAAATATACTCCAAAATAAGATATTAAAGCGGGATATATAGTATCAGATGCGACTAGTCGCATCTGATTCTTTCGCGGGAAAAGTATCAGATGCGACTAGTCGCACCTGATAGTAATTCCCCGCCTAATATTTTGGCGGGTTACAGTACAATCAGATGCGACTAGTCGCATCTGATTGTCTGTCGTTTTTTTTTTTTTTTAAATATGCTGATTCTAATAGAATCAGCCTATAAAAAATTCTATTAGAAACAATATTTTTTTGTTAAATTAATTAAATAATTTTAATAATAATTATTATATAATATTAATTAGAATAATTATATAAATAATTTAATAGAAATTCTAATTAGAATAATTTTTTGATTTTAGGTGCGACTTTGTCGCACCAGATAGTTTTTATGACTTCCGGGTGCAACTAGTCACACCTGATACTCAAAAGCAAAAAACAATTTTAGCGAAATTTTTAACACTTCGGGTTGACAATCTGGTGCGACTAGTCGCACCCGAAAGCCATTTAGATGCGATTTTTAGGTGGCGACTAGTCATGCGCATCAGAAAACCAAATTTGTAGTAGTGAGGATAGTTACAACTGTCATATATATTTATTTTGCATGCAATTGCCGCGAAAAATTGTTGCTATTATATTTAGTAGGGGTGTGGTCGGGTTGGGTTAGTCGGTTTCTTCATGTGCTATCAATCCGAACCGCTACAACTAATTTTTTAGTTTGAAAATCCAAACCAACCAGATTGAAATGTAAAATCAAGCTAAACCAACCCGAAAATAATTGGATTGATTTGGGTTGGTTTTTTCGGATTATAATTATCGACAAATGACTTTATAACACAAATGAAAATCATATACGTATATTATATCTAAAAAGTTTTGTCAAATAAAATCAAAATTTTACTTATCTTTAGAAAATTTACATATTAAAATAAAATTTACGCATATTTTTAACTACTCAATTTTCATGTAGTCACAAATAATAAAATATAATACTGAGTATTTTTTTATTTAATTATAATATTATTAGAAAAATGATATTTTTTTAACAATAGTACATATAAAATATTTGCAATCTTAGAGGCATGGATACCTTATTTTTTAACAACCGCCAAGTGCCTTGTGAATCGTCTCAAAGACACAATGCATGTGGCCATCTCAGAGAACCAGAGTGCGTTCGTGGGGGGTAGACTTATCTTCGACAACGTGATGGTGGGTTTTGAGGCGCTTCACACGATGAAGAGAGGAAGGTTTGGGAATGGAAAGTGGGCGTCCCTCAAGCTTGACATGGCCAAGGCTTACGACCGGGTCGAGTGGAATTACCTGGAGGCTGTGATGCTGAGGCTCGGGTACTCGGCTCCTTGGGTTGGAAAGGTGATGAGATGTGTCTCCTCGGTTCGTTTTACATTCAACATCAATGGAACCACTCGGGGACATGTTATTCCACAGAGAGGTCTCCGTCAGGGCGACCCGCTTTCTCCCTTTCTCTTCCTCTTCTGCTCAGAGGGTCTCTCGAGTCTCTTCAGGGCGGGAGAGCAGTCGGGAGCCATAAGTGGAGTCCGTTTTGGAAACCTTCGTGTGTCCCACCTCTTGTTTGCGGATGATAGCTTGATGTTCTTCAAGGCGTGCCCTGAGGAGTGCGAGGCGGTGGCTGAGACCCTCCGAGTATACTCTGCGGCTTCGGGTCAAATGGTTAATTTTCAAAAATCCGATGTCTGTTTTGGCAAAGACGTTGGGACGGAGGATGAGGAGGTGTTCCTTGCCCAGACCCTTGGAGTCCGAAGGTCGGATTACCATAAACGGTACTTAGGCCTCCCCGCGTTCACTGGTCGGAAAAAGAAAGAGCTCTTCGAATACGTGAGAGAACGCATCTGGGAGAGGATTAAGGGGTGGAACGGTCTTTTCTTCTCGCAGGCCGGCAGAGAGGTGTTAATTAAGTCCATCCTTCAGGCTATCCCGTGTTATGTGGCTTCTTGCCTAAAGCTCCCGAAGAAGCTGATCTCGGAGATTCACTCGGCTATAACTAAATTTTGGTGGGGGAACTGCAACGGGGCTAGCAAGACTCACTGGTGTGCTTGGGAAGCCCTCGTGCAAAACAAGCTGGAGGGTGGCATGGGCTTCAGAGACCTGGAAAAGTTCAACCAAGCTTTGATTGCTAAGAACGTTTGGAGATTCCTCAGACGGCCTGACAGTCTGGTGGGCAAGGTTTTCCGCGAGAGTTACTACCCCCACGGGGACGTCTTGAGCGGTCATTGTGGGTCAAACAGCTCTTTTATGTGGCGCAGCTTGGTTTGGGGAAGGGAGATCATCCTGGCAGGCACGAGGTGGAGTATTGCAGATGGCGAGTCAGTTATGGTTATGGGAGATAAGTGGATTCCCAGACCTAGACTCTGCACCTGGTTGGATCCCCCTCTGATTCCTCCTGATATGAGAGTGGTGGAACTGATGAGGTATGACGGTAGTTGGGATGAGCCGCTTGTTCGTGACATGTTTGGGGAGGACGACGCTAGAGCGATTCTGAGCATCCCCTGTGGTGGTGAAGGGGTCCCTGATAGACGTCGATGGCACTACACTGAGGATGGCGAGTACACGGTCAAGAGTGGGTATAGAGTGGCTATGGATTCTGGCAGCTTTGGAGCAAGCTCATCTGACCGGACTACGATGGAGGAATGGTGGAAAAAGTTTTGGAAATTAAAGGTTCCTCCTAAGGTGAAGCTCTTCATCTGGAGAGTGTGCCAAGATCGGATTCCGACACGCTCTATGCTCGTCAAGAGGAAGATTATCACCGACGATCGATGCCCGATCTGTTCGGGGAAGGCTGAGACGGCTCACCATGCTCTTTGGGGTTGCAAGTGGAGCAGGAAGGTGTGGAAAGAAGCGGGCTTTGGGGGGACCCTTCCGCCTCGCGGGGAGGGAGAGGCCTTATGGCACCATTCTCAGAGCGGCGGACTCTCTTGAGGTTAGTAATTTTGAATTCTATATCACTATTATTTGAGAATTATGGAACCACAGAAACAATGTCGTCTCGGGAAAGAAAGCTTGGAATCAGACGGAGCTCGTTCAGTGGACAGGATGCTTCCTAGAGGAGTTTAGAGAAGCGAACAAGGGAGCCGGTCAGAATAAGGACAAGAGTCCGGCCAAGCCTATGTGGATCCCTCCGGCGCAAGGAACAATCTCGGTGACTGTGGATGCTGCTCTAGATCGGGACCAGGGAGGATTCGGTGTGGGTTGCATTGCTCGTGACCACACCGGAAAGGTGATAGCCTCGCAAACGCTTTCCCAAGCTAGGGGATTCACCCCCCAGCTTGCGGAGGCGTTTGCGGTTCTCCAAGGCGTAGTTCTTGCTCTCAGCATCGGCGGGTCGAGATTGGAGCTTCATTCGGATTGCTCGGAGGTGGTCAAGGCGGTGGCCGGGGGGAAGTTCCCCACGACCGAGCTCGGGACGATCTTGCTTCACATTGAGAGAGAGGTAAGTAAGTTGACTGAGTTTAAGATTATGTTTATTCCTCGTCTTGGTAATATTGCGGCTCACAACTTAGCCCGTTTTGCGGTTATGCACAATTCTAACTCGAGATGGATGGGGCTTGTCCCTCCCTGCTCGGAAGAGGCTATTAGAGCCGCGGCTAGAGAGATGCAATCCCGCACACCGGGATAACGTGTTCTCGTTTGGTTTGTTGTTTGGCTGCGTGGTTGTGTGAGTGTACTTTCCTTTCTCTTGTAACCACGGTTTTCCTCCGCCATACGTGATGGCTTATATGAAATCTCCGTGGCACCGCCCACGTTTCTCAAAAAAAAAAAAAATTAAAGAATTAACACTATCGAGTTGGTTTGGTTTAACCCAATCTCACGACTATAAAAAGCCAAGCCAACCTGAAAAAAATTGCGGTTTGAGTTGATTACAATCCAAACTTCATCAGATTTTAATGGGGCGGTTTAAAAAAGAGTACGGTGTGGTTTGAGTAATCGGGTTGTTCAGTTTGGCAGTTTTGATGAACAACCCTATAATAAATAAGTGTCGGACTTCTAACCGCATAAGCTCAGGGCTGAAGGAAAAATAGTCGTCAACTTTAAGGTTTTAGTTGCGGCATTTTCCATAAGTGACACATGCACCTAATGTGATATCTTTGTTTGATTCCAAACTAACTTGCATTTTGTCTGAACTATTTGAACATTAATACAAATATGATGCTCTAAAAGACTAGAAACCTTCTAATTATTAAAAAAAAAAAAACACAAGTAGTATATCATAATTCCTCTCGTAAAAGAGTGTACATTCTCTATTTGTTTTGGGCTCTTAGGGCGTCTCCAACGCAACGCTAAAACATCAAATATAGTGTAAAAAATGGTCCAATCGCACGTTATAACCAACACCAAATTTGGTGCTTTAAACAGTGGCACGACATATTTGCCGTGTCACTGTACAACACGGCATTGTTTTTTTTTTTTTTTTTTTTTTTAATTAACATATTAAATTCAAAGGTCTTTTTTTTTATATAATTATATACATATATTAACCTTATAAATGTTTATAAAACACAAAAACTCATAAATTGACTACAAAAATATCAAAACAAAGTTCAATTAAAACATAAAAATTTAAATATAGGTTACAAAGTTTAAATTAAACACACAAAAAATAAAATGAAAACTAAAAACACACAAAAATTAGTACGATGTAATCTATCTGTCAAATGTATGTTTTTATGTTGAATTATTTAAATGTAATATTTTTAGTAATGTTATTTTTATTTATCTTTTTTTATTTATCATAATTTTTGTTAAATATTGGTAAATGCTAAATTATTTTAATCACTTAATTAAAAAATATCACCATTATAATTATTTATTGAAATATTTATTAATAAAGAGATTGTTTTATTTTAATAATATAATAATGATGAATAATATTTTTAGTGTGAAATTTGGTGTTGTGGTTGGAGTTGGAAAAAAATTTGGTGCTAAATTAACACAAAAGTTGTGTTGAATTAACACCAAATATAGAAATTGGGTTGAGGTTGCCCTTAGTCACGTATATTTGTTTTGGGCACAATAGCGAGCCGAGACGATTGCACTGACATCGGTCCCACACCAGAGGGATTGTCCAAGCAGTAGCTACGGAGGAGGACAGCCCAGGTCTAAGAGCAGAATGTAATTTCCCTATTGATCTCAAACTTAGTGATTCACGTTTTGTTATCACAATGTATATTTGTTTTGATTCGCAAATGTATGAATGGAACTTTATTTTATCTTTTTATGTAATTGTAAATTAAAAAAAAAATTATTTAAAAGGTAAACGATTAAAATTAATTACAAAATATTAGAAGCGACATGTCACGTCTAATCCAACCATGGACTTCTTGTTATATGGCGGGAGAGACTTTTTTTTAAGGTGGCGAATAAGACTTAAGAAGCAACATGTCGCTTCTAATTAAGCGTCTTTCACGAAATGGAAAGAAAACTGTAGCTTCTAATCTCATTTCTTCATGAGTTAATTGGCCGAGGCGACCCTACAAGCAACACGTCGCTTCTAAATTTTAGAAGCGACATTTTGTTTCTAGGTCATTTAGAAGCGAGTTTTGTCGATTCTAAAGGCAACAATTGGGCCTCTAAAAGCGAGAAATGACTCTTATAAAGGCTTCTTTTCTCCTCGTGTTGGTATTCCTAAAATAGGAGAATATGCACAATGGTTTTTAATTTTATAAAATCACGAGAAGGCGGCTCAAGGATGAGAGTTCGGTGAGGCTGGTAATTAACGCCATTTTTAGGTGATTGAAGTTCGAAGAAGGTTTGAAGCGCGCATTGTTCCGGGGTTCATTTCGGAGGAAGGATGGTCTGGTAAAGATGATCAATTTTCAATTTTTTGGACTAAATGGGTCTAAAATAGCATTTCAATTATCCAGAGTAGAATTTTCTTTAACCAATTATTAAACACCTATAACCTGTTTAGAAAAAAGTGGAGAATCAAGTCTTAAAAGCCTTATTAAAAATAAATCATTTTAGAATTGGTTATTCAAATTAAATCGATTTATTTTTACGATTTTTTACGGTGTTCATAAAAAGTACTAAATTATCCGTCAAAATCCGAAGAGGTTCATGTTAATACTAAATTATGGGTTACTGCTAATATAGTTGATTATTAAGAGTATTAGGTAACTTTATTTTAGTTAAGACTTAAGAGTTATGGGTAATTTCAAATTAATATGTAGACCTATTTGTATTTGAAGTTATCAAAATTGTGATTTTATCTAACATTGTGAATATACATATATATACATTCACGCGCTTCGCCGCTATAACTTAAATGTATCCAATAAATTAACTAATTTACAATTAATTTCTTTCGCAATTGCTCATTTGATGGTTGTTTAACATTGACATACATACCTTGTTAAAAACTTAAGAATGCCAAAATACAACACGAAAAATATGGTGAAAGTAGTTATTTAATTTTGGGGCAAGAAATGACTAATGATAAAAACAACGACATGATAAAGAGCTTTATGTTAGCTAAAACTTCACGAAAATTTAAAAAAACGAAGAGCCTACTTATAGTGGCATATAGATGAAAACCATCTAGAAATATCTATATTTAAAATTTTTAATTGGTATCCAATAATGATTTATTATACTATTATCTATAAGTATCTAGTTGAAATAAAAGGCATGTAAATGAAAATCATCTAGAAATATCTAGATTTTAATTTTTAAATTTGTATCCGGTGGCAGTAATGATGATTATACTATTATTTAGAAATATCCAGTTCAAATTAAAAAAAATTGCATTCGTTGTTGTAAGATATAATAATGACTATTACTGCATTATTATCTAGAAAGATGTTGTTAGATTTAGATTAATGATGACTGCCAGCATTTTTATTAATATCTTAAAACTAAAAGATAAATTTGTCATTATATCTTAACGTGAATAATAAATTGAATGTATATGGATAATAAATTTACTTCTCTTATATAATAATAATAATAATAATAATAATAATAATAATAATAATAATAATAATAATAATAATAATAATAATGATGTGCAAATCCTATGCTAAAAGTTAGCACGACGGTTTTTGAAGCCTTTGCATAATGGTTATCCAATTGTAGAAAAAAACAAAACAAAAAAAATATAAGACCTTGGAGTTTGCCAAAGCGAAGTCATGCACAAGTTTAAAGAATGAACGTTCAAGCTATTTCCGGACAAAAAAGAGCTCGTGGATTCGCGCAGCAAACTTCACGGGTTTTGAAAAGACGTCGTAAAAGCCCACAGTTCATTCATATCTTTTGAGCTTTAGTTAAATTCCTACATCCATTTTCAAATATGTACACTCATATAGTTATGTATTGCTAAATTATATCTTATGTTTTATTAAAGTTAAAGATTTATTCCAATAATAATTTCAACTGATTTTTTGTTTCCTGATGTATTTAAATTGACATAATAGTGATACATATTTTCACAATTGCTAAAAAAAAAAAATTATCTATTAATCAACATATTTATTGATTTTTCTTTCTAATCATAATAAAAGTAGATGTATATTTGTATTACTCTTAATGAGCTTGGATCTCCATTCCTAATATACACCGTAGCAGTATGATATTATCTACTTGAATATGATAATTTTGATTAAGATGCAAAAAAATCAATTAAAATGGAGGAAAATTTTTGAACTAAAAGAAAACATATATAATCATACTTATCTATGGCAGTGTTTGGCAGTTGCTATTTATTTAAATCTATTTATCGGCATATACGTATTGTTTTTTCTTTATAATCATAATAACAGTAGATGTATCGCAATATAATTTATATTATTATCTTAATGAGCTTGGATCTCCATTACTAATGTTCACTGTAGCAGATTATGATAATTTTGATTAAGATACAAGAAAAATAATTAAAATAGAGGATAAATTTTTAGCTCAGATTAAACATATATAAGAGAAAGTTTATAAATAAACAAATTTCTGTAAGATCGTTGTGATATATCTGAAAATACCCGGTATAAAATAGCAAAATATAATGGATGTTGTTAATATATATGTGACTAAAATTCGAGGGATATGGTTGATATTTCTTAATATGATTCTTGTTTCAATTATGAACTTGCATACATCTCCTTTATAATGATTTAAATGAAAAAAATAGAATCTGAGATCAATTAAGCATTATTAACTGTAAAATTAAACAAATATTTTCAACAGTTAAAATATTTATAATCTCAATACAAACTGAGGATTAATTAGCATCAACCTCGTAAAATCATGCCTGTATATTCATTCTGATACACGCACCGAGAGTCCGAGACTAGGTCAAAAGCATTTATAATGAAACTTGACCTGAAAGTTTTAAACTAGTGGTAAATGTGTATACGTGTGTGTGTGTGTGTGTGTGTGTGTGTGTGTGTGTGTGTGTGATCTTGATGAGGTAATGAGTTGAAAGTTTTGCAAATTTAGTCTTCCACTAATATGATCAAGCAAGCAGGCGCGACAAAGAAAAAAAAACCTCTTTAATCAATTAAATCACTTAAACTAAAACTGCATATAAGATGTTACTTCATAGTACTATAATATTTGATCAAATATTATTGAGACAAAGGATTCAGCTCAGCTTTCCTTTAAATCTCTTATGCATTCTCAGTTCTGATTACTTGTTTTCTAAGTAATTGTGGAACGGGTTTATTTTTAAGTGTTTTATTGGCTTTATTAGTTTACGGTTTTATCCTCACTTACTTTGTTTGAGTGAGGACATTTTAATCTTTTATTATGACTGATACTTTTAAATACTTTGTTTGTCTGCATTTTCAATTCAATTCAATTGATTCAGTTTTTCCCAATTCTTCGTCTTGTTCATTTTGTTTTCTCTGAATCTTGGATGTAAAATGGTATCAGAGCAAATCTCGCTTCTCGTCTGATCTTAGCTTTTATCGGCGAATCTTTCTCTCATCATTCTTCCTCGCTGATCTTCTTCAATGGCGAGCCAAGGATTTCAGGGAGAAGATACACCAGCCACTGCGATTGCTCAGCGAAGGTCCATTGCCGATGAAACCCTAGATCCTTACTATCTTCATCATTCAGACTCTACTAGTATGATTCTGGTCACTCAACTCATGAATGGTGACAATTACGCAACCTGGAGTCACTCTATGAGAATTGCGCTCGAAGTCAAGAACAAGATGGGTTTCGTTGATGGATCAATCGAAAAACCTACTGGAGAAGATGTGAACCACCTTGCCTCTTGGAAAAGAAACAATAATATCGTGATGGCGTGGATTCTCAATTCCTGCACCAAGGAGATCGCTTCTAGCGTCATCTACACGCAAACGGCGAGGGAGATCTGGAAGGATCTTGAGGAGAGATTCGCTTAAAGCAATGCGCCGAGGATCTTTCAGATCAGGCGTGAAATCATGAATCTCGTTCAAGATCAATCATCGGTGGGGATCTACTACACCAAATTGAAGACTCTATGGGAGGAACTGCAGAAATTCCAACCTCCATGTACCTGCACATGTGGAGGCTCAAAGAATTTGATCGAGTTCATACGTAGTGAGTATGCTATGAAGTTCCTTATGGGACTCAATGACAGCTACACTGCAATTCGCGGTCAAGTCCTCCTGATGGAACCTCTACCTTCAATCAACAAGGTCTTCGCCATGGTGACTCAGGAAGATAAACAAAGATCGCTTAGCTCAGAGACTATTGCTGGCCAAGACTCATCAAGCTCTCTTGCAATGGCAGTCAAAGAGGATCCAAGAAAGAACAGCAAGAAGGATCGCCCTATCTGCACACATTGCAAGATTGCAGGTCACACTGTGGACAAATGTTACAAGTTGCATGGATATCCACCTGGCTACAAAAATAGGTTCACCGGCAAAGAAAATACGGCTGAAGGATCAACCATTCAACCTTATGGCAATCAAGACTCAAACTCCTTCAACCAGGCCAATTTCTCTTCCGATCAGATCCATCAGTTGATTAACATGCTCTCCAACCAGCTCACCTCGTCTACATCATCCAACAAATCAAATGAAGTCAACATGACTACCTTCAACACAGGTTCTTGCTGTTATAATGACAGTACAGGTTTTCCTTCCATATCAAAAGTTACTTGGATTTTAGACTCATGTGCTACCAGACATATATGTGCATATAAATGTCTTTTTCAAAGTCTTAAATCCTTGCAAAACTCCACAGTTACCCTGCCTAATCATACGGTAATACCTGTTTATTTTTGTGGTGACATCAATCTAGGGAATGGTTTTATTCTCAGGGATGTTCTCTTGGTGTCGAGGTTTAAGTTCAATCTCATTTCAGTTCATTACTTGACCTTAAACCCCTCTATTATGATATCATTTTCACACAACAGTTTTCAAATACAGGATACCAAGGCTTTGAAGACGATTGTGAGGGGTGCTAAGAAACAAGACCTATATGTGCTAGCTGATGGACCCAACCACAATGTCAACACTCTTACAGCTCATGTTTGGCACAAGCGTTTGGGACATCTCTCCTTCAAGAGATTAGAATCTCTGAAAAACAAGTTAGCATATCAATCTTGTAACAAAACTCTGCCCTGCTCTATTTGTCCTCTAGCCAAGCAACGTAGGCTTCCTTTTGTTTCCAATAATCATGTTTCTCTTACTGCGTTTGATCTTGTTCACTGTGACATTTGGGGTCCTTATTCTGTTATCTCTCATTCTGGATACAGATTTTTCTTAACCCTTGTTGATGATCACAGTCGTTTTTGTTGGATCTACCTAATGAGAAACAAGTCTGATGTTTATACTATTTTGCCTCGTTTTTATGCTTTTATATCAAATCAGTTTTCCACTACCATTAAACAATTATGCAAAGGAACTCATTTTTGCTGATTATTTTTCAAAACAAGGGATCATGCATCAGTATTCTTGTGTAGAAACTCCACAACAGAATTCTGTTGTGGAGAGGAAACACCAACATCTCCTTAATGTTGCTCGATCTCTTTATTTCCAATCTCAAATCCCTATTGCATATTGGACTGAATGTGTTTTCACTGCTGTTCATTTGATAAATAGAACTCCTAGTCCTCTTCTCTATCATAAATGTCCCTATGAAGTTCTGTTTAATGAAGAGGTTGATTACAGTAATTTGCGTGTCTTTGGCTGTCTAACCTTTGCTTCTACTCTCAAAGCTCACAGGACTAAGTTTCAACCGCGTGCACGAAAATGCGTTTTCATTGGTTACCCTTCTAGTGTAAAGGGTTACAAGCTGTTAGATCTAATCACACGAGAGATCTTCATATCCCGTGATGTTGTGTTTCATGAGAATCTTTTTTCCTTTCATGATATCACACCTAGCTCTAACACACCTGATCCCCTTCCTGATCTAGTGTTGCCACGTACTAACATTTCTCCCTCAAATCAGTTTGAAGACATTGACACTCAACCTCAACCAACCATTACCAGAGTTCCTACTGTGGAGAATTCTATTTCTTCACCACAGCTAGACACTAACGAGACTGACTTGGATCAAACTCAAACTCTTCCAGATGAGACTGTCAGACGTTCAACTCGACCAAGAATGCCTCTAACTTGCCTTAGGGATTATCATTGCAATATCTTGAAATCTCCTACAGGTGTACGACTTCCTAGCCCTCATTCATTATCTCATGTTTTATCTTATGATCACCTATCTAGCAATTTTCAGTCTTATGTTTTATCTGTGACTGAACATTATGAACCTCAATTTTACCATCAAGCTTGCAAACACCCTAATTGGGTTCAAGCTATGAATGAGGAATTGTCATCCATGGCAGATAACAAAACTTGGTCTGTTGTACCTTTGCCATCAAATAAGAAGTCTATTGGCTGTAGATGGATATACACCAATAAATTTCTATCAGATGGATCTCTTGCTAGGCACAAGGCACGTTTAGTTGCTAAAGGTTACACTCAAAAGGAGGGTGTGGATTTTATTGAGACTTTTTCTCCTGTTGCAAAGTTGGTGACTGTTAAAACCCTTCTCGCTTTAGCAGCCTCTCATTCCTGGTTTCTCACTTAATTAGATATTAATAATGCTTTTCTTAATGGTGAACTTTTTGAGGAAGTGTACATGGACTTGCCTCCTGGGTATTTGAAACAGGGGGAGCTACCAAATGATGGTGTCAAATGTGTGTGTAAACTGCACAAATCCATTTATGGATTGAAACAGGCCTCTAGGCAATGGACCATTACCTTTACTAATGCTATTGTTGCAGGTTTCACACAATCAAAGAGTGATTATTCACTTTTTACTCGAGGGAGTGACTCTTCTTTCATTGCTGTCCTTCTTTATGTAGATGATATTATCTTAGCCAGTCCTAGTAGCTCTTTGATCTCTGATGTCAAAATTTTTTTACAATCTCAATTCAAGCTTAAGGACTTAGGACCCCTTAAATAGTTTCTTGGCATTGAGATTGCTCGATCTGCAAAGGGTATTGTCCTCAATCAGAGGCAATATGCTTTACAGCTCTTAGAGGATTATGGTTTCCTGGATTCAAAACCCATTTCTACTCCTATGAATCCTAGACATAACCTTACTTCTACTGATGGTGTACCTTTATCTGATCCTACTCACTATAGAAGCCTCATTGGAAGACTGTTATATTTGACTATATCTCGTCCGGACATTACATACTCAGTCAATGCCTTGAGCCAGTTTTTACAGGCTCCTTGTGATTTACACTTACAGGCTGCTCACCATCTACTCAGGTACATCAAGGGTACTCCAGGACTAGGTTTATTTTACTCAGCTGCTTCTTCAACACAGCTACGGGGATTCTCGGATGCTGATTGGGCCACGTGCAGTGACACAAGGAGGTCTGTTACGGGGTATTGCGTTTTCCTCGAGGATGCTCTCATCTCGTGGAAGTCAAAGAAGCATACTACAGTTTCAAGATCGTCAGCTGAGTCAGAGTATCGAGCCCTTGCCACTACTACAAGTGAACTCCTCTGGCTCACACAGCTTCTACACGATCTGAAGGTGGTGTTGACGGGTCCAACAGTGTTGTTCTGCGACAACCAAGCAGCTTCTCACATCGCCTCAAATTCCTCGTTTCATGAACGGACGAAACACATAGAGATTGATCTCTACTTTGTTCGTGAGCATTTGCAGCGCGGAGATTTGAAGCTGCTTCTTGTCAGAACTCATCACCAATTGGCAGACATTTTTACTAAAACTCTCCCTGCTCCGAGCTTGAATTCCATTATGTCCAAGATGTTCCTCAAGAATGTTTATCGTCCATCTTGAGTGGGAGTATTGAGACAAAGGATTCAGCTCAGCTTTCCTTTAAATCCCTTATGCATTCTCAGTTCTGATTACTTGTTTTCTAAGTAATTGTGGAACGAGTTTGTTTTTAAGTGTTTTATTGGCTTTATTAGTCTACGGTTTTATCCTCACTTACTTTGTTTGAGTGAAGACACTTTAGTATTTTATTATGACTGATACCTTTAAATACTTTGTTTGTCTGCATTTTCAATTCAATTCAATTGATTAAGTTTTTCCCAATTCTTCGTCTTGTTCATTTTGTTTTCTCTGAATCTTGGATGTAAAAAAAATATCATTATACATGATTAATGAAAGTCATTTTCAATTTGCGAAACAAAAAAAAAAATTGGTTCTCATAAGTAATTTTGTTGTTTATAGAGAAGTTTAGCATAGTAGAGGTTGGACTTCGATATATACTCTTTGCTGGGAGACAATTCGTCTGCCGATAATTATCATTCTTATGCATGATTCCAATTATATAATAAGATGGTATTTACCTCTTTCCTATATGATATGCAAGCAGTATATCCTGCGCGTTGTTGATAAATAATTAATATATTTTAGTCTGGAGGAAAAAAAATATATAGAAAGATGTCCAAAAACATTTAGGTTTGAAAAAATAAATTTAAAGTTTTTTGGAGACATTTTTATCTTTCTAATTAAAAAAAAAATCGATACGAATGAACACTACTTATATCTAGGGTCCAATTTCTTATTTTTTCTATAAAAAATATTGTTCATTGAAAAATATTTTAAACTCTATAAAAGATTCATCTACTTTATATATATATTATAATATGGAGAAAAAGTGTTTTCTATACAGCATTTTTTTCCTTCTATATTATACAAAATCAAAAGACAAGTTGTTTGTACAATACAGAAAGACAGACAAGTAGAGATAAAGGATAAAATTATTATTTATTATTTATTTTATTTATTCAAATGAGAAATTATATAGCTTTGTTAGGATTTGATCTTTAAATTCGACCTAAAATCATAAAACAAAATAATCGTAAAGAACAAAATAGCACACGCAAATTTGTAGTGGTTCACTTTCAATGCGAAAACAACATTCATTTTGTCGATGCAGATTCTCACTAAAACCCAAATTCGAGACAAGATGTTTACAACTCTTTTGCACTCTCCAAAGATAATCGGCGAAAGATCGATCCGCGAATCATCGTCGAAATATCTTCAGCTCGACGACTGATTAAGCTCCACACACTATCAAGCTTTTCAGTTTTGAATGATTTTATAGTCAAGAATTGAAAAATATTTGTAAATTACGTTGTATCTCTTGATTTCCACCTTTTTATTTGGAACTCTTATGTTAACATTTATAACCTAGTTATCAATGAACAAATAGCTCAATCAAAATAATATGTATACTAGTATGCTCTCACGTCATTAGAGAAATAAACTTGAATCAAACTATATTTTTAATATTTAAATAATTAAATTACTTATAATTTTAATAGTAATCATCAAATTATTAATTTCTACCGTTTCTTTATATATGAAACTTATAACTTTCAGAAATTAAGTTGATCGAATTAAGTTATTTTCGTTATTGTTTTTTCAAAATATCTTGCGTTAATTCATGCGTAAAAAGCGGATACTTAATAAATAAATAAAAATCTATTTACCGTACATCATTCTTTCACTCTCTAGTTATACTCAATAACTCATATATATAGGGGTAGATAAGTCCATCCAAATCACACCAACTTGGCTTTCTATAATATTAAACAAACAACTTTTTATAAATATTCTTCTTTTCTAACACAAAGTTGTTGAGGTTTCACCGTTCATGATGTCCTTTTACAAACTTGAGCATAATTTTGTGGCTCCATGAACTCTCTCTCTTCTTTTTTGTGTCCCATAATTTCCACCAAACGTATCCCAAGTTGATCTATTTTAAAGATAGAACGTACCTCCGGGTCCGGGCACATTTCACGTGCTTTCTCTTAGAACAAAAACCAAAAAATATCAATGGATCAGATTGAGTCTCACTTTCAACTAGCTAGGCGAGCATGCGAGTCTATGTACAAACATTCATAATCATACATATGCATGCATGCTTATACATATATAAAGCGAACGATCTTTTCCCGGTTCTTTATATGCAACTAGATAATTGATATTTTTTTTTCCAACACATGTATCACATCCATTGTTCCTTTCTCTTCTCAGACATAAAGCTATGAAAAAAAAAAAAACAGAATAGTATATTCTATGATAATTAGCTCCATACGAAAGAGACATATATATATATGGTAATACGAAGAAAAAGATATTTTTTTTAGAAGTAGTATTATTGATTAAGATTATATGATAATTTAGTGCAAGCATAGATGATACTATTGGGCAAAATTATATAATATAGTACATGAGCATTAAGATGAAAGATGATAAATCTTCCACTTGTAAAATGACATGCATTTCTTCAGCTCATGAGACTAGAGTCCAAGACCTCTCAAACGAGGTATGTGTGAGATGACCACTAGACCAAACTAGCTATCACAAAAAAAATGACATTTAAAAATCACATTACATCATTTTAAATTACGCTGTCTAATTACTTAATAGAAAAAATAATTTTATATTTTTCATTTTATTACAATCAATTAATGCAGCCAAATTTTATATTGAATAAAAAGATGGAGAAATATAGTGAACAAGTTCTAGTTGAGAACCAAATAAAATGTAAAATCCAAGGCCTATTACTCGACGTGATTAATGTTATGTCAAATATTTTACATTTCCAAAATAAACCAGAAACCACAAGTGGCTAAGTGGTTCAGACTCTCTACTCTCAAGCTGAAGATAGCGGGATCGAAAATCTTGCCAAACGCAAAGATTTAATTTGCACTCGCCACGTCACCAGACCCTCATTCCTCGTGGTCGCCTGCCACATCACCGATTCCTCGCCAGATGGGCTTGGCTTCCGGCCCCGATCTTCTTTGAGCTTTCCAAGGTTTAGAAAAGTGGCTTCGGACCCACGTTTCGCGAGACACGTGACCAAATCCGTTCACGCCAAGTGTCCAAAAAAACGGATGTTGCATTTATACGTAGTATTTTGAAGTAGAGATATCTCAATTATGCTTTCAGCTAGCTGTATATTGTTAAATTGCCTCTAAATTTTACTAATATTAAAAATTAATATGTTAATCAATATTTTGATTGATCTTTTGGTGTAGTTTAATAAAAAAACGAAAATAAGAAAAAACATATATTCTGTAATTATTGAAAATTTACTCATTAATCAATATTTGTGTTGAATCTATGTCGTCAATTTACCAAAAATGAGCATAATAAAAGTATATATCTTCATTTTAGTTTATAATATTCTAAATCAGCTTGGGTCACAATTTATAATATACGTTGTTATATGATGTTATCTAATCTATTATACTATTTTTTTTTTTTGGTAAATTAACAAGTAAAAAAGTTACCAACATTTTTTTTTCTTCTGAAGAGTAATCAACATATTGATTAATAAGGAATCGATTTTCTACACTAATATAATATAGAAATTAATTTAATAGTATAGATATTTAATTATGTCTGACTTGAAAAAAAGTTACAAGGACAATATTTAACTAAAATTCGAGAGATAGAAATTCGTATATATGTTCTCTTGATGTCCTCAAAAGTCCATAGCTTCATCTTAATCTGATTTGGGCGTAGAGGAAAAAAAAAAGGTATATTGAACCATTTCACATTATACGTTCGTATTATAGCATTTGCACAAATCAATAATAATCACAGCGATCACATTCAGCCTAAAAAAATACAATAGAAATTATATAAAAAAAAAAAAAAAAAAACCCACAATGATCATAATGACCCTTTCGATATTGTTTGATGTTACATTATTGTAAGTTAATAATCTGAAGCCAAAATTTCAGGTATTACTTAATATCATAGACTTCATTTTTTAAATGTTTTACATACATGCATGTACTCATATGTGACATATATACGATTTATTCTATCATTAAATTTATCTGACTTAGTATTGATGTCCCCGAAGAACATTGTATGGTACACTGTATCTAGAGCCAGAAATCCAAATCAACTTGGGGGAAAAATAGAGCTCAGAGAAAGAAAGAAAAATTCATGGTTGAATAAATACTGTGTGCCTAAAGTATAATGATCATATGGGCATAATATATTCAGGAAAATTCATTACACGAAATGCCAATTAAAACTCAAGTCATGTGGGCTGTGGCTCAAAATTACTATGCTAAAGAGGATATTGATTTTTATGGCAACTTGACATGGCGTTTGGTTCGAAGAAGTTTCCACTGAAAAATATCAATTTCCTATTTCCAATTGGTGATTAATCCGTACTTAATACCAACTCTGATTACTTTAATGACTATTATAATGTTGATTATTTGGTCCAATATACACTTGTATATATCCTTAAAGTGTACTAACCCGCAACTAGTTTGAGATAATATTCTGGTTTTTAGCCACAAGCCATTGTTTCTGGAATGGTTGTAATAAACAATTAATGAATTCTTTCTTTGACAGTATTTAAAGATAGATATGTGTGAGTAGGTGCATTGTGTGCATCTATATCGAAATTCAAAGTAAAAAGTTCTACATCCACTGAATGAATATTCTCTTTAATGCAAATTGTAATTGTTATTTCTTTTTTAACAGTAGCTGGATGATAGATTCGTTAATTTTCTATGACTAGTTGAATTTGTTAATATATGTTGGGAAAAAATTCCGAGGAAATAAGCTCATCATTTTTTTTTTTAAAACAATCACATATTCGGCCCAAAATGTTAACGGAACTCGAAGTCGTAAGATGTGAAAATTACTTGAGCCGTTTCGCGTTGTTGTTGTTGTTTTTTTTTTTTTTTTTTTTTCAGGAAACACGTCGCTTCTTATTCTTATTTTGAGAATTTCTTGTTTTATTCTTAAATACGCAACTTTTGAAAGAAAAAAAAATTATTGTTTATGATTTTATTAAACTTACCTATATTTTTTTTATAGTTTCATTTCAATTTTTATTAGTTGTTTACAGTTTTATTAAAAATATCATCGAAGTCATCTGAGAATATAAAATAAAACGAGGTATTTATAGAATGTTTGAAAATTCGAAGTATTCAAAGAATCACCATCATCAAATGTGGTATCGGTTGAATTTTGTCCTCATAAGATTCCAACTGAATCCCAAGGGCCCATGAGCCAAGAATCCCATTCATGCCCAAATGACAGGGCTTAAAATACCACCCAAGAAGATAATAACAGCTCGGAAAGTGGTAATTGATTCTTGTAGTTGTTTTTTGTATTTTATAGCAAGAATAACATGTTTCAAAATTTTACTGCGAAAATAATGTTTTTAAGTTGTAAATAATCATATTTTTTTTCTTAAAGCTTAAAATTTGTTTTTTAAAAAAATTATTTAATGTTTTGGATTTTGTTTAACTTTATTTCTAGTATACAATATCGTTTATAAGGAAAAATAATTTTATACTATTTTGAAAAAATATTATTTTTTTGAAGGATTTAAAGTAGCCGAATTTGGAAAATGTTGTACCATAAAACCGCTATTTTCGTTTTTATCTTTGGGATATCCCAACTCACTCGACCTAAGTAGTCAACACCCCAGTGTGACATGCGTAAATATAAAAACATAACATATATAACACCTAAATATACAAAAATAAAACATTTTCTAGCATAGATGAATAACACCTCAATAGAAATATGGTTCAATACTATAATTGTGTATGAGACTTAAATTTACGGACTTCAATCAATTTTATGGCTCTTTCATAATACCATCTGAAGTTTATGAATGAATCATAACACACGAGGACCACTTACTGTAGAGAAAGACGTTCGAGTGCTTATACCGCCAAAATACTAACTATTGAGTAGAACTAAAAACCTAGAAGATGACTGATTCATTTTTGGGACAAAAACCACAAGAGTAGTGTTAAGAATACAACAAAGCCTACACATCCTAAATACATTTTGTTGTCAGTCGTTTTAAAAAATATTAAATTCCTTTGGCTTACGAGAAATTCCATGTCAAAGCCCAAATAAGGCCCACAAAGAAGCCCAATCCGAGCCCACGAAGGCTAAAAAGTCCACCGCATCTGTGCCCCTCTAAACTTATTTTCTTCTTCTTCTTACTCTCAGGTCTCCGCAACGAACGAAGAACGTTATTGAGCTAGATGAGAGAACTCATGACTTTTGAGTTTCTACAAACCCGGCTCGGACTTGGCCACTTGATCCGGCCTTGGGTCGAACTGCCCGAAGTCTTAAACATTGTCCGATTTTCAGCGACAACACATTTAATAATCTAAGCTAAAAAAAAACACCACAATAGAGCATAAATTCAAAGAAATTTAGAAAATAAATAATTTATAAAAACATCTCCATTTTAATAAACCAAAAACCAACTACTTCTGGAGAGCTTTTTCCCGAAAAATAGTGCAAATTTGGGACTGACGAAGTCACCGGTCAACATTGAGTTACCATCGTAGATGATGGACTTTACCTACGAGGGGCGTTCATATTTTGCGACCCGAGAGTCGCCAATACACACCACTGGGGCAGTGCCAATAATCCTTGATCATAAAAGGGCGTATCAGAGAGGGACTAAGCCACAATTGACAGTCAGAGATCACTCATGGAATCAGTGCGTTATATATTTGCAAAACTTTGTAGGATAGTCTAAAACATAGATCCCGTGATGATGAACATACCACAAGTTCACCTCGAGAGTAAACTTGAAAATTCGGTTAACTTCAGTTAACCATTAACCGAATTTTTTTCTCACGGTTAATTGTTAACCGAAATAGGAAAGTGGACAATTAATTGCAATTAATTGTTTTAACCGAAAAGTGGACAATTGCAGCGAAAATGTTAGCCACATCAGGACTTTTAACACTTTCTTTAAGCCACATGATGTGATTGTACAGACGTAACTGACCTCTTATTTTTCAATTCACCTAGGTTAATTGTTTTTTATTCGGTTAAAATTAACCGTACGATTAATTTTAACCGAAAATTCAATTAAAATTAACTGTACGGTTAATTTTAACCGAATAATTTCGATTAAAATTTAAATCAAAATTTTTTCTTTAACCGAATTTTTTTCTTTACCCGAGAGCACAACATCCACTAGTGACATCAATACGACTACTTTTTAGTTTTTACCACTATAAAACTAGTTATAAAATCTTGTGACGTGTGAAAAAAAAAAAGTAGTTCTATTTCGGTAAAAAGTAGTAATATTGATGTCTAATTTCATTTATTCTACAAATGTTATTGTTGCAAAATATCCATAGGCAAGTACAAATAGTAGAATTGTAAGAACAAGTCGTTACCGCGATGACTAAGTAAGTATTAACTGAAAAGTTTTTAAGCTAACTACGAACTGAGCACAAAAATTAAAGATGGAGATTAACTACGCACTAATAAATTATAACCAAACCACAAAAACGAGGGGTGAATGTACATGAAGAAGACAAGGGCTTTAATTCGACTTTCTTCTCATATGGATACAAACCATTATCGGATGAAACGTGAATATGACAACGATGAATATACTTATATACATAGAATGCATAATCAAGAAATCAAATTCGTTGTACTCATCAAACCACTAGTCCGGTACAAATTAGAAAATGACATTATATTTCTTTGATTATTTTTCCTTCTTCTTCCGTAGAATATAATTGCTAGACTCTCAATTAGATTAGTAGCAAATGTGACATGTATATGTACTTATTTGGTCCGTTGAACTTAGCAATACACGCACATAAATTATGGATGGAGCCTGTATTTATTTGGCTCGTAACCAGATTGATTTTTTTTTTTGGACATGGCGTTTGTTGAATTACAATAAGTAGCTACAAAGATGCGAATTTATAAATTCTTCATGAATGTCCTTGAATATATCTTAACTGGTTTCAAATCCGTTTTTTGCTCTTCAAAGATTAAAGATTCACTGGACCCAGCAAGAGCATAACTTGTGAAAAAAAAAAGCTCGAGCTTGAACAGGGAAAATATATATAATATAGCGTCTGTGAAACTCTTTATTTACGCACTGATCCTTTATTACAATATACAGAATCTACCACACCTATAGGCTACAAAGAATGAACTTCTTCTCGAAAGTAGAACACAGACAAAACTTCCTGTCTTTCAGAAAATCACTACTATCAGTATCATATAAGAGGTTCAGTGTGTGAACAAGCTAAATTCTCCTATTCTAAAAAACTGTATGAGAATCAGCTTTGTTCATATGTCAGTTCAAATGAAAAAAAAAGGGTATAGGATAAAAAAAACAACGAAACTAAACTCTCTAAAAGTATAAAATTGTTTTCTTTTCCTCGCCCTCTTAATAGAACCCATAATCAGATATGGAAATATCCACGTTTCCCTGATCGTCCATCCCGACCGCACTGTCATCCTCGGGCCTCCCGGGCTTCAAGAAATCGAACCCGTAATCCAAATCCGGATTCGGATTCGAAAAACCCAACGGAGCCTCGGAATCCAAACTCTTCCCCATTGGCCCCAGAAACTCGTCGACGTAGAACATCTCGTCCGTCGAGAAGTACGGCATCGGACTAAACTCCTCGTCATCGGCTTTGAACTTCTTGGGGCTCTTCTCTTCCTCGTCCTCCTCCTCCGCCTCTCGCTTCACCTTCACCATCGCTGACGTGGCAGTAGACTCGGAGCGAGAGCAAGAACCGGATTGAGTTTGAGTTTCGGGCCTCAAGGACTCGTAGTGGGTGACATTTGGGAGGTTGAGCCTGGCTCCGGCGCCGTACATGGCCCGCGCAGCCTCGTCGTAAGCTACGGCGGCCTCGAGCGCGGTGGGAAAAGTCCCGAGCCAGAGACGGTTTCCGCGGTTGGGCTCGCGGATCTCGGCCACCCATTTTCCCCAAGTCCTCTGTCTGACTCCCCTGTAATTGCAGCCCGAGTTCTGGGGCCCGCCTTTTCCCTTCATGCACCCTTTCTTCGACCCCTTCGCCGGGACCCGCCGCTTCTGATCGCCGTCCTCGGAAGATTCTAGATGCGTGTTGTATTCCTTCCACTTGGCGAGCTTCTCCGCCACCGAGTTTCTGTCTCTGCTCCGCCGCGGCTTTCTCTTCCTGGCGGGGTCCAAGGGAAGAGAGGACTGGTTAGAGACTTGGCGATCAAGTACAGCCATTTCTGTGCAATGTGTCATGTGTACAAGTTTAGGAATGGGTTATGTATATAAATAGTGTGTGTTTGTTTGTCTGTGTGAAGATTCTTCTAGAACAAGTAGTCCCTATTTGACCCTGGAGTTGCGGATTTTATATGATGTGCAAAAAGGATAATAAAAGGAAAGTCCAATTTTATGACCGTGAAATGAATGGAAGTTTTCTTGTCGTCCAAGACTTCACACGGAATATATAGACAAATATTGGTAATTAACCAGAATATAAATAGGTTGAACTTGGTCACCAAGAAATCGAAACTAAATGCTGCACTAAAAATAAATATTCATGCGATCGAGTCAATAAACAAAACAAGGTAATTCCTATTATTATTAGGAAAACATCATGAGTGAGTAAACCCTAAACCACTCACTGGTTCCAGAAATTTTTTAAAAATTCAGCAATTATGGACAATTCAACCAGGAAGAACAAAAGCAGAGAGAAGCGAAAAAAAAAACACCGAAATGGAATCAATAATTTCGGACAAATTTAAATAAAAAAAATTCAAGGCACAATTCGATTGAACTAACCTCTGTGTGGGCTTAGACGACATACAATAGCAAGAAATCCCCTTTGAGAAATTGACAATCCAATTATCCAAGCAAATTCCTAAATCGCGCAACCAAAATTAGGGCTTCTTTCTTCCTGAGCTTTCCTTTTTCTGCTACGGAGATGTGTGTAAGACTGTGAATATGTTCGTGTGTTTGTATCGCTGAGAGAAAACGCAAGGTTTCCTGTTTTTTTATTTTCTTTCTCTCTTGTTTCTGTTTCAGTGTAAGAGTCTTAAAGCTGATTGATGAAATCTAAAAATCACAAGGGAACAAGTTGAGAGGGATATTTATAAGCTTCTCTAGATATTTCCGATACTTACTTTATTATTATTATATATGTATTGTTTATTGTGGATATCGATGACGTGTCAACTTCCAATGATTCGTGGCGCTTTCTTGTTCGCGCGTTTTGGCACGTGTCGCTCGAAGATTCTCGAAAGCCTGAGATTTTGCTTTCTTAGTGTTGAAGCCTAATAAAATTATCCTTTTAAAAATATAGTTTAAATAAATTGATTTTCCAGTTTTGTCCCGGATGCTTCGGAGTAACTGCGATTTGGCCATTATTATTTATTAGTAAGGAATGACTGTACAGCTCATTCCTTGCTGTCTCTCGTTCGTCCATTGTTTGGATTTTCCCCACTTGTGTCCAAAATCCATCCACATCTACTACGCGGCTAGATATTATATAATTACCAAAAAATTGATGGCTATATTTTTATTTTATTTAAAAATAAAAGGGTCAAACAGCTATATAACCAAATAAAACTTAAGTTTTTGCAAAATAGTCATATTTTGTCAATTATAAGTACACTAGCCAAAGTAATATTAATCTAAGTTGAATTAAATTTAATCCCAACGAACTATAAAGTCAGAATGTAAGTTTTATGAAAACTGAATTAAAATTAATCGAGACAGGATTAAAAGTCGTAGTACTCTCAATTTACTATTTTACTATACCTAATGAAACTATGATTATTTTGCAAAAGTCATAGTTTGAATTGGTTATTTCATACTATTTTTCCAAAATAAAATTAGTCTAGATTTTTAAAAATTCTACTAGCTACACTGAAGCATATGGAGTTTCCTAAAAATAAAAATGAAAAAGGCTGAAGAATACATGACTTATTTTTTAATAGAGAATTATTTTTATAATGCCGCAGAAGTTTTATTTGTCTTTTTAGATTCACATATTGCCAAAGTATGGCACTGTTGATATTTTTCAAGAATAAAGTGCATAATAATCTGTAGCCAAGAAAACAGACGTACATACAAATATCAAAGTGCATGCACACAGTGTCAATCTCGCGGATAAGTCAAGAGTCAAGACTCGAAACAGCCCGTTCTGTATCCCGATTCCCGATTCTTAGTTTATAGGATTTCAGGCTTTAAGGTATAAGGAAGGTCATTTATGTAAATTGATTGCGTCGTTTTTTTAATAAGGCACATAGTATTGTTCTGGATAAATGGGATATTTCCCCATTATTATATAAGTTGTCTGGTTATTTCTATAAATAAATAGTCAAGTTGCTTTCCGTAGGTGGTCCAAAACCACGGAATTTACTGCGTCTCTTTTGGTCATTTATTATTGAATTATAAACTTTTATGAAATTAATTTTAAAACAGTGGACCAAATTTCAATTGAACTTGTCTTACTATATAATATACATAACACGAGCGGATATTTTTTTTTTTTATCGAACACAAGCGGATATTTTATTATAACGCGTTACCCATTTGACGCCACTAGCGCGAGATACATAAATCATAGGATAAGTATGACGGGTGAAGCATGTTGTAACTTATTATAATATTAATTATCACTTTTAACTCTTGTGTCGAAGAAGATGTAATTTTTGTTATTATATGATTGTACAAGCAATCCCGCGTTCCCCAATGGCCAATTCTTTTATATATATGTTTAAAAAATCTATTTTTTTTTATTCTTATCTAAAACCACATAATAATTTGGCATACCCTGAATGATATAATTATTTATCCTAAATTTAACCTCATTTTTTAGATGCAGAGTATAAGTTAAAAACTACGGAAGTAACATAAAATATTATATTAGACGTAATTTTAACAGTGACCCAATTCATGTTTTTTTGGGGTAACAACCAAAGTCTCACGTCGAAGAATAGACAATGATTGGCTTGTATATAAGTGTTCCACCAATTCCATTAGTATGAGATCTTTTGAAAAAGTTTCCAAAGACAAAAATCGTGCGGGCTTAGGTCAAAAGTGAACAATATCATACTAATATTGAGTTATGATGAGGTGACAGCCCAACGAGGTAGAAAAACGAGGGTCTTACAAATGGTATCAGAGCCAAATGTTAAGGAGCATTGAGAGATTGAGTTGTGTTTGCGATGTGGAAGGAGAAGCCTTCAATGTGATGACCTCGCGATGGGAGTGTCATGTGTCGAAAGTCTTCCTGACAATGATAAAGGTCAGGCGGCGTGTCCAGTTGGTAGCTGACGGCAGTACAAGATGATTTCGCTAGAGGTGAGGCTACGTGTATCCGATCTTTGGTTTGAGGGGACGATTGTTGTGGTAACAACCCAAGTCCCACATCGGAAAAATAGGCAAATATTATCTTAGATATAAGTGTTCCACTAACTCCATTAGTATGAGGCATTTTAAGAAGGTGTCCAAAAACAAAACCGTGCGGCCTTGGGTCCAAAGCGGACAATATCATACTAATGTATAGCTATGGTGAGGTGGCAACCCAACGAGGTGGAAGAACGAGGATCCTACATTTTTAGTCGTGAACTTTTGTATCTAAATTCAAATATAAAAATGAAAAGTCGATTCAAGAAGTTATTTGTTACGAGGCAAGTAAATTCGTCAGATTTTCAATAGCATGTTTTGATTTTTTTTTTCTCATTACTTAGAAAAAATGAGTCACCAATTCACAAAATTATTGTTATCGCCCGAACAATTATACATCCAACCCGTAATCGCAATGCCTCAATTACAAGACGCGACTACTCACGTCCTAAGATCCTTCATGTCATAATGAAGAGAGTATTTATGCAATTTAATATAATAAAATTTATCCATCCTCTTATTTTTTCTAATTGTACCAAACAATAAATGAATATATTTTAATCTTTCCATCTTTTATACCAATCAACTTTTTTAATACTTATAATCCATTACTTTCTTTTCCTTTCTATTCAATTCCACTAAATCCATACACCCATGTTTCCATTCTTCCTACCAAACGAGCCTTTAAGCCCATTTATTTTAAAAAATTATTATATGATTTAAATAAATACTATCTTATTTTTGGATCTTATAAATTACTTGTATCAGGAGACCCTTAATAAACTGAAGTCAATCGTTATCTGTGACCTCAACATTTCTTAAAGGTGTGGACCACAGAATTTCTTCTCTCTCTTTTTTTTTTCTTCTTCTCAAATCAGGCTTAGTCACGAGATATTTGTTTGGACACGCTTGTTTGTTTAAAAATAAAACACTAAACCGGATGTAAAGCACTTTCTACCAAAACTCTCTCAATCTCATAATCCTAAAGTCAAACTAAACTATCTACCGTACAGAGCCCGCCCACAATTAGAAAGCCGTTTGCCCTCACCTTAATGTACTCCTCATGTCACGCCATTTCTCTCTATTCCTTAAAAAAAAAAAAAAAAAAAAATCGTATGACTAATTTGTTGATTGTGATTTGCCAGATGAGACAAAGAGGCGGGGAATAATAAAGCATGTCTGACAAACATAACTCGTCGGCGTCGATGCTGGACGAATGGCACAGGGCGTCGATAGTGTGCGTGGTCGAGAACTTGAACGTCAATTTCCGAGGCATTTGGTACGGAGACAATCCTTTTGCCTTTATCTTCCCAACTGTCCTCGCCAAGATCATTATCGTCTCCATCATTTCTCGCCTCCTTCACTTCCTACTCAGGCCCATCAAACAGCCCCGATTCGTCTGCTATGTCCTGGTCAGCATTATACCGACCCTTATTTGGTAGTACCTCCGAATCAAAATAGCCCGTGTCATCATTTTTAACTACTCATTTTTTTCAACACAAAAGTTAAATTGATGACGTGATTTATTTTGATTGAAGGAATATTACGAGAAACGAAAAATATATAGATTCCCATGATAAAAGGGATTATGTCACTTGAAACGTTAACATTACTATTTAGATAACGTTTCAAATATGTTTCAAATATAACCACCGAATCTGATGTGACAAATTTGATTTATGTTAATTTCTCATATATTTTGGGTATTTGTATATCGTTAATTTATGTGCATGACTATTTTGTAAAATTAGCAGAACATTAATTATTTATTAAAATTTAAGTTTGTACGTGACTAATTATCTATTGTTTAAGCACTCGTGTTTGCACGACGCATCTAACATAAGTAGATTTTTGGCGGAGCCATGATTTATAGCCAGGAGACAATTTTATTACGAAAAAATATTCTAAATTTTATGATGCAAAATATTTTTGTTATTATTTTGCCGTGAACCTAAAAGCTTTCGAGCAACAACATCGCAAACCAAGGCCTGATTATGTTTTGGTACGCAGGGAGGCATAATACTAGGACCGTCGTTCTTGGGTCGAAACCCTAAAACGTGGGTCCACTTGTTCCCG
This sequence comes from Urtica dioica subsp. dioica, assembly GCF_054948205.1. Lineage (NCBI taxonomy): Eukaryota > Viridiplantae > Streptophyta > Magnoliopsida > Rosales > Urticaceae > Urtica > Urtica dioica. The sequence continues at coordinate 17,325,626 of NC_142767.1, forward strand.
CCGAGGGAAAATGAGCTCCTCCAAACCCTAGCCGTGATCGGGGGAATCTACTCGGTGTTCATCATCGGCGTCAAGATGGACAACTCGCTCCTGAACGTCCGGTCCGCCAAGAACTCGTGGCGGATCGGGTTCATGGGCTACATATGTGCCATCACCACCGCGACGGTCCTCCTCTTCACGATCCTCAATAAGTTCGAAGGCCTCTTACTCCTCGGACCGTTCATCCTCTACGTCCCTATGTCCCTCTCCTACACATTCTTCCCCGTCCTCGCTCACGCCTTGGAAGAGCTCGGCCTCCTCAACTCTGAGCTCGGCCAGCTCGCCATGTCCGCCGCGGTTCTCAACGATCTCATCTATTGGTTCTTCCTCGGCCTCTCCAACCCCCTTAGGCAGGAGAAGATGAGCCACGCCCTTCAGGTAAATATGCATGTCCCGCTAACAAAACCATAATTCCATTAATTGAAGATATATAATTAGATTTTAAAAAAAATTTGTTTAGCTGCCTTTAATGTAATTAATTTTCTTGAGCTTAACTTTAATTCTTAAATTACATTTTTATGACCTTAAATTTGATTAATTCAATTTAGCTAATTTTTTTTAATCAAAATTATAACTAACTAAGCTTCCTGAAACTTGTTTATTGTATTTTAACCAACACTTAGTTAGTTAGTAATTGAAAATTAACCAATAATATTATGTGGCAAGTGATGATAGACGCGGAAATTATGTTATTTAATGACGTGACAATTTGATTAATAATAAGAGTTAGTAACTTTTAATTATTATAATGTAATTTGAATAATGTTTACTTTCTAATTAATAATTTAAAAGGTAAAATAATTTATTTAAAACCGAAAAAATGCATCTTTACTTGCAGGCCGTGGCGGCCTTCATGGGCCTCGTAATCCTAATCTTCACGGCGGTGAAGCGCGCCTTGCATCGCATGGCCCGCCGGACACCGAAAGGCCGTCCCGTGGCGGAGGCCTACACGGTGGCCATCCTCTTGGGAGTCCTGGTGACGGCCTTCGTGTCGAGCGCGATCGGGGCCACGTTCATCCTGGGCCCGCTCCTGCTGGGCTTCGTGATCCCGGGGGGCCCGCCGCTGGGGTCCGCCATCGTGCAGAAGACGGAGGCCGTGGTGTCGGAGTTTCTGATGCCCCTCTTCTTCGTCCAAGTCGGCTACAGCGTGGACATTAGGTCCATCACCAACTGGCCCGTCTTCTTCAGGTTCCAGATCGTCATCTCCTTGGCCTACCTCGCCAAGTTCGTCGGGACTCTTCTCGCCTCGCTGGCTTGCAAGATCAGGTTCAAGACCGCCGTCATTCTCGGCCTCATCATGAACATCAAGGGCATCCTTGAGCTCATCCATTACCATCGATGGAAATCTTGGCGGGTACGTAATTATATATCATTTGTAAATGGCGCACTAAATTTAATTTATTTATTTACTTGGTATAAAAATCATAAATTGACCCCTCTTACATGTTTTTTTTTTTTTTAGTTTCAAATTTCTCTTTGTTTTAAATTTTGCTCGCCGTAATTTTTTTATTTTTGAAATTTGCAGCTCCTAAGTTTGATTTATTGCTCTAAAGTGTGTCTAGTTCGTAGAATTGGCGTGACCATTGCCCCTATAAATTTAATTCATTATTTAATTACTTTATACTATTTAAACATAGATCTCACTATAATACATTTTCAACTTTAAATTTCTGTAAGTTCTAGTTTTTTCTCCTCGTAATTATTCTGCCCCTGAGTTTGATTTCCGGATCTTAATTCACTGTGTATATAGTTCATAGAATTGGTGAGACAATCAGCCCTCTTATACACGGTTTTTATTCCAAATTTCTCTTATTTTTAAATCTCACTCCCCGCGGAATATATCTTTAACATTTACCACGAGTGAGGTAGATCTGAATTTTAGAGAAGATGGTAGTACGTAAGATTTATCCTTATATATCTGAGTTGGAATTCTGGGTGGGGCTGTGCAGTTCATAGACGACCAAACGTACACGCAGCTAATACTATCAACGGTGGGCGTGACGATGATGGTGACGCCGTTGATAAGCGTGATGAGCAGCCGGGAGGCGAGGCTGGACCCGTCGTCCCGCGGGGTGAGGGGCCTGCGCACGCTTCGGTCGGTGGGGCGGAACACGGAGTTCCGGGTGGCATGCTGCATCCACAGCGAGGAGAACGTGCACGGGATGATCACGCTGCTGGAGGCGTCGAACCCGAGCGCGGGCAGCCCCATCTGCGCCTACGTGGTGCAGACCTCGGAGCTCATAGGGCTGGCGGCGCCGCTCATGGTGCCCTACGACAAGAAGCGGCGGAGGATGAGGCTGGCCTTCTCCGCGGGGACGGAGCAGGTGGTGCGCGCTTTCGAGAACTACTCCAAGAACTCGCGCGGGCCCGTCACCATCATGCCCTTCATCATGGTGGCCTCCTACCGGACCATGCACGAGAGCCTCTGCCGGATCTCGCAGGACAAGTTCATCCCTCTCATCCTCCTCCCATTCCACAAGAACCTCATGTAATTATTATTGCCCTCCTTTTCTCTAATGTCTTTAAGGCTTTTGTTTGTTTGGTAGATTTATTATTATTATTATTATAATTATTTTTAGTAAAAAAAAAGTCCAAATATTTATTTTTACTATAAAAAGAAAAGCCCCGAATTTTAGGAAAAAATGCATTATAAATGAAACTATTATATAAAAGGTTTAATTATTTTATAATATATTTAGAAAATCCTATTTTTTTTTCGTTTTTGCCTAAGGCCAAATAATTTGTAATCTTACGTATTTTTTAGTTCAAAATTATTTTATTTTGAACCTTTTATAAAACCTAATTTTTTGATATTTTTAATCTTCATTATAACTTTTACCCAATTTTATAAAATTTTGGACATTCCCCCCTCTTTTAAATTTGGTCTCTTGTTTTCGAATTCATAATAAATTTGTATAACGCTTTAGGTATCTGGGGAGCGGAATCGCGACGTCGTTACGCCAGTTCAACATCAACGTGCAGGCGAACGCGCCATGCACGGTAGGAATCTTGGTGGATCGTGGCCTGTCGGTGTCCGGCGGGAACAAATCGGGGCAACTCTTCTCGCAACACGTGGCGGTGGTATTCGTGGGCGGGCCGGACGACAGGGAGGCGCTAGCGTACGCGACCCGGATGTGCGACAACCAGACGGAGGTGAGGGTGACGGTGGTGAGGCTCCTCCTCCTGGCGGGGCTGGAGAATGGCCGGGCGGAGCAGGTGGAGGCGGCGCTGGACGAGTCGGCGGCGGAGGAGTTCAGGCTGAGGACTGGAGGGGGCACGTGGCGGGACGTGGAGGTCGGGGACGCGGCGGGGGCCATGAACGCGGTGAGGGAGCTGGAGGGGCGGTTCGACCTCGTGATGGTGGGGAGGAGGCGGTGCGGGTGGGCGGAGGAGGAGACCATGCTGGAGTTCGTCGAGAGCGAGGAGCTTGGTGTTATCGGGGACATGCTGGCGTCCCCCGATTTCCGCGGGGGGACGGTGTCTGTGCTGGTTGTGCAGCACCATGTTAGGGAGCCCGGGGGCAGCACCTCTAATAAGATGCCCCGCTCCGTCTCCAACAACTCCGCCGCTTCTGCCACTATCCCTCACTAGTAATGATGAACTCACTCTCTTTAGTTCAAATGAATATATAGTGTAGAAATAAAGAGAAAATAGTCGGAAATGAGAGAGAGTGTTCCGAGACTTTGAATGTTATTTCTTATTATTGATATGAAATTGTATAACCTATTTATACCAATACATTAGAATAGACTAGATACATGAGAGTGTAATAAATAAGTGTAATAATTACGTATAGGAAATAGAGAATAATAAATATTACACAAAAAACAAGACATAGAAAATATAATGACAAATAAATACAATATTTTCCCAAGTGAGATGATTTCCAAGAAGTGAGGGTTCCCGAGACACGCCTGTCAGGAGGAAAGGCGAAGTGACGGCATGACGAGGTGAAACTTAGGTGAGGTGGCTTAGGCGAGGTAGCAGACTAGCGAGATGACGAAGTGAAAAGGGAGAGGGAACTGCCGAGCTAGATTTCAGCATATAGTGAATATGAAAGTATAAGCACCGGTTTCTCTCTTTCGCCAGAATATGACATTTTTTGGGCTTTTCTAGACTGAAATAATGAGGAAGTTGTACGTGATAGTTTGTTTTTTTTTGTTTTTTTGTTTTTTTTACATTAATTAATTGTGAAAATAGCGTGACGAAAATAGATTTTCAGATTAAAAATATTTTACTATTATTTTAAAAATATTACACTTAAAACAGTAATTTTCTTATGAATAATTAGTATTGTATTCGTTGAGAATAGTCCCGGGGTGACGGAAGTGGAACTAAATGGAAGTTCTAGTTCTGCTCGGTAGTACACTTCCATGGAACTGAAGTTTCATGGTGACCGGAATCAGAAGTTCCGGTTCCGTGTGTGCAGAAATGACCAATAAAATTCGAAAGGAATTCCTTTCAATATTGTTCTTATCAATTGTTCTTTTTTTTTTTTTATTTAAGTATATCTTTTTCGTTGATGTTTCAACGACTAAATTAATCTCCAATCGGAAGTGGATATTTCACGATCAGAGCGAAAATTTTCAATTTCGTTAGACGTAGAATTCCGATCTTCAACGCTAATTTTTTTTAATTCCGTTAAAGACTAAAAATAATGGCAATTGGTCGGAATTTCGTTCCTTCTAATTGCCCGGAGTATTTGAGAGAAACTGCATGCGATATGATATAAGGGACGTACAGAAATATAATTCTAGTAATAACATTGAAATATAATGACTTCTATTAACTTTTTGTGTTGGATTTTGCTCTAAAGAGAAACTTGTGTGTGGGTGGCTGGTTTATGGTTCGAATTTGGTTGTTTTTTCAAATAATTGTGTTTACTGATAATTAGCTGCACCCGAATTGACCACATTTCTTTTTCCCGGTTAAAAAACATTGTACGTAAATCTGCTTTTTCATTGTTCTTTACCAAATAATAATACAATATTCTAATCAACATACAAAGCAACCAAATATAACTAGGGCAGCTAATGAAATATCAAATTATACTCTACTAACCCGCTTCTCTTTCTGTAGCCAAAACCTTAATCACCAAAACACAAACATTTAAAAAAAAAAAAAAATAGATCCCCAAATGCAGGGACAGAAAACAATGTAAAAACCACATGACTAAAAAAAGGAAAAAAATTCTTAATAATAATAGCCTCAATAAATTTATTCCGATCCCGAACTCAAGTATGATCATATGATCGGTCGGAGGAGATAGTGATAAATTTGGCTAGCACGTGGGATAATCCAACGGAGGCGGCTCTATGCTCTGCAGGTTTCCGACTCCATTGTCCACCAAGAACACCATAGCCAAACCCCATGTTATGTGAACGTCCAAGTGACAATGCATCAACCAAGCACCTATACATATACATACGTTATATATTATATATATGAGAGAATATTGTGACATACACACATTAAAATAAACGAAATAATATATTTGAATTTGGATATTTTCTCTCTCTCTTTTTTGTCTTAAAAAGGTTATGAATAACTCTAAATATTATTACAGGTCATTAATATTTTTAATTATATGTTTTTGACTATTATATTACCTGGATTGTCGGCGACGAATCTGATGACGGCCCAGCCGTTGGACGGCACGGCGACAGTGTTCCTCATGGGCGGGTCAAAAAGGTTGAACTTCTTAGGGTCGTTATTCGGGTCAAAGTTCCCGAACCCCTCGGCAATAATGAAGAAGTCGTAGCCGTGGAGGTGAATCGGGTGATTCTCCGGCGTGACAATGCTCGTATCCTGAATGACAATCTGAACCCGCGAGCCGTACTTAAGCGGGTAGCCCCGAGTCCCGGGAACAGGCTGCCACAGCGACCGGCTAACATTCCCGGTGTAGTCAAACGTCACCGGAGGATTAGCCGGGAAATCGGCCGTGAAAACGCCGGGGATGCTCTGCCGAAACGCCTGGAGAATCGAGACGGAGGAAGGAAGGACAAAGGATTGGTTGTTCATGCTCGAGGTGAAGCGAGTCCCGTTCGGGCCCTGGCAGTTCCGGGCCCGCGCGTTCCTGGGGCATCGGTTGAGGCCTAACCCGACGGTGAAGAAGAGGCTCTCGTCGACCTCGGAGGGGACGTCGGCTTTCCTCGGGAATCGGAATTTTCGGGAGAAAGCGGTGACGGTGGGGGTGTCGTTGAAGGCGGGGAGGGGGGCGGTGGCGGGGCGGGGGGCGTTGGGAGCGCAGCACGGGGCGGAGGAGTAGCGGAGGATCGCGGTGGTTGTGGTGTTGTCGAACGGGGCGTTTTGGGCGGTGGCGTAGGCGGCGGCGGCCATGTAGTACCGGTTGGGGGGTTGGTCGCCGGAGATGAGGACGTCGGTGGTCTGGCCGGGGCCTAGCATTAGGACCGAGGTCGAGAAGGGTTTCAAGTACGAAGCGTCGGCTCCGACCACCGTCATTTTGTGGTTCGCCACCGAGAAGAACAGCGGTTGGTTCAGTCCCGAGTTGATTACTCGAAGGAGGTTCGTCTCCCCGGAGTCGATCGGGACGATCACGGTGTCTAAAACACAGTCATTTTTTAGAAAGTGTAAAAAAAACGAGAGATATTTGATCACAACTTTTTGAGTGGTAAACATCTAGCCTTCATTTTTATTTGTTGTCCTCAATATTAATATTTTCATCATTCAAAAAGTTGGGCAAAAAACTATAATATCATACATTAATATTCATGGACCATTTTTTTTTTGGCATTAAATAGTATCAACTCATGGATATTTTTTTATTACACGAAACAAATAACTTATTAATATTCATTAATTTTTTTTTATCACCAAACTAATCGAAAAAAAAAATAATTAAATACCTTTGGAGGAACATTTGTAAAGGTCACCGGGTTGACCGTTGATAGTATAGGCATCAGATATATTTGGTGCAGCTCCGGTTCTAGCTGCTTGTCTCACCACATCAATTGGATTCGCATCCCACCATTCTCCTACATTCATATATGATGACCGTATATTATAAATGCAACAGTGATATGAATATATATATATATATATATATAGATATATATATATATATATAGATAGGGGACGAAGTCAGGAATTCGGAGGGCTAATATACGAAAAAAAATTGAAAGAGGGCTAATCTGTAAATATTTGAGGTAAATTTTAAAAAAAAAAAATTAAAACTGTAAAAAAAAAGTGTAATTTTTTTAAGGGGGGCTATTGCAGTCCCTGAACACTATATGTGGCTTCGTACCTGTATAATATATATATATATATATATATATATATGTATATATATATATATGTATATATATATATATGTATATATATATATGTATATATATATATATGTATATTATGTACTTATTATTTATACCTAGAAGAATTGGTGTTTGGCGGTGGGGCTTAGGGAAAGGATAGGACTCTCCAATCCTGGGTTGAATGATGAGAGCACCGTAGACGGTTGCTCTGAGCCACGAGCTGTGAGCGTGCCACCACAAAGTCCCTTCTTGATTCTCGATCGTGAACCGATAAGTGTAGCTTTTGCCGGGCCTTATCGGGCATTGCGTCACGAATTCCGGTCCGTCGGCCCAAGCCGTCCTCATCTGTCGTATCCCATGCCTATATATATAGAGAGAGAAACCAAACAAAACAACATTTTCACTGCATGTCCCATGCAAACCCGAAAACCCTAATATGTATTTACGTGTTTTGAATAATTACCAATGAATGGTGATATTGTATCTAGCTCTGTTTGTGACTTTGACGACCAAGGTGTCGCCGTTGTTGACTTCCAAGGTTGGGCCAGGGAATTGGCCGTTGACCGTTATGCTGTTGTGTGTTTTGCACAGCCTCTTCACTGGCGTCGCTTGAATCTATTCCATGCAAAGTGTAGATTAGATTTAATTATTTATACTATATATGTGCATGCATATGTGACATAGATATGTATTTAACTTACAACAAAGTCATGGTAGTGAGTTCTGACACTGGTGGATAATGCCGGACTGAAGAAAAAAATACAAAGGGATAAAGTTGCCAAAGCGGTCTTGACGATCATGGTGCTTGATTTTGTTGTTTCCGATATATAATTGGTTACTTGATAGTTTGTGAAAACTGATCAATGAGAGTGGATGTGAGAAGAGACAATGGATATGCTCATTTTATAGTGGAGATTCGTAGAGAAAAAGTTGTTTAAGGTTGGCAAGATTAGGTTATTTTGATATATTCAGCAAGACAAAAATATTTGAAAATTTTAAGGTCAGATTATTAATTCATAGTTAAGAGAGAAAGAAAGAAAGAAAAAAAAGCTAAAACTTAGTTCAACCCTTTGGAAGTTGTTGCACCCACTGGCCGATTAGAAAGCAAATAACTTTTTCAACATTTTGCTTGCATATGAAGCCTTCCTTTCATGGGTTGAAATTTTCATGCGAGTGTCATTATTATCGATATGATGCTTAAGCAAATTAAACATTTTAGTTTTCTAAATGTACAGTATATCGAATATATAATACTCTTTATATGTATATTTGAATAAAGAAACTTTGTTCACAACTGTATACGCATTCTTGATCATGATGGCCTACTTTGGTGCTAAATACCACAACTTAACGTTTAAAAAAGGCTAAAGACGATATACCATTTTTATACTGCATGACAAACCGCGTTGGTCCAAAAAGGCCAGGCCAAAAGTGCTTATATATTATTATTATTATTATTTTATTATTATATATTTACTACGTATGTATATACGTTATAGTCAACCGTATACATATTATTCTTTATTAACCACCCATGTATATAACTTAATGCTTTCAATAACTATGCTTTATTCGTAAGTTCTTAACATCGAAAATCACCTTGTATGAGAAGTCTTGTACATCCGTGTTTGTCATGCACTCAAAATCTTAACACACCGTTTGACTAACTTCAATTTATAATATAAAAAACAAATTTCCAGTTTGTCTATTTACGTCAAAAGGTTTTTTTTTAATTAAAAATATAGTTTACGGCATAAAAGTTCTCGCATTAGTTAGGAATTAATTAAGTATCCCTTCAAATGGTGAAAATGAACGTTCGTGGTGAATGTCGCGCATGATGAAGCTATATATGTCGATAAATTAACCAAGAAAATGGCCGAAATGATTAATACATTTGTCTGAATAACATCCTAAGAGAACAAAAAGAACTAGTATTTTTTTATCAATGACAATTTTAATATTGCAAAACATTCTAATATTTCAAACTACATATTATATTATATATATATATATATATATATAAGTTTTTTAAACCAGAGAAATATGATTTTATCACGACAATTATATATGCCTAGCATATTTTTAAACATTGTTATATTGTAGTGTTAGTCTAACACCCTCCAAGTAAGAGGACTGTGTATATCTCACATGTTCATGGTGGTTACACAAAAACTAGAGCCATAATTATTACAAAGTGGTTAAGACGTGGACTATTTTAAAATAGATCGAACAATGTCACATTTGAAAGAGAAATATGAGAATCTTGCCATTTAACCAATGGGAGATTTGGTAGGGTCTAACAACATTCAGTTATGGAACGATATTTATATGATATAATTAAGTAATCGTGTAAAAATTAGGTGGTCAGTCACCGAACAATATACTTCCATTCCATTCACCTAATTATAATTGAAATCTATGTAAATCTACGTCTTTTCTGCTAGAAAAGAAAGAAAGAAAAAATAAAAAAAAATAAAAAACTTTACGAACCTGTTATTTGTGCTATATATATTCTTATAACTCTACCAAATATTATGGGAATTTAAGACAAAGTGAAAGCAGACTTAGTATATTTACTCCTAGGGGAAAAATGTTAAAAATTGCACGTCCTAATATTTTGTTAACTAATCGCGAGAATAGCGTTAGATTTATTATTGCAAAAATAGTATTTTTTTCAATTTATAAATATATTTATTTTTCTTGATGTTTACTTATATTTTTTAAAACAAATTGTCTAGTGTTTTAGGCTGTACTTAACTTTGTTTAAATTATACATAGGTATTTATAAGGAAAATTATTATTTACGGTTTGAAAAATAAAATACTATTGAATTCAAAACTCTCGTTATTTTATAAATATTACACTTTTTAAACACTATTCTTCGTAATTTCTAAATAAAAACACACACACATATCATTTATATATATTATACGTCAAGTTTATCAGTTAAATATTCGTATAGTATAATTATTCTTAGAAAACTTTGATTATATATTCACTACATGTAAATTTGTTTGGGATTGATGGTCGAGAAATTAATAACTTTGTATAATATCCTATGATGTGCATGCATAATATGGAAGTGTGGAATGCTTTGTCATGAATATAAACCAATAAATGGTAAATTAAAAGGAGATCAGTGCTTGAAAGAATTACCATATTTGTCCAAGCTAATATAGGGTTGAATAGATTCTAAATTTGAAAATTATTATCCCAATGAACTCCAAAGAGAAATAAATATCCCGTTGGAACTCGTACATTTTCTAAACGGAATAATTGTATATTCGGCAATACTAATCCCCCATTATTTAAGTTCTATATATAGGTTTACATGGATGAACACAGCTAACGTATTGATGACCCATTTTAAGTAACATGTTGTTTACCTCTCTTATAACGTACGTAAATCGCTACTAACTAATGAGAACCTAAAGAGCTCAATGCTTTTTAGCCTTAGATTGCATAATGATAATGGATTAAAATTTTTATTTTCCATACCACTTTTTGAAATGGTTATTAAAACCAAACGAAAAAACCATTCATTTAATGATAACATTTTGTCTCTCGTCTTCTTCATAATCATTCATGTGTGTCTGACACGTTTTATGGTATATTCTTCAACTATGTTACAAAGCCAATCTGCGTAGAGAACTCGCAGATTAACATTCCGTTAGACTCTTTGAATCGAAGCATGTCAGAGAGAGAGAGATAAGATAGGTGAACAAGAATTAATAAAGGACGGCATACAAATTAAGTCGCTAGAGTTTGTTATGGCTTGCTTTTATTTTTGTCTGTTTGTTTCGGAGGAAACGTGCGAGAATAGAAGAAAGTATTTAGTGAGGTCGTTATAAGTAATGCGATTGAAAAAAAGAATGAAAAAAAGACACGTAAATCAGTGGCGATCAAATGCAAAGACTTTGAGTTCTATAGTCAAACGTCTCTCTGCTTGCTTTGTGTTTCATTCTTAGTGTGCTCTCATGTTTGGGTCCTTTTCTTGAGTTTTCATTTTCATGGGTAGTTGTTGGTGGGTACGAACTTCTAAGTTTTGATTATTGTTTCAATTGTGACTAACCCATCGATTGATTTATTAGAAGGTTACACTCTAGGAAAAGACAGTTATTTTAAATTCTTGCAATTAGGAAAACGTGTATCTTGTAAACTCCATATTGAAAATTCTTTTAAGAAAAGGTCAACAAGTTACTGAATGAGCTGTTATCATCTTGGTTCTAAATGATGTTTACATTTCATTTGCATTAATTACAAGTAACTAACTGCTTGAATATTTTAACTACGTGGTAATTATTCAACACAAGAAAGAAAGACAAAACGGTAGAAAATTTCGTGCTGTAAATATAATCATTATTATTCATTTCGATATATATATATATATATATATATATATATTTTGTATGTAAAGTTTTGAATTTGGCCACCACTCCTGAGTTCAGTCTAGAATAAAGCTTGAAAAGTTGATTAATTAGCATCTTAATTCATTGCTAAATAAACTTTGCAATCCCAGATCATTTAAAGAATGTGATCTTCCTGCGACCACAAATTACAATAAACAAAGATGAATTCAGTCAATGGCTTAGGCTCAAACGTTGACTTTACTTTCCTATACTAGCCCGATTTTGTTTTAACTTGGTTAAGCATAACAGAAAAAAGAAGAACTAGCACTATATATAATGATTAGGGATTCATTAACACTCAACAAAATACAACGACAAAGAAATGTATTACATTGCTGTGCAAGCCCTACAATTAGATTTTGATGCGACAATTTACCTTCACGTGTGGTTTGGTCATCATTATTTTGATGATTTATACATGACATTTTTTTTTTTCATAACAAAGACGTGGATCCAGTGTGTTCACACGACTTCTTGGAAGAAGAAAGTTAGAAGTGATTCTATACTTTTTTTTAAGCTAAAAAGTGGAGATCAGCGCTAACACGTTGTCATAGGTTTGTATTAACAAGTTCGTCAGATTAGCATCAACAGGGTTTCCTCTACGATCTCCAGCGCCGGAGACTCTGAAAACAGAGATTCGGAGTTGTAATTTCTCAGCTCCAATCTCTGATGTGTCCACTGGTTTCATTTGCAAGTAACTCCCAAACGCTTGCCATCTTTTCTGCAAATACTGCCTGTAGTAAAATTCATGAGACTACCATATTTTTCCGGCAAGTAATGTTGAGCGAAATAAAATGCCACAAAGTATTAACCGTGCAAATAAATTTTTGGACCTCAATGAGACACAGGTTAATAACCCATATGGTCCCTGAATTTTCTAGCTCTTTGGTCTTTGGACCCTTTTTTATTTTTAAATTAAGCGAGTACACTGAACTTTCTAACTGGGAAAATTCGAGTCCCTAATCCCTCTCTTATTTCTTTTGTTATTAATATTTAGACTAACCTAAACCTTTAAATAACACTTTAATTTTATGCAATTAAGTCCTGATTACTTTTTTAGTACCCTGAATTATAGATTCCATTTCAATGGTTACTCATCCGCTATCTATCACAACCGGATCAGGTAAGTACAATTATGAATGGATAAAGGTTGTGGTGGTGTGTGTGTGTGTGTGTCTGTTTTATAGCCATTCCAAACCCAATTATCCTATATTTGGCCTAATGACAAAATTAGTTAGCTTAAATTATTTTCATATTAATTTTCCCATTCCTTACCAAATTTATCCGCTATTTAATGAAACACTATACCTGAAACCCTTCGTATACCTTATACAGAATACTGTAACCGGTACCCTCATGTTTATCCATTTATAATAATACTCCTTTACGACATTATTTGCTTATGCCAAATATTACCCGACCTAATTTGTAAGGGATATCGGGCAAGTACTAGGTACTGAGTAAAATGCTGTCCCTAATTCATGGATTTTTAATATTAATTAAATTGCTGCAATTTTTAATATTAATTAAATTGCTGCAATTTTTAATATTAATTAAATTGCTGCAATTTTTAATATTAATTAAATTGCTGCAATTTTTAATATTAATTAAATTGCTGCAATTTTTAATATTAAGTATAGGGGTAACCTCACTTTCAAAAGAAAAAAATAGAAAACTAAAGAGGGACTAAAAATAAGAAGGTTCAGGGACCACCATTCAGTTATTAACCCCATATATTAAGCAGAAGATACCTCATTGAGGACGAACCCTCGCAACATGCTCATGAAATCATTATGCCTCTCCCTGTCAAACCTATCAAGCTCCTTCCGATTGTTTCCCTGCATAATATATATAGCAGAGTCACTAAAGTTCCAAATTTGAAAACAAACACTATCGCATGGGAAAAATATTGTACATATAATTTTCGATGGTGAAATGGTTCGGTGAGATTATTTTTTTGAACGAGAGGATGGATGATGGCAAAAAATATCTAGCTGCCAGTGTAAAATACCATAATGTTGGATAATATCTAGGCCTAATTATCACGAGCAATACACACAAAAGTCACTTTACAAGCTAAATTGTAGACTGGAATAATACCGGTAATTGATTCACCGAAAGCAATTTACAGACCAGAAAGCGAAATACTTTCACCAAGTTAGCCACTAATAATCACCTCAAGCTGCTAAATCCTATCCTCTTCATTTATTACTGTTTGCAGTCACTGAAAAGCGATGGACGAAAAGAAAATAAACAGAAAGAAATTCCTTACTTTGATTTCTTCGTACTCTTTAATTGCACAAATTTTAGCATTCTCGGTAAGCCTTAGAGTTTCCCTTAACTCATCTATCTTGCGCATCCTTGATCTGTCTCCGCCGAATATTTTGGAAGACGCGGCCTCAAGCTTCTCAATCTTAGACTTTAAGGAACTCGACTCCGACGACAAGCTCTGAACTGTGAGTAAAGCACTTGAGCGATCAGAGAAAGCATTGCTGGCGGCTAAAACTGCTCCGAGATAATCGTGGAGTATATCCTGCACCACATCCAAGACGTTGATCTAGTTAAATACATACACTGACTCATAAACACGTTAAGATTTCAAGAAAAACACAAATCTTGGTACCAAATGTTTGACCGTTTGCTTATTCAATTCCTGGTAAGATCTCCCCGATTTGGCCGCACAAGTCGCCACCTTTTTCATATCTGAAGCTCTTTCTCTTTGTGAATCCAACACGGCCTCGTCAGCCTCGAACACAGATAGTTTCATGAACGCTAATCCCAAATCGTTCATCGTCTCTCCCATATCTTGTTGGGCTTTTACTAGGGACTCAGCCTAAAAAAAGCCACAAAGACTAACATCAATGTCATTTAAATGTTTCCATTATTACAAATAGAGTGATCACTTCAATGTTTAAATCATTACAAGAAATTGTACTGTGATGATAATTAGGTATTTTCTTAAATAGTAAAAAAAAAAAAAAAGAAGCTTGGGTATTATTGTGAGTGTAGTACGTTGCTAATTTTCTTTCTATTTTCCCATCTTTAACATCAAACATTTCCATATGAACTAAAACAAGAACACCAATCTATTTTCCTAATTTGTAACTACAAATTTAAAAGTCACCAAATCAATACCAACAGCTGCGTCAAAAACCCTCTTTACTCACTCTGTTTCATTGAAATAAAATACTGCACTTCTAGTAAAAGATCAAGGCACAAACCTGTTGAGACGTATTGCAAAGGCGATTCTCAAACTCCGACAGCCATTCCTTCCTCTCCAAGAAACCCTTGTCTCCCTCAACAACCAGAGGCTTCACTCTCCCCCAATCATTCGCCACAAACTGCCTCATCTCCTTCAACGCCTTCACCAACTCCCTCCTCCCTCCTCTCCCCTCCTTCGCCGCCGCAGATTCTCCGACCTCTGCGCCCAAAAAAGCTCTAAGCTCGTCGCTCCGGCGGATCGCCGGGTGCGACGCCAGGCGGTTCAGGTACTTCTCGAGCTCCGACCTCCGTCGCTCCAAGAAATCCAAAGACTGAACCGAAATCCCCTTCTCCGGCCTCACCGGAACGAAAAAGCCTCTCAACTTCTCCGACAGCAGCTCCGACAGAGCCACCACGTCCTTGAATCGCCGTCGGACGCAGAACTCGGAACCTCCAAACTCGACGACGTCTGTGCTCGTCGTGATCAGGTAAGTGAAGAAAGCGGTTCGGCCGGTCTGGTCATGCTCTTGCCGGGGCTCGGAGACCCATACTCTTACGAAATCGGAGGGGTTAGGGTTTCGATGAAGACTCGATGAGTCGGAAGAGAACGGAGGAGGATCGGCGATCGGCGGAGGTGGTTCGTGGAGAGGGAGGGATTCCATTTCGTCCGGGGATTCGATGAGATCGGAAGCTCCTCCGTCGCCATGGCTATTGTACTTTATCATTCTATTTCGATTTAGGAATATTATGGATAGTGAGAATAAAAATCACTTTTTTTTTTTTTTTTTTACTTTCTTAATTTTAATTTAACCTCGATTATGTTATGCCACTTTTTCTCTTTGTTTTGTGTCTCTTTGTTCGTTCTCTCCGTATGATCATTCCTTAACACCAACCTAAATAAAATAACACGTCACGGAAATAGGATAATGAAGCATAGAAATTCAACTCAAAAGTAAAATTTAGAATATTTAAAAATTAAAACCATTGTGATAAATATGGGCTTTGGGGTAGAGAATGCATTTTCATTTCCATGAAAATTTGGAGTTTGACTGAAAAAAAAATTATTTTATTCATTTCAATATTGATAGGAATTTTATTGAGTTTGGAATAAAATTTTTAAATATACCGTGAGTTTTGGGAAAATATATAAATTGTGCTTTGATGTAACCATAAATATCAAATTGGTAATTTGACCATCATCATCATCATTATAATTTGGGTGTTCCTTTCTGTGACAGATATTCCAACAAAAAGAACAACTCAGCTATTATTATTCAATTACATTAATTGAACAAGTCCCACCCTAACTTTCTCATGGATTGAGAACGACGACAACAAAACAAAAACGACAGCCACTCAGTGGAAAAGCTACTTAAGAAAAAGAAAAGAAAAAAAAAACTGACTATATTTACATTTTACACCATAAAACAAACCAAAATCAATATCAAAAGAAAGAAGAATGAAAGAATTCATCAAAACTAACTACCTAGTCACTGATGATTACTAGTGGAAGGAATTCCAGTACCATGATCATGATCATCATCCTCATCATCAAAATCGTCATCATCGCCGGAGGTCACGGCGGCAAGGGAATCCGGCGGCCGAATCTCCTCCAGCTGGCGGAGGAGCTGAGGCAAATCCGGCCGGGCCGACGGAGACGGGTCAACACAATGAAGAGCAAGCTTCAAAGTGTTCAAAAGCTCGTCCCCGATCATCGGAGCGTCTCTCATGAGCTCGACATCAAACACCTCGTTGGTCCACTCCTCTTTTACGATCGACGCGACCCACTGCGGGAGATCGGTCCCTCCCTCGGCCTGATCCCCCGGGGGCTTCCCCGTGAGAAGCTCCAGGATCACCACACCGAGGCTGTACACGTCGCTCTTGAACGTCGCTTTCTTGAGCTTGGAAAGCTCGGGGGCACGGTACCCGAGGGCCGCCGAGGCCGCGATCACGTTCGAGGCCGCCGCGGCGGTGACGAGGCGGGAGAGCCCAAAATCGGCCACCCTCGGGGTTGCTTGCGAGTCAAGCAAGATGTTGCTGGACGTTA
Source organism: Urtica dioica subsp. dioica (assembly GCF_054948205.1). Lineage (NCBI taxonomy): Eukaryota > Viridiplantae > Streptophyta > Magnoliopsida > Rosales > Urticaceae > Urtica > Urtica dioica. The sequence continues at coordinate 17,342,593 of NC_142767.1, forward strand.
GGTTTCCGTGGATCACGTTCTCGTGGGATTGGAGGTATAGAAGGCCGCGGGCCGTGCCTTGGGCTATTCTCATCCGGGTTGGCCAGTCTATCGGGCTATTCGGTCCCCGAGCTGTTCGAAAAAGAAAAAGAAAAAAAGCCGGGAACATGTCAAAAAATTTATTGACGAGAAGAAACAAGAATTAGTGCCCGGAAAGTTTGGTAGTAGCAAAAAAATCACAAGATAACTCGGACATCAATAACCCTATGGTTGGATAATAAGAAAAATAACAGGTTATTCATTATCAATCGCTTTGATCTTTATAAAAATTAATGGTGAAATTGATGCTACAGTCTTTTAAGTCCCTAAGTTATATTATAGTGGATACAATTTTTCCCTTTTGAGTTATGAAACTAAAATTGATCCCTATAACTGTAATTTAAGTAGGTTTTCAAAAACAAAAAAAAAACAACTTTAGTAAGCATATGGAAAAGGAAAATAAAATGGTTATTTTATAAAAAAAAGTATGGACATATATTATTATCCAATTAAACAAAAAGATTTTAAAATAAATAAATGAAAAGAGATTTATATTAGGGTACCGTGGAGAAAGGAAGAGAGGCTTCCACGTGGCATGTAGTCAAAGACAAGAAGCTTCTCTCCTTTAGGGCCGGTGTAGTAAGCCCTCATCGCCAGGAGATTCGGATGCCTGATTCTGCCGAGAACGTTGACCTCCGTCTCGAACTCCTTTTGACCTTTCGTGATCTTCTCTCTCAGCCGCTTCACCGCCACTTGGTGACCGTCCTCCAATGTCGCCTTGTACACAGTCCCGAACGTGCTCTTCCCCATTATCTCCGCCGTCGCACACAGCAGATCGTCCGCCGTGAACACCGCCGCTCCGTCGAAGTGCACCAGCTTCCCTCCGGCCTCTCCTCCGGATGCCTCAGCTCCGGCCGCCGGAATTCCCTTCTCCGCTCGCCCGCCGTCCCTCCTCGCCGTCGTCGTCGTCGTCGAGTCCCTCTTTCTTCTTCTCAGAAGACAGATCAGCAGAACGCAGCAAATTATGAGCAGAATCACGAGGAGAGAACCGGCTGCGATGAGGATCGCGTCTTTGGTGCTGAGTCTGTGACGGTGACGACGGTGGCGGTGACCGGAGATTTCCGGCCCCGGAGCTTCGGAGCCTTGCGAAGGTATCTGCGTGGATGTGCAGGGTTTCGATTCGCCGACGAAGCCGCACAGCTCGACGTTTCCGATGAACGAGCTAGGGTTGAATTTTCGGGAAAGAGGAATCGGAACCGAGCCGGAGAGATTGTTGTACGAGACGTTGAAGAGCCTGAGATTCGGTAACTCTCCGATGGAATCAGGAATCTCTCTGCTCAGCTTGTTGTGCGAGAGATCGAGAAACGTGAGCGCGGAAATTCCACCGATGGATTTGGGGATTTGACCGGTCAATCTGTTTCCTCTGAGGTTGAGGACAGAAAGGTTTCTCAACCTCCCAATCTCTTGGGAGATAGAGCCGGAGAGAGAGTTGTGGTCAAGAGCAAGGAAGGTCAACGACTCGGACTTCAAAAGACTCTCCGGAATCGAACCAGAGAGCGAGTTGTGACTCACATTAACCCTCAGAAGCCTAGTGGAATTGGCGAGAGCGTTAGGGATAGAGCCAGTGAGAGAGTTGTTACCCAAATCCAGAGTCTGAAGAAAAGGACTGAGACCCAGCGAAGAAGGAATCAACCCCGAGAGGCGATTGTTGAACAATTGAAGGCCTCTGAGGCTGGGAAGGAGACCCAAAGAGTAAGGGATCGGACCTTCGAGGTCGTTGTTGTGTAGGCTCAGCTTTCTCAGGGCTTGAAGTTGACCGATCTTCTCGGAGACTCGACCGCCGAGGCCTTTCCATGGGAGCTGTATGACGATAACCTGTCCCTGCGCGCACTTGATCCCGGCCCACCCGCCCGAGCACGCTCCGAACCCCGAATCGTTCCAGCTCCTCAGAACTCCTCTCGGGTCGTCGAGCTCATGCTTGAAAGCTTGGAGGGCTTGGAAATCGGCCGCGGTGACGATCACGCCGTCCCAATCTTGCCCCGAAGCCGGCTCAGACGCCCAAATGACGATCACCGCCATGGAAAACCAGAAGGAGATCTTCCTTTTCCACTCCCATGTTGTTCTTCTCATGTTGGTTACGTTTTAATTTTGGTTTTTTTTGGATAGAAGTAGTAGTCACTAGAGTGATACTACTTAGTTACTCCTTTGAAAGCGGAAGGAATGAGAAAAATGGGGCTACACAATTGGGAAGAATGTTTAAGTACTGATGAGGTGTGTGAATGAGAGAGCTTTAGAAAGGTGGGGTTTCCTGTGACTGCGAAGTGGCACGTGAGGTGTTTCTAGAGAGAGAGAGAATCTTGTATTGGGAGAGAGAAACTGTCTGGTGGTGACTCATTAAGGTGCCAGGGCTGCTGATTTTTCCCCACAGACCCTAACGGCTAGTTTTCTATATAATATAATGAAATCTAGCTCTATGTATGTTTATATTTGCTCTTCTCTGGGTACTACATTATATCGGAAATTTTTTAATTTGACCCTCTCGAATCTAATGTTTTTATTTTATTTTGTTAGTGCAACGATCTAATGGTTATGTCTGTGCTGTTGGGGTTGAATCCCGAGTTCGTTTTATTGCTTCAACCGCTCCTCTCAAGTCTCAACGGCTATTTTTTGCACTGGGTCCCACATAGCAGAAGAAAGAAGAAACTACAAATGCGTACGGGCTTCAGGTGAAGATTGGAAATACCATATTACCCCTATCCTCTCAAATCTCGTCAGGGGTGTTTTCGTAAATGTGCATGATAAAAAGTGAAGTATGATTATTTGGAAGAGCCTTTGTTGGATATAGAAAAACTTTGAGTTTGATTTGACACCGTTGGAACTTGGACAACAGATAAATTGAAGAAATTGGGAAGTGATTCAAAGAGGAACTTTTCGATCAGGATAAGCTTTTGAGTTGGAAATTCCATATTGGCAAATGAATAATGGTCTGAAGATCGGAGTTAAGAGAAATGGTCATAATCGTCATCATTTTTGTGGTCCAGTTAAAGTTGATGGAAGTTGTGCCTTTTGGTTCCTTTTGAATTGATTGTATAGTTGGTGAAAGCATTTAGGACGTGTTAAGTTTCCTTCGATGATTGCATATTTTATTTCATTACTATTAATTTCAGCTGCAAGCTTTTTTTGGTGGACAACAAAATTTTTAATCGAGTTTCAATTGTAGCTATTGAAATCAAAGCAATTAGACTCGCTGAGGCAGCGCCATTCGCAATGGTGTTCTTTGGGCAAGTGACTTGAATTGGAGGAAGAAAGTGCGTATACAATCAAATTGTTTTAGAAATCTTGTACTAATCGGTTATAGGTAGGAGTGCGGTTGGTGGTTGAAGAGATCCTAGAGGATATAGTGCTTTTATTTATTATATTAAGTATGTTATGCCTCTTAATAGTATTTTTCTTATGATTTAGTCTAGATAAGTTTATTGTGGTTTTAGCTAGCTAACTGAGTTTCTTTCTTGACAATATGCGTTGTTCCACTGAGGTTCTTTTCGAACTTGAGGAGGTGGTCCTGTTTGTGGAGGCTGATATTATTTTTTTCGGTGTGATGCTTAGGTGATTGTTTTATTTTTGTCACCTTGTGTTCATAGGAGTTTATGAATTTATCTCATGTTACGAGATAGGGATACGCTTCGACAAATCCCAAGTAAGTTTGGTCATGCGTTTATGTCACGGTGGTCCTCATGCGACAACTTTTTTGGCTGATTTAATCAGTTTAGTTTTTGTGGTTTTCTATTTCGATGTATTTTGTTCATGAGTATCATTTTGTTTTGAATGGAGCTTCTGTGATTAAAAAAATAGATTATTTAAGAGTGATCAAGAATGGAGCTTTTGTTTTGGGAACTATTCTTTAAAGGAAATTACTTTTTATTTCATTGTGTTTTGATGTTTTGGAGTTTTTAACATTCCGAGATCTTGAATTGATGTAGCCCACACCACTTCAAGCTCTTTAGAGTATAATCTACATGTGTCGGAGGGGTCTTGTTGAAAAGACCTTTTGGTTTCGGATCAATAAAAATATTCTCTAATTGTCAAATAAAAATTTATATTAATCTTTGAAATTATGAAACACGTTAAAACACAGTCATTCAACTATTGGTTATGATAAGTAGTTGAACAACTTATTGTTTAAGCATGATCATATAAACAAACAATCAAACAAGCAGAAAATAATAAATGACACAGAGATTTGCGAACCATATATGTTCAGTGATAAAGCACTTAGTCAATGATACTTATACGTCCAGCGGTGAAAAACAATCCAATAATAACCATTCAAATATACAAATACTCACGTTTGTAAACTCCCTCCCAAATTGCCGTCTCCTTCATTCTCTGATGAATTGGAATTTAAGTTCCTCTTAGATCATCCCTCTATTTTCCATACAATTCTCTCTCGGAGATTGACTTAGCAAATCAATGCAAACACACGCACTCACAAACTCTATACAAATAAAGTACTACAATAGCAAGCAATTACTTGAACCAGTTGTTAATGAAGATCTCCATGGCAAATGAAGACTATCTCAAGAATAATTCGACGCGAATCAACCAAACAGAAAAGTGGCAAACCTAGGTTTGAAACAAAATCTTCCGCGAATTTGCATAACGAAAAACCAAATCTGACCATATCTATCTATCCATAAATCTTGCAACTAAAGACATAATATTTTTAGATATTGATTCTTGCGGGAGGACAAGTGACTTAAGTAACCCGAAGTCTTGAACAGCTTGTTGCATAATGTCTTGAACAACTTTACAATTCTTTTTCGAACATAAAACCATGTCACTGAGAATCCAACAATTTTAATCATAAATTTATAATTTCTTTACAAAATATAAACTTCCAAAAGCAAATAGCACAGGAGAAAATGAGAAGTATTGACTGAAAATAATAGTTTGAAATTGGCCACGGTGTAATTTTGGATGAGAACATGCTACTTAGTAGCATTATCAGCGCATTGCTACAATATTCAACCCTAAACCACGAAATTAGAAGGCTAAGAACTTCCCTAAACTTCAATCATGGTCCACATCATCATGAGCCTTCGAGATGAGCATGATATTAATTTAATCTCCAACCAAATTGGTACGTAGATCACACAAATTTGTTGAGGAACACGGTGAATAAACTCTTAAATGAATCATAACAAAATCATGTTGATAATAAAATGGTGGATTATTATTTATGGACCTTCATTTCAATTTATAGTCTAGAAGTCCAAATATAAGAGCTAATAAAGATCTATATATTCTTAAATACAAGTACTCCTATCCTTATTTTCTTCTAGTTCTCTTTGACTTGTGTGGATTGCGCCTGAAACAAAATGATATTTTGGCCAACAAAAAGTTCTGCAATGAGTCCAATAATTTTGGAACAAAAAACATAATCAGAATAACATTAATGAAATAAGATATTTTAACTAAGAAAAATATCTCTCATGTTTGCACTATTTTGATGCGCCTAAGATAAAACTTCTTAATTTATTTAAACGATGATAGCGTATAAAATCTAGCAAAATATATTGTTACAATTATAATTATATATGGGCAGGCTAGCTATCTAGCCCATATTAGATTCCATCGCTTACCTGAACATGTCGTCGACTATCTCCTCGACGACTCCAAGCCGTTTCTCCTTCCCGTCTCTGTCGTCGACAACAACGCTCTTCCCAACAGAGTCCGTAACTCCGACGTAGATAACGATTGTCAGCTCTCTGATGGCTCTGACGACGACGGACCAAAACTGCCATCGTTCTCGGAGCTCGAGCTTGCTGTGAAAGCCTCGGTCGAGGCTCTCGGCTGCGCGACATTTCTGAAGCTGAACTGGAGCGCGCCGAAGGACGCGGCGTGGATCGGAAATTTCCGGTGCACCTCGCTCAGCGAGATCGCTCCCCTCCCCGATCGTTGGACTCGGTCGTCCACGATCTCTGCCACGCGTACGATTCCTGCTCTGGCGACGAAGACATCGAATCTCTGCCGTGGCCACGGTTGTATTAAATGTAGGAGAGATTAATTTGGGGAAAAGGGGCAATTTCGGCAACTCAAATTAATATTGGCATTTTCGTAAATACGTTGATGGGTAGGTTATTATTTTAAAGGGTAATTTAGCAAAATAGCCAACTCAAACCTTAGAAATTACTAAATAGCCAAAGTTTTGTAAATATTAAGTAAATAGCCAGCAGAAATTAACTACCCGTCCAAGATTACTAAAATACCCAAAAAAAAAAAATTCATGCCCATTCGCCCATTTAATGATGAAAAAAATCAGGAAATTTCTATTCCCGAGATTCTAGGTTATTAAACCTCTTCATTAACCGCTGGACCATTTACTCGGTCAAAAAAAAAAAAAAAAAAAGCTCTCAAAGAAAAAGAAAAATCTTTGTCTCTCCTCCGACGAAATCCAGTCCACCATCGTCGACCTCCGATTTCGGCGGTAGCGACTCTCTCAGGTATGGATTTGTAGATGTTCTTGATAGTTTTACAAGTATTTACTAATTTCAGAGAAAGAATTACACAAAAAGTGGAAAGATAACCTGGATTTTTTATTCGATTTCTGAAAACATTTATATTGTGTTAATCATCTTCCTCGTCGATAAAGATTCATGTATTGTAAATGGATGTTAATATTCGTATATAGCTTATTCATAATCCAAAAAAAATTTTCCATATACCCTAGAAATTTCGGACGAGATTTGGTGGTTCAGGTTGTAAATGGCCTGATGTGTGTTTGTATATTTACATATATTTACTGCATAATATGTCTAGTTCTGAATTTGTTATAATTAACTAAATTGGAATATTAACACGTATTTACTGTAAAACATGGTTAATAGGGCTTAACCACGATGACAAGAATGAAAATAGCTGCCGTCAGATATAGAAGCTCATAATAACGCCGTCTACCGAAAACAGTTTGTAAATCATTTTGATTACATTCTGTATTTACACCACCTGACAATGAGTTATGATTTTCCAGCTATTGACGTTCAAAAAGCTTCACTGCAACATAACAGCGACAGTAAATATACGTAAATACAAAAGTAATTTTATGTAAACCAGTGCGAGAATAGACTAAAATTAAAAAAAAATGAGAAAAATACACTACCTGATTCATTCAGAGAAAACCCGGCCATCTTGAGGATCAGTGATATGTTCAGACCTGTGAATGATTTTCGGCCATTAAATTAAAAAGTTAAGAAATAATTAGAACAATAAACAAAGGAATAAAGAAAAAATATATAAAGAAACCATTCAACAAATAGTCAGCCACGTTTAAATAGTTGCTACAAATAAGGAACTTTTTGAAATTCCCTCATATAAACCTTTCGAAAATACAAAACAATTCAAAATTCAAAAATTTCAGAATTTAAAATTTTAAAAGAGCAAGGTTCGGTATAGAAAAAACATGTAATTGAGCCACGTCATCCGAGTTGTTATTTATTTAATATTTACAAAACATTGGCTATTTAGCAATTTTTAAGGTTTGAGTTGGCTATTTTGCTAATTTTTTATATTTTAAATCACTTTAAAAGACTAGTTATTAACAAATTTCATTATATATTCAGTGATAATAATATGAAATTTGAAATCTAAATAACTAATATTTGGATGATCCATTTAACAAAATATACTTTGTATAATTAGAGAATAAATTCTTATGTATTTTAATACTTTTCATGACTAATTAATGAAATTCTAATTTGCCTTTTTCAATTAAGATTTTATTACGACATCACTTCCTTCAAACAAAATGAAATAGAAATATTTTCCCGCTCAATTCACTCTCATCTCCAATCCTCTGTCTCAACTATCAATCGAGTATCAAATCGAGTTAGATTCTCAAAATATCTGAATATTTTTTTAATAGCGGTAGGTATTTATATGTAGGTATATTGAAAATTCTATTCATATGCAAACAATGTGGGACGATATATAATTTCCAATTCTTCCACACTAGATTTATTATTCACGAAGGTTAGATAGAAATCTAATTCTTAAAGTGTACTAAATTTAATAATCACGTTTTTATAAATTAAATAAATGTATATTCTCTCTCGTTGTATAGTCTAAAAAATCATTACTCGTGATCTAGATTCTAGACCTTTGTTTTAATTAAACTTAGTACCTAGATGAATATCTCGAGCAGATGATTATTTTAACATCGGTGAATATCTATTTTTAATCGTATTATATTTTAAATTAACCGTAGCTAATTAAAAGTGAACTATACGTACCAATTTTTAAAGAAAATAAAAATATATATTCAATTAATTTTATAGCTTGTGTCAAAGATCCTCAAATTAGGCGTTTATACTACTTTATTATTATTTCCAAACAATGCTAGCTCGCCCGGTTCCACTACACTCTATTGGTCAGGTACGAAACCTAACCATTTATTTTGAGCTTATACTTTAGACTATTGAAAGTCTCTAAAATTCAGTGGTAACAACAAAAAAAAAAAAAGTTTGAATGATAAAAGCGCTGTATAATATAAATCCACGTTATCACACTCCAAATTATTCATACAGCTTCTCAGGAGAAAATCGCCAATAGGATTGCAAATGACTTTTGTTAGCGTGTGAGTATATATCTGTGCGGCTATGAATCCATTTTCTAATAAATCCTCACTTTCGTGCTGGTGGACCCTTATCTTTGCAATATGACTGATATTGGGTTGCAAAATAACACTTTAATGTTTAAAATGCGATGGTAAGCCAATCATTTTAGTTTAGATGCCGACGATCAATGAGAATGCTGATGAAAATCTTATGACTGATTATAAAATTTTAATAGAATTTTCGAAATATATCTTGATTTTCTTATGGAAATCTTGTCATTTCAAAAAACATATAAATAAAAAAATATCGGAATGTCCAAGGTTTTCCCCGGCAGTTCTATGAATTTTATTATTATTTGCAATCAATAATGTAATGAAATGACTTATATTAGGTCGCTAGTATATAGACAATGTAAGTGGTTGGAAAACAAGGATTGGTTTTTTAGCAAATCTTTCACAATCAAGAGACGGGGATAAATAGTTCTTTACCCTTGCGAAGGTGGAGCGACAGAAATTTTGAGAATTCAAGAATCACGGGGAGTCATTTTTGACTGAAAATCGAGTTTTGAATTAATTTTAAATCGGAAAATCTTCAAACAATGGCGATTTTTGAAACTTTTGAAATAGTGTATAAAACCGGTAGCGAATAAGAAGAGAATAAACAACATAGTCCGTACGTGACAAATTGAGCTCGTAATTAAATTATACCAACACAATAACAATATAGCATCACACAACACACTCATACATTAATCAATCAAGAAATGACAAGGCTAAGAACTTCCCTAAACTCCAACCTCCGAGTCTCGGTATAAAAAGTCTTGTACTTATTAGGCCAATAAGTCAACCAAACCCAACCCTTGATCTCCCACTCCATAGTCTTCCCAACCGCGGCCTTATCGACCTTCCAAAGCACGCTCTCGCCGTACTCGTCTCCGGCGAAAACCACGCCGCCTTGCCTGGTGAAAGGGCGGTGAGCGCTCGAGTATCGGTTCTTGAACCAAGCCCTGGGGTTCATCATCGCCAGCCTGGACGGCCTCGACCCGAACACCTCTCGGCCGTCCACGCTGTCGTGGAGGAACCAGCTCAGTCTCGCGCTGTAGCCTTGTACAGACTCCTCGAACTTCCATGGCCTCAGGCTCGTCGTTATCGTCTCTCCCGCTGAAACCCTAATTGCGGGGTAAGGGTTCGGAGGCTCGAACCCGGCTTCTATGGACTTTTCGACTCCGATTTCTATAGTGGGATTCTCCGAGGATTTGCTTACGGACACGCTTAGGACGTGGGTTTGCACGGTGGGTGTGAGTTGGACGGAGATTCTCGACGGGAAGTGCTTTTCCGATGACCCCACGCCTCGTTCGGAAAGTAGATTCTCGTTCACGAGCTTGACCACGTCACATCTGCATGTTGGGACCAAGGGAATATGGTGATGGAAAGTTTAAGATATTGTAGAATATATATGGCTTTATTTTGTTAGGCAGGCATAGATTCTTCTCAATTTGGTTCTCTGCCGGAACGAAAAAAAGGATAAAAGAAAAAGTAAATCCTAGCTAGCTTAGATATTAAAATGATCAACGCTCCAATAGATAGCAATGAATATTTATAGTTTTGCTTGTAGTTTTGACATTTTTTCCCTCCTTTTACCTTAACGAATTTTTTTAACTTATCTAGACGTTTTAGTTGACGTTTTCAACGACAAACTTACGACTTTAATGTGTTTTCTTAGTATTATCACTAAATATTTCATTAAATATATTTAAAAAATATTTTTTAAAGTTTTTATTTGTATTTTTTTCTTTTTAATTATATTAAATAGGAGTGACTTTTCTAAGTAGCCATAATAAAAGTAAAAATATAAGGAATAAACATGTTAAGATATAAAAATTCAAGAGATTATGTAAAAAAAAAAACAGAAAAAAAAGATGAAATCAAGAGGTAATGTGCAAGTTGAAAGAAAGCCAAAAAGCCCTTAAAGTACAAAGTAGTCACATTATATATATTTTGGAAAAAGATGAAAAAATATAAAGTACGTTTAATATATTGCATGTATGCTGATATCCAATCAAACAATCCACTACTAGTTGATTGGCTTATATTATTTTGAGTTATTTGAAATCTCCATATATAATAACAGCTAAGATAGTTAATTAACATACGTAATTATAGAAACGCTGTGAGGCTAAATTAGTAATTTAAAAAGAGGAAAACATTATTCATAAAATGTAAAGTTTGATTTGATAGACGGACTGGTAAATCTCTCTCCTTCCGGTCAACTGCTTGAAGAAGAAAAAAAATTAATCTCCAATTTTAAGTTAAATAATTGACACTTTCCCTAAACCTAATAATGCCAATACGTGATAAGTGTAAATTACATTTTAAAAATTTAATAAAATTCTTTTTTTTTTTACTGCAGTACTGTATTAAGGAACTGCAAAAAAATAAATAAATAAATACAAATTATATATATATACCTTATGTTGTCCGTGTTGACCATGACACCGACCCACATCTCCTGAGGCACAATCTTATAGTTAAACTGAATAACGCCCTGAAGCTGGTGGTAATCGAGAGAGAATCTGAGCCGTTGATCTTCGGCCTTGGAATCGGAGGTCATGGTGATGAGCGGACAGTAGAGCTGCACCTTCCACATCCCCACCGTAGACACGGCGTACGAGAACAGCGGCGACGGCGTTCCCAAAGCACACGGCCGCCGATGAAACCGCAGCTCCACGATCCAGTTCGTCACCGCCAAGTTCACCGACCTCATCCACCGCTCCTCCAAGTTTGACCCTGACAACATTGCGTTGACTTTTACGAATATTGACTCATACAATTAATTAGAGCTAGATGGTAAGTTTGAAGTAAAATTTTTATAAAAAAATGTAAATTTAAACGAAAATCAAAGTTAATATTGTATTTTTTTCATGTATATAAGGCAAGAAAAAAATTGATGATGGATTTTCATTTTCTGTTTAAAATATAATCTCATTTTAGTTATACATTTTTTTTTCTTATATTAGTATTTAGGGAAAATGACATATATATATCATATGTTTAAATTAAATATCGAATTTAACTTTTAGTTTTAAAAAATACCGAATTTATATCCTATGTTTAATAAAAATGATCAAATTGTATCCCAAAATAGATAATTGTGTCAAAATATTCTTTTTATTGACTTTTTATTAATGTTAACTCTGATATTTATATGTGAATCTTATTTTACATTTATTCATTCACTCTTTAATTATAGTCATATATGTAATTTATTGTTAAAAAACAACGATATCTGAAATTTGAAATATCGTGGGGAATACATACAGAGAAAATGATAAAAATCAACATTTGAAAATCATCAAAATCATTGATTCGAACGTGAAATACAAGAATCAAACTCGCGGTTTGTGAGGTATGAATTTTTTATTACTCTATTTTGATTTAGTTCGATTACAAAATTGAGAGTTGGAGATTGATTTTTATTTTTATTTTTAAATAAATTACATGTGAAATTATAAGACGTGAATGAATAAGTGTAAAATATGATTCACATATAAATATCATTATTAACATTAATGAAAAGTTAATAAAAAAATATGATTTATAACGCAGTTATCTATTTTAATTTATAATTTCATCATTTTAATTAAACAAGAACTACAAATTTGACATTTTTTAAAATAAAAAGTTAAACTCAGACGTTTCATTTTGATATATATATATATATATATATATATATATATATCATTTTCCTTAGTATATACTCTTAAAATTTTCCTAAATTCAAAACATGCGAAAAAAAATACAAAGATTCTATTTTTTTTTTTTTTTATGTATAATTTTTTCAGATCAAAACAATAGAATTCACAAATTCTAATGGAAGGATAACTAACTAACTACAATCATATAATTAACAACTCTTAAACAGTAGAAAATTCTAAGTGGCTAATATACTCCTTCAAGCTTAAGCATGGTTTACCATGTTAAGCTTGAAAGATAAAGAGACAAGAAACGAGGGACACTAATTAGCAGTTTGGTGAACGTACCGATCATCTTCATCAGCATCTTTGTGGCTTTCCTCGTCCGACAGTCGACGAGGCTGTTCTTCACCACATCGAGACCCTCTCGCCGGAGCTCTGATGGAGCCTCGTAGATGCACACGAGGAAGAGCAGAGTCACGAACGCCATGTCGAACGTCTCTCCGACGGCCTCGGAGCTCTCGATCCTCAGGAACGAGAAAGAGTTGTTGTCGCTGCTGTTCGAGCCGTAGCGAAGGACGTCTTCGATGAAGTTCAGGAGGAGAGAGAGTAGGGCTTGTTGGTCTCTCAGTGACTTGTAATTAGGGTTTGTCGGCTTCGAGGTCCAGAGAGAGATCGGAACGCTGAAATTCGCGACTATGGAGAGACGAACGGTGTTGATCAAGTTGTTATTGTTGTTGGTTTTCGATATTGTGAGGTTGAGAGAGGGCAATTGAGACGGTGAAGACGAAGAGCAGAGAGATATGGAATAATTACTTGTTTTCCATTGATGAATTGGTGGGAGGTTTTGGATCCATGATAATATGCTAGGAATAGTACGAGAAGCCATTATTTTAGTAAAACAATAAATAAAAATGTGGGATTCTTTTGATCAGTTTTTTTGGTTTACCTCTCTTACTTTGCTAGCTATATATAGTGCAAGCGTCAGATCAACATGTAGTGTGTATATATATAATAGAGCAACATTTATTTAAAAAATATTAAGATAGGTTTAGACATTCGTTTTCTACGTAATTGTATTAATTAATGAAATCCTTTTCACCAATCAAAAAGAAGCACATGATTCGTTGGCTAATTAAAAACGAAAGCTAGTAGTACATTGCACAAAGCATATTAATATAAAATCAGAGAAGTTATTTTTTTTAAAGGAGGGAGAATTGTGAAGGACAAGGATTCGTTCTAACCCTATTATATCTTATCTATATGCATGTGGTAATAAATATGCTCTATAGATAGCGATCGGTGAGTTACGTTTGACCAGCATCGAGACCAAGGTATCTTCAGAGGCGTGTACGTGGTGAAAATACATATATTTGACTGTGTTATATGCATGTACATTTTTTCCTCAAAAGAATGTTTGAAGTCTTTCTACGTTATAAGCATTGGTTGAGTATAGTATTTGTTTTACACGTTTTATTTAATTCCTTTTTGCAACTGGTGTTCTTTTCATTTGTCTCATAATTTCATTTTGGTTTGTTTATCATTATTTTTATACATTCGACATTTTTAGCTTTTGATTTTGAATATTTAGCCTTTAAAATATCGTTCATAATACTATGGTCTTTGTTTATCAATATTGTGCTTATTCTAACAATATCACTAACCGTTTTATTAAATATATTATTTAAAACACAAAGTACATACAAAATGTTGTTAAATAATTTGTTCTATTATTGTTTATTTGATGACATTGTTAGTGATGATGTTGCTTACATACACATGAAAAGTAACCCAAAAATAATTTTAAGAATCAAAGTGCAATGACCAACAAGTTAAAGACCATAAATGCAAAGAAGAAGAAGAAGAAGAAAAAAAAAAGAAGTAAGAGGGTGCCTTCATAAATTCAGATATATTGTAGACATTACTTGCAAGAAATGCATACGTAAAAATAATTGCTATAACTACCATTGCAAATCATGTGAATGATTTGAAAGGAAATTATACAAAATCCTTATCTATGCTTTAAATTGATTACTTCTAAGTAAAGTCTTTAAATTTGAACACCGAGTACAAGTTCATGACATGCAGCATGTCATCGATTGCTTCTCGGACAACACGCCCACGGAAGGACGGGATCCGTGGCGCGCGTGAAGCCTTACGGAATTACCATGTTCTGTGTGACTGACACACGGAAATGTTCCTTCTGAAAGTGGCGGAAATTGGGAGGGGCACTCGGAAATGGTTGTCAGCGTTTAGTACCGTTGGCGTGTCATTGGCGTGTAATCTTCAGCATATAAGGACAACGGCTATAATCAATGTTCAGCATTTATTTTTGTATTTTTTATTAAATCTCAACCGTTAGATCATCAACGGTTATGATTTGGACGGCTGAAATAATTTATCCGTTATTTGACCGTTGACCCTCCGAATTTACACAATTCTTTAATTTTTAACCCACTTTTTATTTCTCATATAAATACATCCGAATTCTAACAATTTTAATCACAACTCAATCTCTCAAACTCTCAAAATCTCTCAAATTCTCTCATATTCTCCACATACAAAGTTTATAAGTTTGTATTCTAAAATTATTTTTATAGTTAAGTTTAAAAATAATTAGTATATACTTAAGTATTTTTCTACTTAATTTTATATACTTAAGTTACTAATTTAAATTTTTTTTAGATAATTAAGTTTATAAAATATTTATTATATACTTAAGTTAGTATTATAATTTTTGTAAGATAATTAAGTTTATAAAATATTTATTATATACTTAAGCTAGTGTTCTTATTTTTTTTTTTAAATAGTTACGTTTATATAATTTTTATATCATATACTTAAGTTTGTTTTTTAAAATTTATTATATAGTTACGTTTTAATTAATTATAGTTTATAAAAAATTTATAATGTCTGGAGAATCATCATCTCACCGAGGTTCCCGTCGAGGTTCATGTGAATCGCGCCGAAGTTCTAGTCGCACTGTCACTCCGTCGCAATCACAACAACAAGACGAGCAACACGACAAATTTCAACGACCCTCTCCACCTCACCAATTTCCACAAAATTGGTTAAACCTTTATGAAAATCCCAATTTCATCGAATTCCAATGACCACAATAGCATCCACCAAATGTCCTTCTAGAATTAGCCCGAATCGCCCCGATCTCCCATTATCAACCTGAATATCTACGACAATTTCTTTCACAACAACCTCCATCTCCTCCCCGTCCAATTCACGAACAATATGGTACACAACATAATCCTCCTCACGACCAACCTTCTAGCTCACATCAAAATCCACACGAAGATCCTTACATGGTGTACCGAGAACAACTCCGTAGATTTGAAGAACAACAACAACATGCACCTCCACCACCTCAACACAAACCATCACCTACACCACCTCAACACGAGTCACCTCATCGACCACCTGAACATTGATCTTGTTGATAACTTTGATATTAACTTTCAAAACATGACTATTAATGAAATGTAGTCTTGTTGTAATATTTTATTCATAATATTGTTATAATGTTTTAACTTTATTATTTAAAAAAAAAAGTTATTAATAAAGATGAAATTCAGTTTACATATTGATACCTTCTTTTAAAATTTTAACAGTTTAGTCCCTTTTATTTACCATTTAAATTTGATTTTTTAATTTTTTTAATTACTTAATGGAAGTTAAAGGAAATCCATATTTCCATTAAGCTTAACGGAAATTCCATTTCCAAGAAGCAATGGAAGGCACTAGAATGGCTAATGGAAATGTCATTTCCAATAAGCAATGGAAGGTGACTTATTGGAAATGAAATTTCCATTTCTTTCCAATAGCCAAGATGAGCAGCGTGACAATGTGGGTCGGACCCGCATCTAAGGGGCCCAAAAGGTCTTCAATTTTTTAAAATTTAGTTACTATTTTTAAAATATTTCTTTCTATTTTCAAATGGAGTTTTGATTATATATAATAGATAACAAGCCTTTTTAGTCCGCGCTTTGCAGAGGAATTAAATTTCATATACTTGTAATATATCTATTATAAAAATATGTTTTACAATGTTAAACGTATATCAAAACAATTGTAAATGACTATAAAATACAACTGCGTACTTTGAAAGAAAATATATGTAGTAAAATAATAAAATTATAAGCTATAAATTATGACCTTTTATTTATTGTCATATAAAAGATTATTGTCATTATATATAATGAAAAAAAAATCTAATCTATAAATTATATATGACTTTTTATTTATTTTCATATTAAATGATTTTATATACTGAAAATAACAATACTGAAATTTATACATAGATTTACACATAAAGACACTTAATGTAAAATATAAATATTTTAATTAGCTAGCTCTAATTTATGTTCATATCTATGTCCATATGAATTATATGTATATATATACTGCACAATATACTAATATTTATAGAAGATAAAAAGGTTAAAATTTTATATGAAAATAATATTTTAAGTTGATTTAGGCTTTAAAAACTCTGTTTATTTATTTTAAATTGAATATAACAAAATATATATAAGATATTTTGGACACGTTAAACACAATAATATCTATATATATTATATATGAATATATACTATTAAACTGAGTATAATATAATAGTATGTTTATATATATATATATATATATATATATATATATATATTAATTTTTTAAAATTTGTAACTTATTAGGCCATTTCAAACATCACGTTTGAGATATAACCAACATTTGAAAACTTATTAAAAAAATAGTCAAATAGATGAGATGATACTTGAATAAACTATTTAAATTTTTCATTTTGTCTTTCAGCCTTTTTTTTTTTTTTTTTTTTTTTTTTTGGTATAACAATGAACCATTCACTCAAAACATTCATATGGCCTAAAAACCTTCCCAGACTCCTTAATATATATATATATATATATATATATATATATATATATATATATATATATATATAAAACTTCCAACACGATTTCCGGACTAGCTTGTCATAAGGTCGGGTTATTTCATAACACCATGTCTTAAAAGTCTACTTCTCACCCATGTACTGGTCACTTGTTGAATCGCGCGGCAAAACCGGTGGAAGTCATGATCATAGATATGTTTTGCATATATATTAGAGAATTATAATCCATTTTCATTTAAAATTAATTATTTAGTAAAATAACCGTAACGGGAAAATTTTAAAATAATTCTAATTTACACTCAATGAAAAAATAATGATCATGGATAAATTAATATTTGAACATGAAATGTGAACATCATTTTGACAACAAACATAAAGTAGAGCACGAGAGCTTAGCACATAAAGCTCTTTCTATGTTTTAACATATTAATACACTATATTTTATATAATAATTTAATACTATAAAAAACAATAGAATAAATCTCATTTTTACCCCCTGAACTTGTACTTCGGTTACATTTCACCCCCTTTACTCGAAAATGTTGCATTGAGAATCTCTTAACTAATGGCGTTATTACACGTTGCCACTTCTGTCTAATTTTGGACGTTAAATGTCACGTTTTTTGTCACGTGAGATTTAAAATATGTGCAATTATCAATATACCCTTGTTTTATTATTTTTATAATAATAAATTACAAAAAAACTCTTCTTTCTCTTCTCTTCTTCTCTTTCTCCTTCTCCGAGGCATGTCCCCTCCATTTCTTCTTCTTTTTCTTCTCTCCTGAACCAACCCTCCCACCAAAGCATTGATGGCCTTATTGCTCGCCTCTCCAGAGCTTTCCATCTGAAAACACAAAGAAAGCCCCAAATCGCAACACCAATAGCAATCCGAGCTCTGCTCTTATTCACCGAAGAAGCTAGATATGCGTCGCTGGCGATTGTTGTTACTTCTCCGGAGAAAGTACTTATGAGCGTGACTCGCCACTTGAGTCGGCTTCCGAAAATATTACAATTCCATCTCACGGAATCAAATAGAACCTGAGCCCAACGGAATCACGATTAAGAAATCAACTCGATGAAACTAAGGCCCCGATTCCAAAATTCAAACTATCATATAAACACATAGACATTCGGACCAAACAAACAATTTCGGAAACTGATATTCCTTTCTCACAATTTCCACAAATTCGAGCAAAATCCAAACTCAAGTAAATACTTCTAAATCGCATCATCTACATAGATACAAAAGCCCCAAATTTGAAATAAGAAAACCATAATTTTCGAAGGAAAAACAGGGATTTCCATGGGTTTTTACCTAGCTGTGTGAATCACCGAAGATATCAGGCAAAAATCACTTCCCTCCGTCCATGGATTCACGGCGAAGCTTTGATGAACAATCAAAATCGAACTGTCACGCCCCAGAGAAGAAACATAGGAAAAAGAAAAAAAAATACGCAAAAGAGAATGAAGAAAGAACCACGACCGAAGAAAAAAAAAAGAAAGAAAGAAGAAGAAGATGAGCGAGAGGGAAAGAAGAAGATAGCGACATAGAGAGTGAGTAGGAGAGATAGCGTGGGTGAGGGCTGAGCGAAATCAAGAAGAAGAAAGAGAGAACTCGCGAGAAAAGGAGGGAGGCCGAGAATTCACGCCGGAGAAGAAGAGAAACGTTGGAAATCGCGTGAAGTGAATGGGTTTGCTTCCTTCTCCGACCCCTCGTCTTCTTCGTCCTCATTTTTTTTTCTTTTTCCTATGTTGTGACACGAACTGTTATAATAACAATTTGGTAAACAATTTTAAATATTAAAAGTATTTAGAATAACCAGAAATACTATTATACCCTTTAAAATCATGACACGCCATCAAAACGTGATAACTTAACGTCCAAATACTGACGGAAGTGGGGCCTTGTAACACGTATATGAGTTTTGAGTTGAGTTGTGCAACATTTTCGAGTCCAGTGGGCTAAATGTAACGAAGGTACGAGTGCAGGGGGTAAAAATGAGATTTATTCAAAACAATAATATAGACTTATAAATGCTAAAAAATGGGACAACTGTATCCAAAATCTAAGCATAAAACTAGTTTTTAAGAAAGATATGGCAATGTCCAGAACTTTATAACTTACCAGATTACACAATATCACCCCTTTCAAACACGTCGTTACTAAATTTTAAAAATTGCATTACTTATCTTTATTTTTTTGGAAATATAGATTTTTATGCACATTTTCATGTTTTTCTTACACTATAACTCCCACATTTACGTTTGTAACCAAGTACCCAAATTGAAACATAGATATTACGTATTAGTTAACTTTTGGTGCTGTAGCCAAGTAGCATCAATGACTCTAACATATTTATGTTCAACAAATCTCCCATGAACAAAACCAATTTATTTACCCTCACCTTTTTTTTTTTTTAGAAAATCGCTCCCTGAAAAGATTATTTGCATTATCATTTGATTTAAATTGCATCCATCTCAAATTGCATTCCATATTTTAATTTCATAAAATCAAGAGACAAAATTAATCAAACCTAAATTTTATCAATTACAAACAAACTCTTCATAAATGATAGACTCCCTAATTTCAAGATAAATTTGGACATCCCCAATTAATTCAAGAAGAAAATCCAATCAAACAGCGAATCAATCATCAACCATCTTGATCAATCATCAATTTCAAACCTAATAATTTTAGTTTCGATTTTACTCAAATAATAATAATAAAAAAACCTAACAATCCCATTGTGGATTTTCAAAGAAGTAGAAAAAAAGACGAAGGTGAGGCTCTCATGGGTCACCGGGCTGGGTTTGGGTGGGTGGCAGCAGGTCATAGGCCGTGGTTCAAACTTCAAACAAGAACATGCTGCACGGTACGAAGACATTCGTGTGTGTGTGTATATATATATATATATATATATATATAGAGAGAGAGAGAGAGAGAGAGAGAGAGAGAGAGAGAGAGAGAGAGAATAGTCTTTAGAAGCGACAGAAGGCGTTTCTAAATACATTAAAGTCGCTTCTAAAAAGTTTTTTAGAAGAGACAAACGTCGTTTCTAAAACACCACTTCTAAATGAAATAAGACATTGAAAACTCAGGAATAATATAATTATTTGAACTCAATATTGAATCCAAACACATAGTATCAAGAGGGAAAATCAAGGCAGCCAATTTTGCATCATAATCGAATTATGAACTTACATCCAGACCCTAGTAGAACTTCATGCTATGGATATCGAACCAGAAGGGGAGGGAGATGGATTTTACCTTCAAGCTTGTTTTCTGATGTTCCTCACTCATAACTTTTTTCTAAAAATCTTCTCAGCTCTTTCTTCTTCGGCTTCAATATCGACATTCAAACATGATATCAAAATGAAACCCTAACTTGTCATTCCTCATATTTTTTGAATTAGAGAAGAGAATAAACTCACCAAGACAAGATTCCACGAGTTTTTATTTTATGCCTCTCCTTTTCCGAAATATTATAATGATTTTCTTTCTCTCGGTTCTCTCTCTATCTCCTTTTCTATCATTCTCTCAATCTCATCTTTGATTTTCATATAACATATTATAATGATTCTAATTTAAAGTCACTTCTAAAAGCTATGAAACTAAAAAGGAGGAGTTTTGACCTACTCAACTTTCGCAAATTTAGAAGCGACATCTCGCTTCTAAAAGTGCGGAAATTTTTTAGAAGCAACATTTGCTTATAAAGTTTTTTTAAAAATCAACTTTAAAACTCATATTTATCTTAACCTCGGTGATACATTTAGAAGCGACATGTAGCCTCTAAAAGTGAAATGTCAGTTCTAATTAGAATCGACATGTCACCCTATAAAATCATCCTGCTTCTAAATTTCTATTTTGTAGAAGTTATTGGGTGCGTTTGGCGTTGCTTATTTTTAGGTGTTTTTGCTTTTTTTAGAATTTTAAGTCAATTTTTATGTTTGGTAAGTTAAAATAAAAACACTTTAATAAAAAGTTCTGCTTTTTTTTAGGCAAATTTTAAAAGCAGATATTTGATACTTTTTCTAAAAGCCACTTTTGTAGGGATTAGTTTCTCCCTCCACCTACTATTTATTTTTCTTTCCGTAACTTTTATTTTTAGGGTTTCTTTCCGTGACTTGGTTTCTTTCCGCAACTCTTCTCACAATTCTCTGCAACAAAAAAAAAATCAAAAGGTATGTGATTTTTATTTGGGCAGTGCAGCGAAATAGCCAAAATGAAACTATGAAATTTGTTTTTAGCCTATGTTTCACAATTTTTAGGGAAATAGCCAACAGACTTATGTGGCAATAATTAAGGTCTGATTTACCTTTTTTTATTAACAAGTTCGTCACTTTCTCTTTCCTACTTTTTTCCTACATTTTTTTTTACATAAAAACTTCAAAAAACCATATCTATCTCATATGAACTCGAAATTGAGTGATTCCAAATCCTACGGATTCGTGACACCGAGATCTTCAAAAATAGATCCATTGTGTTTGATGAAAAATCATGTTTAATACCATAGATGTATAAAAATCACGTTATTACCTTAAATATGGAAATAACTGGAAATTTTTAAAATTATCAAAAAAAATAAATGGAAACGTAACTATGATGCATTAAACATAATTTTTCATCAAACACAATGGGTCTATTTTTGAAGATCTCGACGCCACGGATTTGTAGGATCTGAAATCACTCAATTTTGAGTTCGTATGAGAAAGATATGAATTTTTGAAGTTTTGATACAAAAAAAAATTATTTGAAAAAAATAGGAGAGAGAAAGTGACGAATTTGTTAATAAATAAGAGCAAATCAGACCTTAATTATTGCCACATAAGTCATTTGACTATATTTCTAAAAATTGTCAAACATAGCCTAGATCCAAAATCACATGTTTAAAGTTGAGTAGTTACTTACAAATCTCTTTTTATATTAATTATCTGTGGTTACATCCATGTTTACAATTCTCCGCTAGTTTCCATGTTTTTTGTTTTGCTTTCAATTGCTTTCAATTAGTCACATGTCATTTATATTATTTTAATATATGGAGAGTTTTTTTTTATGTGGTAGACTTTCAGACGTACACAATACAAAACACATATTTTATTACACAAGCCTGATATTATATGCATAGTCATATATAGGCTCATAAATGACATATTTTAATATATTATTTTATTGTACGTAGTCAATAGGATCCTTAGGGTTAGTCGTACATTGCTGCGCTTGTACTGTTTGAAATTACTACTTAGGTTGCTATTGATAACTGTTCCATTAAAAGCTCACGGTTGGGTTACGTTTTGTTGTTGTTTTGGCTATCCATCTAAAGCCAAAATAATACATGTAAATTTTAATTATAATATTTTATCAAATCAATTCAAGTTTCAGCAACTAAAACGTACACACATCCTATATACATATTAAAATAATAATACATAATAATGTTACCACAACAAAAAAAACCCCTCCATACACACATCCATACGTTACCACATAAAATAATATATTAAAATAATATAAATGACATGTACTGTTTGAAATAATATATGACTACTTAGGTTTGTATCAATTTTAATACATGTACTGTTTAATGTTTAGAATATGAGTAAAAATTTTAGAATATGTTTATACTGTTTATAGTAGTGTAAAAACCATGAAGATAGTCACCATATTTTGTTATATACATGGTTGTTTATATGATAATTCTCTTAAATTACGATTCCTCATATTACATTATAAGTAGATTATTATTTTAAAATATCTTATTGTTATCAATATAGCTATATACAGAATTTCATCCAAAATTAATATGGGCTTTGAAAGCTAACTTAACTTTCATCAGTAGTATATTTTGTTATTATAATTTGTGAGGAAGCACAACCAAGTAGAAAATAAGAATATTAAATCAAGAGTGAAAGCGGTTTGGGACGCGCAGACTCTCAATTTATTTTGTGAGTTGTGCGTTAAAGAAGTTGAAGGTGGACAACGACCAGGAACTCATTTTACGAAGGTTGGATGAGAAAATTTGATCAAAATTCAAAATTAACACCGGAAAGACATACGATAAAGTTCAATTGAAAAATAAATGGGATTCTCTAAAAAATGAATGGAAATTGTGGAAACAACTCATTGGCAAAGAAACTGGTCTTGGCTGGAACATTCAAAAGAGAACAATCGATGCAAGTGATGAATGGTGGGACAAGAAATTACAGGTAATTATCAAATATTTAGAATTTATCTACATTTTGTGAGCATTTATCAATCTAAAAATTCATCATTCATTTTACAGATGCACCCTAATGCAGCGAAATTTCGAAAAGAAGGTTTTCAACCAGAATTTGTAAAGATGTTAGATAGGATGTTTATGAATACCACAGCAACTGGTGATCATGCGTGGACACCTGCCTTTGGAACTATTCCAAGTGAGGTTAGCAACGGAGTATAAGATGTTGCTCCACTTGAGAGTGATAACGAGTCACATGATTCGAGTACCAAGAAAAAATTTAACTCTAAATCAGGTGAATTCGGTTCCTTGAAAAGAAAAAGAGAGAGAAAAAGTGAGAAAATCGGAGGTGCGGTGAAATTTTCAGCACAAATTGATCGCTTATGTGAAGCTGTCGAAAAAAGGAGTGCACCGACAACCACATCAAATGATCAACTTGATTCTAGCATAGCCACTGTTATGAAAATTGTCACTTCCTTACCTGGAGTGGAGATATGTAGCGAGTTACATTTATTTACAACCAGGTTGTTCATGATCAAAGAGAAAAGCCGCCTACAGGTTCGTTTCACATCAAGTATACTTTTTTTCGAATTTTAATAACAATTTATTATTTCTATGTTTTGAAATTTATTTTTATTTCATAGGTAAATATTACTTGGTTGATGCTGGATATCCATTAATTAAGGGATTTTTAGGACCATACAAAGGCGAAAGATATCATCTTCCAGTATTTCGTTCAAGTGGACAACCAAATGGTTACCAAGAAGTATTTAATCATGCGCATTCCTCTCTTAGAAGTGTGATTGAGAGAACATTTGGAGTTTGGAAGAAAAAGTGGAAGGTACTACGCGATATGCCTAGCTACCCATTTGGCAAACAAGTAAAAATAGTTATCGCAACAATGTCTTTGCATAACTTTATCAGGAAGTACGCAAATTATGATATGGATTTTGAAGATACAACTGAAGATAACATTACTATAGATGATGATCACGACGGCAATGAAGATGGCGAAGGTCAAGATAATTCAGGAATTTTAGAGATGAAAATTTTAAGGGATCATATTGCTGCAAGTTTGATGGGACAGTAATTTTTATTCGTTTAATGATATTTTTTTCTAGACAGATGAGATTTTATTTTATATTATTTAAAAATTATTAAATTATTTAAATTATTTATTTTTGCTATTTATATTAATATTGAGATTTACCTAATATTATTTAGATTTACTTTAGTCTTTTTTGACGTTAGAAGCTAATTAAATAAAACTGTTTACCAAACACTAAACAGTAACTTTTTAGAAAATCAACTGCTTTTGATTTTGATTAACCAAACAGTACATTACTTTATCTGACAGCACTTTTTCTGATAGTACTTTTTAAAAACAATTCTGAAAGCAGCACAACAATGCCAAACTGGGCCAATGTGTGTGTGCTCGCTCGCGCGCGCGTGTGTGTGTGTGTGTGAGAGAGAGAGAGAGAGAGAGAGAGAGAGAGAGAGAGAGAGAGAGCAATGACTTGTAATTTTATCACTCCGACAGCCTAAATTTTTGGAAAGATGAATATCAATTAGGATTTTATTTTAAAAATAAATCTAATTAGCTAGCTATATTATGTACAAAATAATTTGCTTCACTACCCTCCAAACATCTAGCTTGGGTTGCACTACCTCCTGCCTGTGAGGTCTCCTCATGCGCGAAGACATGAGTTTAAGTCCCCGCAAAGGCAATTTGCAAAGTCTTTGTAATCTGGGCTTAAAAATCTTCCATGCAATTAAATATACAATGTATAAATAAAAAAATAGTCAAAAAAATATGCTTCACTACTAGTATTAAAAAAAATTCTTGAAACTTTTGCTAGAATGTAATTAAAAAAAATGCAATTCTAATGATACAAGTGCCTTAGTTAGTTTAAGTTTTGTACAATTTAACACTTAAATAGATATTCATTTGACAATAAATAAAAAAATGACATAAAATTCCTACCTCTAAAAAAGATGTGCTATAGCTAAATAGCCAAATGAATTTGTAAAATAGCAAAGATTTGTTTAAAATAAATTAAATAACTAAAATATGCAAGTATCATGTGATTAAGGTTTTTGAAAGTAACAAATCACTTCTATAAATAGTTAAAAATGTTAATCATAGCATCAATAAAAATATTTGACAATAACTTTGATTATTTTGTTGAAAACTTAAGATTTTGACTATTTTGTTACACAATTAGTTTTTAGGACTATTTTGTATATTTTGTGCAATTATGACTAAGTGTCTTACTAATTTCTCAACGACTGAGGTTATGGTTATCTTGTCGTTTACTACACAGTTATCCTGAGAAATGAAGAAGATTACCTTTTTTTTTTAACTTATAAATGTCCGACATTTCTAAAGAAGAAAATATGAAGAGGGAAATTTACCATTTTCGGTAATTGTTGTTAAAGAAAAACATAAGGCATTTTTACGATTGTCCTTACCCTCGTAAATACGACGCCGTTTTCAACTCACCACCGTCTATAGTCCCCTTTCATTTCGCTGCTATTAATTCTAGAATTGACTTTTTAACAAATATACAGTTCTCTCCCTCTCTCTCTCTAACTCAAAAACCCCACACGTTCTCTCTCCTCCACCACGTAACCCATCATCCATGGCGTCTCCACCGACACTCCCGATCTCGAACGCCCAGCCCACGGCCTCCTCCGGCGCCGCCGCCTCGACCGCACCGGTCTCCAACCCCGCCTTCCGCACGTTCGTCTCGCGCCTCTCCGCCACCGTCCGCGGCGGCCTCGCGCAGCGCCGCCCGTGGCTCGAGCTCGTGGACCGCTCCGCCATGTCCCGGCCGGACTCCGTCTCCGACGCCGTCTCCCGGATCCGCAAGAATCTGACCTACTTCCGAGTCAACTACGCCACCTTGGTCGCCCTCGTCGTGTGCCTCTCTCTCATCACCCATCCCTTCTCTCTCATCGTCCTCGCTTCGCTCCTCTCCGCCTGGGCCTTCCTCTACCTCTTCAGGCCCGCCGATCAGCCGCTGGTTCTCTTCGGCCGGACATTCTCCGACGCCGAGACGCTCATCGGACTCGTCGTCGTTACCGTCCTCGTCGTCTTCGTCTCCAGCGTCGGATCGCTTCTGATCTCCGCTCTCAGCGTTGGATTCGCTCTCGTTTGCGCTCACGGCGCGTTTAGGGCTCCCGAGGATCTTTTCCTCGACGATCAGGAGCCGGCGAACGCCGGATTCCTCTCGTTCCTTGGCGGCGCCGCCGCTTCGGCTGCCGCGCCGTCCTTCGCCGCCCGCGTGTAGTGAAATGGAAGTTGAAGAAAAATTTAAATTGTTTATTATTTCGGCGGTTTTGGATTGAGGAATTAGGGATTGTTTTGATTCGGATCTGAAGTCTGAACCTAATTTGTTCGGAGAGACTTGTAATTCCTCCTGATTGAGAGAAACTTAGTTCTTTTGGCCACTGTTTGTATCAATATATTTTTTCTCACTTTTTTTTTATGTAATTTGATTTGGGTATTTGGAGTACAATGGTAGTAGAACTGGAAATTGAAGGTGCGGTTCTGTGTTAATTAAATCTATAGATGATTTGGGAATTCGATGCATATAGCAGAAGATTTATGATTCCAACTCCCGAGTATGCAGTGACTTCCTTTTTCTTTTGTTATTTTTTTTCTTCCTGATTGCGCGTTTTGAAGTATACTTGACTTGCAATCTATTTCTTCTTTAAGTTTCGTTTCTGAAACTATTGAAATGCACAGAGAGTTTGATCAAGATGTGCAAAGAAATGATGCTTTTGAACTCTGATGTGGCCACAAAGCAAGCAAGTCATGGCGGGCCAGGAAGCTGAAGATGAACAGTAAAGCTTCGCTGTATTTCATGGCAGCTCCGGAGTTCGATTCCAAACTTATTTGACTAAGTTTTTATCTTATGGCTCTCACTCTGTCATTAGTAATTTTTTGTTTTCGGATTAACTTAGAATTGATAAACAATATATTATAAAGTGTTTTAAGGTTAGTATCGAACTCCTCTTGGGAGGACTGCAATAAAACGGTAAAATTTATAGACAATGCCAAACCATCATTTTACTGGAATGTCGAAAATAATCGCCTCTACAAAATGATCTTCTCTAAATCGGGCTCATAAAGTCTGTGATTCAATCAATTCCCACATGTATGAGCTCATTTAAGGTGCCGATCGGAATTCACGAGGAAATTGAGGGGGCTTGTGCGGATTTCTGGTGGGGCAAGAGAACGATAAGAAACGGTTCATTGGAAAAACTGAAAATCTCTCGGATATTAGGATAGATGGATTCTCTCACCTACGAGTTTCAAAGTCCAATCCCCGCAGACTTAACATAAACTCCACAATCAACGAGCTTATTTTAGACTCACGGGAAATGGAATGCGAAACTTATTCGGGATCCTTTCTCATCCTTTTGAAGAGGACAACATCCTCTCTCTATGGCGAGAGAGCATTTTGGAAAGAAAGGCGGGTATGCGATAAAAAGTGGATATAAAAATCCGATTTCAAGACTGCGATTTCGTTTTCTACAACGCCGAGATTTTACAGCCAGCGAAGAAGGCTTCGTTGTCGAAGACATTGTTCCATTAACCAAGGATTCTGATTCAAGGTTTTGCTTTGTTGAAATAGAGTGGCACATCAGTTATCTCATTGTAATTTACACTCATGTTTTATCGCTACTTGGTTTGAGACTCCTCCTTGTATTGGCCATGCTTTCCTTGTTGAGAAGTAATAAAAAGTTTTCAGTCTTTCTCTTCAATAAAAAAAGAGTAAAGCTATTCGGCACGATTTACGATTCAAAACGATCCACTCACGTGTTGACACGTGGCAGTTCATTGCCACGTGTCAACACGTGAGTGGATCGTTTTGAGTCGTAAATCGTGCCAAAAATCAATTCTGATAAAAAAACATATACAAAGCAGATGAAGTGTCAATAAAATTCCCAATAGAGGACAGCCACTTCACAATGTCGTTTGTCTCATACTTTTTCCATACGACGCACCGTTTGATAAGGTATCTTCCGTTGTGAATCCCCAAGCAGCGCCCCAGATAAGGAAAATATATTAATCATCTATGACCTTATTTTTTTTGGATTCCTGATTTCACTAAACTGAATCAAAGAGTGTTTAGATAATAAATTTTTTTAATATTTCTTAAACAAAAAAAATATATAATACAAAATCTATCAACTTATTCTTAAAAAAATTAGTATATATAGGGTGAGTTAACCTATTAGCCAACATCAACATTTTGTAAAGTAGTCAAAGTTTGTTTTTATTGTGAATATAGCCCACCATAATTTTACAATCAGTAATATAGCCCTCTTATCTCCCATATTGAAACACACACGCAAAACTACTCACCTCCTCACCCACCTCTCCGCCGCACTTCTCCGAATCCTTTAGTAGCCTCATCAGTTCCTCCCCGCTGCCACCGAATCTCCTCCCCCGGATCGGACTGCCTCTCTGCCGCCAGAGCCGTCGCGAGGTTCATCTATGGCCACAAATCCAAATCCGACTCACGCTTTGGACTCGGATCTCGCTCCTCTGGTCGACGGTCGTCCTCGTCGTCGGTGACGTTGATCGCGATCTTACGACACTCGATTCCGATGAATTTGAATCCCAAGCGTTCAATGAGACTTCTGGCTTCGTCGGAGGAAGCTTCGACCATTTGCTCCCCTCAGAGAGCAAAAGATTTCTCCGATGTCGCCTTGGTTCGCCTCTCTCTGCTGCAAAACTAGGCCTGAGGGTATTTTCTGATGTATTAAACAGTGAGATAATATTGAAATCCATGTTTGTATCTTGTCAAATAAGGTCTGTTAATTCTTCAAACCTTCACGTTGTTTGTGAATAAAATCATTTGAAAATGGTGCTTATCTCACAAAACAAAACGGCAAAGTTCTAATCCGAAATCGGCGAAGGCTGTTTGGACTCGATGATGGAGAAAATTTGGACCGATAATAAATTAAATTAACCTAAACAGAAAATTAAATTAACTTTGAAGTTAATAAAATTAATTGGAAAAGTAAAATTAAATTAATTACATATTAAATCAAACTAACTTCGCAGCAAATTAAATTAACTGTAAAAGTAAATTAACTTAACTCTTTTTCACAATAGAATAACTGTACTTACGAAAATATGTGAATTATTTACTTCAAATTTAAACTAAATTTTTAAAATGAGGTAAAAAAAATAAGTTAGTTACAACAAACAAATACTTGTATATAATATAATCCGTTTTAATTGACAAAATCATAAACTTAGAATGTAACATAAATATGTGTTTTTTTTTTTAATATGCGCACGATAGCAAAGGAGGTGTCCGTAGAGAAACGGAGAAACTGATGAGTGAGTGAATTAGGCGGATATTACAAAGACGAACCCAACTGCGCTTAAACCAACCCCAACTCTCTCCCTCTCTCTCATATATAAATACATTTCGGTTCTTCGCATCTGACATTTCTCTCTGATTCGCGTCTCTCATGGATTCCTCTGCAGTTCTCCGATCCTTTCACTGTAAGTCACTCATCGATATCTCAACCGATCTGAGTAATACTGTATCGTTTTATCGACGAGGTTTCAGTGGGTTTTTAGCTTAGATGTTCGGTTTACGACTATGAAATTTGGAGGGAAAGTACGGACTTTCCTGCAAGGTTCGTGATTTATATTTTGGTTCTCAATTTGCTGGCAAGCTTCTTCTTCGGAGGATTGAAGTGAACGTTTCTTTTTTCTCTTTTGAATATTTTCTTTCGTTAGAATCAAGTTCTAGGGACATAGGTTCTAGATTTTAGTTCCTATGATCTTCATTTGCGTTTTATTTGGATCTTTCACTTGTGTTGATGGATAACGTGGCTTCTTTTTTTTTTTTAAGCTAATGGATCTGAAATTCTAATTGAGTGTATGTGATTAACGTCTCTTTTAATTTATTTTTTACGTATGTGATTGAATTGATTGACTTCAATAAAGAGTTGCAAAATCTCAGGTCATTCCATCTTAATGTGATTCGAATTTACACGCTTGACATAGAATTTTCGATCGAAAATAGTTTACATGCCTCATTAAATAGTTTTCATTTTTTTTATTACTTTCCATTTCGAACCAACAAAAAATCTTAAAACTCGAATGTTAGATACTGTTCTTTGAAGCTGTTGTAGACGTGCACTTTCAGGTGTCGGTAATCCGCTGAGCTTAACTTTGAGTTGTCTAAGCAAAGATGAGCTTGCCTAATATTTATTTATGTATTATGTCTCGTGGGACTTTGAACAATCAGGTTCGGTTGGGACTATTGTGCAAACGAGACCCCTTAAACCAAGTAGATTTGGCGCTTCAAGCTTGTCTACGAGTCGCAAATTAACCTATTCTCAGAAAAGGCAGAAGGGACTTATTGTATCATGTGTGAAGACATCCGAGCCTAAGAAGATTGATGAGTCCAATGGTGAGGTTACTGTGATTTTCAAACTCAGATTCATATTCATATTTATCTTGAATAGTTGGGGGGGTTTTTTGTTCCGGCTTAAATCATGTTTGACTGAAATTGTGAAGTTCGATGTTCGTTTGCTTTGCTAATACTTTTTTTCCTTTGAGGATGTTGTTGTGGTGTGTGGAACTATGGGGACTGATTAAATAGGAATAATGCTTTCAATGGCATCTACTCATATTTAATCTGTTGTTTTGATTTGTGTTTATTTGTTTTTTTTTTTCCATTGATTCTCTAATCTAATCTAATATATGTTGTTCCATGATTAGCCTTTTATTTATTTCGTATATTTTTCAACCCCATTCATGCTCGTGATTATTTGTTGTATCAGATTCAGCTCTGCAAGGTTCGTTGGAGAAAACTCCATCAAGTGCAACTTTTCCCAGCGGATTTGAAGTAAGTATACTTTTCAGGATCAACATTTATCTATTTTTTACCACGACCATTATCACAACTAATTTCGTTCAAACGCATTAATATGAATATAATCCTAACCTAGACATATTATAAACATTTTCTAGCAATTGTTAACTCCGACTATATTCAGCTATCATATTTATCCTGTAGTCGTGGTGATAATTGTGTGTGTTCATAATTATATTTTCAATACAATTGAAGTGATATCTTTACTACGGTACATTTGACTTACTATTATTGTTTTGAATCACAAGGCATTGATGCTAGAGGTCTGTGACGAGACAGAGATTGCCGAATTGAAATTGAAGGTAAGCCTCGAAAGTCTTATTAAGAAACCAAAATTTACTGTGGAAGTTATTTGCATGCAAAAAGTCCTGCAAGTTTTAAGTAAGTACTTTCATGAGAGTAAATATACCCAAGTAATTACGAAACACCTCTTAAGAACCTAAAATTCAGAACCACTTTCTTGTTATACACTCCATTATCCTTGATCAGCCGGGTTTTTTTTATTATTATTTTGTAATAATAGGTTGGAGGGTTTGAAATGCATATGAAGCGAAACATCGGAGCTACCATAGCACCTATGTCCAACATCTCGCCAATGTCACCACCTCCGATTCCATCCAAACCGATGGTTGACTCTTCTCCTTCTCCGCCACAGCCATCGCCTCCCAAAGCTTCTCCTCCAAAATCAAGCCCGTTCGCAAACACCTCTCTGGTCAATTCATCGAAGTTGGCGGCCTTGGAAGCTTCTGGATCTAATGCTTATGTACTCGTTCCTTCTCCAACGGTAAACTCTCTTCTGGCTGTTTGAAGAACCCTTCACTTCATTTCCGTGTGCTGCGTAAGAATATTGATTGCTATATCTGCAATCGGTTATTTTCGTTTTCAGGTCGGATCATTCCGAAGGGGAAGAAAGCTGAAAGGAAAAAGGCTACCACCCATCTGTAAAGAGGTATATCTGATGTAAATTTGACCGAGATAACTTGCGAGTCTGAATCGGGTTTTTTTTTTCGTCTTCTTGATTTGGGATTTCCAGGGAGATCTAATTAAAGAGGGACAAGTAATTGGATACGTGGATCAATTCGGCACTGAACTTCCGGTGAAGGTATGGTTTCTATCTTCACCTCCGATGTGTGTTTTTCTAGTGTTAGAAATAGAATAGACCTCGAACCTATCTCATGATGACATGCTCTTATTATGATGAGCAGACCGATGTCGGTGGTGAAGTTCTGAAGCTCCTCTTTGCCGATGGAGGTTAGTGAAAAACAAACAGCTATGCTTTTGTATGCATTATTCTCTCTGATGTTGGGTTTTTTATTTGGGAATTGTATTTCATCTTCTACCCTAAAAGATAAAATCAAAGAATTCACTGAGTATGATGAGCCAAAATTTGCCATCAGTTTTTGTGTCATTTATATGAAGGGCTATGGTAGGTTCAGATCTTTAACAAATACGTGCTTAATTAAGTCGTAAATCTCATTCTGTTAACAGAGGCTGTTGGTTACGGAGAACCTCTTATTGCTGTCCTGCCATCATTTCATGGTATCAGGTGAAGTTACTCTCCAATAGTATTCTAGTTGCTTGCAGATCTTTGAGGCTTTCCCAGTTCTAGAGTCATTTTCATTCCTTTTTTTTAGTTTTATTTTATCTTTTTTTTTTTATGTACCTGTGTTGTTTATTGGGACGCTGGTGTAATTGATTTTGTTATTTATGTTGTTTTCTGGTCACTCAAAAATATTTGGCATCCATAACAAATAATTTATCAAAAGCATTACTATGGGCCCCATACATGGACAGGATTTTTACTTTTATTTTTTATTTTTTATTTTTTTTAACATATGCCCAAGTTTCTAATGAATTTAACAAGGGGGAATTTCAGTTTAATAATGTATCAAATTACGGTTTCTATGTCAACAATGCAAAATTGTCCCATCCAGTTCGTTTACTGAAGGAAAATTGCCAAAAGGTGGACTAAATTAAGGCAAAATTCCATTTTCCTATTTTTTTCAAAAATTTACCAAACTAGGACCGGTCAAACAAAAGTCAAATGAGAGATACACAAAAATCTACCTATTATACCATCATACTAATTACCAACTTACAATCTTCTCCAATAAAATCTCTTATTTTTTCTCTTTCTTTCTATTTTCCCGTTCATCTCATCGAAAAAACAAATTTTTTTTTTTATTAGTCCTAGTTTGGTAAATTTTTGAAAAAAAATAGGAAAATGAAATTTTGCCTTAATTTAGTCCTAGTAAGGAAATGTCCCCACGAATAAGTTTATAAACTTTGAAGAAATGTACGTAATTTTGACATTTACTTCAAAGTTTATAAACTTAATTGTGTAGTCAAATATAGAGTATGCCTATTTTTAAGAGTATGCTGTCAAATTAAGTTTAATTTAATTTCGCAATTTTAGAATTTTAGACTGAGATAGAACTCAAAATCAGACCACTTATTATTATTATTATTATTTTTTTTTTATAAAATCAAACCACTTATAAAAGATCAAATTTCTCTTTAATAATAGCAATAATAATATTAAGTCTTATAACTTGATAAACAAAGCACCACATAAGTCACAAGTACTCGTGCCAGTATTAGCAAATTATATGAAATCGATTCCTTTTTAGTCACTATTACATTTTAAGCGATATATCTTATAATATAATTACTACTAGTTGATTAACGAGTACGTTTTTCTCATGTGCCGATTAGCCACTGTTTGCAGTTAAGTCATTCTTGGAAGTGATATAAAGCCTGCAATTGTAACCATAGTATATACATATTATTATTATTAACAAAAGATTAACCACCATCCCAGCTAGCTGTTATTAAAAAAAAGAAAAAAAAAGCCCTCTTCTTCCAAGATTCATTACAAGGCAATGGCAGAGAAGTACAACCTTTTGCCTATGCCTTTCAACTTAGTGGCTTCCCATCCATGCCCTTCTTTGTAGTACTCCACCTGAAAAATGAAGCAATGCAACAAACTCCATTTTCATGAAATCGCTATTATTAAAAAAAAAAAAAGATATAACTAATTTTTACATGGGAAAAAAAAAGGGCATACTGTGTTGAGGAAGTCACGATTGTCTGTCATGCCACCGAGGGCATAAATTCGATCTTCGACCACAACAGCGGTGGCGTAGAGCCGACAATCATTCATGGGCTCTCCAGCCATCCACGAGCCTCTACGAGGATCGAAAATATCGACCGTCGACACAGATTTATTCCCATCATACCCTCCCACAGCAAACCTATAACAAACAGTTTGATATTCATTTCACCAACCACATACACATATTGTTATTCTAACTAGTGAGACATGAAATATAAAACTCACAGCTTTTCGTTGAGCACAACCAGAGAATGGCAGGCCCTACTGGTTGGCATGCTCTCGAGTCTCGTCCATGAACGTTCTCTTGGATCGAACCGCTCCACTGAGCTGAGACATTGAGGGAATGTATTTTTGTTAAGGTGTTATGAATATGGTCTGAGAGGAAAGGTTGCATGCAACTAACAGATATTATTATTGAGTGACTGCCTCTAGAAAAAGAATAACTGACTATTCATCTACAAAATAAATATAGGAAGGAATTACGAAAAGGACCACCAATCAGAAGGTGATAGTACCTTAGGTAGACATTTCGATCAAATCCTCCGACAACATACATCGCCCCATTGATTTCCGCAGCGCCGTGAGAAATCCTCTGACAAAAAAAAGATTCTCCAGGGTGAAATTAAAATGCATCGGGATAAATAGTCAGAAACATTCAAAAAAAAAAAAAAAAAAAAATTCCGAGTACTGGGAAAGGTAAACTTTGCAATTTTATCAAACATTTATAAGTTAAAAAATCTGTTTCAAAATGTGCTCAGCTGGTAAAAATGCCATTCAGGATATGCAGCTGAATATATATTCACTAAACGGACAAAATACCTGTTGCAGCATCGGTTTGGAAGAAGTCCACGAACCATAATCCAGAAGATACATATCCACCTCAGAGAAACATTCATCGCCATCGCTACCGCCGATAGCATAAATCTTGTCATTGAATGAAACACTTGCTAGGTTTCCTTTTTTTCGTCTCAACGAAGGAAAACTGGTCCACTTGTCGCTAAATGGGTTATATGATTCAACTTCATATCACCCCAAGAACAGAAAAACAAAGTCAGATATCTCGAATCTGCAAAAGTCCTGCATAAAAAAAATGGAAAATGCGAAGCAAAAGTCGAATGGAAGTAAATACCTTCATCGTGCCAGGCTTGATTGATTCCACCGCCTAGAAGATAAATCTCGTCCCTCAACTTTGTGGCAGAGGAATGTTTGAGTAAGACACGCATGGGACAACGGGGTTCCGTGAGGTCTATAGAAGGAACATAGCACTCCGTACTTTTCAAATACGAAGAACCGTCGTGTCCTCCAACTACAATAATAGAGCTACCAAGTGTCTGATCGTCGGTCGATTCTGGTTCTTCCTTGAGACTCCCAGTCTTTTCGATCAGCTGGCCATCAACTCCCTCCCATTTACCTTTCAAACACTGAATCTCGAGTC
The DNA here is from genome assembly GCF_054948205.1 of Urtica dioica subsp. dioica. NCBI lineage: Eukaryota > Viridiplantae > Streptophyta > Magnoliopsida > Rosales > Urticaceae > Urtica > Urtica dioica. Next base: position 17,378,511 of record NC_142767.1, read on the forward strand.
TCGACCTTACCTGCACAAATGATCAAAATGAAAAAAAAGCACCATGACTTGCTAACTAAGCTACATAAACTTCAAAACATATCATAAAATACAAGAGTTTCACAAGCACCATACCACATCCTGCTCCAACTTAGAAATATTCTTCTGTTGTTCGCGATGAGACAATTTCAGCTTGCCAACTTCACCAACCAGCTTTTAGTCATTCATGCACAGCAATACCAAGTTAAACATAATTATGAACGGAGAATAAATCATAAAGCTTAAGCGTATAACGCGGAAAGTCAATTACCTGGCTCACGATAGAGCAAATATCAAAAGACTTGGATTCCAAGAGATTTGATCTTTCTTCTGTGACTTCCAAAGGGCGGTTTTCACTATCTAAATCTTCAGAGCTGCAATCTGTATTCGACTCTGAACTACTAGACGTGGCCTTAGCATGTGAAGCCTTGTGAGAAGAAGAGGAACTTCCGACAATTGGGTTGAAGGAATTCAAAGCTCCATTGCTCTGCCCCGCGCCCAAATGTCCCGCCCGGTTTTTCTCCGACTCGTCTAAAGAAGCTTTTGAAGAATTATTTACCGCATTGTCTGAAACAGGATCGGATACCCATCCCAAAGCAGCATGATCAGAACTGCGCGGGACCGAAATGTTCACATCCGGACTTCTCTTTTCAGTCTTGAACAATACTGAAGACCAAGTCGGAGGGCACGGATTCCGACGCTTGACTTCTCCAACTTTGTCTTCGAGAAGTACACTAACCGCCACTTTCTCCGCGAGGTCTTTGGCATCATAAGTGCCCCAACCAGAGGTGTGATTTCCGTTTCTGTTCCTGCCAGGATGTGCAAAGCCAAGAGTGTTCGGCGGAGGAATAGCTCTGGGCTTAGGCTCCGGCTTCACCGTATGTGTATATTGTGGTACCGAAGTACTTGCAGTCGTTTTGGAAGTCCTAAACAAAGCGATTAGCTTCTGTGTCTGAGCCCGATCAAGCTCAAAGTGAAAGTGCTTTTCCTCGTAGTAGTTGTCTTTAATTATTTGCTTGAACTGTATTTCGGGCAGCGCCGGGCATTGATCCTTGATTCCAATCTTCACCTTAATTTAAAAATAAAAAAATCTCAGGCATTTAGAAAAATTATTAGTTAAAAAGATAACAACAAAAACAGTGAGGAAAAAATCAGTTTATACTTGTGCAGGATACAGGGTAATTTCACGCTCATTCCCAGTCCAAGCTCTCGGCTCGATTTTAAACTGTCCGTCGCTCACGGCCTCGAAGATTCCGTAGAGAAACTTCTCAGTGTAGTTGAACAAAAACAATGGTAAACCAGGGCCTATGTTCTTCACATACGAAAAATGTGTACTTGGTAATCCTAATCAAGTGAGAGGAGAAAAAAAAAAAAAAAAGTTAAGAAGATTCACAATATATGGTGTCCAAAAAAAAAGGCATGGAGATTGAAGATGAAACAGACGAACCGAATAACTTTCTGTTGCGACACTCTTGCACGGTGCTATTTGTGCAGCCGAAAATAACTCCGCCGAGATCGCTTTTCTTCAGATTCCTGAAAATGGGAGGACAGTAGACTGTTGATGAGCCGTGCCCGTGAGTTTCATATTTTTCTGCGACAGACTTTTCTGGTAATGTGAAAGTATGCGTTTTTCTTCCAGCGCCCATTCTGATCTTCCTTCCTCTTCTTCTTCTTCTTCAAAGAAACAGTTCACTTGTGAGAAAGAGGTTGTAATATCTTCTATTCCAAAAAAGATAAACTATTAAGCATAAGAGTTACGGGCCAAAAATGGCAAAGCAAAACCCAAACAGTAAAAAAAAATTAGATTTTAGTTCTGTTCCTCATCCCCTTATGATGGTTTTGTTTTATATGTTATATATGTAAAAATTTAATTAAAAAACTTATGAGGTTTATATGGTTTTCTTCTACACACAACTATATTTTGGACTGATTGCATAATTTTTCTTAAGTGGTCAAAAGTTAAAGAGGGCTGTAGTTAAGAAATTCAACAGTTAAGCTTAAAATGGCCGAGATTCTTTTCTCTCCCTTTTTTCCCTTCATATAAACTGATTACTCATATAATTCTTTTACTTTGACGAATAAATTTCAGAGATCAAGACAAAGAAGTCACTTGTAAGGAAAAGAAATAGAAACATATATGGATTCGTCAACGTGGAAAATTAGTATCTCTGCTCAAGAATTTAACTATACCAACCCAATTAAAGAGGAATGCAAAAAAGCAAAAGAAAGAGTTACAAAAAGCATGAGAGGAAAAGTTCTTATTACTAACAATTTATTCTTCTTTTCTTCTCTTTTAGTTCAGCGCCACTTAAAATAAACAAGCATGCAATACAGGTTTCATGTTGGATTACACTTGTAGCAATGAGTGGAAAAAAAAAAATAAACACTTAAAATTCAGCCAAAAAGAAAGACGAAGAACACACAAAACCAGAATCACCTCTTTGCAACAAGAAACCCCGTTTACTCAGATGATAATCAAGCGAAAATAAAATGAAATTCAAAATTTTAAAAACAATGCCGAGATTCACATACATCCCGATCGATTCTCTAAATACTTAAAAGTTCTATAAAAAAAAAAAAAAAAAAAAAACACAAACTCATAATTTTCTTTTTGAAACCAGAAACGCCTTTCTTACAGATGATCACGCAAAAAAAAAAAACCTAAAACTAAAATGAAAGACGAGAAACACATAAATTACGATCTTATATCTCTAATCAGTGCAAAAAAAAAAAAAAACCTTTCTTACGAATGAACATGCAAAAGTAAATAAATAAAAAAAATAATAAAATATAACCATGACCGAGAAGCACATACATTACAGTCGATTTTCTCAAAAGCTCCTAGTTGAAAAGAAATTTGCTCGTCCTTTTCCTTGTGTGTGTGCGCGTTTGTTTCTCGCTTCTGAGAGTAAGAAAAAGAAAACGAAGGAAAACGAGGCTATTTATTTACTTTGGAGGAGCGATCAGAAAACGGAATATTTGTGCAGAGTAGAAAAGCATGAAGGTCGTCTCATGAAGGACTCATTTTCGGAAAACTGAAAAAGCAAACACCGAGTGGACTCAGCGTGTCGCGACACTAAATCAAAGAGCGCGAAAATGTATCATAACCTCTCTGATTTTCTCAGTCTATTTTCCGTGTTGTCATTTCCCGACGCGCGCGTATCGACCACTCGCCTATCTTGGCCGTCCGATGGAGCGTTGATGGTTTGACTGGTCTCGGTTTCGCGACGATCCGACGGTGAGGATCGCGAGTGTGATTCCATTTGGTGGTCCTACTCTTATTGCCAAAAATGGCGAGGTTTGTGTTTATGTTGCAAAAGAGTTTTTTTCAAACACTGGTAGTGGTTGCATTATGGCCGTCTGATACCATTGGCATTAATTTATATCCAATGGTGTGATGCGAGTTTTGTATAAAACATTAATGAGCGTTAGATGATGTATAAAACATTAATAGTTAATACGCGCTCCGAGCTTAAACAATAAAGATTATAAAAGAGAAGTAATTTGTTCTAATCTTTCAGCTCTCACTTGGTTACGTGGTATGTGTGGTGTAATTATATTTCCAAAGACACCTTGTTTAGGCGTCCTTAATTAATCACTATATTATGATTCAAAATTAATCTTTATATTACCCGAACAATGCTTACACCAAGTACAATTACATATCATTATGTGCTTAATTAAATAGTTACAAACAAGGAGTTGTTCTAGTATTTGGAGTAGGCCAAATAGAACTCACATTAGCTGAAATCTCACGAATTGCTTAGATAATTTTGGTCAACTTTATATTTTTAGATAAATTAATTTTCTCCGAATTTGTTTACCTTAAGTTCATGAACATTAACAACGTTTATGTAAAATATTAAAATCCGAAGTAATGCTAAAGGGTTATTGTAGTAAAATCACGCTGGCAAATGCATGCCCACAATAGGTGAACCTGAATTCCTAATCCCGCTGCTGTATAGAAGCTTCTTGAATGTTATTATTTATTTTTTTGTTTTTTTTTTTTAGTTTTTTTCCTTGGATTGGAGGAGCTTGAGTGATTATCCACTTTTTATGCCCAGGTAACTCCAACAGCTAGTTTGAATTTGTGTTTTTGTTATAAATAGCTGTATAGTCTATACACGAATTATCTCATAAAATATAACAAAAAGGGTTTAGACACATTTTATCCGTCAAAAGCTTTGAAAGTTGTGTATGTTTCTCAAACAGACACGACACTAACCACATCTTAAGATCCTTGTCTAAAATTAATTCGATGCGATAAATCATGACCGTTGCTAAATTAATTCGATGCGACAAGTCACATACATGATAAATTGCGTCTATACCTCAAAATCAGGATACGAAAATAATCTCTCACCAAATGACGACAGAGAATACAGATGCGATAAGTCGCGTGTATTTGTATTTTTTTAAAAATTAATTATTAGAGTGATGAAATATAATATCAAAATAAAATTATAAAAAAATTAACTTAAGTACGAGAATGTAAAATTTGTACACGTGTCATAGAAACTTGTTGATCTTCTGTGCGAAATCTTGACAACAATGGAAGAACACGAATCACGGCACACAAACACAAGGCGATTTACCCTAGTTCGGTCATAAAAAAGACCTAATCCAGACAGTTCTCTCAGAATCGTCCAAAGATTTACCAGAAAGACGATTCTAACACAAGTACAACACAGTACAATAAGCATGCTCAAACAATTGATCAAAGATTGATTCAATTGCTTCCTCTCATTTTCTCTCGTGTTTCCCAACCTTAGAATCTACAATCTTCTTCTTCTTTGTTTCTCGATCCCAATTTTCAAAATACCTTTATATACCAGGTATTAGTGAATTACAATTAAACCCTCAGCTAACTTGAAGTAGACGTAGAAGCCTTCATGTACACGTCATCATTAGTCGCAGAGTTTTACATCAACTATTACAAAACTAATACTAAAGTACTACAAAATACGATGGTCTGATAAATACAATAACTAATATATACAAGTCTTTTTTTTATCGAAAATAAGCTACTTCATAAAACTCTAAGTCATCTCAGTAATCACAGCGAACTCCTGCATTGAGATGGTGCCAAAATAATGAGTTTTTGTCACCCACTTAGAAGCCAAGTGAGCAGCTTCATTCAAAAGTCTAGATAACCAAGACAAAGAAAAGCTTTACAAAAAAAAGAGTATTACATTCGTCAAGAGCTCCGATAAGGGTCCAGTCCGGACATTTGGACGAGTCAGAGCAAGCCACGCCAAGACAATATCCGCCTCACGAGCCCACCTACACGCTCCTTAAACTGTCTTTAGCTCCACCTACAAAGTTGCCGTGGCCATCATCGAGAACAATCTAACCGCAAAAATTGTTCCGTCCGCCTTCATAGCCACTAATATATACAAGTCATACATACTACTTAAACATCTGATGCAGTCCAGCCCCACATCGAACACGCTTTGACGTTTCTGGAACGATTTGAGAAATGTTCCAAGCACGCACGACTTTGAAGGAGCGCACCGGTTGACTCGAGCATCAGTTTTGCTATTGGCAACAACCGTTTTCAAGTCTGTCGGCAACAAATTTTCGGCTCCTAAAAACGCCATTTACTGCACTTAATTCGAGTTTAATGTAATGTGTTAATTGTGTGACTTTTCGCTTTCTTGTCTTTTGGTTTTCTTTGCCTTTTCGGTTTCTCTTTTGGTTTGTATTTATTCCTCGTTTTCAGACTTGGGGAGGCAGTTTAATGAAATAAATATTTCACAAAAAAAATTCCAATTTTCGTTTTCTTTGAATTCGAATTTTGTTGCCCGAGTTTTGGCATTCGTTCGACGAATCAACAACGACTTGGAAGAGTTTTGGTTGGGTATTCGTGCGCCGAAACAACAATCGAAATTATCACCTCGCCTTTAGCTTCCGCCTGCATCAACATCTTAACTAAGTCCCGAAAAAATATATTTGTTCTATTATTTGCTCGAGCGAACTAGTTGATATCTATTGAAACAAATAACCTTTATGTTAAAGTTGCAATATGTCCACTTCAATGGGCTAAGCATCTTTCCTGAAATTTTGGAGATCAAAAGATCAATGTCGGATTTTTGGATGATTAAATATAAAGCTTAATTTAATTATCAAGAATCCCTAAGTTAGTTACATCCACTATATTCTTTCAATAAAAGACCTAGATATAATATTCAATTATAATTTATCGAGAAATAAAATAAAGCAATAAATTATTATTTTTTTCCTAGGAAATGTTTTTTTTTCAATTACAAGATAATGGTTATTCGATTACTCAATTATATATATATATATATATATATATATATATATATGAGCAAATTACTTCTCTTTTCTAATCTTTATATTTTTTTAAGCTCGAAAAACCACGGTATCGAGCAATATTGTATTAAAAATCGTATAGTAATTAATAATGTTTTATACATCTTATTAATCGATTTATACATTTTATTAATCGTCCATGTCTCATAATTTTCATGTCTCTCACTCAATGAGCCCTCAACCTCCGTCTTCATCGCGATTGACCACCCTCGGACCTCTATCTCTTGACCGAATCATGGCTCCGTTGTCCCCTCTAACACTATCCATATTGGCCACCCTGCTTCACCACCCGCTCCACCAATTGCTCTCTCTCTCTCTCTCTCTCTCTCTCTCTCTCGGTGACCACGGACTCGCCATCTACCACCTCTCCGATCATATGTTATCTTATAACCCACAACCCTCATCATCCCAATACCCGATAAAAGAGTTTTATACGAACATATCACTTATGTTCGGACTTGAATTTATACAAGTTTGTGGCTGTTTGTGATGATTTTGTGTGTGTTTATGATGATTTACAAGTTTGGAGGAGTATCTTGGTGTTAAGGCCGTTGTTGAATTATTTCTCGACGCTTTGACGCAACGGAGAGTCAAAACAGAGGTTTCAGGGAGGAGAATAGAAGAAATTGACCACACACGCCGCGCGATTTCTGTAGGAAAACATCATGTTGTCCGTTAGCCCCACACATTTCAAAATTTATAATAACGAGTTACTTTGATAGAGATGAAGAGAAAAGCTTCTTAACAGTTTTAGGCTCCGGAAGATAATAGATCTAAAATTTGTGGTTAGACTTTATATTGTGGAAAGGGAGATAGAATAGGGAATAGGGAGAGAAAGAAGAAAAATTAAAGTGCGAGAGGGAGAGCTCGTAAGGAGGAAGATATCAGAGGGATAGCTGAATGAGAAAACGCACTTTTAACGTGACTTAACATTTTAGCTTCAAAAAAAAAAAAACGTGACTTAACATTTAACTGCTTCAAAAAAAAAATTATATAATATGGTTCCTAAAATAGTTCATAATATCTCCACCAGATATAAAAACTAGAGAACTAATATATTTATCTCTACTTTATTATTGTTAACCTGTTTCTCGTATTGACTAGGAAAAAAAAACAAACTCTTTCAAAATAATCCCAAACTCCTCCGGATTATAAATTATATATACATATATTCAAAAGCAATAATGCTTAAAGCATTGGAATTGGATCGTTGGAAACTAAACTAATCCACTATATTATTATTATTATAAAAAATTATTATTATTATATATCAGCTTAAATTTATTATTACACACAACTTTTTATCACTTTACATATATATACTTCCAGTAAATAAATAATATAAAAACGTGTGAATTACTAACCGCTAAATAACCAGTATATAATATAAGATATATATATATATATATATATATATATATATATATATATATATATATATATCCGTATCACAACCACACGCACCATTTTTATATATGTGTTCTATACGTAATTTTTTTTAAGGGCTTCTCTATACATAATTTATAAATGGCATATGTACTATTGAATCTTATAAAACTTAAATAGTATCTTGGAATAAATTGGGGTATCACACATGGCTTGATGACTAATAATGCATAAAATATTTCAATATACGTAATTAATATTGATATTATGGGTACTTTCCAATTACAATATCGTTAATAAACGAAATTACCCTTTATTTACTGTCGAAATAAATTAGTTTCTCTTTTCATCTCAATCGTATTCCTTTAATAACGGCACGCTCTTTCACTACTTTTTTTTTCTTCACTCTCAACCAATGTCGGAATTAATTTCTTCTTCTTCTTCCTCGTCAAACGCCATGACGACGAAGCAGAAATCTGAAGGACTGGTATTTCCTCTGTCAAACCCGCTCTACTTAGCATACCATATCTTCTTCTCTCCGTACCTCTTCAAGCTCTTCTCCTTCCTATTTCCTCTCTTCTCCACCGTACTTAAACTTACCCTCTCTCTCCTCACCACCGCCAATCTCATCGCCGATAATTGCAAGCTGTTCGAGGAGCGACTCAGCGACGACGAAGAAAGAATGGACATGCTGTGGGAGATCTTCGAGGACTATGACCGGAGAAACGACAACAACGCGATCCCGAAAAACGACAACAACGCGATCCCGAAAAACAACATCAACGCGACCCCGAGAAACGACATCAACGTGACCCCGAAAAACGACAACAACGTGACCCCGAAAAACGACGATAGCAAGAAGAAGGGAATTATTGAGAGTGGTGATAGTAAAAATGGTGACTATTTGCATGGCAAATGTAATGGTGGTGACGTGGATAATGACGATGGGACGAATGGGAAGCTGTGTTGCTTAATGGCGCTGAAGTTTTCGGCGGGAAATATGCGAAAGCCGAATCTGTGGAAGTTCTCAAAAGCCTTCAAGGAGATTATTCGCAGGTTTCACACCTTCGCTAAGCATGCCAAGAAGCTATACTACTGATTTTTATTTTTAAATATATGTTTGATTTTTTTTGTGAGCAGTGTGGGAATGGAATTTCATTATTCCGGTCACATAATCTTTTCCTTTTACCAGAGGATATATCGGTTTTAATTTGTTTTAAATGAGTAGTACTAGAACGGAAAAGAATCGGTCTAATTTGGGACGGAACAGTTTTCTTATTATGAAAAGTTTTGTTCACGTGGCGTTAGAATATATTCTTTTTGGGACGGAACAGTTTTCTTATTACGTTCGAAGTTCTATATTTAGTTTGTCTATCTTATTTTTATAAGTATCTTTAGACGAACTATGTCAAATCGAATCTTAGGATGGAAAATAGCTGTGCATCCAATTTCGAATATGTGTCAGCTTGGATACTTCTTAAGATGCACCTTCAAAAATCTCGGCACTATGTAGCAAGCAAAGTAGATAAAAAAAAAATTAATAATAATGTGCTTCGCAACTTTTCAATGTTGAATTTAACTTAAAAGTTCAATTGTAGGTAATCTCGGAACTAATCATACGCACTAAAGAACCTTATAACATTTTATTAGAACTATATATGAGTTCTATATTGCGACCTAAAAACTAATTTTAGTCGAAGCATATTGGTTGGCACAAGATTGCCCTTGGAGGCTTGGACATTTGCTTTGTGAATATGGTCATGAAACTAAAGCAGATGAAAATGGGTTCGTATTTATAGACTTAAAACACTTAAAGGACGTACATGTCTTTATCAAGAATATTGATCGATGGAGGGAGACCATCAAGCCAACAATTAAACGTAAGACTGATTTCGAATTATGAGAATATCATCAACATACATCAAAATTTATAAAACGGATCGCACAACATTGAATCTCTAACGAATAAAGAATACACATATTTTATTGATCAAAATTAATATATACGAGTTGAATTGCTATTGAAGTGACTCATTCTAGTGTGTATGAAATGTCGTTATTGTTGCAATTTTTCTCTTCATAGATATGTTCAACTGCCATAAACGAACAAATTGTATGACTTCATAAGAGCATTCTCGTTTCTTGGTTTCGTATATATTTTTACATTCAATGTAATAGTGTATGACTTGTATTGTACGCTCATGTGTAACAATACCATAGTGAAATTAGAAAGTTTATCAAAGAATGACTTAGAAAGTTGCAAGCATCAATAGCTACTTGTCGATGAAGATCTCCAGAATAAAGAGACTAGCTACATGTATAAGGCAACGCGAATTTACCTATAAGAAGGACAATGACCTAATTCGACTCTGGAGGAGTTTTATATTATGTAAAGCCTCATATCTCTCTTGAATTTAAGAGAATTGGAAACCAAATATCCAATAATATATACCCAATATTCTAACATGAAGTTTTCAATTTTATTCGCGCGAGAGAACAGTATAGATAAAGTAACCCGGGTCTTGAACATCTTCTTGCAGCTTGACTTGAACAACTTAAACACAAATTATTTTGCCAAACACACCATGCCACATAGGATCCAACACATGATATCAAAATTAACTAACGGTCAGGTTCACACAAACACCTCATGATTACTCATATTAACTATTAAGATTGTAGTAACATATTGATCTTGTAAAAAAAATCATTTATTCGTGTAAGATTGTCACCGCATCACAATAAAAATAACTCATGAGTTTTCAAATCGATCACATATACCATCAATTACTTGTTTATTATAAAATCATCTCTTATATATATAATGCTAAAATATATACATTGACAATTGTTACTGCACATTTATTAGTTGGGTTGATGAGCAAAACAACTTATAGGTCGTAATGGGCCTATTGGACTTTTTCGGCGAAATTGTTGCCAAAACTGTTGTAACAATCTACTCGACGATTCAGCCCAAGCAACTCCTAATCCGATTCAAAGTTTGGAAATGTAACAAATCCTTAGAAGGTCACGCACTCATATTTTATAATTTAGAAATATCTTGTTGAGAGTAAAAAACGGCTTGTGTTACTTACTCTCTTGAGTGTGTATTGTTTCTCTGTTGGGGTTTATTCTATACGGGTTTGAGCGTATTAGAAGAAGAGGTTAAGGTTTATTGTTCTTTGTGAGAACGGGGAACACGTTTGTAGAAGTCTCATAAGAGATATTATGTAGAAGCGAGGGCATCTAAGACTTAGGGGAGCCTAAGTTGCAGTTGAAAATGATAAACATACGTTAAGTAGTTAGTGAGAGAGTCGTTGAGAGTAAAATCATACTATAACACATAATCGTAATAAATTCTTTTTTTACCTGGTAAAAATCCTCAAACGTAAGAATGATTTGTCGAATTGAGTGACCAATCTGTGCGATCGTTTACTATTCTGCATTATTTACGTTCACTTTATATTCTCATTAATTTTAGCGCATGTTACATAAATCACATGAAACATATTTGTAACAAACACTCAAATGACTGTAATTTCAATTTTTACATTTATTATTTTGATTTCTTCATTAGTAAGAAAGACAGAGAACCTCATATTGTACGATTGATTTCGTTTGTCAATTCCGCGTAAGCTCTTTACAATATATTTTAGATTTCCAATATCTGAATAGAGTCCGGTGTGAGTGTGACCAGGTGGAAAAAGAGAGATGGAAAAGAAACAAAAACTCTAGACAATGCAAAAACTCCCACCACTTAAACCAACTTTCTAGCATATGGTCAGCAATCATCCAATAGCAAAATTGAAGACTAATAGGAAAGTAAAACAAGCAAATAAAATCTGTAGTTTAGAGACTGACATGTCACGTTTATCTTAATTTATGTGACTAGGAAAAAAGCGATAATATTTTACGAGGCGCACGGGAAATGGGTAGTACTATAAAGAAAAAGCCCAAAATCGGATCTCCGAGTCCTCTCTCTCTCGTTTCATCTGTCTAAAAACGATGACGTTTTGAGATTTGACCCTTCTCAGCCGCGAAAATGAAGCTCCAGAGCTCTCACGGTAATGGCTTCGACGGACCTGTATCGTCGTACGTAGCCAATTCTCGGTCGAATTCTGGAAGATTTTTCGCCGGAAAAACTTCCGTTTCCCGGCGAGTCTCCGTCGCGCCGAGGCGGAGCTCACGCGCCGTCCAATGCCGCGTGAGCGACGAAGGGACAAAGCGACCGGAGCTTTCGAGGAGGCAAGCGATTCTCGCGCCGTCGCTCGCGCTCGGCGCTTGGATTCTCCGATCGAAGCTGGCGAGTGCAGACGACGCGCCAGCGACTGCGCCGGCGACGGTGACTGCGGAGGATTCTTCCGCGCCGGCGGTGGTTGAAGAGGAAGTGATAAACTCGAGGATTTACGACGCGACGGCGATCGGAGAGCCTATGGCGGTGGGTAAGGACAAGACGAGCAAGGTTTGGGAGAAGCTGATGAGCGCGAGGGTCGTGTATTTGGGCGAAGCGGAGCAGGTTCCGATTCGCGACGACAGGGATTTGGAGTTGGAGATTGTTAGGAATCTCAAGAAGCGATGCGTCGAGATCGATCGCCCGGTTTCTTTGGCTCTCGAAGCTTTTTCTTGCGATTTTCAGAACCAGATCGACCAGTTCATGGACAAAAGGTATCGCATTTTCGTTTATTATTCGCGTCTGAAGTAATTTGGCGAATTTTTTTAGTACAAATGGCTTTAGTTGCTATTAATATTAGTTTATTTTTATCTGTGTTGATTAGGACTGTAAAATGAAGTCACGAGTAGTTATTTTCTTATATAATTGGTCGAGTTTGACTGAGATTTATACTAATTTTTTTCAGTAGTTATTTTCTTCTTGCCAGCTAAAAAAGCAGTCTGATAGTCATCTGCTATATATAGAAAGATTCTCAAGTTCGTTGTCATCAATAAGTAATGATAAATAAACCCTTAAAAAATAAAAAAATTGATCGTGAGAAAACAATTATACATGATACAGGATAGATGTTGAAACGTTGAAGACTTACGTATATTTTTGGCCAACCGAGCGGTGGCAGGAGTACGAACCTCTTCTGAGTTACTGCCGCGATAATGCGGTTCGAATCGTAGCTTGTGGTACTCCACTGGAGGTACTTTACATTGTTCATATAAATATATCGAGACAAGCTTGGAATTTCCTAATATCTCGGGTCATTTTTAGCTGCATTCTCATATTCAATTTTTTTTTTTTAAATGGTGTTTTTGCTGGTTGAATGAAGATTCTAATTATTCGAAAACAATAGGTTTTAAGGACCGTACAAGCTGAAGGAATAAACGGACTCTCGAAGGCCGATCGCAAACTCTATGCACCTCCAATGGGTTCGGGCTTCATCTCCGGTTTCAATTCTGTAGCACGCCAATCGATGCTTGACCTGAATTTTCCTTACCAACCCGTCCCTTTCGCACCAAGTTCGTTCCTTTCGGCACAAGCGAGAGCAGTCGAGGACCATACCATGTCTCGGACGATCTTGGAAGCCTCCGTGGAAAAGGGTATGATGGTGGTGGTGACAGGTTCGAGCCACGTCATGTACGGGCCCAGAGGAACTGGTTTACCGGCGAGGATTTCGAAGAAAATTCCAAAGAAAAACCAAGTGGTTATATTACTCGACCCCGAGAGGCAGCTAATAAGAAGAGAAGGAGAAGTCCCGGCTGCTGATTTTCTTTGGTATTCTGCTGCAAGACCCTGCAATCACAACTGCTTCGATCGTGTCGAAATTGCTCGGGTTATGAACGCTGCTGGCAGGACACGGGATAACCTTCCTCAGGTTACTTTTTTTTTTGGTCAAGCATTGATGTATATGATGTATGGTCTTATAATTCCTAAGATAATGATGCTGTTAGGTATTTGGTTACTCTTACAATTTGAGCTGAATGAAAATATGGCATTATGACTTTAATTTTATGAACTAATCATAATTACTGGATCAATCGTGACATGTTTATCAGGATCTTCAGCAAGGATTGGATAGTGGTTTGGTACCACCAGAAGTACTACAGAACTTTTTTGATTTGGAGCAGAATCCTCTTCTTTCAGAACTCACAAATCGTTTCCAGGTATGCTTGAAAAAAACTTATATATTGTTACTTTCTTATACATAAAAAAAAATAAAAACTACGTCTTGGCCAAAGTTTTTTTTCTTGAAAAAACTGATATAATTGTTAATTTATTATCCATAAAAAAAAAACAAAAAAAAAAACCCTACCTCTTGGCCATGCTATTTATCTTGAGTTTACTATTTGAAAAATCAGTTGTTGGTGGTGATGAAGAACAAATGAGTTAACCCATTTTCACTTTCATGTAGGGTTTTAGGGAAAGATTGTTGGCAGATCCTAAATTCTTGAACCGATTAGCCATCGAAGAATCTATCTCAATTACTACAAACCTTTTAGCACAGTACGAGAGGCGAAAAGAAAACTTCTTTGAAGAGCTCGATTACGTTGTAACAGATACTGTGAGAGGAATAGTAGTCGACTTCTTTACAGTATGGCTTCCCGCACCAACGTTGTCCTTCTTTTCGTCTGCCAACGAACTTAATGGGTCGGGCGGTATAACGGGTCTCCTTGGATCGATCCCAGATAACGCATTTCAAAAGAGCCCCGTCGGGAAGGACTGGAATCTCAATATTAGAGTTCTTTCGGTTCTTTTTGGTGGTCTGAAACTTGCCAGTGTTGGATTTATTTCCAGCATCGGTGCCGTCGCGTCCTCAAACTCCCTGTTTGCCATTCGTCGATTCCTTAACCCAGAAGTTATTGTTAACCAGCAAACTAAAAGATCACCAATACTTAAGACGGCATTTGTTTACTCAGCCTTCCTTGGAATATCAGCTAATCTCCGTTATCAGGTACATCACCAAATAGCTTATGCTTAAACTTTGTACTCAGAGAGATTTGGAGAGAAAAAGGCTGTGATTTCTTTATTCATGGTATGGCTATATATACACATACAATTGTGTAACATACAAGAAAAGCAATAACTACCTAATATTCTACATTAACAACATAATATTCTGTATAATCACTAAGTGATATCCTCTAATAAATGCAATATTCTGTAACAAACTTGAATATTGTAACATGACTCTGCCTATAGTTTTATTTTAGTAGTACAACGAATTGTGTCTTTATATTTCTGTATGGCTGTTTTGACATTGCCTTCTATTGATTGTACTTCAGTTTATCGCCGGCATCATTGAGCATCGCATATCTGATGAATTTGCGTCTCAAGAATTTTTGGTTAATACGATATCTTTTGTCGCTCGGATAATCAACTCGTACTGGGGAACTCAGGTTACACTCTTCTCTTTCCCTAATTCAAATTTTCCTTTTTGTGTTGATCAGTTTACAAACTCAATGCATAATATAATTGTGCCTCATATCATTGATTTAATTCTTCTGTAAAAGAACAAGAAAATCATGACCATGATATTGATTGTTGAATGTTGCAGCAATGGATTGATCTTGCACGGAGTACGGGACTTCAAACTCGTAAGAGTGATGAATCACCCTCCTTAGAAGTGACAGAGTCTACGACTCCAGTGGCCTTGGAATGCAATACAATAGAAGATCCCAATGTAGACGAAATTCAAAACAAGTGAGGTGATAACCCGTAACACATTCTCGTATAGAATGTTGTAATTATTTTTTCTCCTTCAGATTATCTGAAGAAATTGGTATAAATAAAAAACGAGAGGAAATGGATCGTAGATACATTTTGTCAACTGTTGTACATCAGTCATTGAAAATATTCGATTTATTTTCATGACGATGCAGGATATAATATAATTCATTGCATAATTTATTTAAAGACCAGCCATTTTAGGCTGTAGACACTTTGAATGCATTTAGCTTCATATAAATTTAGGCTGAGTATTTGCTTCCAGCAGATTCATGGATCTTTGTAAAATTCTGAATATTTGGTTTAAAGTCATTTCAGTAATGTTCGTTCGCTGGCTTGTCTGACGGTTCCGCGGGTATTTGAATACCTTAGTACAGCTAACCTTGCAACGGATTTTCAAAAGTATAATTATATAACAAAATAAAACTGTAAAACAATATCTGATCGAGTATATCCAAATGTTTGATATCTCTTGTGAACGTCTTCTTCGTTTTCTTGTCATTCTGTAAGTGAAAGTCGTTCAAGACCATCAGCTTCTCGCTCTTCAGTCATCTTATCTAACAGCTTCTGCTTGACCTTCTTGAACGCGACTTCTAGATTTTCCAACTGCATTAAGAGTGAACATTTCATCAAAAGCATTCAGGTTGTTTTTGTTAATCGTTATTTTGAGCGAGGAACTAATTCACACACCTCTTCTTTGGCAAACTTGCTTCTCACAAATAACCCACTGTACAGGTCAAAACTATCCTTCACAGTGTTCTCTTTCTGCAGGAAAAAGAGAAAAAGACCATTGAGTTACACGAAATATATCATTATTTGTGTAAATTCATAGTTCCATCTTCATACCAATTGGATCAGTGACTCAAATCCTTTTGTATTAACGGGCGTAGATTCAACCTCCATTTCCGCCAATACCCTGCAAAATCAACCTTTAGATATTACCCCTCATGGTAATTTTCTATATTTTAAAAGAGAATATAAAAAAAAACAAATACCTTCCAATAGTATGAGTGAGAAATTGGCTTTTGGCAGCCAATTTGTCATGTTCTTCACAAGTCATTTCCACCATATTACAACCCTGATAACAACACTCCAGTCAGTCAGTCGTCAAAATCACAAACCAGATTAAGATTAATAAGAAAATAAAAACCTCTGTTTCAAAAATGTGTAGAAAGCTTGAACAGAGTTCTCGATTCCTTATCCGAACTCTGTCGTACACTAAAGTCAGATCTCGCCACCCATTTTTCCCACTCTCCGGCCCGAACATTGGATGCGTGCACAACACGTCACACTCTTCCGGCAAAACCTAACCACAGCAAAACCAAACACACTCCACAATATTATTTAAGAATATCTTATCAAGCACAGAAAAAAGCAGAGACTTTACTCACTCTGAGAAGAAGCTCCTTGGGATATTCCTTGACCGACAACACGTCGACGAACAGAGTGGATCGTCGTTTCAGGCACCGCCGTATCGGCATCGACACGAGAACCTCCGACGAGGACAGAATTGAGGTGCAGATCAATACGACGTCGTTTTCCACTCCGAGGAAGGATTCCACATCGGCGAAGAAAGAGACGCCGAGATCGGCGCAGAGATCTGAGTAGTCGGAGCGTGACGTGGCTGTGAGAGTGTGGCCTTGCTTGATCATCGTTTTGGCCAAGAACTGGGCGAAAGATCCGAATCCGACTATGCCTATCTTCATGCCCATTTTTTGTAACGACGACGATGAGCTTGAAGGTGACGTGGCTTTTTTTTTTGTTTTTGTTTTGTGGTGTTGTGGCTTTTAGTGGGTGAAAAGTCAAAGGCTCTCTTCAGTTTTAAGATTTAAGAGTTACAATGTGGATGGGGTGTTTCTCTGTGGACCCCACACAGCCACCCCGTTGTTCTTTTTCGTCTTCATTCTCCGTGTTTCTCTGAAAGAGCTCACTCTCGGTCTGTCTCGCCACGCCATAACTCGATCAATCGGAATGAGATTTTCCCTTACCTTATAATATCTTAAATCACTCGATAAACTTATCACTCCCACCAAAAATAATGGAAACGATTCTTAGAAAATTAATTTACATAATTTCCTCATCCTTCTAATAAACTTAATTTACAACATTAAGCTTAAAATTTCGAGTCGTTACGGCTCTCCTTTCTTTAGAGAAATTTCGTCCCGAAATTTAAGATCTAATTGGGTACATGGAATAAGTACGGATATTTTTCCATCATTTCGCTTTTCAGCTCCCAAGTCGCTTCTTCGCTTCCATGATGTGTCCACAAAACCTTCACCAACGGAATCTCACGGTTACGAAGACTTTTCATTTTCCTATCAACAACCTGGGTTGGAACTTCATCGTAAGTGACATCCTCTTGAATTGGTACATCTTCAAGTTGAACGATAGCTGTAGGATAGGGTTCACTCTTCCGAAGCATTGACACATGAAAAACATCGTGCACAACCGATAACACTGGCGGTAGAGCAAGTCGATAAGCTACGAGACCTATTCGAACAGTAATCTGACAAGGTCCTACGTATCGAGGAGACAATTTTCCTTTCTTTCCAAAGCGGGAAATACCTTTACGTGGAGATACCTTCAAAAGTACGTAGTCTCCTACCTCAAATTCGAGTGGCCTTCGTCTCTTATCAGCATAGCTCTTCTGCCGACTCTGAGCTGTTTTCAATCGTTGCTGAATGATCGCGATCTTCTCATTAGTCTCTTCGATAATTGTAACTCCGTCCCTGCATATAGCATAAAGTATTTTTTTTTTAAATTGCATGTAGCAGGCCGGCTTAACACATTTCAAATCCTAAAGCGGAAATTTAATATAAGGTTTTTTATAATATTTTTTTTACACATAAGAAATTTAAATATGATAATAATAAAAATAACGTAACGAGACACGCCTCCAACGTTTTTCTCTTTATCAATTATGTTTGCATCTTACTGTTTTTTTAAACACACAAAATAAATTCAAACATGATAATAAATAAAAATGATTTATCAAACAACCATTCAAAGTTAGTTTCTCTTTTTGCGATTAGTTTTGAGCATGTTTAATTACTTTACTTTTTGATCAACTTCAATTCCAAATTAAACCGATCATTTATACATTAGTGATTAGATAATCACTTGATATTTTTTTTTTTGATAAATATAATCACTTGATATTGAATACGGATTCTTCTTTTCTTTTTTAATTTTATCATACCCCAGTCATATATTTTCTTACTAGACATGATAAATTAAACTAAACTAAACCAAGAAAAATTGACAATACCATCGAATACAAACAATAAACCCACACAATAATAAAAAAAGATAGAAGCTTGAAATTGTAAAGGAGGATGATAAAATGAACATTTGATTTTTATTTGTAAAAAAATGAGCATATGAATATTGTGTAAACAAAAAATAAGGAGCAAAAAATGTTTGAATTACTAAATGTGGTAATCAAGACAATAGGTTTGAGGTCTCTACACTTTCCTAATTTCAAGAAAGAAAAAAAAAAAAAAAAAAACTAATAACCCATTGCTTTGATGGGCCGTGCAAAGTATTTGACTGTCAATTTTTATTTTTCTCAATGTATTTGCCTGAAATACAAATGTGTAGGCCTTCTTTGAAGTGAGGCGAAAAGCAAATGTTTTACTTGCCTAGAGAGTGGGCATTGAGTACTCTATTTGAAATAGACTGAAACACAAACAAATAAAGTATAGAACATCTATGTTGAATCGAATTGAACTATAAATATAGCTGTTTGCAATGGTATTTATAAGATTAGAGAGATCATTTAATCATTAAAAATATGATTCTTTAACTTATAAAAAAAACATTTATAATGGTTAAATCAATTACAATTCAAAACAAAAACATTCAAAACACAATGGCTTGATAAAATGTTGAAAAATAAAATAATCCCGAAAAAAAAAAGAATTGGATATCGACATCGAGCCACTAGGGGTGAAATCGGTTCGGTTCGGTTCGGTTTTGGACCAATTTGAAAACCGAAACCGAATTTTCGGTTTTGAAAATTTTGGACCAATGACCGAACCGAATTGGTCCAAAACCGAAAATCGGTTAACCGAAAATTCGGTTAACCGGTTTTGTAAAACCGATAACCGGTTTTATAACCGTTTTAAAACTGGTTAACCAGTTTTGAAACCGGTTAACCGAAAAAATCGGTTAACCGATTTCAAAACTGGTTAACCAGTTTTAAAGATGTTACAATTATCCAAATCGGTTATCCGGTTCAAATCGGTTAACCGATTAAAATCGGTTATCCGGTTTTAAAACTGGTTATCCGGTTTCAAAACCGGATAAAAAAAATCGGTTAAATAACCGATAACCGAATTTTTGGATTTTCAAAACCGATAACCGAACCGATTCTTAAATTCGGTTTCGGTTAACCGAACCGAATTTTCGGTTTGATGACGTGGCACCGAATTTCGGTTCCGGATCGGTTCGGTTATCGGTTTAACCAATTTTCGGTCAATTTTTGTACACCCCTACGAGCCACTACAATGGCATGGATATTGATCTACCACTGCAATGATAGAGACCCACATCACAGTGGTATTTGCATCTTATGTCACAAATTGGCAATCCAATTGCAAATAAGTCACATGCAAAATTTTTAGAAAGTTTTAGAGGAAGATGAAATGATTTTTAATGAAGTATTGTAAAAATTCAGAAGACATGGAGTAACTAATAAAAAGATTAAATGACGAGAAAGAGTAATTTGAAATTTGCACATGTGACACGAATGTAAATACGTGACACAAATGCAATTTTGACAATTTTGTGACACAAATGCAAAAACCCGACGAATTTGTGACATTGACGCAAATTTCCCCACATCACACCACCAGTGCTGGCCCTGGGCTAAGGCGAGCTAGGCCCAAGCCTAGGGCCCCCAAATATAGATGGGCCCCAAAAAAAAATTTCTATTTAACCTTCCCTCAGCGCGACCTAGACGAACGAACGAGTCTCTCAATCCCTGGCGCGACCCAAGACGTCCCTCTCCTCTGCGTCGTCTCCTCCGCGCCGTCTCCTCTCCTCCGGCTCCGCGCGACCCAAACGACCCTCTCCTCCGGCTCCGCGCGACCCAGACGAACGCCGAACGCGCCGTCTCCACCCCGCGCGACCCAGGCGAACGCCGAACGCGCCGACTCCGCCCCGCGCGACCCAGACGAACGCCGAACGCGCCGTCTCCGCCCCGCGCGACCCAGACGAACGCCGAACGCGCCGTCTTCCCCCCGCGCGACCCAGACGAACGCCGAACGCACCGACTCCGCCCCGCGCGACCCAGGCGAACGCCGAGTGCGCCATCTCCGCGCGACCCAAACGAACGAGCAGTGCATCTCCGAGTCCGACCGAGTCGTACTAAATCAAGGTGAGGAAAATTAGGGATTTGGAATATTGAGAATGGATTTGAAAATTAGGGATTTGATTTTGAATTTAGGGATTTGAATTGCAGTCTTACCTCTTTACTGAAGCTCATATTTAATTGATGTGGGAATGTAATTTGACTTGATATATGTAGGGATTTGAATTGCAGTGTTACTTCTTTACTGAAGCTCAAATTTAATTGAATTGTAGGTATTGAATTGTGCGATTGTGGGTATGTACTTTGACTTGATATTCAATACTCATTGTTGCCATGGATGCTCAAATTATGCTTTTATTTGCTTCAGATGATAGTTACAAGTTTTACAACAAGACAATGTAGAAAATATTTATACTGTTCATATCCGATACTTTTATCTTTGGCTGATCCTTCTCTCTGGTTGTATATGCAGGACAATTAGAATTTGCGTGTGAGCTTGGCTGCTTGGATTTGAGTTTGAGTATACATAGGACAATTAGAATTGGTGTTTGAGTTAAAGTGTAGATATCAAGCGATTAGAATTTAATTTCAAAAGGCCCCAAAATTTTTATTCGCCTAGGGCCCCGGATGACATCGGGCCGGCCCTGCACACCACCTACAATAGACTCACGTCCCACGTTGCTCTACCACAATAACCGAACCAATGGTCTTGACGTAGTCTGCAAATCACATCCATCGTCGACGCCGCCACACTATGCCGCCACCTCAATTCCACTAGCGGGCCGCATAAACTCCGTCCAAATATTTTAAATGTATATTTCTTGTTTATCCTCCCTCTCTTAATACTATGACAAAATGAGTTTTAGATGCGACAAAAATCCTCTCTAAACCCCTAACCGCGTATGTTTCTCGAACAGATGCAACTTGGGTCACATTTATTTGTCCGTGTCCAAAACGAAACAGACGCAACTGATTTAAGACGTCATGAATAAACACAACTAATTGCGTATGTAACTGGGGAATGAGGAAATGAAAACAAACTCCCGCCAAATGGCAGGTGAAGAAAGAGCGACTTATTGCTAACTTTAATCAATCACTAAATAATTTAATTTAAATGTAATTACTAACTCAAATCAAGTTGCTAAACGTAACACAAGTAATCACTACATATAATTTAATTCAATATAATTTTATAATGAAAAATATTTTATTTATCGAAATATGAGGAAAGCCTCAAGGCAGCAACGAGTATCTTGTGACAACGACGTGCGACAATGATGAAAACTTGATGCGAAAACTTAATTCGAGAAATATGCGAGGTGGAAACTCTACAACTATGGAAGACCTATTACCCCGAAAGTTTTGCTCACACAAAATATACAAAAACACGCACCAAACCGCATGCCATTATTCAGATGTACTATTGACCACGACGACTCTCACTACACCACCACTAACAACCAAAATCACAACCAACAATTGTCATATCACACTTATGCCACCCATTGCTATTGCCCCTATGTCGCTGTCCGACCACCGCCCAAAGACCATAGTTGCAGACCTCTTCTTACTACACCATAGTCATCACCGTCGTCATATTGGGCGTGTTTGGCACAGCTTTTTTAAGCCTGTTTTTGCTGTTAACAAAAACCAAACTGCAATCTTACTGTTTGGTAAAACAATTTTTAGAAAAAATTTCAAAAACGATTTTAAAAATTGTACATGAGTCACACAAGCTACGAATCTTAGCTTTTAGAAAAAACGTTTTTGTATTTGATATAAAATTACTTTAATATCCTCACGTGATTATCCATAGCACTGTTAAATATTTATTTTATGTCTATTTTAGTCTTTTTACTATAATATATTTATTTTACCAAACGCAAAATCAGCTTTTGTTACCAGCAACAACTGTTTTATAAACAGATTACCAAACACTTGTCAATTAAAAAAAAAACAGTTTTTTCCAAAAACTGAATCTAAAAGCGTTTTTTTTTAAAACAAAGCTATACCAAACGATGCCATTATGAGTTTGCAAAAATAATATTGTTTTAAACGTGGGATTTATAACTTAGACCAAATGGTTTCCCTCAGGTCTTGTTTGGTAAGAATGATTAAGAGGGGATGGATGAATTTTCTTACAGGAGAAAGAAGAAAAAATTAAATAATTTCTTAGGTATTTTGGTAGAAATGAAAGAATGATAGGTAAGATTAAAATTAGTTGGCCGGATGAATTATGAATCCGTCTAAATCTTTTTTTATTTTATTTCCATCCTCCTCACTAACAAGAGCTGTCACGTCAACAAAAGAAATCCATGGACTAAAAAGGAGAGAGAGAGCCCAATAATAATAACCCAATACTTTAGAGCCCATTAAATACTCGGCCCAGGTCCTAATAACAACAAACATCACACCTGCAAAAGTTTGGTTGGTCATCTCACTTGGAAATTTAAAATGTAAGAGATTAAAGCAAAAAAAAAAAAAAGCTAATAACGGATAAGAACAAAGACGTGTGAGAGCAAGTCTCCTTCTTAGGAAATGAAAAGTGGGCCAACCTTTTGCCTCCGCACTAATGCCAAACGTGGCAGTCACTACCAATCCACATTCCAAATTACAAGCATTTAACATTCAGAATAAATTACAAATATTTATTTTTATAATTTATATACACACATACTATATCAATCGTATTTAATCCTATGTGCACAAATACAAAGAAAAGGAAAACCAGGTTCTCTTGATCTAAATTAAAAAAGCGCAAATCAATTATCATATGGCCCACATTTCACTGATTGTTCGCTTTTTTTCCTTGAAGCTCTTCTTTATCTCGTTTGTCTTCTTGTAATCACAAGACAGTGGCGTTTTCGTAATAAAATCTACAGCGAGGTCTATTTCTCTTTTACCATCGCTATATATATAGCAATATCGGCAAAGATATTTTTATCAATTTATCAGTCTTATCCTCAACTCTTTCGTCATCATCTTAAGGTTCCTATTATCTTTCTCATTTTTTATTGTCTTAATATCAGTCACTGAACTTATGTTTTGCGTTCACCGATTGAAGGAATGGCAACAGACGTAATTTGTGGAAGTCTTCCGTCGTCGACGCTGAATCCGAACGCTCCGATGTTCGTACCGCTGGCGTATCGGACGGTGGAGGATTTCTCCGACGAGTGGTGGACTCTGGTCCAGACATCGCCGTGGTTCCGCGATTATTGGCTCAAAGAGCGATTCTGCGATCCCCAAACCGACCCTTCCTTTCTCGATTTTTACGATCCTACCCTCCCGGACCTCGATTCTCTCCTTGACTTCGAAGACGACGTTGACTTTGCTGCTGGTAAGAGCTAGATCCGTTCCGATCCGATCCGATCCGATCCGATCTGCTTCGAATTGTTCCGATCTAACTCATTCATTTCGTTTCTGTTTGTTTTCTCTTCAGAAGAAGAAGGAGAAGAAGAGAGTGGTTATGCGAAGGAGATTGTTCGTGTCGGATCTGAAAAGTGGAGGAAAGGCCGTGTTCTTGCCGATTCGCCGAGGTTCATCGAGAAAGCTCCGAAGATCGTGAAGACGAAGATGAGTCCGAGGACGATCCAGCAACCGAGGTAGATCGAGTTAGTGTGACTAACTCGATGAGTCTAGGTCTAGTCTAGTACAGTCTAGTCTTTTATCGTTCAGAAAGAAATCTGCTTTTGTAAATCTATATGTACAGAGAAAGAGTGAGACTGTGAGAGTCGCGACTCTTTTTTTAGTTCGTTTAAACCTAATCTCCGTGCTTATGTTGTTTTCGTCGTTCCTCTTTTGTAGTTTGAGTAATAAATAAAGTAAGATTAGAAAGAAAAAAAGAAACCAAATTACACCAAAAGAAATTTGTTCAATCACGATTCACGAGTTCACGAGCATGATAACTATACTTGATGATCTGTAAATAATTCGAACAATGAACGCATTACAAGTGTATGATCTAGTATTGGCTATTTAATGACTTGTTCCAAGTTGCTCGTTTCCTCGTCAAGACTGTTCCAAGTTGATGCAGATTTTCCAATTTTTTGAAGGGCTTTAATGACTTGTTCGGTTGTAATATTGCCGGTGACGATTACTTTGTTGAGCTTTGTATCGACGTTGTATGTCTCAATATCTGCCATGGTGGAAAAAAAAATTGAAGTAACTGGACTGAATCACAATTATAAATAAAATTAATAATTATAAAATAGAAGAAGAAATTAAGAAAAGATCAGAAAATTTGTCTATGAGTACTATAATTTGGTTTACCTTCGATTTTCTTGATGGCCTTTAAGATTTTCTTGATGCAATCTTCACAATGTAATCCCACCTTCAACTCCACCAGCTAAAAACAACAATTTCACCAAAAAGAGAAAAAGAAGAAAAGAATTAATGTTACTGATATGCACAAGAAAAGAATAGTTGTGTATTGAGCTGGGATTTCTTTTTCTTTTGCTTTTTGAGTGGCTTACATTAGTCATTGATGAACTCCTAAATTGGAATTCTCTGAATGTTCTTCTCAGCTTTCTTATACTACCACCAGTGAAACCAAAACTTGCATATATACTGAAACGTTAGTGGGGTAAAAAGGTAATAGATTCTTTACGCAATGGAAATAAAATCTTATATTATTTTGTCTTTTTCTTTATAAGCTTTTTATTCCGTGGAAGCGGGCAGGCAAAAATCATTACCCTGCCGGGTCATCTTGACGCAGAAGCTTTAGAATTCCTAATGTCCATACCTCTTTATATTCTCCCACTTTTTAACAAAGACTTTAGAGTATTTTAGAGGGATATAGCTGTAAAAATTCACGAGGGAAATGACAAGGACTTGGACATAGCTCATAGCCGTTGGAATGGCAAAAGGCAATCCTATCTTCACGGGATTATTTCCATGGTTTCATATAGCGTTTATGTCTTTTGTCCCTCTTCATATACCAAGAGCTTTCCTTTAGCATTTAAGAAATGAAAAGTGTCTGCCAGTGGAAATTCGTGAATCAACCGTCAGAATAATATATGCTGGTGTGGAAAATAAATGAACACAAATTATAGAAGCTCGCCTCAAAATATGAATATCTCGCCTTTGGAGCTTTGGCGTACGAATTTCACTATATCATCAGCATCAAAAATACAAAACATTTGAATGTAAAGCTGTCTAATAAGTCGAAACCCCCTTTCAACATTAGAATGTTCCTTGTATAGTCTTGCATAATGATTACGTGAGCGTCATTAAATCCGGGAGATAACGAGAGAAGCTAACCACATCTCGTCGTGAATGCAAAAATAATTAAGTGATTGTATTTGCAATCGGAAAATGTGTGGTTATGAGATTGAGTCTGAAACCATCGACATCGTTGATTGAGGCAACTTCCCTCCGAGTGGTGTGTGCAAGGGGAGGCTTTAGCGCCCTCGATTTGAAGTATAACGTAAATTAGTTAGCGGTTGATCTTAATTTTGTATAAGCTCAAGTCACCAAAATGAGTTTCTAAATAAAAAGTTGTATACAACTGCATCATAAGAAATTATTACTGATAATATACATTGCAACAAAATAATATATAGGTAAGCACCATACAAAATACAAATAATTACGCCCACCTAAGCTTTTAGATACATTTATGTGTTTTGTTTAGATATACACACTATTTTAAGAAAAATAACTACATAAAATCGCTTATCTTTAGAAAGGGGAACTAGCTCCTTCAGAAGGACCCCCAATCCCCAACTAAGAAAAAGAATTTTGAGTCATAGTTTTTTTTTTTTTTTTTTTTTTTTTGAAGTAGAAACTTAAAATAATTATATAATCTGCAACATTATAATTATTTTAATAGAAAATTTAGTCCCTCCTTAAAGAAAATATATGGCTTCGTCCCCGAGTGTATCTCTATAGAAAGACTTAGCCGTGAACTCATATGGAGCTTCTAACTTCTTTTGCATATGTTGAGCTCCGAGGCCACTTTGAGCTGATGATTATATTCTAAAAGCGTCAGATCAATCACAGCCGTGAGATCAGACTAAATCTAGCATAAATGCAGCGAGATGAACGTCGGATCTTCATCATCGGGTTAGCTTGGGATACAAATCATCATTGTAAACACTTTCTTCCATTTATTATAAATAGAGTAACGTGTGTAAAGGAGTAGTGAATTAAAAACAGAAAGAACGCTCTCGTCTCTTCAAGAATCAAGAAGTTCATGAATTCAAAGTTAGATTTTAGAAGTGGTGATTTCCCAAGAAGTTGTAATTGGAGTTTGGTCCTGTACTCATTTGTAAATAATGGTGGATTAGAACTCATTGCTGGTTGTTGATCGAACTAAAGGTAAATCTGTTGCGTGTTTCACAAGCAATCCCGTTTTGAAAAAATTGAAACACAGCATTAACGCTATAGCGACACATTTGATAACTATCTTGAAGTTCGTTTTGTCGAGGCATCTCAACACTCCAATAATCGAGGTTGATTGACTCCAAATTATCATTCCGTACAGGAAGTTGACTTGGTCTTTTATTTACTTCACCTGCAACAAACGCAAAGAGATCATCATTTGTGTTGTTACATCTATACACCCAATCGAAAAAATGGAATTTTAATTATTGAAATAAACTAAAAGTTATGAACTATAATTTGTTTATAAATTTAAGATCCAGGTTTTTATTTTTACTCAATTATAAGCTATGAAATTCAGTCCGGCCTCTCTATTTGTAGCCGCACTTTCACATACATAATGTTACGGTTTGATAGACAAGTGATAACTTGAGAGTTGAGACATAGTAGTAGTAACTAGGGCCCCTAGTAGTAACATATTAATTTTGGATTAGAAAAAATTAATTTTTGTGCTGATCAACTGGATTTGCAACTTGTGAGGGAATATATTGCATTTCCTACGGGAACAGACATGATAACGTTTTTTTTTTTTAATTTTATTTTTAATAAATGAATATAATGGATTTTCTGCTACTCTGCTCTTACATTTACAAAGAGAAATTTCATAAAATAGACTTCACGTACGCCATCATACACCATCGATGTAAAACTAGATCTTTGATAAAAAAAAGCAGACAAAATACCGTTTTAACCTAAGTAATGGAACACGAAATAAACAAGAAATTCATACCTTTTTTTGGCAGTCCACAGGGGTCCGGCTCAAATCCACGCGAGAACGTCAAACCCACGTCAAAGCTGTAAAAAAATCTTCATGAAATTGGTTGAGTGAGAGGGAGGGAGAGTGAAAATTAGAGAAAAAAGAAAAGAAAAACTAATGATTATTTGGTCTAAAAGATATTTTTGTCCACTTTTGAAACAAAAGTCAAATTTTAAATATTTTTAAAATAGCAAATCTAACCAATATTTTGTTAATTATTAAGTCCACTCTATGAAATTTTTCTGTACAAAATTCTTCACAATGTTATCAAAATGCAATTATTATTTTTTTGCTTTATTTTTGCTCAAACTAAGTGACTACCACACTTTACTGATGGTCGGACCGAGTATTATATAATTTCTCATTACATATGATATT
The DNA here is from genome assembly GCF_054948205.1 of Urtica dioica subsp. dioica. Taxonomy (NCBI): domain Eukaryota; kingdom Viridiplantae; phylum Streptophyta; class Magnoliopsida; order Rosales; family Urticaceae; genus Urtica; species Urtica dioica. The sequence continues at coordinate 17,406,747 of NC_142767.1, forward strand.
ATATCACGGGTAAGGTTTTGTTCTTATTTACTTTTTTTAAATCATTCACGTAAAGTTCTGTTCTCCAATGACAATCAAGTTTCCGCGAATTAATTAGTAGATGGAAAATGGTTATAACATGGATTGTATTGCATATCCTACAAAAATATTATAATTTTTTTTAATAATAATTTATCTTCAGTACCTTATTATGCAGCGTGGAAATTTTGGAACTGGCGTCATTTACCTTCTTGACATATTTAATTCTTCAAATAACTCATTTATTTTATAATTTTTGCATACTTTTTTTTCTTCAGAATATTCCCTGTTATTTACAGTTTTAATTGATTTTTTTTCCTCACTGTTTCCAAATTCATTAAACTTTTTTTAACATTAAAAAAAAATGTATTTCGGAAAAGTTAAAAAATTAGATAATTAGTCAACTTAAATGTTTGAGATTGCTATATAGCCAACGTTTCGTAAATATTAAATAATCATAAAGATGATGTGATATTTCTGGTTTACCCTTTTATTGTAATAAAAAAAATGAGATTTTTACATAAATTTATGCATGTAAATATATGGACGTGATTATTTATCTAAGATTTACGAAACATTAACTATATAGCAATGTAAAACTGTAAATATGATTATATGTCTAATAAACCCTTAAAAAAAAGAAGGGTATGTACTTAGAAAATTAGCATCTTGGAACAATTTTATTGTAGAAATGTGTCAATGAAAATTATACGGCTTGGCATGGTCGCGAAGCAAAGCCAACTTTGGGCTCAATACCGTGTTGTTCTTCCTATATTAATTCCCAACCATCTCTACACTTTTTTTCTTTCTCTTACAAACGAAGCTTCGAACCGTTGACTTATTTTGTATAATCCGAAGTTTATTAATCACGCATTTCGCCAGCTAAGAAACGTGTCCTCTATATGCTCTCAGCCACATCAAATCACAAACAGCCACGTACTCAAACTCTCCTTCAACTGGCTGATATTTTTTCCTTCTTTCCTTAATCCCAATTCCCAAGGCTGATTCTCTTTTACGTTTTGTTTGGCCTTTTATTTTTATTGCTGCTGTTAGTTAATCATCAAATCAAACAACGACTTTGCAACAAACGAAAGAGATCTTTTCCTCTTTCCCTAAACCAAATACAATTCAATATTCAGATTACTTTTTAATTTTTCTTTCCTTGGTGATCTGAATTTAAATTATTAAGACATGGGAAATGCCCTGAGATTTCTGTACCAGCATTGTTACAAGCCACACGCAGACTCCGCCACGGGCGGCGGAGCCTACTACGGACCCCACGGTACCGCCGCCGGAGTCTCGGCCCTCGCTCGCGACATCTATCAATTCGAGGTCACTTCTCAGGTAAGCTAAACATTAAATAAACAAATCTTAAATTTTTCTATTATTTTGAAATTACTAAGCTGCTGTTTATAGTTTAGTAAATGATGCTTAAGATTTGACATGCTTTTGTAAAGGTCCCAGATGGACTAAGCCAACATGTCTCATCGTCAAAGAAAGCTCAAGCAAACTGGTAAAAGATTTTGCAAATTAAACTCACCTTACTTCTTAGCTATTGAGTTTGTGAAAAAAGATTTAGCTTTATTTTTATTTTATTTTATTTAAATGTGAGAAGGTATAGAAAATTGGGTGAGGCATGGAGAGAAGCGAAACCGCCTCCGAGAACGCCTGAAGAGACGGGTAGGTTTGTGGTTCAAACACTAAAGGGACACCAAAAAGTAGATGTTGAGGTAATTACAATAATACAGAGAACAATACATCAGATGTCCTTCAAAAATGATTTATAATGTTAATGTTTTTTTTTTTTTTTGTAAAATAATTTTGCAGGGACTTTTGGTCTTCTATGGACTCCCTCACCCTAATTCTCGGCCCGATATCCCTATCCCTACCGGGCCTCCAGCCCCATCACTGTCTCAGGGCGTGAAGTTCGAACTGCGATCATTACCTGTAAAAGTCTTTTCCCGATTTTTTTTCTTTCCTTTTGTCCATCTGCGCTTGCTTATAGATTTTTTTTTTTTTTTTTGGGTCCTCCAATCAGATTGATCCGAAATCGATCGCTGATGGGGACACGGTAACGGTGTATGTTAGCACGGAGGACCCCAGAGAGTCTTCCTCCGTGCCCAGAGAGGTACAAGTGGCTCATGCCCAGAGAGCTCAAGCGCGGGCTCGGAGGGACTACGCCACTGCAGACGCGATCCACAAGCAGATCGTGGAATCCGGATATCGGTACGTTAAAAATCCTTTGCACGAAAAAAAATAAAACACTAATTTCGGTCATGGACTGATTGGTTTCCTATGCTTTTGTTAGGGTGATAAGTGTTGAAAACGGAGAGGATGTTCTCGCCCGAAAGTATCGGATTCGACTCAGGTAACGAAAAAAGAAACCTTGTTTTTTTTTTTTTTTTTTTTTTTATGTTGGATTTGGCGATGACATGTTTATCTATAGGGGGATCGATTCGCCGGAGAGCAAAATGCCGTACGGAAAAGAAGCAAAGGAAGCGCTCAGCAAGCTCGTTTTGGGCCAGTGCTTGAGAGTCCTCGTCTACGACCAGGATCGATATGGGCGTTGTGTGGGCGATATATATTCAAACGGGGTCTTCGTTCAGGTACTACTACTAGACTAGTACTACAACATCGCTATAATAATTAAAATTAAAAAGATAATAATAAAAAAAAAACTTATATGACTTTTCCTAATTTGTAATCAAACCAGGAAGTCATGCTTAAGAAAGGGTTCGCTTGGCACTACTCGGCCTACGACAAACGGCCCGAACTTGCAAAGGTAATTGCATTTTTTTTCTATTTTTTTTTTCGAAAATCAAGAAGCTTGTTCACCACCTAACTTGAACCACTGTGAAATTATGGTCAGTGGGAAAGTTCAGCCCGAGCTAAACGAGTAGGGTTATGGGCGTCCTCGAACCCCGAGAAGCCGTGGGAGTACCGAAAGGACAAACGAGAAGGCCGTTGATTTGCTGAAGAAATTTCTGATAATATACTTCAGTCAATTTTTTCTTTATATGACTGCTTCGAAGTTCGAATTCAGTGGATAGTTCATACTGAGAGCTTGTATAATTCACACCATACATAATAAACAAACACCAGAACTGTAATTCAACAGGAATATTTAAGTTTAAGAAACATGTATGCAATATGTATAATGTACCCCCAAAAAAACTTGTTATAAATGATATGAACTCTTCAGACCATATTTATCGTACTAATTGACATACAAATTTGCTAATCCTTCACATACAAAAAAATAAAAAGGTGTGAATCATTACAAAAGAAAAAGAAGAAAGAAAGAAAGCAAAAAGTTTCAACAATTGCTCTTTCCTTTTACATTTGTAGAACAAAGAGACTAATTCAAAGGGTATAAACTCTATTGCCTGACCGTATTTGTTGCGTCTTTCACTTCGTCTGAAACTGAATCAGAGTCGCTAGCATTGTAGCCTAATAAAGATCAAATATGATCACAATTCAACACAACAACACAACACAGTAACAAACACAGAGAGAGAGAGAGAGAGAGAGAGAGAGAACCTGGTTGTTTATCTCCAACCCTCCAAACCGAAGCTCGACTCTTCGAAGCTTTACTAATCCAAGCACGTCCCTTTAATGGCAGAAAAAGAAAACAGATAACGCTTTAAATCTCTTCAAATCAGCCAAATTAAAAGTGTAAGAATTCATATTCAATAACAACTTCACCAAAACTGAAACAATTTTGCCGTAAAGACATAAAACCTTGTTTGGGTCTTTGGGAACGCCATAGCCATTATAGTACATTTGACCGACAAGGACTTGCATGGAAGTATCGCCGGCTTTGGCCTCCTTGAGAGTGTCGTGAAACCATCGCTTAGCGCAATCCGCGACGACCAGCGATAGAGGCTGTCGAGTTCGATCCGGGTCAACCCGGTCCATCTCCGAGTTGGCCTTGCGTTGACCGTAATTCGCTCGAACGGGATTTGGGTTAACTAGGCTAGGCTGTCGGGGTTTGTCAAGCGACGAGACGATTCTGGCGAGTTCTTGGAATCTGGACGACGAAGGAAGAGACTTTCCCATAAAGCACCGTCGATTCGGTTCCCGGAATTTGAGGTTTTGTTTTTACTAATCCGATTTTGGGTTTTTTTTTTTGCTCGGAAGATTTTGGATTTTTTTGGTTCCTTCTGGTTTTGTTTATCCTCTTCGGCTAACCGAAAAATCCCAAAACTTTAACTTTTTTTATTATATATTTTTATAGGTATAGCCTGTACCTATAAAATATGAGTTATGCTATTTGTCCCGATTCACGAGTGGGAACGATCCACTCGTAAGTTGACACGTGTCAACTCACGAGTGGATCGTTCCCCACTTCACGGGACAAAAATCATTTCCCATAAAATATATACCGTATAGGCTTTGTATCATTTTTTTTTGGCAACTTCATAATTCATACTTACTTCTTTAAGAAGAAGAAAAATCATTCGTCCCCATCTCATATCATTACCTAATCAATTATCAAACACATTATTATTATATAGGAGAGGAAAGATTTATATTGGCGCACAAATCACAAAAATAACATGTAAATTTTACATAAGCCCTCACGACGATTTTTTATCGGGTAATTTCTAGAAGACTACGATAAATATATATTATATATGCATTTAGACTATTTGTGATAAGGGTAGTCACGTTTTTAAGTGGCTTGATCCGTGAATTTTTTCTTTATATTACTTATTAGAATATTTTGAACTGTGTATAGTTTCATTAAAGTTTCTTTTAATTGTTTATACTTTCATTTAAAATAAAAATAAATTCATCTAATTTTATTTAAAATGAGATATATATATATATATATCTATATAATATAATTACTATGAATAGACTATTCATCTTGTTTTTAACCAATCCTAACTCACGTCACTTACACGTCATTAATCTCTCTCTCTCTGTCTCTCCGTTTTCTTAGTCTCAATATCTTCCCCGAAAATTAACGCTCTCTGACCAGAAGCCCGCTCTCTCTCTGCCCCCAAAAAACTCAGCTAACCCTATAATTCCCGAAAACCTAACTTGCTCGATATATATATATATATATATATATATATTGATAGTCAGCGCATGCTTGAAAACAGAACCTAAGCTCTACTTAGGTGGTTCTATGTGGTGATTACTTATATTTCCATGAAGTGCATGATTTATTTTGATGTTGACATGTATCTAAATCTGAATGAGTCAAGTTTTAACCGGGCTTTGAATGTGCACATGACAGGTAAGTGCTTATCTCATTGGAGAATTCGGGCACTTATTGGCGAGACGTCCTGGATGTGGCCCAAAAGATTTATTTAGCATTATACACGAGAAGCTTCCTTCTGTGTATCGTAAGCCCTTCTACGCTTCCTCGCGCCGACTGTATCGTAGTTCAAGTATTATATGTTGATCCACTTTTATTATTTTGCATAACCTCTACAATTTTATTTCTTCTTTCCACATATGCTAAGATCTTGATGCACACACAGCCTCCAGATGCCGAACTGCATAATCAGATATGGTTGATATTCAACAAGTGAGATTCATATTCTTATATATTTGTTTATCTCAGGAGTTTAATTTACTTTTTCTAAAGGTTCCATTACATAACAAACATTTTCTCTCTCTTAGATATGACAGCTGCATTGATGTTGAAATACAGCAACGAGCGGCGGAGTATTTTGCCTTGAGTAGGAAAGGTGCTGTGCTGATGGATATCTTGGCTGAAATGCCCAAGTTCCCTGAGCGACAGGTTTGAGTTGTCTTCGTCCAGTTCTTAATTAGCTTACTTGTGATTTTATAGCTTCATTTTGTACAATATAAGTATCGATCAAAGTCGTCTCCGGAATTATTCTCACTTAATAATATATTTTCATTTGAATCAGTCATCTTTGATTAAAAAGGCTGAAGACACTGAAATTGATACTGCTTTCTTAATCAGGTTTGAGTTGTACGATGAGGTTAGTTCTGTTTTCTATGTTATTTTCTTGATTATATGTTGCTGTATAATTAGGAGGAGTGACATTATCTCCTCCTCATATGTAGAATTACGTTGAAAGGATGGAATTTAATGTGCTCTTTCTTTCTTTCATAACAGGATGTCAATTCATCCGATCGAGAATTGACCCAGGAAAATGGGGCTTTGAGTAAAGTTGACCCACAACCACAACCACCTTCAGATGATCTTCTTGGTGATCTATTGGGTCCTCTGGCTATTGAAGGCCTCCAAGTAGTGATGTACAGTCTCACCATAATGTAGTCCCGGGATTGGAAGGAGATCATGCAGCAGATACAGCGGCCATAGTGACTGTTGACGAGCCACATAATTATGTGCAAGTACTTTCTCGGCCTCTATCTTGACCATTTATACTCGCTTCTTAGCGTTTGAAGGTGTTGGTGGAATTGGAAGGTGCTCCACATACTGACCCTTTGAATTTACAAGGACTGGTTGATTGTTCTCGACTCTTGTTTTGTATATAGCCGAACATCTAAATTTCCTTGCCGCGTTGTTATATTTATGTGCTTCCACTCCGTTGCTTCACACATTTATATTTCTGGTATTCACAACAGACTGCCCATTATGTGTTATGAGAGAGCTTCTGTTGTAGTCGGAAATTCATCAGATTGATATACATGCTTTTATCACAAGATGTAAATTTTGATCAATTGTCTGTTCGCTAATGTTTTGATCTCATTTGCAGCCGATAGGAAATACTGCAGAAAGATTTTATGCTTTGTGCTTGAAGGATAGTGGCGTTCTTTACGAGGATCCGTATATCCAGGTCCATCAATTGTACTTCCATTTTCTGTATATTTTTTTTTCTCTCATCAGACAGGTGTTGCGTTTTTGGTTGATGAATTTATCTGTATTCGTTGGGCATCGTAAAATTCAACTTCTAAATTTCTCTCTTTTAATTGAGCCACGGAGCGACGCTTTTTACCATAAATATTGTCTTCTTGTGGTATTCTAGATTGGCATAAAAGCATATTGGCGAATGCATCATGGACGCCTTATTCTTTTCTTGGGAAACAAAAATATTTCTCCACTCGACTCAGTTCATGCCGTAATTTTGCCTCCGTCACATTTGAAGGTTGAGCTATCTTTAGTACCGGAAACTATTCCTCCCAGGGCACAGGTAAACACAATTTGTATGTTGTGGTAATCTGGTATACAATGCACATATAGATCGTGATCTTGTATATATCTCTTGATTTATAGGTGCAATGTCCACTTGAAGTTACGAATCTACGTCCAAGCAGGGATGTGGCAGTTCTCGACTTCTCTTACATGTTGGAACCAAAATGGTAATTTTAAATTCTCTGCTTGTAGTTTCCATCTCGGAGAGCTGATGTTTTGTAAATTGAAAATGTCTCATTATCTGCTTCTGCAGGTCAATGTGAAGCTTCGCCTCCCAGCAGTCTTGAACAAATTTCTTCATCCCATTACTGTATCCGCGGAAGAGTTCTTTCCCCAATGGAGATTGGTCTCAGGACCACCTTTGAAGCTCCAAGAAGTGGTATGAGTCCGCATACGATGGCCTGAGACCTTTTGTCCTAAGTATACATATATGCTCTGTTACCGGAGAATTGAATTTTTAATAAAAAGAGTAACTTAGTCATATTATTTTGTTTTATTACTGCATTTGATTTTTGATACATTTCGCGATCACTTCACTTGTGCAGATTAGGGGTGTAAAACCACTATCACTTCCAGAAATGACTAATCTATTAAACAATTTGAGGTTAATAGTTTGTCCAGGGCTTGTAAGTCTACTCTTCACCATTTTTTGTTGCGATTTTTCAAGCCGTGCTGTCTAAGAGGCTTACTCACATTGGGTCTCTTGTTCAGGATCTGAATCCAAATAATATTGTCGCAAGCACCACATTTTACTCGGAAAGTACACCGGGCATGCTCTGCTTGGTAAGCATAGAATTAAAACTGTCCATTTATTAGCTCTAAAGGTGAAGCATATTGTTTCTGTGTTTGACAACCCTATACTAATATCTATCTGCATAAATTTCCTCTAATATGTATGATAGGCACCTATTATTGTGGGGGTGGTAATAGAACAACCCTAAAGCAAAATTCATGGGATGTTAAATGTAGGTTGAAGGAGTTCATCAAGGAGCAATTAGTGATAATGCCACCGTCGGGCCCGTGAGCGCCGCCACCTGCCCAGGCAAAAAATTTGAGTAAAAACATGTTTCTTAAGTGACTTTTAAACTTTTTGATTTGTTAATTTTTCCTTTTTTTTGTCTATCAAAACACCAAACTTTTGGCCTTTTATATACTTATGTCAATTTTTCTTATTTTAAAGTATGCCATTGACTATATATTTACTTGAAATGTTTGCACTTATTATGTATGATTGAAATATTTGATATCTTAATATTCATTTATAACCTCATGCTTTGAAAAAAACTTGGTAAATTAAATCATACATATTATAATTATTTACTGATTACAACTACAACCATCACGTGCGAAACACGTGTTTCAGACTAGTAATATAATAAGTCACAATGAATTAGTTACTATTCATAGACTATTCCTAATCGTTTTTAGCGTATGGGACATGTCATTATCTTATCTTAAAACATATTATTTGATGAAAATGAACCTATTATTTCGTGTACTTTAAAATCTGCTCGTGGAAGTGAATGAAACGTCGCATGTTTTGGCCGTTCAGGATGGCAAGCGTTATTCGACATTCATTGACATTTACAGAGTGTGACATTCATTGGTTCTTTTGATATGGCTGTTCAAAACGTTAAGTTTGTCTCTCAGTCTCTCTCACCTAATCGAGGTTTTTGGGTATTTCTGAATTTTGTTTTTGTAGAATTCAAGTTCGTTTCTTTTCTACTCGGCAATTATTCATGGTTTCACCTCCGGCCTCCCTCTCCGATGGCGAGATACTGCAAATTCATATTTTGTTTTTTTTTTCTCTTTTCATTTTTTGTTGTGCTCAATAAATTGAACCCTCATCTTCTTCAATAACATTTTTGCCTCGGAATGTGTCGGATAATCCCAACGTTTTGTATATAGTATATAATCTAATTATTATTTTTTAAATTTTAGCTTTTTTATTTGGGAGTTCTGACTCTGAGTTTGAATAATTCGTTTCAACTTTGACTAATAACATAAGTATGTAAATTAGGACAACAGAAGGTGTTAGTTCAACCTAGGAGTTGCAAAAAAAAGGGTAATTTTAAACATATGCGTAACAAAATCATTACAAGCTACAAACATGTTACTGCTCTTTGTGAAAGGCTAGAGAATTCTTGTACTTCAAGCTTTATGGAAAACTGTGTATCACCCCTGTTGCAATTATGACGAGCTCTGCAAAGAACAACCACAAACATGTTACTTCTCTTTGTGAAAGGCATGAATGGTTTGGAAGAGGTCAATCAAGATTTCAACTTTTTGAACAGGTTTTTGTTATTATTTTTATTTGAATTGTTCTCGAGTATATATGCTCTATTCTTACCTCCAATTGAAGAGGTATATTAAATTTGGCTCGATGGTTTTGTACATTCGTATTTATGTGAATTTCCAGCCCCTTGTACCAACTGTTAGCGCAGAAGAAGGAGAATGGATTGTTAGCAAACCTTTTTCACCTGTATGCAAGCCCGGTGGTCATGGTGTGATATGGAAACTTGCCTATGATAAAGGAATTTTCACATGCTTCTACGACCATGGAAGAAAAGGAGCAACTGTTCGACAAGTCAGGTAAAGTGTAGACCTAATAACATTTTCTTCGAGACTCTCAAGTCTTCTACAATTAAGTAACAAAGGTGAATATGCAGCAATGTCGTGGCTGCCACAGATCTCACCCTCTTGGCATTGGCATATTAACTTAGAATTGGTAGACTTGTGAACTCATAATGATTAAATTCGTTGAGGCAGATGTGAATCCTAGTTCACATATGCGTGTATCTCAACCCCTACTCATAAGCACTTTAGATCTGAATGGTTAAACACAAGTTCAACCGTCTCATTACTTAATTCTTCTATGTTAATATCTCTTGTTATTAGAGCGATTGTAACTCAAAATAATTATATGTACTCGGAGAAATAAAGTATATAAAATTATATCTATTTTTTGCTGTTATTATTCCATGTTAATGTTAATTAATATGTATAGCAAATTATGACATTATTTCCAAACTTTTAACATCTATTCTTATTGTTTTTATATTATGGAATGCGTTTTTGTCAAATGGAAAAGTTGTGCGGTATGCTTCGATCCTTGATATAAAATTCAAATTATAGAACATGGGGTGCATCTTAATTACAGCTCAAATACTATTTATCTATCTTACATATCTTGATTAATCCAACAAGATCCAAATAAATAAAAAATACATAAATGGAAGAATAAAAAAAAAAAATTATATATATATAATAATAAAAACATAAACTGCATTGTTAAACTGCATGTTCATCCAATGTTTGATGAGTCATGTAAAAAACTTGTTTCCACATAAAAAACCTAAGGTTGCTTGGGCCAGCAACGACACTGTCGTTTCCGACCAGGCCCGGACTCAACTTCCCGTTCCTCTCCTTCTTCCACATTCTCGGCGCGTTCCTCCACGTCAGCACCGTCGAGATCTTTCTCGCGCTCTTCCTCGACCTCCATCAAGTCGTCGTCGATGTTGTCCGGTGCATCAAATTCGTCGCCGTAGCCGTACCGGTCGATATTGGGTGGATCATAGAAGCTGAGAGATTCGTCGAACTCAGGGTATTGCATGGTAGCAGAGACTCTCATTCTCGGTTTTCTTGAGGGGATTCCTTGGAATTCCATGCTGGGAAACATCGAATAAAGACTAAAGGCGAGAATCGTGATATGAGACTTGTGTAGTGTATTGCAGGTTATGCGACTCTATATATAGCCATGTGCTGTGATTTTGGCTTACGTGAAATATAAAAGGAAAGTCGGATTTGTTTATGGAAAGTAGAAATCAATCCTACTCCGATTTTTTTTGCTTCAAAAAGGAAACCAAATTTGTAGGCTTTAAATCTTATTACGCTGGATAATAATAAAGTAAAGCGGTCACTATGCATACTTTATTAGTTAATCAATTCTTTTAACGCAGATGGGCCGAGGAGGAGGAGAAGACGAGTCAGAGCAAGAGGAGTTCTTGTTCAAGATCACGCTTATCTTCATTAGTTCCATTTATCTATATTTTCAGTTCATTCTATTAATTGTGAAGCTGAATGTTTTTGTGATTATTGTGAATATTTGTTGCTGATACTGAGTCATATCTTATGAATCTTGTGATATTTTAAAAACACGAGAATATATAGAAGGTGCCTAAAATATCATCATTATTTTCGTGTCCATGTAATCTATGTTAATTGGTATTTTGTTTTTTTAATCGGTATATAGATTCGATTTAGTGTGCAGGTTTTGATCCCAAATCAAGGAAAAGAAAAAGATGATTATGAACAGAACGATTGCGTTACTTCCCGCAAAATACAAGATTGTGAATCTTTCTTTCAAAGGTATATTTCGTCCACCATGTGTTCGATGAAATAACTGAATAAAGAAATTTCAATCAGATCATAAAGATTGAAGCTTTAGGCGTAGGTAGATTGACCCATTTTTCCAAATTTTATATGTGTGTAGTTTTCAAGTGAGTGTTAATCTGTTTGATTTTTTGCGTACTAATGAAGGATTTGGAGGATATGAGAGACTGCTATGATAGCTTACTCTCTGCAGTCGCTGCGACTGAATAGCTCATATGATACATTTCTTTTCCAACTCATGAAATATCTTTTACCATCACGTTTTTTTTGTTGGTTATTTATGGGTTCTATTCATCAAAATCTTGCAGAGTACTCCGAGTTGTTACGTGAATTGGGTGCTTGTCTTGAGAAAATCGCGCTGAACGACGATGAAGACAGCGGTAATGTCACTCTTCATCATTGATATATCGTATTAATGTGGGTTGTGTGTTGTCTTCTTGTGGTTCAGTCAGAGTACATTTCATGCTCGGGAAAGTGCCATACAAAATCCCAAAGCTTGTCGTCGACTATGTAACTATTCTCGTGATTTTTTTTCTTCTAAATTCTTTCTGATTGGTTTTTCTGATAAGCTTAGTTAATATGCATTCTTAATTTTTTTTCCCATGGTTTCAGCGTTCCAATATTTCTCTGACGATCACAGTGCCTTCAAAGTTTCTTCTTAACGAACTTCACACATTCGAGGTCTTTGTCGTTTGTGTTGAATCAAACATCTTAATTTATCTTCTTTATGTTGTTTATGTACTCATTGTATAATGGTGTTCTGTTCCAGGAGATGAAGCGGCGATGTGATGAAAAAAGGTAGATAATCATGTATGGACAGTAATATGTCGATAGAAAATAATTGATTGAACGGTGCACGAGTACGTGAAAGTGAGGATGAGAGAAAAGGGGAGGCCTAGAAACGGGAATGAAGAGAGCTTTAGAGTTCAGCAATTGGAAATGGCTTGCGAAGAGTACGACGAAGCGGCGACACTTTCCATTTTCCGGCTAAAATCTCTGAAGCAAGGTCAGTTTTGAGGCCTTCTCACTCAGGCAGCAAGTCACCACGCTGCTGAAGTTTTTTTTTAATCATTGTAAAAAAGCTCGTCTTCATTTTTTAAGGAAGCCTGATCTTGAGCAGCTGCAACATGTTGTTTTATAGTTTGGTTTAAGGTTTTAGATAATTTTATATATACGACAAGTTTAGTCTAGCATCACCTCGTCAAATTCGGCTTTCAATGGCCCGACGCTCAATCGTGGGTATTTCTTTTCCTTTCCATAACTTGAATTTTTCTTTGGTCTATAACACCTCAAAATTTCAATTATCCTCTTCAGTTGTCAAAAATAGTTTCTCTTATTGTCATTGACGCATTGGAAACACGCTGAAAATAGTTTCATGGTGGCTGTGAATTCAAGACTCGATCTATACTCAGTGGATGAGATTGAATCTCTTCTTCTGGCTCAAGAAGCACACATTCGGAGTCGCAACAGGAGTGCTGATCTTACTCTGGATCAATTGTCTATAGACAATCCCATGGCCAATCTTACCTTCTCAGGGAGGCAAAGCTACAACAACAAGAGAAGAAGAAATCCAAGCCCAGGCCAATCAGTGAATCACAACAACTACAGCCAAGGACCATCAAGATTTGTCAACAACAACAACAACAACTTCAACAGGAATTCTCAAGCTCGAGGCCGGGGTAGAGAAGGATTCAAGAATCAAGGATCCAAGATAACTGTGTGGAAAGCTTGGTCACACAATAATGTAATGCTTTTACAGATTTGATCACAGCTTCACAGGACCAGCTCAACTGCAACCAAACAGAGCGCAAGGCAATCTGGCTGCAATCTCCTCTCCAACAGGACTTAAAGCTGACTCACACGATGAAGATCAGATGTATGCTATGATGGCTACACCTGACAATGGAGAAGCAATGTGGACAACTTGCAACTCGGGATCAGAATGGTACCCGGACTCAGGAGCTACAAACCATCTCACTGCAGATTCAAGCAACTTCAACAACAAATCAGAATTCTACGGCCAGGATCAAGTCCACATGGAAGATGGTAAGGGTTTGTGCATTTCTCATATTGGAAATTCATACTTTAACTCACCCTATGTTGCATCTAAAACACTGATCTTTAAAAACTCCTACATGTGCCTAAGATAACTAAAAATATATTATCAGTATCTCAGTTTGCCAAAGATAATCAAGTGTTCTTTGAATTTCACCCCTCATTTTGTGTTGTCAAGGATCTCACCAACAAAGCTACTTTAATGAAGGGGACTGTTAAGGCAGGGCTATACGTGTTTGACTCCTCTCAAATGACCCTTCCTGCCTCAGCTAGAAGACCACAAAGAGCCTCACATCAATGTCAAGTCTCACAGAACAAGTCTCAACTGTCACATGTATCATGTCTCTTATCCTCAACTACTAGTAGTAATGAGTCTAGTTCTAGAGATTTTTTGTTATGGCACAATAGACTAGGACATCTTTCTGAAACTGTTGTGAAGAAGGTCCTGAAGTCCTGTAATCTTGGTAAATTGCATAAATCTCCTTTTTCCAAATTCTAGTACCAAACACACTACTCCTCTTGAAATGATTTACTCGGATATTTGGGGACCCTCACCTATGCCTTCAAGTAGTGGGTACATATATTACATACATTTCATAGACAGGTTCTCTAGATACACCTGGGTTTACATGATCAAACAAAAATCTGAAGCTTTAGATACTTTCATCCTGTTCAAAACACAAGCAGAACTTCAACTTGGGCACAAAATCAAAACCCTACAAACTGACTGGGGTGGGGAATATAGAGCCTACACTAAGTACCTTAACTCACAAGGAATCCATCACCAACATCCTTGCCCACACATTCATGAACAGAATGGAAAGTTTGAAAGAAAACAAAATACATATTGTTGACTGTGGTTTAACCATTCTTGCCCAAGCCTCCATGCCCTTAAAATTCTGGGATGAAGCCTATAGGACTGCTGTGTATCTCATAAATAGACTGCCCACTGTAGTCTTGGATTTCAAAACACCTCTGTACACACTATACAACAAACATCCTGACTATTCAACCCTCAAAACCTTTGGCTGCTTATGCTTTCCCTATCTGAGACCTTATAATAAACATAAGCTAGACTTTAGATCCTCACCATGCACCTTTCTAGGCTACAGTCTAAAACACAAAGGATTCAAATGTCTAAGTGAAAAAGGAAGATTGTTTATTGCCAGAGATGTAATCTTCAATGAGAAATGCTTTCCTTTTGCAAAATCAAATGCCAATCCTATGTCTCAAACCAGTCAAACTAATCCATCTCTGCCATTAATAGGATTTCATCAGTTTCTCTTTGGCTCAGTTACGGCGATGTTAGATGGAGAACATGAGGGGAGTTAATCCTGGTACATTGTCGCAGCACCGACAACTTCGCTTTGAATAATACGACCCTCGAACAGCTTATAACCAAGCAAGGAAACGCAGTGTGAAACTCTGCGTGCTACTCATATCCAATCCTGCAAATCCAGTCGGTAATATATTTTCCCGAGAAACTCTGTTCAGCGTTCTAGAGTTTGCCCAGGAGAAGAAAATTCAAGTAATCTGCGGCGAGATATTAGCGGGTTCCGTACACAGGGGCAAGGATCTCACGAGCATCGCCGAAGTAATCGAGACAGAGAGTTTCGACAAGAACAGGGCTCACAATGTGTACGGGCTCTCGAAAGACCTGTCCATTCCGGGATTCAAAGTCGGCGTAATTTATTCATACACCGAGGGTGTTTTGGAGGCAGCGAAAAAGCTGACCAGATTCTGTTTCGTTTCGGGTCCGCTTCAGAGGCTTATGATCTCGGTGCTCTCGGGCACGAGATTCATTGACGAGTACTTGGAGATCACCAAGAAGAGGTTGAGATCAATGTGACTCCTGGCTCGGCTTGCCACAGCATAGAGCCCGGTTGGTTCAGTTGTTGCTTCGCTATGATGAACCGAGATGTTATTCCTCTCATGTTGGATCGTGTCAGAAGAGTTGCGAAAACCAGTCAGCCGCGCAGTTGAAGATCGGAATAACGTTTCTTAGACTATACATGTTTTTTACGAATTAGCATTTTGCAAGTTCTGTCTCATTCCAGCTTTTTGATACTTTTGTTTATAAAAGTTTTTATTTTTTGGAAGTGTTTTTTTTTTTTTTTTTTTTTTTTTATTGTTCAGTCCTGTCATGCTTACTCGACTTGGAAGAAAAGAAATGTACCAAAAGAACAAAAGATTTGAATTTTGATTTCACTATTTCACACCCTCTTCAAAACTAGAAAATAGATTAACATTTTCTATATTAATGGACACACGTCCTTGTAAAAGTAGAAGGAAAAACAGACTTGTTTAGCAATCATTCCAAAGAACTTTAGTTTATTTCAATGTAGCCCCACTTGCAAGGAACAATTCAATTTGATGCTTCTGTTTATGCCACGCCAGTTTTAACGCAGCAATTGCTTTAGATTACCACCGTTTCCAAAGCCGCAGCAACCTAAAACTCCGGACTTGCTCAATTCCTGCCATGATCATCCAGGCAAGTGTTAATACTCACCTAATATCGTTAATTTTTTTATCATCCCGATTTCATTACTTATGTCATAAGCAACCGAATATTGAACTTCACTGATTTATTGTTTCAGGTAATAAAATGAAGCAGAAGTAGAATCAATAAGTTATTAATTAGTACCATCGAGAAATTGTATGCTGTGATGCAATTGCCCTTTCTCCGGCAACGTCTCTGTCAGTTCATCATGATGAGCTCTCCCAGAGTCGACAGCCTCCTTGGCGCGACGCTCCCGTTGCTCTCGAGATCGATTTTCCGATATCAGAACTCAGCGGCGATTTATGCAGATCATCGTCGTCCTAGCACCCAATGGCTTTCCCGAGAAACCCGGAATTCGGCGGAAGCAAAGGGAATAGGCATTCCAGTAAAGACAACCGAATGCCCGGTCAAATACCTGCTCGTATTACCGCTCCCGGTTTCCGATTCCAATTCCATATCTGCCGCGGAACAGCGGAAAATCTCCAGCGACGAGACTAGGAAGTTTCCGAGGAGCGAAAGGAACCGCCTTTTGTTTGGGGAGCCAAAATTGAAATCTCTGGATCTTCGTCGCCATCATCGTCAAGGTAGTCGATGTTTTCGTTGTCGAAATCTCCCAAAATGTACTTGTACATAACTAGGTCTTACGACGGCAATGGCTACCCGGGCTTTTCTTCTGATAGGAAAGGGACCAAAGCGATGAGCTTCACTGGTGGGACTCCTGAACCGAAGACGAAGATGAAGAAGAAAAATATAAAGGGTCTGGTTTCCAGTCTCTTTTGGGTATTCCAGGCCATGCTTCCCATAAGAATGTGCTTCCTGGCTGAATATTGGATGTTTGGATTGCTTCCATTTCTTTTACTTTGGACTTAATGCTGTCCTATTTTCTTGTATATAATGAAGAAGATAAGCTGGTATGACTTCATGAGTTTGTTTGTTTTAACTTCTCCACACATGATGTGATTAGGCTTACCTGCTCTCTGATCTCATATCTTTTTGGTAGTAATAAACAAAGTTACATGCTACGGAATCAAATCAAACATAACCAAAACTATTTTATTATTTGATTTGATTCGCTAGTTTTTCCACTCTCAAATGAGGGTATTTATATGTATATTTAGCTCCAAAATCTCAACGTAAAAGCTCAACGCTGGTCTAGACTAGACAGAAGTTTAACTTTTCCCAAGACAAGTGGCGCAGAAGATTAAAATAGAAAGAAAGTTGTTACAAAACCTTGACATGTTATTTACATCTTTTTCTCTTGATACATTTTTTTTTGTATAAAGCAAGATGACTAAACGCATTCTAAAGGTTTATTATTGGTGTGCTTTCATGTTGCTAATAACGTCTTCAAACACCCATGAACATTTCTGGCCTGTGATATGCAGATATCAGAAGGCAATCGAGATTTACGAAGAGATAGCTCGCCAATCACTGAACAATAACTTGCTGAAGTAAATGACACGGGGGTCTAGTTTTTGGTGGGCGGGTTCTCGTGTGAGTAGTCGGTACTTAGCACCAAATATGAAGTCAATAAATTTGGCCCTTTCCCGAAGGATAAATTAAGTGGTTCGATGGTGTGGCGAGCAATCGTGTCGACGGACATTTTACTTCGACATGGCTCGGCGGTGATGAGAACTTGTTGATTTGTGGGATGGAAATTGGATCCCGAGCATTGAGTCTACTCTCAACAGAGATAGGATGTTCATCAGTGGCTCAGTAAAGAAATTGTTCATCGAAGTAAGCAAAGTGCAACAGATATTTAAGCCCCATTTTGGAGAGAAAATTCTCCGAGTCAAGCCGAGACCGGAACCGAAGGAGGATACGTGGATTTGGACCAACTTTTTTCTGGATCCAACTTTTTTCTGGCATCCGGGAGTTCAAATTACTGGCAGTGAGTTTTTTTCGTTTCTTTAATCATTGTAACTAGATTGGTAAATATGCCTGATAGAACTGATTAGAAAACAGCTCTGTGACTCTGTTATGTTATTCTTCCTCTTTAAACGAAAAACTCAGACGCACAAGCACACAAGAACACAGCAGATTGTTTACAGGTTCGGTCAAAACGACCTACTCCCCGGAATTCCCCTCTCGGAATTCGGTGCACTATGATTAAACCCGTTACAAACACTCTCCCGGGTGATCTCACAATCCGAGACCTCCCAACCTAAGAACAGAGATGGAGAAGAAGATGAACTACCCAAGAATTGTTTCCCCAACTCTCTCGCTCAAACTCTAAATCAATTCTCTCTCTCTCTCTCTCTTTCTTTTCTTTGTGTCTGTGTGTCAATAAAGCCGTTAGCACAGTACATATAACAACCCAGCCTAACTAACTTAAGCCCAATACTAACTCAACCATTTATAAACCATGGTCAAGTTAGCTTACAGGTATACTAACTAACCTAAAACCGTGGTTAAGGCACAACTATTATCAACAAACTCCACCTTAGTTGTTCCTTGACCACCAATCACAGTGCATAGCTCCGAGAGGATCATCATTCAGCCTTCTATCTTCTTGCTTGAACACCAAGTAACTTCAAGCAGTGCTTGAACTTACTTAGTGGAAGAACCTTCGTCCCACAGTCTGCTGGATTGTCTTCAGTCCCAACCTTCTGTATATCCACCACTCCTTGTCCCACCTTTTCTCTGATGAAGTGGTACTTTATTTCAACATGTCTCGTTCGATCATGAAATACAGGATTTCTGCAGAGATGTATAGCACTCTGACTGTCTGAGAATATGGTTGTTTTTCCAATAAAGAATTTCAGCTCTCTGAGCATCCCTTGTAACCAAATCCCTTCTTTTACGGCTTCAGTAGCAACTACATATTCAGCCTCATCGGTTGAAAGAGTAACCACTGATTGCAGTTGAGATCTCCAGCTCACACAATTTTTGCCAACGAGGAAATAGTATGCTGACGTGGACCTTCTTGTGTCCTTGTCACCTGCATAATCTGAGTCCACAAAACCATGCAGGCTTACCCCTTCATTTGAATTACCACAGTACACTAAGCCAGTTCGAGTTGACCCTGCTATGTACTTCAATAATCCCATAATTGAAAACCGGTGGAACTTTCCTGGGTTAGCCATGTAACGACTGAGAGAGCTGATGGCAAAGGCCAAATCAGGACGCGTACAAGTCATAGCGTACATGACAGACCCAACCACATTCGAGTAAGGCTTGTCAGCCATAAACCGAACTCCTTCATCATCAGTTGGACTCTGAGACTTTGACAACTGCACATGGTTTCCAAGAGGTAAACTGTTGCATTTAGCACCTGCAACTCCAAACTTTTCAACCAGTTTTTCCAAGTAACCTTGCTGATTCATAAACAACTTTGATTCATTCCTGTTTCTTTCAATCCTCATCCCTAAGATCTCCCCTGCTGCACCAAGATCCTTCATGTCAAATTCTGACTTCAGCAAGTCCTTCATTTTGTTCACTCTGTGCCTTTCTTTACTGATGAGGAGCATATCATCCACATAAAGCAAGAGAAACTCTGAGTCTAAAGGACTTGACCCTCTGAAATACAGGCAGGGATCATAGAAACTCTTACAGAAGCCTTGTGCAGTGATAAAGGTGTCAAAGCGAATGTACCACTGCCTAGGAGACTGTTTGAGTCCATATAGGGATTTCTTGAGAAGACACACCATGTCTTGTTCCTCTGATGCTCATACCCTTCAGGCTGCTCCATATAGATGACTTCATCTAAGTCTCCGTGAAGAAAAGCCGTCTTGACGTCCATCTTTTCAAGCTCAAAATCAAATTGAGTTACAAGAGATAGCATCACCCTTATAGTCTTATACTTGACCACAGGTGAGAATATCTCGTTGTAATCAATTCCTTCCTTTTGTGTGAACCCTTTTGCCACTAAGCAAGCCTTGTACCTTACTGGTTCACCATCCACAGCCCCTTCTTTCACCTTGAAGATCCACTTGCAATCAACAGTAGACTTGTCTTTAGGTCTCTTTACCACTTCCCAAGTCTGATTTTTGTGAAGTGACTCAATTTCTTCATTCATAGCAAGTCTCCATTGCTTGGACTCCTTGCACCTCACGGCTTGTGTGAAGGTTTCTGGTTCAGTCTTACTGATCTCTACTGCTGCCATGAAAGCATAGGCAAGAAGTTCAGTGTAAGCTGAAAACCCATATCTTTCAACAGGTTTGTGTTCCCTTCTTTCTCTATCTCTGACTAGCTGGTAACTTGAGGGAGTTTTGAGGCCACTTTCTTCTTCAAAGTCTTCATTCTTCTTTGGAGTCTGATGTGCACTGTATGTTTCTTCAGCATCACTTTCATGACTCGGTCGAGGAGTTTGTCTAGGCTCCACCGGATGAGCCACCTCATGCCTTTGAAGATTTGTAACTTCACTTGTTACAATACCTAAGAGGTTAGAGGAACTAGGCACAGAACTAGATACTATATCAGAATCATCAAGGCAAGGAAAAACATTTTCATTAAATATAACATCCCTGCTATTAATGACCTTAAAACCTCTTTCACCCTTAACCCACAGTCTATAGCCTTTAGTACCATCAGGATAGCCTAGAAAAACCAAAAATTCTTAAATGTGAAATATCAGGTATTTTACCAGACCACACCTCTTCAGGTGTTTTGAACTCAAGTGCACTGGATGGACTCCTATTGATGAGATAAGCAGCTGTCACAACAGCTTCACCCCAGAAGTTCTTAGGTAGCCTTGAGCTGAATAACATGCATCTTGACTTGTCTAGTAGAGTCCTGTTCATTCTTTCAGCCACTCCATTTTGCTGTGGAGTGTGTCTCACTGAGTGATGCCTTTGAATACCTGCTTCCTTGCAATAAGAGTCAAAAACCTCATTGCAAAACTCTAAACCATTGTCAGTCCTCAAGAATTTTATTATTTTATCAGACAAGTTTTCAACCAGAGTTTTCCAATTCTTAAATTTTTCAAAAGCATCATTTTTATTTTTCAGCAAAAAGACCCATACTTTCCTGGAAAAATCATCAATTAAGGAAAGAAAATACACGTTACCACCATGAGTAGGGTTCCTTTCAGGGCCCCACAAGTCCGAGTGGATGTACTCAAGGATACGTGTAGATGTGTGTTTTCCCACCTTGAACTTCAGACGGTGGTGTTTTCCCAGAACACAGTGTTCACAGAAGCCAACGCTGGAGATTTTATCCTTACCAAAGTATTGACTGTCTTTCAAAACTTGGAGGCCTTTGTCACTAATGTGTCCTAGTCTTCTGCGCCACATGATTGCTTTGAGATCTTTTGGTGAGTTGGTCACTGTTGCTGCTGAGCCAGAGATAGTTTTTCCAACAATTTAATATAGGCCATCAGTCTTGACTCCCTTAATGACTGTTATAGACCCCTTGGAGATTCTCATGACCCCCTTCTCAGTCTTGTTGCTATAGCCTAAATCATCAAGAACTCCCAGAGACACCAGATTCCTTGAGAGGCTAGGGACATATCTCACATCCTTGAGAACTCTGCAGCACCCATCAAACATCTTGAAGTTTACAGTGCCAATACCCTCCACTAGACAAGTGTCACTGTTTCCTAGCACAACTTTGCCTCCTTGGAGTCTCCTGAAATCTGTAAGATAATCTTTATTGTAAGTCATATGATAAGTACAACCAGAATCTAAGATCCAGTCACTTTTCTCCTTTTGATTTGGTATGACCAGGACTTCTCCACTGTCATATCCATCCCCATAGTTTGCTGAATCTTGTTGACTGGTGCTTGTGTTGGTCTTATCCTTCTCCTTCTTCAGCCATTTGTAGCAGTCTTTCTTTAGGTGTCCAGGTTTCTTGCAATAGAAGCAAGTTCTTGTCTCCTTCCCATCTGGATGACTTTTGAGGACTCTTGCTTCTAGACTTTCCTTTATTACTCTTATTTGGATTCTTGTTTTGACCCTTGTCCTGCCCATAATGTGCCTCTGCTCCAGATGAGGTTGCCTTCTCTGATTTTATCTTAAATTCCTTGGATCTCAGAGCAGATACAACCTCATCTAGGGTAATTTGTGCTCGACCATACTTGATAGCATATTTCACTTCCTTATAGGTGTCAGTCAAAGAATTAAGAATAATAATAGCCTGATTTTCATCACTCATTGATTCCTTTTCGCCAGAGTTAGCAAGTTCAATAGTGAGTTTTCGAAATTCATCAAGATTTTCATCTAAAGATTTGGAAGAGTTCATTTTGAAACCAAACAGCCTTTCTTTCAGAAAAATTTTGTTTGTTAAAGATTTTACTTGAAAAAGATCATCAAGTCTCTTCCAGATTTTAGCCGGTGTATCATCACTATCTATCTGGCGAATTATTGAATCTGAGAGATGAAATATCAGGGTACCTGTAGCTGTTTCAAGGATCTCGTTCTTCTGATCCTCAGTCGTCCCTTCTGGCCAGATTATCAGATCTTCGATCGCCTTGAGAAGACGTTGTTGTGCGATAAGAGCTTTGATTTTCCTCCGCCATATTCGATAGTCTCCAGAACCATCAAATTTGTCGATGTCGATTCTCATGTTGTTCGTCGGAGTTGAATTCGAGAACAACTGGATTTCACCACGGCTTCGACTCTGAATCGCCCCTGTATCTCCACCTTCCACAGATTCTTGGTCAAAGGCTTCTTTCTTGATCTGATCCGATGTTGACTCTTGTTCCGCCAGCTTGAAAAGACTTGTTTCACGAGGCGTGATTTGAGAGAAAACGCCGACGAGGCTCTGATACCACTGTTATGTTATTCTTCCTCTCTAAACGAAAAACTCAGACGCACAAGCACACAAGAACACAGCAGATTGTTTACGAGGTTCGGTCAAAACGACCTATTCCCCGGAATTCCCCTCTCGGAATTCGGTGCACTATGATTAAACCCGTTACAAACACTCTCCCTGGTGATCTCACAATCCGAGACCTCCCAACCTAAGAACAGAGATGGAGAAGAAGATGAACTACCCAAGAATTGTTTCCCCAACTCTCTCGCTCAAACTCTAAATCAGTTTCTCTCTCTCTCTTTCTTTTCTTTGTGTCTGTGTGTCAATAAAGCCGTTAGCACAGTACATATAACAACCCAGCCTAACTAACTTAAGCCTAATACTAAATCAACCATTTATAAACCATGGTCAAGTTAGCTTACACGTATACTAACTAACCTAAAACCGTGGTTAAGGCACAACTAATATCAACAGACTCTAATTTATTTGTTCTGTGGCAGGATATTGGTTCCGCAACGGACGAGGAAGACGTGGCAAGACTCACTGATATGGTCAAGGAGTTCGATAGCATGACCCCACTGGTATTTTTTGCTTATCATCACGGTTCTTCACTTGCGTGTTTCTTGTTCCTTAAGAAAACCCATAATTTACCGTTGTTTTGCTCGTGTAGGACTCGTGGAAGACCACCCTACTGCCGAGGGTAAATGAAAAACTCAAGGCCAAGGAATTAGAGGAGGACGATCTTACATAAATATGGTAAAAGAAAAAAACGAAAAAAAAAAAAAAACAAACTATTGTGTGGTTTTCGGGTTACAGTTGATCATTGCATTGAAATGAGCATTTGTGGTTGCAGTTTATATTCATTTGGATCATATCAGAGTGTTTGTGATTCATCTATTATTTTCGTGTTTATTTTTTTTTTCTTTTTCTTGCGTTTTACTGTGGTCCATAGAAGTGTTTTTTCCTCAACAATAATGTGTCAATTCCAAGATTTATTTTAAATTTGGAATTTTTAGCAAATCTGGGTTGGGGTTGGTGTTGTGTTGGAGTATTTAATCAACGACTCGTTTGATTGTTTTGTGTACCTAAAGCTATCAGATATTCTGTTGTTTAATTCATACTTCCCTATTTGATATCTTGGGTGAGAATACGACTGATTGGTTTTGCACCAAATAAAGAAGAAAAAAAAATGACAGCTAATTGGTGCTGGATTCTGTAGCTGCCTTAAAGAAAAGGGCAGAACAGTTAAACGACATGAGTTAAGAATATCCGTAAGAGAGGACAGCGATAATTATAACATTTTTATTTTTAATTAATGCCAATTTGAACACTTTATAATAGTTTAATAAATAAAGAGGAAACGTCATATGGAAACCGAGTGGGGAAGCAAAACAAAGGTGTTTGATATAAAAGGAAAGATAAGAAAAAAAAAAAATTTAGTCTTTGTTTCATTTTAAAATATCGAGTTTGTGTTGAAAATTTTGATGACGTTGAAAAAGCTTCGTATTTGTATGCCATCCAAACAAGAATTTGAATTGTTCTTGATGTGAAAAATAAAGATTGAATTGTTCAGAAAATAAAAACAGATGAATTATTAGACAATTGTTTATGAACTTTTAAAGATGTAAAAGTTAGATGTACTTCAAGAAAAATCGTTTGAAAATATTTGACTAAATTTAAGCTCAGTTAATCCAGATTGACCATTTACTTTTTACAGAAAATTAGCAAACAAATATTATGTGTTTAATTAACGTTAATAAGAAGGGTTTAAAATTGACCCAACGGTACTAATGTAAAGTAAATTGACCGTTTATGACTCCATCATCAACTTTTGCACATGGTTATTGGTTGCCAATGTAATGAATTAAGAAACATTGCTGGTATTTATTCTTTTCAACTACCAAAAACGACGAGATTCGGAATGTCGCTTTAATGTGAAGAGCAATACAGAACATAGGCTGTCTTTACAGACTCTGCGTTTCTCAAAACTCAACTTTTTGTCGTATAACTCACAGCCCAAGAAGAAGCCAGCGAGAGAGAGAGAGAGAGAGAGGGAGAGAAGATATTGATTGATAGTTGAATAACAAAATATCAAGGTCTCTTTAAGCTTCCCTTTGTTTCGGTATCACTGTAGGTATGGCTTTTCTTAACCTTTGACTCTATTTCTGCGTTTTAAGCTTTCGAATTTGATTGTTCTTGCCACGCCTCAATAGTTGCTTACGTTTATCTTACTTTTCCGTTGTACCAATTCGTATTGTATCAGATTTTTTTTTTTTTTTTTTTTTTTTTTTTTTTTTGTGGGAGAAAGATGTATTTAGGTTTTTCTTTTTCCACTTTATTATTCGTTTCTGTCCATTTGAAAGAAGAATGGTCTTCTAATTTTCAAGTGCTTAAGTAATTGTCGATCCATGTAATTGCAGAAGTATTTGAAAAATTAAGTAGCAATTTTATTTTAAAAATCCTCAACCTAGCTTCGTAACGAAGATCATAATTCAAATTTATGCGCAAAAAAAAAAATTAAATAAAAAAAAAATAAAAACTTTAATAATTATGTCGACGGTTTCTTTTCTTTCTGGAGGTTGCTCATTAACTGTTTAATTTATGAGAGTTGTATGTGTTTCAAACACTCACGTTTCAATATCAAATGTCAAATCCTAAATTTAATTTTCATGTTTCTTATTCTTTCAAGTAATTTTCAATATTATTTAACCTATAGACTTCTGTTTACTCTGTTTTTGTTAACACTTTTTTTCTTTCCAATTTTGATGGCTTTATTAGGATAGAGCAGAAGTGCATCTGAGTTGGGATGTACTGCTAGGCATTTCAACCTCATTGGACACATTGAGGAATAAAAACCAGTCCTTTGGACTTCAAATCTCAGCACATAGAAATGGGATTGACCGAAAACGGAATACCCAACGGAGAGATCGAGGTATCTGGCAGCAAAACCCCAGTCCCTCTCGACATCTCAACCTCCCAAAGAACGCTTCTAAAAGACGAAAAACCCCCGAGGAATTTCAAAAATGCCTCCGCCGCCAGTCCCGATAAAGCGAGATTCTTCAAGTTCGGGTCGGCATCGACGAGGTTCAAGAAGCTGGCCGAGGAGAGAGACGAGATGTCGCGCTCCGTGGCCTCCTCGGACGGACACGGCCTGAAAGACCGCCTGAGCGGCGTGTTCTCCCGGAAGATCGACTGGGCTTCTCTGGCGAAGATGAGCAAGGAGTGGATAAGAGACCCGATGAACATGGCCTTGTTTCTGTGGATCGTCGTCGTGGCGGTCTCCGGCGCGATCCTCTTCCTCGTCATGACCGGAATGCTCAACAAGGTTCTCCCGAGCAAGACCCAACGCAACGCCTGGTTCGAGGTCAACAACCAGATTCTCAACGCGCTCTTCACTCTCATGTGCCTCTATCAGCACCCGAAGCGATTCTACCACCTCGTCCTTCTCTGCCGGTGGGGCCCGAAGGACGTGTCGAAGCTCAGGGCGATCTACTGCAAGAACGGGACCTACAAGCCCCACGAGTGGGCCCACATGATGGTCGTGGTCCTTCTTCTCCACTTGAACTGCTTCGCTCAATACGCTCTCTGCGGCCTCAATATTGGGTACAAGAGATCCGAAAGACCGCCTCTCGGGGTCGGGGTTTGCATTTCCTTCGCGATCGCCGCTCCGGCGATCGCGGGCCTGTACCAGATCGTCAGCCCGCTCGGGAAGGACTACGACTCGGGCCCGGACGAGGAAGCCCAAGAGCACGAAGAAGAAGGGTCCGTGGATCGCCACCGGAGGCTGAAATCGTTCGAGCGGAGATATTCATTCGCGCCGAGCGATTCCTCGGTGGTACTCGTGACGAGACCCGAGTGGAGGGGAGGGATATTCGACTTCTGGGAGGATATCTCTCTCGCGTACCTCTCTCTCTTCTGCACGTTCTGCGTGTTCGGGTGGAATATGGAGAGGCTCGGGTTCGGGAACATGTACGTCCACATCGCGACTTTCGCCCTCTTCTGCGCGGCTCCGTTCTGGATATTCAGCCTCGCGGCGGTCAACATCGACGACGAGGTCGTCAGAGAGGCTCTCGTCGTCACGGGGCTCGTTCTCTGCGTTTTCGGGCTCCTCTACGGCGGGTTTTGGAGGATCCAAATGAGGAACCGGTTCGGGTTGCCAGCTTATACGTTCTGTTTCGGGAAACCCGCGTTGAGCGACTGTGCTCTGTGGCTTTGCTGTTGCTGGTGCTCTCTCGCTCAGGAGGTTCGGACCGGGAATTCTTACGATGTTTTGGAAGATAAGTTCTGCTTGAAAGAGGCCGATAAACTCGATGATGGGCTCCCGATCTCGTCTCTGCCGCGAGAAGATCGAGTGGTTCAGCCGAGGTCGGGACCGGGATCTCCGGAGGTAAATATGACCCCGCCTTCGCCGCCGTTGATACAGAGAGATACCACATAACCTAGAATCCATGTAAGATATATATATCTCTACCATGTATGTGTTTATATCTACTGCTGTGTGAAAACCTTGTCTGATTTTGGTCGTTTGTGAGGAATTTGCTGCTTTCATTGAAGCAAAGAAGATTCGTTTTGTGATATAAGCTTGGTTGTTAAAAGTCATACAGGAAGAGAGGACACTGAGTGTTTGATCGGTTTCAAAGCGGGTTATTTTGTTAGGATTAGAGCCCCTTATTCGACACAACCAGAAAAATGATATTTTGAGCGAATATTGAAGACTTGTAATGGTTCATTATCCACTTTGACGCTGTGCACGTTTCACTATCATAAAAGTAAACCAGAAAATCAAGTTTGATCACAATCCTCTCATGCACTTGTACAAAGAGAAACACAGAGCCTCAAAAGAATACGTATGAAATTAAGGGAATCTCGGCGTGAGGTCTTTCATAGCAGAAGCCACAAATTAGGCTCCAGTAAGCATTAAATTGGTGATTTTTTAGATACCTACTAATCTTTGTTCAACGTAATGTTATTAGATAATCCGACTTATTTACTTCCTTCAAACCAATACCTACTAATATTTGTTCAACTAAATGTGATTTTTTCCCATTGATATTAAGTCTGACTTATGGAAGAAGAAACTATGGAGTTTGAATATAAGGATACTTAATCATTGTATTTGTATCATTTTATTAAATATGGAGTTTGAATTCATATACATTTACCTTGATTGAAGACCAAAGCTCGCAAGAAAAGTGGATGACGTTTCATTTTTGGGGAAGAAAAGGGCTTATATACAACAAATGCAGAAGAAAATAATGAGGCAGAAATGTTGTAGAAATCTCGGGTTTTTAGGAAGAAGACATGGTTTGCATTAATGTTTGGATAAAATAAAAAGCCCAATAGCTTCTGCTGAGAGTTAGGTTAATGGCAGAAATGAAAATTTATTATATATGAAAAAAAGTCATTTCACTGCATGCATAATAGTAATTTGTCTTTGAGTAAATAGTTCCAACTACTTTCTTTTTATATATAACAATCGCCCGCGTGATGTCGCGAGATGATATGTCGCGGCTGAGATGAGATGATTATATATATTTATAATGATAAATTATGTACATATTATTGATTTTTGTCATAATAAATAATACATAATCTCTTCATTATCAAAATACACCGTTTGATACTACCAACAAACCTAATAGATTTATATATAGGCTGGAGGGGGGCGAGTGGGGCAATCGACTCAGGCCCCCTCCAGACACAGGCTCGTTATTTGGCTAAGTCCATATGTTTCTTTGAGCATATATTTGCTTTAGCAGAACTTTTTACCATGTTCACTTGAAATAAAACAATGAGTATTCTTACAAAGGGAGCCCACATGCTTTTTTTTTCTTTTTTAAAAGATCACAGATTTCTATTAAAAATATAAAACGAAAAAAGCATACAGACTTCTATTAAAAAAACATAAAGAAAAAACCCACATATTCGATATATTAATCGAAAAATGTAAAGAAGTATTATGTATTGCTTCTAGAATAAGACGAAATAAATCGTGTGACAATCTACGTAAAACACACAATTAGACATGCTACTACAAATAATAAAATAAAAAATATATATATAAAAAAATGTTTTTTCAACAAATAATAAAGAAGCATATTTTTTCAGTTTTAAGATTGACAAGCCTCGGTCGATATCTTTTTAAGCCTAATATTATATTTTCATATAAATTTTAGAGAGCATTGTAAATACTTATAATAAAGTTTAAATTTTTAATTTATGTTAATAAAAAAAACATTTTATGTGCAAGGAAAATATATAATAATGACATAATTAAATTTAGTTGTAGCAGAAATTGGTACTTAATTTTTTATTTTGAATTATTATAAATTGATATTTTCAATTTTTATATTAACAAAATATTTTTATACAAAAAGCATTTTTTATCGATTGCCCAAGGCCCCCGAAAAGGTCGAGACATCTCTGTATATATATGTATATATATATATATGTATATATATATATATGTATATATATATGTATATATATATATTTGGTAAACATAGTAGATGCATAATAATAGATATATTAATCAAACAGCTGAAGTGAACTATTCGTATTCATGTATAAGACGGAAATCATTTTTTTTTTTTTTTACTTTTGATAGTTAACTTGAAAATCTTTGAAATCATTAATAGAAATATATCATGGGATTATTCCTATTCTATGACTTGTACCAAGATTTTGGACCAAAATCTACTAAACCCAAATAAATCCTAAGTTATGACTACCTATTTTCACTAAATACAAAAATACCATTACTTTTAATAATATTTGATTTTCTTTCTTATTTAATTATTTGACTTTCTTTTCATTTTGGGTTCAGCTCTCTTCCACTCTCTCTTTTCGTTTTTCAGTTCGTCATCTTTGTTTTTTCAATTTGTCTTTTTAGTTTAGGGTTAGATTTTCATGAAAAAAATTTGATCCTATTCAAAGTGTTTAAGTCGTTGAATTTCTGTGGTTTTTTAAGTTAAAAAACAATTATCGGGATTCTGGAAAATTTTGAATAGTTTCTGAAAATTTATGGATTTTCGTTGAAGATTTATTGACATTGATGTCAATAAATATGCATTTTTATTGACATTAATGTAAATAAATCTTCAACGAAAACCCATACACTTTCATAAACTTTTCAAAATTATCCAGAATCAAATCTTCAACGAAAACCCATAAACGTTGAAGATTTATTGACATTAATGTCAATAAATATGCATTTTTATTGACATTAATGTCAATAAATCTTCAACGTTTCTGGGTTTTCGTTGAAGACGTTGATTCTGGAAAATTCATTTGAAGATTTATTGACATTGATGTCAATAAATATGCATTTTTATTGACATCAACGTCAACAAATCTTCAACGAAAACCCAGAAATTTTCAGAAACTTTTCAAAATTATCCAGAATCCCGAGAATCGTTTTTTCTTTGTTTTTTAACTTTAAAAACCACAGAAATTCTACGCGGAATCCATGGCGGGCTGTTCCGGCGGACACTTCGAGGTCGCCGCCACCGGGATGGCCATGGGCTGCTCTCCGGCGGTCATGACCGTCGTTCCCAGGAGCTTCAGCGTCGGAGATTCCCAGGGCTGCTCTCCGGATTTTTGTAATGATGTTTGTTTTCATAATATAAACTAAATAATTGTTTTTGTTTTATTAATTAACTAATAAAAATAAACTAAATATGAAAGATAAATATGTAATTATTTATTTCATTAAGTCATAGTTTAGGATTTATTTGGGTTTAGTAGATTTTGGTCCAAAATCATGGTACAAGTCATAGAATAGGAATAATCCCATATATCATTTATCAATAATTATAATTATAGGCAATTGTTTTTTTTCTCTCCTTTCATATCTCTCTCTCTCTCTCTCTCATCAACTTTTCATATCCCAACAAGAAAAAAAATCAAAACCCAACAGAACTTCTCAATTCCCATGGCCCAGACCCATAGCCCTCAAACCATACCAAGAGACCAATGAGACTAACGTTTTGTTTTATGTCATTTATATTAAATGCCGATCCTCGTCATTATGCAATTAGTAATTTGAACCATTAGATGAAATGGTATCTACAGTGAAAATAGATAATGCTTTGAGGTTATAAACAAACACATATCACCAAAAATCATTCATTTTTCTGAGCAAAAAAAAAAAAAAAAAAATCATTCATTTTATACTTCATCTCTTTACCGGTCGTTCTATCTTTCTATGCTCTTTCTCTTCTTTGATGCTGAACAAAAATAATCAGGGAGATAGAAGGAGTTTCCTATTTTCGCCCATCAGATCTCCCTCTCCTTTAAGGTCATCATTTTTTTGGCCCTCTCTCTCTCTTTTGTAAAATGGGAATTTTCTCAATTTTTTTTTCACTAGCGGTTGTAAGATTTTGGTTTGTTAGGAGTGGCTGGGATTCGCAACTCGCGGGTCTTCTTCGCGTTCAAGGTCAGCTTTTTATTCCCCCTCTCTCCCGGCAAATAGGTTTCTTTTCTCTATTTTTTTTATATCTTTTGTGAATTAGGAGTGGTTGGGATTCTCTACTCCCACAACCGAAAAAATAAGATCAACTATATTAGTGGGTTTCGGTAGTTACTTGATTTCGATAAGAATGTTACATATCCGAGGGTGGGGTCCGATTATTAATTTTCTTCTTAGACCATCTCCAACCCACACTATTTTTGTGTGGGAAGTGACACATTTGGTGTAGGTTTTGCTCCAACCCACACCATATTTTACACCAAAATGGTGCAACGAATAGTTTATCACCATATTTGGTGCAACACTATTCATTATCACCATTTTGGTGCAACAAAATTATTAATTGCAAACTCATCCTCAAATAAAATATATTTATAATTTTGAACCTATTTAAATAATTTATGAAAATATAAAACATTAATTTAACACCAGTTACCTATCAAATAATATAAACACCAATATACTAAAAACCATAAAAGTACAATCTCAATAAAATGTAATGTATTTATGTAATCTTTATTCTATAAATGTTATCCAACTATGTTTATTTTTTTAGGGTAATTTTTTTATATATTCATTTTGTAGTATTAACATAATGCTTAATAATATTGTAAATTAATTTGATATGTTGACATAATAAATTAATAGAGGGGTTAATTTGCAATTGATATGAAGTAGTATGAAAAAGTATAAAAAGAGAATATTTTTTTTGATGTGGTATTTGGATTTTGGTGTTGTGGGTTGGAGATGAAAACACTGTTTGAAGTGACAGTTGTACCATTTTGTTGCAAAAATTGCACCATTTTGGTGTTATGAGTTGGAGATGGTCTTAAATTTGATGGTGCTCGTACCTAAGGATTTCAGGTACTTAACTTATTCAATAGCATTTAAAATAATTCATAGAAGCTATTGCTCTGTTTCCGGTTGCTACTTGGTTGATCTATATGTAATTGAACCACATTTTTGAAAAACTGTTTATTTGGCTTAAATATGAGCTAGAAAGTAAGTGAATGTGACTCATTGTAGTACTCGAATCAGTTTTTTTTTACAGTCACACTGGAAAAGACAAAAAAAAAGGTTATATAGGTATATAGCCACACTATTATAAGGGTTTTAGTTTTAGCCAACCTTCTGTTAATAGCCACAACAATCTATTTACAGCATAATAAAAGACGTGAATGACCTCAAATAACTCTAGTCAAATTCCCGCTCATTATTTTCAGCCCATTAATTCAAATAGAAAACAAAATATTCGGCCATAACTACTCGCACAAATTGAGGGAGCATTTAAAACTCCATTAATGCAGATATCTATACTCTCTCTTTATCTCTACACAACCGATAAAAACAAAATCAACGCTCTACAACATCGGTCGACGTTCTACCCTCTGCAAAATCGGCTCCGACACTCGCCCAACCCTCTGCAACATCGGTCGACGCTCGTCGATGGTGACGGAAAACGGGCTGTGCCTATCGGATTGGATTGGTGGAAGGATTACAGGATTTCTTGTATTATGATGATCCTTCATTTTTTTTTTCTATGTTCTTCTTCTTCTTCGGAATTACTGGTGGTTTTGAGTGTATGAGATTTGTTTCAGTGATTATGAATTTGCTGAGATTTTGGTTCTGGTGAATTCTTATCCAGTATTGTAAATACGACGTTGATTTACAGTTAATACAAATTGTTTCATCGTAATTCATTGTAAATACAAAGATGATTTACAGTATATTCGTGTAAATAAACTGAAAAAAATTCTGGAAATATTTTGGACGTTCTAAATAATGAAAACAAATAATATCAATAAATGAAGAATATATTAAAAGATTTTATCCATAATGAATTGCCACGAAAATAGAAACTAATTAGCTAAAGTCAACGCTGAAAATTTCCAAATATATGTTAACAATCTTTCCAAATCGGTTAGATTCAAAATTTAAAAAAAAAATTCCTAATTTAATTAGCGGGCGTAATAAATAAGGGCAAAGGTGTAAAACTAATTCAATTAATAAGATGTCACGTAAGCAAGATAGCTACTTACGGGAAATTAACGACAGGTTGGCTAAAACCAAATTGCTAGTGTTTAAGATGGTTACGTAGCCAATTATTTGAAAAAAAAAAATGTAAGTGAAAAAAAAAATAACTATAGGAAATGGGATGTTGACTACCTGAAAGCTAGCTAGCTATTTTACAGGTTCGAAGGCAAACAAAAGTTGAAAAGCAAAGGAAGCACATGAAAAAATTAAGAAATTAATGTAAAGTTTTTTTGAGGCACTTTTTTCTTTTTTATTAAAAAATACTGTTCATTAAACAGTGTTTTATGTCTAAAGATCAAACTTCTATAATATATATATATTATATATATATATATATATATAAATAAAATAATAATAATAATAATTTGCTTTGAAGAAATTGAAGCAATTTCAAGAATTTTCTAGATAACTTTTAGAGAATTTCTCCGTGAGATGGCAATTTTGTAATATTGAAAAGTTTTAAGGGTTATAAATTGTACTGGTATTTTGTAATTTTGGAAAACTAAATGGATTAAAATGACATTATAGAATGAATAGTAAACTGTGAGTATGGGAGAATAGTAAAACTGTGCTCTCCCCTTTATATATATATATATATATAATGTGGTACAAGCAATGCATAGCTGAGCTTAAAAACAATTATCTTTGCACTGTAATTGTGGAAATAAATTGTTGACGAGAAATCACACAATATTGGGGACTGGAAATTATTTCAATAAACAAATCGCTAACTTTTACTTATTCTTTAATAACTAGCCATTTTAAATTAGGGTTATATAGCCACACGGATATAGTGGATTGAGATATAGCCCACCTTTGGTTAATTTCTTGTAAATAGCCAAGTAAACTTATTAACAAATTAATAAAAGCCTTATTTAACACAACCAAACATATATTTTAGGTAGTTAATTGGCTGCCACGTATGCAAGTTGGCTATTTACAAATTATTTACCAAAGGTTGGCTAATTTACAATTCCTATAGTTTAGGTGGCTTACGTAGCCAATTTAAATTAATATTTTTTAATCAATTTACTATTCTATCTTTTTTTCTCTTTTTAATCAGCATTTTTGTATTTCATATTTCCACGTATATATATCGCATTTCTCTTTATTTATTTGTGTAAAATCATGGGCTATGTTGTCGCTCATTTTTAGATAACGATTTAGAGCCTCGAACGGTTCGACCCAAGGTCAAAACGAGTGGTCGCGTTCGAGCCTGAGCGTCATGAACTCGATATCCTGAGTTCGTTTCGTCCCTAGCTTTGATGGTCTTCCACATCGTCTAGAGATCCTGAAAAAGAGAAGGAAAGATGAGCTATAAAAGGAAAACAGATGGGTTGCTTGTGTTTACTTCTCTGACGCTCAACATTAGGAGGATTGAGGTGGAAACAATGTGTTTAGAGGCCAAAGATGAATAAAACGAGCGTCTCAAAGGTTCAGCAACGTTTCAGGACTTAAAAATGGATTACCTTTGTTCTTGGGTCGAGGACCCTATTTATAGAGTCAGAGGAGCTTCCCATGGGAGATGAGGCTTTTTGTACGCGCCTCACGGCCGAGTGACCGATCAGCGGATGTCTGAGAGCAGAGTGGCCAACTGGCCGTTCGGTCACGCGTTCGGGAGCTGATCGGCAGACTGGCCTTGTGGCCGTGCGATCACGCGTCCGAGAGCAGATCGGGCGATTGGCCGTGTGGTCATGCGATCACGCGCTCGAGAGCCAAGCGACCGACTGGCCATGCGGCCGTGCATTCGGGAACCGACCGGCCGAGACTGGCCGTGTAGCCGTGCATCAAGGAGCCGACCGATCGGCCGGTTGAGCATACTTGGGTGGCGGGCCTTGGGCTGGGCCCACTTCCGGTTAGTCCGCTGAGCTATTCCGGCGGCCCGAAAATGGCGGAGTACGGGCTATAATGTTCCAATTTTTCAGCCTCCAATTAGTTGTTGACTTTTTAATCAATCAGTTTTTTAGCTAATAAGTATCTCACGTTTTCGTAAGAAAATATTCTACAAGTTTGTGTATTTTGATCAAAATACCATTTAAAACATAGAAAACATATATAAAACCTATAAAACTTACTTGACCTCGGTATCCTACTTCGGGGAAAAAAAAGAGTGAGTTATAGACTGTATTCCGCACAAGAGCCGTTAATAGCTCAAGCATCAAAGGAAATAAACAGATAACATTAACGAAAGAAGAGAAGCGAAAATGGGTTACATTCCCATTACCCATCCTCCGATAGTATTTCACTCCAAGTTTAAGATGTTATGGTAGATTTCTCACCAAATTTATAACTAATTAAGCGACAAAAACTAAAAAATGTGCTAAATAACCATTTTTTTTAATTTTAGGTAAATAACCATTAGTGAGATGGTATCTAGTGATTGATTTAGGCTTTCCAGTTTTGCCTTCATTTTTTTTATCCGTAAATATATTACGATTATTTACACATATCAACTACTAATATATTAATTCTTATTTACAATATTATTCATTGTCATCAATGAATTTTTATTTTGTTGAACTACGAAATTCGGAACATTGAAGATGAAAATCTGGATTGAAAAAATAAAATATATGATTCGTGAGTTAATAATCATAAATAATAATTAATAAACATGATCAATTGGTTAATATATGTTAATAACAACTACTTATGAAACGGAAGAAGAAAAAAACTTAGAAAGTTAGAATAATTTGAAACGAAAAAATTAAAAGTATAATGAATGTAAATAATGAGAGAATCAAAAAATAATTAGGGTCTAATATTAGTGGTAGTTACTTGATTTAATTTAACTAATAAAACTTGAGGATTGTGGGCGGAAAAAATAACAAGACAAATGAGTCGTTTTTTAACTTTATTATATGTGTTATAAAACATAAAATTCAAAATTTAAATTTTATTTTTCTCTAAAATAAAGGCAACCTTATGTGGCCGATTGCTCTAGCCAAATATGTATTAATAGGTATTTTTAGTGAAATCCACTTTTTTTTTTAACACTTTCAGCTCATAAACAAATTTTTTAACTTGGTGTTTGATGAATACAATCTGATATATATTATTAGCTAACGCCCTTTAACTTCTGATTTTTGATGTGAGTAGAAAAACAAAATTTGAGAGTCCGACATTGACCACAAAAGTAGAGATTAAAAGTTTAAAATGTTATATAAAGCAAAGGCCTTTTGTGAGTATGTAACTTATAGAAAATGTACCATAAATCTTAAAAAAAATATAACCTTGAAAAATATACAAAATCCTTTATGGGGAAATCAGAATCCAGATGACGAATTACCTCCTCAACCTTCTCCTCTATGACGGGGTGATCAGTCATAGCCTCCATTGTGTAAAAACAAGCACAATGTTACTAAATTCGGCTTGAATTTGAAGCTGGTAGTCAAACATCCAATGCAGACTAGAAGAATAGGGGATGGGAATATCCGTCGGTGGGGGGTCTTCCGTTATGTGATGCCGAGGACTAATTAGTAAAAATACCTTTATTAGTAATCTTTTGTTGTTTTTATTATTATTATTAAACAATAAGAAACTTCAACGTCCTAGTCCTTTAGAAATTAAATAATTAATCAATACTATTTCAACTCCGAATCCTATGAAATATTTATTGTAATTTTTACACTAAATATATAATGTTATGCTAAATATAGTGTAAAAATATTCATTTGATATAAAAATATAAAAAAATATGTAAAATTTTAGAATTTTTGTCATTGAAGAAAAATTCTACTTTTATATTTAGAATTTGAGAGTTCCCTTTTCTATTTGAGATGCTCTCCTTGTTGCTAGTGTGTTTCTGACAATGCAAAGGAAATTGTATTGTTTATGACGACTCTTTCACCCACATCGTGATATGATAACTATTAAGAAGTGATTGGCTAAATGATAGCTCGGGTCTTTTATTCGCTTAAATTACTTTCGTTATGGGTTTATGACAAGACAAGCACAAAGAAAGACGCGTGACCAATTTTGACATCCTTGTTTTTATAAAAATTACTTTCGCTCTGTAGTCCAAAATAACTTTTATAGCTGATTTGATCTTTTATTATTTATTTATGTCACGAGTGATTATTATTTTTCTTATAGCACTAGACTTAGATATACGACATCTTTTAAAAGCTATGATAATGGATGCTTTCTGTAGTAAACTTTTTAACTGATTTTTCCCCAAAAAAAAAAAAAAAAAAAAAAAAACTTTTTAACTGATTTTATCTTTTATTATGCTTTTATGTAACGAATTACTTTTTTTTGCTTATGGCACTAAAGTTAGATATTTGACATTGATTTGACGTATGTATTAAAAGGCCTGATCGTGCTCGTTACTCTCTATAGTCAATTACAACTTTTATAACTGATTTTATTTTGAGAGGGATAGCCTAGGGTCTATCCGATATTCTACTTTTTAAAATTTTAGATTTAATAAATAGTCTAATTAAGACAAAACGTTTTGAAATAAGAGAGGATTTTGATAATAAAAAGTATTTACTATCTTGTGGGTGATGATTTAAGGAAAAAATTTGAATTAGGTTCACTCAATAAAATTTGTTAATTCTTGCATATTATTATTTCTTGCGGAAAATTGTATAAAATCGATTATAAGTTTGTCAAAATCGAAACTATAATGATGAACAATTGATGTTCAAAATATGTTTAATAAAACACATTAATTGTGTGTAATCACATTGTTGTGTGAATGAATTGAGATGCAAGAGTCACACGTGAATTGAGAATGAATAAATTAGTGGGCTTATATATGCAATTTGTTGAAAAGGGTTTGAGTTTACAAATGTGACTCCATTTTGTAGAGGAGCAAATGTTTAGCGAAGCCCAAGTCCACCACACGTACGCCGCCGCTGGACCAGGTTGGACTTGGGCTTGTTTGTGGTAATCTTTATTTTTTTATTGCAAATTTCACCTACATAAAATTTTAATTCCATAAAATAACACTTTCGTTATTATGATAATTAAATCAAATGGCATTGTAACCGTGGGCGTTAATGTCATAACGAGGCTAAGCAGCTTTTGATTCTTTGATAGAATCCAAACGAAAATGTATAGCTGAGCATTAAGGATAAAAAAAATGTTTGCTTTGGTTAATAACTACGCACTAATGAGCTTTAATGCGTTTAAAGACCATTATGGTGGACGTTTTGGATGGTTTAAATCTTGTAACCACTCTGACCAATGACCTATAAAAGGAGGCTCATTCTCTCATTCGAACACACACTTCCAAAAAAAAAAATTCTCTCTACTTTCCTCTCCAAAATTATCTTATATGTTTTTTCTTTTAGTCGGTGGTTGATTCAGCTACTGTCTTGATTCGCCGGAGAAGTTCTGTTGGTGCATAGCTCTTCTCTTCAGCCGTTGTATCCTGGGATTGCTCGTCAATTTTCAGCACCTGTGGAATAGCAATATAACTTTAAAAAACCGTCGAACGATGATCGGCGTTTTTTTGTTTTTCCTTTCTTTGCGTACTTATTTATTTTTTTCATATTTTATTTTAAATTTTCAGCTTTTGTAGTATTTTATTTTATTATTTTTTCTATTAAATTTGTCTTATTTTTCAAAAAATAAATACTTTTTCCGTAATATTTCTAACGAAACGTACATCCTGTTATAATGAAAGAGTTAAATATAAAATCTTGAACTATATTTTGTTTATATCATATCTGAATAGTTTAATCATAATTTTATATTAAAGTAGTCACTAGTACGTCAATTGTAAACCCTTTCTTTAATCTTTTATTATTTATTCATGTAGCGAGTTATTATTTTTCTTTCCGGACTAAGAGTATAGTAAAATTAACAATATGCTAACTTTTTAGAAGCCTATTCCCAACAGAGAAGTCACATATTGAGTCACATAAAAAGTAATTTATCAAAATTATAAAAAAAAAAAATGTGCATTTTAGCTAAAAAAATCATTCCCTTCGGTTAATTGCGGTCAATATCATCTTATGTTGACTATAGTCAATTGTCGTAGCTGCGGTCAATTTAAAAGATCTAAGGTTCAATTTCTTTTATTTAAAAATTATGTCCAAAAATATTTAAGTAAAATTATATTATAAATATTTAATTTTTAACACATAAATTAAATTAAATTAGACTACTATTACACAGCTTCTAAAATTCATCTTTATATATACGTGCATATAATTTTAATTAATATTATTGCTGCTGAAATTTCAAAAGATATGTCTTTACTAATCTGGAAAATATATATATATATATATATATATATATAGGATTTTGTGACGTCTCATCTGGTTTAGTGAGTAAAAATCATGAAAAAGATTGTTTTATTTATTTATTATGGTTATGTTGATTAAATTATACCACTGAAGTCTGAATATAAGAACCACACATAAAAAATAAAAAATAAAATAAAAATCATTTTTAAACTTGTTCTTCGTGTTGTGAATTGTGATAGCGCACGGAATTTCATACATATCTCTTATTACTTTTGTGTATATTCAAATTTTCTTTTTGTCGCATTAGCATATGTGTGATGCACATTCATAATAAGAAACGACGAACTTTTTATTATTATATATTTCTTAACCAATAGGTCCAACACGATGAAATGCCACGGGTTGAATTCACCCTTGTCCTGCCTTCCCAAGGCTTAGCAAAGAGCAATCACCTAAAACGCCCGTGCAAGTCAGATGTATAATTTCGAGTTGCAAAATTAATAGAAAAATGGTCATTCTAATAACACAAATTCCATTTTCTACTAAAAACATAATTTGTAACTAATCAGGCCACTTTAAACATGTGATTTTGGATCTAACCTACGTTTGACAATTTTTAGGGATATAACCAAATGACTTATGTGTCAATAATTAAGGTCCGATTTGCACTTATTATTAACAAATTCGTCACTTTCTCTCTCCTATTTTTTTAAATAATTTTTTTTGCATAAAAACTACAAAAATTCGTATCTTTCTCATACAAACTCGAAATTGAGTGATTTCAGATCCTACGAATTCGTGACGTCGAGATCTTAAAAAATAGACCATTTTTTTTAATGAAAAATTATGTTTAATGCATCATATTTACGTTTCCATTTATTTTTTTGATAATTTCAAAAATTTTCCGTTATTTCCATATTTAAGGTAATAACGTGATTTTTCTACATCTATGGTATTAAACATGATTTTTCATCAAACACAATAGATCTATTTTTGAAGATCTCGGCGTCACGAATCCGTAGGATTTGGAATCACTCAATTTCGAGTTCATATGAGATATATATGGTTTTTTGAAGTGTTTATGTAAAAAAAGTGTATGAAAAAAGTAGGAGAGATAAAATGACGAATTTGTTAATAAATAAGGGCAAATCACCTTAATTATTACCACATAAACCTGTTGGTTATTTATCTAAAAGTTATGAAACGTAGGTTAAAAACAAATTTCATAGTTTCATTTTAACAATTTTGCTACACTACCCTTAAACAAATTTACTAGTAAGCTCAATGTACAATAACCAAAATATCATATTCTTTCTTATCTTTTATTTATTTGCTACGTCTATTCTATTCCCTTCTTTCTCCAGTTACTTCTTCCTCATCCCTTCATTGAACATGTGCTCATCACGTGGTGGGAGAACGAAGAGAAATTATGGATTTGACCTTATGTGGGTTTATAAATGTTTTGTTTTATATTATTATTATTTAATGTATATAAGGATTATAATCTGTTTGTTATATTTTCTTCATTTATTTTTTTAAAAAATAACAACAACGTTTGTCTCTCTCTCATCACCTTCTTCTTCGACGTTACCTGCACATAAAAAAATCCGGTTTGACTTTGAACATCAACATACAAAACACCATTTTTTGCTAGAACAAACAAAACCAACCTAATCCTCCGTGGAGTGAGGCCTCATCCTCTGTCTCTTTTCCCAGCGAACTTGGTGAGCTTGGCGTCGAACTCAGGATCGATGGGTGGTTATGTGGTTGGATTTGTTCGTCTACAATCTGCGTCGTTTAGTTCAAAATTTGGGTCTCCCTTTTATTGGTCTGGTGTATATGGGTAAAGACCTCGTGCTAGAGCAAGGTTTCTCCGACAAGAACGATCCACAACCCTGAAACCCCCAAATCGAACATGAAACAGGGGATGCCGTGGCTGGTCCGTGTGCAAATATTTGGATTCGTGAGTGAACTCATTCGAAGTCCTTGTACAATGGTGATGTTGCTCTTGGTCCACGAATCGGCGTCGCAATGGGTGGTCGTTGAACGGTGGAGATGACATTTTCGGTCCATGAATCAGACCGCTCTACGTCTTCTTCCCCATGACCTTTTATCTCTCTCTATCTCTCTCTTCGATGTTTATGAAGAATCATCACATCTAAATTTATTGTCTCACGAGACTAACTCTGTCCGATTTTGAATAGCTTGAAAATTTTGAGCAGATTTTCTCTTTCTCTTCTTGTTTTTTTTTTTTTTTTTTTCTTATTTCTTCTTTGCATTTTCGCTGCAATTGCCTCAATCTCTGTCTCGCTACTGGTTCTTCAATGGCATTTTCTGCCGCCAGAGGATCGATACTCCGGGAAGCTCTCCTTCTCTATGCACGTCTCTCTCCTCGGATTCCGTCGCCATTGTTGCTGAGGAAGAGCTTGCCTCTGGAGTGATTTCGTCGCCATTTTTTTTATGTTGAAAGCTTGGAATAATATTGTATGCTTGGAATTTTGGTTATAGCTTGGTTCAATATAATTAACTGATATGTTTTCAATTTTATGAGCAATATATATCTATAAGTGTATGTGTGTGTTGTTTTTATATATAATCGGAGAGAGAGAGAGAGAGAGAGAGAGAGAGAGAGAGAGAGAGAGAGAGAGAGAGAGAGAGAGAGAGAGAGAGAGAGAGAGAGAGAGAGAGAGAGAGAGAGAGAGAGAGAATGATTTTTGATGAGAATTTTATTTATTTTTTAATTTATCATAATACCCTTTCTTAATAAACAATTTGGCCAATTTCAGTCTATTTTAACGACAATTTTAACAGAAGGACTACAAATTAATTGGTCTTTAACATGAAGGGGTGAAACCGTAGTTTTCAAAGTTGCAGGAGTTAGTTGTTAAAGAGGCCATAGTTGAGGGGGCAAATATGTAACTTATCCTTAGATTTACTACTTGAAGAATTTTCATATCCGGTTCGAAAATTTTGTTAATATTGACTTTGTTTGAGAACTTTCTATTACATGTGTATTAATTTGTACTCTATTTAGAATTTTATGTGTAAAATGTGAAAACTTTATTTTAAAATTTAATTTTTTTGTATCTTAAATATATACAAAATTATAATTAAAAAGTTGTTCAAATATCCCGCGGAATATCTTTTTTTGGGTGGTATATCTCGCGGAATGCGATTTATCATACGGTACGACGAACTTTCATCAAATATCACGAGATATCACAGTACTAGATAAGATACTCAAAATTAGACAACGAGATGCGAGATTTTAATCTTGAACTACCAATAGAAAGACGAGGTGGTGGATAACGGAGACGTGTCTAGTCGTGTCTACACAAAGAGACTTTTCAGAGATAGCTAAGCTTTTGCACAAGTTGCAAATAAATGATATATACAATCATAGATATAATAAAGCCGCCATGATGGGCTGGTAAAGGAGAGACAAATGGAGGTTCGTCGAACTCTCCACGCTCACCACTAGCCTTTGCATGCTCTATTATTTGCTTGCCACGTGTGCTTCTATGAATCCCTATCACCACTACATATCTTATCCAATCCTATGTAGTTGTGTTTTTTTTTTTGTCGTCTTTTAAAAAAGACGTCACAATATTAAGAGGAATAATATCACGACCAATTGATGTTCAGTTTTAGGTGGATACATACAGTTAATGAGCAGTGTAATGTTTGGGCGTACCGAACACAGAGTTTGCGCGTCTGATTGCCTAGACAGCTCACGCGAATTCAAGTTTTGACTACTTGCTGGTTGCTTTAAATCTTATAATATCATCATTTTGCTATACAATTATATAAATGTGCGTTATATACCGTCTGAGAATTTCACACCACTTCTAAAATAGGTTGTAAGTTCGATCCCTACAATAAAAACAAATGTCATAAAAAAAAAAACAAGTATATACACCAAACCGAAAATGGAAGTAAAGGGATTTAAAAAAAAAAATTATTTCTTTCTTATATATACTATATACTAGCATTAATTATATTGAATAATTAAGCACAATTTACCAAAAAAAGAAATAGAGGATGACTTTTACTCTTCAACATAGGTGATATCTTAAAATCGTTCATTGTCTTTTACGTTTTCTCCTAGGTTAGACAAATTTAGAGAAAAGAAAAGATACGTATTATATATCTTAAAATCGTTTTGATATTCCAAAAAGAAATTTTGGTTATTTTTTCTGGTAACAATAAAAAGAGCTTTTCATGAGTTTTAATCATAACACATGTTTATTTGCGAGAATCGAATATTGAGGCGATGAGTTTTCATCGTAGTATATATTTATCATTGACCATGCGAATAGCTATCCACTACGGCGAATTGCGCGAGATCTACCACTTCACTATGGAGATCCGGCCATTCACCGCATTCATTCTCGCATAGGGCTCGAATAACCTTTTTTCATTTATTATGAACCGGAGTTTGAGATTTACACATAGGACTCTTCAAATTACAATTTACAGATTTTTAGAGTTTTGGAGGGCTTGGGAGACAGTAACTTTGATGA
Source organism: Urtica dioica subsp. dioica (assembly GCF_054948205.1). Classification (NCBI taxonomy): domain Eukaryota; kingdom Viridiplantae; phylum Streptophyta; class Magnoliopsida; order Rosales; family Urticaceae; genus Urtica; species Urtica dioica. Next base: position 17,450,776 of record NC_142767.1, read on the forward strand.
TGAGCGTTTGGGCACCAAAATGAACTGTCAAGCCTTCACTCTTCATTGGTTTCTTGATATTTCCTTTTTCCTTCTCTTTTATTATCGATTTCGTAGTTCTTTTTAATTTTATATATATATATATATATATATATATATATATATATATATATATCTCGTTATACTGTGATAGGCTAGTTTTAAAAAACGATTAAGAGAAATTTTAAAGTCCTAAACATGAATTGAACGGAGACTTCGTCTGATGTTTTTTCATAATTTTGATTTTGTTCTCCCAGTTATATTGTACATGGTATATGATCTCTTGTTTAGCTTGATCACCTAGCTAGGATTTTATTTTCTATGGCTTTATAGTTGAGTTTTTCATTTGTAATTGTTTGAAAGTTTAGTAATTTGAGCGCGACTATGATTCCTGTGATATTTAGGGTAATGAATAGTTAAGAATATAATCGGAGTAATAGGATCACGTGATTGAATCTATATTATTTTGTTCATCTAGCTTTCGAACCTTTATGATTTTTCCAGGTGAGATCTATCAGGAGTTTATTAGGTTATTTGGAAAATAAGATTCCACATCAGCACAAGTTATAACTGAACATTAACGTTTGTGGAGATTATTGATCTCTTGTATTCTGTAGATGTTGAGTTTATTAATTAATTGAGAGCATTGTCAAAGTCATAATTGGATATGAATTTTATTTGTGACAAATGAACCTTTAATTTGGATTTCCCTATCGTTAATTCCAATTTTCTTAATTGCTTCTTAATTTTAGGGTAAGAAAAACCACATCTCAGACCACACCGTTTTAAATTTAAACGGTTTGGAAAAAAATGAGACTAAACTGGGCCTAAGTTAGAAAAAAAAAACATTTTATATCGGTTCGGTCTAGTCTAATTTTGTCTGATTTAAATCCTATGTTTTATTTGCTAATAATTACTTAAAATTATCGAAAAATAAATAAAGAAAAATTAGATGGACTAAGCTACTTGAAACGTTGGTATTGCAATATAGCAAATGTTTCGTTTAAGTTTCAAATGTAGCCACAAATTTTGACGTGGCTCTATTAGTCATTTAACAAATTACTACATTAATCTTTATTAAAATCGGCTGAACATAAACATGTAGCCAACGTTTTAATTGCAGCCAAATAATGCAGCTTTAATACACGTTAACTTGATTTATTCCATAATACTTTCTTTCATTTTTTGTAGTCCAATTAGTTGCGATCAAAACGTAATCCAGTCAGTTTATTTCCGTTTTTCTTGAGTTAATTTCTATTTATTTCATACGTGATAAGTTTTGGCTAGCTGAAAAGTTGGCTATTAGTTGGTTTCTGTAGTCCAAGTAGTTGCGATCAAAGCATAGTCCAATCAGTTAATTTTCGTCTGTTTTTCTTGGGTTAATTTTCGTTTATTTTACACGTGATAAATTTTGGATTGCTGAAACGTTGATTAGTAGTTGGATTCTATGATTTATATTACATAAGGGTATTTTCGATATTTTCTAACCGTTTATTTCTATATATTAGTAGATTACAAAATTTAACAAACGTTGACTATATCCTTAAAATCATGTTTGAAATTATCTATAAATAAATTTTCGATAACCATGTTTGCTAGATTATCTATAAATAAATTAACTTGAATCTTAACATAAATATGAAACAATTAATCTATCAACCTAAAACTTAATATATTCGACTGGAACTGAGTTCAAATGCACTAAAGTTGTTTCTAATAAAGTAAAAATAAGACTTTAGAACCTCTATCTAAAACAGAATAATATATTGAACAATTAAGTATAAATTACAAAAACAAATATCATGAAGATATTTTATTATAAAATTGAACTAACACTACATGACATGAGGAGGAGATATTAATTTTTTTTTTTTTAAAAAAGAAAAAAAAGGAGGCAGTGCTACTAAAACTAAACTAAATTTTTGAAGTTAAAGGTACTTGGTGAAATAAGCGTGTTGAATTGATTCTATATTTAACTATGAATAAAGTAACCTATTTTGTTGTAAGTTTGACTAGATGACTAATAATTTGAGAAACCTTGTTATGTCGCTCAAGCTTTCAAGCGGCAATAGAACTTCAGCTACACGATTTTTATTTTTCGGAAACTCTAAGGCTCCGTTTGAAACCCGGAAAATACGATGGAAAGGAAAATGAAAATCCCTTTTATTTTACTTAGGTTGTTTGGATTGAGGAAAATAGGGTGGAAAAAAAATATGATGGAAAGTGTATAACTAAAATGAGGATTTCATTTTCCTTCGAAAATCAAATGGAAAATGAGAATCTCTCCAAATTTGTCTATGAGGGGATCACATTTGTGTGTCTCGTCCAGAGATCAAGCCAGAAAAGCTAAATACGAGGGCTTATTTGAAAAAAATATTTAGAGGGGCTAATTAAAAAAAATTTAGGGTAAAAATGAATTTTTTTTTTAAAAAATGAGTCAAAAGTGTAAATTTTTAGGGTAAAAAATGTAATTTTTTTTTAAAATTGGCAAAAAATTGTAAATAAAAAATATTTGAGGGGGGCTAATTAAAAAAATTCATGGTAAAAATGAATTTTTTTTAAAAAATAGGGTCAAAATTGTAAATTTTTTAGGGTAAAAATGTAAAACTTTTTAAAAATGGGCAAAAATGTAAATAAAAAAAATTAGGGGGGGCTAATTTAAAAAATTAATGGTAAAAATGAAATTTTTTTAAAAAAATGGGTCAAAAGTGTAAATTTTTTAAGGTAAAAAATGTAAAACTTTTTAAAAATGAGAAAAAAATGTAAATAAAAAAATTTGAGGGGGGCCCACTCTTGACCTGAGTTAGCTCCATCCCTGGTCTCATCCTTACTTTCCCGTCAATTTTTTCTCATATTTTCCATAACTTCCAAACACAAATTAGAATTTTGACTTTTTCTATTATTTTCTTTCATATTTTCATATTCTCTATAATTTTCACTTTCTCTCTTATTTTCCGGGTTCCAAACGGAGCCTAAATAATTTTAAATCATCGCATGCAGGTCAATTTAAGCTGTTTATTATTTAAAATGCTATGTTGACAAAAAAAACTCTACATAAATATGTATTAAATCAAACCGGACTTTACATACACTACATAAACGGGCCTTAATTAGAAGACTATAGTTCATAAATGTATAAATCTATATATAGTATTGTTACGTGGCCTTAATTAAAAGACTCTAGTTCATAAATGCAAAAATCTATATATAGTATTGGATCTATATAGGCTCTCTCAATCATCGTAGACCATGTAGATAACATGCATGGATATAGATTAGTATTCTAGGTGATTTGAATTGTTACGTAATTTCCTTTTTCTCACATGAACTTTGGCTCAACAAGTAGCCACAACGACACTATTTAATAAAGTAACCATATTATTAAGGTAAACAAGTAACACACTATGATTTTTCATCAATTCATCTAGTGCACGTGTACATTTTTTTTTTATCCCAAAAGCCAAGCTTTACATGTTCGGATATGCAATTCTATTTATTCCAAACAAAAGTGTGTTACAAATAATAATATATCTTAATCAACTGTTGTTTTACATAACATCACTAGTGGATTTCCATATCGGCTTCCAAAATAATAATCATGGTTGTCAACTATTAATTCAACTATATATGACAAGTTTTTAGCTGTGTAGTGGTGATAATGTGAAAGTGACAATCACTAGAGTTTAGATCACTCGTTGGACTACACTACGCTATATATACTTAGTTGTATGTGAGCTGTTTTAACCGTGTCCTTGATAATATCAGTTTAGATGTACTTATTTACTTAGCGCTTATTACAGGTCTAGAGACGAAGCCATTAGTATTTTTGTCCTTTATTTAGGGAGCCGTATATAAATGCTGTACAAATTGCAAACCATCCTTTCAAATTATTTTATGTGTCTATTATTCTCTCTTCTAGTTCATATTTTCTTACGATGTCTTTATCTCACGTTCAACCATTATCGATAAATAAATAAAATAATGATGACAATGGTGTTTTCTAGCTTTAGACGAAAGGTGATTTATTTCAATTTACTTGGTAGAGATTTTTGTATTTAGAACTCTAAGAAGAAGTTAGAAGACATTGTTTCACGTGTGAATAGACGATTTAAATATATATATAATATACTATGTGCTTATATAAATCAACTTTTTCTGCTAATTTTTAATGATAATTACGAGCATGATCGCATATCCATTAGCGTAAAGAAATTGTCTTCGGGAATTAATGCTGGAAATAGACGTATATTTATTTTATAAAAGTTTCAAGATGTTGCTAATGACATGAAATCACACCAATAATAGACCTTCATTATGCGTTTAGTTATCTTGATTTATACATAAAATATTTTAAGCGAAAGTGACGTAAATAAATGTCAAGATTTTATAATATATTATATTTTATAGGCCAAAAATTATTGCAAAGTTTCAAAGAGGGCAGTATTGGAACTAATGAGTTTCAGTTTGTATTTAGACGATTTTATGGGTTTAGTCTCTTGCAGCGTGTTTATGTATCTGTTTTTAGTTTTTAGTTCTTTACCTTTTCACCCTCGCTTAACGTGTCGTTAGTGAGGCTGTTTTAGTCTTTTATCAACTCCTCTAATAGCGTTGATATATAGCGTGTACTTTGCCCAATTTCAAATCAGAAAATACAGTTTCATTTTTATTCTTTTTCTTGATTTCCTTTCTTCTCGATGATTGAAATCATCCCTCAATCTCTCACATGGTATCAGAGCGACTCTCTGCTACTCAAAGATCGATTCATTCGTCATCGAAGATCTGAATCTCTTCTCCGATATCTTTTTCTTTCTTCTGTCATAAGACGATTTGAAAGACAAAGAGTCCCTCCCACTAAACTCACTGATTACCATTGTAATGTCATTAAGACACTATTAGGTGTACGAATTCCATCTCCTCATCATATCTCTAACTTTTGTTTCTACAACAGCTTATCCAGTCATTTTAAGTGTTATGTTTTGTCAGTCTCAGAACATTATAAGCCACAGTATTACCATCAAGCTTGTAAGTTTGAACATTGGAGGAAAGCAATGACAGAAAAATTTACAGCCATGGAAGATAATTGTACCTGGTATATTGTGGATTTGCCACCAAATAAAAAGAGCATTGATTGTCGGTGGATCTACACCAACAAGTTCAATTCTGATGGCACTCTAGCAAGACATAAAGCCTGTTTGGTTGCCAAAGGGTACAACAAGAGGGAAGGTGTCGATTTCATTGACACTTTCTCTCCGGTCGCTAAACTTACCACTGTTAAAGTTCTCTTAGCTCTTGCTGCCTCTCATAATTGGTTTATAGCTCAATTAGACATCAATAACGCTTTTTTGAATGGTGAACTTTTTGAAGAAGTATATTTGGATATACCTCTAGGTTATGTCAAACAGGGGGAGCTACCAAAGGGTTTTCCTAAATGTGTTTGTAAACTACACAAATCTATATATGGCTTGAAGCAAACTTCTCGGCTATGGAACATAACTTTTACACAGGCTATTATCTCGCCTGGTTTTATTCAATCACAATCTGATTATTCCTTGTTTACTCGTGATCTGGAAATAAGTTTGTTGCTATATTATTATACGTAGATGATATTATTATTGCAGGTCCAAGCAGTATGATCATTGATGATGTCAAGCGGTTTCTCCACTCTCAGTTTAAACTAAAGGATTTAGGTCCTTTGAAGTTTTTCTTGGGATAGAAATAGCAAGATCCACATATGGCATTGTGATAAGCCAACGCCAATATGCTTTGCAAATCCTTGATGATTATGGGTTTCTAGACTCTAAGCCAGTAACTACACCAATGAATCCCAGAGTTTCTTTAAACTCTGAAGATGGGATTTTACTAGAAGATGTTACACATTATAGAAGCTTAATTGGCCGGCTTTTATATCTTACCATAACTCGTCCTGATATCACTTTTTCTGTTCATGCCTTAAGTCAGTTTTACAGTCACCTCGTGATCTCCATTTGCATGCAGTTCATCATTTGCTGCGTTATATCAAAGGGTCACCTAGTCAGGGCTTGTTCTTCTCATCAAGTTCTTCCACACAGTTGAAGGCGTTGTCAGATGCAGACTGGGGTACTTGCTCCGACTCCAGACGGTCAGTAACAGGCTTTTGCGTTCTAATTGGAGATAGCTTGGTTGCTTGGAGGTCGAAGAAGCAAAGCACTGTCTCGAGATCGTCAGCAGAATCGGAGTATCGTGCACTAGCATCGACTACCAGCGAGCTGATATGGTTGCGACAACCGTTACATGATTTCCAAGTCAATCAGGAAAGTCCAACAGTTTTGTTCTACGACAATCAGGTAGCTGTATACATTGCTACCAATCAAGCGTTCCATGAACGTACAAAACATATTGAGATTGATCTCTATTTTGTACGTGGACATGTGCAACATGGAGAAGTGAAGTTGTTGCCTATCCGGACTCATCATCAACTTGCTGATGCATTCACAAAACCTCTTCCAGCTCCTGCTTTGCGTACAATCATGTCCAAGCTGGCTCTCAATGAAATTTTGTGTCCACCTTGAGGGGGAGTATTGGAACTAATGGGTTTCAATTTGTATTTAGACGGTTTTATGGGTTTCTTACATTTCACGCAGTCTCTTGCAGCTTGTTTATGTATCTTTTTTTAGTTCTTTACCTTTTTACCCTTGCTTAACGTGTCGTTAGTGAGGCTGTTTTAGTCTTTTATCAACTCCTCTAATAGCGTTTATATATAGCGTGTACTTTGCCCAATTTCAAATCAGAAAATACAGTTTCATTTTTATTCTTTCTCTTGATTTCCTTTCTTCTCGATGATTGAAATCATCCCTCAATCTCTCACAGGCAGTTCTTTTTGTTTTGATCTTTGGCGACACTTGTCTTGGGATAGTTAGACCTCGATTTCCGGTCTAATAAATCGTAACTATTTTGTAAATTAATTAGTTTCGGTTATCTATTTAAGTGTAAAATCCAATAGTAAATTCCTTGGCCTAAGTTGATTTTGACATTTACTTTTAAATTGATAAGTAATATTTTTTTTACTTTAAATTGATAAGTAATTTGACTTAAATGAAAGTCTCGAATTTTTAGATTATATTTTTTCTTTATCTCCCGTTATATACATTTTAGCAATCACTCCACTAATAAAAAAAAATAGGTCTCATTTTTTTCCACTTGTTATGCCCATTATTACGGATTGAAAATATGCATAATTATCTTTGGGAAGGTAAATTTTAGAATATATACTTATAACGTCACTTGTAAATAGCAAATTTTAATTGGGTGTTCTACTTCTAGCTAGTCTGGCCAAATCAAAACATAAATTTGATAAAATAGTCAATAATTTATTATATTTACAAATATCCATAAATGTTTGTAAACTAATATTAAATGACATTAACTAAATAAATATCGAGCATAAACTATTAACTCTTCATATTCTAAATTAAAAAAATCCCTGAAAACATAAAAAAAAAAAAAAAAAAAGAATTAACAATTGTTGAAAATAACCGATTTTTTTTAAAAAATGCGAAATTGATTCCTGGAATTATAACACTAATACGGGATTACGATAGTTAATATCTAAAAGGTACATCTAAACTTGTTTATAAGACTATATAGAAGTTGGAGGCCACTGATGGAAGTCGAAACGAATAACATCGAAGTATAACTTGAAGAGCTGAAGGCAGTGGCCGGAAGTTTGTTGGCCATTTATGATATTTTAAAGAATAAGAGATAATATTGTAGTTGTAAGCCTTTGTACTACTTCGGTATTAATAAGATAATTATTTTGAAAAAAAATCAACTTTTAAACATTTTTTTAGTAAAGCTTTTTCTTGAAATAAAATTCTTACATTTCACACATACGTTATATATTATATATGAGTTGCTATAACTTATATATACGTTATATATTATATAGTATACTGTACAATATAAGAGCTTGTATCACAAAGTTTCTAATTTTCCGATACTAGGGACATCTAACAACTCATTTGAATTATACATATTGGCCAAGAAAATAGCTCTACATTTTTTTTCTTACTTTTCTTTTTTGGATAAGCAAACCAATAAAAAGTAAGTATGAAATTGGTTTGCAATACTTGTGTATTCTGAAACCAACTATTCCTAAGATTAGCAATGGACAAAGTGTGGCTAGAGTCCTGCAAAACCAGACTCTATCACGATTTTTTTTAAATTATACCATATTTATACTCATTTATATTTAATGAGTATGAGTCTCGGTAAAACCCTAAAAAGCACATGGTAATCCATGAGTATTTTTTTAACCACTTAATAAAAATTCAACAAATCCAAAAAAATACTTAAATATAAAATAAACAAATCTAAAAAAATACTTGAATTTATAGATACATACATTCAAATTTGTTTAGAATTCATAAATATACTAATAATTTCAAGCGGGCATGGTATGAGTAAAGTCCTGAATAAGGTTTTTAAAAATCATACTCTACCATATCATATAATTTTTTTATGAGAAATACCCGTACTCTATTTATTATCCATTTATTCAGGTAAGACACATAACGATGAATTTTATAGGTACCTATGTACATGGGTAAAATTATCATCAATAATTATTACTAATTTTGACAAATATGTTATGTTTCGGATACAAAGATTGGAATCTTAAGATGTGTTCACATGAAAGAACAAAAAACACGGAAAAAAAAAAAAAAAAAAAACCCCTTTGAAATTGGTAGTAAATATTAATTTGTTAAATAAGTCATTATGAGAAACACAAATTACACTAAATATTTATTCTCAGAATACAAACTTAAATTAATATTAAAAAGATTACACTAATATAGATTAAATTACCAAAAAAAAATTACATCGTCTCCACCGCCCCATTCAATTATCTAACTGTTCCGGTTCAATAATAGTAATTACATTTTGAAAAATAATAATTACCAGCGAAGGTGAAGTCAATTGTGTGGGGTCTAAACGTCAAACAAAGTTGGCTTGACCATCGACACCTCTCTCTCTCTCTCTCTCCAAAATAGCAACAGCAAAATTAAATTCAATCCGCTAACCATATTTCGCCACGTAATTAAAATCCCATGGAATCCACATAGATTCCTTTTAACGCCACGTGTCAAGAAAAGAATAAAAAACGCGACATTGACGCATGGACGCGTCGCAGAGTAACAAAACCCTTCCCATCCAAGAAACCCCTATAAATTGACGCCCAATTTCCCCAATAAAATCCTCACCATTCTTAATCTCTTCTTACCTTATCTCCTCCAAAACAAAACAATATCTCTCTCTCAGGTTTCAAGTTTTCAAGAACTGGCTAACTCTCAAGAAGCTCTGGAGGAGAACAGCAAAAGCGTGGCCAAAGTCCGCGCACTTTATGAGGCACTGAACTCGCGCGACGTCAAAAGCGTCCACAGCCTCCTCTCGCCGGACCTCGACTGGTGGTTCCACGGCCCTCCCACGCACCAATTCTTGATGCGAGTGCTCACCGGCGCTTCCGCACCGGAAGATTCTGAGCCCTCGTCCTCTCCGAACCCCTTCCGATTCGACCCCCAGTCCTTCGTCTCCTTCGGTCCCACAGTCATCGCCGAGGGCTGCGATTCCCTGCGCGCCATCGCCTGGGTCCACGCCTGGACCGTCACGGATGGGATAATCACTCAGGTCAGGGAGTACTTCAACACTTCCCTCACCGTCACTCGCCTCGGCAAATCCTCGCCGTCCGATTTCCTGTCTTCCGCGTCCGAGATCGTCTCCTACCAGTGCCCCTCCGTTTGGAAGAGCAGCCTATCGGATCGCTTCGGTAAGTCCGTTCCCGGGCTCGTCCTCGCGATCTGATCTGATCCTCTGCAACCGGAATTAGGATTATCTCTTTTTCTTTTTTATAAATAAAATTGGACGCTGACGTGGCTCGTTCTGATTGGCTGCGGTCGCATCCCAGTCAAAGGAAATGTAGGTCCCGCGTCTTCGTCCAAGTTGTGTTTGGGTTTGTTGCTTTGCTTTTGGGCTTTGTCGCTTTCTTTTATTGTCGTTTTCCGGTTTAGTAGTCGTGTGGGCTTTGATTCTCTGTGTGCTGGTGTCGGGTAAGAACGATGGTGGTGATTCGTTTTCCTTCCAGATGTTCGTATCCCGAAGCGTCTGTGATAAACGCCTGTTATGGGTTTGCAATAATAAAGATGCGTTTGCTTGATCAACTACTGTGTATTCCTCGGATAAATAAATAAATAAATAAATAAATAAACTACTCTCTATTCCGATAAAATAAAATAAAAAAACAAAAAAAAAACTATTTATTGACTCCTTAATTGACGGCGTTTACGAACTTGCTACGGGACAATTATGCTGCGTTATAACTTATAACTCACCCTCTTTTAATAGTAAAATTTTTATTACTTTATTAAGTAAATTAATTAATTAACGTAATTTAATTCGAAAAATAATCTTTCAAGTCAAAGTAAATTAATTATACTAGTTAAATTAATTCATTTAATTTAGTATAGTGAACTAATTTTTTAATAAAATAAAATTTGAGCCCTAGATTTTTAAAATGAACAAATATTTGAATTTCCAATTGTACTCGGATCTCCTTCAGTAATACGTATTTTTCATGGAAATATACTATAATTGATATACAAACTTCTATCTAATATATATATATATATATATATATATATATATATATATATTGTACTGCTAAAAAATGTATGACCAGATTTTGTATGTGGTGCAGAGGAAGTAAAAGTCCCAAAAAAATTTAATGGCCTTGTTACCAAAATCATGACACGTCATATTTTATCGATATTGTTATTAATGTAAAAAGAAAAATAAACTGTATATGCTCGGTAAATTTGTGTACTCTGCCGTTGTGCATTCTTTTTTAAGAAATATATTTGAATATAATTTCATATGAAATTGAGAATCTTATATCATATGCTGCTGTAAAAATAATTGAAGTTGAATACACAAGATATTTACAGTTTTCAATTATTTGATTTATGATTATAGAAAGTACGTTTTGCTATTAGACAAATATGCTCATTTAAGTTATTATTTTAGAGGCTTATGAGTTGTTTTTTAATTTTCGAAAGGAATATTGAATTAGGATTATTTATAAATTAAAACATTTATATTTGACATGGTTATAATCATTACGCCTTTTTTTTTTTTAAAGTAATAATCATTACGCCTTTAAAATTAACAAATGTTTAGGAATTGATAGGTTGAAACAACTATTGATAAGTTGAAATCAGAATAGAGTCTCCTATTAAAAGATAAAAATGCTATCATGATTGATTAAGTGGTTCGTGTATCAAAATCCTATTCATACGGTCCCACTCGGATGGGTGGCTCTTGATATTTATGAAAGCAAAGATTCTACAAAAGAGCGTCATATTTACACAATTTTTTTTCTTCCCAATGATACTACACCAAATCTCACAATAAAATTCTAGGAATATGCTTTTTTTATTAAGTTTTTTAATCTAAGACACTTTAGATTTAGTGTCTTAATTTTATTAGTTATGTCTAACTAGATATATAAAAATGTAATTGTATTTTATTTATCAATTATGTATCATATATAGTATAAATCAACTATGTATTAAAATGTAATTGTATTTTATTTATCAATTATGTATCATATATAGTATAAATAAATAATAAATTATTTAAAAATAAAAATGTAATTAATAAAAGTGAAAATTAATAAATTTCATTACATAGGTTATAATAAAATTCCAAACAGTCAAATATATTGATTAAGATTGAATTAATTAAACTACATACTTTTAATTAAGGATTATAAATTAATTAGATTTTAATAATTCTTAAACATTTGATGTAATCTTGATACAAAATGAATAATGTTACATTAAATTTGGTATAATACTGTTCATTTGGTATAAAAGTTACACCAAATATAAAATTTTTAAAATTTTGGTATTTTTATTATTGGAAGAGAAAAAATTATAAATTTGAAATTTTGGAGTTTAGCCGTGGAAATGATCTAGTAAACTCTATACGATGAGAGGAGATTGACCACAAAAATCAACGTCCCATAACGTCTGATCTGATGATAGCAATAATAATCTGAAGATGACAAAGTCACACAATCAATTATATATATGTTTGGAGTTATTCTATTTTATATACAAAAAAAAGGAAGCAAACAAAAAAAAGGTTTAATCGTCACGTTTATGGTCTTGGCTCTTGAGCTGTATAGCTTTTGTTTGATAGTGGTTGAAGTGATTTTCTGGCGCACAAATAGAACGAAGTTTGAGCTCATCGTCAGTGTCGCCAAAGTTAATACTTAATATTAAATTATTAGTAACACTTATATTCATTTTATAACATATTGCTCTCCTGAGGAGTGAATTGGAGGGATATAAAAGTAAATCAAAATTTACTGTTTTTTTTTTTCAATCACATTCACATACTTTAGAGCAAGTTTAATTATATTCTTACTGGGAATTGTACTTTATTCTTAATTCATAGTGATTTTACATCATTATATGCGGTAAAGAATAAAACTAAAGATATTATTACTTGATCATTACTGCCGTTTGGTGCTAAGAAAAATACCGATACATATTTTTCTGTATGAGTTTTGTGGTATTGATCGTCTTTATAATTTGTTCTTAACATGTCCAATACTCTAATTGTGTATTATAAATGATATATGAATGAAATATTAAAAAAATATATAGAGTTGTTCAGGTGGTTAAAAATTTTTTAGGCTCAAATTTATATCAATTTCAATAAAATAATATAGGGATTAACTTAATTCCAACTAATAACTAATTGACTATTTAAAAACTTTAAGATCTACTAAAAAAAGTGTTGGACAAAACGCACATTGATATATAATCATTATTAAATTTTAGATGGGTTGTTTTAGTAGTGTACATTTTAGAGAAACTTAATAGGAACCACATTTCTTTTCCGGAGCTCCAATCGAAATTGAAATTTCCAAGCTATGATAGCGTTTTGCAGTGGAGATGAATAGTGGCACTAGTTTTCATTACATTTTTTTTGCTTTTTATTTTCTGGTTCTTTAAACCAAGGTTTAAAATATCGATACCGATACCCATACCGAGGTTCTGATTTTACGGATATATCGAGTATCGACGGATATATCGACGGATATTCTATAACAATTTCAATACCGACTACCGATGATATCGGTGATATATCGATGATATATCGATTACCGACGGATATATCGACATAAATCCTATAACAAGTAGATATTTTTAAATAACCAAATATATATATATATATATATATATATATATATATATCTATCTCATGGAATCCAAATTATGAAAATACAAAATCAAATACTACAAAGTTCATGACAATTCCAATTTATCTATCCTAATTTCAATATCACATATTCCCGTCCACAATCATAAATTCCAATTCACACGTTGGAATATCATAATTTCTACACTAACCTTTATAAAGATTCTGAAAATTTTCAACTCGCCGGAAAATTCTCCGGCCGCCGTCAAAATGGGTGGCGGGTCGTCGGAAAATTGAAAAACTCGTCGGAAATTTAAAAAAAGTTGGGGATCTAAAAAATAATCAAGTACTAATCTCAAATATGCAAAAAATTTCAACAAAACTAGAGTTAAATCGATGTAAAAATGAAAAAAAAAATTCAACAATATCCGAACTTTATACTCATACCAGAGATATATCGGCTGATATCGGCGATATGGCATAACAATCCTTCATCGTCCGGTGATTTTTCACGGATATATAGGGATATACCGATATATCACCGATATTTTATGGATATTTTATAAAACGATAACGATTATTGATGATTTTTTACCGAGATTTCAAAAAAACCTATATATCGGCGATATATCCCTATATATCGCCGATATTTAAAACCTTGCTTTAAACATCTCCAATTTATACAAATGCTCATAATTTTTTTTTCTTTTTTATATTTATCCCCAAGATATTTTACAAGTACGATGCCAAACGAGAAATGCTGAGCAAAGGCTGTAAAAGAGGCCTTATTTTGTGTTTAACGATGAACACTTGAAAGACATAAATTTTTATTTATTTTGCGTTGCAATGTAATTTATATTTATTGCAAATATTTATTTTAGTAAATGTGTTTGTGTGCAGAAGTAATTTATGAAATAATTTTTCATCATTATAAAAATTTCTAAGTGATCTAATCGGAAAACATGAAAGCCATACAAAGGCTATGGACATGGATGAGAGATATTATGAACATAATTGGAATATTTTACTTGGTGTTAAAAACAGAGTTCGATTGAAGATGATTCACTGTCTAATTGATATTAATTTACTGCAAAATTGAGTACAAAATAGGTTTTGGATTGAAAATAAAGGTCTTACATTTATATTACAATTTTCTCATTATTCTTGTAAAAATTATTTATAATATTATACATTATGATTCTTTACACACAAAAAATGCTTTTTTCCTTTTTTTTTCCTTTTTTTTTTTTTAAATTTAAGGCTTTAATTAGAACAATTATGTGTACTTATGACGTTAGAATCACAATTATGTGTATTAACTAATTTCGTGTCCCCTAATCAATGAAGTTATTTTGTGTAGTATTATATACCCAACCCAACAACAGCATCATACTATAAAGATTCCAAAGAATATAAAAAACGTACCTAACTGATTGAACGTATATTCTCCAAGCACATGCGAAAATGTCTATATATATCAATGAAGAACAAGTAAAAAATTATTCGGATCTGATTAAAGAATATTGTCCGTGTCATTTTCTTATATCAACTGAATAAGAATCTCGATTGGGATTGTATTCCCACTCAGAAAAATATTCCTTAGTTTTTTAGTTGCAACATTCAACTTCGATCAGCGTTTCATCTAACGTTATATAAGAATGATAAATATGAAATCAGACACTGATCATTTCAGTTTTATTTAATAAATTTATATAAGCCATTAACCTTGAAAGGGAAACTAAAAAGATGGAAAATGGTAAGTCCATATGTAAATATATATATATATATATATATATATATATATATATATATATATATATATATATATATATATATATATAAAGGCACAAAGCCACTCTCAGGGGGTGCTATAACCTCCTAAAAAAAATTCGCACTTTTTTTACAGTTTTAATTTTTTTTAAAAATTTACCCCAAATATTTACAAATTAGCTTTCCCTCAACTTTTTTCGGGATATTGAGTAAGAAAAAAAAATAACAACATGCAATATGAAATCTATTAGCATACTATATTAGTTTTATTATTATTTTATTTATTATAAGGTCTTTTTAATTTTTTCTTCTTATATGGGAAAAATGGTAAAAAAAATAGCCATTTAAAACTTAGTGATTAGCAAAATAACTTAAGTTTCAACTTTTCAGCAAAGTAGCCAAATTTACGTTTTAAATTTTTTTTTTTGTGACAGCCAAGATTAAAAATTTTGACGATTATTATAAGCAATTTATCACTTTCCAAAAAATTAATCTTTGGGTAAAAATTTTTTGAAATCAGATTACCGTACATTTTGACTATTTCACTAAATTAAGACAAACATTGACTATTTTGCGAATTCATAACTTTAAATTGACTATTTAGCTACATCACTATTTTATTTGGTTGTATTAGTATTATAGACTCGGACTATTATATTTCCAATTATCATATTAATACTCGGACTCTCTTTCTCTTTTGAGAAATGACCACAAGTAATAGTAGTTTTAAGACTTTTGACCAAAATAAACTAAAGCATAATTTTGGACACTTCTAGTAGTAGATCCCATGTCAAATGTCCATATTACCCTTTTAACACTTTTCAAATGCTCATCCCATGTCATTTCTTTCCTTTTTCATTTTTACACTTTTTATTTTAATTATTTTTTATTTTTTACTTTCCTTTGTTCCTCGTGTACTCTCTTTGTTCTCTCTTTCTATCTCTATCTCTCTTCTCTCTCGTATAAGAAACAAGCTCAAAGAGAGCCAGAAACCTTACCGTTGTACGAATCTCCGCTACGACCTCTGACGATTAGCCTCCATTGAGAATGCTTCTGATTTTGCGGGATGTCGGCCAGATTGCATATATTTTAGTCATTATTACTTTAGTATAGGTCAATCCGAGAATGACATAGGTATATATCACATCAAAAGTGGCGAGATCGAAAGTCGTTTTACTAGTGATGCAACTATTCTTTCGAGGATGGCAAAACGCCGACCACTATGGATTATGAATACTTTGTACTGATGAATTGTGAAAAAACCTATTTATAATGTTACTTGGAATATGAAATCAGTTATTCGTTTTAGTTATGGTGTGAGTGAGAATGAGATAAGCTTTGATCCCACACAAAGCAAATTATTCCGTACAAACATTTTACTTTGATTTTTCTTTTCTTCACCCTTTTGAACTTTTACATATATCAGAATCACCAATTTACTTTTCGTATAGATTTTGTTCTTTTTTAAATTAATGATATCAGATGAGATGAAGTTTAATCGCACATAATAGTACGGTATTTTTTGCGCTTGTCGTTTTTCTCATGTATTGTAGTGCAATTGAAACAAAAGGACATAGAGAGGAGATATAGATTTAGCATATATTACGATAAGTATATATCTAATAGTTTATAAGACAAAATTCGCCAAAGATGTGCTCAATTTTCGCGGGCCAATTATCATTATTATTATTGTTTTTATTTTTTTAGGAAGTCGGATCACAGACCTAAAAGTCATTGGGCATTTGAGCCAAAGCCTCCTCGGTAAATCAAGAGGGAGGTAAGAGTTCTAACATACATCATCATAAAAAATAAAAAATAAAAAAGGTTCTTTCTAGCAAGTTTATAAGCCATACCATTACAAATCTTGATATGAACATAATGTCACACCTACAAATATAATAAAAAAATGCTAATAATATTTGTTATAACGAGATATCAGTCACCTAAATCGTCTTCGTTTGGACGAGGTTGACCACCACCTCGCAATCCGATTGGACCACGATCTTCGTATATCCTTCGGCAAGAGCTCTCCTAAGTCCATGCAAAATCGACATAGCTTCTGCCACAAAAATGCTAAAATACTGGGCAAGAGGAGTACTATAGGCAAAGAGAACCATACCCATAGAATTGTGGAAAATACCTCCTACCCCGCTTCTCATCCCGAGTTGGGGGAAGCCACCCTGAGGAGAGTGAATGAGTGGTTCGGTGAAGTTGAGGCATCCGCCGTGCGAGTCGAAAGTCGTCGAGGAGTCTCATGGAGGCTCGGTGAGGTCCGCCGTCGACCCCACCGAATCGTTGCAGACCATATTGATGCGTTGGTAGCAAACACACCACATGGTTGTCGCAAAGAGCTCGAAATCTTGTGGAAGTAAAATTGTTTTTGCATGAATGAGGAGGCCAAAAGTTTCTCTCCATGATCATTTTCCTTCAACATCCTCCACCATCCGAGCGCATTCCAAGCATCCACAATTTCCCTACAACCCCATATAGTATGGAAGGTGGATTTTTTCCCTTGGACAACGGGGGCAAAACGGATCAATATTCATTCCTCAGTGAACAAGACTCCCGGAGGTAGGAATCCAACCTCGCATTGTCTTCCAAATGAAGTTTCGTATTTTCGGCGGAACTTTAAGCTTCCGCACACTCTCCCATCAACCTTCCGTTGCTCTAAGGGAAGAGGTTCCGGTCACCGCTCGATCATCACAAGTAATTCGGTATCTACTCCGAACCAAGTATTCACCATCCTTGCTAAAGTGACAAACAATCTTGTCAAGTGTAGTCGTATGGGATACCGGAATTTTCAAGACTCCGGAGATGTCATCGGCACAAAGAACTTGTCGGAGGCAAGACACATCTTAATCCCCTTCCGAATTTTTTAGCTCCGAGACACGGATTTCTTTGGGGATCCATGACCCGTCTCGCACAACAAAGCCTTTATCTCTCGACATCCACCTATTTTTCTGCACATCCACCATTGACGCAGACCCGATCCACCACCGTCATGCGAACTACCACCATAAGTACTACCCCCGCGAGTACTAGTACTACCACTACCAATATTACCACTATCGTAGACAACTTCCTGCCGCATAACTCGGTCAACGTCAATACCTAAATTTCGAGATTCGGTAGCTACTTTAGGATTCGAGTTACCAAGATCATAATCGAGGTAGATTGGTTGAATACAATCAAGAATTTCTTCATCTAAGTTTTCGTTATCCACCGTCGCCATCGATCTTTCAAGGATATCATATGGATCTTGCCTATCCATGCCATCACTTGCAGCTTCCATATATTTGAGCTACAACTTTTGATTGTAACTATCGACAATGGCACATAACATCTCCCTCATTGCTGTCGATTTCAAGCCGAGAAGAGGGTTGGAACATCGAAATCGCCGGTATACCATAAGAGTCGCGTTGAGAGCTTCGATACTCACTGGTACCATCATGGTGATTTTTGCCCGATAGGAACGATATTTTTGAAATATACAACTTTAACAAAATATCACGATACATTCTTATCTTGTCGATATGTTGTGGTATTTTTTTCTATAATTTATAGAACTAAACGAGATATATACGATATATTATCGTTTCTTCTCCAATAACGACATAATGACGATATCAAGTTGGACATCGTCAATGTTTTGAACCTCATTCTTAACTCATGTCGTTTAACTGTTTTGCCTTTTTCTATAAGTCAGCTACAGAATCCAGATAGTTGAAAATCAAGCCGACATTGAATGAATCCAGCACCGTCACCAATTAGCCGTCTTCTTTTTCTTTATTTGGTGCAACACCGATTAGCCGCCCAAGATATAAAATATATAAATTAAACAAGAGAATATCTGATAGCTTTGACTGCACGAATCAATCAAACGACTCATGTCTTATATATTCACGTGTAACACCAACCCAGCTTTGCTAAAAGTTTTAAAATAAAACTTGAAATTAACAATTTGACATAAATTGGCAACATCTTTATTATTGGGAAAAAAACACTTCTATGACAATCAAACGCAAGAAAAAGAAAACAAGAAAATAATAATAATAGATGATTACAAACAACTCATACCCCTGATATTGAATCCATGCCATAACACACTCTGATATGATCCAAAACGAAATTTAATATCAGTACATTATAAATGAAAATAAACCAACCACAAATGCTCAGTACAATGAAATGATCAAATGTAACCCAAAAACCACAATAGTTTTTTTTTTTTTTTTGCCCTTTTCCATTCGTTTACTACCATATTTATGTAAGATCGTCCTCCTCTAATTCCTTGGCCTTCAGTTTTTCTTTTACCCTCAGCAGTAGGGTGGTCTTCCACGAGTCCTACACAAGCAAAACAATGGTAAATTCTCAGTTCTATTAAGGAACAAAAAACATAAAAATGAAGAGCCGTGATGGTAAATAAAAATACCAGTGGGGTCATGCTATCGAACTCCTTGACCACATCGGTGAATCTTGCCACATCTTCCTCGTCCATCGCAGAACCAATATCCTGCAACAATAAAAATATATGTATATAGGGTCACATTGTTGTTTTCTAATCAGTTCTATCAGGCATATTTACCAATCTAGTTACGATGATTAAAGGAATAAACAAACTCACCGCCAGTAATTTGAACTCCCGGGTGCCGGAAAAAGTTGGATCCAGATCCTGTAAAAGAAAATTCAACACATTCGCACTTGAGATAACAGAAGAAATACGAAGGAAATAAAGCGGCCGAAAGTGTGAGATCGGTAGACCTGATATCGATCTAAGGCGTTGGTTATGGCAACAACATCTCCTCTGCAGAGTTGGCAAAGTCCAGCGTTCAGGAGATGTCCCTTCACTCCGTATTTTAGCAAGTTATTGTTCAGTGATTGGCGAGCTATCTCTTCGTAAATCTCAATTGCCTTCTGATATCTACATATCACAGGCCATGGGTGTTATTATACCAAAACAAATGAGAAACAAGATAAGCACGAAGATTTCTGTTAGCACGTTAGATATTGTGATATAAGGATAATAAGTAGATATTTACGGGTTAATAACTTAATATAGATCATTTTTATGTTATATTATTCCATGAAGAAGAGGGACTAAGAGAGAAATTGTAGTTCTTTCTTCTATATTTTCATTAATACAGATTTATCAGTTCATATCAGTTTCTAATTTTTGAAGCAGAATAGAAGAAAGACGGCCGTGCTTGCGTTCAAATCCTGCCATTTCTACAGATCTAGTCACAATTAACAGTAACCAAGCACTCGAATCTTTTATAAACTATTCTGACTAACCATTGAATTCACATGTATAGAAAAGAAAGACGTATAGATAGTAAAGGTAAAAACAAATAATAAATAGGAAAAGCCAGAGTAACAATGCAGTGAGAAACAGCATTTACAAAAGACTAGCGACGAAGGCACAACTTACTGTTCCAGCTGAGCAGCAAAATGTGCAACCTTTTGCTTGCACTGATTTGCAGAAGTTGTCACTTCTTCGTTTTGGAAGAAGTCTGCTGCTTTGCCATAGTACTCAATACACTTCTCAATATTCTGTTCGGACTCGTACAGTTCAGCAATTTCCTACAAGAGATTGTACCCAACACGATGTCATGGAATGTCTAAAAGTGTATTTTCATCCCATTTCTTATGATTATATCATCCTAAAAAAAGAGATTGTACCAACACGATGTCGAGAATGTCAAATGTCAACATGAAAACATCTTAACTGGCAAGGAAATGTCCGGTGAAGTAACAAATAAACATCAAATGCTCAAACCCGTTGCAAATGAAATATGGAAGGAGAAATACCTTAAAGTATCTTGCAGCCATGTTGAGCCTTCCAATATCACATAACATATGTACAGCTTGCTCTAAGCAAGAAATAGACTCTGCACAAAAAATAAACTTAAAATGTTAAATTACTTTATGGAACCAGTAGGAAAACAACAAGATATCCAAGTTTTTTGTTTTAGGAGCGCTTCTTTTTGGGTGTCATTCATTTCATAAAACAGAAAGAAAAAAAACCCCACTTAGCAGGGTAACAAGAGCAAAAACAAATGCCTGGAAGAAATCAATACGATAGTATAATTGCATATGTGTTTCAGCTTCTCAGTTGCGTACCATTAACGGATGTTTTCTTGTAGCAATGAGCAGCATCGACATAAGCTTGAGCTGCTTCATGTTTGCTTTCCAACTAAATAAAGAGCAAATTTATGACTAAATTAGCCCAAGTATCTCCAAAGAAAAACAAATGAGTTATGGATTCTAAGAAAAGAACCCCAATTTATTCATAATAACACGAACCTTGACATGACAGTTAGCCAATTTGATGTACACGGCACCAGCTCTGTCCCCTAAAAACAACCCGGGCGTAAGTTAGCAAACACTATAACGTATTTACAAAATCGGGAAGAACTGACATCACTTGAGATTCACTGTTCTTAATGTGGAAAAAAAGGAAAACAATTATAAGACTGTATCTTGAGTTCACAAGGTGTAAATAGGCAAGTATCTTATTTCACACGACCTGACCATACATTTTCGCCACAATTTTCTGTCACATAAGGGAACTTCGAAATCCCATCACTAAAAAGCATTACCAAGATTCATTATATGTTCATTCATACCAAAAAGCCTATTCATCAAACATTTCCAAAATCTATCATCTAAACCTAATGTGAAACGATTTTCCTCCAAAATTTAAGCCATAAGCAATCATCGAAACCTATAAGACTCGAAGTAACAATAGTGACAAACGCCACTGTAATCAGAAACGATCAGCAAACCTACCGATCGTTATTCGAAAAGAAAAGAAAAATTACCGAATTAGACTTGCTTAACAACAACGAGAGCATCGACAACCAGAAAGGTAATCGAGTCAATGAAACTAAGAAGTCAGATCAAAGCTATAGAATTCCTCACGATCAGAACGACGAAACGTCGCGAAGAATATATTATAATAAAGTACTTCTCAATCGAAACAAGGACGGAATACTGAAAACAAATTACATGATTTGGCGAGTTTGAAGGAATTAGCGGCTTTTTCGAAGAGATCGGAAGCGTCTTCGTATTTGGAGCTAAAAAAGCCCCAACCGGTGAGCTTCTTCTCGGCTTTCTTCTCGAATTCCTCTGCCTTCGCAAGCTGATCTCCCATTTCTCAATTCCTTCAATTTATTTGGTGTATCAGCTCCGTAATTATCTTTATTTCAGCTTTATTTATCGGTGATCGAGTTACAAAGATGGAGGATATTATCGCAGATGGAAATGGAAATGGAAATGGAAATTAGAAGACTTAACACGCGGTGAACCAAGGGGATTTGGTATCAAATGTCAAAGATGGGTTTCTTGGATGGTATAGAAGCAAAATTTTACAAGTTTTCTCTGTATTTTGGTGTTCATGAGCGAGGCTTACTACCAGGCTATGTAATGGAGGCCCATAAGGCCCAATTTTACAATATTAGCCCATGTACTCACTTTCTTCATCTCTCTAACCATTATTATTATTATTATTTTTTTTTTAAAGCTGATCGAAAATAAATCGGTGTGGCAATGTACGTTTTTAAACTAATTAAATTAATGTTTCCTTTTAAATAAATTACACCCATTATTTTGACTTTAATCTAAAAGTACTGACTGAATTAATCTTGGGCATTGAAACCGAAAATTATCAAAATTTCCGGTTTTGATCTCTTATTGTATGCCACCTCCGAAGGTATTGGAAAAATTCCTCAGAAGAGAGGTTCACAAAAATTAACGTTTTCACTTGCTATCGTCGGACCTTGAAATAAAATTGTTTTTTTCCTTTAAATTTCAGTCATTCACATACAGACCGTTGTAGCAATCACTAATTGAGAAAAAAAAATGGTCATTTTTCCCGTTGGACCTCGAAAATAGGTTGAAAAATTAAACTTTAATCTTTCTTTTACGTTTATTCTATAAATAGCTCCCAAGTCCTTTCATTTTCACAACATCAAACATACATTCTCTAAATTACGTACATACTCTAACTCTTCGTCTCGTTGAAGTTCTTGGCGTATTCGCTCTCACACACCTCCACGATTATCACGAACGCATTTACCTTCTATTCTTATTGTCTTCGGAACAAGTCTTTTGGTTGTGACCTTCTTCACCACACTTTGTAATAACATATTTTCTAGTCATTTTTGTTGCTCGCTGTTCATCATGCTCAATACGTCTCAGCTTCTTCGGTCTTCCCGGGCTCAACTCTATCCGTTGGCATGGTCATCGGGGTTTTCCCAATTTTCGGCCATTATTGCTTGATTGGATTGATTTGGTGCTTGTAGGACTTCATGTAGACTTATTTCTTGTACTAGTTACTAACATAGTTAACTGGATCTTCATGATTATGCCATATGCAGCTAATGGCGTGAGAGCACAGAATACCTAAATGACAAAAAAATAATCACGTAAATTATAAACACCAAATCTAATATTAACACAAATGACATAAATAATCACATAAGTTACCTGATAAATTCCATTGATTGCAAGAACATGTTCCTTGACGTAGATCCATTGCATAAATGCTTCCATATACGTTCGAAACCTGAAAACTAGAATCTCCAGCCCAATATGCTATGTTCTCGCAACTTAAGAGTTTATTGCTTTCCAAAATCTTGGAAATTCTAGGACCTAAGTTACCTTGCCCTTTTGCAGCTTCCAATCTTTTCTTACTGAAGCGTTGCAAAAAATACATCCTAATTATTAATACCATTGACAAAATAGACTTTTGTCTAGCTAAAAAGATTGTCGCATACCGTTAAAGCATTCGCACGTGTTGTTCAGCAAAATGTCACATTTAGGGTATGTTCTGAAGTGACTTCTTGCCCAGTGAGCGGGACCTTTCTTCACAAGCCACTCGTATGCCTTGACGTCTTCACGCTTGATCTCTTCCATGTGTCTTCATAACCCTTGTGTCGAAGATGCCTTGGTCGCGGCCATCATTGCGACTTTAAGAAATTGACCTTTGAAAACCTGTAAACATTATATTCATGTTAACTAATACAAACAGATTTAGAGTTACCTTTGTATCCCAAGTCTGACTTCAAAATGCTATTTAACCCAATAGCAGACATTTTGCCTATATCACAGTGTGATGAAATTGTGCAACGATCCCACCTCTAGACTCAGTTACACCGTTAACGTGAGTAGCTAAGTGAATATTGAATGTAAAGTTATTAGGATATGCCAAAAACGAACCTTTCTAAACTTAAGACCCCACAAACTCGTAATAAAACCCTAAAACCTGACAACTTCACACAACAACGAGCCAACATGGTCAAAATAGAACAAAATACTACCACAAAATGCCAAATTCTCACTATCTAAAGATAAATTATTAAACTAACTAATTGGCGCGTCATTTAAACGAGATTGACTCGACGACCCCTTTTTGTGGGTTTTTTCGATGCTTTCGAATGATGTTTTGCAGGTGATTTCATCTTAATATTTTTTTTTCACAAGATTCAGCGGAGATTTTAGCTTCATTTTGCCAAACCCTATGTTTCTCTTCAATTCTCGTATGCACCAAGAAACGATTCCTTGTTGCGTTTTTTTTTCTTCTGAATGTGAAGAATTAGCGACAATACTATTTTATATTTTAACACGAAAATAACATTTTGACCTTGAGCAATTACCCACAATCAGGTGTATATAAATTAAACGATTTTTAGTGAAAACTAACAGAAGTATTGAATAGAGAATCGATCATTAATTTAGGGTATACGTTTGTATAAAAAATTAGTCAGGGTACATTGTTACACGCGTAATAGTCCAGGGGCATTGCTGTCATTTATTCGAAAATGAATTTGTGGACCTAATCCAGTGAGACTGTGAGTCGTGAGAGCATATGGTTATGTGGGACCCAATCCCATCGTCTCTCATGCTCTCTCTCTCTGTAGTAAAGGGCCACCAATCGTCAAGGACCCAACGGTCGAGTTGCCACCTCCGGCTATGGCGGCGACGATGAGTTTGTCTCTAATCCACGGTGTCCCACAATCCGTACATTCCTTAGTAAATCAAACCCCAACTACGTACAACCCCAAAGTATGTATATATATATACTTTGTTTACGCTTTCTAAATATAATTTCAACTACAAATATAGCTGTAATTTTCCGTTCAAAGAGCGCTACAGATTTCGCTCTCTAACTCATACAATTTCGAAATCCCAGAAGTCGGCGGAGCTCGCTATCGAAGGTAAATCCACGTTCTCGAGCAATGACGCCAGAAAAACTCGCCTGAGTTCTGGGAGACAAGCCCTGGTGGACATTCTACGCGATTGTGCCGGAAAAAGATCGTTGGAAGCGACGAAATCTGTTCACGGGTTCGTGTTGAAGTCGGAGTTTTCGGAGTCGGACTTGTTGATATTGTTGAACCACGTAGCTCATGCCTATACAAAATGCATGGGTTTCAGTGATGCTCGCCAAGTGTTCGATGAAATGCGTCACAGAAACGTGTTTTCTTATACAGTCATGATTTTCGGGTCCACGGAAAACGGCTTATTTCTTGATGGCCTTGAGCTATTCCGTGAGATGTTGGGCCGTGGAATCTTGCCCGACAAGTTTTCTTATTCTGCGATTCTCCAAACGTGTATTGGATTGGACTACGTGGAGTTGGGTAAAATGGTTCACGCCCAGATCGTTAAGAACGGAGTTTCATCTCAAATTTTCGTAGCTGTGGCTCTTCTTAACATGTACGCAAAGTTGGGCTTGATTGAAGACTCATACAGAGTTTTCTGCAACATCACGGAGCACAATGGAGCCACGTGGAATGCAATGATATCGATGTACGCATCGAATGGGCTTCACCGAGAAGCGTACGATCTTTTCATTAAAATGCAGAGCGAAGAGGTCTCTCCAGACATGTACACGATCATCAGCGTATCGAAAGCGATTGTGAAGCTTTGCGATATCGAAAAGGGCAGAGAGGCTCACCGCTGTGCATCCGAGCTCGGTCTCGATTCCAACGTTCTCGTGGGAACCGCTCTGATAGACATGTACTCGAAATGCGAGTCCTTGTCCGAGGCAAAATCTATTTTTGATGTCAATTTTTCCCGCTGCAAAATCAACTCGCCATGGAACGCCATGATTTCAGGGTTCACGCAGAGCGGCCAAACCCTGGAAGCCTTGGAGCTTTTCGTGAAGATGCGTGAAAACAATGTCAGACCCGACTCTTACACTTACTGCAGCGTGTTCAGCGCGATAGCTTCCCTAAAACACGAGAACTCTGTGAAACAAGTTCACGGGATAGTTTTGAAATCCGGATCGGAATCCGAGATCGGAGTTTCTAACGCGATCGCCGATGCGTATTCCAAGAACGACCTAATCGAGGAGGCGAAGAAGGTTTTCGAGGGAATGGGAGAGAGAGATATCGTGTCTTGGACGACGATGATAAACGCTCACTCTCAAGCCTCCGAGTACGAGGAAGCTCTCGTCACCTTCACGAATATGAGGGAAGAGGGATTTTTCCCGAACGAGTTTACTTTCTCCACGGTTCTTGATTCGTGCGCTAGCCTTTCGCTCCTCGACTTCGCTCGGCAAATCCACGGTCTCATGTGCAAATCCGGCCCGATTCTCGACAACTGTACAGAGAGCGCTCTAATCGACACATATTCCAAATGCGGCTTCATAGCAGACGCCAGAACGGTTTTCGAAGGAATTTCCGACCCAGACACCGTTTCGTGGACCGCGATAATCTCCGGACACGCTCAACACGGCTTAGTCGAAGAAGCCCTAAAGCTCTTCGAGAAAATGGAAAATTCCGGCGAAAAGGTGAATTCGATAACCTTGTTGTGCGTCCTATTCGCGTGTAGCCACGGAGGTCTCGTGGAAGAAGGGTTGAACTACTTTCGCCGAATGCAACGAGATTACGATCTCGCCCCCGACATGGAACACTACGCTTGCATCGTCGATCTCTACGGCCGTGCGGGCCGGCTCTGCGAAGCCATGGAGTTCATAGACGAAATGCCGATCGAGCCCGACGAGATGGTCTGGCAAACTCTCCTCGGGGCTTGTCGGGTTCACGGGAATCTCGAGCTGGGCGAGAAAGCCGCCGAGAAGATTCTCTCGATCAATCCGAGATATTCCGCGACGTATGTTCTTCTCTCGAACACGTACGCCGAGTCGGGGTGCCACGGAGACGGAGTGAGTCTCAGGCACTTGATGAGGAACCGTGGCGTGAGGAAAGAAGCTGGGTGTAGCTGGATTTCGGTCAAAGGAAAAGTCTACAAGTTTTACGCCGGAGATCAGAGTCATCCGCGGAGAGATCTCGTGTACGCGAAGTTGAAAGTGTTGAGAACGGCGATCGATTCATTCGATTATGTTCCGGATTTAGTCCCTGATTATGTATATCCACACTGAGTAATAATCAATTAAGCAGGTAAAAAGATAGTAGCTTTTTACTGCTGATAGCTTCATCGAGAAGGAAGATTGACCCGGGGGTTTAACGGTTAGAGGTATCTACTCTTCCTAGTAAGAGATTTGTGTGTATAATTATATACCATCGATGTGAAGAATCTGTGCTGGTAAAATAAATTGCTCGTAAAACCCAGAGGTTTCCTGATTCACTTCCTTGATATGTATACTATATTAAAAGAAAAAAAAAATTAAAACGTATTAGTCACCGAAAAATCGTGCATGATGTATGATAATTGGTGATCAAGGCTGGCTCAAGATTTTTTGGGATTTTTGGCTCTTAAAAAAGATATGATTCATTATTATTAATTATGTCGCTATTTAGTGATAAAAAAAAGGGATATGGTCAACATGCTGATTCATGATCTAGTGCTTATCAGAAATGAATAAAGGAGTTTTGCTGGGTCCGAGTGGTCTAATTTTGTGACCCCACACACACACCACCAAAAACCAAACCAAAAATAAATAAGAATATAAATAAATGCCTCAATAAATCATATCACCAGTACCACTTCTCTTTTGTTATGAATTTGGGCCCATGTGTCCAGTTCACTCAGTCATACACAGTCGTCGCTTTCGATTTCTTATTTCTCATTCAATAAACGTGTGGACCGACTATAAACACCCATTCTAATAAACGTACAATAAAATCTGCGGAGTTGCATTCATTAAAAATCTTTAACAGTAACTTTCATCAGAAGGGAAAAGAAAAAGAAGGTATACAAATACTAACAAAGCCACGTTGAGCTTCATTAGAAATTGGGTTATTTTGGTTTTTTTTTTTGTGTGTACATGTGCCTTATAAGTTACGTACAGGACCTGAATTTGGGTTAAGTTCACGTCTGTCAATTAGGAAGAAAAATATTTATAATTATTAATTCAGAATCCAAACCAAGCATATATAAAATTCCCAGATAAGTATATAAAAAAGCATATATTCAATTTTACGTCCAGATACAGTTCCCAGGTTAAGACACAATACATAGAAATAAAATCTTTCATTATCATCCACAGAGTCTTCTTACCACCTTTATAATATAAGATACGCGAAAGTTGCCACCAACAATCACACATACATTAAATTAACTCGCTACAATATTTCCAAAAAATACCCCTACATCTTCGCAGTATTCAAGATTACCACCAATTTCATCCAGGGACATTTTAGGCTGCCAAACAAAATTATTATTATAAATTTATTACAACTCCGCCTGCACATTACTAAATACTCAATCATATATAAATTTTCAAAAAAAAAAAAAAAAAACTCTCAATCATATACAATAAGACAAGAAAAATAAACTCTTTGAAACGTCGTAGCCAAACAACCCCCATTCCACACACACTACAAGATCTCTCTCTCTCTCTCTCTTTGTCTATAGCTCGCCATGTCACCGACGGCGAGTGCGGTCCAAGCGCCGCTCCTAAACGGCGCGTCGGAGCCATCACGCGCGTCTCTATCCGGAGCAGTGTTCAACGTGGCGACGAGCATAATCGGCGCCGGAATAATGTCGATCCCGGCGACGTTAAAAGTCCTGGGCGTAATCCCGGCCTTTGCTCTTATCATCGCCGTCGGACTCCTCGTCGAAGTCTCCGTCGAGTTTCTGGTGAGATTCACGCACTCCGGCGACGCCATAACCTACGCGGGAGTAATGGGCGAGTCGTTCGGACGCGCCGGCTCGGTGGTGACGCAAGTCTGCGTCATCGTCACTAACCTTGGCTGCTTGATCATGTACCTCATCATCATCGGTAAATAAATTAAAAGAATTCATTAAATAAAGTTTCATTTCGTTACGCACATAACGCAATACAAATAGTCCCTCAAATTGTAATTTAGTAAAACGTTCATTGACCTCTACATTTTGTAGGATTTCTAAACTACTTAAATTATATTCACAAAATTAACTAAATCTATAAATTTAAAATATATCATTAAAATTTGTTCCGATTTTGCCCTCAGGGGACGTGTTCTCCGGCAGCAATCCCGGCGGGATTGTCCACGTCGGAGTTCTTCAAGAATGGTTCGGATTTCAATGGTGGAATTCCCGCGAAATTTCGATCCTCATTGTCGTCGTCTTCGTTATGCTTCCCTTGGTTCTGCTCCGCCGAGTAGGTAAAAACCATAAATATAATGATTGGAAAAATCGTTCTATATATGTAGAAATTAGGATGATTGACCACTTGCTTTGTCCACTGTTTCAGAGTCGTTGAAGTTCAGCTCAGCCATGGCGGTTCTTCTGGCCGTGGTGTTCGTGGGGATATGCACAGTGATGGCGATAATCGCGGTGGTAAAAGGCAAAACAGAGATCCCGAGACTATTTCCGGAGCTGGATCGACAAACCTCCTTCTTTGATCTCTTCACCGCCGTTCCAGTCATCGTCACGGCCTTCACTTTTCACTTCAACGGTAAACGCAAACCCATTTAAAAAAATTGATGCTATAGTCCATGACGTTTGTTGTATTTTGTCTAATGTTTTTTTTTTTTTTTTTTTTTTTTTTTTAATGTCAATTGATTCCGTAGCATTTTAGTCCTTAAATATTTCTTCTATACACTTATCAAATTCAACACTTAGAAAACAAAAACAGAACTCTAAATGTTAAAAATTGTTTGATATTTATTTAGTGCTCTAGAGGCAGTTAATTGATTACACTAAATTTTAAATAGTTTTTATAGGGGAAATTAGTTTCTTTATTAACAAGTTAGTTAAATTTAAAAATATTAAGTTGTTTTAGGTTTAAGTATTGAATTTCATATAAATAAATAAAAAATTAAAATTCAATAAGTTTATCATCATTTTGCTCCACAAAATATTTAAGTTTGGAACCAAAATGCAATAACAAACACAATAGTTTAGACACTATTAACACAAAAATCTCTGGGGATGAATGGCAGTCCATCCGATCGGGGCTGAGCTGGACAAGCCATCGGACATGATAAAAGCGGTCCGAATATCTCTCCTCCTCTGCGGAGCGATCTACTTCGCGGTGGGGCTTTTCGGGTACCTTCTCTTCGGGGACTCGATAATGACAGACATTCTGGTGAACTTCGACCGAGCCGCGATGGGGTCGCTACTCAACGACTCGGTCCGACTCAGCTACGCCTTCCATCTCATGCTCGTCTTTCCTCTCCTCAACTTCGCTCTCAGGTCCAACGTCGACGAGCTCTTGTTCCCCAAGAGACCCATCTTGAGCGCCGACAACAACAGATTCTTGGGGGTCACGCTAGCTCTGTTGGTCTTCTCTTATCTTGCGGCCATTGCTTTTCCCAATATTTGGTATCTCTTTCAGTTTATGGGATCCACTTCTGCTGTTTGCCTCGCTTTCATTTTTCCCGGTGCTCTTGCTCTCAGGTACCTGCTTTTTAGCCTTTGCTTGCTTAATAGTGAGAACTTGATCTGATTTGGTGTTATTGTTGATATATCTGAAATTTGAATTTTTGAACAGGGATGTAAATGGTATATCTACGAGGAAAGATAGGATTATTGCCACTGTGATGATTGTATTGGCAGTGGTGACGAGCATCATTGCCATTTCCGTAAATATTTATAACATTGTGGGGAACAAGTCATGATTCATAATGTTTTTTTTTTTTTTTTTTTGCGTGCAAGTTTCAGGATCCCCTCTGTATTTTGTTGAAGGGGTATTTTTTTTTTCTTTTCAAATCGTATGTTTTGTAGAAATAATATTACAAAGGTAGAAGTAGAATAAGTATAGTCCCATGAGCATGTAATGGGGAGTGTGGTCATAACTCATAAGAAACCAGGCACTTATTGGAAAACATATTTTTTGTTTGTTTCGTTTAATATCTCTGATGCTCTCTGACTTGTGATGGAAAATATGAAAACGACATTTAAAACACTTGTCCAATTCCAAATGGCATACAAATACCAAATGAAAAGTACAGTAGCTTTGCTTGATAAGATCTCAAAGTTTCAAGTTTCAACATGAGGTTTTTTTTTCATTTTTTTTTTCAACCTGGAATGTATTATTCCAGACTAGCAAATGACCAAGTATAAGAGGGGATATTGGTTCCAAACAGGACAGTCCGAATGATTATCGAGGCCCTCCATGATTGATTATTCATCAATTTCGATATCGACGCGTTGCTCGTCTCTGAACTCTGCAAGAAAGATAGCCAGGTAAACATCTAAAAGAATCTTCACCATGTCTGCCACGAAAAATCCCTGATCTTCGGGCTATCCATCGGAACCCCCAAATCCCACTATTCACAAGCCTGTTCGAGGTCGAGAAAATTTCTCTCGTGGGTGAACGGACATCAAAAACTCTGATTAAAAGTGCCAGTCCAAAACGGTGTATCTTTCAAACCTCCATTCGAGTTTACCCACGCATCTCTCTCACAATTCCACCTTCTCATGTACAAGACACTTCCATGTTACACATATAAGAAGATATTTTGAACGACCATTTCTCATTCTCGCGCTGTTGAAACTCTGCTGCTATTTCATGTTACATTTTCTCTTGCTATGAATTTTATACAGCTATCCAAAAAAAAAAAAATCAATGTGTGATACAAGCTACAAAGAAAAGACCGTTTAGGAAAATTTCACGTTCTCACTTCACTTGAAAGTTTGAAACATATCTCAATGTTTGTTGAGCAAGTTATCCGGGTCAATTATTTATCCGTGCAAGACCAAGCCACATAGAAAGTACATTTATTATTATAAAGCACATCAGCATAATTTCGAGTAACATCAGAGGAAAAAAAAAGAAAAAAGAAAAAAAAAAGAGAGATACCAGACAAAAGTTCCGGGCAAGATTTCATGACGTCGCGTCGTATTTCAAATCTTGGAATCTCTTCAACAAACTCGATTTGTATTTCTTGATTTCTGCGTCCTCAGCTGAATCTGGGGTGGACTTGATTATCGAGGCGGCCCCATCTCGATGCAAAGCCCCGGCAGCTTCAACTGCAACAAGTCGGAGAAGGAATTGATGAGGAAATTGAGTAATGGCCACAAAAGTATCTCATCATAAAATCTGAGGAAAAAGAGTTCTCTTAACCTGACTGTGAGATAGCAGAGAGAGCTTTTAAAGCTTCTATCCGAGTTCGGTCATCTTTAGCACCTTCCAACATCTTCAATATCTCCTCGCCCCCACCAATTTCCACTATTTTCATTCTTCTCTCATCTACACATTCCATACCCAAAACAAACAAAAAATCTTCATATCATATCAAAAATGACAAAATGCCAAATTCAAGGCATCAAAACATCCTCACCCTTTCGGATTCAGCATATAAGAGAAGTTGGTGTTACTAGTCTAAATTCACATATCAAGCGCACACGAAAACACTGAGACAAACAAAAGTTTTAAAGACAAGATTACCATCAATGGCAAAGCGGGCTAATCTCGACGCTCCCATTCGCTTAAACAATGGGTCCTTGACGTGCAAAAGAGACACCGATTGATGCATCAAATTATCCCCTACACACACACCCATACAATTACATCTCTCTCCTAACCCACAATTCGTTGAGCATTCAAACACAAAGACAAAGAACATACTGAGCTAAAAATTATACAGACCCAAGTAAGGAAAGAACTGGTAACCGATGAACGTTGCGGTCCCTGCGAAGAACAGTTTCAAGACCCATCCTATCTTCTTCTCAGCTTCTTGTTCCATGGCAATCTCCTCTACAGCACACAGAAACCTCCAAAGTTAAGATTTTTTTTACTTGAATCTCTAGGAGACGTATTAATGCTATGTTGGTACTGATTTAGTATGAAATTGTGTTTGATCAGACTCTACATAACATGCTGTGTTGACCTAGACAAAATTCAAATGACAAAAAAATCTAATGAGACTTAATATCAACCTGCTCGAGTTGGTGGCGTGTAATTTCGCCGGCGAACATCACGTGAGGGGTTTCTTCTGGTATAGTACTGCCATAGGATTACAGAAATTTAATCTTAAGCCCCTCAAAAAAAAAAAAAAATCAGTGGAAATAATGAGAGTGAGGTCTTACAGTGGCAAGCTGGGATGCTAATTTACGCATGGCGTGTGCGTATTTAATGTAGGGTATCAGATCACCGGTAATCCTATTAAAGTAATCACATTCTCAGTAATTAGATTATAGTGTTTGGTGTAAAATACAACCTTTCGATTACATTCTAGTAATGGTATTGGAGAAACCCTTAACTCAATATTTTCTGTTTTAAGGACGATAAGGTAAACCCAGAAAGCAAAATCAATAAATTATGAAGTTGCAAAAAAGAAAATTTCAGACGGAGAAATCAGACCTGAGGAATCGGAGAGGATGGGTTTGCCGTCTTCCTTCGCTAGACTTTCCGCTTCTTCTTATTGGGCCTTGAAACACAGACTGGGTTTGGGTCCCATTATTTGGCTGGAACATTACACATATAACGTTTTTAAAGTCTAGTATTCCCGAAACAGCGACTATTCATTAAAGAGTTATTTTGCTCAATGAAATTGTAAACCAAAAAGTAAAGTTAAATGAAGAGGTAAACTCTTAAGTCTACCGGTCAGGTTAGATATTTCTGTTTGATTAAACAAACAGTTATTCATTTGTGAAACTTGATCTTGCGATGAAAATTCGATCAAGATTATTTGATTTTGAGTTACCGAAATGGAGAACATTGCTACAACGGAGGTTCAATTTGTCAAAATTGGCAGCAGCAAATCGAATTGAAATTGCAGCGCAATAAGGAAATGGTCTCGAGTACTAGCAATTTTGATAATTTGGATCAAAATAATAGTAATTATGTTTTTTGACATTTTTATTATCATAAACTGTAGATTCATAAGTCTACAATTAATAAATAATTTTATATATATAAATCTACAGTTACTAGTAAAAGTGTTCAAAAATATAATTATTATTATTTTAGTCTAAAATATCAAAGTTTCTACTGGTTAATATCATCTCCCAACATTTGATCAATGTTTTTAGATTGTGGATGCACTATTCGACGGAACAGTACAACTTCTTCAATTCCTGGTTATTTAGCATTTCACGCTCGCCTTTCTTGATCATGACGCTTCCCAGTTCCTTCAATCTTTTTGCTTCTTTCGTGCCATTCTTGACCATGTCACGTCCTTAAAGCTATTATATTGATAATTGTGGTTGTAAATGTAATAAGTTACATCAGAACTAGAATAATTATAAATAGAAATTGTTAATTCAGCTATAAAAAAAAAAAAAAAAAAAAAAAAAAAAAAAAAAAAAAGAGAATAGCTTTTTTTTTTATATAAGCATCCATTGCACCAAAAAAGACATCGATAAGAGACTCGTCACCAAAAGTTGAGAATTATCAAAATATTAGTTTTGCTAATCGCTTACTCACTTGTGATGTCAAAGAATGGGGACTGGATCTTGATGGTTATTGATGCTACAAAACTTGTCACAAATGTGTGCCTTCAATTTTGTTCATTTACTCGTTTAGTGTTACGGAACCTTCCGACCATGTTCCCCGATGCACTTTTCCGATCAAGAGACCAAAACTTCATTAGGTTGCATATTAGAACTAATTAAAGCATGATTGGGAAGCTCGGACAGAACAAATATATCTATGTGTATTTCAAATTGAGCTAGAATTTTGACTTCCACTTTTCGAATAAAACATAAATCTCATTGAAGAAACAAAAATGCTTACAACATTATATTGCTTAGAAAAATACTTTATATTTCTGTTACTTTTCAAGTTCAAAAGGAAAATTAAAAAAGTATAGAAAATTGCAATCATGCTTGTAAGTTAAGAAGACACAAAGCTTCCCAATCTCAGACTTAACCATCAAGTGAGAAATCTGCCGTGTCTTCGATCAGAAACCAGCTCTATTTCCTGTTACAAACATTAATTGAAACAAGATTAGGTGAGTGATTATTTATAAAATTAGCACACGCAATAGAGAGAAAAAAAAATACTCAATTAGAAGGAGATTGCACAACTAACCTATTGGTCCTGATTACCGGCGCAAGCAAACCTCGTTTCTGTAGGCTTTTGAAGCGGTCTTTGGCAAGTGTTGAGCATGGCTTGTGAAAGGTAAAGAAAAAAAAAATCAAGATATAATACTTCTAGAAGCACAAAACGCTGAATGATTATGATATGATGTAGTTTGTTACCTTAATCTTGCGGAGCGACCCCGTAAGCTCTTCGGATAACATGACTTGCGTTGGAGCCGGCTGAAATCTGCATAAATACGAGAGAGAGAAAACAATTTATTTCTGATTGCACAGATAATAAATTATCACTTAAACAAGTTTATAATGTCAATGTATTATAGTTGCTCTGAAAATAAACTTGCACGTACTTGTACTTGCCGAGCCGTGGTGGACAGGTTTTCAAATTATCTTGTTTGGTAAGGTTTCGCCGAATAAGTCTGTCATTCTTCTCTTTGTCGTCCTTTGCAATTTCCTCAAGGATATCGGGTACACTAACACACACCAAATTTTATAAAATAAATGCATTAGCATTTTTGCATCAAGATAAATACAGACTAAAAATTAGTCAAAATAAAATACCTGTCAATTTCTTTGGAAAGATTCTGCACCTTTATCAGTTCAGCTTCCTTTTTAAGCTGTACTTTACGCCTAGCTCTCTTATTCAACTCCACTTTTGTAACTTTCTTTGTTTTGGGCCTGTAAATGTTTTTTTATATAAATCGTTAAATGAATTTCTGATATAAAATTTCATTGGCATCTAAAGAAAACTGGTCATTGATCATAATGTGTACACAACCAGAGAAATCAATAGATAGACATTCAATTAAACGAGTCCCATATTAGAGCTTTTACAACAAGGCTAACCGTTTTTCATCTGCATCCTCGGCCTCATCCTCGCTTTCCGTATCCATTTCATCATCGTTGCTCCTATCACCCGCATCAAGAAAATACATCTGAGAAATAAAAATATAAATGGTTATTTAGAATTATCAATTTATATAGAGTGGGACAAAAAATGTGACTAGATTTGAAAGAGTTGAAATTTCTCACATCTTCTTCGGTGATGGCTTCTCCGGGAACAGTCAACGGAACCGGCGCAGGAGCCAACTCCTTTTTGTAGACTTTATGCATTTCCTCTGCCACCGCAACGGCCAACGCGTCCTGAACCGGTTAAGAAGAAGAAAAAAAAAAAAGTGACTCGGCGTTTCAAATTCATTATGACACAGTTCCACGGGAAATAAAAACTTCAGATCAAGTCTTTTGGTGATTTTTGGTTTTTGCTGCACAGGCAAATGTTGGTAATTTTGTTTCATTGTCTAAAATTCCAAAATTTTATCTAATTAAAAAATTTCGGATGAAAACCGGCAATATTCGGAAATTGCATCGAAATTTTCAAATCGACATGATGAAATTCAGGTCACCATTTGAATAGCATGCCAGCATTTTCGTAAATTGGTTAATAGGTGAACTATAGTCTATAGATAATACCTGGTGGCTTTCAAATGAGGGATTGTACGAACACCCTTCTGGGTCAACTTCTACTG
This sequence comes from Urtica dioica subsp. dioica, assembly GCF_054948205.1. Lineage (NCBI taxonomy): Eukaryota > Viridiplantae > Streptophyta > Magnoliopsida > Rosales > Urticaceae > Urtica > Urtica dioica. The sequence goes on from NC_142767.1 coordinate 17,487,702, forward strand.
CAGGAATAATAGAACGCTTTTTCATCTGCAACACATATCAATCGCAACTTATCAGGTTATGTCTCGAACACCATTGATCCTATGATGATGATAACTGCTTCGGAAACTTAAGCAACCCTTCTAACTAAAAGTAGCACTTTTACCTTTCTGGCTTTTTTGCCATCATTGTTTCCTGCGGAATAGACCAAACAAAAAAATCAGAAAATACTATAAGCAACAAAAAGGCAGGCATAAAAGAGAAAAGCAGTGATTTGTGAGGCTTAAACCTTTGTCACCCCAGATGTCATCAACCACATCAGAAGTTGTAGCCAATTCCTGAACCCAAAAAAAACTAGATGGATAAATATATTAATAACAATATTGAAATGAATAAAGCTTGGTATAAAAGTGTTAGTGTTACTCGACGGACCTTCGAACAATCTTCGGTTACACTTTCTAGTTTAGGAACCCTCTTGTGTCTCTTATCAAACTTCCTCGGAATAGAAGCCGAAACGGGTATAACGAATTGGTTCTTCTGTAACACACTTTCGGTGCGGAGTACTTTTGATCTGTGTTTTTCAATCTTCCTCTTCACAGAGAGATCTAGTCACAAACAGAATTCGAGCTCAAATTACAACTATAGTCAACAAAATTAATAAAATAAAAAAGACCCTAGTTCTCTGCCATTCAACAAAAAATTATGCGAAATGCCAAAAATTGAGCACAATCGGTACGAATTGGACAAAAAACAAATGTTAAGACCTAACAAATAAATTCCAATACTCGGAAACCCTAAATTGGCACATCCGAATTCCACGTCCTTGAGCTCAAGAGCTTAACTAGTGGAAGACCATAACTCACTGAAATAACTGAGCGAAGTTTTGTTCTTTAAAACAAGTAGTGGAAAGTTAGAGCGAAATACCTTGGGTTTTGTCGACGAAGAAAAGTGATTCGGAAGGAACGGAAGCGAGAGAACCACCGGTGAGAGCGTCTTTAGTAGATTCCTCGAAGAAATCGTGGATGTCTGCGGTGCTGATATTCGATCTCCATGCCTTCTTTCCCTTTCGCGAACTCTTCGTCTTCGTTCCCTTTCGCGAAGTCTTCGCTTTCTTTCCCATATTCTCTCTCTCTCTCTCTCTCTCTCTCTCGGCCGTTGAGGACGGTGAAGTTTTTGCAGATGGAGGCTATCAAAACCCTAACATGCGTTTTTTAGCAAAACCTCGAGATAGCGAAACGACATGGAACTAGAGAAACGACATGGAACTTAATTAAAAAGTGACAAGTCAATCATCAAAAGCGAAAATATACGGGCTCTGGTTAATAAATCTAAATAAACCGACCCAATACCTAAATTCAACGTCAAATTGTGTGTAAATAGAAGTATTGGTTCATGTGTTGAAAAAAAAATCCATTAATCAACATTTTCATTGAATTTTTCTTGTTAATTTACTTACCATAATTAATATAAAGTAGATTTAGCTTATTATCATTTTGAGATCTCATTCCTAATCTTAATACGCGTTGTAATATGATGGTATATACTTGTTTGTGTGTGTGTGTTTTTTATTTTTTAATAGCATGCAAAAAGTTCACTGAAATGACAATTAAGAGGTAAATAATTACAAGACCAAATGCTCGAGAACCAAAATCATGCAGCAGACGTGTACACAAAATTGGACGTACATATTTCCCAAATAAATTGGATCGAAGATATACCAAAAAAAAGTCCTCCTTATGTTATATTGTCACCTGAAATTTTACGTGAAATGATCACATATATGATAGAGCTCAAATTGCAAATACATCAAATGGATCCTACTTTTCTAAAGCAGCCACTGGATTTTCCATGCAACATCTAGGCGCAAGAAGATGATGTTGGCGGGGACTTACTAGGTAAATCAATGTTTTTATATAGTGTTACTAAATTTTAGTTATGAATATTGTTGACTATTTATTCAACTTTGACTCCGTCAAATATCAAACCTTGGGTTACAAGCAATCACGATTTGAACTGCTGAAGACCAAGCCAAACACAAAGTTAAACATGCGTACAAATTTACTATAATTCGGTGTTAAAACCTACATCGCAATCATTTAATAATCATCGCTGATTGATCAGAGTTTTACAATCTGAGAATTTTTAGATAGAACAATAACGCTTACGACACCAATCAGAGACAGTTTTTTGTCATCCATAGTGATTTTCGATTAAAAAAAATGATGGTGTTTTTGCAAAAATGCCAAGATGCCAATTTTTTAAAAATTAAGGGACAATTGGTGTGAAAAAGAGTATCGGTAGCCATGCATACAGGAACGGACCCAGGTGGAAGCTTCAAGAGGCTTGAGAGGGAGGAGTGGAGGACAATTGAGAACAATCAAGATAGAGGAAGAAAAGCTTACCCTTTCCAATACACCGAAAGCTGAACTATCATCGATTAAAAGGAATTACAGAAGGAAAAACCTCACCTAGCATATATATAGAGAGAGAGAGACAGACGATGAATTCCGGAGATGACGCGCGAGGCAATAATGACGAGTGTTTCGCGAGCGGCGAGGAGCACCGAAGAAGAAAGAGATCACGCGAAAGAAAGAGGTGAAGCGAGCGTCAGCAACGAAACCGTACAAACACAAGCGGTTACAAAGTAAAAAATAAATAAAACGGTTTGTATTGAAACTGGATAGAAGTTGTGAACAGTAATTTCGGAGTTAGCTGACGGGTCAAATTTTAATTGGGTAAAACCTTATGAACAGTGATTTCGGATTCGCACTTATTATATTTTATAGATTTATATATTTTATAGATATATATAAATAATATATATATATATATATATATATATATATATATATATATTGTTGGGACCCTATTATTTTGTGTGGTCTTGGTTGTATGCATGAAAGGAAATTGCTTGCCCGTGTACATGTGATTTGAGACGGAAATGAAAGAAACAATCACAAAGATCTGTAATGTGCTCCATATATTAATTTTGGAAAACTGTTTTATCATCCGATTTACATGAATTTTTGTAGTTGATGCTTTTATTGTAATTGCTGACAAGGAATCACACGCGTATACACATACCATGTTCGATAGTTACAACTTAACCGTTCCCGTGACCTTCTCTTTCAATCTATTGCGGTGTATTGAGTTTTTGTCACCATTGATAGAGTGCGTATAGTGATGTTGTTCCATCAGTACGTACAAACTTATATGTGTGATTCTGGACTACGGCCATTTATACTTAGCTTTCAATATGGGTACAAGACGATTCGTTTTTCTTGAACGAATAAGGAATTCATGCATAACAAAGGATTTTTTTTTTTTTTTTTTTTATGTGTGCGTGATTGGTTTTATAAACCTTTGTTAAATTGTTTTTCTTTAATTTTTATAATTATTTTTAGTTTTTCCTTTTAGTTAAATCGCTATAAAGAATTCCAGTAGTCTATATATATACAGAAACAAATACTGAGAGTGATATAAATTATCTACCACACATACCACGAAGACATGGTTTCATCCAATGGGAGTGCATACCCCAGTGATTATACTACTGTAATATATAATTTGGCTTATTATTAATTATTAATAAAATTATTATTATATATATGTGTGTGTTTAAATATTACAATATAAAAAGAACCAACATATTATATAAATATATATTGATACAAATCCAAAAGAGATATATTCTACCCAATGAGGCTTGGGGTCTCAACTCATTGTTAAACCCTACCATATAACCAATATAGTATCAAGGTAACTTATTTGCCTTTAATTACTGCCCCGACGTTGGATATCACCATTTAAATTTGTTTTAATATGTGCTGTACGAGAGTTCATCCCCACTAAAATATTTGAACCCTAACAATAATAGATGTAGGTCATTCCTTCCTAATTTCGCGGAAATAACTCTGGGCCAAATTAAGAATAAAGGCCAAAACAAGATAAGTAATATAGGCGTCACAGTACTCGATCGTAGTACAAAGCTGTTTATTTGTTTGCACTTTACTCAAAATCAAAGCTGATGATCGTAGGCATTACAATTCTTAGATCGACGACCTCTCGAAAGTGACCTCTTTTATGCTCCCCATGCGAGAGAGAGAGAGAGAGAGAGAGAGCATACTAATTGCTCCATGAAAATGACTTCTGGTCTTTCTTTTTATAAATATTATTCATTCATACACATCCATTTTAATTATTGCAGTTTATACATATATATCATTAGATTACATTTGAATTGTTATATTTGATATATGAACCAGCCAAAACAAATATACCCAACAAAATTCTGGGCATTTATTGTTGTTTATATTATCCTAGGAGGTATTCTTGAATTGCCAACTCTCACTCTCTCCATATATACACACACAAAATTATATATATATATATATATATATATATTATATATATATATATATATATACACACACACAGCAGAGGGTACCTAATAACTTTATACTTTTATTGAATTTTGTTTCTGTTGTAACATTTGCATGTGAATGTACTTTCCCGAAGTAAAGCTCACGTGAGTTTTTGCAAGACAAGTCACAAGAATCCTATAATGCTGCTATATACAGGATATCTCTTGTTAAGAAAAGAACAGAAAAAGGTAAAATACATATCCATAGACAAAAGTTTCAGCAGCCATAAGAAAATGGTAATTATAGTGAAGTCATTAAATCACACTGTGGTACGCCGTAATTCTATATTTTTACGACTACGTAATTTACTTTTTTATTTATATTACAGTATATCAGAGATAGATTTAAAATTATGGGAGTTTCTAAGCGAGTTCATGAATGATGCCCTAGGTCCAGCAAATTATGTCTGGTATTGGATTTATCATTTTTTTAAAACTCTTTTTTTTTCAAAGATGTATATATATGACTGTATGTAATATGTAATGTCACGAGAAACATTTTCTCAAGTCATGAGTATTGCCTGCATTATTGTCCTCATAAAAAATTATATTCCTTTTTTGTTGTTATTGCTTTGTTTTTTCTGCTTAATTTTGTTTTGGCACATGATTGAAAATATATACCACAAAGCACTGGGTTGCCAATCCACCACGAAAAACTGATCAAATAGATTATCATTATGATTTTTTTTTTCAAGTTAAATTGAAGAAATTAACGAACACTTAAGTCTGTAAAATTATATCTAAATTAAATAAGAATATTCTTAAAATAAAAATCAAAGAAAGACATTTACTGTCAGACTCCATTATATATAGTTTTATACCGCGTAGTCAATCACCTTTTGCCATATTATAATTAACTATATGAAAAACAACAACAGACTCCATATACAAGACCCTACTCTATCAACGATCTCCAACTTTTTGGAGAGAAGAGCTTAAAAGCTTGCTGCTCTTTCTTTTTCAATCCATTTCATCATTTTTATGGAGGACATGATGTATATGAGATTAAAATATAAATTACTTTATAAATTTTTTGAGAGGGGCCGGGCAAATCCTGTCATTTTAGAGTAAATATTAATAAAACATAGTGTTCATTAAGAAGTTGAGTTTTGCCTCCCTTTAAGTACTAATCCCAAACTCTGCCTATATGCATATAAACCAAATATACATTTATTTTTTAGCCTGAGAGTTAAACAGATTTTGTTCACTCATCTAGCCATCGTGAATTAATTGTTGGTGTTCAAACAAAGTGTTGAAGTAATAAAGATTCGGATGGAAAACGATCCAAAAATACAAATCAATCTCATTCCTCTCATCAAGTTGATATGAAACAAATTGGAGGAGTCAAGACAAAGTGCTTATCTGTTCTTTGTATTTTTCCTTCATATTTTCACTATTATCATATCATGTATATAGAGATAAGCATCAGGTCGCGCTCATTTGTCAAAAACATCTCTGCAGTTACCGTCAAATTCAAAATCATGGGATATATTACTAAGCTTTTAAATTACATGCGGTGTCTATATTTTTCTGAGAATTTAATTGATTAATCTATCCTACCAAAATAATTATATGTAATAATTAATATAAAGTTAATTTTTTTTTCTTAACCTTTTAAATTATAACATCACCTTTAAAAATAGTTTGATGTCATATCTTATTCCGGACCTATATTATTTTTCACTCAAGAATTAACTAGGTTTAAGAATTGTGATGAATATTAATCAATGGTGGGGCATCGATCTGCTCTTGTGAACTAGTATCGCTACAATTTTTGTAGTAGGGATATATATATATATATATATATATATATATATATATATATATATATATATATATATGGGTCTTATAGGAAGAAAGGGAGTTTTCTTCCTCAATGGATGGGTTAGAGTTCCATGTAAACATAATCTCTTCTGATCAGATTTTGAACATCACACGTCATGTTTAGAGAGGGTATAATTTATACACATTAAGCTTTCTGATTTCATTTGTGGTCGTTGGCCTTATCGTAAGGTTGGGCATTGAGGTGACCCTTTTGGGGCCTAAGGGCTTTCTAGGTTTCTTGACCAAAGGACTATTCCCGGTCTTTTTAACAGCCTGGGTCTACCCACGTGGCAGACCTTTATGAATTACCCTACAACATAATAAATAATAAAATAATAAGAAATTAATTATTATGAGCAGAGGAGTAGTGGTATAGTATACGACTAATCCCGTCTGATTCTTTTAATATTGTCGTAGTGATATCATATCATTAATAATTTTGAATAGAATAAATAGATATATACGTCATGAAAAAATAAATGACCATTTCACTAAACAATTAATTTAAAATGTATCCATATCCTTAGAATTTCTCTATTTATAATCCCGTGACATATTGAGTTATAATAATGTGCACAAATAGGGGAAAAATACAGAGTAGGGCCATAGAAATTGCGAGAGATATTTACTGTACAAATAATGAACCAATGCCTCAACAATAAAGGGATAGTGTATATCACATGAGTGTGATGTTATATATGCACTAATATTCGGACTAAGAAAGAGAGTTTCAAATTCGTTATCAAGCTCTCCGATCTGTTTGGAGAAGAGAATCCCCCATTTTTTTATCTTCCAGAATATATGATGGTGTATTCATGTTTCTGGATAGTCAATATTTAGCAGAGCTTTATTTACTAGTTACCAACTTTTGCTTTATATATGGAGTGTACCTAGAATTAGATCTATAAAGTTTCATTTCCTTGTTATATATTATATACGTACAGAAAATCAAGAACATATGTTAGAACATAGAATCAGCTGGTTATTAGTTTATAATTAAGTTTAAGATATATTTTTCTTCTTGCTTTTTTTACACTAAAATCAGTATGATCTCCATTGCTTCCCAAGAGCTAGCTTCTTTATTCCAAAAGACTAATGAGATAGTATATATATGTCTGACTCTGAGTATAAAATGTAGAATCATCAGAGACAAGCAATCAAGAGATCACATTCTAAAAAAACATGCCTACAAAAACAACCATAATGTAAGTGTGTGTATATATGTGTGTGTGCGCGCGCGTGTGTACGTACATAATTGTATGAATATATGAGATGGTAAGTGAAAAAATGAATATATGAGATGGATCTCTAGTATAGGGGAAATGTAAACTTTTATCGAAGGGAGGTAAGGCAAGAGACAAGAGATTTGATCAGGGATATATACATGTGTATGGACAAAAAAGATAGTATAATTGTATATGTATGTGTGTGTGTGTGGGTGGTAATTGTTTGGTTGTAATGATTAAGGGCACACATGTGAATAGGGGTTGGGTTGTACGTGATTTTGTCCGCATGGAATGAAGACAATGCTGTAAGCAATAACGCCCAGCTCCTCCAAAAACTTGTTTATGTGTGTCTCTAAATGTTGCATATATATATATATATATATATATATATATATATATATATATATATATATATATCTGTCTCATTTTTACACTCGCATATGTACCCTCATCTAGTACTTGAAAAAATTCTCGTGATACATGCATACAAGATACAACAATCGCATATGTTGTATTGACTAGATAAATAAAAGGACATAGGTATGTAAGTTATAATATAACAATTCCTCGAAACCGTACTTTTGAATATCATCATTCCCATACACGCGGTTAAATTAGTAAACATATATATATACACACTTATTCTTATACACGAAAGTACTGACATGTCACCAAAATGTTCATATCATTAGAACTCCTTTCTGACCAGAGGCCTTGAATTATATTTTTGATAGATCTAGCTTTAATTATATGACAAAACAAAATTGAATGAATAAATTGTTCTTAACCAGATTTGCTAACTGACAAGAGTAGTCATAATTACTTTTTTTTTATTGTATTATTTTATTTCATCTACATTTCCATCGGATCTATATTACACCGGCTTTTAAAAGTTTGGCTTTCTTTGTGCATATTACACACATTATAAATGTCCCACGAGTGAAAAATTTCTGATCATCGTGCATGCAAATTGACCTGTGTCTTGCATGGTGATATAATATACACATTCTATATATATATATGTATATATATATATATACATACACACGGAGCGCAACCCAATTCCCAAGAAACAAAAGTACCATTAAATGCAATTTGTCACTAGATAGTAGAGATATATGCGATAGATGGAAACGAAGCTAGCTTAGAAAGGCACGTGTGGAGAGAGAGAGAGAGAGAGAGAGAGAGAGAGAGAGAGAGAGAGAGAGAGAGGTATATATTAAAACTCCCCGTGAGGAGTGTTTGGAGGCATTCAAAAATCACTACTACTAAAAATCCATATATTTGTTGTTTCTTCTCTTCGCTTCTTTCGATGGCCTATTTTCACTCAATTCGCTTCACGAATCACGCCCTATACATCACGAGCCAGGCTAATTCATCAATGAATTGATTCCTCTTTCTCTTCTGCTAGCTACTTGCCAATATCACTGTATATAATTCCACTTTTACCCTTTTTCCAACTATTCATCACATATATGCATATTTATTACACCTAACAATTATTTGAAACATACATATAAATTATACATAACATTTACATTGATTTAAATTCTTCCAAGATAATAATATTGCTGATAGCAAGCTCTTAGGGATCGGAGGATCTTATTATATACACAACCTGAGTTTTTTTTTTTTTTACTTATGAGCATATGTTCAACTTGCACACACTAATCCAAAAATGAAGAATATGTGAAAACATGTTAAGTAGATCTCACTGTTAGGAATATCGGTGCTTTGCTTGAAAGGAATAGTTTAATATATTTCCGGGGTTTGCGGTTTTAAAGATCGACTTCCGATAACCAATAATTAACAAATATGTATTATATATGTATTCTAGAAATTATAACTAGTATAGAAAATTTAACGCAAAGGATCGAATTAGTTTTGTGTGTTTGATGTCTTTTTATATAAATGCAAGTTATCAACCAACAAGGAAAGTTTTATCAAGGACCTGTATGAAGTTGGTATATTTCTAAAAACAGCCAATATCTGAAACAGTCTCAAATTACAAGACAAGAAAAACTTTTATCTAACTGAATCTATATTAATAATTTGTGATTAAAGGTTGAAATTTATACTTGTTCTAGCCAGTTTAAGGATCATTGTATTGGAGTTTTAAGCCAGCTACAAAATTAGTAGTTTTTTTTCCAGCAAAATACATAATGATATATATATATATATATATATATATATATATATATATTGTATTATTTTCCAAAAAACACAAGGGCAATTTCGGGAGAGTGGATTAAAATATTAATTATAATTTTGTTGTGAAGGAAAGTGATCAGGCAATCATGTGGGAAGGAAACAGAAGATCACATAGAATCGAGGGAAGCTCATAATTTATATCCCTTCAAAATAAAAAGCTTCATATTTAACCTTCAACACTATATATATATATATAAGGAGAGAAAAGGAAGGCAATACATACATATAGTTGAAAGTGATCATAAACTAGCTCAAAGATATATATAGTAAAAACAAGAAAAAAAAAAGAGTATATTTCTTAATTTCTTTACTCTCTCTTAAATATGGTTTCTAGGGAGCACAAGAGAGCAGTTCTGCATGAGAAGCTGCAACTTCTTCGTTCCATTACTAACTCTAACGCTGTAAATTCCTGAGTCTTCCTTTCCATTGGCTGAATCTCTTTGAACAGCCTTTATTATTTTTTATTAATATTCTTTTGCTCAAGGCTATTTTTTTTTTATCATTGATTTAGATACCCTTTTCTAGCTATATATAGACTCGTGTGCCGTATCTAGCAATGTTTATATTGACTTGTGGCTTTCCTAAGTATCTCTGAATCCAAAACATTCTTAATGGGTTTTGAATGTTAAAACTGATAACATGATTGCAGCGACTCTGTGTAGGTGAAGAAATGAGTCGCTAGCTTATAAGTCAATGAGCATTTCTTGCAAAATTAGTACCACGATATAATCATATTTGCTTGATTAATATATATATATATATATATATATATATGTATATGTGTGTGTGTGTGTGTGGGGACATGTATAGATTATGATTTAACAAAATATATGATCTGATATTGTCAATTAATTTTCCGCAGGTAAACCAAACCTCAATTATTCTAGACGCGTCAAAGTATATCGAAGATTTGAAAGAAAAAGTGGAAAGATTGAATCAAGACGTGACAAATAATAATGCACAAATTTCGAGGGATGACCAAAATGATTTGCCGGCTGTGGTTAGAATATAATTCTTTTTCCTTCATTTTTCTATTTCACTAAAATTAATAAGCCGTTAAACCCCTGATTATCAGTCCCTATTTTTAATGCTTGAATGTTAAAAAATAATAATAATAACAATATTCAACAGGTTTCAGTTGAAACCCTAGAAAAGGGGTTTCTGATTAGTGTATTCTCGGAGAAGAGCTCCCAAGGTTTGCTTGTCGCAGTATTGGAGGCCTTCGAAGATTTGGGTCTCAACGTATTAGAAGCTAGGGTTTCATGCGCAGACCGATTCCGATTACAAGCAATTGGAGGACAAGTAAGAGATACTATAAATCATTCAAATCAGATATGTTTATAGCTAGATAGACAATTGAGTTAATAGATTTGTAAAATAGTCAAAAAATTTCTAAAATTAACGAAATAGTCTAAATTACAAAAAATGTGTAAATATCAGTTTTCAATCATTTTTTTTATTTTGTGATTAAATTTTTTTATATACAACGTCAAAAATTTTAATTACGGTAATAAAATTTTAAAAGTGTAATTTTAACTATATTGCTGAAAACTAAAAAAATTGACTATTATACTGTCAGTTATGTTATAGAATATTTTTCATGCAATTTTTTTTTTTTTTTTTTTGGGATAGAATGAAGACGAGCAAGGTGACAGTATGGATGCTGAAGCTGTGAAACAGGCAGTTATAATGTCAATTAGGATTTGGAGTGAAACGAATGAGCATGATTAAAGGTAAATGGATATCAAGTACTGTGTACCTCGATATAAAATTATGTTTCCTTCCGTTTTTTTACAATATCTCTGTTACATTTCGTCTTCTTTAAAAGGAAAATTTTCCAGATGTAACTGCCGAAAAAAAAAAATGTGAGGCGTGTTACGTCGTCGTTGTTGTTTTATTTTGTGCAATTCCTTCGTTATATAATAAAGAACAAAGGAATTAAGCTCTTCCAATATTTTTTTAAAGCAATTAACGTTGTTAAAAAAAAAAAAGAAAAAAAAAGAAGAGGTTCATCTAGTTATGATCAGCTGTCAGAATAGAACAAAAGCGTTCATAATTCTCATTGCCTGGAATCCCAATGAGAGGATTTTTGTACTCCCTGTTATATTGACGCTTTAGAGAAGAGGACTGTACTATATCATTCTCTAGAGAGGAATAATATCAAGCTAATGTCACATAGATGTTTATTAATTGATTAATTTGATTTTCTTTCTTAAACTTGTTCTCCTAACTTCCATTAGGAAAAAAGTGTTCCCTTAACAAATACAAATAACCGAAAATCAATTTACCAATGACTGAACTGATCCGGTGCCACGTGAGAAAATCGGAATTTGGATCGGTTAACCAATAATCAATTTACCAGGTATCGATTTTGATTAATTTCTATGAAACCGGCTGTCTGTTTTTTTAACTGAATATATAATTTATCTTAATATCATAAGTTAGTATATCACTCTCATGAAACTTGTTATCAACTCTTAATTATTGTTTCTTTAATGTTGCTTTATATGTATATATACTGTACTATTGGTGATTGTTTTTAAACTAATTAACTGATTAATCAAATTATTATTGTTTCTTGTATTGCTGATTGATGTTCTGTATATTTATTTTCCTAATTTGTGTAACCTTTGTCGCTCTCAGTGCGATTGTATTGTATCCATGATGTTCTATTGTTTTATTGTTAATTAATTATAAATTTGTTATTTTTTAGAAATAATTTAAATATACATATTAGGGGTTTTTACACCGGTTTCAAATTGGATATGAATATTTAAGAACGGGACATCCAAAAATTTCAAATTGATTTGAAAATTAAACACTAGTTTTAAATTAATGAATAATGGAATTTCGGATTTCTACTAAACCGATTCAGTTATTGATCTGAAAATTTTGATCCAGTTACTAAAGCATCGAAAACCAAACGAAATTATCAAGCTTCACCCCTAATCTTTATATATATAAAATGTTCTGAAATACTTTAGTTTGAGTTCATGTGAAATTATGCCATAATTCACTAACATCATACAGCTGTACAACATTATCATGGAGTGATAATTAAAAAACATAAAAGATGTTCGATCTTATCAGGTTCACGCACGAGGAAATAAAAAAGCTGGTATATTTTAAGCATCTTGGTACGGTTGCAAGTTTTTTTTTTCAGGTTTTGTCTTGTTCGTTAAGAATTTTAGTAAAATCAACACATTCTGTAATTATCTTGTGTTTGATACTGACTATTGATGAGGAAGCAACTCCAAAAAATATGGAGTGCTATAACATATTATTACTGGGAAACATGATTATTAGCAATTATCTGAAATCAATTAAAGTACTCTTGGACTAGACATTAAGATCGTGTCGGTGCATATCTTTATCCATACATATTATATATAATCAAATTTCAGAATGATCCCAATTAAGGGTTTTCCTTCTCAATACGTTAACACAAACACAATAAACTAAGTTAGAGAGAATAATTTGTACTACTTATTTTTATTTTTTATTTTTGAGAAGTGTACTAGTTAATTAATTGTTGATAGATCTCGCTTCTATATTGTTTATGGCCTTTCAGATACATATGTTTTGGTGTTTTATCCCTTCTGAGTTACTGAATGAATATTTTACAACATACTATGAAGATCCTAAATTAAAAAATTAAACTCGACAACGAAATATTAATAATAATAATAATAAAAAAATTAAACTCTTAATTAATAAACAATACTTTGTAGTTATACCTTGAAAAAACATAATCAATCTCTACATAATAAATATTGTTTCTTAATTTATTAATAGTTTAATTGATTTATTTTAATTTTTCACATTGGAAAGCTTTGACATAATTAATATCAAAAGGCTAAACAAATTGTAAGTATTTTTCTGTAATTTCCGTTTCATTATACATTATTGTTTACAACATATATATTCATGTTAAATTTTATTTCCAATGTATATAAAAAATAAATAAAAAATTGATCTTCAAACCATGGTGGTGGTAGTACTATATCCATGATCAATCAATTCCTCTTCATCACCGTACGAGCTCGACCTCACACCGTCTTTGAAACAAGCCCTAGTGATGAGAACGCACAAATGAGGGTTCTTGAGGGCAAAATGGTCAAACTCCGGCGAAAACGCGATCTCCTTCATGTTCTTGACGATGAAGCTCAGGGCGGCGTCCCTGAGGGCGGCGAGGGAGCAGAGGTCGGAGGCCTCGAGGACGTCGAGCGCTGTGGTGGCGGACAGAGAGGCCGCCATGTGGCGCTCGCAGACGCGGCGGAGGTACGGGACGTCGTACTTGTCGGCCGCGGCAGAGAGGGCGTACACGTGGCGCCTCATCCTCTCCTCGGGAAGAGATCCGGCGTAGAGGAACTCGAGGAGGGACTCGAGCTCTCCGCCGCTCATCTCCGGCAGAGTCACGAGCTCCTTCTCCGACGTGGCAGCCTTACACGTGTCCGAGTCCAACATGTTTTTGAAGATTACTGACCTAGCTGCCTAACAAGACATATTTGGATAGAATATATATATATATATATCACATATAAGAGCTTATAATTAGGAGGTGCAACAAAAAATCAAGTAACTCGTTAACTAAATTCAATTGAATCAAATTGGTCTTGGTGTCACGACGGAGCTAGACTCCAAACTTAAGGGGACAAAAGCGAAAATTATTTTTCAGGGAAGGCTAAGTTATAAATATTAAGGGTAAAGATAAGTTAAAAAAAAAAAAAAAAAATTGAGTAAAATATTCGTTGACTTTTCAACGTATGTTAGATGGGTTCGGATTCAGACTTGCTAAAACCTTAACGGGATTTACATGTTACCCCGATAAAAAGGAATATTATCCGGTCCGTTCAGACTAGGTAACTGGCCAGATAGCGGGTGACGGTAAAATTGAGATCCCTAAATAGATGTTTACATGGCTGATTTGGTGGCTATGCGGTACAACACTAAGCAAGATTATAAGAAAGATTGATAAGGTATCAGTAGAGTTTTTCACTTTACAAAAAGCTTATATATAAAATTAAATCAGAATATTGTCTGGGTTAAATTTTCCTAGATACAAGTACAACCAAGCAGGAAATTTTAGTACTTGTGACACTACCTTAATATCGGTTATCTTTTTTATTTTTCCTTTTTGCAGTTGTGACTTTGAACTTCCTAAATAATTGTACGTTGACACTTGATGTCTTTTTTTTTTTCTTTTTTTTTTGTTCCTATATATCCCTCGTAGTCCTTTTTCGCATATCTTTTTTTTTTTTTTCTTTAATTCGAACTGTTTATGGGACGAGCTAAGTTCGTCTCACTCAAAGAGCTAAATTTAAGGATTTTTACTTTGTATAAACCCCGGCCACATAACTAATTTTATATCATCAAGTAGATAGATTATCTAAAATAAATGTCCACCAATCCCAAATTAAGCATAATAGTATGAATGTATGACATAAAGTACTATATCGAGTACTATAGGCTAAAAGAAAATGAGGATTTATATTTAATACTCTGAAAAATACTATTCAACTATAGTATATATAGTAAGAGAATTGGACATCAGTATTATTATTTGGATCGATGATCGAGGCGATTTATGTTTTTCAGGTGAGGTGTAAGCCTCAAAAGATATGCACAAATCAAGGATATTTAATAAATTTGAAATAATCCTAAAAAAGTTTCAAACTTATAATGCTTAGTTTAGCGTGGAGAAGGGGCTGTGTGATGATGGCACTTTGCCGGAGTGGAGCGAATGCGATTATGTTTTACGATTCAGGCGATGCGTTAAAAAAGTCCTAATCTACGTTTGTCTTATTATTTTTGTACTTAAAAGAAAATCCAAAGGATTGGACCTTATTTTTTAAACCTACCCTATTTCATGCGTTGTTGGACGAATACTTTCAAAGCTTATGTTCAAGGAGCACGGCTAAAAACCAAAAGGCGCCAGTCGATTTTTTTTTCTAGGCTTAAGCCTTGAGGCTTTTTCCGACCGCCTCACCTCAAGGCGTGCATTGAAAACGCCTTTTTTAAACATTGTTTTGGATTTTGTTTTCTTTCCAAAATCAATCAAATTTGTTTTTTTTTTCTTCACATATATTACATAGCTTGTCACAAAATCCTGTAAACTTGTCACAAGATCCTGTTTTTATACAAGTTTATCACAAATTCTAATATTTTGTGACAAATTTGGCCATAGATGAAATTAGGTTGATTTTTATTATTAAGAAAACCATCCAAAATAATATTCATTTAAATTCCCTATATATTAACTCCAACAAATAACTAGTCCTTATATGGGCCGGAAATGGAGTACTTACCATTAAGGCCTTATGGGCTGGTATTGGAGGGTCATTGTTATTGGGCTTTAAGAGTATGTCAGTGTGGATTTGATCTTTGAACGCGCATGCTAACCCACTAAGGAATTGGATGTTCTCGTTGAGCTCTTCTACAGACTCTCTCATCGCTGTAACGTTTTTCCAGACATTCATAAGAGTCTGAAAAATAAAATACAATTCTCAGGACTTGCTAAAAAAAAATCTGATCTGTGCGTCACATGTTATTGTGCCATAAAAAGTATACATTTGCCAACAAAACAAGATAGACTTCAAATTGTTGTATTTTTGGAATTCTAAATTAACCGTGCAAACACTTTGGCTTATTTTTCCATCTATTATTTTACCTAAGAAAATCAATGAAAAGTACTGTAGGACAAAATAAATGAAAATCCACAAAATGTTACCCACAAAAAGAAAAACTATGAAAGCAAAACTCACCTTATTTGAATTCGACTTCGAAGGTCGAGACTCACTGGAATATAATCCAGTCACGTTGATTTCGTGTGAGTTTAGGATGGTGATAAGACTTTTGGCTCCGTCAAAACACGTCGCACAAATTGTGTTCCTCGGTGGCCTAAACATGTAGCCCGAGCCACAAACACAACAATCCATCTCTCTTTGATCTCCAAATCAAAATACCCTTTTGTGAGATGATCAAGAAAGGATAAGAACATGAAAGGTTATGAGAAATAGAGAGATGATCCTGAAATGAAGGTACGTCATTTTATGGGGTTTGATTTGAAGACATGTCACGTTGGTTATGCCAAATTGTTGTTGGAGGACCACATTTGTATATAGTTTTAGTTAAATTATTAGCTTGAAAAGGACAAACAACTATGAACAATGATTATGCCCCCAAACACATAATTCTTATTTTTAATTATTATTATCAAATAAAGATCATTTGCATGGAGTTGTTAACATGTCTTTTACATAGACATGGCATTTTGGCTTTGAATTGTTTTGTGTAACGAACAATATGATGACTCGCCAACATAAACTAGCATTTAAATTTTATTCCGAAATAGGGTTGATCTTTAAATGGAATATATTGTGCAAATGAATGAGGAGGTTAGTTGGGGGCCAAAATCTCATCTTCAACAGAAAAAGGGAATAATAATAATGTATTAAAATAAATGTTAGGAAGAAGAAAATGACTTTCCAACACCAACGTTGATCTTTAACAGCAAATATGTGCATGGCCAGCATAACTTTGTTAACCTCTTTCTAAACATCTAGAAAAATTTATATACAGATCATACAGGCTGGCCAGTTTTTAAAGATATATAACCCTTGAAACCTCAAATAAACATCGCTTTTCGGCTAATCATTTTGCCCCTTTTTATATAGTCCTATTACACACTGCTTTCTCACTATAACTTTTTTTTATTATAATTTATGGATGATTGATAAAGGAAATATATTAGTACCTCAATGGAGTTTTGGTCACTTCTTCTTTTCCACGTGGAGAAGCCTGTCTGTCCAGTCTTGAAATTTGGGTGATTGTTACGTGATAGAAATCTGCATATATCATAGACCGAGTATG
The DNA here is from genome assembly GCF_054948205.1 of Urtica dioica subsp. dioica. Classification (NCBI taxonomy): domain Eukaryota; kingdom Viridiplantae; phylum Streptophyta; class Magnoliopsida; order Rosales; family Urticaceae; genus Urtica; species Urtica dioica. The sequence goes on from NC_142767.1 coordinate 17,505,235, forward strand.
GTAGAAATCTGCGTTTATTAGAATATGCTCAGAAATAAATATAAAAACCCCTCAAAATCAGCATTATGGATATAATTCGCTTACGTGAAGGTCGTGGGTTTGAAACGTTCTTCCAAGAAACATGCTATTCTATTAAGTTATTAGTTGTGTGACATCTCTCTCTCTCTCTCTCTCTCTCTCTCTCTCTCTCTCTCTCTCTCTCTCTCTCTCTCTCCCTTATAAATGGGTGCTCCTTATAAATGTAGAGTTATAAATTATAAATAAATTTAAGAGCAAATCATTAATAAATTTATTATGAAAATTATCAAATTAAATACTATCAAAATAATAAATTAATTTAGAAAGAACTAATAAAAAAATTATCGTATAAAAATAAAAGAGAAAATAATATATATATATATATATATTATTTTCTCTATATATATAACTTCCATTTAAGTGAAATGGTGGAGTAGTACCTTTTGTTTTCGGAATGTGGCGTTTGTACCTTCAGTCTTAAGAAAAATAATAAAAGTATACCTTAGTTAAGATACATTATGTTGACTTTTTCTTCATTTTGACTCTTGACACTTTTATAGAAATCTCATTTCACCCCTAATGATTAGAGCTATTTGTGACATTTAGAATATCGGAAAGGAAAACAAAACCCGCAAAATTAATAAACATGTTTGGTTCCTTCGGCTAATTGAAGTGAGTTAGTTTATGAAATCCCAAGATCAAACATGGTTAAACAGGGTGACAGTGCTAATTGAAGTGAGTTAGTTTATGAAATCCCAAGATCAAACATGGTTAAACAGGGTGAAACTGTCAACGAATTTCCGACCTTGAAGATGTTTGGTTCTTTGGGCTAGTTGAAGTGGTTTAGGTTTTGTTTTCAGTTTCAAATTTTTTTATATATAAAAAAATAGCTTAAAAGTGTCAGAGTCAAAACGAAGAAAAAGTTATAAAAAAAAATTATTCTAAACTTAAAGTACAAAATGAAATTTTGAAAACCATTTTATACAAACACACCACTCCACTTAAACACATATAGTGTATTAATATGTTATTTTCTAAAAAATAATTAGACTAGGAAGTTGTCATATCACTTAAATGATAATTTTTGTGAGGTGAACGTTTTCCAAATCGCGATTTGAACCTACATATTTCGGTGGAGATAAGTGAAAGTGTCTAAGCTTGATCTACGTACCTACCTACTTCCAAAGACCTATCCTTAGAACTCGAGGGGCGAATATCCCCCTGAATTTTTAAATTTAAATTTTTTATCGCAAACTTTTTTAAAGATAAATTTTTTATCCTAAAATTTTATATTTTTTTTCTCATATTTGCTGGATAATTGTTTACCCCTTACGCTCGTCTTATAAAATTTAGAATAATTGTTTTGAATTAAATTTGCCTTCCTTAAGTACAAATCTTTGCTCCGCCACTGCTTACTTGAGCTAAATGGTCGACATTAAAATATCACATTTATAATTCGCTTGATACATAATTTAACTTTAGCATTCAGATTATCTTAAATAAATAAATAAAGTTTAGAACTTAAAACCACTATTAAGGGTTGTCTTTGAAATAATGGCCACTATATTCAAAAGTGAAAGTTAGCTGGTCAAGACTCGAGCCTGAAAAATCAGGAACACATCACTTGAGATCCAATTGGGGTTAATGGGCCTCAGGCCTAATAAGTGCACAAACACATTCAAATATAGAAATTACCGAGATACCATAATTTCAAAAACCTTTCATATAGTATCTCGATTTTATTTTTATTCTGTGAGTAACAGATTTCATGTATGCATTGCATATCGCTTACTACACGTTTTTGTTTTAAAAATTAAAAAAACTTAGTTCCTTTTCAGACTTGCCAACAGTAATAGATAAAAAATAAATAAATAAATAAGTTATTCTTAAAAGCATAGTCTAGCTATTCTTAGAATGATATTTCAAACGTTAGGTACGGTTCTATGTCTATTATAAAGTAGTTATACAAACTTAATAGAAGCAGGCACGTGTACACTATTTTCCCAAAAATATTCTCTCCTATGAAAGAGTCGTGACTCAATTAAAATTATAGTTCAATTATTCAAATATGAAAGATATGATCCAATTCGTGTATAAACACAATTATTTCTTAATTATTAGATAATTATACCAAAATTTTAATGTAATAGATCTAAATTTATAGAATATGTATACACAACACAAAACACTGAGTGTATTATTATGAACTAGACTAGTTAGTGGGATTGGCTTTAACTCATTATTTGCAACTATTAAATCTCGTCATAATAATGATTTAATCATTTTATTAACATGTTCGGCACTTGATTTTCACGAGACTAGTATAAATAGAAAAACATACCAAACATATTTACATGACCATAATGCCTCACCCAAAAGACAGCTTACAAAAAAAAAAAAAAAAAAAAGCTTAAAACATTTCTTTTTTAGCTCAGTGCTTAAACCCCAGATTATTAAAAGAAGATTTATCATCATCATCATCATCATCATCATCATCCATTATGTCATCAATTCAAATGAAATGTTTTTCATTTGGTTGGAGAAGCAATAATAGTGTTGTGATCACCAAAGCTTTTCTCGTAGTAATGGTATATCGCTGCCCCGCCTAGCACACCCAATGTCAGCGCTTGAGAGTGCATCCTAGTATATATATATATATTTACATATAAATAATATATTAGGCTACAAAAAATTTCATTAAAATTAAAATAAATAACGAACACTTATTTATTTATTTAAATTTATTCAACCTGGCGTGTATAAGCCTGAGACTTGGTTTGAGGGGAGATTTCGATCCCTGAGCGTAAGCCAGTGATGCTACAATTCCTGATGCCCACACTGCTCCTGAAAAAAAAAATATTAACAAAAAAGTTGTAAATAATGTAATCGTCAAATAAGATGAAAATAGAAAAAAAAGGTTGATAAGGTTGGTTCTAGTTGTAGTTATATACCAATGCTAGTTAGCTTGTGCTCAGAAACCCATGCTTGAATTCCTTCCATTGTATCTTCTTAATTTTTTTTTTTTACTTGGTCGGACAGAAGAGAATATGATGAGAGTGGAAAGAAGATGAGAATGGTGTATTTATAGAAATAAATAAGTGACTAATTGATGAAATAAAAGTTGGTGAGAGAGCAACATGACCTCTGTTCATATCAGGGTAAAAATGAAATTAAAAAAATAGAACATATAAAGATAGCCCCTTGGTTTTTTGTTTGTTTGTTTGTTTTTTTTAGTTGGAACACTGATTGGTTACTAAAAACTACAGGCTTCAGGTTTTACCACTCCGGTTTATATGTATTAATATATTTTGTTTCAGATTCTTGTTTTTATAAAAACACGTTATATCCTTGGGCGGTGAGCCATTCGATTCGCACCACCTGAGACTGAGAGGTCCCTATAGTAACTCATTAATCAATTTTTAATAATTTTATTTGATATTCATAAGTGTCATTGAGACAATAGTACTACACGTGGGTGTGGAAAATATTATTCTTGCTAATCCGCTTGCAAATCCATAAAATGGCTTTTTAATTCAACTGTTTTTTTACCCTTCCTTTTATGGCATTGGATCTTCATTAGTTGCTTGGATCGGCCTAACTACGCAAGACTATTTCGAAGCAAAAAAGAAAAATAGAAAAAAAGACTATTAATGAACTCAAGTATTTCTTATGTAAGTCAAAGCTCACACGAGGCTCCACATAATACATTAGTATAATTGGATATATTTTATAATTACTCAAACATAAAGAGATATGATTGATATAGTTTCTCATAGTTAAAAACAGGACAGAGCTAGAGGATGGGGCTATTGATGTAAACAATTATTTTTTTAATATTTATATTATTATTTTTTAAAAATTATTTACTGTTTTGGACTTAATTTAACTTTATCTATTATTCACTATTTTAGTTCTAAGAAGAATATTTCTTACAGTTTTAAAAAAAATCTGTTCATTTAAATTAGTGGCTTTTAAATTTTTGAAAATTATATTTTTTAAGCTAATAGTAAGAATGGCATGTCTAAATTTATAATGTGAAAATATTGTTTTTCAAGTTGTATATAATAAATTATTTATTAATTCTTTTTATTGTTTACAGTTTCATTTATAAGGAAAATAATTTCAAAACTATTTACAATTTCACTACTTTTAAAAAGAGTTACTTTAGAAATACTTCACTTCAAAAACAGTATTCCCGCAATTTTCCTTTTAAATTTTCCATTTCGGGCTAATGCTCATACAAGTCATCATATGGGCCCAACGCAAAAAGCCCATTTTTGCTCCCCGGCTAACTTATACCAAGGTAAAAAATCTGAAGAAACTTCGATCTAAGCCGAGAATGTTTTCATTTTTATGAAACCGGAATTTCCCGCCACTTCACTTTCAGCTTTTTCAACAAGAACTCTCTCTCTCTCTCTCTCTCTCTCTCTCTCTCTCTCTCTCTCTCTCTCTCATATATTAAGTGCCTAACTGTAAACAAACAAACAAAACTCGCTGTAATGAAGTTAAATGAGAATCAATTAGTATCAAGAGAAGATAAATCAAAAACCATGGAAGCTCAGAGAGGAAGAAAAACTAGAGTCCGAAAGCCACTCGCGGATTGCACGAACAACCTCTCATCGTCTCGGTCGTCCTCGTCTCTCGTCAGCAAAAAGCCCCGAAACCCCGCCATATTCTCCGCAGTCAACAAGCTTCTCTCCGAACCCCGCGCCGAACTCTCGCCCAAGAAACACGCCGTCTCCGACCAAGCCTCGGCCCCTCCTCCGTCCGAGACCCTTCTCTCCGACGTTACTCCGGCGAGGCCTCCGGTATCGACCCCCGACCGTGGTACGGCTTCTTCTTTTGTTTGGAGTGTGCGATTGGATTTTAATTTGGAATCTAGGGTTTTGGAATTTTTGGGGGATTAGGGATTTTGGGGTGTTGATTGTTTAATTGGTTAGATTACCCGTCCATTTAGCTTGAGGGATAGTGGATTTACTTATTTGTGTTCGGTAATTGAAAAGTATGTGATCAAATGTGTTTATGCACTTGGTGTATCAGTAAAGATTCTCAGCTGTTTGCTTCGTTACATCTCATCGTTGATCAGTGTTTACAAAACTTTATGGGCAACTTTGTATCTTTATAGGTGATCTTAGCAGGTTGTCTTTGTACCGAGAAGTTATTTTTGTGTGAATCTCAGGTTTTGGTCTCCGATAAAGGTGATTATTAGGTTTTCAAATGCATGGTCAGTCTTAGACTTGGCGTATATGATTCGTTCTGAGTAACTTCTTCATATGTCAATTTTTGCTTCTGATTATGGTGGGACTTGGGTTAATTCTGTTCCTATTCTCTAGAATGCTAAGCTGACAAATTAAGAGGAATAGATGTTCCTTTTTTATTTTTATTTTTCCTTCTTCTTTTCCTGGTTTGTGGATTGTTTATTTGCTCGAGACATTTTTGCATATCTTTGTCTATCTGCTATAGTTACTTAAATTCTTCGTTTAGAGCGTTTTAGTGTCTGTCTACGTTACTAATTATAATTTAGATACATTCTGGTTTCTAAAAAAAGAAGAGCTGAGCTTAACTGCATGGTATTTTTTAGTTTCTTTTCTCAATTATGTTCCATAACCTAAGTGTAACTCTTCCGTGCTCGAGTTCAGGTAAAGGTGATCACGAGGTTTTTGAGCCATGTTCAGTTTACACTCGTCGACGAAGCGCTGAGAAAACAAAAAGCAACTCGAATCCTGCCGAGGAATCTTTGAGTGATATTCGGGCTGCGGCGAAAAGAAAGAGCAAAGGGAAAGAAATTGCTGAGCCCTTTACCTGCCCTCCTGTAACAAAGATCAGGAAGTTCTGGTAAATTCTATAGTTCTAGTTTGTTCTTTTTGCATGCTATCTGTCAATATTTTGGTTTTTTTAAGCTCAAATTGTCCCCAAACTTTTATGCGAGTGCCATTTTTTTTTTCCCCTTAAACTAATTTTATGAGCGAAATGGTTCGCAAACTGTTTTTGTAACGCTTTAGTCTCTCTATTTTTTTTCAACACCCAAACAACCTGAAACATATTTACAAGTCAAACATCTATATTGTTTTTTCAACCATTCAAAATGGTTTAACTTTTATCAAGTGTTCTTAATGTTACGTTATAATTGTATTAGTTTATGTTATAAAATTAACAAGCTCTTTAAGCTGGCGAATTCGTGCAAAGTTTCTTAGGTGATAGATTTTAATTTTTGTTTTTGTGAAAGAGACAACAAAATATTTAGTTTGAGGACCATTTTGCTCAAAAAATTAATTAAGGGACCAAAATACCATTTGTCCGTGCAATAGTGTATAGACTACTTGTTGTGTTAAAAGACATAATATTATAATCTTGGTCGACTAACTAGATTTAATGGGCATGGCAAATTTTGTTATGATTGTGGCTGCGAATTTGTTGTTATTCAATCCATATGTTTTTCATACGATGTAACATTTTGTGGAAGTTTATTTGGATTTTTTTCTTTCTTTCACAGGGATGAAGCCAATGAGGATACGGTTCACAATATGCCAAAAGCATGCACTGCTATGTCTAAAAAGGTTTGTTTAGTTTAGATACTCGCTACTTACCTTCTCCCCCGTTAAAATATACTATTGTGATCCATCAGTTAATCGAATTGATGAAAGAAAATCGTGTTGAAGTTACCACAAAACAAACGATGCCCCGTTTCATTTTCTTGATAGCACTTAGTCTGCCAAAACTAAACTCCCAGTGGATTTTATGCAGAAGCGGGGTTGCAGTTCATCTGCGAAAGACGAACTGTCGCAAGATTATATTGAAAAGCAGAGAGCGTACTTTGCAGAAATCGATGCATTTGAACTCTCGGAGGAGGAGGTCGAGTCGATTCACGATCTGGAATAGCATAGCGTGACCCGCATTGTATCATATACAGTCCCAACGACAAGTAGAGATATGAACCCTTGTGTATAAAAGCTAATTACAGCATTCAGGTAACCAATTCTAGGGATAATTTTCTACCATTACTCAGCTACACTCTCTTTACTTCTTAAAGTTTAATTACGGCTCTAGATTTCATGTATAGGCCCTTTAGTTGGTAATTTTTTTTTTCTCTTTTAATGTAATAAACTCGAGTGATGGAATTTTCCTTACTGTTGAATGTCTGACCTTGCTGTGAATTATCACAGTTTGTAAAAGAGTTAACAAGAGTTTGATGATGAATTTACATTACATTGTACTAGATTAGGACTATGCATAACTACAATCACGGTCTATACATTTATTAGAACATGAAAACCTAAGCTATCTTTATCTGACCCTCATTTTCATGTCTTGCCGATGGCTCTGATCCAACTTTATCGGAACTTTTCTTTGCGATGGTTTAGCGGATAACGAGTTTTAAGTTTACTGTATTGGTTTTTCATTGTAGTCTTTGTTCTGTTTTATCTTGCTAGCAATACTCATCATCCGGGTTTGAACATGTCACTTGAAAACTTTACCAATACAGAGCCTAGACAAAGGGAGCTTCAAATTTCTTATTTTAATACGAGGACTTCTGTGAATCACTTCATGCTTATGGTAAAGCCACAAAATTCGCTTATGAAACAACCAGAATAGTGAAATTCGATGCAGACCATGTTGAATTTTTAGTTGCTCCTACTATTTGTCCAAAAAAATTAAGTGCCGTGACATCAATTAGATTCACTAAATCTCACAAGTCAAGAAGAATAGGATTTTTTTGATGTTGAATGTTTTGGGTGTATTGGTTTCAATTTTTTGCTGTATACATGTGAGGCCCTCCAAAAGTTATTATGTTTATGAACATATGTTAGTGTTGAAAAGGAAATTTGTCTTTGGCCCCATGACTTAAGACTACATGAGCCAAGAAAAAAAAAGTGATGCTAGTACTAACATATAGATCACCTATAGTTGATTGTCACACATACAGTGGATTAAGTACTTAAAATATAAAATACTCGTTTGATATGCTACAAAAGACTATCAAAGTAGTAATTAAAAAACTAATTCATAATCTAACAAGAGATTCGGAGTAAAAAGATATGATCTTCATACCTTCTAACCACGACGGAATTTGAAAGAATAAAAGCGAGAAGATGAGAAAAAGCAACAAAGATATAATAAAAGAAAGTACATCTACATATGAAAAAGTAGATAATATATCATTCTAACAAAAAAATATTTTATAGCCATCATAGTTTATTGGCAAGAGGTATGACAAATTTTTGAAATAACATATGCAAAAACTATAGCGAATCAGTGTCGTAAGGGAAATGATTTTTGTCCCGATTCACGAGTGGAGAACGATCCACTCGTGAGTTGACACGTGGCCACTAACTGCCACGTGTCAACTCACGAGTGGATCGTTCTCACTCGTGAATCGGGACAAATAGCATAACTCGTGTCGTAAAGATGGCCACAAAACTTTTATATATCACACATGCATAAATTATATGTATGTATATTAGTGATTTTATTCTTTATTTGATGAGGAAGTGATTTAATTAATTATTAGTAAAGTGTTTTAAGTTAAAATATTTTAAGTTTGATTCACGATCTTGAGTCCTATTACACAGGTTTCTTTTAGTCCTCTAGAAGAAAAGTTGCTTTCACAGAAGTAAGAAAAATTACAAGCAATGATTATTACGTAGTTGGCTAATTGATATTCGAGTTATTTGTGACAAAAATAATTAATATTTTTTCGAAATTATACTTATATATCTAATTTTTTTCGACGGTAAAAATATATAATGTTACATTTTAGTTGCGTCGTAGGTAGTTAGACCATTGAATTGAATAGAAAAACACGTGGCAGTCTCAGATTTAATGAAAAATTAATATTTTTTCTTAAAACTAACAAAATATTAATGATATAATTTTATAATACAAATCAATTTAAAAGGAAAAAAAACTTTCTCCTCATTAATAAAATAAACAAAAATTAATTATATCATTTTATAATCCAAAAAAATTACAAAAAATGGCAATTACTCCGGTGGGCCAACAACTCATCATTCTTTAAAAATAGCACAATTTTTTAATTAAAAAAATAGCCCACCAATCTGCAATAAATTAAATTAATTAAAGAGTTAATTGAATTAATTTAATTTATCGCAGGTTGATGGGCCATTTTTTTAATTTGGGCTAAAATTTTAAAAGGAGCTGGTTGAATGCCTAATTGTAACAAATTCTTGAAAAAAATCTATCATCATTGATAATTTTTTTATGATTAATATTTAATTAATTTTAAGACAAACTAATGATAATCTTTTTATCATAAAATAATATAATTATGTTTCATTCTTTTTAATATAAAAATTACGAATAATTTTGTTTGTATTATAATGATATAGTTAATGTTTAGTTTTAAAAAAAATTACTAAAACAAATTTGTTTTATAAAATAATATAATTAATATTTAATTGTTTTTAATAAAAATTTAATAACTTTTGTGTGTTAATGAGGAGTGATATTTCTTTTTCTTTTGATTTTTTTGTATTATACAATGATATAATTGATGTTTAATTATTTTTATGAAAAATATTAATTTTTATTAAATATGAGTCTTGTCACGTGTTTTTCCATCCAATTTAACGGTCGGATATTTACGGTCAGCGACGGACCTACATAGGGCCCAGGGGGGTCACATGACCCCCCTCAATTTTTTTTTTTTTTTTTTTTTTTACATTTTTAGCCTAATTTTGAAATTTTTTTTAAAAAATTTACAAATTAGCCTCACTTGAGATTTTTTTTTTCAAATTGGCCCCCCCTGATTTTTTTTTTCAAATTTGCCCCCCTGATAAGTTTTTCTAGATCCGTCACTGTTTACGGTGCAATTAAAACGTAGCATTATGGATTTTTTTCATCGAAAAAAAATTAAGTGTATAAATATAACTTTTAAAAAAGATTTAGTGTTTTATTGTCTTTAACTCTTGATATTCTTTACTATTTTACCATTATCGTAACACTATATGTATTTATCTATAAGAATGATATTTTATATTTAACTGAACAAAGATGTTTGCTGAGATCAGAATTTTTTTAGTAATTACTACAGAATACATAAAATTATTTGGAAAATATTATACGATGGTGCAATCATTTATGAGTATTATCGTCCAATCGAAAAGTTGTGCAGCTTTATAAATTTTACATATTTATTATGTAGTAGGACTCTTCTGACTTAAAAGCTATATGCAGTTCAAATCAAAACAATATTCTAAATTATATCTTTATTTTATTTTCGATGATCCTCTCATTTGTTACTGTCAGGTTCTAGAAATAATTGGGCGTGTCCCTCAGTTTTTTGTCCCTCCCAAGGTTCTCGCAAGTGGCAAAAAGGCAATAATCGAAAATTGACCACAAATTCATGACCATGACATACATTAAATGACAACCCCTATTATTGGTACTAGATCACTTGGTGTTTGGGTCGTTGTATTAAAGAGTCTTCAATATCAACCCAAACACCACCATTCTCACAACATTATATATTTTTGTCAGGGTTATACCCTCATTCTGACTCCTCAAAATCAATTAGGTTATTTCTAAAACTCGGATTTCATGATGAACAATACAAATTTAGAAAAGAAAACGCAATAAATAATTCATTTTGAATATCCATCATTATTATGGCTATCCATGTTCTCGTTTTCTTTTGAATATCCATCATTATTAGTTAAGGTCAAATTGGAAAATTATATGTGATTAATCACTTGCCACTTCGTAATTATGGCTATTTATTTACAATTTTTCAAACGTTTATACAAAAGAAAACGAGAACATGGGTATTCAAGTTTTATGATGAACTCGGATTTTACAAAAGAAAACGAGAACATGGATATTCAAGGTTTAAAAAACGATTTCCAAAAATTTCCTCTTGAACTACACATGTACAATTAGAAATCCCTGAAATCCTAACTCATTTATACATGCAGATTCGCTGTTTTAAAAATAATTTCCAAAAATTATTCGAAAGTTGTACACCATTAATATTTAACATACTCTTACATTTCAGCAAGATCTCGAACTGAAAACTTTTCTTAAATTTTTTTGTATTTTTTTTTGTATACAGAGACAGGCAAAGGGCATATATATATATATATATATATATATATATATATATATATATATATATTTTGGTGACTTTCTGATTTTAAAAAGGAAGGTCGCGTTTATAAGGGAGTTGGTTCTTAAATTTCGGATCCCATTAAACATGCGTAATTAAATGTGTTATTTAAAAAAGAAATCAGAAATTAATGGTCTTTTTGGTGGGTTTGTTTAAGGGGTAAAATAAGCAAGAAATTCAAATAAATTGAACGTCTGGCTAGTTAACCAAAAATTCTCAACTGTGGCTAAATCAAAATTTTATAGTTTCATGTGGCCTAGATAACTAGAGTGCCTTTTTTTTTTATTGAGAAGTCAAAGAAATTTTAGAAGCAAGAAAAGTAGACACCCGTTTGTGACAAACTCATATGTAAATTTACTTAATAATTTCTTATTTTCAGTTGCTTTTCTAAGAAAAAAAATCTTAATATTTTAGTAATATATATTCCCATAAATGTTCTCTCAATTTTTACTTTGAACTTTTCATGATCCAAACAGCATAAAAAATACAATGTTTATTTTTTATTTCTTAATATTTTTAGGTTCCAAACATACAATTATATTAATATAACAAGCAAATGAACGAGTTAAAGCAAAGACGCATACTGATTCATTATTATATTAACACTTTCGAGTTACTATACAAGTGTTATGTCTATTTTATTAATGCACATATTCATTCAAATATAATCATCACACGCTCATAAAATGAAATAAATTCCCTGAAACGTAAGAAATTTTACAAAAATCAAGGAGACATAAATACCGAAAGCATGTGTTAAACTTATAGATATCCCTCACTAAAGATCTTGCAATTGCAAAAACACAAGCGACGGAGTCTTTGCGTTAGATTTATGTACGCCATAAATTAAGCTCAACAACTTTATCAAACACTTTAAGGTTGCATTTTTTGGGTTCATAATAACATAGTGTTTTCACAAAAGTTCACTAGACAACTTACGAAAATATATTTAAACTTATTTTGAGAATATTCCGTCTTTAGAAAGAAAAAAAACACAACGCGGGATCTAGTCTCATTTTATATGCTTAATCCAATAATTAAAGGCATCACGAGAGTATTAAGTAATGAACTTCCATATCAAAATTAATTGACAATGAGTCAATTTTTAAATTTTTGTTTGTTCCACATTTTTTTTTAAATATACGATTCCTAACATCGATAGCTTTTTAAACGAATAACCCAGTTTCTTGAGTCGAATATCTAAGAGTAGCTTTGATAATATTGTTGAGTTTCGATACCATGTGAAATAAGTATAATGATTTCGCTGTAAAGATTAATTGAGAATAAACAAACTAGCCCATATAACCTTGGAAATAAATAAATAAAGTAGATCCCTTAGCCACTTAGTATTATATTGGGGCACTAGGAAAACTGTTTTTGATCAGGTCTTTTTCCATGGCCACAACAAAGATTAGATTACGGACTTAGGTTATGGACCTAGACACTCTTAGAGTATGGCAAAAGTGCTTAAGCGCTAAGGCTCCGAGTGGTTGCTGTACGTGAATATGACACTCGCCCTCAAAACCATGCAACATTATTGGAACAATATTGTTATTCTTTTGTTTTCTTTCCCTCATGTGTTCATATAAGAGTTTAACTGTCAATATATATGGGTATATTAATTGACTAGCAACGGCTTTATATCTATGTTACGCTATCTTTTTTCATTTATTGTGCCATTAAAATATATTGCTTGCATTATTATTCAATATCTCGCGTAACATTATTGTTCTTAGATGCTATATATCTGGCCAAAATAGAATCTAGGGTTATAAAGTCAATAATATATATATATATATATATATATATATATATATATATATATATATTCATTGTTCTTAAATTTTTCAGTCGTATATAACAGGAATTTTCGCACTATATATGTCTGGAAGTCATTTCAACCATGAAATATGACCAACTTCCAAACTTGCCTGCCCTAGTGCTTTAAATTTTCTTTCTCGCATACAGTCAAAGTGTTGTACGTACTAAATTCAAGATATTCACAGAATCTTCATAATGTTGGACAAGAGGGCCAGCATGCACTATAGTTTTGCATGTGATCATGAATGCGTGAACAATGAAGCAAAAATGGACACAATGTGGCCACAAATAATGTATCGTTTTTTTGCAAGACCTTTGGTGTCCGATAATCATAATCGACCGGACCGGTTATTACCTCTTCAACAAGATTCCAAAAGAATCCGCATCAAAAATGGATCTGTGCAGAGATGAGAGATTCGTCCTTGTCAATGATCTCAAATATTTACATTAATAAGAAAAAGGAGGTAAGAACTGTGGTCCTTAGAAACTTGCATTATAGGTTGAGTTCTCTGCTCCAAAGTTGTACAGTGCACTATTTGGCCTCAACTTGGGAATAATGACACCCAACTAAGAACCAGCTTTAATCCTTTTAATTTAAAAAGTGCTCTCTCATGCTTATTAGAGTTTTCACTAGAAATTCTGAGCCCTAAATTCGAGCGCGCTACACTATTAATATCTTTCTAGGTAGCTACTTTTTCTTAAGGAAAGATGAAACAACAATGAACAAGGTTGGTTTTTGAATCATGAACAAAAAGTTTGATATTTTATGCGTAATAATTAATTGCACTATCTCACACATGTAGTACAATCTAAAACGAATATACTGAAACATGATAGTATGATACACGTCTTGTGTATTTCTGGCTTCACTTATTCAACACAAGTTAACCTATAAAATAAACCACAAGAAATATGGAAAATAAAAATGTATGGTTTTTATTCAAATGATTGAAATCTAAAGAACAAATGTATTTTTTTTTTTTGGCAAGACTTTTAACTGATCTGAATTGAAACAACACCTAGATAATTTAAAGACGCTTAAATTTATAAAAAGTACGATGATCTATCATTATTTAATTTGAAATAAATTAAAGTACTAGACATAAAAAAGACAAATAAAACCAGAATTCTTGAGAACCAGAGCCAAATGTAAAATCTTTTTAACGTTGTATAATGTAGTGAACTGATAATGTGTATAATGAAGTGCTAAAAATAAACAAATATACTTATACAAAGCTCAACGTCTTGATAAAAGGACTATCTTCCTCTAAACGTAAACACGTTGTTAAACATATATTAAACAAAACCCAACATTACATGAATATAGCATAAGACAACTAGAGTTTGGTGTGTTATATCGCAAGTCAAGACAAAGGTTTCCGTTGGGAAAATATCATTGTTGATGGGGCTTTGGAATTGTCCCTATTTATGAGATGACCTACCGTTTTGAAAACCATGTGCTTAATTCTAGCTATGACCATTCCTCCCTATATGCCAACCAAATTCCATCAACAATTATCTTTCGTTTCTCTTTCCTCCGATGTCCCTCGAGGAGTTGAATCACGTGTCTATTAAATTGTTTTTTAAAAATATATTCAATTATCTCGGACGCTATTTCTCCTTCTCTCGCTTCCCTAAGTAGTTTTTGTTACGCTTAAATCAGATTAATTATGATTAAATCTGATAAATTATGATGAAATTATTCCAAAATTTTTTCAATGATAGAGTTTAAAGAATGAAATATTAATTTCTTTTTAAATTTGGTTCTACGCATGTTCATCTGCTGTCATCGGAGATAGTCGGATATCGTCAAATGAGGAGTGAGAACTGAGAACCTAGAGAGAACCTAGAAAGTTATAGAGGTAGAGATAGAGATAAGTGAGAGAATGAGAAATATGGTTTGTAATCAAGTATATTAATTTGGAAGGACATTTTTGTCCAAAAAAAGTTACTGAACTTTGCATTTTAAATTAATAAGTTTATTCATAAATTATTACTTGTTATGAATTCTATTAAATCAAACAAATAATTAGCAAACTAGTCATATTTACACTTTTAGATTGTTATTTAGCCAACTTTTAATAAATATTTGGTAAATAGCCACAATGATTACGTGGCGGCATGTGAATGATTTACGGTTTCTAGGTTTGCCCTTCTCTTTATACGTATATTTACATTTTGAATTTGAAAACATATTAGTCATTACTACGTTTAATTAGTTTTTAATCCCTTAAAATAAGCATTTATTAGTTATTTTTCAAAATACGTCTCTCTCTCTCTCTCTCTCTCTCTCTCTCTCTCTCTCTCTCTCTTTCTCTCAAAATGAAAACTTTAGATCGATAAACCCCGTAATTAGATTTGGATAAAAATTAAGTTTGTTGCTCGCGATCGGAGGGAGGACAAAGTCGAGGAGATGATTTGATTGTTGCTCACGATCGGAGGGGGATACATGATCCCCCGTTGACGAGGATTCCAGAAGATTAAAAACCTTGCGTAAATCACCGGCGTCGGTGATTCTCACCATGCGGCGGAGGGAGAAACTGTTAGGTGTACAAAAATTGACCGAAAATTGATTAAACCGATAACCGAACCAATCCGAAACCGAAATTTGGTGCCACATCATCAAACCGAAAATTCTGTTAACCGATCCGGTTTATGAAACTGGATCAGTTATCGGTTTTGAGTATCCAAAAATTCAGTTATCGGTTATTTAACCGATTTTTTTTTAATAAAAACGGATAACCAGTTTTGAAACCGGATAACTAGTTTTAAAACCGGAGAACCGAATTTGTTGATTTTGACGAGATTTAAAATGAAATTCATAATCTGGTCATCCGATTATGAAATTGATTAACTGATTTTCGGTTAATCGGTTTCAGAACTAGTTAACCAGTCTTAAAACAGTTATAAACTGGTTATCAGTTTTACAAAACTGGTTAACCGAATTTTCGGTT
The DNA here is from genome assembly GCF_054948205.1 of Urtica dioica subsp. dioica. Classification (NCBI taxonomy): domain Eukaryota; kingdom Viridiplantae; phylum Streptophyta; class Magnoliopsida; order Rosales; family Urticaceae; genus Urtica; species Urtica dioica. The sequence continues at coordinate 17,521,150 of NC_142767.1, forward strand.
AATCGATTTTCGGTTTTGGACCAATTTGATTCGATCATTGGTCCAAAATTTTCAAAACCGAAAATTCGGTTTCGGTTTTCAAATTGGTCCAAAACCGAACCGAACCGATTTCACCCCTAACTGTTGTAAGAAACCTGGACGTTGGATCTTTGGTCCAAACGAAGATGTGTCAATCTAACCACTCATGCATTTGGGGAGCCCAAATTTTTCATCAAGTTATTTTTTGTGTCCAAATTTTTGCGCCAATCCACGAGGTCCACATTGTCTGAATTTTATTTTTGATAACTTTGTTTGATTTTGAATTTTTTTCGACAGTAAATGAGAATAATATTTTAGGCAGTTTTGTTTTAAATTTGAATTATTCGGTCAATCTAAAGAATAATTCCCTATTGATTAGCATTTAGTTATGAGATTCAAGCCATTTAGTCGTCAATGATATATAATATTTGATTGAATATTAGTATATTTCGTGTATTAGATAGTTAATCCATTCAAATCTTTTTATTTTAAGCAGTTTAGTTTTAAATTTGAATTATTCAGTCACTCTAAAGAATAATTCACTATTAACTAGCATTTAATTATGGGATTACGTTGATTTAATCTTTAATGGTATGAAATATCTTATCAAATATTGGTATATTACGTGTATTAGATAATTAAGCTATTCTAATCTTTTTCAGAAGTCACAATTTGAATTCCCATAGAATTGGTACGTTTTTCCAAAAGTTTTGTAATTTTAAAATAATAAATGTAAATGAGTCTTAATTATATACAACTTTCAATAAATACTTCGTACATAACACAAAATTTACATCATTTTGAAGTAAATAACTGTAAATTAGAGTTAACTATATACAAATTCGCAGTAAAAATGTGTAAATACAACTTCACAAGTTTACAAAATTACAAAACGTAGGGGCACAAAATGTAGTGATTGATATGTCTGTATATCTAATTAGGTGTTTCTGTAATTTTGACCGGTGATTTCTTCTGGCCGACTTTCCTCGCCATATTAACAATCTGTGTAAAAAAAAAAAAATGAAGATTGTGTAAATAACTGTATACAACTCAATTCCAAGTTCTTGTTAGAATCAAGTAAATAGTTGTAAATAACACGACCTAACAACTTCTTTTCATGTAAATAATTAGGAAACTTCCACGACACTTTCATTTAAGCTTAACATTACCTCTTTCGTTTCATTGAACTGTAAGTCAACTCTATTTTCTTCTTTGCTGGACCTAATATTATATTCAAATTGTTTAATTAGATGTTGCATGTAGGTATGTCACTACTACAAATACTGTTTTCCGGTGCGAAAGATATTCGGGTGCGACTTTTCGCACCCAAAAGTTGCACCAAATAGGCTTTCAGGTGCGACTTTTCGCACCCAAAACTCAAACAAGCATTTGAAAATTTTCCCTGATTTTTTTAACTTTGGGTGCGACTTTTCGCACCCAAAAGTCTATCAAAACTATTAGGTGCGACATAGTCGCACCCATAGGCTGAAAACATTTTAGCGGCCAACTTTCCCCTCTTTTTTGTAAAAAATATCATTGGGTGCGGAAAGTCGCACCCAGTGATATCATTGGGTGCGTGCGGAAAAGTCGCACCCAAATGTCCTAAATTTTTCCGCGGCCAAATTTTCCCCCTCTTTTTTCAAATATCATTGGGTGCGACTTTGTCGCACCCAAAAGTCCAACATACCTTTGGGTGCGACAAAGTCGCACCCAAAAGTCCAAAACATTTTGACTACAAAGTTAGCGAGACCGAGAAAGAAAGAAAGGAAAGAAAGAAAAGAAAGAAGAGAGAAATGGAAAGAGAGAGACCGAGAGAAAGAGAGAGAGAGCCGAGAATCGTTGAATCGCAATCCCTTCTCTTCCTCCATTTCACCTTCTTCGTCTTCACGTAGCTCAGTTCCTCGCGCGCCAACCGAGCTCCACCGCGCGCCTCGACCGAGCAAAGCGCCACCACCGCGAGCTCGCCGTGGCCGCCGCCCGAGAAAGAACGCCGGAGGAAGAGAGAGTAACCCCCGAGAAAGAACGCCGGAGGAAGAGAGAGTAACCCCCGAGAAGAGTGAATCTCACAAAGATTAGGTAAGAAATCAAACTTGAGATGAATTAGGATCATGGTTTGGAATTGATTTTCGGGTTTTTGGATTCGGTAAAGGGTTTTTGGATTCTAGGTTTGATTTTTGGGTTTGACCGTGTATGTGTGTGTGTGTGTGTGTGTGTGTGTGTGTGTGGGTGTGTGTAGGAGCGGCGAGGAGCGGCGACGGAGGCCGGAGCCATCCCGGTCTTGGACGAGTAGCCGTTTTTTTATTTATTTTTGGTGACTTTTTTAGGTGCGGAAAGTCGCACCTAAATGTCGCACCCAATACTTTTAGGTGCGGACTTTCGGGTGCGAAAAAGTCGCACCTAAAGGTATCATTGGGTGCAAAAATTGACTTTCAGGTGCGAAAAAAGTCGCACCTGTTGCTATTTTTTGTACTAGTGTGTGTAAATACAACATTCTGTAATGTGTGAAAATGTAGATATACTCTACTAAAGCTTTCTTGTGTAATGCAGATGAGTGCAAAATTCGGGTAATTTACGCAGAACATCTTTAAATGCTTGAAAATTAAAAGAGATAAAATTTCACGTTTTTAATGGTGGCTTAACTGAATATTATCAAAACCCTTTTGAAAACTTCATTTCTCAACTCGATTTACATATGCATCTAAAAAATATGCAGAAACCATAAATCCTAAAATTTCGAAATACCTAGAAAATCAAATAACTCAATTAGAAATTACTCATAAAAGCAAAAACAAAATGGTGACTTATGAATCATACCTATTTTCCGTCCGTAAATATTTGGTACAAAATCTACTTACGATGGGCGGGAAAACTTGATTGGGCAATCAGTCTTTTTTCCTTGTAAATATTGCCTTATGATTATTTATCAAATATTTACTAAATGTTGATTAAATAACAAACTATACATGTAAATAAGACTATATATCTACCGGACCTTAAGTAAAATTAGCAATGTTACTCATCATTTAACTGATTAAAGTTTGAACTTCATGTAAGATGTGCGATACTTAAATCATGAACTTACTGAACTCATAAATTAAGAGCTAAAAATCATTGGGAAGAACAAAAAATATCAGACGTTCATGATTATAAAAAATATAAAACTACTCAACCACATAGTAAAACATGCCAGTGAACTTACAAATATAATTATTTCAAGCCACAACAATATATACTGAGAACCACATGATAACATATATGCAATATTGTAGTACTTAATATAGCCTAATAGGTAATTTTATCCCGTCTCCAAAATGAAATTGTGGGTTTAATTTCCACTTACAACAAAGCTGTCTTTAAAAAAACATATATGCAATGTAATTTATAATCACATAATCTCTAAATTTTGAGTCTGATCATCGACATGCAAATCATGAAGGGGAAATAAAAAGATAAGGAACAAGCGCTCCGTCACACTTGTTGTTTACTCTGCAGCAATCATCATTGCCTTATTCAATTTTATTCTTTTTTTTGGACAATTAAATTAATAATCCAATAATCTACTCTTTTTTATAAAAATTAGAAGTAGTTTCATTTTATTAAAAAAAATAACTCGTCAAACTTAAATGAACTGTTTAGTTATTTTAATTTACTTCGATAATTTTAATTAAAATTTTAAAAATAGTTGAGATTGACTAGTTTGCAACAAATTTATGTTTTTAATTTAATTTGTCTATTCTTAATATAATCCCGAACCTTAGCTGTTCTTGCGGATTTTGTAGTCGACACAAGTTGTTTGTAATACACATACGCACATGCACGAAGCTACTTTGGGCTGGCGCTTTAGCCCCTCTTGATTTTTTTTTTCTTTAAAAAAATAATTTTCTTTAAATAATTTTTTATATTGATTTACAATAGTAATAATATAATTATAGCTTATTTAGTGTTTTTAATTTTTATTTTGGTTAAATATAACTTATCTTAATAAAGTCATTTTAGCTCCCTCAAATAAATTTTTTGCTTCGTCCTGTATACATATACGCATAATAATAATAATAATAATGATAATAGATAAATCAAATCTCAAAAAATTAAATGTCAGATACGCTACCACTACAACTAACTGTTTCAACCTTCATATATATATATATATATATATATATATATATATATATATATATATATATACACACACACACACACATATGTATCAAGTATGTATTATAATCTTCAATTATAAGATATATGTCAAGCCATCATAGGGTCAACGCAACGTTATTCGTCTCAAGAAGAATGGATATTCACGACCTTTAAAATATCAGCACTCGAGTTGTGTCTGAGTAGAAAAATTTCACATTATAAGCATCAAAGGTAGAAAAATATCAAGATTAAACTTATTAATTGAAAATATCTAAAATTGAATTTTTAACTAAAAATGAACAAAATACTTGTTTGCTTATTTATCCCATTATTCAATATGAATCTCATCGTATACCACCGTATGTCATCTACGCTATTGTACATCATCGTATGTCATCGTACACTATCGTACACTTCGAAATCATCGTACACCATCGTACTTCTATATGAATTTCATCGTATACCATCGTACAATATCGTATTCCATCGTAATTTTCCCAAATTCAAAATCATAACTTTACCGAAGTGGATCCAAATCATTCCAAATATCTATAAGTAATGGAATACTAAATAAATAAATAAAATAATAATTTTTTCGAAATTTTAAGAGGATGAGCTCGAATCCACGCGAGAACATCAAATCCGCGTCAAACTCTTCGGAAACTTCATGAAATCGGATGAATGAGAGAGAGGGAGAGTGAAAATGAGAGGAAAACATTAAAAAATGTATATTTGGTGTGAATGGGTATTTTTGTCCACTTTTAGGATAAAAGTCCAATTTTAAATATTTTTCGACTAATGGGTCTACCCTTATATTTTATTACTTTTATGTTCCACAATATGAAATTACTCTTTGAGTCCATTTTCTTGTTTTTTTTTTTTTTAAATATCTTGTCTCTTTAATTTTCCACTGGAATTTATGAAGAAAAAAAAAAGATACACTATGACTCGTTTTAAATCGACAATGGAAATGCGCTGATATGTTTTGTTTACTAGTCCTCACTATGCAAACTTATCTCCGGAATAAAAGGTTACTCTTGAATAGTATCACCAATTTGATTAGTTGCTCATGATATTTCTTTATATGCAAATCAAAAGGACCTGGTCCATGCAAAAAAAAAAAAACAATGATCTAATCTTTATTGCTAGAATATGAATATGCCCTTGAGGTCGACTTCTTTATTATTTAGCCCCCTTTTTTTTTATCATACTTTATTAGACTTTTCAATATCAGCCTTTTTTTAATTAACATCTATTTGGTTACACATGCAACTCCTTTTAATAAACAATTTGTTGAGAGAGTAACAACTCAATATACGACTAAAAACTAAAGCAAATTTCAGGAGAAATTTCATAATATAGACCTAACAATTTAAAAAATATCAAGATTAGATTTTTTTATTTATTTACAATATATCTAAAAATGAGTTTTGATCAAAAAATGGACAAAAATACTCTTTCAATGCATTAGAACAATTTTTTTATATTAAATATCTTGAAAATATATTTTTGTCCGTTTTTAAGTTAAAAATTTATTTTTTATATTTTATAAATAAAAAATTAATTCTTGATATTTTAAAATTATTAGGTCTATTTTATAAAAATTTCCGTGTATAAATTATAATCATGCGTCAACATTAATGATTGGAACTTATTTGATTAATTAATAGTTATTACCATGCATGTGTTACGTCACTTCAACAAATTCGGTTTAGCGGGTGTCAAGTTGCAACTGATTTCTCTTCTAGCTTTTCGAAATGATAAATTATAACTACTATTTGTTAGCAATATTACAAATAATATTGATAGGAAATACAAGACATATGCAAAGAAAATAAAAGAAAATAAATCGGAAATGGAAAACAGGAAAAAGGCAAGGAAAGGTCGAGGCCCGTTTGACGGTTTCCTTGAAGCTTTTAATCGTCATTCCACTGGTGCTGGATTTCGTGAGCGAAAACCTCCCAGGATACAACGACTTCAAGACGAGCAATGCACCACAAGACTCGGTTTCGGCGAACTGTAACCTGTGAGAAACTATCACCAAGACAAAGGAATTTTCTGGGAAAGAGGGAACTCGGGAATAGTGGGGAAACAATGGAATTCGTATCCTATTCGAATGAGAGAGCTAAGTCTCACTTATATAGGCGACCAAGGCTTAGAGGCTACGGATTTGAACCAGCCAAAACGTTCAGTTTTAAAGGCATTTAACACTCATCATAAGGCTGTTATCATCGGCCATATACACCTGCTCAACTGTCCAGACGTTCAGCCTTAATGGCATTAATGCAGGCTATAACACCTAGCCATTTAAACACTGTTTTGAATTCAAACCATGCGAACAGTCCAACGTTTTTTTTTCCAGCCTTAATGGCATTATTACACAGCCATAATGAGCACTTAAAGCTCAAAACTATTGAATTGAAGCATACAAACCGTTGGCTTTAATTCTTAAACTTACGCCTCGTCACTTCATCCGGTCGAGCTCGTCCAGTCGACCTAGCCTAGTCGAGCTGGAATGACTTCGTCACTTCGTCTAGTCGACCTTGCCCAGTCGAGCTGGAATGACTTCGTCACTTCGTCCAGTCGACTTCGCCCAGTCGAGCTGGAATGGCTTCGTCACTTCGTCACTTCGTCCAGTCGACTTCGCCCAGTCGAGCTGGAATGGCTTCGTCACTTCGTCCAGTCGACTTCGCCCAGTCGAGCTCGTCACTTCGTCCAGCTCGTCACTTTCTCATTCACCTTAGGTCCGATTTTTTTTTTCTTCAAACAATTCCGATGAGAACCCACTCAAATTATTGCCATAAATCAGCCATCCCACATGTTAATAAATAATATTTATTAACTTTATTCCAACACTATTTTCATTATTGTATGTGAAATGGATGAGATACATCACGAGTCCCTACGTACTAATTCTCTAATATAAGCTGTTACTATTTTTATTACTAATATAAGGAGATGAGGTCATGCATATTCGTATTAATAATAATGGTTAATATTATCCTGCTCTTATCTGGATGATGTTTGTTGTTCTAGCTTGTTCTTGAAAATCCCAATTTTGGTTTTCTAGAAAAAGGAATAGCGTCTTTTGGTGACCATAAATATCGATGATGTGCATATTATGTGGGTTGTGGCATTTTCGTGGTGACAGCAACAGATCAAGGGTATATCGGTCACTACAATCCAAAGCAAGTATATATATATATATATATATATATATATATATATATATATATATTTTTTTTTTTTATCGAAAAAAGCAACCAATATATAGTGCGGTCGGTATAGGCTTTCTGGATAAACCTTTCGGCCGAACCGGTCTGACCGGGTCAGCCACGTCACGTTTGTTGGGTTAAAAAGAAAAAGGAAATGTCTAAAAACATGCAGCCAATTTTTTTAATTGAGATAAAATCTCATCTACCATGCAACCATTTAAAAAAAAAATTGAAATATTGGATCATTATATACAAGCAAATGGATATGGTAGAAGAAAATGGATATGTTCACTATACAGATAATAAATGTTAGGTTGTGAGGAAAAAAAAATCCTATAATGTGAAGGCATTATAATGCTCTCTCACTAAAGTCTTTGCAAGATTAAAATTGTGGACCGGACAGTTTGTTGCAATATTACATTGTTGCTGTCTGGGTCATTTTGAGGGAGAACAAAGAAGTGGACACCAAAATTGGAAAGAAAATATCAAGAAAAATAATATTTTTCTTTCTTTTCCCATTTTAATTGCCGTTAGCTTAAGCCAATTCATGAACTATATATCAATTTGTGACAACACAATAATCATATTAAATGAATAGGCCAAACCATATTATCAATTTATATGAGTATTAACATGATTACCATTTTTCACATGGAAGTGAATCATTTTTTTTAAGAGAATGTTTTGTGGGAGGATAGTTGATGAGAATTGAGAACTCAATTGACGAAACGAATTTAGCTATTAGTATTTGTTTTAATCTTTTGCTGTAATTAAGAGTCAATATATGATATAATCCACTCATATACTTAGTCATCCGACTAAGGAACACATATGTGGACACAAAAGACTTCCATGAGCAAATAATGATTCGAACAACTTTATGTGGCAATTGGAGTAAATGCTTTGAATTTTCTTTTGGGCATGTATAGTTGACTCTAGAATACTTGGTTTCTCGTAGCTAGGTTTACAAAAGGTATGTATTTTTATATAAAGCTGGCCACATGAGATCTCGTGGGATTTCATTTCCCGTGGTATTGATATCATGTTAAAAATGAAAAAAATCATATTATGATCGAGATTTTTGTCCCGTAATCATTCGGAAAATGAGATGGAACCAAGATTTTTTAGCACCATTTAGTAATAGGATTTTTTTTTCAATTGCATTCATGATTAAAGTAAAAGATATGAGAAATATGAGAATCTCAAAACCGCAAAATATCATACAGCGAATTCTCGGTATCGTGAAAAATGGTTCCGAGATTTCCCGATACAGTTTTTTACGGTTCTGGGAGTCTCATTTCCTGCAAAATGTAAGACAGAACCAAGGGTTCCCATTTCCCAGGTTTCACATGGCCAACATAAATTCTATATGATCAAAGGATACATAATAAGTATAAGTATTTAAATATATTAAAGCTAATCCACAATTACTTGGAAAAAAATACCATCAAATTAAAATCCAACAAGACATGAAAACAAGATATATAAATCCGTAATGTAGTGTTAATATATAAATTTGAACGAAGATATATAAATCCGTAAGTCAGGAAAACATGAAAATTCAGGGAAATTCATTGGGGCATATCAGCCATAATAAAGTTATCACATTTGGAAGGAACAAAATCCCAAATACATAAATCATCTATATAAAGAGTTTTTTATTTTGCCCAAAACATGGTCCACAAAATTACAAGATCGAGATATGTGAATAATCTCAAAGCTATCGAACCATCTCGCTTGTTCGAGAACCAGAGCTAACTAACCATCATCTGTGATGCGCCGCTTGTTCCTATGCACAGAGCCACCGCAACCCAACAATCCGATTGGATCTGCACCCGCCTGATCCCACACTCCTTGGCCACCTGGACACCCTTGGAAATTGCGGAAAGCTCGGCCATGAGCGAAGAGAATGACTTACGACACGATGCAAAGAAAGCTACCAGAATTTTGCCCCGGTGGGATCTTCCGATCCCACCCAGACCGTACACGCGGTTGTTGACGAAAAAGATGCGTCCACTGGTAGGGCCACCATATAATGGGACTTCAGCGCTTGGCTTGTTATGCTTCTCTACCCCCTTGATCGAGGCTTACTTATGATCTTCGAGCATCTTGGTAGGCTAATTAATAAGATCCACTAGATTTCGGTCCCGGTTGGAGTGAAAGTTATCATTTCGAATATTCCACGCGCTCCGCACGAGTGTAACGAAGACTTTGAAGTTGACAGTGGACAGAGTGCTCTGCATATAGGCCATGAAGCCAAAAACATCTCCTCAGAAAAAAAAGCCTTTATCTCCGCCAACCACTCTGTAGATTTCCAAAGCGGTGAGATCGTCTTAGAACTCCAAAGGGCGTGGAAAACATTTTCCGGCCCAAAGCCACATCGACCAAACGTACACTCCACCCGCACTCCTTGGCTCACCATGGTGATGTACGTGAGATCCAATTCTTGGCCATTCTAAAAAAAGTGATTTTTCGACGGAATTCGCAGGCCCCATATGCTATTCCACCAAATTTTCATGCATCGCGGGTCCGAGGATCTTCCTCATGCAACCAAATCTTCCTAGACTCGGTACCCGATTTTGACCAAGTACTCCCCATCCTCCATGTAGTGCCAATACATCTTGTTCGGATCGTTGCAGGGTTAATTGTGGAGCTTAAAGATTTGTTCCACATCCTCCTCCGAGCACCTCTCTCGAACCAACCCAATGTTCAAAGAGCCATCCGATTACTTAAGATCTGACACTCGAGTACCCTCGGATACTCGATCGTCAAACATAAAGAGAAAATCTCCTAGCCTTGGAATCCACTTCCCGCTCCTAGCATTCACCGATCTTCCACCTCTAACCTCGGAGGATGATGTCTCAGCCCAAACGGAGACCGTTCCAAAAGTTTGAAGTATATGAAGACTCCGGGGCCATGAGAATGGTCTTGGTCGAGTAATAGCATGCTTCAATAAGCCGGGCTTCCAAGGACTCGGGGTTCCGAAAGAGCCACCACATATTCTTTACCAAAAGCGCTTGGTTGAACCATTCAAGATTCCGAAATCCTATCCCGCCAGCCTCTTTTCGGAGTCAAAGCTTGTCCCAACTTCCCCAATGCATCCAGAAGATATACGCTTTACATCAAGAAGATATACGCTTTACATCGACCCATGGTCACCGGAAAATCAAGGTACTGCTCATGGCCCAAGGAGATTCTAACACCAATTACTTGAGCGACCGCAAGCTATTGTCGTTCTTCACCTTCTTTCTAAACTATACGTCCGATTTCTCATGATTGATGACTTTTCCCGAGGCACGCGCATACATCTACAAGCACCACTTCACCATTATCTCCACATACGGGGAAGCCCTTTGACGAGCACCAAGCTATCATGGGTAAAGCAAAATTCCCGTGTATCCGAACTTTAAGCCCTCGATGCCCCCTCCAATCTCCTCCCGAAGAAAGAGGGTAGAAAGTCCCTCGGAACAAAAGAAGAAGAGAAATAGGGATAAGGGGTCTCCTTGTCGAAGAACCTTATGAGGTGTGATATTACCTTTCACCTTCTCATTGAGCACGAATGAGAACTAGACCACCCATCAAATGTGGTATTCGAGCTTGGTCATTATACCTTCGAGGAAATACCACTCCATCAGGTCATATGCTTTTTAAATATCGAGCTCTAAGGCCCCACATTGACTATTACCAAAATAACATATTCTCATCGTGTGAAGGTCTTCAAAGTTTACTATAACATTATAGAAATTTTTCCTCTCCCCAAAAAACGCGCTTTGGTTTTCCGAGATCGCCAATCCCATCCTCCCTTTAAGTTGATTTAGCAATGCACTTAGTTAGATCTTGCTCAAAACATTGCAAAGGCTTATCGACTTAAAGTCTTGCATCTTGGTCGGAGCCGTGCCTTTCGGAATCAACATAATGGTGCATTCGTTCACAGGGCGTAACTTTTGACCCTCATTTAAGACCACCAAACAAAATTATGTCACGTCTTCTCCAATGACTCCCCAAAACTTGTGATAGAAGATCCCGGAGAAGCCATTTGGGCCCGGTGTCTTCCACGGGTAGATATCGAACGCGGCAGCCTTTACTTCCTCGGTCGTGAAATCCAGTAGCAGCTCCTCATTTTGATCCGGGAAAATGACCGGGGTAATACCATTAGCCACCGCCTAATGGGCACCTCGAGGTAAAGAAATCGACAATATATTCCGTGACAATGGTTTCTACCCCATTTGGAAATTCGGTCTAGGCTCCACGACTAACGAGAGACCAACATTAGTATGCTTTCCAGTGAAAATAAGTCCTATTCCGGTCATAATATTTGAGCCATGCAATCTTGCTTCGTTGGCGCCAGTAAGTTGCCTCCTTGTTATGTAACGTGTCGAGTTTACGTTCCTTGACGCGGATCTCTTTCGTATAGACAACCAAGTTCGAAACATTAAGAGTCTTAAACACCTTCCATTGCTTCTCGATATTTTTACTCAGAAGTCAGAATTTGTCATTTCCCCAAGCAGTCAAGGCATATGCGAACTCATGGAGAGCATGAGAGACGTTGTGCGACCACGTAACTTCAATCAGTGCTCGGCAATCATCCTCTTCACACCAGGCAATGTCAAATAAGAATCTCTGAGACCATATTCTCCTCTGGTTTGTGCTCGATTCCGCGAACCCACTCGAAGAGATTAAGAGTGGTGGTCCGAACACCACAAGTCCAAATGCTTGACCCCGCCTGAGGGGAGGAAAGCTTCGATCCATTTCGCATTCGCTATGTGTTATAGGGTAAAAATCCTCCCCTCAGAAATTGAACGCTGACAACAGTCAAATCAAGCCCACTAAGAAAATGCCGACTCTCAGCAAAGGCTCAAAGCCCATAATCGAGGCTGGATGCGCCTAGGTTGGCCAACGGCTGACCCGATTTCGAGCATTTGGGTGACCACCTCTTCAAAACCCTCCTCCCCAACCTCTTCAAACCCACCAACGTCAAACTGATTGTTGCTCATTGTAACGACGAGATCACTTAGACCTCAAGGATTACTCAGACCAAGTATCCCACCACGAGAGCTCAATACACCGGAAAAGCGTAGTAACCTCATGCTATCACTGAATAATACGACGGACTTTTGTTTGTAAGGAGAGCTTTTTTTTTTTAATTACTTCCGACTTCTCTTAATGGGTCATGTTTTTTATTCTCTCAAATTGTGATAGATCATAGTTTCTAATATGATAAGAAGCTCAATATGGTGGTTACGTCACATCGATCCAAATCGCATTGCTGTGGGTGTGGCGTGCATTTGTCTAGAGCTCATTATCAACTAATTACAAATTAATCATTCTCAGTGTTTAGGCTTCTTATTCGTTTTTTAAACTAATGAATTTGCATTATTCGTGGTCCAGAAATATATATTTGGATCACTTGTAATTATAAGGCTTTGACTATTAAGTGATTTTGATATAATCGCATATATGGGTTTTGGCTATATGATAACAGTCTTTTCGTCTCTCTTTTTTGGACCCATATAACTTTATGGGTTATTAAGCTATATAGCCACATAGATATAGTGGATTGTGATATAGCTCACATTTGGTTAATTTCTTGTAAATAGTCAAGTAAACTTATTAATAGATTAATAAAAGACTTATATAACACAATCAAACATATATTTTAGGTAGTTAATAGGCTGCGACGTATGCAAATTGGCTATTTACAAAATATTTACCAAAGATTGGCTAATTTACGATTCTTATAGTTTAGGTGACTTACGTAACCAATTTTTTGTTATTTTTTTTATACATTTTCGAGAGTGCTTTTTCGCTTATCTTTTTGGCCATATATATAGTGAGAAGAATATATGTGTGTATTATTAATTATTTTCTTATATATAAAGGCCTCACCACCACCACCACTTCGTATCAAACACGGTTTTAGCTTAGCTTAGCTTACCTTCTTTCATTTCACTACTCCCAAAAACTCAACATCTCTCTCTCTCTCTCATGGAATTAGCCAAAGGGTGTACTCAAGATGGAACAGTTGATCTTCGTGGAAGACCGGTTCTCGCTTCCAAAACCGGCAAATGGAAAGCTTGTGCTTTCCTTGTTGGTAATATATATATATATATATATATATATATATATATATATATATATATATATTATGTTTGACCGGCGTTCATATCATTATTAATAACATATTATATTTGTCTATGTTTGTAAAAAGGGTACGAAGCGTTTGAGAGGATGGCGTTTTATGGGATAGCCTCGAACTTGGTGAACTATCTGACGACACAGCTACACGAAGACACGGTGTCATCGGTGAGGAACGTCAACAACTGGTCCGGCTCCGTTTGGATGACTCCGATCCTCGGTGCTTACGTGGCAGATACCTATCTTGGCCGCTTCTGGACTTTCACCATCTCTTCTCTCCTCTATGTTGTGGTAATAGCAATTTTCATTTAATATTTTTGTTTGGGGTTTCTTTCTAAATCCTCAACCACAACCCCAAAAGGAAAATTACGTTGCTTTTCCTCTTGTTGTGGGGTCATATTGTATATTAATTGCATGACATCGTCGTTGCAAAATAGTTTGATCATTTTTCAAGCGGGAATCCTTTTTGGCACGGTTCACGACCTCTGACGATCCACTCAGAGGTTGACACGTGGATTAAACATCCACGTGTCAACCTCTGAGTGGATCGTCAGAGGTCGTGAACCGTGCCAAATAGCATTGCTCTTTTTCAAGTGGCCAAAAATGGCTGATTTGCAATATATAATCTATTTGCACGAGTGACTATATATTCATGTAAGGTTGTTATGAGTGGCTATATTCTTTCCATTTTACCCTAGCCCGAAGCAAACTACAACCAACTCACATTTATGGACAAAACATCAATTTCCTTACATAGACGTGACACTTTTTCATTTATAATTTTTTGTAAATATATTTATATTGTAGGGCATGATGCTTCTCACCCTAGCGGTGTCACTGAAGAGGTTCAAGCCAACGTGTTCAAACGGGGTTTGCAAAAAAGCCACGGACTCTCAGATCGCCTTCTTCTACTTGGCTCTCTACACGATAGCCATCGGAGCCGGAGGAACGAAGCCGAACATTTCGACGTTCGGCGCGGACCAGTTCGACGACTACGAGCCGAGAGAGAAGGCTCTCAAAGTGTCCTTCTTCAACTGGTGGATGTTCAGCTCGTTCGTCGGCGCTCTCTTCGCCACGCTAGGGCTCGTTTACATTCAGGAGAATCTGGGCTGGGGTTTGGGATATGGGATTCCGACTCTTGGGCTTCTTCTCTCGCTCGTCATCTTTTATCTCGGGACTCCTATTTATAGGCACAAGGCTAGGAGTGCTAAGAGTCCCGCTAGGGATTTGGTTCATGTGCCTATCACTGCTTTCAAGAAGAGGAAGCTTGAGAGCCCTGCTTCTCCTTCTGAGCTTCATGAGTTTGAGCTTCAACAGTATTTGGATTCTAGGAAGAGGAAAGTTCATCACACCACCATGTTCAGGTAATTATTATTTATTCATAAGTTTGTTTGTTTGTGGGGGGTTCTTTTAGTGGGTATCTAGAATAGATATATACATATATAGAAATAATAATGGATCAATTTAGAGAGATTCCCTTGTTGTTGGCCACATCTCTCTCTCTCTCACACACACAAAAACTATGTGACATGAGTTATTTTACTAGGAAATTTACTATGCAAAAAAAAAAAACAAAACACTATATATATGTAAACATGAGCCATTGAATTCTATTAATTCTTTTCATGTGCACTGTTGGTTCTCTCTCTATCTCACTCAATTTTTTAGGAATCTTTTTTAAGCCAACTTGCTGGTAATATTGGGTTGGTGATAGAGATAGAAGAGGAGTGTGTCACATTGGATTTGAAATGACATTGCTGCCCCACTATATTCACATAAGAAAGCAAAATAGCTAATGATGATAATCAAACACCATTATATAAAATATTTGTGTCAACACTTGATGGATATTGGACCCCTCCCACTACTAATACGTACTTGTTTGTAAAATTTCTTCTTCTTCTTCTTCATTTTTTTTTAAGGAAAACCAATGTATTAAATCCGCAAGGATATTCTAGAAAAGAGAGAAATCTAGCACCACCACTTGATATAAACTAAAACTATCCACTAATAACTAAGGAATCATAATTGCATTTTCACCAAATCATGTGTGAGAATGGATAGCAAGTCTATTCTCTTGGGTATCATTTCCCTCTTTACAGACTATATATCATTGTCCTTGATTTTCTTCCCCTACTGGGAGGACTATTAAGATATAGTTCTTTTCTTTCCACTTCATGTAAATAAACTCCATTATGCATTCTTTCTCTTTCTTTTTGGGATGGGAATAACATGTACAACTTTATAAGACATGGCACATGAATTATTCTTAGTACACATTAATTGTCAGGGTCGCTAGTACAATTTGTCATCTATCTACTTTTATAGATATGAAGAAATCAAGAATTCCATTGAGAAGATACATAAAAAAAAAAAAGTTCATTTAAGATCACAATATCTACTTTCATATTCTGAAAGAAAAAAAAGTTTTTTTTTAAAAAAAAAATACTTACCAAACTAGAGTTTTTCCCTATTTTCCAGGTTCTTGGACAAGGCTGCAATAAAAGAAGACAGCAACGTAACGACAAAAATCCCACCATGCACGGTCACACAAGTGGAAGGAGCAAAACTAGTCCTGGGAATGCTCGTGATATGGTTCGTAACCCTAATCCCAAGCACAATATGGGCACAGATCAACACACTCTTCGTCAAACAAGGCACAACCTTAGACCGAACCCTAGGAGGCTCAAAATCCGGCGCCGGAAGCTTCAGCATTCCGGCGGCCTCCCTCGGAAGCTTCGTGACGCTCTCGATGCTCATCTCGGTCCCGATGTACGACCGGTACTTCGTCCCGTTCATGCGCCGCAAGACAGGAAACCCTAGAGGAATCACACTCCTCCAAAGACTCGGCATCGGGTTTCTGATCCAGGTGGCGGCGATCGCGGTGGCTTACGTGGTCGAGGTTCGGAGAATGAGAGTCATAAAGCTCCACGGAGTCTCGGGTCCGAAGGAGATCGTCCCGATGAGCATCTTCTGGCTTCTTCCTCAGTACGCCCTCCTCGGCGTCGCTGACGTGTTCAACGCCATCGGGCTTTTGGAGTTTTTCTACGACCAGTCGCCGGAGAACATGCAGAGCCTTGGGACGACGTTCTTCACGAGCGGGATCGGAGTCGGGAACTTTCTGAACAGTTTCTTGGTGACTATGATTGATAAGATCACCGGGAAAAATGGGAGTGGGAGTGGGAGTTGGATTGGGAATAATCTGAATAAGTGTCACTTGGACTATTACTACGCGTTTCTGTTGGTGATTTCGATTATCAACCTCTTTGTTTTCTTGTGGGCTTCGAGTAAGTATGTTTACAAGAGGGAGTTCACTGAGGTTGATGAGCTTGGGTGCGTCGAGATCGTCGAGGTTAAACCCAGACCCTTGGACACGTCTCCTCTTGGTTTGCAAGTATGAAACTTGTCTTGTGTACTTAATTAGTTACCCGACCTTTGCACCAAGTTATTAAGATTACATGTGTATTATTTAGGGAGTTTTAACCTTTTTTTTTTAATCATATTAGTATTTTATTTTTATGACCATATATCTCAATATTTTTTTTTTCGGCTTGAATGTATCATAATAATAAAGATATGCGCGCGTGCATATACTTGTGTCATATTCTCAACCATCACCGATCTAGCGAAAGAGCTTCTTCGAACTATATGCAACAAGTTTTTTACTATCAAGTTTGAGGTGGAATGTAGAAATTCAGTTTGAAATTAATAACCAACCAACAGCATCCACGTCATCAGTCAAGCTGACCGAGCTCGAAGCCAATGAGCACGGAGAGAATACGTGATACGCTGGCACAGTTGAGAGTCGGCTTGGTGAGCTGTAGATGAGCTGGATTGCTGTTACAGTGGTTAGGTTGTTAGAAGTCAATTAGAGATCTGGAAAGTGTATATATTCACATCCCTGTACACATTCATAATTAATGAAAAACAAACGAGAAGAATATTTTCTCTCGCTCAACAAATCTCTATTTCGTTCATCTTCTTCAAACTTATCTTGGTATCAGAGCCCATTAAGCCCAAACGGGTATCCGATCCAATCGTTGGGATTCGGCCCAAGATGAGCGAACGCAAAGAGCCGCCATCTTGAGGGGGCGTGTTAGAAATCCCACATCGAAAGTGAATGGGAACTAACAAGAGCTTATAAAGGTCATGGATTACTCCTCTCATTACCAATTGGTTTTGAGATGGAACCCCATGATACTTTCACATGGTATCAGAGCATCTACAATGGCGAACGAAGGTCTTTCTTCTCCGTCATCTTCTCAGATCAACAACGATCTCAGGCCTGTGATCAATCCGCATTTCGCAGCAACGCTCAACAATGCCGTCATTGTGAAGCTCGACCGTGAAAACTACTCCGTCTGGAGATCTCAGGTACTTCCGGCCATTCTAGGTCACAACCTTCAAGGTCTGATCTACGGAACCAGAGCTCAACCGCCGCGATTTAATGAATCGGTCGACGAGCGAGGAGTGAAAGTTTCAATTCCGAATCCTGAATTCGAGATCTGGACTCGTGAAGATCAACTCATGTTGAGTTGGTTATTATCTTCACTATCAACAACGATTCTTCGATCCGTCACCAGAATCAGAACCGCTCAAGCTCTTTGGATTGCTCTGGAACAACGTTTCGCTGTCAAATCAAGAGCTCGAGTCATGCCACTGAAACTCCAGTTGCAGACCACGAAGAAAGGTTCACTCTCTATCTCAGATTATGTTGCAAAAATGGAGAGCATAGCAGATTCGCTATTTCTGGCCGGATACGAAATCTCAGAGGATGAACTTGTCATGGTTGTTCTGATGGGGTTACCGAGCGAGTACGACGTCCTTGTGGCTATGGTCAATGACAAGCTGCAGAGTCAGGAGCTAAGTGGTGTGGAGATCTCTATCCTAGAGGTTCTAGCCATGGCTCTTTCTCAGGAGTCTCGGATCGAACACCTTGCGAGCAGCATCGACAATCAGATACACACTGCAATGGTGAACTATGTGGAGTCTCGCGGACGAGGACGAGGCCGCAACAGAGGCGGAAGAGGAAGAGTCTCCGGTGCTAGGGGATCGAGTAACTTGAGACCGACGTGTCAAATCTGCAACAAGCAGGGACACATCGCAACGGCGTGCTGGTATCGGCTCGACGAGTCTTATCAAGCCGCACCTGCGTCTCCTCAACAACAAACATCTCCTCAGCCACAGAAAGACTCAAAGGCAGCCATGTCAACGTTCTTCGTAGGTCCAGAGACGGTGTTTGACCCGGCCTGGTACGCAGATTCTGGCGCGACAAACCACGTCACATCGGAGATGAATAATCTGCAAGTGAGCACGAGCTACAAAGGGAAATAGAAACTCATGGTGGGAAATGGTAATCATCTAACTATTACTCACCTTGGACAATCAAATCTTGTTGACAAGAATATCAAAAATACTGATACTAAAGGAGTTAAGTTGAGAAATATACTCAGAGTTCCAGAAATAAAGAAGAGCCTAATCAGTATATCTCAACTGACATCTGAGAATGATGTTTTCGTTGAATTTCACGCTGATTCTTGTGTTGTCAAGGACAAGAGAACAGGGAAAGTGGTTCTTAGAGGAACAACTGAGAATGGCCTCTACTCGCTCGGAAGTTCAACATCAAGTCCAAGGCTCAAGTCCACTCCTCTTAGTCTCAATGTTCCACTCCCTACCACACCGATCTTTCCAGTACTAGCTCAAGGCGATGCACAAGCTTCTCAGCCGCCTCTCTCAGAGAAGAAAAATCAAGATAGTTATCTACTCAAAACTAGTGATCAGTTGTACTCATGCTTCACAGTTTGTAATAGTAATGACAAATGGCAATTGTGGCACAATAGGCTTGGCCATGCCACAGACAAAATTGTACACAACATTTTGAATAAGTGCAAAATAGCCTGTCCCAAGAAAACTGTGCAAGATTTTTGCTCTGCATGTCAATATGAGAAGAGTCACTCATTGCCTTTTATTCTGTCACAAACAAAGTCCACACGTGTCTTGCAGCTCATACACACAGACCTATGGTGACCATCACCCATAGCCTCGAGTCAAGGCTACCGTTACTACATACACTTCATCGACGACTTCACAAGATTCACGTGGATTTATCCACTGCGAGTCAAATCGGAAGCTCTCGGTGTCTTCAAAAGCTTCAAGAAATTCATGGAAAAGTCTCTAAAGACAAAGATATGTGGCGTCCAATGTGACTGGGGAGGAGAGTATCGACCTCTAGCCCCATTTCTTGCTGGTCAAGGCATCGCAATGAGACACCCTTGTCCTCATGTCCATGGCCAGAATGGACGTGCTGAGAGGAAACATCGGCACATCGTGGAACTAGGATTGGCTATGCTGGCTCAGGCTCAACTACCTCTACAATACTGGTGGGACTCTTTTACCTCAGCTGTTTTTACAATAAATGTTTTACCCACTCACGTGCTAGAAGGGGTTAGTCCATTCCAAAAAATGTATAATAGACTACCAGATTATACCTTTCTTAGAGTTTTTGGTTGTAGTGTTTACCCACATCTTAGACCATACAATAACCATAAAATTGAGTTTAGATCGTCTAAATGTCTCTTTCTTGGCTATAGTCCTTTACATAAGGGGTACAAATGTCTCCACTCTTTGGGTAGAGTATACATCACTAGGAACGCTGTTTTCAATGAGTTTGAGTTTCCTTACCTTACTTTATTCCCTGACGAATCTCACCCACCTGATGAGTCCGTTCCAATAGTACTCTCATCCCCTCCAATGTTCATGTATCCTTAGCTGAATACAGCCTATACACCACAAATAGCCCAAAATAATCTGTCATCCTGTGGTCCCAATCTCAATATCTCTCCTAATGCACAACATAGTACTACCTCACCAAGTGGTCCCAGCCTTACACATGTTATCACGCGTAACCAAGCTGAGAGCCCAACCCCTAGGCCACTTTTACCCTCAACTTTTCCAGTGTCTAGTGGTCCCACTGTACCAGCCCTGGTAGCCGTGTTACCTGCTGATCCTGCCATCCCAGCCATGTCGAGTCGTTGTCCAAGCCAGCTAGCTGCACCGGCCTCGGTCCCAGTTCCTGCTCAGCAACAACAAGGGCTAGTTGTACCAGCCTCGGCCCCAGTCCCTGCACATCAACAAGACGAGCCTATCACCACCAACTATATGCACACACGGTCCAAATCTGGCATTTACAAACCCAAAATCTTCACTGTGTCTCGTCACCCAATTGCTGTCTCGCCTGGACCGAGTGAACCAAGCTCTGTCAAGCAAGCTCTGGCTGATAGTGCCTGGACAGCTGCCATGGAAGCTGAGCTACTTGCTCTATCTCAGAATGAGACTTGGTCTCTTGTCCCTGCCCCATCATCCCAGAAAGTCATTGGAAATAAGTGGGTGTTTAAGGTCAAATATCTTCCGTCTGGAGCTGTTCAACGTTACAAAGCACGCTTAGTGGCAAAGGGCTTCGCTCAAACTCCGGGGGTCGATTTCTCAGAAACTTACAGCCCTATTGTCAAGCCATGTACAATCCGCCTGGTTCTCACTCTCGCCGTATTCAAGAACTGGGATGTAAAGCAATTGGATGTTAACAATGCGTTTCTCAACGGCATTTTAACCGATGAAGTGTATATGGCACAGCCGGATGGGTTCGTGAACAACCACTTCCCCAACCATGTTTGCAAACTACATAAAGCTCTTTACGGCTTAAAACAAGCTCAGAGCGTGGTTCGATCGTCTTCGTCAAGCTCTACTTCATTGGGGGTTCACTGAGTCGAAAGCCGATATCTCGTTGTTCATATTCACCAGTGCCGGGGTGTACATTCTACTTCTCGTGTATGTTGACGACATCCTCGTCACCGGAAATAATGACAAGGTTATTGATAGGTGCGTTTATTACGCGTAAAACTCCTATTTCCCGGACTAAAAACTAACGAGTCCTCAAGCGTTTTTGATAGCTTTTGTATGTTTGTGAGTGATTTTCAGGTTTAAAAGGTCAATTGGGTCTTGAGGAGGTTATTAGCGCATCATGTGACGATTCCGAACAATTTCAAGGAGATTCATACACATTTGGACAACTTGGAGCGACACAAGGAACGACGTCCTCTTCGGCAGGATTTTGGGATTTTTAAATGATGATTCTGGATGATCCACTTCCAGAATTGGATAGAGCTCCCTCTTAGCTTTCCAACGCATGTTTATTTGCAGAAATCGGACATCGGAGCTAGGAGTTACGACCGTTTAAAAAACGGTGTGCAGTGAACCGGGAAGCGCGCGGCGCGCGGAAAAAAGCGCGCGCCGCGCGGACGAAAATTTCGCCGTTTTCGCCTCCAGAGTCGTACGCGCGGACCGCGCGAAGCCGAAAAAATGGTCTGCGCGCCGCGCGGTCCAAAAATAAGCTTTTTCCAATGTTGCGTTTCTGAGCGAATTTTGGCTATTGGATCAAAATGAAAGGTCCAGATGGCTCCGAAAATAACCCCATTCAGCCTTAAAAACACAAATGCTAGGGTTTGAGGATATCTCTCATCTTGGAGAGAGAGTAATTTTCTTTTCTCTTCATGTTTTCTTAGAGTTTCTTGGTTTTGCTTTGGAGAAGAAGGAGGTCGGAGTGCCATCTCGCCGGAATTCGTCCAGCCATCACCACCATAGTTTTATCCTCTTCCTCTATCTCTTGAACTCCATTTATTTATGAAGATTATGTTGGTTTCATTGTTCTTGATTTATGTTTGCTTTGTTCTTTGTATCACCATGAACTAAGCCTCCATAGGGCTATGGTGTAGCGAGTTCTTGACGGTTATGGATTCCTAAATAGATTGATTTTATTGTTGTTGTTCTTGTCATGTTGCTTAGTTCAATTCCATGTTTAATGCCTTGTATGAGATTAGCTACCTTATGCATGATATGTGTTCGATCTAATGCTTGAGAAAGATTAGGTTGTTGTGCTTTTGTTTTGGATTACTAAAATACATTCCTAGGCTAGAGATAGCTAGGCTGTTTTAGACTCGTGTGTACTCTTGTTGTGAATGCTTGCCGTGCTTTTTAGGAGTTGGGATCGAGAGATAAAACTCCGACATTGAGTTTAGGTTGCTAGATGCTCGAGAGAGATTTAGTGATACGATTAGCGTGAGTACGAGTAGTAATATATGAACAACAATAATCGTGCGTAATTTCCGTGAATCCGAACCGTAGATTGAACTCGTGAAACCATAGTCCTCCGTCTTCATAATTGTAAAACCGTTCTTTAGTTTTGTTGTTTATTTTATTTACTTGCTAGGTAATTTTGTGACAAACTTTCTATCATTATTTTTGGGTTCTCATTCAAACTTGTGAATCTTGAATCTTCAATTTAGCTAGTCCTCGTGGGATCGACTCGTTCTTACGATTTATTACTATTGCGACCACGTGCACTTGCGTGTGCGAGAAAATTCGCAACAAGTTTTTGGCGCCGTTGCCGGGGACTAGTTTTAAATTGGGATTCAATTCATAAGTTTTTATTTGAACTTTCTTTTTTTTATTATTTTTTTTCTAACGTGTGTTCGTTCTCTTATTTCATGGGCCATTCCAAAAACCAACGATGAATTACAATTGGCCAACGTACCATTCGCCGGAGAATGAGCACCACTACACGAAATCATGGGATGATCAATCGTGCAACACGTGGGGAGCGCCACAATATCATCAACAATACTACGCCCCACTGCCACAACAACATGAGCTCCAACACCAATACTCGGAGTACCACTACATGGAGGAATGGGATAGTCAACACAATTACTCATATGACTACCCTCACTACTCCCCTCCTCCTCAAGACGACAACTCCAAAGTTAGAGCGTTGTTGCAAGCCGGGATTGATTGGATGTCCGCGCTCTCAAATAGGCAAGAAGCTTTCATTGCAAGCCAAGAGGCCTTCATTGCTCAACAAGAGGAAGCCATATCAAGCTTCGTGGAGAAGAAAGGCCTCGTGGTTGCCTTTGAGGAAGACGAGGAGGACGAGATTGATGCTCTAGGTGAAGACGAAGAGAGCGAGGCGGATCCTTTACCGATAAACCCACCGCCCACTTCACCACCGCCAATCCTCTCTCTTCCAAAGGAGACATGCCCACAGCGTCTCCTTGACGTTGTGACTTCATCACCAACACTTGAGAAGCATGGTCTCCCCGTCCTTCATGCTATAAGCTTCAAGCTCCCTCAAGGAGATCTTCCTTGGAATCTGCAAATTCCTTGGCGCTTGTCAATTTCAGTGGCAAGAAAACGCGGAGAAACTACCACAAATGAGAGCCAACCCATGTGCCTCATTCCGCCAAGCATGAACAAATCCGTGGCGATCTCCATCGACCCCATTCGTCCACCTCCACCACCTCCTTGGAGACAAAGGAAGACGCCGTCGTGGAGGAAAAAGAGGAGCCCATCACCGCCTCCATGGAGAAAGAAAAAGCGCGATCCGACGCCTCCACAGCCGTCGAGTTATCCACGCTCGGAGAACCATTATGCTATCTCCCTTATTCCTACATGGGTCAATCAATGGACGAGGCCTCCCGAGCGAAATTGGAAGATGAGGAAAAAGAAGGTCCTCCATGTTAAGTAAAAAGGTCACGAGTAGGGGCGATCACCACCCCCGCAAGGTAAGTTTTTTTCCCCGTTTTTCAAGTCTACATTGAGGACAATGTAGCATCCTAAGTTTGGGGGGAATTTTTTCTTGACTTGCGGGAACTTTTGTATATTATTAGGTTGTTTGTTTTTAGTTTTGTTTTGTGTGTTTAGGTAGAACTAAGTGCTTGCTTGCTTTGATTGATTCATATGTGTTTGCCAAGGATGTTGATAATCTTAAGCCTTAGAGTTTGGAATCCAACCCATGAACTACCTTTTGTGAAAGAAGCTTGTTGAGTTTGTGTTGCCATACTAGACCCAAATAATGCATGTCTCGAAGCTTAAGAAACTTTGAGGAGTAGTCTAGCCGATCGTTTGAAAGAGAACACCGAACACACTAGAACCCTCTCCGATCTCTAATCGAAGCGAAATTAAGTGCACATTGATCTAGCGAGGATGATTTAGGCATTAGGTATAGCCTGTCAAGCCAAAAAAGCCAACCCATAATTGTTTATCTTTTAGAACCCACTCACAAAAGGCCAAACACTATCCATTCTCGATACTTAGTCAGAAAAAGCCGAGTCGATGATTTGAAAATCTCACAAAGAACCCCATTGACTTTAGCGACTCTTGAGTGACATGAGTGAATTTTTTCTATTTTATGACATGTTCTACGACTAGTCTCTACGTGTTGTATTGTCCACTAGACACACCACGCCGGTGATTATTTATATTGTTATGCACCGAAAAAAAAAATCTGAAAAAAAATAGAAGAAAAAAAAAATTAAAAAAAGTGTTTATTTATATATTTTTATTTTGGCGTGGTGTTCTATGTTTTTGTTTTAGAGACTTGTCGCTTGTTGTTGTTGACTCGAAGTTTGGGGGGAAAACACGGGAAATAACAACACTAAGTAAAACGTTCTCGTTGGTCAAAATTTGATGCCAAGAACGTAGGGATGGGTGAGTGAGTGAACTTCATGTGAGGGTTGTATTTTTGGGTGAGATTTGAGTCGCTAAAGTTGATGTTTGAGCCACTAAAATTTTCTTTCCATACCTTTGACCTTACCTTGAACATTACAAGCCTTTTAAGACCTCATTGACGAGCTAGATATGATGTGTGCACATTAGTGGAGATCAAGGGAGAAGAGGGGGCATATGGGTGTGTCAAATTGAAACAAATTCCTATTCATTTTCGATTTTTATGTTCTCTCGATGGAGGTTGAAAAGGCTACGAGACTTGGTGCCCGAAAGCTCACGAGACGGGTAAGCATTGCAAACGGTCTAAGGTAACATGAGCTCATATGATTTCTATCTCATTTGGTAGTTGGTTTGAACATTAAAATTGTGGGTTTCCGGGTTTATGTAAGTCTATAGATTTTAATTGAGGCAAACACGAGTTGGTTGAGTATTGCAAGTGCTAAGTTTTACCCGTTTTATTTAGATAACTTCTTTTGTGTGCTTTTGTTCTTTTTGTTACTTGAGGACAAGTAACGGTTTAAGTTTGGGGGGATTTGATAGGTGCGTTTATTACGCGTAAAACTCCTATTTCCCGGACTAAAAACTAACGAGTCCTCAAGCGTTTTTGATAGCTTTTGTATGTTTGTGAGTGATTTTCAGGTTTAAAAGGTCAATTGGGTCTTGAGGAGGTTATTAGCGCATCATGTGACGATTCCGAACAATTTCAAGGAGATTCATACACATTTGGACAACTTGGAGCGACACAAGGAACGACGTCCTCTTCGGCAGGATTTTGGGATTTTTAAATGATGATTCTGGATGATCCACTTCCAGAATTGGATAGAGCTCCCTCTTAGCTTTCCAACGCATGTTTATTTGCAGAAATCGGACATCGGAGCTAGGAGTTACGACCGTTTAAAAAACGGTGTGCAGTGAACCGGGAAGCGCGCGGCGCGCGGAAAAAAGCGCGCGCCGCGCGGACGAAAATTTCGCCGTTTTCGCCTCCAGAGTCGTACGCGCGGACCGCGCGAAGCCGAAAAAATGGTCTGCGCGCCGCGCAGACAAAAGGGCGCGCCGCGCGGTCCAAAAATAAGCTTTTTCCAATGTTGCGTTTCTGAGCGAATTTTGGCCATTGGATCAAAATGAAAGGTCCAGATGGCTCCGAAAATAACCCCATTCAGCCTTAAAAACACAAATGCTAGGGTTTGAGGATATCTCTCATCTTGGAGAGAGAGTAATTTTCTTTTCTCTTCATGTTTTCTTAGAGTTTCTTGGTTTTGCTTTGGAGAAGAAGGAGGTCGGAGTGCCATCTCGCCGGAATTCGTCCAGCCATCACCACCATAGTTTTATCCTCTTCCTCTATCTCTTGAACTCCATTTATTTATGAAGATTATGTTGGTTTCATTGTTCTTGATTTATGTTTGCTTTGTTCTTTGTATCACCATGAACTAAGCCTCCATAGGGCTATGGTGTAGCGAGTTCTTGACGGTTATGGATTCCTAAATAGATTGATTTTATTGTTGTTGTTCTTGTCATGTTGCTTAGTTCAATTCCATGTTTAATGCCTTGTATGAGATTAGCTACCTTATGCATGATATGTGTTCGATCTAATGCTTGAGAAAGATTAGGTTGTTGTGCTTTTGTTTTGGATTACTAAAATACATTCCTAGGCTAGAGATAGCTAGGCTGTTTTAGACTCGTGTGTACTCTTGTTGTGAATGCTTGCCGTGCTTTTTAGGAGTTGGGATCGAGAGATAAAACTCCGACATTGAGTTTAGGTTGCTAGATGCTCGAGAGAGATTTAGTGATACGATTAGCGTGAGTACGAGTAGTAATATATGAACAACAATAATCGTGCGTAATTTCCGTGAATCCGAACCGTAGATTGAACTCGTGAAACCATAGTCCTCCGTCTTCATAATTGTAAAACCGTTCTTTAGTTTTGTTGTTTATTTTATTTACTTGCTAGGTAATTTTGTGACAAACTTTCTATCATTATTTTTGGGTTCTCATTCAAACTTGTGAATCTTGAATCTTCAATTTAGCTAGTCCTCGTGGGATCGACTCGTTCTTACGATTTATTACTATTGCGACCACGTGCACTTGCGTGTGCGAGAAAATTCGCAACAGTTATCGCTCAATTAACCACTGATCTGCATGCTCAGTTCGCCCTCAAACAGCTTGGCTCGATTCACTACTTTCTTGGAGTTGAAGCCACCAGGGACGCAACCGGTCTCTATCTCTCGCAGTCGAAGTACGTTGCTGATCTTCTTCGACGGCTCAATATGACAGGTGTGAAGCCGTGTTCAAGCCCTGCTGCTCCTGGCGTCTCTCTATCCAAGCACACCGGCGAGGTCATGGACGATCCGTTCATTTATCGGAGCACGATTGGTGCCTTCCAATACGTGACAATGACACGTCCGGATATTGTTCACGTCGTCAACTTCCTGAGTCAGTTTCTCCAAGCCCCAACGTCGACTCACTGGCTTGCCTGCAAACGTGTCCTTCGCTACCTCAAAGGCACAATTACACATGGTTTGACGTTCACGCCAACTCCGTCCTTGAACCTCACCAGTTTTGCGGACGTGGATTGGGCAAGTAATCCTGATGATCGGCGCTCTACAAGCGCGTACTGCGTTTTCTTTGCCGGGTGTTTGGTGTCTTGGAGCTCGCGCAAACAGGGTGTGGTTGCTCGATCCTCGACGGAGGCTGAATATCGGGCACTTGCTCACGTTGCAGCTGAAATTGACTGGCTTCGTTCACTGCTTCGTGAGCTACATGTTCCTGTCTCACGGACTCCGATCGTCTGGTGTGATAACATTGGAGCCGCTGCAATGGCTGCCAATCCCGTTTTTCACGCCCGCACCAAGCACGTGGAGATTGATCTCTACTTTTTCCGGGATATGGTGTTGCGTAACGAGCTCGAAATCCGTTATGTGCCCACGATTGAGCAAACAGCTGACTTGCTAACAAAGACTCTCTCTGTCACTCGTTTCCTGAAGCTAAGGGACAAACTACACGTCAAGGAATCGCCGTATAGTTTGAGGGGGGGTAATAACCAACCAACAGCATCCACGTCATCAGTCAAGTTAACCGAGCTCGAAGCCAATGAGCACGGAGAGAATACGTGACACGCTGGCACAGTTGAGAGTCGGCTTGGTGAGCTGTAGATGAGCTGGATTGCTGTTACAGTGGTTAGGTTGTTAGAAGTCAATTAGAGATCTGGAAAGTGTATATATTCACATCCCTGTACACATTCATAATTAATGAAAGACAAACGAGAATAATATTTTCTCTCGCTCAACAAATCTCTCTTTCGTTCATCTTCTTCAAACTTATCTGAAATCGCTCAGATTCAATGTGACTGTCCGTATCGATCTTAGTATCGGTCTCATAGAACTAGTGATGTCGTCGTTAGAAAAACTAGGCTAACAAACACAATTTAATAGAATTTGAATCGGAAAACAGATCAAAACAAATAATTGTGCAAAAAATTATCTCGTAGTTTAGATGCTAAGAACACAAAATACACGATTTATCTTTGGTTCATGTTACAACAATCCTAATCCGAGGCATGCCTTGAGAAAGTCCTGTTTGCTGATCCACTAACATCAAATCAATGTACACTGAGTACAGTGTATGAACAAATCTGCAGAGTATCCTATGTTTAGCCTTGTTCTTCAACCCTTAATTAATGTGCTCTTCTTTAAATCGCTTCTTGATCTTTCAAAGTCAAGTAATCCCTCTATCAAGGTATGCTGTGATTTCTCATAAGGAATGAATAATTAAGCCTCTATACCGCAATTAAGTTTTTATACTACATTACCCGGTTTACAAGTCCTAAGGCTAGAGACTAACTACTAGTCCTCTTTGTTGGGCTTAACTCCTTGACCAATCTCAGCAAACTTAAAGCTTCTTCAAACTTGTTGATAGGAACTACTTTGGTGAACATATATGCAAGATATTGATATGTGTCAATCTTCTTCACGGTCACTAGCTTATCATTGATGATTTCTTTGATGAAGTGCAACCTCACATCCATGTGCTTGATTCTCTTATGAAACACATTATTTTTGGACAAGTGTATTGCACTTTGATAATCATAGTATACAACTGATTCATTGATTGCTTCTATCAAAGCAATATTATACTCTGCCTCTGTTCTAGATAAAACCACCACATGTTGAAGTGTAGATGTCCATTCTTGTAGCTTTGATCTTCTTTTAACTAGATCTCTTGCTTAGTCCGAGTCACAATAGCCAACAATTTGTAGCTTTGATCTTCTCCGCTTTGAACACCATCTTGACCTTCATGAATCTATAGATGAGACTAGCTCCATAGGCAATATCTGGTCCTGTACTAACTCTTTTCTATTGGGGAGCCGAGCCGGGACAAAGGAGAAAGGCCTTAGGCCTAACCCGAGACCAAGTCCTCGATCCTCAGGGCCAGGTTTGGACCAAGGCTTAAAAGGAACTTTAACCGAGCCTAAAAAATCCAAACTAAACCCCTTCAAATAATCAATAAATAAATATGTTTTCAATAGAAAAAAAATACATTTTTAAACTCTTCTATTGGGGAGCCGAGACGGGAAAAAGGAGAAAGGCTTTAGGCCCAATCCAAGATCAAGTTCTCGACCTTCAGGGTCGGGTTTGGACCAAGGCTTAAAAGGAGCTTTAACCGAGCCTAAACAATCCAAACTAAACCCCTTCAAATATATAATCAATAAAAAAAATATTTTTTTAAATAGAAAAAAATACATTTTTAATTAAAAATAATTTATATCTTTAATAAAAAAGATTAATTTAAATATGATTATTTTTTATTTAAAAAATTGAGCCCAAAGTTTAGGGTCCCCGGCCAGACTTGAGGACCAAGCTATACCTTTGGCTGGTCCAAAATCTTTAAAAAGAGAGTCGGACTAGGTGGTCTATAGACTGCCCTACCCAATTTGACGGCCCTACCTAGAAGACTCAGCCCCTCTCTATCTCTCTCAATTTGGAATTTTCTTGTTTATGTTAAAAAATCTCGTTGAGATGTTTGAATATGGATTTTGAGATATTAATTCGTGCTTTTTTGTATGTTGAGTTTGATTATCCTATTACTTGGGTTCAAGTACTAAATGCCACAAATTTCGCCAAATTATTTTCATTAGCGAATACAAGCATCTTAAAGCCAACGATTCATTGATCCAAACTTCCATGTATTTGATCAAGTTTACTATATTTCAGTCGAAAAATTGTATATAAATTGATATATGTACTAGGAATACGATTGTCAATGATCCACGTTTTAGCAGTGTCGATATGATTTTTCTTTGACTATTATTCAATATAATTAAAAAAATTAATAAATTTTGGATTTTTTTAAACAAAAAAATGTCCGAAATGTATTATAATATAAAAAATTAAATAAATTTCGGACGTGTATAGCTATTTTAAACATAAAAAATAAACTATATAAAAAGTGGTCAAAAAATTAAAACTGAAAGGAGTGAATGATAATATTGTCTTTCTAAACTTCAAAAAAAATTCATATTAACCTGTTTGAAAATCTTGAAATGACCTTTTTTGTTGTTATGAAGCTGAAAATAAACTGTGCACCAAATTATACTACAATGCAAATTACTTGAACAATTTAAAAAAAAAAGGCTTGTTTTAAGAGATTTGTAACTAATTATACCACTTTAAACATGTGATTTTGAATCTTAACATACTTTTGACAATTTTTAGGGATATAGCCAAATAGCTTATGTGGCAATAATTAATGTCTGATTTGCCCTTATTTATTACCAAATTTGTCAATTTCTATTTCTTATTTTTTTTCAAATATTTTTTTTTTGCAACAAAACTTCAAAAATTCGTATCTTTCTCATACGAACTCGAAATTGAGTGATTCTAGATCCTACAAATTTGTGGCGTCGAGATCTTCAAAAATAGACTCATTGTGTTTGATGAAAAATTAAGTTTAATGCATAATATTTACGTTTCCATTTTTTTTATAATTTCAAAAAATTTCAGTTATTTTTAAGGTAGTAACGTGATTTTTCTACATCTATGGTATTAAACATGATTTTTCATCAAACACAATGGATCTATTTTTGAAGATCTCGGCGTCACAAATCCGTAGGATTTGGAATCACTCAATCTTGAGTTCATATGAGATAGATATGGTTTTTTGAAGTTTTTATGTAAAAAAGTGTAGGAAAAAAATAAGAAAGAGAAAATGACGAATTTGTTAATAAATAAGGGCAAATCAGATTTTAATTATTGCCACATAAACTTGTTGGCTATTTATCTAAAAGTTGTGAAACATAAGCTAAAAATAAATTTCATAGTTTCATTTTGACTATTTAGCTACACTGCCATTGTTTTAATATAGAACTACATATAAACATAAGTTACTGAATCTGCTGCCTCAGAATATGTTGTAACAGATAATACAACGCAGTTGCTGAAATTTAGATGCTGAGATTTAGAGAGAAAAAAGAATCAAAATATAAATGACGGAAAGAATCATTATAACATATATATAGCTAATATATTTTTTCCTGGTAGACATGATATAGTGACGCAAAGCAAAGATTTATTCAGGGAAAAATCGCTAATATCTTCCGCTATAAAGGTACTATATACACGCGTCTTGGATAATGTCTCAAAGAAAAACATCAAGTTGGTACTAATTAAATGCATATAATAAGTAATATTTCTTACGAGAGTAAAGATACATGATGAATTCAACGTTCTCACATTTTTTTTTCCTTTCGATATAAAGGTTCTATATACACGCGTCTGTCCGATTTGTGAAAAGTGTAAACATCAAGTTGGTACTAATTGCATAATATATATTAAATTCGAAAGTGTAAGTTAACAGATATTAATTCAACGTTTACAATGTAGACACGATTATTCGAACGCGACGAATAGGTGAAACTAGAGAAAAATGGAGCTTAATGTCTGATTAGTTTGAGTAATATATTTGGATTGGAACATTCGATTTGCCACTATAATTGCATGGTATAGTTAAATAATTGTATTTAATAGTCAAAGGTTTCTTTTTTAACTGCTAATTAATATATAACTATAGGCTGAAATTTACGAGAGATAAAGAAAGTCAGCATTTGAACACTGTCTTTTGTCGTGATTAAAAAAAAGAACACTGTCTTTTGTATATTATTGGTCTTTTTGACTCTTCAATACTCGACCACGTTTTCATTATCATATCATATCATTGTTAAGAAAGTTTGGTTTAGTGGGTCCCTACTTTTTTGACAAAATATTTCACCAACTACTATACTCCTTTTGACAAATGGCTCATTACAAAACATACTTTTTCAAAACGAATACACGGCATATTAATCTTTAATCTCCTGCACCATGAAACCAATCAAATCTTTCCTCACTTACAGTTTGTTATCATATATCTATGTATGCTTTTGACCGTATGGTTTTAGTAATGTGAAATATCATAAATATTGGACTTTGTAAGAGTCTTATGAGTTAGGTGACCTACAACCTTTAGTCACCTTTAGATAACGCTATAAATCTCAACTTAACACAACCCATTAATTCACTCACCTCAGAAACATACATTCCAAGTATATTTCTAAAGATTACTTGCTCTAATCAAGTTTAAAAAAAATGGCTTCATTTTCTACTTCTTTCACTTGGTTAATGAGCATTGCTCTTCTTTTGGTGATCATGGGAAGCACCAATGCTCAACTTTCTAATAACTATTACTACAAAACTTGCCCTAATCTCATTCCGACGGTGAAAAA
Source organism: Urtica dioica subsp. dioica (assembly GCF_054948205.1). Lineage (NCBI taxonomy): Eukaryota > Viridiplantae > Streptophyta > Magnoliopsida > Rosales > Urticaceae > Urtica > Urtica dioica. The sequence goes on from NC_142767.1 coordinate 17,553,964, forward strand.
TGTGGTCCACCAAGCCATCGTCAAGGAGAACCGGATGGGCGCTTCTCTCCTCCGCTTGTTCTTCCATGATTGCTTTGTCAATGTAATATTGATTATCTTATTCCCTCAAATATATGTATATTTTAGAAAGAAGAGTACTCTTTAGGTTTTAAACTACTACACGTACACCTAATTGGCATGCATGCATAGTGTGCTTTGTCTTACTTTGTGTAATCATTTTAAGAGCATTAACGTATGAACTTGCATGAATAAATTATATGGTTGATTTAATGGATTAATTTGTAGGGCTGTGATGGATCGATCCTATTGGACGACAGCTCAAAAATCAGAGGGGAAAAAACTGCGACTCCGAATCGCAACTCGGCTCGAGGCTTTGAAGTGATCGACAACATCAAGTCTGCGGTGGAGAAGGCGTGCCCTGGCGTCGTTTCTTGCGCCGACGTCTTGGCAATCGCCGCTAGAGACTCTGTCGAGATTGTGAGTTCCTAGTTCCTAATTTCATAATATCTATACACACGTTGAGTTTATATATTCAATACATATATGCGTACATAAAAAAATGGATTTTTTAACACTTTTTTCTTTTTTTTTTATAGCTTGGGGGTCCAATGTGGGATGTTAAATTGGGAAGGCGGGACGCAAGAACAGCTAGCCTTGCAGCGGCAAACAATGGAATTCCTCCTCCAACCTCAAACCTAAACCGACTTGTCTCTAGATTCAATGCTCTTGGTCTTTCCACCAAAGACTTGGTTGCTTTATCTGGTAATTTTTTATTAAAAAATTGATTCTAAACTTATAGGAGGTGTGTAAGAAAAAAAGATTATCCGAGGGGACATCATGAAAAGTCATATAACTTTAGGGTAACATGTACAAATTATTAAAAAATTGAGGTAAAAGATTTTAACTTTTAAAAGTTCAAGGGCATATGAGCGTCATATCCTATAAATAACTAGGCACTTCATGTAACTCACCATCTTAGAAATAACTAGGCCACTTCATCTTTTTTAACTTGGGATTTCCAAGTTGACCTCCTAACCATTACGTTGACTTCAGTCGCCGAGTCTCGGGTACTATAGTTATACGTGTTATAGGTTTGAATAAATAGCAACAAAAAGATAATAATTAAATAAGCTTGTTCCACGGAGCTAGATATATTTTCTTCTTTACTTCAATTGAATTATATATAGCGCATGATTTGTGATGGTACTATTTACAATACATTTTCAGGGGCTCACACAATAGGGCAAGCTAGGTGCACAAACTTTAGGGCAAGGATATACAACGAGAGCAACATTGACACGTCGTTGGCCAAAGCAAGGCAGTCCGGTTGCCCTAAGGCCTCCGGCTCCGGCGACAACAATTTGGCTCCGCTCGACCTCCAAACCCCGGCCCAGTTCGACAACAGCTACTTCAAGAACCTCCTCGGCAACAAGGGTCTCCTTCACTCCGACCAAGTGCTCTACAACCGCGGGCCCGCCGACTCCATCGTCCGAGCTTACGCCAATCAACAAAGCTCCTTCAACTCCGACTTCGTGGCCGCGATGATCAGGATGGGAGACATCAAGCCTCTCACCGGCTCCAACGGCGAGGTTCGGATCAATTGCAGGAGGCCAAACTAATTAATGATATGATATTTCTCATCGAGTTTTTGGGAATTGGTTTTATAGACTCTATGTTTGTTGTGGTCTTTATGTGTTTCTTGTTTTGTCATCCTTTCTGTTTCGGTTTATTAAGTTGAGTGCGATTTGAATGAGCTCTTTATATATCAAGTTGCGTGTCTTTAATTTCTCGAGAAAAATTGTATCCGAATAAATGAAAATTTATACCGAGTGTTCATTAGAGTTGTTTGTCTTTGATACTTTATATGTATTTTGTGGTTCTGTCTGAAACAAGTTGACAAATTTAATTCATGATCATATATGTGTTTTTCAGTCTTTTTAATACACGACATTTTCACATATATTTGAGAACGTCTGGCTTCTGTATTTTATCAAGATTATCACTTTTGCTTTTATTTTAGTACGTAGTCTAGTACTACAAAAATATGATAGTAGTCGCTAGATATACGTTGGCTTTTCGAAAAAGTGACGTAAGAGGTCCATTTTACTGTAGAAAAAATAATAAAATGAATAAAGGCCAATCATAACTTGCCACGTCACTCAGAAGAAGACAAAAACTTCAAGTCATTGACAAATTTCTGCCGCGTGGTCAACGTATCACATTTCGGAAAAGAAAAAGAAGTCGCTACTACAACTAACACTTTTAGACGCGATTGAGCTAAATTGTATTTAAAAGTAAATTTATGTCTAAAGCTCGCATCTAATTTTAGACACAAATTTATTATGTCTGAATTTAGGCGTATCTATTTGGCTACATTAAAAAAAAAAAAAGATGTTTAGAGACAATTTATTCTAAATCATCTCATGCCTTTTAGTGGGTGATGTCTCAGGCATCAGCAAACTGTTAACATAATTACAATTATTTTCCCCATTTGAGCAAATCGTTATATTACTAAATATAAATATAAATTATTTCATTATAAAAAATATCATAAAAAAAGTCAATTTATATAAGGTTTTTTTTCACTACGATTATGGCATACATGATATAAACTCATATAAAGTCGTATTAAATTAGTTTTTTTCAAACATAATACAGACTACATGTAAAACCACGAATCGGGAGTTAGAGTCGTATCAAATTACTGATCCTTGACCCCTTTTTTTTTTTTTTTTTTTTTTGCATTTCTCGCTTGTACCTCTGTAGTGCCACTGATGAGAACGTGAAATTGACAGCGAGTTGTCTGAGAAGGTGGTTGTTGCATCGCATCACTGCAAAATGAAAATAGACTTTCTAAAAATAAGTTAAAAAAATAGACTACGAATACAACATAAAAGACTAGCTTTTTTAGCTTAATATTTTTTTTTTTACCGTAGTCTACTTTCTTTGGCATTCGTCTATATTTTTTCAGTGATATCTGATACGGAGATGGCAATGAGTAGAGTTGTGTAAGCAATAACGGACCCAAAATCTAAAAGGGAGGGAGGCCAAAAATATAATTTAGGGGATAAAAAAATCCTAAAAATATTTTGCTCCAAAAATATGGGCTGGAGGGGGGCTAAATTATCCTAAAAGATAAACTTGAGTCCGCCACTATTGTAGGATCTTGGAAATCAGATTCTAACCACGAATTTTTTTTTAAGTCATACCATACTTATACCCTTTTATTTTTAATGGATTTAGGTCTGGGTAACCAGCAATAAATATTTTTTTTACCCATTTAATATTAGATTTATTAATAAAAGATAAAAAAATCTAAAAAAAATACTTAAGTAAAAAAAAAATATTTAAATTAATAAATACGTAACTAAAATTTGCTTAGAATTCATAAATATAATAATAATTTCAAACATGTAGGTATGTATAAGGTCTTGGAGAGTACTCTATATCCTATTTATATAATTTTTAACCGTAGGGTCTGATCTGTTAAAAATCGTAAGATCTTACCCATGACGAATAAAGTCTTGCGAGTACATAGGTAGATGGCTAAAATTGTCATTGTTAAAAACCTTTGTCATATTTTCTCAAAGTTATACTTACAATTGGTTTTCACCGTAGTCTTATCTTACAAATTATGAAAGACTACAACCTTTAGTTGTAGTCCAATATATGAATGATGTTAGACTTCAATTTTCAGCTGTAGTCAAATGTCATTACAATTGTATTTACAATCGTATTCTTCTTAGTTAATAATTATTTTTATTATTATTCAAAAATTTATATATATTTTGTATATAATTTTTTTTTCATATAATAAGACTCAAAACAAATCACACACTATATCTACAATCTGATGGATGCAAATGCAATCATAATAGATGTTCTTCAACAATGTCATCGGACGACACAAAACATATGTTACAAATTTACAATGCAAAAGAGAAAATAAAAATGCCTAAATCTACAAATATGTGTGCAAGACATCGTTTAATATCATTATATATGCCGTTTACAAAAGTTCCTAAAATAAATTGTATCATCAATATCGCTTAGGCGTGTGCCTTCCATTTGCAACCTGTCCAAAGAGAAACAATAAATAGTTAGTAAGTGTACCCAAATGACATAAAAAAAATATCTTTGTTTTTGCCACAATATATGATAATTTAGAGTAAAATAAGGATTACTTCTTACTTAGTAATTATAAATCTTTGATAATAAATAGCTCTATACAAAATGCTATTGGATGTTTCACTGTATAACATCGACAAATAATAAATCTAATACCAGGTCTATATAATCACTGAAAATGACGAACATCTTCTGATCCATCTAAATCATATTCATTTACTTGTCCATATATTTTCCGTGTCTTCATATTCCTAACCAAATTACTGAATAGAGAAGAGTATTAGTATAAGTATAGAAGATGTCATGGAAGAGCTATACACCAAAATCTGAAAATTTAATTTTCTCTCTATATTCATATTGCACAAGTATATAATAAAGACATATAGAGAATGAAAAAGAAAATACCTCTATTTTTCATTTTAATGAGAGACGTAGAACAATGGTGTTTGTTAAACAAAATCATCCAAACCTATCTGGTAGGAAAAAAAAAAAGTATCATTGAGATGAAGCAGACAACACTTTGAAGAAAAATAGTATAGCTGATGATAGAAACAGAATACGTACAAATTACAAACTTGACTCATTTTGAAAGACTGCGAACAAAACTTAACTCAACAAAATGAACATTCGTGTGCATTATCAGATTTCTATTCCACGCAGCATATATGGAATAAAAAATTACTAAAATCAATAAAGAGTCACCAGACATTTTAGCCAATTCTTCAATTCTATCATTAGTATTCAAATTAGCAAGTGACTTGTGCTATATCATGAAACATACTTGTAAAGTGACACAACACATACCATAATACATTTGCATGTTAGGAGCCCAGAAAAAGAGATAAAGTAACAAAATGATAAAAGTTGGAAAAACTTGGGCTTTATACTTGATTGCGAAAATACCACAATGGCAATACAACCCCAAGACTTTCTACAAAACTTGACTGTCAAATTCATTAATCTTATTATCTCATGGGTTTCACAAAAACTAAAGAGACAGTCTTTAAATGAAAAATATATATTAAACAAAGACTGAACACAAGCGGGTGATTGCTAACATTGAAGTTCTTGTCAGCTTCAATCTCAGTTGAGATGTTCTTGTTTTTTAGTTGAGTGTTGACATCGTCAAGAAACACCTCACCTTTCTTTAGTCCAGTTGAAGTAATCGCCTACAACAATGGCCAAAAAAGAAAAGAATAAATGTAATCACTTTACTGCATGGATAATGTAATAATACTCTTGTACACCTTTGTGTTGTCCTCTAATTTGTGCAGTTCCTTCTGAGAAGCAACTATATCTCAATTTCTTCTACACTTCCAAAATAAATGGGTAACATATCAACAAACATCATAAATCTCAGTTGTTGCATAAACACAGGCATAGCTAGGCTGTAATAGAATCGTGTGTATGCTCTTGTGTTTAATGTTTGCCGTGCTTTTTAAGAATTGAAATTGAGAGATAAAATTCTAGCATAGATTTAGGTTGCTAGATACTCGAGAGAGATTTTAATAATACGTTTAACGTGAGCGTGATTAGCAGAGTATGAATGATAATAATCGTGCGTGATTTTCTTGAATTCAAACCGAAGAATAAACTCGTGAAGCCATAGTACTTACCTTCGCATAACCGTAAACCCTTTTTTTTTGTTTTGCTTATTTATTTATTTATTAACAAATTTGTGACATCTCTTCACATTTCTTTTAAGTTTTCTTCGTTTTAGTGCAATTTGAGTCTTTAATTTAGTTTAGTCTTCGTGAGATCGACTCTATTTTTGCGATGACGTGCCCGCAATGCGATAACTACGGAACACATCATTCATTTGTGGACGCACATTTAGAAACTTATGAATTGCTTCATTAAGAGTATGACAGAATATATTAATTCGAACCAAGTGTACGGTTGAAAAATACTTGACATAAGAAGTTAAAAAAGCCGTACGTCGATTGTTTTCTAACCCAAACCAGAGTGTATATTCTTAGATAAAATCATGAACCTGACCACTACAATGAGTAAATAAATTAAATAAGGTATCTTGTCTGAAGTGATGGGGAAATTCTAGCTACCACTTGAGGCTTTCCAACCTTGCCATTGTACTCTCTCATTACTCACTTGAGCAAAAACAAATCCATAATTTTGAAAGTAACTACTGTTAGGATAACAACCACCGCGCCAAATCAATTGATCATATATATCTGAACGTGGAAATCAATTGATCATAGAAAGTTTTCTCCAACCACCGCCAAATGATTTGACTTTAGATACTGATATTATATATTATCATTTGTTCTTCTGAAATACACGAACCTAATTTTCCTAATAAATAATTTGTTGCAATCTTTTTTTCTATAAGAAAGCTGACAACTATGTCCCAAACCAAATGAACATGTTTTTTTGTTAATCTATCGTTTATAGTCACAACGCTCTTAATAATATAAAACTTCGTTTATTTATTGTGAGTAGAAACTTATAACCACCATTTTAGGAATCAATTACAATTACGATATCAGGATAGCATTGGCCTTGACCGACCCCTTTGACTTTTTTCCAAAAGAAAAGGGACAGTGTCAAAGTATATAGGGACAAAAGAATCCCTATTAGACTATTATTCTACACTTCCATTGTGTTTCCATAGAAGGGTTTCATCGTAGCTTTCACAAAATGAGTACATTTGATACTTTTCTTTCTTAATTTTTGCAGTGTACGTTGAGTAATCTCTAAGTATTCACGCATATGCGCTTATATAGTAGTTTTGACCTTGGGAATTCTGAGTTCACGTGCATTGATTTGTTCAAGGATAGTGTATATTACATATATATATATATATATATATATATATATATATGTATATGTATAATAACATACTCTCTTGAAGCTTGGTTTTCTTTAATAATTGACTGTAGCTTCTTACAAAGAAAGAATGATTTGAGATTATTTCAATGGATATACAAGGTTTTTGTGCTATGAGTTATGACAATACAGACTCCATTATCTTAAGCAACGATGACACAAGACCAAATTCTATCACATCTACATCTAAAATTTTGATAGAGACTAAATTATTATATTTGCGGATATGTGTAATATATATATATATATATATATATATATATATATATATATATATATATATATAACGCAGCACTAGCTAGAGTGGTATACATACGAATACACACACACATGTATATAAATCGAATCTGAAATTTAATTTATGTATCATTCCAATTCAAAATTTGACTAAAAACCACACGCTAAGGAAACAAAATATTCAGCAAATAGCTCTAGCTGGCAAAGACCATTGACTAGCCAACCGATACATAACACACCTACTTCATTAATAGTGTAACTTTACTAAGTAGCAACGTACACAAATATCTGCATATCTAAAAAATTGAAATCTAAATACCTACTGAGTTTATTTTATCTTACTTTTCTTTTCATTTCTTATTACTACACATCATTTTACAACCTAACTCCAGTACATGATCCATTGAATATTTTCAAGAATCCGTCGAAGAAAAAACCACTAGTCACTTTCAATAGAAATAAGTTCCGCTTTTAACTTTTTTAGTTTTTAAACTCATAAGAACCATAAATATAACCTCAAAATTTTCTATGAACAGGTTATTGATAACTTATTCCATTTTTTTTGTTAATATTTTCTTTTGTTATTTTATATTCATCATATGGAAAATATCAGAGAAAAAAAGGTCTTGATACTAACAAAGAAGTAATGAAAAGTGATTGATTAAAATGTATAAAATTGCATGTAACAATCGGAATTAATACATACATATATATATATATATATATTTGAATTAAATGGGTGAATAAAGTTGCCTACTCTCAAACATGATTTTCACCAAACCGGTGTGAAGTTTCCTCTCAAACTTTCAAACAAGGACAGTTCATGATTCACAAATTCCACAGATTAACATGTGCACTCGCCCCATGATATAAAATTGATGAAATAAATGCAAAAACATGTGCAACACCACTAGCATCTAGTCAACTGGATATTCAGGCCACACACGTGCAATGTCACTTTAATATTAGTCCCAGACTAGTTAGTCACATAAAGAAATTCTCAAACATTTTATATTTTTCCTTCAGTCAAATTGCACATAAATTAAGCCTTACCTGGCTTCCCTAACTAATAGAATAACTCATAATCAATCATAATTGCATTACTCTTGCAAACATAGGTATATACATAATACATGTATACATATATTATTAAGATATGTACATGTACAGCTGTACACACGCACATATACAGATACAGCAAGAGATTGAAGAAAACGTTGAGAGTGTTTCAGGCTGATAAAAGTATAGTAAGAGTTCATGAATCATACTACAGATATATGAGATTACACTGGCTCGAGATGATTAAAGACTAATGGACAGTATATTTCGGCAAAATAACAAATAAGCCCAATATAAGTCCATTATCACGTTATTAATTTACCTTCTTTATTGTATTCGAATGGGGTTAATATGGAGTAAAAATTAAATGAAACTTATATATGTATCAATCATGGTTCGGTCTAGAAAATCAAATTTAACCGAAATAAGAAACATTTTGGTCACTTGAGATGGTGTTAAAATCCGCAGCGGAGCCAGTAATCATGGGTTGTGACGTGTACATAGAAGAAGAAGTAGTAGAAGAAGGAGTGTGAGAAAGAGATTGTACTACTAAGCCCGAAGTCGGCGGTGGCGGTGGAGCTGCGACGGAAACCACCGCTCCGGCAGAAGAGATCATCAGAGCATGATGATGATGATGATCATGATGAGAAGAGGGATTCATGTTGTTGTTGTTGATGTTAGACTGATCTCTATATTTGTATCTAAGTATCTCGGCTCTCACCGCGTTGAGCTCGGCTTGAAGAGCCTGAACTTGCTGTTGCAACGCGGAGATTGCTCCCATGCACCCATAAACCGGGTCTCTTAACCTCACGTTCGCTTCGTACACGAGGCTGTTTGCCGCGTCGGCTCTTTGACACTCTGGTACTTCCTATATGATGACAAAAATAAAAATTGAAAGGGGTTACTAAATAAGAGATTCCTAGAACACTGTTGAAACAATGCGCTGATGAATATCATTTTTCTTAATTAATTATCGAATGTGAGCGGAATACTAGGGTTTTGAATTAGTATATAGTAGTACCATGAGCATTTTGGAGACGTTGCTGGCGCCGAAGACCTTGTGTACCGAGGCGAACTTGTGGGGCTCGTGGGGCGAGAAATAGGGAGAGAAAGGGCATTCTTGAGCGCAGCGCCGCCTGAGGAGTTTGCAGGCGGCGCAGGGCGTTATGGTATTTAGGGTTCCGGGCGGGCCCAACATGTGCCTTCTTCCCATGCTTGCTATCTGGGCCCACCTATTAGCATCTGTGGACTCTCTCTTGATGCTCTCTCTTATCTCCTCAAATCTTTCCCTGGGATGATAATGATGATAATATTAACAATATGTGATTAATTATATATTTGTTCCTTGGTATATGTATGTGCATGTGCATGGCAAGAAAAGGGAGGAAAATATAGTGTGTGCATACATATGTATGTTGTTTTTTTTTTTTTTTATAGATTATGTATGTGAGATTTGATGTGGTTTACGATGGCTTGATTTTGATATTATTAGTAATTGTGATATGAATGTTGTTGATGAGCACTCATAATCACAAAAAAAAAACAACCATAAAAGTTGAGTTTGTTATTTCATTTGGAGAGATTTAGAGATTTGTACACCTTACCTTTCTCTGGACATTCAGGCATGCCCTCTGGGTATGAAAATGTGGAGTTCCAATGAGAGAGAGAGAGAGAGGGAGAGAGAGAGAGAGAGAGAGAGAGAGAGAGAGAGAGAGAGAGAGAGAGAGAGAGAGTAAAATAGAGGCAGCTAAGAGAGAGTGCTTAAAAGGCAAGATATACAGGTAAGTAGTGGTCATTGGTGTGCGGACATATAATACTGCTTTTTCTTTTACAAATAAAACCAAAAAAAAAAAATATGTATATGTATCACTATCAAATGAGTATATGAGACATGTTTATAAATATATATATATATATATATATATATATATATATATATATATTATTGAAGAGAGATGAATCCTGGTAATAATAATGATCAATTCTTTTTGTTTGGTAGTGCTAAAGAACTGCTCCTAATATTTCAGTACGAGGATTTCATTACAAAAGGAAATATTTGATTGTTGTCTTACAGAAAAAGTAAAGAGAAAATGGATAGATAGACCAGATATTGATCGATGAAGAAGAGCTAGCTAGCGTTCGTATAGGAAAGAGAAGATCGATCTATACAGAGAGAGAATATATATATATATATATATATATATATATATGTATATGTAATTATGTGTATATATGAAAGCCAGCTGATACATGACTGCTAAACTATACCTCACGTGTGAATCCTTAAATGTGTTTTGGACATTTGGAATCCAAACATCAATCAGTTTCGGTGGCTACATGTGATTGTTTCTCCTTTAGATTTAGAGCAATGCTAGCATCCCATAAATGTCGTCTAATTTTATTATATCACAAAAAAAAATTATTTTATTATCTCTCTCACATTATATTATAATTATGCGAGTAAGTATATATTTAGGATAATGGAAAAGTGTAATTAGCTTTAATTATTTTTCTGTAAGAATGGAACAGTGTAGTAGCTTTAAAAATTGTGTATGACACCTCACAAAAGAGTAGATTTTTTTTCGTGAAGTGTATTTGTGTCTGCAGATAATTCTAAATTAAATACACCGATTTATCTGCGGACACATTCTAAATTTAATTCAAAATTGGTGTTCTTTTATTACACCAATTTATCAGAAAATAATATTTGATTAAAATTTGTACCCTTCCTTGGTGCAGCTAGATTGTGAAACATACGGTGAATATGATGAATATGATATTGTTTATAAAAAAAATTAAAAACCAAAATGAAGTGGTTGTTTATTTTATTTTTTATTTTTTAAAATGAAAACTGTATTATTGATATCAATGAAAAATAAATACAAACTTCGCAGCGGAGATAACTCTTGCATAAATCCATAAACTGTTCAAATAAAGAGCATCAAGCTCAAAATAAAATGTGTTCAAAATGCTGAAACTGATTGTTTATTTATAAAAGATGAAAAACAAAAATAAAATTTTCATTTCGACAGCAGCTTATAAAGTTCAAAAGTCAATGAGTTAGGTAATTTAAGATTGTATTACCAAAAAAAAAAAAAATTATTGTCTTTTTTAAATATAAAATATTAAAGAATGGATGCAAGAGTTGCTCTTGTGAGAGATTTGGTCAACTCGTCAAATTGCCAGAGCGATTTTTATTTTAACTTTCTAATTACATCAATCTTTTTTCTATATATAGTATATGTAATAATTTAAATGACCTAAAAACAACTATTAGTGGACTTGTTACCGGCCAGAAAAGGAAAAATTGTATTAGAATCTAAGCTTTATACAGTACTTTTTGTTAGTTTCTTGTCAAAATCAATAACTCCAAATACTATAATATATATATATAGCTATATTTATATACATATACACCTATACACTGGCTGGCACTGCCGTAAGGAAACCGCAAGCGGTTGCATATAGTCATAGCAACGCGTTGCTAAGACCAACTGCAGATTCGATGAATTCGAGTTTTGCTTTTGTTTTGTCTTTTTATTTTTCATTTTCCGGGGTATGAATTCTATAAATTACAGTGAGTTACTTACTGTAATACTAGAAGGACAAAATATAATAAATGTGCCGTAAATCAATAATGATACACTTTATAGGCTTATATATGACTTATTACACATGTGTAAATGGATTCAACTTTACATGCACCGAAAGTTGTCGTGGGTATTTAACTACCTAGTTTGCTCATAAACCGCGGTTAATCTATGCATATAATAAATTTATCACTAAAACATACGTTGGATATATGTACAGTACAAACGGATAGCTATAATTAAATTAATTTTTTTTTAGCTAAGTAAGTCTGATTAAGTATGAGACTTTCATGAGTGTGTTTACAATTTTTTTTTTTAATAAATAGTCATTATGCTGGCATGACACTAATTATTATTGGTTAAAATGTTTGTGTAATCCTTTCTTTTAAAATACACAAATTTTTTTATTATAAATGATTACGTTTTTTTATCTTTTATGAAAATATGTTTTGTTATTCATTGATTAATTATATTATGTTTGTTTAAATTAATTAATTGATTGATTTTAATTGATATTTTTCCTTTTTTATGGGAAGAATTTATATTTTGAATATTGAATGAACGGTTTCTTAATTTTTTTCTGGCTTAACAATACACACACTCTTTTTTTTTTTTTTCGTCACATTTTTAGTCATGGACAAATGATAAAAACTACGGCACCACAGTTAATAGTCACTAATAATAGTTAATAAAATTTCTAAGTTTTTATGGGTTTTTTTTTTCAAGATAGTGCAATAATAGTCGATAATAACTATTAATAATTTTTAGTTTTATGGTTTTTGTTTTTTATTCAAAAATGTGTAGTTAATATTCATTTATTAAAAAATATGTAGTTAATAATTGTGCAGTTTTGAAAAAAAATAACAGAAGGGCATAAAACTCATAAATTTATTAACAGTTATTAATTATATTACAAATGTAGAGAGAGATAGAGAGAGAGAGAGAGAGAGTTGTTAAGTGTAACCATGTATTTAGGGATAGATAGTAATATTATTTTTTTTATTTAATTTATTTTTGGCAAAAAATGATGGGGAGGAATAAAAATGAGACTATTATCCTAACTTGGTTCATATTAAAAAGCCCTGATTTTATTTTTAGAAAAAACTTAATTGTTTATCTGGTGTTTGACAAAACTGTTTTTACAAAAAACTTCAAAAGCGATTTTAGATTTTGCATAAGATGGAAAACCTATGATTCTTAGCTTTTAGAAAAAGTGTTCTTAAGTTTGGTATATAAATTACTGTAATATCCTCGTACAAAATATTATTCATATATATATATATATATATGTATATAAATAAACTTATTAATAATTATTATTTAATTATTAAGAATATGTCTATTTTAGTCTTTTTACTATAATACATTTATTTTACCAAACGCTAAATCAGTTTTTGTTACCAGCAACAACTGTTTTATAAACAATTTACCAAACACCTTGTTAGTTTTTGAAAAAAGCAATTTTTTTAAAAACAAAGCTATGCCAAACGGGACCAATATCTTAAATAATCTTAACTCACTTCTAATTATAGCTGAGATTGAAGGGAATATTGTCTCTTTGTTATAACTATAAGGTTGCCCGGTTTGGAAGCAGCCCTGTTCGCCATTTTTGGTATTTTTCCTTTTGTCTATATCCCGATTGGCTTATTATTGAGCTTTATTTCTATTGCAGCACACTTCGATATTTATGCCAATACAATTTAAAAAACAAATTATATTAGATTGATTAGTTATAAAACTAAATCAAAATAAATAAATTATTATTATTAAAAATAACATATTTTACAGTGTATAGTCATATTTTCCAAGTATTATTTTTTCATGTGATTTTTTTTAACTTTTATGGTGACTCAATCTCGTCATCTCCTCATTTGGGAGACGGCAGTGATTAATTATCAACTGAGTTAGTCTCATTTACGCATCTTTTGACAAGAGAGACAACCTCGATGGTAAGCACTCCAAATGAGGAGACGAGATCGAGTCATACATACGAAAGTATATATATACACTAACGATCTTTCAAACTTTTTATGCCTATATACCTCCAAACATTTTAAAAACTCCTCTAATATCAAAATGAAACTACACAGCTTATATATATGTCGTTGAAGTTTTCGACAATGAGAACAATGAGTGTATTAAAATTTGTTATTTTTCTTATAATGCAGCCTGTGTGCATGTTTTATTAAGATTAAGTAAGCAAAATGGATAAAATATTAAATTCTAAAAATTAAAAAGGTAGGTATATAAGCCTAAAACTCTAAAAATTATTTAGAACAAATACTATTATATTATATAATATATAAAGAATTTCAGTAAGGATGTTTGGAATTAAAAAGTGGGGTGGCCAATGTCTTCTTTGAACTTATTAAAATATTATTTTTATCTCTAAATTAAAAAAAAAAATTACATGTTTTACCCTAATATTTTATATTTTTAGCCAAAAATTATATTTTTTTTCATATTAACCTCTTGTGAATATATTTTTTTCTCTTACACGTCCTTTATAAATTTACAACTCTTACCCCAAAATTATGTAATTTTTCATATCTACCCCCCTTTCCCCCGGCTACAAATTCTAGTTCCGCCACTAGTATTTGAATACAACTCATATCGTCCCTCATATTTTTTTTTACTATCAATATATTTATTAGTTCCTTATATTTCCGGCCCTGATATTAAACTTGGCCCTTTTCAGAGCTTTGTTTTAGCTGTCTGGCTCTCTCTCCATGAAAACTCCAAGAAGACGTTTTACAATATATATATATATATATATATATATATATATATATATATATATATATATATATATATATATATTATCTACAATTGAGTACAATGCATGCAATCCAATTCTTAGGATATGAGACTGGAGCTTAGTCTATAAAATTACTCTACATCAATAATGGCCCTGAGAAAAAGATCGGACACCTTGAAGGTATATTGATTAATTTATACCCATATATAGTGTATCCTTTGTTGGTCATGATATTTAAAGAATACAAAATATTACTATATAGACGTCGATATATGTTTAATGATATATATTTTTTGTGCTACATGTATTTATGCATATATTAATCTTGAACTTGAACTCTCACCTACTATTTTTAACATACATTTCTCTGACGTGGCTATTTTGTTATCGGCTCCCAAAATTTTACACGTCGACGATTATAAAAATGTCAGAGCGTTAAAATAAGAATTTTAAATATATTAGTTAACTCTTGAAATTCCAAAATAATAGAGATATTGATGTATTTTCGGATAACTTTTCCCTTTCTAGTTATCGACCTACAAATTATTGATTAAGATGGTATTTTTGAAATATAATTCTAAATTTAGTATTAGAGAGGTAATTTCTTTAATTCCTTTGTCATGTGCTAATTAACCTATTAGAAATTAAATGTGATAAATCTTTCTAATATAATTTGTTGGCCGCTCGTGGCATGTTTTTTTTTTTTGGAAAATTTGCCCATTGTTCAAGTAGGTATTCAGCAAATTGTTCAGTTATCGACTTGTGAAAAATCAATTTGTGTAGTAATGACCCTTTTATAAATTAATAATAGTGATTACATTACTCATCTAATCATATTATTTTACATGGCATAAAAAATGTACGTAGTCTCGTCAACAAATAACCGCATGCGCGCACACACAAACACAGATCTTAGCTGGACAAGTTATGTGTCCCAAAAATGCAGCCCTACAATCCTAGTCGCCGCCACCGCTCGTGTTTCAATTATCCCGTCATTGTTGTACATTTTTTTTTTGCTCCTTGTCTATGCTAATATCTCGGCAAACAAAGATTAGCACATGCCACACTATGACTGTCGGTCATTGATCTCCTAGCAAAATGGTCTTCTAATACCTTATTTATTTATGGGTCCATTAGAAAAATAGCCAATTTAAACGTTTGACATTGCTAAATAGTCAATGTTTGGTAAATTTTAGATAAATAGCCACTTTCAGACGTAAATCTTAGGTAAATAGTTACTTTCATATAACAGAACGTTGGCTATTTACTTAAGATTTACGTCTGAAAGTGGCTATTTACCTAAGATTTATCAAACGTTGGCTATTTAGCAATGTCAAACATTTAAGTTTGTTAATTTCCTAATTTTCTGTTTATTTATTTATTTTATTTCTCGTTATCGCAAATGATTGTTCCGAGTCGAATGTCCCACCATAAATATAGTGTCGAACTTCCAAGTCTTTTTGAATTCTTTCTCAATTTCACTAGACATACCCATCACAATGCTCTTCTCCTAGCTTGCATTTCCGCCTATTCCACCAACATATATTATATTTTCAGGCTTCATTGGACTTTCGTCAGACACTAATCGCCCCGGCTCAAGCCAATACTTATCGCTTATCCGCTTCTCAAACATAACAAAAGACTTATTGTTCATCCACAGTTATTATCATTTTTATTCGGAAAAATAACACATATACACCCTGTGTTTTAGTGAAATGTCGAGTTTAACCTTTGGTTTTTAAAAACGTCGATTCATACCTTCTGCTTAACTAAAATGACGAAATTATACCCGGAAATGAGTAACAGTGTCACAAATCTCTATTTCATTGATATTAACTCTTATATAAGAAAAACCGAATCAAATTCAAACCAGTACCATAACTTCCAAATTCTTAATTTTGAAATAAAAATATCCTTAAAACTGAAATTAAATAATAAAACTCATATCTATCAAGAGATGACTTCATTCCGTGTTCGAATTGCAACTCTGAATCTTGGATTATCTGTTCAAATCTGTGATTTTGATGAGTATCAACTGTCAATTTTTACCCATTTGTCTCTTTATGTATTTTCCACGATTAAGAGACTGTTGTTTATTTTTTATTTTTTTTAAAATAAATTACATATATGACGCGGATAAATAAAGATAATTGGTATTTATATATAAATATAGTGTAGTCAACATCAATGAAAAGTCAATAAAAATTTAATAAAAAGAAGATTTGTGGCATTGTTGTCTATTTCTGAGTATAATTTCATCATTTTAGTTAAACATATGAACTCGACATTTTTTAAAACCAAAGATTGAGCTCGACATTTTTTTAAAACCAATGTTGAACTCGACATTTCACTAAAACACAAGGTATATATGAGTCATTTTCCTTTTTTAGTCTGCTCGTTTAAGATTGTATATATATTATGCAAGATATAAGTATTGAAGTGATCGCACATATTATAATATATTAATAGTATTTATACCATAATCTATCGATCAAGAATAATCAACCTCCTATTATTATAATTCTATTATTCTAATTAGAATAACATAACATGCAATTTTCGTTATTGTTAATGAAAAGAAGTGTATTTTTTTTCTTGGTTGTGATCGTGAAGGTCGTTATAGCAAAAGTGGGTGGTGAAAGAGAGGTAAAGTACTGTATATATAAAGAGAGTCAGTCCTTATTTAAATAGTTTACATTGTATTATCTTAGATTGTAAGGAAAATAATAGTACCACTATCCACCAGTTTGACCCGTATTTTGTGGCTCGCTAAACGCCCCGTTGTTCTCTCATCCCCAACCTAACTTTCTTACGAAATTACCCTATATTATTTATGCACTAAAACCCAGAAAACTAACCCACAGAAAAATAAAATTGTTAATTTATTTAAAATGTCACCCACTTTCTAGCTTCACTCTTTTATTATAATATTTATTTACCCTACGTGAATCCTAAAGCTGAGACCTCTAATTATATTATATAGTATCCATATCAAGAACCTTTAGCCTATTAATCCATAGATTTATTTTTCCATTGCAACAATTCGTAGGTTATTAGAAACATTCGCCCAAAATACACAGTGAGTGCTATCCTTGTCTTCGCGAAAAAACCAGAATATGTCTCTGATCTCCTCCGTTTAGAAATGCTAACTAGTCAATGTATTATTTTTCTCATTAATTAACAATGCCCGAGTTTGAAATCGTCAAACGGATAGTTGTTTGTTACTTATTCAACTCTATTCTTTATAGAATGGTTTCGATTTCTTGTAACACGTATATTCTTTTGGTGGATTTCCAAAACATGGAATAGTCTTCTTGCCTCAACAAGATTATAATCATATCAATAACATATCTAAAAAAAGATCCTATATGTATGTGGACATAATAATTAGGTAAGTGTAGAAAATATTGCACTTTACCAACTAATTATTTTCCTCGTGTTATTTCCCTTTTGGTCAAGCAACAGTATTATATTTATATGGCCAGCTATAAATTAATACCCACAAATATAATTCCGTTGAATTACTCTAATAGCAACAGTGTATTAATAAGTACTCTGTGAATTGGGGTCTCCACACAAGCAATAAGCAAATATGATCTAATTGCATGCAGACATGCACCGCCGAAAATTAGTTGATATAATCTGAAGGCGCACGTGATGCCTATTTAATGTAGTAGTAATATTCAAAAATAAATTTAATAAAAAATAAAATTGAAATTTTCTCTTTAAATATACAATAGCTTCCATCTTCGGACAAGAATGCCTTTTAGCCTTCAATGTTTCATGTTCTCATTTTTTTCCCTATACTTCTACCCCTAATCTTTTTCATCTCTCAGCTTTTTACTTTCTAACATTCCGATAATCACATCCAAAACCCATTATTGGAACCAGAATATAGACTTTAAATACGCTTAAAATAAGTATAAAAGGCATTAAAAATCATAATTCGTACTTACTTTCGGGTAATTTCAACGCATGTTGAGATTTTGACGAACACGAAGGAATTCGTAGAAATTCATACAAAAAAAATGTCAATAAATTTCAAAATATACATACAAAAATGTCAGAATTGATGGGAAAGAAAGAGTCAGAAATGATTGGGAATTGTCTAAAAAGCTTAAACAAGATCATAATTTTATATTTTAACACCATAAAGCTTGGAAATTTTCAATTACGAGTCAAAATAAACAAATAAGAATTTGACATGACATCCCAACACAATAGTGCACATATATGAAGTTATGAACTGATAAAAATAATCATCATCTATGCAACAATCATCACGTACGACACAAGACACAAATACAAGTACTTGAGATGATCTACACCGTGAGTCGCTATAGTGTCTAGATAGAGCTTTAATAATAATCTTCTCATCATCTGAGCAACAAGACTTTATAGTCTTGTTGATTGCTGGTGAAAAATAGGTAAGTTCATCTACCATCGTCAGCATTTGAAAAATGTCAGATTTGGCAGAACATTCTTCATATTGATCAATGTATAAAGGCTTGAGAGGTTATCATGGTCAAACAACACTAATAAAGAGAAAATAGTGGAAGTAGAGCATGTGTGGTAACACAAAAAATAGACTTTCATACATAACAAATGTATCCTGAAGAAAAAAAGAACAAAAAAGAGAGAGAAATACAAAAAAAAAAAAAAAAACCAGTTAATTTTGTTTGCAATGGGAAGTGAAAAGTTTTTAGTTTGTGCCCTTTTCTGAGTTGAAGCATTAAACTTACTAGCAATCTCAGCTTTGTCCTTTACATATTGCCATCTCGTATCTTAATGTCTAAACTAGAAATCAAACAGAGTTTAGAGAAGAATACCCGTCTTATCCTTCGACCATGGACATGTGTGTTCAACAGACTATCTATGATCTACAAAAAGCATAGTTTTAAAAAAATTTGATATTTGTGGGAGAGAACAGAAAATCAACACATCAATAACACACAATCGCTCGATAAACATTGTGATACACAGATCAAATTTGTTTTGGCACAGCAAATGGGAACAAACAAAGCTACAAACCAAACAGAACACAAGTGAAAGCTTTATTGACCTTCCCACCCTTGTACATGACAGAGATGAGGTAAATTTATTGACGTTGCTCCCACATTTTAATTTCTTGAATGCAGAAACTGTGAGTGAGTTTGGCAAAGAGAAGAAGCAGAAAGAATATGTTAACTATGCCGGCAATTAAAGCAAAGAGCAGACTCATTCGATGGAAAACTGATCTGAAGGCCTAACTGGGCCAAGGTTAATTAATTTCGTTTTTTATTATTAAAAGAGAGATTTGCACAAAAGTCACTTATGAACAAAATTGCATCTATATCACCACCAAAAAACGTGTTGTAAGTAAGTCACTCTTATTTATTATTAGACCAAAATACCCTTAAAGTAGAATCATATTTAAATATTTACAAAATAAAAGTAGACTAGAAGAAGAAAGTAAAACCACAGTTAAATATTTATAAAACAAAAGTAGACTAGAAGAAGAAAGTAGAACCATAGTTAAATATTTACAAAACAAAAGTAGACTAGAAGGCTGAATCTGTGATTCCGACGAGAGCTCCGGCGAGGGTTACGCCGGCAGTGGCCTTGTCGGAGCGGCGATCGGCGCAGTAGTCGGAGCTTAAACTAGAGAGATTAGGGTTTGGGAGGGAATTTGATGAGAGATTAGAGTTTGGGTGTGGATATGAATTCTTGTTGGATATAAAATAGAAGGATAATTAAGACATTGTATAAGTGACAAATATGAAAAAAAAAAAAAAAAAAAAAAAAAAAAAAACATGAATGCAATTTAGACTCATTTGTGATACAAATGAAATAATGTGATGTTGTTGTGACTTCAATAGCAAATTCCACATTATTTAAGCTACTGTTTTCAGTATTTATGTTAAGGCCTTAATCTTTTATTATGGATTTTCTATTATGTCTTTTATTTTGTTTAGGCCTCGTTAAGAAAAGCCCGGTTGTAAGTTGACCTACATATAAATAGGTCTTTTTCATTAATAAAATTATCTTTCAGCCAAATAATCTAATCTCTCTCACGTGAGGAGAGATTAGGTTTAGCAGAGAGACAAACACTCTAATTTTCGTAATTACCTTCATTTGCTGCTGAATTTGCTGCTGAAGTCACAACAACAGCACATTATTTCATTTGTATCACAAATGAGTCTAAATTGCATTCGTGTCTTTATTTTGCATATTTGTCACCTATACAATGTCTTAATTACCCTTGCCACTGAAACACACAGTTAAATCCCTCTCTCTCATCGCCGCGAGATCTTTCACTCAAACACACAGATAACTTTTCTCTATCAGAATTTTCACAAACATTTGGTGCGTAATGGTGGATGGGAGAAGATAAGCCGATCGTGCCTGGGAGCGGTGGTGATGGCGGCTCTGGCGGCGTCGATGGTGGTCCTTCCGTTGGTATTGTCGTCGCTTCCTCGCCGCCATTGATGCTTCTCTTCTTCCCCGTCGGAAAACAATCAGTCGTCGTCGACCACAGCCCCGACGGCCTCGCGTTCTCGTTGCCATCGCCGGTGGTCTCCACCGAAACCAGCCTCTTCCTCGCCGACGACGCCGATCGGAGAATCCTCTTCTCCAAACTTATGATTCCTTCTCAATCTGCCTCCCGAGCCTCGCCCTCGACCACAGCCCCGACGGCCTCGCGTTCTCGTCGTCGTCGTTGGTGGTCTCCGACGGAACCAGCCTCTTCCTCGCCGACGAGAACTCACAATTGCCGTCTTCGCCAGAGTTCGGGATCACGGAGATTCTCCGGATCCGGTGGTGGTGCTCATCGGTGCATGCGATTTGGCTAACAGAGAAGCCATGGACTAATCGGTGGAGTGGAGACTCAGGTTCTATGAGGAAGCTGAGAAAGCTCTTCGGTGCGTGAGCGAGCTCAATCAGGTAACAATGGCTTTTTATTAGGGTTCTTCATCGTCAATTTGTGCTTCTAAGTGTGTTAATCAGGCCCGGTTCTAAAACTTGTGAGGCCTAAAGCAAATTAATTTTTATATGCCTTTTTTTTAATGTTTATTTAGATTATTTAGTATATTTGAGCCTAAAAAATATATATTTTAGGCCTAAAATATATTAGATTTAGGCCTTTTTTTTACATGATTTAGGCTTTTATTTAGTGGGGGCCTAAAGCAATTGCTTGACCTCCCTAGAGGTCAAACCGGGCCTGGTGTTAATGCTTATGTTTGTGTCGTGAAATGGATTGATTATAATTTTTGAAGAACCGATTTTTGTTTCTGATCTTTGTTGAAATTGTGCAATTGAATTTATGATAAATCAAGCCTGAGACTATTTTATTATCTATGAATTTTTGATAAACTGTGAATATTCGTTTGTTGTGTTAAATTTTTCACTGTGAGTATACGTTTGTCATTATAAAGATTAATTGCGAGTATACATTTTGCTGGGAATGTGTTTTGGTGATATATTTTATGAATGTATTTTGCAGAACATGGAGATATGTGCATATTATTTGAGGATGAAATATGTATATCATCAATGCTTTCAGTTGTGTGTTACAATGACCGATATTTATGTAAACTTCTCGAAGTATTGTGATGAAACGTACCTCAAAGTTCTAATTTCCTTGCCGAGATTGAATCCTATCTCATGAATGTTATAAAAGGTTTGTATTTGGTTATATATATTATTATATATTTAGTATAGTTTCTATTGGTTATTACATAAGTATAATTTTTTTATTTTAACAGGACAAATTATATTAAACACACAGAATTGGGAAGATGTGGATTTGATTCTTATTCCCCTCAAGATTTCAATTGATGGAGCATATAGGTTTTTCCATTGGTTATGAGAACAATAATTTGATGATAAAGTGTGAAACGTATTGTAGACAGATGCCTAAATTGCTCTCTAAGATAAAAAAAAAAAAAAAAAATCAAAACAAGAATTCAGTTGTCCCAAATGTGTTCAAGCCATATGACTTGGTTTTTGCCGATACACCCAAACGAATAAATTAGTAAGTTGTTTTCATTTAAGTTGTTTTCATTCTTTATTTTTTCATTGTAACTTATATTTTTTTTTTGTATGTTTAGTAATTAATTATATACAGAATTTTATCATTGGTAGTTTACTTATTAATTACTGTAATATTTGTCTTGTTTTTTGTCTTTCAGTTTTGATTCAGGTATCTATCTTGTTGGATTTGCCGGTTTACTTATTTCAAATCGCCCTGTTATGCAAATCGAGGAAATAGGCATCAATAATCTCCGGTTGAAGTACAGCACTCAGCTTTGGAAACATGCCATGGATGGAAGTTATAGAGATCAACAATTTGAGAACATTTGTCGATCTGGAACTTGCACTCACACTCGTTCTCGTTGTTGAAGTTCAAGATTTGTAGTAATCTTTGTATTTAGTATTAGATTTTATATCACTAACTGAAATGGTCTTTCTATTTTATTCATTAGTTTATGTTAATTATCATAATATTTTATTAAGAACTATTTACAAATATGTTTTGTAAAAAAGGATAAGGATTTGAATATGGTACAATTCTAGTTTCTTAAATGTTGATTTGACTTTATTTATTTGTGTAAATAATTAAGTGTGGATCTCCCCTAATTTTTATTAATTTGTTTTGTTCAGATGCGTGATTGATGTTCATATCTATTACTTTAAATTATATGTATTTTGTTTTGTTAGTCCCCTTCAAACTGTTTGAAATTTGTTCTTTAATTCTAATTTTTGGTGTATAAAAAAATCTATATTAGACTACTTTATTTTTATGTAATTTGATACGTGAGTATACTTCGGTTATGAAAATATTTCATTGAGTGTACTTTGTTCAGATGCTTGATTGGCATTCATATCCATTTC
The DNA here is from genome assembly GCF_054948205.1 of Urtica dioica subsp. dioica. Taxonomy (NCBI): domain Eukaryota; kingdom Viridiplantae; phylum Streptophyta; class Magnoliopsida; order Rosales; family Urticaceae; genus Urtica; species Urtica dioica. Next base: position 17,577,454 of record NC_142767.1, read on the forward strand.
TTTAAAATATATATATTTTGTGTTGTTAGCCCACTTCAAAATGTTTAAAATTTGTTCATTGGGTCTACATTATAGTGTTTAAATATATCTATATTAGTCCCTTATGAATTTTTATGTAATTTGACACATGAGTCTACTTTGGTTATGAAAATATTTCATTGAGTCTACTTTGTTCAGATGATTGATTGGCATTCATATCTATTACTTTAAAATATATATATTTTGTGTTGTTAGTCCACTTCAAATTGTTTGAAATTTGTTTCTTGAGTCTACTTTTTGGTGTTTAAATAAATCTACATCCGTCCCTTATGAATTTTTATGTAGTTTAATACGTGAGTCTACTTTGATTATGAAAATATTACATTGAGTATACTTTGTTCAGATTCTTGATTGGCATTCATATCAATTAGTTTAAAACATATATATTTTGTGTTGTTAATCCACTTCAAACTGTTTGAAATTTGTTCCTTGAGTCTACTTTTTGGTGTTTAAATAAATCTATATAGTCCTTATGAATTTTATGTAATTTGATACGTGAGTCTACTTTGGTTAAGAAAATATTTCATTGAGTCTACTTTGCTTGATTGACATTCATATCTATGAGTCTACTTTGGTTATGAAAAAATATTGTTGTGTCTACATTGATCATATGTCCAAAATCTAGCTAGAACTCCTAGCATAATATTTTTCATGCAAAATATATATTCAACATTCAGCTATAGTCCACCATATTATTCACAAAAAAAGAAAAAAAAAAAAAGAGAAATGAGTACTTATAAACTTGATAATTCACCAAAAACTTGAGAATTCAGCCATTCCCAATTTAAAAAAATTAGTTCTCAATTTAGAATTCACCAAAAAAATACATAATCATATCTTTTATTATAAAATCAAATATTATTTTGTCAATTTTCTTTACTCTTTTTGCTGAAAGTTGGAGCATTCTTGCAACTTGCCTTGTTGCATGTCATTTTTCTCCACAATTTTCACAAGTCAACCTCACCCGAAAATTCTTCACATCTGTATTGAAATATAAGTTGCATCTTTATTAGTTTTTTATTTTTATAATAAATTAGACAAATATATTAAATTATGTTCATCAGTAAACCAAGAATTATAACATGAGTAGTCATTACTCTAACATTCAACAAAAATGTTTCACAATTATAGAACTTAAGTTGAGTGATACATACCTTGCATTGTATGCAATCTTGTTTGATCTAGTAGTATTGTTTGATCTAGTAGATTCTGCTTCTCCTTTTGTTAAAAATTCATCCTCTTCCATTTTAGGATTCTCATCTCTCCTATTTCTCTTTGTTTCAGCTTTGTCTTCATTTGAAGTTGTATTGTTTTCCACGATTAAAGCACAATTCTTGTACTGTGCATCGTTCTTCAGAAGGTACATCAAGACTTTAAAATTGTCGTCATTTTCAATCGTCATTCCTCTTAAACCCTTATACTCTGTGTTAAATGGTACTTTTAATTCGGCTTTGTTGTCATTGAAAACTTCCTAGGATAATTTCGTAATGAGCTCAATGTAACTAATGTCTTGACTCAATAGCACCATCTTTGCATTGTTGTTGATGTATATGTAATCAGCATCCCAAATTCCACCATATTTTACAGCAATTGGGATCTTTTCCATTATCAAAATTAACCCTGCAAATATACATATATTATACATCATCAAATATATCTAAGTGTAATAATTTTTTAATAGTGATTATACACTATCTGTAATAAATAAGAACTGCAAATTTTTATTTTATTTGTAATTTGTTATGTGAGTTTACTTTTAGCTGTGTTTATGATGAATTGAAATTTTTTTGGTATGCAAGTCTACATTTTATTTAGAAATGCGTCAATGTCAGTCTACCCTGCATATTCTAAGAATACAAGTAGTTTGTGTTGCTGAATGAATCAACTCATTGTGCTATCATGCCATTGTAAACTTCGTTTTAGTGCAGTGTGATACCCAAAATTCACTATGAGTTTACTTTGAATATATTGAACTTTGTACTGTGAATCTACTTTATTTTCAATATGAGACTAATAATGTTATTCTTACTGTAAATACGTTTGTGTGTAAAAATAATGAAATTCGAGTTGGCAATACCTGTGATCAATGTTGATGACGAAGAATTGCTGAGGAAAATCGTCTGAATAATCATTGTGAAAGAAGAAAAAGGAATTGCTGAGAAAAATCGTCGGAATAATTAAAAAAAATTAGTTGAAAAGCAAAACCTACGAATCTTCATTTTTTTCATTCTAAAATATTGAATCACATAGCAGAACAAAAACCTAGTTTTCAAATTCAGTTTCCAGAAACAAGTAATCAATATTCGAACATGAAAAATTTGGCTTTGGTAGTGAAAGTATTCGAGGAGAGACTTCGAATTTTCACATGTGTCTACTTCATCCTTCGATTTCGATCGGTGAGCGAAGACGAGGAGCCAAGAACACGGATTTTAGCCAGAGATTCTTCGCCGTTCTACTTTGACCTTTCGAGTGAAGAATAGGGAGCGGAGAACACGTTTTTGGACCGGAAAATCTTCGCCGTTCGACCTGGACGTTCGATTTCGAACGGCGATTAAGACTCAGAACGCTCGACTTCGGATTTTGGAAGGAGAATCTTCACCGTTCTTCTTCGCGAGTGTTTCGTAGAACGATTTTTTGTTGTTTTTCTTCTTCGCGAGTGTTTCGTAGAACGATTTTTGGTTGTTTTAAGTAATGATATTTTAATCCAATAATAGGCAAAAGTGACTTACTTGCAACACGTTATTTGGAGGTGACATAACTGCAATTTTGTCCATAAGAAATGACTTTTGTGCAAATCACCCGTTCTTATTTAATATTGTCCTAGAACAGTTGGGCCAACTTGATATATCAATAATTTATAAATAATCCATAATAGCTAAATTTTGAATTGGAAAATATATAGAGCAATATGTCAAGATTTTTGTGTTGTGTGGTTTGACTTTAACCTATACAACTTTATGCATTACGTGTATCTGTAAACATTATCGCTGAATTTTGAAGAAATTTGAAAAGCCAATTTATTAATTTTGAAGGACATTTTGAAAATTCAATGGAATTTCATACAAATTGCGAAATTCTGTTTTTCATCGTGAGTTTTTTTGTTAAATTATGTTGAATTTCATAACAGTTAATGCAAGTGTTTGCTCATCCAAGCTTAGTCGGTTTTGGTTTACTTGGATTACTATGCATATGTCGAACGTAAAGCCTAGATATATGAGTGGTTACAGCTTCAGTTATAACAGCAAACGTAATAATAGTTTACTCTCTTCAGAAAAATATTATTATAGAAAGATGTCTTCAATGAGCAATGAAAAACAATTAGAAACAATATATTTTTATTTATTTAATTGCAGAAAATGTACATTTAGGAATTTATATTGGTATGATTAATACCACATAAAAAAAGGTTGATATAATTTTCCCAGTTATATCCAATTTATACCTTTTTGATTCGGTGACGCATAGTGAACAGCAAAAGAAACACGTTCAAGAGAGCTCAAATAACCGCTTTCACCAGAACTATCTTACCGCACTTAAAGAGCGTTTTACCCTCTAAATTCCGAATCCGTTGAGATTTCTTTAATTACTCAACCACCCAATCTTTTCCATGATTAACAAACACAACCGGTAATTTAAGGATAAAATAAAAATTACGCTGTCAAGTAAAATAAAATTAGAAATAAACAAATCTTCTTTTTTTTTGGAAGGAACGTGGACGGCACCACGATAGATTATCATTAACACCCTCACGTATGGCGGAGGAATACCGTGGTTACAAAGAGGCTATATCATTAAGGACACCTCGGACGGCACATGGCGGGACAAACCCCGACCAACGAGCCTCCGCATTTACAAAAAGAGCATATTTAGCCAAGTTATGAGCAGCCACGTTACAAGATCGGGAAATAAAAGTACAATTCGCGTTCGAGAAAGTAGATAAGCTAACCTTAATGTCTTCCACAATAGTGCCAAGCTCCGTAGGGGGGCTGTCTTTCACCTTGAGCGTATTAATCACCCGGAGGCAATCGGATTGCACAACCACTCTTTCAAGTCTCAAGTCCTTTGCAAGATCCAGCCCCTTAAGGATGGCCTTTGCTTCCGCGAGCTCCGGCGAGATGATGAGAGGTTTAGCCGCGATTTCCGAAGCCAAGACTATCCCCCGGTGGTCGCGGATAACACTCCCGACACCAAAGCGTCCTTCCTTCATGTCAATCGCCGCGTCCACGCTTATAGCCCACACACCGGGGTTCGGAGGGGGCCAAGACGAGATCGGCCCTTTGCTGCCCTCTCTTTGCGCCGGTTCGTTTGCGTCTCTATAGGCTTCAAGGAATCCGCCGGTCCACTCTACGAGCGCCTCGGGGGACCACTTCGCGGTGCCAGAGAGAACATTGTTCCTATGGTTCCATATCTCCCACAACAAAACAATAAGGAATTCAAAGTTACTAACCTCCATGTCATCCGCAAGTTTAATGAAAAATCCCACCACGTCGTCTCCATGGTAGGCTTTAAGGGCGTCTTCGAACTTGGTGAGAGACCACACTTTCCTCACCCATCTACAACCCCACAAGGCGTGGTGGATCGTTTCAAGCTCACCATGACAAACCGGGCACCGGGCGTTGTCGGTCATGTGACGTCGGTGTAGGAGAGACATTGCCGGTATCCAACCTTTACAAACTCTCCAAATGAAAAGCTTGGCCTTTGGCGGAACCGAAAGCTTCCAAAGTCTATTCCACCAAGTAGCCGACGACGAGGGATTAGACGGCCCCGGTCTCCTCGAAGTATTACACGCTCGCCAATAGCCACTCTTCACCGAATACTCGCCGTTGTCGGTAAAGTGCCAACGAAGGATGTCGGCCAATCCCTCTCTACTTTCCGGAATAGCGAGAATCGCCTCCGCGTCTTCTCTCTCGAACATGTCTCGGACCAAGGCTTCATTCCACTTCCCGTCGTTGTTTTTGAGCTCCGCCACGCGCATATCATCGGGTATGAAGGGGGGGTCTAAGAGCGAGAAGTTGTGGGATCGGGGAATCCACCTATCTTTCGCCACGAGCACCGATTCCCCATCTCCCACTCTCAATCTCGCTCCTTCAAGGATCACTTCCTTTCCCCACACAAGGCCTCTCCAAAGGTTGGAACCATAAGAGGGGCACGAGGCTGCGAGTAGGTTGCCATCCGGGTAGTAACTTTCGCGAAGAACTCTCTCGATGAGGCTGCCCCGCCTGCGAATAAGCCGCCACACACTCTTGGCAACAAGGGCTTGATTGAATTTCTCCAAATCGCGGAAACCAAGGCCACCTTCACTCTTGTGCCTAGTGAGCTCCTCCCACTTGCACCAATGAATTTTCCGCTCTTTTCCGTTACTACCCCACCAAAATTTTGCCACCGCTTTGTGAATGGCGGAGACAAGGGTTTTGGGTATTCGGAAACAACTCGCCGCGTAGTTCGGAATCGCTTGAAGCACCGCCTTTATAAGAACCTCTCTCCCCGCTTGAGAGAACCAAATCCCTCTCCAAGCTTGAAGTTTGGCCCACACTTTCTCTCGGATAAACGCAAAGACTTCAACTCTCTTCTTGCCGGTGAGCGTGGGAAGACCAATGTAGCGAATATGGCATTCCGTGATTGACACGCCGAGGTTCGAGGCGATGTCAAGCTTGGTCTCGTCCGCCACGTCCTTTCCAAAACTAATATCGGATTTCGAGAAGTTGATAAGTTGTCCCGAGGCCTTGGCGTAGGTATCAAGACAGCCTCTAATAGCCTCGCTTTCCTCCACGCTCGCACGGAAGAAGATGAGGCTATCGTCGGCAAAAAGAAGATGCGATACCCGAAACTCTCCTCTACCGAAGCGGACCCCGGTGATGTCTCCCCTCACTTCCCCTTCTTTGAGCAGTCCCGAGAGGCCTTCCGCGCAGAAAAGGAAGAGAAAAGGTGAAAGCGGGTCCCCTTGACGGAGGCCTCGCCCCGGACACACCCTTCCCCGAACCGAGCCATTAATGTTGAAGGAAAAGTTGACCGAAGTGACACACCGCATGACCTTCTCAACCCATTCTCCGGCAAATCCCAACCTCAACATCATGGCCTCGATGAATTTCCATTCCACCCGATCGTACGCTTTGGCCATGTCTATCTTGAGCGCCGCCGAACCGCCATTCTTGAATCTACCGCTCTTCATCGTATGGATACCCTCGAAGCAAACCATGATGTTGTCGAAGATTTGACGCCCCCCTACGAAGGCCCCTTGGTTCTCCGAGATCACTTCCTCCATCACGACCCTAAGTCTCGACACAAGACACCGAGAAACAATCTTGTAAATCACATTACAGAGACTTATGGGTCGGAACTCACTAACCTTTTCCGGCTTGTTGACTTTGGGGATTAACGTGATAATAGTGTCGATCTTCTCATTGCCCAAATCTTCTCTGATTTTGGTCAGAGTTCATTAGTAAAAATATATTAAATACTTGAAAATTCGTAACTTAACCATGAAGTTTTGTGAAACATCATCAAGTTATGGATTTTCTTTTTCATAAATAAAAATTGTAGTTTAGTCGTAATTTATGCTTTTTGCGTGGTAAAATAAAATGAAAAAATTGGTTCATATGGGATATATATGAATCACTTCAGAGTCGATGGTTAATTATTTTGACACTGAAAAATGCGAGCACAAAAAGTGGTTATACTCATCTAGATAATTACTTTCAACTTGATTACACTTGAACAAAATGAAAAAAAAAATGAAAAAAAAATACATATTGATCTTCAAACAAACGTAGAACTGAAAACACCACTTCTCGTGCTCATTCCTGGGTAGGAAAAAAAAAAGAGTTAAAAATTTGAACAACCATATATATATATATATATAAAAAGAGGAAATTAACGAAAATCACACCTTATTTCCTTTGCTTTATTATGTCCGCTAGACATTTGCAGTATTGTTGTCTAGCAATCCTTTTTTGAAGCCAAAAATCGAATCTTCTGGTGAAGAACAGAGTATACCCAATGGATACTCCGATTCCGAGACCTGCACCGTATCCAATAGTTGCAAATAGCTTCCACGTCAGTGTTTCATCGTCGCCATCGTCAACCTCTTCATTGTCATCTTCTTCATTGTCATCCTCTTCGTCGCTACACGGCTTCGTCAATGGAAATTCACACAACCCCGGATTTCCACCATATGAATTGTTGTTGAACGTATTAAATTGTGTTCCTCGAGGTATTTTGCCATCCAAGTTGTTGTGGGTGAGATTTAGAAAATTGAGTTGATTCAGGTTCGAGGCCAGTTGTTGCGGGATCTCTCCGACGAGCTCGTTGTAAGAGAGGTCTAACCATTCGAGATTACTCAAATCTCCCAATGAGGGTGGGATCGGACCGACGAGATTGTTGTGAGAGAAATTGAGACCTTTGAGCGAATCCAGCTTCCCGATCGTTTTCGGAATCGCACCCGTGAATCGATTTATTGAGAAATCAATCGTTGTGAACAAGGTTTGGATTTTCTCCAGCTCGATGTAGTTTCCTTTCATCGACACCGCCACAGAGTCTTGATAATAGAGAAACCTAATTATATCATCAGATCCCAAGTAATCCAACTTCTTTGTATGCGCACCGATCATCGCCTTAAAATTCTCAAAATATTTTACAGGCAACAGCCCCGCAAACATGTTGTCGGAGAGATCCATGATTCTCAAATTCTGAAAAGGAAAGCTTATATTGGGATTTTTTATTGCACCGTGAAATTTGTTAGACCTCAATACAAGAACTCGTAACTCTGGCAGAGACTCCAAGAACTGAGGAAAAACGCCATTTAGTTCATTGTTTCCGACATCTAGAACTTCCAAACGCTTGGAGTTAAGCAAAGATCGCGGCAGCGGGCCTTCCAACTTGTTTCCGTTGAGGTTTAGCGTTCTCAAAGAGCTTCCATTTGAAAACGCTGAAGGAATAATGCCATCAAACTTGTTCATTCTCAAATCCAAAACTGACAAAGAGTTGCTGAAATTTCCAAGGCACGGAAGGATATTGCCGTTGAAGCTGTTGTTTGACAGGTCGAGAACTTTGAGAAAATTGTGGTTGCAAAGCAGAGATGATATTCGTCCACTCAATTGATTGTTGGATGCAAAAAATGCAACTGTAGACTGAGGCAGAATCGGAAGATGGCCTTGAAGCCGATTAGATCGGAGGTCAATGTATGCGAAGCTATGATTCAGTGGAGGAACTGGGCTTATGCGTGTAAATGAGTTGTAAGAAAGATTCAGATAATTTGAATCCTTGGAGAGATTCCACAACCATGAGGGAATACTCCCTTCAATTTTGTTTTGGGAAAGGTCTAAATGTTCTAAGCTTTTCAGACCGTTTGGGAACTGAGAAAAATGTTCCTGTATGACGAAACCACTCAGTTTATTGTTCCCCAGATTCAAGTACTCTAGATTTGGAAGGGAATATAACCAAGTGGGTATTGTCCCATAAAGAAGGTTGTTGTTTAAACTCAAACGTTGTAAGCTCAGTGGAAGAGATCCCAAGAGTTGATGATTTGAAGAGTCACATAGAAAAGCTTTTTTAGTTGATGAGTTGCTACAAAGATAGGGTAGCTGGCCTTCAAGTTTGTTGTATGAAAGATCTAATTCAGTGATTTCACTGCTGAAACATGGAAAAGGAGGAGATCTGACATAACTACAATTTACTACAAAAAGAACTTCTATTTTTTTTAAAGTTTGAGAGAAATAGGTTATATCTATTTCTAATCTTATGTTGGAAAGCCTCAAATTGGTGAGTTGACTGGTCCAATTTTGTTTAGGGAATGAAACAGTGAGACTTGGGCTATCTAGTAAAAGGACAGTTGTAAGGTTTGGCAGCTGAAAAATATGTTCTGGAAATCTCCCTTTGAATTGGTTGTCACGAAGAAAAAGAGATGTAAGAGAAGTTGAGAGGTTCATGAAAGAATTGGGTAAGACGTCAAACATGTTGACATTATTTAACCACAAGTCTGTGAGAGAAGTTAGGTTCGTCAGGATTCGTTTCAAGCTACTTGTCTCGGCTCTTAACTCATAATATTGACCAGAACTGATATCAAGTGAGAGCAAGTTAGACAAGTAAGCAAGTTCTGGAGGAATATGGCCACTGAAATTAGAGTGTGAAAGGGAAAGATAAAGCAAGCTGGGAAACCTACCAAAGTTGGGTGAGATTGAAGATCCTTTGAAATCATTGTATGAGAGATCGAGAGATTGGAGATGAGTGAGAGAGAAGAGGCTGCTGTTGGAGTCCATGACACCTTGTAGCCCACCGAAGAAGAGGTGGAGACCAACGACATGACCGGTCACATCGTCGCACATGACTCCACTCCAATTGCAACAATCCTTGCTCATATTCCATGATTCAATACTGATACTATCATCTGTGATAATATGAAAAGAGTTCTTGAAAGTGAGCAAAGAAGTGTTATCATGAGGATGACATAGTATGGGTGAAGACTTTGTTGAAAAAGGATTAAGGAAGAAGAGAAACAGAGGAATCACACACAAAACCCAACCCATTATCTGATCTGAGTAGTGATGAGATATTATTGTATGAGGTTTTATTTTATCACATTAGAAGATACAGCTTATATATAAGTTCAAACAATAAATATATCATTTTTTTTCAAGTCTTCAGTCTATTTTCTGGGTTTGAAAAATCAACACAAGAAAGTCTATCTTCTTGACTAACATAGAGAGATTAAATTATTGATGTGACACTCTTTAATATTGGCGAATGCGTGGTTGATTAAAAGTCTCTGTGCATAGGTTTTTTTCTTACTTCTAAGAAGAAATGTGATACTCACAGCTTTATCTTTCGGGGGATCGCCCTCCCAATTCGAAGTTTTTTCCTGGAAGTACCTTGTTGACAGCGACTAAGGTCATTGTTTCAATGAAACATCCTATTTCATCCGTTTCATACATAATTTAGATATCTCACAAAAATCCACGCCGTTCGAGGAACAGTATAAAAATATCAATGCGAATACAAACGGAACCTCTTGATTCGAGCCACTTCTGGGGACCTGTCCAATAAGTCTTGAGTCTTTTTTTTTTTTCCTGAATTTGAAAAGTAAACACAAGCAAGCCTATATTCATTTCAGACTAACATATCAATTAAGCTATAGGTCCCACCCTGTTAAATTAAATTTTTACCATCCAAGGAAAGAAGAAAACAATAAAAAAATTTGGACATTAAACTTAATTTCAAAAAACGATTATTGAAAGCAGAATTTCGCAAGTTGTGTCAAAATTCCATTGTAATTTCAAAACTCAAATATGTAAATTGGGACTTCCAATTTTAAATGTCCTTTTTGTGGAGGAATGAAACCACTTCTAAAACTGAAATACGAACAGAAAATTAGGAAAACAGTTGACTTAAATATTTGATGTTGTTAAATAGCTAACTTTGAGTAAATCTTAAATAAATAGCTACTTTCAGATGTAAATTTTAGGTAAATAACCAACGTTTATTATATAAAATTGGTTATTTACTTAAATTTTAAGTCTGAAAGTTACTATTTACCTAAGATTTACCAAACATTGACTATTTAGCCATGTCTGGGCCCAAATATGAAAGATACACAAACTTCAAGCAAATTAATGGAAAAATAACGACATGGCAAATTAAAAATAATGGCTAAACCTTCTTAAAATAAAAAATAAAATGAGATCCTTGACTACTTCCATGTTACCCGGTGTAAAAATATTAGTACTTCCATGGAATTTCGTAAAATAAAATAAAAATTATTTACCTCAGAATGAACATTGAGTACCTCCGCGTTATCCGGCCTCACAATATCCTTGAGCGAGACGAAGCTTGGAGTGCAAGCAATGATTTGTAATGCCAGGCGTTTATCAAACATCAAACGCTTGAATCTCTGGCCGCCTCGACTTGGGTCATAGTAGACGAGCATATTCCTGGGATAGCCTTGGTGCAACAACAAAGCTCCAGGCTCGGAAAGGCCGTGCGCGATCCACTCAATCACCAACACATCGATTTTCCCGGGAATATAGGAACGATAAGCGCAGAGTCGGCCTCCTCCGAGGAAAGCCACGGCCGAGTGGGAAGCGAGATGTTCGTGATAGGCTCTTCGGGGGCGATGGAAGAGAGTGGTAGCGAAACCGCTCCGAGCCCAAATCGAAAGAAACCAATCCGTACATGTTGATGCTTTCGTCTTTGTAGACCCAATAGAGAGCTCCGTTGAAGAAAGCCTGGCCGCTGAGGTACAGCAGTTCGAGGATGAACTTGGGAGCGTCGAGATCTCTCCACGAGTCCGTCCCAAGCTCGTGTACGACCGCTCTCAAATCCGGCAGAGAGTTCAACATGACAACCTTGTAACGACCCGTGTTCGGATCGAGGCCGAACCCACAGACCGTGAGTTCGATCGCTGTGTTATCCGCGTGGTCTCGATCAAGAACACGGTTCTCGGAGTCAGAGTCATCTCATCTTCGGCCGCGTTTCGGGCCAAGACTTGCAGAGTGTGATGGTCTTCACCGACGAGAATTCTCACCAGAATTTCGACGATGACCTCCTCCGAAAGTCCAGAGATTGCTCCATGGAAGATTTGAACTTCTTTATTCCCTCTCATCATTTCCATAGCGATTTCGGATCTGTATATCGATTACAATGGGTGATATCAGTATGAATTAAACTGAATACTGAACCTAACACTACATGAAAATTGGACAAACCATTTACAAGTGAAAACCCGAGAGCTCGCATGTAAAAGAAGGGCCTAACTTTTTATAATAAAATAAAAACTAACTTCAGAAATGTAAGTGTACTAATATATAGAGACCAACAGTTCAATATTCAACTTTGTCCACCCAAAAAACATAATATTTAGGATTTGTAAATAATCAGCTTAGCTATTGAGACCTAACAGAGACTTAAAATAAAGGAACAATGTGTATTGTGTCATCAAAGAAGTATAATAGTCAAATAAAGCCATTGCAGATTTGAAATTTCTGTATTCCCTTTTATCATTTCTGTAGCGCTTTCGATCACGACGGGTATATTTTATGGAATCATTTTCAAACTGAAAACTAAGCTTAACAGTACATGAAAATTGAGAAAAGCCATTGACAACATAGGGCAAAGTGAAAATCCGATGGATATATCAAATGAAATGAATTTAAACTGAAAACTAAACCTAACACTACATGAAAATCGGACAAACCGTTTACAATGCACGGCAAAGTGAAATTCGCGAAAGCTAAGAGCATTGAGACGAAAATAACGAGCTTACATGTTTATTAATGTCGAATTCCTTCCGTGGAGACAAAAGCTGGGGAGAGAGAAAGGTCTCGCAGCACAAAAGACCTGAGAGTATAGCAAATGGAATGAATTTTAAACTGAAAACTACAGGTTCTTTGATTTCCAAGCAAAAGCAAAATCCGATCGGTTTTATCAAATGAAATGGATTTAAACTGAAAAACTAAACATAACAGTACATGAAAATTGGCAAAAATAGAAAATCCGAGAGCTAGAGAGCTTACAGGTTTATCAATGTTGAATTCCTTATGCGGAGACGAGAGAGAGAGAGAGAGGTCTCTCAGTTGAAATGAAACACCCAAATTGGATGACAATGCAACGGATATGGTGGAATTTGCTATTGAAGTCACAACAGCACATTATTTCATTTTTATCACAAATGAATCTAAATTACATTCGTGTTTTTTTTTTTCTGCATATTTGTCACTTATACAATATCTTAAGGGTAATATAGCTAAATAGCCTCCTATAAATATAGAGTTTTGGATTTAGCCAACATTTTGTTAATTTCGGGTAAATGGCCAACCCAATTTATTAACACGTAAAAAAGTACCAAAATACCCTGTAAACCGTTCCCGCCCATACATCCTGCGAATTAATTAAGCCATCATTCAATTTACAATTAATATACCAAAGATACACTAAATAAGATCCCCAAATTGAAACCCAAAATATAAGCGACCTCTGAATCTACACAGCCAAACCTTCTTCCTCACTGAAACTAAAGATTCCTTACCATAAGAGACGTTCAAGGCGTGGAGACTTGCAGAGGCTGGAGAGCGACGACGAGGAAATGAGGGGCGGCGTTCGGGAGACGGTGGGCGTGAAGCCGTGGGAGAAGCACACGATGGTGGAGCTGTCAGGCACGGACCGGCCGGGCCTCCTCTCTGAGGTCTGCGCTGCGCTGGCCGACCTTCGCTGCAACGTGGCCAACGCCGAGGTCTGGACCCACAACGCCAAAGCCGCCGCGGTGGTCCACGTCACCGATGACTCCACCGGAAAACCCATCGCGTTGGAGTTGACGGAGATGGAGATCGACAGCAAGCACTTCTTCTGCGAGTCCAGGGACGTGTGTTTCAGATCTCGTGTGTTTCAGACTCGGTGTCTTTCAGATCTCGTGTGTCTCAGACTCTGTGTGTTTCAGATCTCGCTCTCTTTTCTCCAATGCCCGACTTTTCGTTCAAAAAAATCGGCCTCTTCTGTCGGAAAACCGTTGGCGAAAATGAGATAGAACTGTTTATATTTTGTTGAATTTCTCTGTCGCATTCCCAGGTGTGTTTGACTAAGTTACAAATGGTGTATTCGTAAGCGATTGTTGTTGCAGAGAAAGAGATGCGACAGGGAAATTGTAAACTGATTCTGTAGATGTAAATTAATGTTAATGGACAATAAATATAAAATTTATTTACAGGTTATTTGTATTGTAAATAAGCTGCCAAATCAATTAACGTGAAAATTTCCATTTACACGTCCAGAATTTCAGGGAATCATTACCATTAATGCCGATATACACAGACCAAAACACACGTCCAACATAACTAAAATGCAATAACTGCTTTCCAAAAAATGTTTATTCCGAAAATAAAAACCAATTAATACATTTCAAATTTCAAATTAAAACTGCCTCAATTTAAAAATGAATGCGCAATTAATAAGGGCAATTCAGTAACAAAAAAAGAGTTAATTTCCTGCCACGTAGGCACAATGGCCATTTACAAAAAATTAACCAAACGTTGGCTAAAACACAATTGCCACTGTTTTTAAGGCTTATCTAGCCAATTTTTTGATATCTTAATTACCCTTTTTATTTTATATCCAACAAGAATTCATATCCACATCCAAACTCTAATCTCTCATCGAATTCTCTCCCAAACCCTAATCTCTCTAGTTTAAGCTCCGATTACTGCACCGATCGCCGCTCCGATGAGGTCACCGCCGCCGTAACCCTCGTCGGAGCTCTCCCCGGAATCACAGATTCAGCCTTCTAGTCTACTTTTGTTTTGTAAATATTTAACTGTGGTTCTACTTTCTTCTTCTAGTCTATTTTTGTTTTGTAAATATTTAACTGTGGTTTTACTTTCTTCGTCTAGTCTATTTTTGTTTTGTAAATATTTAACTATGGTTCTACTTTCAGGATATTTTGGTCTAATAAGTCACAAACTCGGCTCCAAATTGCAAATGAATCACGACGAAAAAAGGTGTTGCATAGATGTCACTTTTATAAAAGAGAGGACCAAAATACCCTTACGCAGATTTCAAAGTAGACTCGCAGTCAAATATTTCGAAAAAAAAGTAGACTCACAGAAGAAATTACAAAAAGTAGACTCGCAGTCAAATATTTCGAAAAAAAAAAACTCAGAGAACAAATTACAAAAAGTAGACTCGCAGTCAAATATTTCAAAAAAAAAAGTAGATTCCTTCACAAATACAAATACATCAACACAGATTCCTTCACAAGGCTCCGAATCTCCAGGACCAGAAATCTCCAATCACCATCACCGACTCAGCACGAAAGACGCGATCTTAATCGCAACCGGTTCTCTCTTAGTGATACTCCTCATAATCTGCTGCACTCTTCATATATGTCTTCTGCGAAGAAGAAAGAGAGACTCGACAACAACAAGGACAGAGAGGAGAGCGGATAAGGAAATTCCGGCGACCGGATCTGAGATTTCCGGCATCGGAGAGACCGAAGGGAAGTTGGTGCACTTCGACGGAGCGATGGTTTTCACAGCGGACGATCTTCTGTGTGCGACGACGGCTCTCCTGCGGAAGCGGTCCCGATCTGGTCTTGATCCTGTTGAGCCCTAGCGACGAGGCGAGGATCGGCGAAACGGCGGCCGGAGACTCCGTCGCCGGAGCGGGCTTCTTTGCGGCGGCGGAGAAAGATGAGGAAGGGGAGAGAGAGTTGGCGAGCTTCTTCTTGTCGGATCTGACCGAGGAGTTTGAGAGAGATTGATTTAATTATAAGAGGGTAATTTAGACTTTTTATAGGTGACACAAATGCAAATAAGTGATACGAATGCAATTTTAGCAAATAAGTGACACAAATGCAAGGAATGGCTGAAGATGTGACTTCAGCCGCAAATGCAAGCCAAACTTTTAGAATTGATGTCCAAGGGATAAAGCTTTTATTCGCTTATATTTACACCAACCTGGACGGTAAGTTTAAATAAATGAATGGAAATCATATCTGTCACTAAGTGTTCAGTTTCCCTTGTTCAGCCTTCTCATTTGAGACGTGTTCTGTCACCTAGTGAAGAACAGCCTTGCTATTTTATATGGTTATAGTACTTGTCACAATAACTTAGGCTAATCTCTCTTGCGGCACTAATTTATCATCTCTTCCCAGTAATCCTCCAAGAGGTGTGACCGATTCTATGGATATGTCAGGAAGACAATGCAACTAAAAAGCTAACAGAAATACCTGCTTGGTCAAATAGGACTTGTGTGTTCGAATTCACACCCAGGTTGCTCTACAAACTACTGCTCATTTGAACAACAAATTTTAAACACGAAAAAAAATATTTGATAATACACTGTGATGAATTGGATTATGCCATATGTACTCACCTGAGATAGACAGGATGTGATATCTCGGTGCCAATTATTTGAAGCTGATAAATTGGTTGAAAGCCAACATCGTCCATGATTTAAACTCACCTGAGAGTTGGATATTCGATGCGTTTGAGAAGAAGAGGCCAAAGATTCACGACAATCTAAGGAACGACCTCGCTATAAGATTCCATGAATGAGTACTTATCATCCAAGGAAGGTCCAGATAATTTGCAAGGCCCACAGGGAAAAATACATTCCAGACTTCCAGTTAGTAGCCTAGGTAATATTCACATTTGAGAAGACCAACTAGTAGAGATGAGAAAACAGGATTCGTATGAACTGCTACACTGTGATAGATCGTCATATTCACGTTGAAAACTCTGTGTGCACGAATAAATAGCAAATTAAGAATTAAATTGGATCAGAATCAAAAGGAAGAATGAATGAAAACTCACCTGCAAGCGATATGGAGTCTTGTTTGAGGACCAGCAACAAAAAGTTGGAGAGTCCAGGGCCAAAGAAAGTCAAGGACATAGCCTGAGAAGTGAGATGTTATCTATTGACGAAAACATAAGCAAAAAGGGCCAATTCATTGGCTCACCGTCATATAGAACATTGAAGATCAAGAAGACAAGTGTAGACACATACGTAAATAAATAATAGGAATTTCAGGAGTTTATTCTCGCATTAATTACCATCAGTTGGTGTTGTCATCAAATATCTTTCAACAACAAAATATATCTTCCATCACGGCTTGGTGTGAGAAGTGTTATCAAATATGGCACCGTCAACTGTGGCTGCGGTGTTCATGATAAATATATTTTCAAGAAGAGTGAAGACAGACAGGAAATGTAATCACCTCCGTAAGCACAGTGCTTTCCTTTTTTTGTTTCTTTCAGAAGCCCCTATTTTTTAGACGAAAAAACTTTATTATGAGGGGATACGAGAATCAGAGAAGTCCCAAACCTGATCAACCCATTCCCGGATAAAGCCACCTTGGAGAGCAAAAGTTCTGTCAATCACTTCCTAATGTTTATGTACGTTACCATTTCGGTTTCCCATTGCATGAGAATACCTGTCATTTCATAAAAAAAACTAATCGCTCAGCACAGCGAAGGAGATCTCATTTCATGAGAAATGAACATCAAATCTCGTACTAGCATAATATCAGGGGACGCATTTCCTCTGAGTCATTTGTGATTCTCACCATGTCCCAAACACGCATGTACTCAGGACAAACAATGTCCATCGATGAGCTCCTCGACCCACACCTCCTTTTGCATTTTTTTTTTATTACGGTTTTAAAGGGACTGAGAAAATGAGTAGTACCGGCTGAGGCCGAATGGTCGAACCTGTGAGTCTCGATATTAGCTTCGTCGATCATGTAAACCCCGAAGAGATCGCAGAGCTCATATCATCGCGAGTAATGGCTGTTCCTCACCCCATATATGTTGTCTTGCTTTATCGGAACCAAGGTCCTGATTTCACACAATGAGTCAAGTAAAACTGCAGAGCATAAGATATTGAGCATATGATTAATGATAACCTCGATCATGCAAGACTTGACATTGTTCTTCCCTAGGTGGGGATGGTGTTCATGTCTGTTCACCCTCGTATCACGATTGGACGGCCGTTCACGAGCATATCTGTTTCGGAGCCTTCGACACCAGTCGAAAACCCATCGCGCACAATTCGCAGTCGATAAAATTCCTCGAGGAGTCTTTGAGAACGATCACGAGAGCGTACAAGTTCGGGTAAAACATGAATCAAGAACAACGGACTAGTGAGTTCATGTGAACTTATCCTCGAAGATGTAAGTCCCGAGATTCCTTACTTGCTCTACATACCAAAGTCTCGGAGGGTCTAGCTTCGCTTCGAGAGTGTAACCGTGAAATCCCAAATGGTTAGTGGTCGAGATTTCTGGTTCACAGTAGCCACATTGGACGAGGTTAGATCGATGTTCAAGTCACTCTTTGTACCAATTATAGGTGTCGTAAAGTTCTATGGCGTTTCTCAGAGTTATCTATCGCCACTTCGACCTTGTAAAATCATTTTTACGAAAGAACAGAATTAGAATGAATGTAAGAGCCGTAATTGCCAGAACACATTCCAATCAGTCATATATAACAGTATTGTAACGATGGTAATGATAAGGAAATAGCAATTTTTCTGATATCGAAATACAAATAAACATACATGCGTACCTCAATGTCTGCATTAAGGAAGTCCTTAGCCAGGTCTGATTTGAAAAAGTAGTTCGATATGAATACCTTCACAGAAATGGTTTTCGATTACTAAAGAAACTCTCTCTTACAACTACCTCACAATTATCACAATAATGAATTAAGTAGTCCTTTTTTTTTCCTTAGAGACTACAAATTTAAAATTAAATGTAAAAAAAAAAAAAAAAAAAAAAAAAAAAAAAAAAAAAAAAAAAAAAACCTTGGATATTCCAAAGCAACAACGATTAACACAGTGATTCGCAACGTAAGAATTTGAGACAAACCAGCCGCTTGGATAGAAGAAGCACGTTGAGATAAGTCCTGTTGCTCCATCGGTATACTTGAACAGCGAGAACGCTCTTCATGATTGCATACATCTTGATCAGTGAAGATCAAAAGAAAAGTTATTGAGAAGATTGTGAAAATAAAGGAGAACTTTTGGGCATTTACAAGAGAGAGGATGATCATAACCAGTGAGGGCTGTTTGGGAAACCACTAGAAGCAACGTAAAGATCGACAATAGATTGTCCATACCTCTGCTTTTCTTGTGAATTCTCAAGCTCAGCAATGAATCGTACAAGGCACCAAACTCTGTGACTGCACATCTACAAGAAAACCATCAAGGTATATTAAGAATCATAAAACAAATGCGCCAACCAGAATGGTCCAATGGAAAAATCACCTCGGGATCACTTCTGTCGTGGTTAAAGATTCTCACGATAAATTCAATTAATGCCTTTGATGCAAGGCATTTAGAAGACCACTCTGTCGGCACTGATTCCAAAGTTGGAGCTCACTGGTAGCTCAAGAGTGACCCTAGGCTCCATAGAATCTGTATAATCAACCTCATTCAGTTTTAATTACAAATCAAAATAGTAAACGATATTTGTAGTATTTAGACGATGAGTTAGGATTGAGGGACCAAATTAAGTCGTTGCCAAGGCCGTGGTAGTTGACAAAATGAACGAAGTCGGAGCCTTTTTTATTGAAGGAGGGATGAAATGAAATAGAGAACAAAATTTCTTCCAATCAAAATACTGACTAGATTGACTTCGCTGAGCAGTCAATTGAAGGACCAGCGAAACCCGAGTGTTATTTATGTAAAGAAAAAAAAATCAAAAGACAAGGAACAAGATGTAAAAAGCTAACCTGTTTCGGCCGTTGGAATTGAGGTAAAAAAAATCGTCGTATGATAACCAAACCTGTTAGAAGGATTAGCTGAGCGTTGTAGAGACCATAGTAGACAATGTCACAAAAAGTTGAAGGAGCTGAGAAAGCATCTCCTAGGAAAGCCACGCCGCTTCGTTCACTTTGTTCTTCGAATAGGCATGTAGTGGAGTGTGGTACTGGTAGATCTCCGAGATCTATACACGCCCAAAGCAGAGTTGTAACTTGTAGTATAATAGGTTTTCTTTGAGTTGTCTTAATCCTTCTCGTACAGCCCCTAGACCAACGTGAAGATACTGGGTTAAAATCCAGCACTTAACATGTCACTGCGAAAATCCACAGCCCATCTTCTTAGAAAGCATCACTGTTTAGTTCACTTGGTTCTTCATCAGCACGTTGTCTCGTGCCATCATGCCAGATTTGCTTTCGGCTCAAGAAAAGAAAAAAAAAAAAAAAAAAAACCGAGTTTTAAATATTTATACACCGTCAGAGTTAAAGATCCTCGTGGTAAAGTCAGAGCCATTGATGCGCGAAGATCACTCCTTCGGTGCCGATTATGACCTTGCGGTCGCGTTGCTTCACTGGTAGCTCAATCGTGGCCTTAGGCTTCGTAGAACCTCGGCTATCTATCTGAAGAACAAATAAAAAATAGTAATAAAAAAAGGGTTATTAAGTTATATAGTCACATTGAGATATAGCACACCTTTGGCTAATTTCTTGTAAATAGCCAAGTGGACTTATTAACAGATTAGTAAAAGACTTATTTAACACAACCAAACATGTAAAAAATAGGTAATTAATAGGCTGCCACCTATGCAAGTTGGCTATTCACAAAGTATTTACCAAAAGTTGGCTAATTTACAATTCAAGTGACTTACGTAGCCAATTTTTTGATAAAAAAATCATAGTAACATTCAGACAATTGAAGAATAAGCAAGTGAGGAGTAAGTTAGGACTAAGGGACCAAAATGAAGCCGTTGCCAAGGCCGTGGTACTTGACAAACTTAATGAAGCCGGAGCCTTATTGATCGAAGGAAGAGGGATAAAATGAACTTGAAACGATGAGAGTCCCAATAGTGGCTAGACTGACTTCGCCAAGCAGTCAACTGAAGGATCAGCAAGAGCCACGTGGCAGCCATGATACAGAAACTAAGAGGGAAATAGTCAGGAAATGCAAACAGGAAAGCCTTTCAATTCAAATACATCATCAAAGATAATAACAGATAAAGATTTGTGGAAAAGAAGATAACTTTTGGGCCTTTAGGTGATCACATCAGATTTTCTTCGGCTCAAGCACTAGAAATAAAATAAAACCCGAGTTTTTTTTTTAATTTAGAGAACAAAATTACAAACAAAATCTAAAATGTGTAGAAGTACAAAACCAAACCCGGGGATTTCTAATTAAAAGAACAATATCAAACAGAAGGTAAAAAAAAATGAAGTATAAAAGCTTACATGTTTCCACTGTTGGAATTGAGATGGAAAATCGTTGACCACACATCTACAATTGACTGACTTCGCCGAGCAGTCAACTAAAGAGGCAGCGAGGACCTTCGTGGCGGCGATGGTCATGATTATAGAAGCTTTAGAGAAAGAGGCAGTTAGTTAGAATATGTAAACAGGAAAACATTTTATTTCTTCAAAATCATAAAAGAAAAAATATTTTAAAACAGTAGATAGCTTTTGTCCACCGTATTTTCCATAACATAGAGGCGATCACATCAAATTC
This sequence comes from Urtica dioica subsp. dioica, assembly GCF_054948205.1. Classification (NCBI taxonomy): domain Eukaryota; kingdom Viridiplantae; phylum Streptophyta; class Magnoliopsida; order Rosales; family Urticaceae; genus Urtica; species Urtica dioica. The sequence goes on from NC_142767.1 coordinate 17,598,448, forward strand.
GCTTCTGCTCAAGAAAATGGGAAGAAAAAAGACGAACCTGAGAGTTTTTTATTTAAAGAACAAAACCAGATAGAAGGTAAAAAACATTAAGTTGAAAATTAAACCCGAAAACCTTTTATCTACAAAACAAAATTAAACAGGTAGAAAGATGAAGAATTTATAAGCCAAAGCTGAATTTTTTTATTTTTATCTGAGGATCAAAACCTGACCAAACATAAGTAATATAAAGAAGTTGGAAGGTTAACCTGTTTCGGTCGTTGAAATGACTCTATTGACGTTTGATTTCCTGAATGCAGAAACTATGAGTGAGTTTGGCACAGAGAAGAAGCAACAATAAATTTGAGCTTTACAACGCACATAAGTGCATCATTATGTCTTCATTAAATGAAGGAAATAGAACACTGAACGATGTGAGCTTATTTAACACAAAATAAGATAATAATGGATAGTCATGCAAAAGATTAGGTAAAGAAGTTTGAAGAATCAATTATGTTTTTTTTTAGGCAAAACAATCCCAATGAACAGAATAACACGGTGCTAGACCCTTGTCAGCCCAAGTATCAGCTCCTATGCAAGTCTGATTTGGCCTTCCTTTAGGAAACCGGTAATGTAAATACGAAACACTTGTTAGGGTAATTTCCCTTCCATCTATAAATGTTGAAACTCATATTAACATAAGTTTCTTATTTATCCATTTTTATGGTAATTTAAAGTTAACTGAATTCCAATAATATGATTGGACAGAAAGAAAAAAAATATATATATATATATCCGTATGTGCAAAAAATGCTTTAAAGTGTGTTTTCTTTTTTCGATTTGTTATGGATTCAATCATAGAACTGTACTACAAATAACAGTTCAGAGATTCATAACTAAAAAGAAAAACGATAAATTTTGCTCTTTTTTTTGTTTTTTTTTTTTTTTTTTTTTTTTGCATAGCAAATTAGAAGAAGATATGGTGACATGTCTATCTGTACCTTGTAGCCGAGAAGGCACCTAGATTGAGACACTACCTTTCACCGCCAAGTAACTGGAAATCATCTTCCAGTGAACTTTTGATGTACTCTTGAAAGTCAAATTTAGCCCGGGAGCTGAATGAACCTGTAAATACAATATCATCAAATGATGTCTCATGAGTAACTCTTACAAGTACGACACTGCATCTTTTCAGTTTGCCGTTATCAATAAAAAGTCCCTTGTTTCTTTAAAAAAAAAAATAAATAAAAAAAATAAGGAAACAGTAAAAAAAAAAAAAAAAAAAAAAAAAAAAAAAAAAAATTAATTGCCATTAGATGACTCACCATTCGTAAATTTTTAACCATGAGTTGATGTTGGTGCACTCATATCTTACATCCATGAATATGGGAAAACAGAGCCACGGTCATTTAACCATACCTTTAACCTCCCAGGCATCATTGTAATATTAACCATACCCTTAGCCTCCTGAGCAGCCCGTTTACAGGAAAAAGGGGGTCATATCCCTTAGCCTCGTCATTAGCTTTAGTGCAACTCCCTTTAATACTGCTAATACTGACATCACCCCAAGCATTAGCTCTTCTGAAAGTGTTGTTTGGCCTTTCTAGATGGAATTGGTAAAGGATCTGCAAAAAAAAAATGAAATATCATCACTTTTAATAATCATTAAATAAAACAAGAGATCTTTCACATACAACGGTGGTCTTATTGATTGTTGAATACTCTATTTCCCTTGGCTACCGTTTCTTTTAGGAGATTACCTGCTCTAGCGATCAGACTTATCTTGCAAAGCACGTTGATCTCACCCGCCAAAGAACGAGCTAAATGAATCAAACCCTCCTCGAGAAGACTGTGTGAAGATATCGGGTTAAAAAAATGCAAAACAGGACAAAAAGAAAAGGCAGAAGAGTACTCCATATATACAGCTTTCCCTGTTAGGAGAATAATGATTGAAATCTATCAACATTTTACTGTTCTCTCCCTTCTCCTCCTCCTTTGAAAAAAAAACACAAGAGATTGTTTACATAGAGATACAACGGTGGTCAAATGGAGTGTCTAAAGGCCTACTGGATATCGTTTCTTTTAAGAGATTACCGACTTTCTCGATCAAACCTATCTTGCAAAGTGTGTTGAACTCACTCGCCAAGGAAGGAACAGACTGAATCAAAACCCTTCTCGCGAAGCCTGTGTGAAGATATTGGATTAAAAAAATTGCAAAAAAGGGAAGAAAAAAAAACCGAAAAAATCGAAAAAAAAAAATAGTACTCCATTTTCATATCTATCGACCATGTACCGTTCTACCAATTTTCCTCGTTCTCTGATTGTCGAAACCACAGAAAGGCTTGGTTAGGCAATTGGTCATCGTCGCGCTGTTCTCAGCCCCGGCAGAAGCTCCGATCCAGCAGCCGCTGATCGACACCACCGATTCCAGGCTCTGCAGAAGATCAAAGTACCCGCTACCCAAACATCAAGGACTGCTGAGCTTCGGGGTTGGGCCACTAAAAAAATTCCATTCACGTCCAAACCGTAAACCATAGATCAACGATTAAAAGCTATTTCACTAACAATTAGCAAAAACATGGAAAGAAAAATGAAAAGCTTCCTTACCGTTGAAAAGCTCTGTCAGGAATGGTCGTCTCTGATCTCTCGCTCCCCACCTGAATCACGGTCGTGGTTCTCTTGGCTTCACCATCACCGATCCCAAGCAGAGGCTCTACGGATGGGTAACACATACCCGACCCACACTAGCGCGAGCTTCCGAGAGGGACTGCGCAGACGATCGGCCGCAAGATTCCGGCGACTAAGCAGACTGGGGATTGCAAGTGGAGCCGAAAAGAAACCGGTTTGGCTGTCTAGGGTTTACACTGAAATTGGGGCGGGATTTTGATACATGTGTAGTCTCTTCTCTCCACCCAAAGACCGCTAGGCCGGCGTTAGTCTCTCGAGCGTCACGGTCACCGATCCCAAACAGCGGCTCTACGGACGAGTAAACCCGCAACCCTGGCTTTTGAGAGGGATCGGCGCAGATTGGCCGCAAGATAATGACGAAGGCGTCGAGGATTCCCGGCGGGCCGATGGTGGAGAGTCAGAGAAACCTAGATCGGGATTTTTCTAGACGAAACCCTAAATCCCGCGACTAGAGAACGCGTCTTTTAAGTGTGAACGTACGAGTCTTTTCTTGTTACGAATCAGTATCGGAAACGATTTCGAAAGAAAAAAGATACCAATCTAATCTCTTCTCTCCACCCGAGCGTCATTTTCCAGCCTTGTCCTCGCCGGAAGACCGTTAATTACGGCGTGGTTCTCTCGGAAGTCACCGCCAACACCGATCCCAAACATTGGCTCTACGGACGAGTAAACCCGCAACCCTGGCGCTGAGAGGGGTCGGCTTGGAAGATCGATTGCGAGATACTGACGACGGAGTCCAGGCTTTCCGGCGGGCGGCTGGAGTGCCGACGGCGGGCCGACGGTGGATACGAAGCCCTAGATCAGAAGGATTTTGGTGGAAACCCTAAAACTCAGAATTAGAGAGAGACTCGGAGAAAGGCGGGTGAGTTATGTGCTAAAGCTCTCAAGTTCTTGTTTTATATGTATGTTATGTTCGGAATATTACCGTTGCATTCTAATTTTAGAGTGTGCTTCGCCGTTGGATTAAAATTCGGGTGTTCTTGATCGAACGAATCAGGAACAATCATAAGATATATTCTCCTTTCCTTTTTCTACTTCTTGGAGAGCAAGTTTTAAGATATATTAGGAAAGTCAATGAAGTATTGACGATTCATAATTAGCTGGCATGGAATGGTGTAGTTAAAAAAAAATTACTTGCATATATAACAATATAAAAAAAAAAAAAAAAAAGCGCAAATGATAAAAAAAAAAAACTAAAAAAAATATATATCCAAAGATCTTTTCCTCTTGTTGTCTTTTCCTCTCTCAAACCACAAGGCAAGTATTATCTAGGTATTTGTTGTCCTTATCAGTTCTTTTTTCATAAATAAAAAATATTGTTAATTTATTCTTACACTACGACTCGATTTAATTAGAGGTTTTATAGGTCGTCATAGCTTAAGTTTATCTTAATGTTTCAGGTTAGGTAGTACTTACTATAAGTAAACACTCCACAAGTTGTTACCAGTCTAGATTGATATGAATTTGTATTTTCAAGCTAGTATAGATTGAATTGTTACTTTTATTTTTATGTTAGCTCAAATGAACTTCGAAACACAAACTCACAAACCATCATTTTGTGAAAATTTAAAGGATAGTTCATTTTTTAAATAAAAGTTTGAATAATCAGACCATTAACATATTAAATTGTATAATCATACTTAGTATTTGAAAATTACATTGACTTTTGACCCATTTTCTTATTTAAATATCATTCCGTTAAAAAAAATTGTATCTTCAGTTTGAAATTTCTTATTTTACTCTCAATCCCGTTTATCTATCCCAGTAAATTATTTTCATATATATTTTTTAACCATATTAAATATTATTTAAGAACACATTGAATTTCATCGAATTCTACCATAGATAAAAATTAGGGAAAACTGTGAATCCAAAAAAAAAAAAAAAAAGTGTTGCCCTGGTTCTTTTTGAAAAATTTGCCAGAATTCGACAACTTTTAATGAAATTACAATGTCAGAAAATCCATCAGACTAGATCACTTGAAACGTTGGATTAGCCTCATTAATCATATATAGTATTTTACATGGAATAAAATGTCGCCGAATTCCATTTCGGTGGTTCAACGGCCGGCGGCAAGCTTTTGTGTCGTTTCCCCGTTTTATGTCGTTGGAAAATCGGGAAAACGACATGCCGGTTTCCATTGTAAACGATCGGTTGATTTCGTTTAACTTGTAGTATATATTCCACGAATGTCGACGAATTTCCAGAGAAAAGAAGAAAAAAAACGACTTAGATTCAACGAAGAAGAAGGTGAAGACACCGGCGAATTTCCCAGACAATCGACGAAATTCCTTTAAATCGTCTCGTCTCAGTTCAAATTCCACAAATAATCGGCGAATTTCCGGAGAAAACGGCGGAGATTAACGATTTTCGTCGTCCACGGAGAAGCGACAAAAAGCTTTTAGACGCCGGCGAGAGTCCTCGGAGATGAGACTGAAGAGTGAGAGAAATGGGAGCTCTGGTCTTGGTTGCGTTGCTTTCCAGTTTTTTTTTTTTGTTTATGCGGCGTTGTCCTTGATGCGTGACTTGCATCTGGAGAAGAAGGACTTGAGTATTACTGCCCTAGTGGGCTGGGCTGAATGAAAACGTGGGCTAAATATTTTTGCCCAAATGAACTAAATGAAAAAGAAAAAGTGGGCTATTGATGAACTTATTAACTTCATAAGTGTACTCTTTTATTTTAAAGGTATAACAATCTTCATTGGTTTGAACGTTCAATGAATGTATTAACTCTATTGCTCCACTTCTTATATAAAATATTTACGTACACACCAATGTCATTATGAACTTGATAACTTTTTTTTACAAAAAAATAAACTATATATACACGTAAATAAATAAAACTAAAAAAACTACAAATATGTGTCGGGTAGAAATATATTTATATACACATATTTTTATATATATATATATATATATATATATATATATATATATATTTATATAATATGTGTATTGGCCACTTTATTTCCGTTCGGTTTTTCATCGGCACGTCGAATTTTCATCGAAAACGGCATTTCACTTGCCTTTTTCCACAATTTTTCCGTTCGGTTTTTCATCGGCATGACGAATTTCCGTAAATCAGGAGGCTCGAAACGGCAACGAAAACGGCATTTTTTTCCTTGGTATTTTATATAATTGTCCTTAGTATTTACATACGTTAATATTGAGAAATATATGTTAGTTTTGGTAAATGACTAATTTATCAAAATAAACGAAAAATTGGCTAATTTATTATAATCAAATTTGAAATTGGCTAAACAGCTACGTTACCCTACTTAATCTCTTAGATCATGTATTTCTGTCCCTTTTAACAAAAATTACATCTAGCACTAAATTTTTAACTTTTATACCAAAAATATTGTCTTAGTCAACTTAATTCAAATTCCAAAAATACCCAATTACATTTTTCGTTTGGTTTTTTCTTGTATTATGAGTTTGACTTTTTAGTTTCATATGCAACCATTGCCGAAGCTTTATTTCAAGCATTCTTTGGAGTATGTTTTTAGGGCTTAATTGGTGACAGAATATTCGTTAAGCTAATATGGTGACAAACAAGTTATTAACAAAAGTCACAGCTTATTAATGGCTTATATGCCGAGGAATCATTAAGTGAAAGGTTGTCTAAATTAGCTTTTATGCTTGTATGTTTGGTGTCGGTCAAGCTCAATATCCAGGCGATCTATCAGTGCAATGACATTGTGGTATGAAGAAAATACCTCAAGACTCACTTTTAATTTTTAATCTTTTGAACTATTGCTCAGTTTCGAGCTTCTTTCAGGGTAAATTATAGGATAACTAGGGAGCGACAAGTTCAAAATTTTAGTCGAGTTGTTCAATACTTTTTAAGTTGGCAAGCCATCAAGAGAAAACATTTCCAAAATTTAATGGAAATGGAATATTTTAAATTTTGAAGAATTATCTCGTATTTGTGGAATTCTTATCGTTAAAATATGTTTTTTATCCGATGTAAAAAATACATATAGTACCAATTTTTATGTTTAATACTTGAAATATTGTCTTAATCAATTTAATTTCAATTCCAAGACTACCCTTCTACATTTTTCATTTGTTTTTGTTACTCATTTTGTAAGTTAAACATTTTCATTTCATATGAACCATCATTGGAGCATTATATCGAGCTTCTTCCGGAATATAATTTTAAAGCTTGTCCGGTGTCATATTGTTCTTCGGGGCTTGTCTTATTACAAACAAGTTGTTACATGTATTTTTGTCTAGTTTGGTCGAGTTCGTCCATATTCTCTAAGTCGGGTAACCATCAATAGAAAAGTATTTCAAATTATAATAAAAAATAATAATAATTTTAGAATTTTGAGAATTAGCCGGTATTTGAAGTTCCTATCGCGTAAACTGGTATTTTTGTCCATTTTATATATTTTGTATCGTTCACTTGCAGTAGTTTAAACTTGTGAAAGAAGTAAGCTTCTCAAACCTAGAAATTAGGCTAATTCTTTTCCCATCCTTTAATAGTAGCAGAAATTCACGGCCAAGGGTCGACCCTGACTTATAAACCTACTTGTTTCCTCGTCATGATAATCACGCCCCACATTCTAATGATAAAATAAATACACAAATGAAAGCAAGGAACGAGAGTAAACTACTCACCTTCACGAAGGTTCGATTCGGATTGTTTCCTCGCCCTTGCAAAAACTCCGACTCGTCGATGCAACCAAAAGGCAGCATTGCAGCGGGGTTGAGGAGGTGCTGATAACGGTCACAAGTGAGATTGTCGGCAAAATGCGTTGATCTCACTCGCAAAAGTACGAGCCTAATGAATTAAGGAAACGATAAAAACAAAAAACAAAAACTAATGTTTCGCCGTGTTGAGTATTATATATGCGAACGCCTTCTTTACACCAATTTGATACATATATATATATATATATATATATATATATATATATATATATATATATGCTCTTTAATGTTTTTTTACCTAAGCTTCAATCGATGGATAGCCGATTGCACGTTTGAGTAAAGTTGAGATCATTAATCATGTACACTCAATGCTACAACCTAAGAAGGGGTTTGAGTTCCAACATTCTTGGACTTATATCCAATGCTATGAAAAAGCGATTTCACATTAACTAAACGTATCCGCTCCTATTTTAGCTATGTTATTGACGTTCTTTAAGAGGTTGCTGTTTTAGCATCGGGTTCAGTGATATATGCATTTGAAACAAGCATGGTCACTGATAAAATTAAAATTTGTAAGATCTCTTATGATACATCATAATTTACCCACATTTACCTCATCTTTGATATTACAGATCAAACGCTTCACTCGCTAACTCTTCATTAGAATTTAAAGTTTAACAAACTCATTCCATATTTCATAATTACGAGTGATGATAACGAAAATTCAATGATTTGGTTACAATTTTCTTGCCTTTTTTTCATTCTTACAATATCAGTGTATATTTTGATTTTTTGTGATTTTTCTTTATTTTTGTCAAAATTTCATGTCATTTATTTTGCTTCATTTTCAGATATTTTGACACTTTAACTTAAATAAAAGTATTATGATAATTTTAATTTAATTTTATCCCATATTTTCCTTTTTGTTAGAATGCATTTAATTTGTTACAACTTCATTGTCCTTGTTCGGAATTTTTATTTCTATGCTTGCTGCTGCATTTTTTTTTTTTTTTGCATATTCATATTTTTTACAATATAAGTAAAATATTTACATTTTAAATAATTATGTGCGCCGTAATTAAATTTATATGCTACGTAATTTTAAATTTTTATTATTTTTACTATATTTCAATTTACATTAAACCTTGTTTGACATAATTGTTTCTAAGATTTTCTGACATTGTTCGACATATTTCCGATGAATTAAAAAAATGATTACTTATGACAATTAGAAATGAATTCAATTGTTTTCTTCAACAATCTTCGACATGAAAATTCAAAAACACTTCGTTTTCTGCATCTCTTTTTAGTTCAAAAATTATTTTCAAATAGTGTATGAAATGAGACAAGAATAGTGTATTAAAAAGTATATGACATGGTCAATGCAGGTGAAATCGGAGCCGTAGTTTTTATTATTATTTTGTTTTCGTTTTACTATTGCTTTTTTTTTTTTTTTTTTTTTTGTCGTCTCACTTAATCGTTTATTAAATTTAGTTTTCATTTCATATCAATCTATTGCTTTTGCAAAATAGCCATAGTTTCATTTGTTTGGTAAAATAGCCATCTCTCAAAAACTTTAACCAGATGATTGAATTGGCTTCGTCCTCATCGACGGAATCGGCTTCACTCTCGCCGCCGGGGGAATCAACTTCGTCCTCATCGGCGGAATCGGCTTCGTCCTCCTCGACCACCACTCCCTCCGCGATCTCGCCGCCCTCGCCGTCTCCGTCATCGCCGCCTCCGGTGACGACGTTGCTCGGAGAATCGTCTTCGAAGAAGGCGCCCTAAGACCGTCGAGTCTTCTCCCGCAGCGATCCGGTTTCGCCGCCGCCGCCGTCGGAGCGATCGGGAACATCGCGAGCGTCGAGGACGCAAGAATCGCGTCGCCGAAGAAGGAGATGTTTCGGTTCTGCTTCAGATCCTCGATTTCCAGATTGTCATTAAATTTAATCCTGCATCGATTTATTTTAATCCAGCCGTCATAAACCTTACATTATGTCTTTATAGTTCGTTGTGATTAAATTTAATACAACTTAGATTAATCTTATTTTGACTAGTTTGCTTATAGTTGACAAACTATGACTATTTTACAAAAGCTTAAGTTCTATTTGGCTATATAGCCGCTTGACCCCGATCTTTAATTACTTTGAATATATTTTTGTTTTTTTATTTATTAATTTTATGCCGCCTCGGTTATATATCCGCGGGCCTTCAGTGATACAAGTTACAATCCTAGAAATCGTGTTTTTTTTTTCCCAGAGAGAGAGAGAGAGAGAGATTTTTAATGGGCCCTTTAAGAAACCAATATTGTTCAGAGCTTCGGATTTTGTTTTCATTAGACGGATATTTGGGGCAATTGCCATCATCAAGCCTTCAATGTGTATGTGACTAATAGCTGGAGTGAAAATTACCGAGCTACCTAATTTTAAAACACAATCTCGCTGATATCTTACTTCTCATTGTTATTTTGAATATAATATTTTTTATAGTTTCTGGAAAAAGATAATGTTCTTAAGTTAGACGTCACAAAAATTGGATCACATCGTTACCCGCTAAAAATATGTAGAATTTGAGGGGTCTGTAAGGGTTTATATCTCACATAGTAAAATATATGTAAATTTTTTTTTTGAGATAACTGAATATCTTCAATTAAAATTATAATCAAATTATTTAAATATTAAATATATAATTCAACTCATTTGTAATTTTTTCACAATATGGCGCATATATATTAAACTAAAATTTTAATATTAGCATATCTAACTGAAAACGTATTCATTTTAATCTCTGGTTAAATGTCAATTATTACTATTATTTATATATCGCCAAATATTATTGATTTTGTAATACATATCTATCTATATATATACATATGAATTTTTTTTTTAAAGTAGAATGTATAAGGTACATTTGTTATCATATTGTAAATTAAAAAAAAAAAGTATGATACCAACTATAAATTTGATTTGAAGAGTTTAAAAATATAATTAAAATCTCGGAGTAAAATTTCATCATAACGAGGATCAGGAGGAATTCTTTCGCACTATATCCATTATTTTGAACAGCCAAATTAATAAAATGAATGCTAAAATAGCCCTATCTTCTTCTGCTCACCAAAAAGAAATGCAATAAATAAGATAAATGCTAAGACCAACCAAAGAATAATGTGATATCGTTCATGGCTATATATGAACCCCACGTGAGTTATGACTCACTCTAAGCTAGGACCATAACAATTGGACTTGGTATATGCATTTAAGACAAAACAAATCATTTTGTTTTCAATTATTTGAAAGAACAAAAAAAAAAAAACTACCTGTCGTTATCCAATTCATAATAAATTAAACAATTTTCCGCCATTTTTTTAACGAAAAAAACTGCGATTGTGAATGAAATAGATCGGATGCAATTTCCTATGCAAATTATGAATACCAGAGAGATTCAAAGCCGCTAATCAATTAATATATTGCACCCAGAAAAATAATTAATAAGCAAATTAGTGGACATATCCACGTGAACAATTGTGGACGACCCTTCCGAATCGCAAGCAGAGCTTAAATTCATTTAATAGCATCCCTCTTCAATTATTTCATACGCCAAGCAGTTACTAATTAATTCACCACTTGTTCCATGACCTAATAAATCTAACGCAAACAAAATAATAATAATAATAATAATAATAATATAAAGTTATAAACGCGTCAATATGAACTTCTAAATTTACCGATGCATATGCATTTATTACAAAGTAGCAATGTACAACACAAGCAGAAATTCTGCTTTTTCCTCTTTCCATCGAGTTTTTTTTTTTCTTTGTTCACACATTTTTATCACAAGACATGAAAGTAAATGCAGAACAACATGTGTCCACAAAGAGGCTGCAACAAATTATCAGCCACAGTAGTAGAGGAATAATACATACATATATATAATATATCATATTGTTGACTCTACACGACACGTAAAAGTAAAAATAAAAGGCAACAGAAACAAAGACACTTATCAAACGAACGAACCAGATATTAATCAATCAATAATCAAATCAATTAATACCTTAAAAAAAGAAGAAGAAAAAAACTTCTTCATCAGTATGATCAATCATGCCCTAATTTTCCCGGCATTCTTCACGTTCATGGACGCCGTGTAACAACCCGAAACCATCCTCCACGCCGACCTCTTCACCGCCGGAAAGCACAGCGTCGACGTCGGAGACGACGACGATCCCCTCGCCGGAATCTCGCCGGAATATCCGTCCCTGGCGGAGGAGCCGTGGCTGGACCACGAAGCCGACGAGGACGAAGATGAGAACGAGCCGCCACGTGTCCGGCTCCGGCTCGCCCTCGTGAGGATAGAGCTCACGAAGAGGTCGAGCCTAGGCTTGAAGTCCCTTCTCTTCCCGGAGCCGCCGCCGGAGCCGGCGGCTCCGGCGGCGTAAGACGGCGGCGGAGTGAGGGGTGGGATTAGAGAGGAGGGTTGGTCGAAGAGAGGGTGTTTCGGCGTCCCGGGATGAGACTCCCAGAGGAACGGAACGGCTCCGGCGGCTTCGCCGTAGTAGACTCGGCACGAAGAGTTCGGCTTCGAGGTTTCGCGAGAGACCACTCTTGATAAGCTCCGCTTGTGAGTACTGTGATTTGGCTCGCCTTCGTAGCTTGGCATGGTGATATAATATGATATATTGGATCTGAAGAAAAGAAGAAAGAAGGAAAGAAAAAAACTTTCACAAGATCCGAAGACGAACCTGATATTATGGGGTATATTAAATGAATAGTAATAATATGTCTATATATATATATGTGTATGTGTGTGTGTGTGTGTGTAGAGAGAGAGAGAGAGAGAGAGAGAGAGAGAGAGAGATGGTCTTGACTTGGTGTATATGTTTATTATGTGTGTGAGTGAGTGCAATATATAATGGACATTAAATTAAGGTTTCCAAGGCAATGGAGTGAGATTAAGTATTAATGCATGAGAACAAAATTGTGTGCGTGATATGAAATCATGCGTAGAGTTAAACCCGGGAAGGATTTTGGCGCTCAAGATATAGCAAGTGTACGTAACTCATTGATTGGGAGGGTTATTAATAGAATTATTATTTTCAATTAAGTGGGGACTTTGTTTTTTGCGGATATTTGAGGACACAAAACTTGACCACACAAGCTAGGATATGATGATGATATCTATTATTAATACAAAGGAGTAGTAGTAGCTAGGCAGAGGGTAGTAGCTAGAGAGATATTTCTGAACGTGTGTGTATATATCATGAATGAATGAGCGATGTTTGATTAATTAGTTGATGTGGAACATAGTTTGATGAGAGAGTTAGCTCGATGACTATAACAAGCAAGTTTCGGAGTTAGCTCGATGACTATAACAAGCAAGTTTCGTTGAGAGAGAGAGAGAGAGAGAGAGAGAGAGAGTAATGACATGCGACAGAATACCGATGAGGGTAGCCATGTGTAATAATTTGGACCATTCGATTGAATTTTGATATGATCATGAGTCTAATTAATCAATGACGCAAAAACGGTTGAGGCTGTGATAGCTAGGGCTTCACAAAACCGTAATAAATAGAACTTGTCTTGAAGCATGACTCCACCAAAAAAAAAAAAACGATTTTGCTAACTAGCTTGGATAATATTATACTTCATATAACATGGTTCGTACGTGGTAAAAATTAAGTGAAAAATTATCATAGTCTTTCATTTTAAAAGAATAAAAAAAACGTAGTAGATGGTGAGTGTTAGATATTATATAAAAGAAAAATATACACATGCCCATCAATTTCGTTTTCCTTTCATTAATAAGTTGAGTCTATATTCCACGTAGTAGTTTTTGGCCCACAAGAGTTATACTGGGGCTGGTTCAAGAAATAAATTGTGAAAGAGAAGTGGCCTAGAGAGTTACTGTGTAGAAATACTATCTACATAGGACCACAAGTTATGGTGCTCTCTCTCTCTCTCTCTCTCTCTCTCTCTCTCTCTCTCTCTCTCTCACACACACACATTGAAGAGATGTTGGTAAGTTTAAGGCTTTTTTGTGATCCTAATAAATCAGGCTCATTGATAAAGTTTGATTAAATTTTTTGCAAGTACAAGATTTTTTGAGCTAAAAGTATATACACTTGTTAAGGTACAGTTTTGCATGGTCGGTTGGAGAGTGATTAATTCACGTTTCTGATAAGTAACGTCGCTAAATAGTGTATCCCACGTGAATATTCTAATGGTGATTATGAAACACAACCATTAAAACATTGAAGTTAAATGGTCCAGTGAAGTCCATCGGTTACACGTACCTATTAGCTTACTTTTACTAGTAAGAACATAATAAATCACTTTTTATTCCTTATGAACAGTACTTTATTTGATCAGAACAAAAAACCCTTTATAGAATTAGATTGGGTGGTAAACTCCTCCGTGTTAAAGACTAATTACCGCTTGAGAGGTGAATGATTCAACTCTTCATCAGTATGAATATATATTATGTTAAAGTTTTTTTTTTTTTGGGCTGTATATGTGCCAAAGTTTATTCATTCATATTCATTATGATGTCTTAAAATATTTTTTTTTTCTATAAAAGTTTTTTTTCTTGTAAAATATAGAATGAAAGAGTGAATTATGTACAGGGCCTACTAGAGAGCCTTAGGGGGCGGAGAGTTACACAAGTATCTCATTTGTATATAGTAATTTAAAGAGTATCTCATGTTTTTAAACTTTCCATATATACATATATTTTATTTTATTTTTGAAGTATTTTTAATTTTGAAAGATTTTTCTCTTATTTCAAATAAAACCTTAAATAGGGAGAAAAAAAAAATCAATTAAAATGTCATCAAAGCAATGAAAATATAATTAAAATAGGTATTTATGAAATAAAAGTAATTAAAGACGTATACGGAGAATTGAATTTGAAAAGAAAAGTACGAGAGGTTATAACCTCTTCTGACAGCCACTCCGACGTCAAACCTTTTTTTTTAAACAAGACATCAAACTTTTTTTTAATACCAATATTGGTATTAGGTTATACCTATCAAACATACCAGGTCGCGTGAGATTCATCTAATTATCAATTAAAATATAAAATATCACGATATACTTGTTACGAGAAGACAAGATATGTGTGTTACTACGAGAGACATGTATATAAACTATATTTTAATTGAAAGTAGCCACTATTTCAAATTATTTATAAAAAAAAACGCTAAGCTCGATCAAACTAAAGACATCTTAAAGTACATGAGTCCCCAAGACTACTCAAGCTTTTTGAGATTGTCGTCAAAAAGATGATAGCCCGAGCTCATTAATGAATAAATGATGCAAAAGTTCAACTAATTGAGCTAATCAATGGAGAGACAACGCTCGACTAGTCTCAGCTACTTGAGTTTATTAATGAAGAGGCGAGACCAAATGTTTGAGATCGTCAATGAAGACTCAGATCACCACCGACTGCGACTCCAATAATGCTTTTGCTGCATGAATTAGATGGTTGTTGACGTGGTTTTCACCGGAGTCAACAATCACGAATTTCAGTAAGAAAATCTTATTTATTTAAAGATTATATGGGCTAAGTTCCTGTCTTGGGATTATGAATCTTCGTGTAAAATAGATTAAAAAATTATTCTAAAACAAAGAACGTACGTAAAAACAGAGGTTATAACCAAAATAAAAACAATGAGCATGAGTTCAAGAAAATATGAGATTATGTTTTTTATTGATCTTGTAAGAATGAGCTAAGTCTCCCGGCCCTTTCTTCGGACCGTATTGTTACATCTATATTTATAATGGTAATCTAACGTTCAAGTAATAAATTCAGATATAAACGTTCATATTTACATTCATTCATTGAAATGTAACGTGTTTCTTTTTTATTACATCGGTTATAAATGTTAAATCTAATTTGAATCTCCTTTATTCCTCCAGGTTGTCATGTCTAGTACAGTACTCGGCGAGCTTAACATCAAACTGGCTTTCGACATTAAGCCGTGTTATCAAACTGATCTTATCTTTAGTTAACTTCGTCATCGAGTCCTTTGCTTTGTTTCTTCACCTCTCTTTATTTGAGCCTTCGCACTTGAGCCTGAGTCGTTGGGCCTTTTAAGTGAACAAAATCCAATTCCAACATCTCCTTAATAACATTGCACCACGTGACGAAAGTGGCCACATATATATATATATATATATATATATGAGATTTGTAACTAACTAGGTCACCTTAAACATGTGATTTTGGATCTAGTCTATGTTTGATAATGTAGTCGCGTTTTGTGGTGAACTCAGAATGTCGTGTTTTCATAACTTCATATGATAGTCGACATTCACATTTGTTATTATTCCGAGTCTCCGACTACATTTTTAGCATATTTCACTGTTAACGATACTTTACGTAGTCAACCAAACTATGTAGCCTCTATTTTCAAGCTGTTTTAAAGGACACGTATTAGGTGTATATAAGGAAATTAAGTGGTTTAAGTACATGTTTAGTTAAAATTGTAGATGTAGTTATCTACATTTTCAATATTGGGCCGTGGTTTTATTTTCGAAATGGATATTATAATGTTCTCAAGTATTAATTCGAATTTTTAATTGCTCTCGATCGACATACGAGCAATAGAGCAATTGAATGTTGAATTATTAAGAAGAGTATGTCATTGTCACAAATGTTTAAACGTGAAGTACTATATGCAAAACGTTAATATGAAAGCACCAAAACGACAACCAGAAAACAAGTACTAAATATATACTGCAAATTCTATCAAGTCATAAAGGAAATGTTACATATATAGCTGGACTGCAGTACAATTCAACCTCCGCCAATAAATCACGTCAGTATTTTAATTCATGGAAATTAACTATAGTATTTATTTTCAAACTTGATCCTTTAAACACGTCATTTGTTTTTTTTTATTCCATAGATAACTGTGTATTATAGTGTTTTTAAAGTGATATATCTAAAAATTATGGGTGTAATCGGGTTGGGTTAGTCGGATTTTTCATGTGCTATCAATCCGAACCGCTACAATTAATTTTTAAGTTTTAAAACTCAAACCAACCCGATTGAAAGGTAAAATCAAACCAAACCAACCCAAAAATAATCGGATTGGTTTTTTTGGATTATAATTATCAACAAATGACTTTATAGCTCGCATAAAATCATATATGTATATTATATATAATACGTTATGTTAAATAAAATCAAAATTTTACTTATCTTCAAAAAGTTTACATATTAAAATAAAAATTACGCATTTTATTAATTACTAAATCTTCATGTATTTGCAAATAATAAAATATAATACTGAGTATTTTTTATTTAATTATAATATTATTTAAAAAATGATATTTTTTTAACAATAGTACATATAAATATTTGCAATCTAAAAAAAATTAAGGGATTAACACCATTGGGTTGGTTTGGTTCAACTTAATCTCACAACTATTAAAAAAAAAAAAAAAACCAAACCAGCCCCAAAAAATTGCGGTTTGGGTTGGTTACAACCCAAACTTCATCGGATTTTAATGGGACGATTTAAAAAAAATGCGGTTTGATTTGGATGATCGGGTTGTTCGGTTTGATGGTTTTCATGAACACCCATACTAAAAAGTGATTATTTTAAATCTTTTCATAAATGAAACCGTAAACAGTAAATAAATTTAAACAAAGCCCAAATGAATAAATAAATATTTTGAAAAATGTGTAAGCATTAAGAGAAATATATGTTTTCAGATTCAATATGCTATTTTAGTGATAAAAACTTCAGATACGTTATTATTGTGATAAATTTCAACAACATACTACACATGTAATTTCCACCATTACGCCATTACTCAAGGCTCCACTGGTTGCATGACCAATTAACGAGTACATTTAGTAAATAACAAAATAATAACAAACCATCCAATAACCGACATATCACAATTCTTATTTAAATAATGCTAATGTTTAGTTCCTATTTTTTGTTGGTAAATTTCAATTTCATTCTGTTAGGAATTTGGTTCCGTTAAATTTCTATGAGAAAGTTCTCAAAGTTAAATATGGATTGTAATTTACGTATTACATACTAACATTTTTAGTTGCGATTTTTATGGCACTTATATGTTTAAGTTTTATAATATGACGCATGAATTTGCATTTACATAAGCATGATTGCAAAACCAAATATTCATTCAAATATTGGCATCGTTTGGCATACATTTGTTTTAATAAAAAAACGCTTTTTTTTTAAAAACTGACAGGTGTTTGGTAAGCTGTTTATAAAACAGTTGTTCCTGATAACAAAAGTTGATTTTGCGTTTGGTAAAATAAATATATTATAGTAAAAAGACTAAAATAGACATAAAATAAATATTTAACAGTGCTATGGATAATCACGTGGGGATATTAAAGTAATTTTATATCATACAAAAACGTTTTTTCTAAAAGCTAAGATTCCTAACTTTTGTGACTCATGTACAATTTTTAAAATCGTTTTTGAAATTTTTTCTAAAAACTGTTTTACCAAACAGTAAGATTGCATTTTAGTTTTTGCTAACAGCAAAAACAGGCTTAAAAAAGTTGAGCCAAACACGCCCATTAACATAATATGCTAAATTCAACGTAATAAAATATCAATTTCACTGGAAGATGAATTTGTTAATGACAGAGCAAGAAGACGTTTTAAAGGGAGAAGTATTGGGAGTGCATGAGAAGTTGATAGCTTTGCTGAATGTAGAGTTGACTGTGGAAAACCATAGAAATAATTTTACGAAAATCATGTGGATTATTGTTTCAATTTGTGTATGGATTTAGATGAAAATGTGAGATGAGTTGGTTATTATGCTAGCTTTGTGTGATATTATTTCGCTAAATGTATAAGATCTTGATAAGAAATGTATTTGATTGTGTTGAATTTAGTTATATTAATTAGGCTATGGTGTTCTATTTGAATCTACATATATATATATATATATATATATATATATATATATATATATATATATATATATATATATATATATATATAGCATATCGTTTATATTTGAAAATTAACCATAAAGCACAAATTTATAACATGAATACCCTTCTTATTAATTAATGAAAACAATGCATACAGCCATGAAAAAATAATAATTAACTTTAAAATAGCAAAATGATTGTCCGTTTTACATTATCAAATTCAAATTTCCATAAAAAAAAATAGAGAAAAGAAATCCCTAAATCTTCCATACTATCCCTCGAAAATTTGTAAACTTGAAGGTACCTCAAAATTATAAACCATTTATTTTTTGTAATTCATAACTCGTATATAGTGGTTAATATTGTCCCAACACATCCTGAAAATTACACATATAATGAGCCAAAAATTTATCACGCACATTAAATTGAATAGAAATGTCTAAGAAGAAGAGAGACTAAAAATAAAGAGAACAGAAACAACATATGAACTTGTTTGTAATGGTTTATACAAACATCGCCTAATATTATAATTATTTTCCTTTTCAGCTTTAGGGTAATTTGTTTGAAGAAGAAGAAGAAGAAGTTCAAAAATAAAATATTAACTGAAATCTTAAAGGTATATATGCCCTAAAAAATAAAGTCCGATTTTTATTTTTAAATTAATATGGCTAAGTAAAGTATTAAATTTTTATAATTGTAACTAGGCCATCTCTTAAAAAATGAGAAATATTGACTATTTTACAATGTTAAAGTTTGAAGTGGCGTGATTCGTATGAATTTTCAAAAATTGGAATGGATAATTAGTTTATATTTATACTTTCTAGAATTCAAATTCAACTTAAGTTGTTGAAATTAGACATATATATTCACTGTAATTTGAGTTTTAAGAATGTTGTTAGTTGACAACTAGTAAACTTAAACCTATATCAAACTGAAAATTTTAGTCACTTTTGTACGTTTTTACTTTTTATACTGTTAGGCCAACTTTAAAAGGAAAGGAAGGACTTTTGCTATTAATGGCCTGAACAATTTGTTCAAAATCCTTTTCGCTGTATTTAATTTATTAGCTATGTTTGATATAAATAAAGTTGATAAAAGGTTCTACTACACTATACTATACGACAATATATTGGGGCATTAACTATAACTAGTTATATATGGTTCCTGGTACGTACGTAAAAGGTTTGTTGAACGAGTCATACGTTACGTTACGGTAGTCTATTTAATCATATTTTAAGTTTTTAACCACTTCAAAAATACTAAAGGACAAGTCTCCATATGCAAACATCTTGGAGATATTATTTATGGCTTAAAAGAAATATTGAGACTGAAAGTTGATAAGATTTGGTCATGATATTTCTGGAGCGTAATCAACGGAAGCTGAAAGCCAAAACCACATGCATTTCATAAAAAAAGAACATCTTTTTTAGCGCTCTTTGGTTTGATACAAAGCAAAGTTCCTTTAGTTATATCACTTTTATGTGGTTGTCCTTTCTTTACATTTTCCTTTTCGATTTAGTAAAAATAAATTCAAAACAGACAAATTCACACTGAAATTTGAGGTTTCCTATTTATTTTATTTTATTTTTTGTTTTTTATACAACTTAAACAAAATATTGAGTTACAACTTATCCCTGTCCCACCCCAACTACAATTTTGTTGATCAACCCCGTACCACAACTGTATTTTTTGCAGGATGCATAGGAGAGGGAAAAAAAACCCATTACCGGTGATGAACCGATGTGTATTAAAAAAGCAGATAAATAAAAATAAATTTCAATGTACATATATATGATTCAGTAATAAAAATCAACATTATACAAAATTATAAAAATTCATAGTTATATAATATAAAAACTGTATGAAATAGCCAAAGGGCTATTTTCAATTAAAATCGTAGACTAATTATTTAGATATTAAATATATATAATTTTATGTCTAGGTATATGTCATTTATATTAAACTGAAGGTATATGTCTGATATTTCTAGAAATAGATGGGATAAATATCGCATTTCGATTAAACACGATGGATACTCTTGATATTTTCTCATTTTTAAATCACTATTTCCATACTCTAATTGAGATTACGTTTTGATTTTGCAGGCTCGAATATGGAACTCCCCGGGCATATATCAGAGTTGATTCTAAACAAGTTAGAGTCATCCGTTAATTACTTGCAATTCGCTGCCACGTGGAATTCTGTATCAAAACTCGCACCACCATCGTTGGAGCACCAAGTTCCGAAGCTTCTGGTTCAAAAAGATGAAGAGAACAAGTTTGACGTGTACGACGTTGCCTCTGTAAAGTTCACAGGTTTGAAGCAATTTGTGCCACCAAACACACGCTTCTGCGGCTCTTCATTGGGGTGGCTGGTTTACGTGAACAAGGACTTCACTGTCACGCTCCAAAAATCATGTTTTCGTGTCGAAGACGATCAAGATTCAGCTCTGATCGACTATCATACACCTCCCGAGCATATTAGAAATAGATTATCTGGATCAATCTGCTTTCAAGAAGTCGGCATATGGACATTGTCCAGCCGATTACTACATTCTTAACACTGTGCTAACGGCGGATCCAATACTGAGTCGAAAAGATTGTGTAGAGGCTGTGACATATGGTAAATTAGACGATTTGGCTTTCTTGAAACTCGCCACAGACACGTCTTGGAATGAAATAAAAAACAAGGAACGCCATTGTTTTTGCTACATCTTGTATCATAGAAACCGAATCTACGCCGTCAATAGCTTCAACAGACTAGTTCGTTTCGACGTTCCACAAGGAAATGATCCCGTCGTGATCAGTGAAATAGTACCCAAGTCCAAAATCGAAAAATTTAGAAGATATAAGCACTATCTTGTTAGTTCTCTTGGAGGAGAACTTTTGCTTGTGGTAAAATTGTTCTCGTATGCAATTCAAAGGGATTATAAGTTTTTTTTTATCGGGTGACTAGAGGCTTCGAAATCTACAAATTAGATATTGCGGCCGGTCAGTGGTTGGAGATCACAAGCATCGGAAAAGATGTGTCCTTGTTCCTTGGTGACAATACTTCATTGTGTGTTTTTGGCTTCGAGCTCATTCAGGTGTGAACCGAATTGCATTTACTTCACCCAAGACATGGATAATGTGATGCAATGGGACTTTTACACATTGTCCGATTGCGGGATGTACGATTTGGATACCAAGATCTTTAAGGTGCACATTCGTCTAAACTCGATTCTTATCGAGGGTAGGTGTAAACAACCACCCGTTTGGGTTGTACCGGTACCTCGTGTCTAGAATATTCCGACAGAATTATGAGTTCTTTTATTCAAGTTCTAACATTGCTTTTGTTCTACGTTCTTTTTTTTCATTTGGACCTCAATTTAAATTCATTTTGCATATGCACAAGCGTTCTTTTGGTCTGCATTTTTCCTTTATTGACTATGTTATAACTTTAGCCTATCACGAAGAATAATGCAGACCACTAATTTTTATCCCCAACATGAAAGTAATTACGAATTTCAACAAGAGCAAAAATGCAAGCAATTCTAAAAATTAAAATATCAATTTAAATCATAAAATAATTGCGCGTCATCATAGTTAAAACATATATATTGGACTTACAATTGAAAATTTTAGTAAAAGTGTAGTCTTCAATAATTTAAAACTAATTACTTCTGGTGTTTATAGATTTCGAGCGAGAAAAAATCACACAAAGAGCTTTTGATCGTGACGACGAGAGTTTGATTAGGCTACTCAACCAGATTAAGAGAGCATACTTCATCTATCAATATATTGACTCTTAAAATACTATTCAATTGATCTTATCATTCATCATCTAATAACTTCTTCAAAATATATACATGAAAAAGTTGATAGTTGTTTTCGGGAAAAGGACCGAGTTCACTACTGAAAACTGAACTTTTATATCTTTCATACATCTAAAAAAACATATGTTGCCTAGGAAGAAGGAATCGAAATCTTTAGAACATATTTGCTAATCATGACTGTAATGTGCATAAACTGTTTTTATGAGATTCCTGTCAAAAAATAATTTTAAAAATATTTAAGCACATGGATCTCCACAGATTTATACGAATAAAGATCACTTTTGTTAGTTTTTTTTTTTTTTTTTTTTTATCAGAGTTCTCTTTTTATTATTGTTTAATATTCTTAGTGGATAAATATATAATAGGTCATCTCCAGCACTCGAAAATAATATATTTAAAATAAAAAAAACTTATCAAACAAGAATATACAAATAAAAAAAATTGTATTATGATTAAGTTTCAAATTCTAAAATATAATATGATAAAAACATGATCACAAATGAAATTACAACAAAAATGGAGGGTTAACATACTTTTTAAAGTTACACATATATTCAACAAAACCGTGTGTCTTCATTTGTGTCATCGCATCTTTCAGGATCATCATGGTCTCATATCTATACGCATAGAAAATAAACTTTTTCATATCCGAAACTCGGATATGAAGAATGACAATTAAAGTCGCATTATAAAAGATTGGATGATACAAACATAAGATCTAAGAATTAATTATATTTTTGTCTCATAAACTATAACACTTTTAACGAGTGACTCCCTAAACTTTTAAAACTGCATTATTGCTCCTTTATGTGAAACCCCATTTCATTAATAATCCTTGTGTCAAATTTGTCGTCAAAATGGACGGAAAATGGCCACATGTCAACTAAAAAAAGGGGGGTATTAAGGTAAATTTAATATTAAAATATTTTTAAAAAACCGAATAAAAAATATCATCTTCTTTCTCCTTCTTCTTCGACAAACTTGGATAAAAAAAGTAGTAAAAGTTAAGCCAAACAACAGCTCCGACAATATCGATATCGCTGGGCCTCAATTCCTCGGAAGCATCTCGACCACGGTGCGGTGAAGCCTCCTTCCCAGATCTTTGTCCTCTTCGATGCTCAGAATCTTGATATCGAACTCCGAGAACACTCAAGATTAATCAACCTTGATTTTAAAATAATTTTTTTAAAAAAATCCTATCTCTTTACACAGCGGAAAAGAAAATCTAGAATCGCAGA
Organism: Urtica dioica subsp. dioica; assembly: GCF_054948205.1. Taxonomy (NCBI): domain Eukaryota; kingdom Viridiplantae; phylum Streptophyta; class Magnoliopsida; order Rosales; family Urticaceae; genus Urtica; species Urtica dioica. Next base: position 17,621,749 of record NC_142767.1, read on the forward strand.
GAGTGTTTACGATTTCGTGTCGAGGCGCGGCGTGAATCGTAGATCTGCATTAGCACGCAAATGTGGTTTTGTGGCCGAGACGAGGAAGATTTTCGAGGTCCTCTCACCGCGGCGGTGGAGATGATGAGGACGATCTGAGAGTGAAGAGAGGGATTTTGACAGAGGAGCAAGGCAATGTCAGAGAGATCACCTATATGGGTTAGGGCATCTGTTGATAATATTGTTCGTGGTGTATTTACATGTGTATGTATGTATTTACTAGAGACAACTTGTTTTTCAACATTTTTTCTCATTATAGAACAAATAAAAATTATTAAAAAAAAGTAGGTTATATAGTTTAGGGAGGGCATTATTATACTTTCCGTCGTTTTAGTTATCATATGACAGTCACATTACAATTAAACCGGATTTTAGACGAAAACTTTAACAGAAGGACTAAACAACAATTCAGGTTTAACATGAAGGGGTGAAAAAGCAATTTTAAAAGTTTCGGGAGTTACTTGTTAAAGATGCAATAGTTCAAGGAGAAAAAATATAATTAACCCAAAATCTAAATATGGATGAAACCGAGGAGAGAAAAAAAAATAGCTATCATTATTTTTTAATAAGATATAACATCTTATATTAGGATATGGACAGAGTCATTGTGCATCCGAGGGAGCTATAACTCCCTTAATTTTTTTTTTACACTTTTAGTTAGGTTTTAATTTAATTTTTCTATCATAAAAATTAGTTCCTCTTCATTTTTTTCATATTAACATTCCCTAGTTTATATCTTGCTAGAATGCGTTGTAGTTATAGTTCTAAGCCATCCCTATATTTCTCAAACGAATAAATTACAGCTATCACATACATAAACAATAACCTTCCCGTATATCCTATGAATTATTTCGACATATAAATTATTTTTCGACAACAGAAAGCAAAAGTTATCGCGTTTCTTTATTTTTTCCTTCACATTTTATCACTTTTACTTTACAAAAAAAAGCACTATTGAAAAAAGAAACTACTTTCATATGAATAATATCAAAATAAGAAATAAAAATAAATTAAAGTCACCTAATAAAAGTCCATCATAGCCTCAACCACCAAAGCATATTGCACAAAGCACACCCTTTTTTTTTTCTTCCTTCTGAAACCGCAATTCACGCTGATTCCCCAAAAGAAAAAAAAACAGTCAAGAGTCAACGACGACACATTATTCCCTAATCCCTATTCGCAGCCCGTAATACGTGTGAACACCACACACAAAACTCAACCAATAATAAACATCCACGTCAACATTCTTTTTTCACCACTGCCGAGTTGACTCGGCATCCCCACTCACTACTCACTTTCTTACCGACCGAGTCACAACTCGCTCGCTTTCTCCGACACCATGATCACCATCCCATCATCCTCGATATCACGTAAATTCGGTAACCCCTTTCACTTTTATCATCCCCATTATTTAAAAAATAATAATAATAATTATTAATTTCCTTTTTTTTTTCGGGTCCCAAAAAAAAAGTACAATTCACTAGACCTTATATATATAAAACCCTCAGATCGTGAAACACTTTCCTTAGTCTCACATGGCTGACCCGAGCCTGAGTTCACCGACCGAGGTGGTTCCCGGGACGCCGGGCATTAAAGAACTAAGGTTTGATCAGCTAATTGGGCCTGAGTGTGACCCGAGCCCAGGCCCGAGTCCGAGGCCCGGGATAAGGAGGGTCAGTTTGCGAGCCGAGATCGACACTTCGCCGCCTTTTGGGTCCGTTAAAGAGGCCGTGACCCGCTTCGGCGGACACGGCCCGTGGATCAACCCGCTTTACAAGTACGGAGATCATAACTACGTAAGGCTCTTTTTTTTTTTTTTTTTTTGGTCTGATTTGCATTGCATGGCTTCTTGTGGTATTGTATTATAGTATATGTACATATATAATGATGCTAAATATGGCCAAGGGAAAAACGAATTCAAGTCCAATAATTCAAGCATTATTTGAAATTTTATAGTACTAAAGGGTAGTGTAAGAGCATTGTTGCGAATTGTTGTACTGCCTTGTTTTTTTTTTTTTTTTTTTTTTTTTGGTGTACTGATTTTTTTTTTCCCATGGTCACGTTTAATTGTTGATGAGCTGAGCAATAATAGCTGCACCAGAGCTAGCAGTTACTAGTAGGTTCATTTTTGGTAACGGCCTTAGAGTGTAGATTCGTAGATAATTTTTTTGGATTAATATAGATCGGAGGAACACATTTAATGATTTATTTTTCTGTTTTCCTTATCTATCCTGCAATAAATAGCTGGTGTCCATGCTGAGAAACACGCTCAGCTGCCTTTGTCCTTTTGGTTTTTATTTTTTTATATATGCTTCAGATGTCAAATGATCAAGGCTATATATTATTATATTAATTTGATCACTTCGCTGTATTTATCATAGCATTTATGGTTAAATATAATATGTTAATTTCCTGTTATATACGCACCCGTGATTTCGTATTCATGGCAAATGAAGTATATTGGAAAACAATACCCCACGCTAAATCTTATCCATTGATTTTGTTCCCCCGTTTAAAAGTTAGTAATAAAACTAACAATATACAGTCAAGGAAGCTCTTTTTTATAACAATTAATTATTGGTTAAATAATGAGTACTTCATAAAATTATGGACAGCGTGGTTTTGTCTGATTTGAATTTTGCTTTGCTAGCTCTTTCCCATTTTTCTAGGAAACCAATGTATTATTTTTTTTACTATAAAGTATAATTCCTCTTAAATTCATCTATTTTTTTTTAATCTTCAAATAACTTATACAATTCATGTGTACTTGTGATGACTAGAACGGCGAAGAAGAGTTTGACATAAAGAAAGTGGAGGAACAAACAGCAGAGCTGGAGAAGGACCTAATTGTAAAAGAACTTGAAACACTCGACGTTCTTGAAGAACTGACCACAACGAAAAGGATCGTGGAAGAGCTTAAGAGGCAACTCCAAAAGGAGACTCTCAAATGCTTAAAATCAGTCCCACAACAACAACAACAACAACAAAACCTAACTTTGCTGATCAGTCCTCAGACCAAAGAAATGACCAGAAACGCCTCAACCAAACCTCCTACGCCGGAAATACTATTATCAGAGCTGAAGCGAGCGAGAGTGGGCCTCGGAAAAACCATAACCGACCTCGGAGCGATTCAAAACTCCGTCGAGTCTTTAACGACGAAGATGAGGAAAGAGAAAGAGTTCATCGAAAGGACGCGAGAAAAGCTAACAGCCGGGGACGAAGGCACGTTAGCTTATTTTCGCTTTTTTTTACTTTCAGTCCTTTTCCATTTGAATTTATCTAATGAATTTTAAACTGGTTATATTTATTTATTTTCGTAATCTTTGATTTATCGATTTACAATATAATTATCTCTAAAACATCTAATTTTACTATAATTTTTTTTTTTAATTTACGTCGAACTATTCTAAAATTAAATTTTGATCCCTCATAATTTTTCTTTCTTTTACTTTTGCCCTTAAATATTTAACGAACACAATCGGCCCATATCTCCTGTCTCCGATGATATATATTTTTTTAATTTTTTAAAATTAGAAATTAATGAGTATGAAATTTCCAAATTTTAGTGTGTATATATATATATATTAAATTCTAATTTCTTCTAATATTAAACTCTTAACACATCTTAATTTTACTTTTCTATTTTACTTTGGTTTCAGATCCGGATAATTCCACGGCCGAGGAATGCCTAAAAAGGACGGCGGAGATGCGTTGGATCGCGGCAAAGAAGATGGGCGAGGCGGCGAGAGCAGCCGAGGCGGTGGCTCTAGCCGAGATCACCGCCTTAGGCTTAGGCTCCACACAATTACTCTCCTCCGAGCCGGAGAAGATGAGCTTCAACTTCCAAATCCGCTCGCCTCCGACCACCTCATCGGGCTGGTCGAAGAAACGGCTCGCCCTAGCCGACGCCATGGCCAGGATCGACGAAGCTCACGCCTCCAAGGTCGCCATCATGAGGAAGCTCAAAGAGGCCGGCGAGGAAGTCAGGCTCGGGAAAAAGGCCGTCCAAGAAGCGCTGGACCGAGTCGACTCCGCCGGAAAGAAACAGCTGGCGGCGGAGGACGCGCTGAGCCGGTGGCTCGTCCGCCCGCCGCCGCCGCCGGCTGGCGACAGGCGGTTGGTCAGCGACGCCCGCCACATAGACTACCGCGACGTGGAGGGCTGCGATTACAGGAGGAAGAAGAAGACGACGGTTTCTATGCGTGACGTGCTGAGCAAGAAACAGGTGGCGGGAGAGGAGCAGAATAAGGTGGCGCTGAGCGATATGCTTCAGGCGCTGAGAGACGACTTGGGTACTTTCCCAACGGCTATTAAGGCCGAGAAAGAAGAAGCGAGCGTTGTATCTGAAAATCTTCTTCCGCAGAAGCCGTTGTTGGCGGCGACGCATAGGAAGAGGTTTGGGTTTATACAGATTTCGCTTCCGTTGACGAGTTCAAGGAAGAAGAAGTTGTCGCAACAGAGTATATAAATCTAATACTAGTACTAGATCCGGGGGTTTGATTATATATATATATCTTGGTGTGGTTGATTAAATATATATGGGTTGTATACATGTATCCATATCCATGTTGTTTGTGGATTTTTTTTTTCCCTTCCTCTTCTTCTGTTGTGATCTTCTGAGTGATGCGTGTTTTGTATTGTGGGGTGAGATTTCTAAAAGTCGGGAATCAGGCTTTTGTTCATTTTTAAAAATATATATTCATAAAATTATTTGATGACTTGGTTAATTTTAATTGGAGGGAGACACATAAAAAAAAGGATAAACGTATGGAAAATTCATATTGGTGACGAAAATCATAAAGAGATAGTGTAGAAATTGATGAAATTGAGAAAGAGAACTTGGGACTTGGGAGACAGCTAAAAGAGGTTAGGGTGTAATCAGAAAATAATACAAAACAATAATAAATAGTCAATACATAATAAAAAAACTAAGATTAAAATAACCTTAACTATTCCAGTGGTTTTTTTAAGATTTTAACCTAAGATTAATTTTATTAAAAAAATAACCTAAATTTAAATTAACGCTTTAATTAATTTAATTTATAACGGGTTGGTGGCTATTTTTTTAAATGAAACTTGAATTACTTTATAAAATGAGGACGAATTATTAGCTTGATTGCCCAAACTCACGATGCATTACCGTGAACAATCGAGAAATTGTTAACTAAGAATTGAAAACGTGGAGTGAAATGGACCTTTTTAAACAACTCAACGATCTGCATAGCGGAAGTAATGAAACACAGAGTTACGAGTAATTTGAATAGCACTGACATTATCACAGTGCAAGGAGTCAAAAAAGAAATACCCACGTAAGCGAGTAACCATCTCAACCACACAATCTCAACAGTAATAGAGGCCATGGCGTGATACTACTATTTCGTAGCTGATCAAGAGACAACCACCTGCTTCTTGCTCTTCCAAGAAATAAGAGAGCCGCCCAAGAATATGCAAAATCCAGTGGTAGATGATAAGCATGTTGTATACGTGTTAAACACCTATTTTTCGGCCTCGAGTGACTTTTAGTGTGTTTGATGCATTTTTTCAGTGAATTACAGGTTTGAGAGAGAATTTTGGTGTTAAAGATGTTATTAGGTCATGGCGCGACGTTTCAAGGCAAATTCAAGACAATTCATATATTTTTTGGCAACTTAGAGCGAAACAAGAAACACGGCATCATGTTCTGCACGATTTTAATATTCTGTATTGACAAGTTTGGATAAATTCTCCATACCATTGGATAAAGTTCTCTCTTAGCTTTCTAACTCATTTTTATTTGCGAAAATCGGACATCGGGGCTAAGAGTTATGACCATTTGAAGCATGAGTGCACGCTGGTAAAATCATCTACGCATCGCGCGCCACGCATATGCCCAGATCAGCAACATTAAAATTCGCGATTTTTGAGAGTTTTGAGCCGTCGAATCCCATCTAAGGGTCCATAAGACTCCGAAAACACCTCGCAAACCTACATACACTACTACAAATTTGGTTTTCTGATGCGCATGACTATCAGGTGCGACTAGTCGCATCTAAATGACTTTCAGGTGCGACTAGTCGCACCAGATTGTCAACCCGAAGTATAAAAAATTTATTTTTGCTTTTGAGTATCAGGTGCGACTAGTCGCATCTGATAGTTTAAAATTACTATCAGGTTTGACAAAGTCGCACCTGATTGTTTAAAATTTTAACCGGGCCAATTTTCCCCCTCATTTTTTCATTAAGTTTTAAAAACTGAATGAAAAAACCGAGAGGGAGGGAAAGAGAGATCGAGCGATAGAGAGATGATAAGAGAGCGAGAGAGCGAGACTGAGAAGGGGAGAGACCGAGGGAGAGGACGCACGACCACCAGCACCCGCCCGAGACCCCAGCCCTGTGCGCGCGCCATCCAGCCAGCCACCGAGCCCGAGCGCCACCCGCGTGCGGCCGAGAAGGAACCAGCGCCGCCGCGAGCATGTCGAGGACGCCGTAATCAGAGGAGAGGAGAGCCAATCGGAGATATTCAAGTGAGAATTTCTTTTCCCCAATTTTGAGATTCGATTCTAGGGTTTGGATTGAGGTTTTTCTCTCTGATTGTCTTAGGGTGATTTTGGGCGTGGATTAGTATTTGTTCCGGATTTAATAGTTTAGGAATCGATTCAATGATGTTTGTTCTTGATTTAAACTGAGTTTGCCTTTGATTTGGATCTTGGCCGTGTGATTTGGATCCGGATTAGTGTTTGAACTGCCTCTGTAAATCGACGTGGACAGACCGATATGATTTGAGTTCTTATTTTTGGATATTTTTCATGGATAGTAGACTGTATGAGCTTTCTAAAATGATCAAGAACATGTAAATCCATTGAGCATTGAATGAGTTATGAATTTCCAAAGTTTGTGTTTCGCAGCAGTAAAACGAGATTTCCAGAATTGTAACAGTGAATTACGGGCTGTTTTTGAGATAGTTATTCTTGTCGTATATATGCTTGTAATATCTCGTTAGAAAGCTACATGAGTCTACTTTCATTTGCCGATAGAATCAATCGATTTCAAGTTTTGTAGCTCGAGTTATGATGGCTTAAGCGCTAGTGGGTCAGGCTGTCGGGAATTATCTCTCTCTCTCTCTCTCTCTCTCTCTCTCTCTCTCTCAGTATCCAGAATCTTCACTATAGCAAGATTGTGTGTTTGCCTGCAAAGGTGATCCCCGGAAAAAGACTCATAAGGTTATATATTCTTTTACTTTTTTTAATCTGTTTTCTTCTTTTTCTCAAGCTCTCTTAGATCACATACGATAAATAAACTTTTTTTTACTTTTTTTAATCTGTTTACTTTTTAATCCTTGTCTTATTGTATTCTTTAAACATACTGATTCGTATTTTACCCGTACATGGAAAGAAGGGGTAGTTGAGGCTTTCCATAGATTTAGTGAACTTGCTGTGCTTCATGTTTCCATACAAAGAGCTCACACACTTGTTTCTGACAACATTCCTGGATTGTTTCTAAGCAGGCATTGATACTAGCTCGACTTCTTGGCCAGCGCATTAACATGGATATCATTAAGGTTGACATTGTTTTTCCTATTTCCTGTTCCTTTTTTTGTCTGTATGTAAATCTTAGCTAAGCCTACAGATGTTTTAGTAATTGTTTTCTTTATGATCTAGATTGAGAGCTTGTATCCTGAAGAAATGGGGCCCGGTGTGATGTCTGTTCAAGAGTTTCTGCACAGTGGAGTTCCATTGCTCGACTCAGATATTCAAGAAAGAGTTCGCATGGCTGCCTTGAACGGAAAGGTTCTGCGCTATGTCTGTGTTATCGAGGGCTCAAGGTAAAATCATTCATTATGGTTTTTTTATTTATTTTTATTCTGCGTACAACTTGAAATGAAGGCCTTTCCTATAACGTGAACGAAACTAGACTCGCTTGTTAGGTTCATATTTTTTTTTATTAATTCACTCATACTCTTGATTCACGTTTGGTTAGTAGACTCTGTGACAAGCCCTTGTAACTTCATGGATTTTGCAGAGGAATTCAAACATAAACACAAACACAGGAATACACAAACATAAACAAAACATGATTCTTGTTTATGGTTTGTATGTTTGTATGGAGTGAGGGTCCGTGTTTGCTGATTCGCGTGGTCCGATTTTGATTTTTCTCGCCGTGCGCTCAGCCCCTGCTCATTCTCCGCCGTGCGCTCGCCTCATCCCGAGTCTGCAGGTTAGTGTTTAGTTTAAATTTGTTTTTGTTTTAATTAGTTTTTATATATTGTAATTTATCAATTAGGAATTGTAATTAGTTAATGAAATTAAAATTAAGATTAATAATTGTAATAATGTGATTAGTTTATCAATTAGGAATTGTAATTAGTTAATTGATTAGTAATTGTAATAATGTGATTAGTTTAAATTTGTTTTTGTTTTAATTAGTTTTGATATATTGTAATTTATCAATTAGGAATTGTAATTAGTTAATGAAATTAAAATTAAGATATATTGTAATTTATCAATTAGGAATATAATGAAATTAGTTTTGATTAGTTTTAATATGCTGATTATATATTGTAATATATAATCAGCATATTAATTTTTTTTTAAAAGATAAAGAGCATCAGGTGCGACTAGTCGCACCTGATAGTAGAAGACTTTCAGGTGCGACTAGTCGCACCTGATAGTATAAGACTTTCAGGTGCGACTTGTCGCACCTGATAATCAAGAGGATTATCAGGTGCGGACTTTCGGGTCGACCTTTTAAGTACTTTCAGGTGCGACTTTTGCACTTTCAGGTGCGAAAAAAGTCGCACCTGATGCTATATTTTGTACTAGTGATATACGACTTAGAGCCCACAAAAACACAAGTTTTGCTTATTTTAAATTTTAGTTTTGTTATATGTTACCCTTATAGACCACTAAACACTTGACATAGTTGATTCATCCTAACCCATATGCAACCATTTTTTTTAGTGCATGTTCATGTGGAGAGTCAATCTTGGCGTGAAGATAGTCAATCTTGGCCGAGAGAGAGTTTAACTTGGAATGCACAAAGTCTTTAAGTTGATGCAATATATAAAATAATTATAATAACATTGCATATTTATTAAAAAAGAAAATACAAACTAACAACAACAATTTACATTGCAAACCTGTTTATATTGGCTCGATAGAAGCAAGTGGTGTTCACATTCCACAAATTTTTTTAGTGTTTTCAGTTATCAGGTGTCTACTCTAGATGTTAACTCAGCAATGGCTATTAGAATCACAGGAACTTCATCAGTGACTTCTTCAGATCATCTTCTAACACAATCCTTCATGTATTTTGTTTCTTATTTGATCTAATTGTTAGCAATATTACAGATAATATTGATATAAATAAAAGACAAATTGCATGCACGGAAAAATTACACTTCAATAAATACAAGGAAAACTGGCTAAACCTTGAACCGGAAAACACAAACAAAAAACTGGGAAAAGTCGAGGCCCGTTTGACGGTTTCCTTGAAACTTTTTATCGCCCTCCCACGGGTGCTGGATTTTGTGAGCGAAAGCCTCCCAGGATACAACGACTTCAAGACGAGCTATGCACCACAATACTCGGCTTCGGCGAACTGGAAACTGTGAGAAACTATCACCAAGACAAGAAAAATTCTAGAAAAGAAGAGCTCGGGAACAGTGGGAAAAAATGGAATGCGAATTCTCTATCTGTTTTTCATGTATCTGAATGAGAGCTTAAAGCCTATTTAAATAAGGCCAATGTTGTGAGGTTTGAAACTTCAAAATAACGTTCAGCCATAAAGGCATTAACACATATTATTACACCCAGTAAATACACCGTTTCAAACCTATGCAGAGCGTCCAACGTTTTCAGCATTAATGGCACAGCCATAATGCGCACTTAAAGCTCAAAACCGTAGGCTTTAAAACGTCCCTTCGTTCGGTCGAGCTCGTCGAGCTCGTCCGACCTAGAATGACTTTTGTCACCAGTTCGCCTGGTCGAGCTCGTCCAGTTCGTCTGGTCGTCCAGTTCGCCTGGTCGAGCTCGCCCTCAGTCGAGCTCGTCCAGTTTGCCTGGTCGAGCTCGCCCAAGTCGAGCTCGCCCCAGTCGAACTAGAATAACGTTGTCACTTCAAGTACGTTGGCCTCGCATTGTCGAGCTGGAATGACTTAGTCAATTCTTCCAGATCGACCTCGCCTAATCGAGCTGGTTTAGTTCGACCTCGCCTAGTCGAGCTGATCAAGTTCGACCTTTCCTAGTCGAGCTGATCCAGTTCGACCTTTCCTAGTCGAGCTGATTCAGTTCGACCTCGCTAGTCGAGCTCGCCCGGTCGAGCTGAAATGACTATCACTTCGTCCAGCTCGACCTATCTAGTCGAGCTGAGTGACTTCGTCACTTCGTCCAGCTCGACCTATCTAGTCGAGCTGAGTGACTTCGTCACTTCGTCCAGCTCGTCCTATCTTGTCGAGCTAAATGACTTCGTCATTTCGTCCAGCTCGTCCTATCTAGTTGAGCTAAATGACTTCGTCCAGCTCGCCCCAGCTCGTCAATTTCTCATTCAACTTAGGTCCGTTTTTTGCAAACAAAATCAGCCATCCACATGTTAATAAATAAAATTTATTAACTTCATTCCAATAATTCCAACACCAATTTGCCAAATTTTCGGGGATCTTATCTTCACACCAAGTGAATTGAACATCTCTAGCTAAAGTGTTACGATTAATGGAAGCGTGTGTGAGACGATGAATAATGGGGCTCGAAAATGTGTTGTAAATGCAATCCTTTATATAGTACTAATAATATACAAAGTTGATATAGGTAATCTATGTGGGACTTTTGTTTTTTCATTTGCGTATACTTGAAAAAATATAGCTAATGATGAATTTTGTACTAACTAAAACATTTGAAATTGCTATATAGCTAACGTTTTGTAAATTTTAACTAACTAACCATAAAGATATTTGTCTTTTTATTAAAATAAAATAGTAAGGTATTTACGTCAATTTACACGTGTAAATACATGGACGTGGCTATTTATCTAAGATTTACGAAACGTTGATTATATAACAATGAAAATTATAAATATGATTGTATATCTAATGGACAAAAAAAAAAAAAAAAAAAACTAAGTAGAATACTCTTTAGAAGTCGTTGAAGTCAGCACAATATCTCTCACGTGTCTACTCTTAATTGGTCAGCTAGAGCAAGTCTCGCGAAAAGTATATTAGTGCGCAAAAATAAAAATAAAATCACCCGCGTTTTGTTTTTACATCAATTATTTGGGAGCGCGCCAAAACACGACTCCTCCTCCTCTTATTTTTCCTCAATAATAACATACAGAACAAGCCAGAAAAACGACAACATTGGAGAGGCTGAGATTGAGAGCTTGTTTTAGGGATTTAATGGCGATTCCCTCCAGGACTCGAAAAAGAGTCCTAGCAATTCCTCGCGCTGCTGACGGAAGTGCATTCCAAAAATGGTGGGTTTGTTTGTGTATCCACGAGTCAATCGTATATTTCCCTCTCTGTGTTGTTTTGAGACCTGTTGTTAAGGGCTTTTGTGTATCTATTGCAGTGACACCTGTGGAAACTCGGTAGCGATCGCATTGGCTGACATGCACGAGTGTCGATCCAGCCAGAAAGTGAAAAAGTTTAAAGGAATCCGAGGGAGTAGAAAAGAGGATCAGGAAAATGAATTTGCGGACCAGCCTAGATCGGCATTTTGTTTCTTCATGTGCGTTCTCTTTCTCTTGATTTTTCCCCTTTGTTTTTTATTTGTTGTATTAGTATTAGTTCGATTCTTCTTCCAATGCCATTGCGTTGCGTTTATATGTACGATTCCACTGTTGCCGTTCACAGGTAGCGATTATAGTTTGAATTGGTTTGCAATGGAACTAAAGAAACCAGCTGAAATGAAAGTCATCGAATTTTGGTTTTTGTGCTATCTGTTTTCTTATTTTAGTAGAATATGATTTAAGCCATACTTGTCTATGTAACTATTTCAGGGAAGAGTTTAAGATATTGTGTGATATTGAAGATCCAATCGAAATTGATCGGAGTGGTTTTCACAAGTGGAAGAACATGTGCGACATGGTAAACCTCGTTAGAAAACTAATTTGCTGGTTTTTCATGGCGACAAAGAATCTTGATATCTGATACCAGCTAACCATCTTTGATTTTTTTTTTTTCTTTTCAAGGATTAACTAACCATCTTTGATCGGTATGCTTTTAGGAGAGGGACTTTTATGTTAGAGAAGCTAATTATGTAAATTACCGTTACGACAAAGCATTGCGCAACGAAGAGAAAAATAGATTTCCAAAGGTAATTGGACCAGACCATGACTTATTGATCCCGCGTAACAAACTCCGAAACGGGCGGTTTTTGAATGGTCGAGAACTTTGTTGCCATTTGCCTAAACAAACTGATCGAAGAATCGACAGAACTTGCTCGCGTGATAAAAACAGGATTGTGTATTTAATTAAACTATTTTGATGATCTTGTGTTGGCTTACTCTTTGCATTGAATTATTTCCATATTATGCCCCGAGTCTCTTTTTATTTTGGGTTTTAAACTAGTATATCAGATTCTGCGAAAAGCAAATTTGTTTTCTAACTTCATTGTAGTTAATTTGTTATTTGGTTAACCTTTTGTTTTCTATGTAGATAACAATTATGGGGTACCTTACTATTCGCGTCTAGAATTATTATGTGACATGAAATCCTAAGTCACGGAATTCTTCTTTTGCAGCCTGTAGAAGTTAAGAAGACAAAAGATTTTGGGGAATCAGATTCTGCATGTAATTATTCAATGGTGCGTAACTCAAATTATTATTACTTTTTTTTTTTCTTCTGGAAATCCTATATCAAACTTCTTTTTCTTCTTCTTTTCATATTGATCTATTTTTAAACAACAGGATTACACATGGGTTGATGATTTTGGAGACTCCTATGGTTCAAGGTGGCTCGTTATATGAGGTACCGCCTTTAAACCAATTCAAAATATGTTTGATTTTTTATTGTGCGATTAATATTTCTGAATTATTCTATTTAATTTCTGTTTGACCACTATCTTCCTTGGTATTGATTTAAGAACATGACGAAGAACGGGTCATCGGGGGGATTCTCAGTGAACGTTGTGAATCGGTTGGCGTAAATTTTTGTTGGAAAAAACAAATAGGTGGTAAAAGAATTTTATGGTATTAACCTCTCTTTTTGAAAGACTCGTCTTTTGGCTTTTTGTACAGTGACGCTGAGGAATCCAGTTGCTAAGAATTAGGTAGATTTTGCGAAAAGCTTCAATATGCTTTGTAGATAGAAGGCTAAAAGTTATTGGTTATTGCAGATTTTGAGACATTCCTCTAAATGTCATTCCTATGTATTTAAATTTTTGTACTACCTATTATTGGATAGTTTCCCCTCAACGAGGAAAAAAAGAACGGACTTTTGAGATCTTTTGCAAAGGCCATGGCTCGTCATATTCATGCTCTTTGTCAAACGTTAGACTCCAAGCCACAGAACCAATATTAATTTTCTGAACAATATCAGTTAAATATGGCTAAGACTGACTGCAAGTTATTTAAGAAATAACAGTGATCTGGATATTGTTTGCGAGACGAGAGGAGGTACACAAGACCAAAAGACCATGATTTTTCTAGTAGACAACCTGAAAACTATAGTCTCTATTTTGGTGTCTTTTTTTTATTTATCCCTCCAATTAAATTATGACACGTCGCCTGTATTTTTTCAACTTTTTATCTATATAGAAAATGAATTTAAAAGAGTGATAATGTGTTGTGATTTAGTTTTTGAAGAAAGTTAAGAAAAAAGGGAAATATGACGGGAGACGTTTAAAACGACAAAAAAAAAAAAAAAAACTTCATTGCTAGAAACAAATGAAACGCTCAAAATGTCATGGCTCTTTAGAGAGACACCGATAGGAGTTGTTCGTGCCGAGCTGGCTGTTTTTGTTTTTTTTGCTTTTTTGTTTTTGTTTTGTTTTGTTTTTAATTTGCTGCTTAAGAACTACGAATTTAAGTTGCTCACTGCAGTGTGGCAAACTTAGTCCCCATAATTTTCACAATTGTAATGTTAATTTTTAGTTCTATATTGATTTACATGTAACAAGTAAAAAATATGTTACATTTATGTTTATATATATATAAATGATACGAAATATAATAAATATACAATGAAATTAAAGCTATTAAAATAAACAAATAATTAGCAAAATAGCCAACTCAAACGTTGAGAATTGCTAAATAGCCAAGGTTTTGTAAATATTAGGTAAATAGCCAGCAGGTTTTAATTGCACATCTAAGTTTACTAAAATGCCCAAATTTATTCCCGCCCAATCGATTATTTACATGTATTTACTGCAGAATATGTAAAGTCCAAAAATTGTTATATCTAATAAAGAAAGAATGTATACTCGGATTCAGTAAATAATAAATAAATAACGTCTAATATATAAGGAAACAAAATAACAATAAAACACCCACGTAAATTTCAGTTGCTACATATAAGGAAACAAAATTAAACCCCAAATTATGTTCACACTTAATTTAGGGAATTCTGAAACAAATAACGAGATTATTTACATGTATTTTGGAGATTATTTACATGTATTTACTGCAGAATATGTAAAGTCCAAAAATTGTTATATCTAATAAGGAAATAATGTATACTCGGATTCAGTAAATAAGAAATAAATAACGTCTAATATATAAGGAAACAAAATAACAATAAAACACTCACATAAATTTCAATTGCTACATATAAGGAAACGAAATTAAACCTCAAATTATGTTAACACTTAATTTAGGTAATTCTGAAACAATTCAAAATTCAATTTCTGGGAATCCTGAACAATTCAAAATTCAAATAATTTATGGATTCAAATCTAAAAGGACAATCTCCGAAATTAAAAAATAATCTGATTGGTCCACGTCATCCAAATGGCTATTTACCTATTATTTACAAAACCATGGCTATTTAGCAATTCTCAACGTTTGAGTTGGTTATTTTGCTAAATTACCCTAAAATAAAAGTAAATTAATAGAATATTTCGCTTCTTAATAAGACAAAAAATATTGCACAATATTTATAATGCAAAATTTGCACCTATATAAAGACACCATCGGATATGCTTTAGGTATAAAAAAAAAGAAAAGAGAAAGCTGGAAGAGGGAAGAAAACGACAGTGAATATCCAGAAAGCAATGCAACATATCACGTGACTTCTAAAAAGCACAAGATTATTATCACGTGACTCTTATACACGACAAGCGTTTTCCAAAGTATTTTACGAAAACAATTATAATAATAATTTAAAAAAATAAAAATCAGATTTCTCATCATCCACCGGCGTTCTGAAGAGAAGAGAGGAAACAAAATGGAATGTGGTTGTAGCAACTTGAGAGCCTCTTCTCTACTGCTTCCATATCCAGCTTCAGCTTCTTCGAGACTATCTCTCTCCTCTTCTTTCGCTTCTATCTCCAGTTTTTCCGTGAGTCTTTGTTCGTCCTGTTTTTTCTCTTCGTTATTTTCCATTCTTGTTCTTGTTTCAACCTCTTATCGCCTTCGTATCTATGTTTACCTCAGAGTCGAAAGCGTTCGGAGTCGGAGCTAAATAAGAATCGTCTCGTAGTGCGAAATGCTTCGGGGTCCGATAACACTAACGGGTTTCCCATCCCGCCAAACAAGCTTATTATGCACGAGGTTTTCACTTCTCTTTTACCCTCTTTTATTAATTTTAATAGATTTTTAATACGGTGTTTGTGTTTCTGGACATGAGTCAATTTTGAGTTCTGGGATTGCCTCTCAATTTACCTTTTTTGTTTTCTGGTTGGAACGCCCTCCCAAAAACCCCTTTTATAATGTCTTATTTAAAATGAAAATTTGTGGCAAAGCTATTTGTGAACTTTTGTAATGTTTGAGAGTTAAGTTTTATGAGCTGAAGATTGTAATATACTTCTAATTGTTTTTATGTATGTACAAGTGAAGATTCAAATATTATTCTTTGGTATTTTGTTGTTTAATAATCTTGTTCCTTGTATTTCTCTGCTTCTCTCTCTCAGGCTATTGGAGCTGAATATGGAGAGGGTTTCGAGACTTTTAGACTAGACGGGCCTATGAAGGTTGATGTGGTAAGAAGTCTATTTCACTGTTTTTTCTTTCTTTCTTCCTTTCAAAAAGCTATATCATTACTGTTGAAAATGGCATAGAATGAATGTTCTCCATGACTGATGATACCGATTCCAATTTGGAAATAGGACTTTTTGAATGAAAAGTTACAAGAAGGATTCCTCAAACGCATACGTTACGCTATGAAGCCAGACGAAGCTTACGGTCTTATATTCTCGTTCGACAATGTCGTGGTATGTCTCGAAATCCTGGCCCCATATGTTCTGAAACATGAATATCTCCTCGGTGTTTTATTCCTTTGTGTATATATGTGTTTCAGGCAGATACTCGGAGTTTGAAGTTGACTGCCTGGAAACAGCTCGCCTCGGAAGTGGGTATGATAGGATATATATGTGTGTGTATATATATATATATATATATATATATATTCATTTACTGGCCAATCTATCAGTATAAAGAATATAAGTAGAATTTTGTACACCATAAATCTTTCGTTAGCATTTATATGGATTTTAGGCCTTGAGTTTGCTTGCTTGCCTTTGAATTTCAGTAACTCAAAACTGAGGCCTAAACCCATATAATTGCTATTAAAAGATTAATGGTACAAAATTGAAGGAGAATGGGAGGGAAAATCAGAATTCTATGTTGTGTTTGGAAGTCATGGAAAGTATGAAGGAAATGTGCGGGTGTGGATGGATTTTTTTTTTATACGATTTTCCGAACACATCCTGATTGATCACAGAATTGGGGTTTCATTTGATTAGGAAATGTGAAAGGGTTCTTTTGTTACCGATCAAACTAGTTATGCCTATATATTTGGAATCTGGTTTGATGTTATATATTAATAATGCTTTGTGTAGGAAAGGAAATCCCAGAAGACAGTGAATCGCAAAGAGCGATGCAACATGCAGGAGCTGATCACGTGTTGCATAAGGTCCGGGATTTTATTTATTTAGGATACGAATATTGAATATCGTTTTTTTTTAATTATAATACCGCTCATAATTCCTTATCAACCACCCTGACCAAGAGCTCTAAACCAATCAGGTATTGCTCTGGGACAAAACGGAAAGCGAGGTGCATAGTCTGGCTTTGAGATTCTCGCAGCTGTATTATGAAAACCTTCTGAAGGTGAGCGAGAGATAATTTAAAGTCGAGATCTTGCTTTCGTTCGTTCATATATTGGAACACGATTGTCACTCACTCTCTCTTTCTTCATTGTAGCTTGAGAAACCAGTGGAAGGGCTGAAAGAATGGCTGGAAGCTGTATCCACGGCTCGGATTCCATGTGCTTTAGTGTCGAGTCTTGATCGGAGAAACATGGTCGAAGCTGTAGATAGGATGGGACTCCAAAAGTATTTTCAGGTTCGTCGCTTTAGCTGAATAGAAATTCCTTGGCTTGGCATTTTTGTAGCTTCATGTTAAATTAAAGATTGTGAAAATCACAAGGCTGTGTGTGTCTCCAGGCAATTGTGACAGAGGAAGATGGCATGGAATCTATAGCTCATAGATTTCTTTCCGCGGCTGTCAAGGTATAAACAGAATCTGGCATCAGATACCCTCAGTTTTTTTATTTTATTATTATTTATTTTATTATATTCAACAATACAATCATCCATCACACTTCACACACACACACACAAAAAAAAAAAAAAATCCTTTGTATTGTGTTTCTGATTTAAAGACCCTTGTATGTACTTAGATAAGACCCTGCGTGTTTCTAGACTAGCAAACTAGGAAAAACACAAAGATAGAGTTATAAGCTTTCGAGAGGCTTGTTCTATCCTAAGGGAAAAAGCTTCCCAATCTTCACCCAAAAATCTACTTATCTTTTCCCACTTCACTGTTCTCTGTTTATAGCTATAATATTTGATATATCATATAACTGACTACATAATTCTAATTACAGTAATACCCTAGATGCACAAATAATTTTTTTTTTTTTTAAATTTGCCAAAAATATCTTATATGGTGTATGTCTATTAGGCCAAAACTGTAGGTTTTTTTTTTTTTTTGTAATATATATTTTTTGGGGTGCTTTGATCAAGAGCTCTCACATTTCCTGCGCAGCTTGATCGAAAACCATCAAAGTGCGTTGTGTTTGAGGACGACCCGAGAAGCGTAACCGCTGCCCACAACTGCACTATGATGGCCGTAGCCCTAATCGGCTCTCACCCCGCGTCAGTCCTCTTTCATCAAACCCACGATATGATTTTTTCGAAGTTTTTTTTTAAATTTTTTAATGGGGTTATTGAATGAGTGTACTGTACATGATAATGCACACAGGTACGACCTAGAACAAGCCGATCTAGCCGTGGGTGGCTTTGGCGAGCTGTCGGTGATAAATCTCCGGAGATTATTTGCGAACAAGGGTTCAACTTTCATGGACCTTCAAAAACAGATCAGCGAGAAATGCCCGCCCAAGAGGAAGCTTAGAATTGATACGATTTACTGATTTCACTTTCTGGTTTCTGTATGTTGATTATGTTATATATACCTCAGTCTCTTTATGCTGTTTTTTTTGGTGTGGTTAGGCTTGTGAATCACTCTTACATGTATTCAATTCTCAACGATATCATAGTGAAATTCATTATAAGAAATAATAAATATTACGCGTCGTTACCAACTCTGCTAAATTGGTCGTGCTGTGATGAGTTATTGCAAAAAAAAAAAAATGATAAGGATTCTGACAAAAATTTAAAATTTCAATACAAGTTTATTTTTATGAAATCTCCGTGAGGGTTTTTATGAAATCTCCGTGGCACCGCCCACGTTTCAAAAAAAAAAAAAATACAAGTTTATTTTTTTCTTTTACTAATTTTCGTTTGAACCTGTATAATGTATTTTTAATTAATAGCAATTAGTTAAAGTACACTATGTATAAGTAAGAAGAATAGGTCCAAACCCGTATCAAAATAATAATAAGCGTTAATGTAAAAAACTTTGCGTTTGAGCCAAATTTATTTTGATTAAAACTAGTGGTTTTTTTTTTTAATCGAAAATTATACATTTTGTTTAGATTCCAAATGATGTAGAAAAAAATATATTTATTTAACATATGAAAGAACCCGAGTGCATATTGTACCCAAAGTTGTTCTTATAAATACAATACACAATTGATTGATCTATTCTAGCCGCATCAAATAAATTAAATGAAGGTAAAAAAAACCTCATATGGTATGGTACCCAATAATACGGAAAATGAGATGATATGGCCAGCTTTACTGCAGGGGAAGCATGTAAATTTGTAGAGAAATGCAAATAAAAAAGGGTTTCTTTTGAGTAAGAAGTTGGACCCAGTGTTCCATTCCATATACATATGGAGAGAGGTGACGTGTCAAGATCAGTGGGTTTTATTTGAGAAATCCACAGAGCAGACGAGATTTTCTGTTCCATTTCCTTATCTGTTTATCAATAACACACATATCATCGTCTTCCTCAACTCTCCCTCTCACTCGTCGAAGAAGATCAATCAAAGCTCGCTCTTCAATTCGCTTCCCAAAATGTCGTGTCTGTACAATTCCGCGCCTTCCTTCTCTGTTCTCTCTTCGTCTTCGTCTGCAAGATCTACTACGCTCTCTTCCAGACCTCGATTCCACTGTTCCCTCGGAGGTAATTTCGTTTCCTCCGTCTTTTCGTGTTATTTTAGTCGAGAAACTGAAAATTCAGGATCAAACCCAAGTCAATGGCGTTTCGTTCGATCTTTTAAGTCTCAATTTGAGCCTAATCTTTAAACAATGCTACGGCTGTATTGGAGAGCGTGAATTTTAAGTAACTAGTATCAGTTTACCTTGTTTGTGGTTAGTTGTTGAGCTAAATGAGGTCAACGGTCTTGATAATGTCAATGAAGGTGTGTTTTTGAAATGCTATACGAAGTTTGGCTTTGATCTCCTTTGAATTTCGGATTCTTTGTCTTTCGTGTTAATTTAGCTGAGAAATTCGGAATTCAGGATCCAATCCAAGTCAACGGCGTTTCGCTTAATTTATTTTTGTATGCCTTGACTGAAACAAGCCTCGTGTGGCTCAATTTGAGCTTAAATATCGTAATGTTCGGAATTAAACAGTTCTATGTCTGCATGTGAGACCGCGAAATTTATATATTTAGTATCAATTTACCTTGTTTGAAGTTAGCTGTTAAGCGGAAAGAGATCAACAGTCTTCAAGCTAATGGATGTTTACTTGTAGTAGTTTGACTTTGATTTGAATTGATGGACTATCTATCATTCAGGTACTGTGACAGAACCCAAGGCCACATCGGTCTCGGAACCGCTATTATTGAGCGCCGTGCGTGGAGTCGATGTTGAACGACCCCCGGTTTGGCTCATGAGGCAAGCAGGGAGGTACATGAAGGCATGTCTTTTTCAAGGAATCTTGATTTTTTTTTTTTGGCAAAATTTCAACTGAATCTTGTCTTATGAGGTGGTGAGATAACCTTTGGTTTGTATACTTTTTTTCATCACAGAGTTATCAAGTTCTCTGCGAGAAATATCCATCGTTTCGCGAGAGATCGGAGAATGTTGACCTCGTCGTAGAGATCTCATTGCAGCCCTGGAAAGTATTCAAACCCGATGGGGTACGATTTTGTTTCTAACGAGGATGAGAAATCCTATTTTTTGCTTATCTGGATTTGGGATTGCTCGCTTGTTTTTTTTATTCTGTATGTTGATACATGACAGGTCATTCTATTCTCGGACATTTTGACCCCTCTATCTGGAATGAACATACCCTTTGACATTGTAAAGGGAAAGGGTCCGATAATCTTCGATCCCATAAGAGAAGCGAGCGACGTTGATCCAGTGAGAGAATTCGTCCCCGAAGAGTCCGTCCCGTATGTCGGAGAAGCACTCACAATCTTGCGAAAACAGGTTTGTCTCTCTGTCCTAGACCAGTGGTGTCTTGAGGCCATCACATCAACAGGCTAAAAACACCATCATAGTCAGTTCACTCGTTTATTGATATTTCATTCCCTTGCAATCCCAGGTAGATAATCAAGCTGCGGTGCTTGGCTTCGTCGGCGCTCCTTTCACTTTGGCCTCTTACGTAGTCGAAGGCGGTTCATCAAAGCACTTCTCAAAGATAAAGAAACTAGCTTTCTCTCAACCAAAGGTCCTTTCTCGGATTTTCGTTCCTTCATCATCAAACAGATAAACACTTCAAAAAAAAAAAAAAAAATTACACGCTCATCACCGACCCGATTCACTATTTCAGGTGCTTCACAGATTACTTCAGAAATTCGCCACCTCGATGGCGAAATACGTGCAGTACCAAGCTGACCACGGAGCCCAAGCGGTCCAGATCTTCGACTCGTGGGCCACGGAGCTCAGCCCGGTGGACTTCGAGGAGTTCAGTCTTCCGTACCTGAAACAGATCGTCGACACGGTGAAGCAAACCCACCCAAATCTCCCTCTGATCCTCTACGCGAGCGGCTCGGGAGGCCTTCTCGAGAGGCTGGCTCTGACCGGGGTCGACGTCGTGAGCTTGGACTGGACCGTCGACATGGCTGAAGGAAGGAGGCGAGTCGGGGCCGATATAGCCGTGCAAGGAAACATAGACCCGGGCGTTCTTTTCGGGTCCAAAGACTTCATCACCGAGAGGATAAAGGACACAGTGAAGAAAGCCGGAAGAGGGAAACACATACTGAATCTCGGCCATGGAATCGTGGTCGGTACGCCCGAAGAGAATGTTGCGCATTTCTTCGAGGTTGCTCAAGGAATCAGATACTGAGAATATCGATTCGATTCGCAGCTTGTTGGTTTTTGTAACTTCTAAATAGTTTCGATTTTTTTTTTCTAATCATTAGTTTGCGTTCGGCTATTAACTATGGTTCGGTAAATTCAATAGAGATGTACGTAACATTTAAGATTCTGCTTCATGCAATTTATTCTTCTGGTGCAAAGAGAACTTGGAGAAGAACGATCATTGCTGTCCTTACTCCGAACAATCAGCTTAATGTGTACAAAAAATTGAACATTTTGAAATTAGTTTTGAATTTAAAGAGAACTCTCAAAATTTCTGAAAGGTACTTGATTCTTGTTTTCTGTTATGTGAAAGGCATCTCTATTGGGGAAATTCTGGGATATCGCTTGTTTACGATCATTCTAAAAATACCGACTTCCTCAAATACCTTTTTTTTCCCCTTAATTGGAATGTTGAATCATAAATGGAATTGTAAATTCATAATATAAATAATGAAAAAAATAAACTAAACACGGGAAAATAACCAGTAGTTTGAAAAGTGTATATTCACGGGATTAAAATGTTTTCCAAATATTAGTAGAATAAGTTTTGAAAAATCTGTATGCTAGGTAATTTCTTTGTTTCATTTTAATTTTCTGTAAAGCATTTTTTTTTTCTTCCTTTTTAGTTAGTCATTGGTTTGCACGTCTAAAATTTGACTAACGTAACTCTGTATGTTCGATTTGGTACAATGTCCTCCGATTCGGAGGAATATATTCCTTTTAGGCCTACTTACAATGCAAAAATGTCAAATTTATATAGTTGGTTGGTGCTATCAAAGTCCAAACCTTGTATAAGCATGCGAACGTTTCTTCTCTATTCTTTTACCCCAACGTATTACGTGTGATGGAACATTACAATTTCTTGTTAAGCCATAGGGCATGAATAATTCTTATCTTATCCAGAAAAGAAATGAGTTCAACCTTGAATCAAGAAGTAGCATCCAACTATTGAATCGTACTTAATTTAATAGATATGATCAATTCCTTTAAGTTCAACACAATTAAATAAGTATTTTGTGGTCGGTAGTTGGTGTACTTTAAATAATTTTTTTTGTAGACGGAGCTAGCTAGTTTAGGCCAATGGGGGCATATGCCCCTTTGACTTTTATTATTTTGTATATAATTTTGTGCTATAAAAAGTAAGATCAGATGTCCTTTAAAAAAAATAGTAATATCAGATGTTTTTATATGATCTAAAATAATACTGCTGATTTTCCTTATTTTTTGCCCCTTTTAATTTTTAAATAAGAATCCTGGATCCCTCACATTTAATGCCAAAATACATGGCTTTCCAGGAAAAAAAAAAGTATAAGAGATTTCAAATAATAAATAATTAAATTAGGTTATCTAGCTAGAAAAATACTTTGTAAAAGTAACTATACTCTGTGATCCATAATTATTTTTGGGTTTTAAAATTGAAATTCATCAACTTTTAGAAAATAATTACTGAACAAACATAAACATTAGACTAGATTGATTAATTTATTATGAAATCTAAGCGTAGCCTAATTTTTTGGCTATTTTTCTAGAACAATTATATCAAATTTGAATGTTTCTTCAAAAATATATACATATATATATATATATATATATATATATATATATATATATATATTAAACTTGATTTTGCTATTTGTGAAATAAAAAGAGATATAACACAGTTCACGTAAGACTTCTATTGTAACATATATTTTTTCTTCTTTTTACTTTCAATATAGCCTTATATAGTTGAGATTCCAATCACAAACGGCATATTAGTATTTTATCTAAACAAAACAAATTGTGTATGATAAAAGATAAGAAAAATAAAATATAATGGTAATGATAGTGCAACTACTGATACAAACTATACAACGAGATATACTATTAATAGTCAATCGATTTTTTTATTTATTTATATAAAAGGCTCCTCAAAATGAATATATTGATAAAAAAACCAAATGGTTAAATTACAAAATTAACGTAAATAAAACTAAAAAATTTCTACAAAAGAAGATGAAAAGTGGATCACAAACAATCATAAATACAAAAAAATAACATGTGGATTACTCATTTATGTAAGTAACCAGTTATTATCAAATTACAATACGAATCGCAAGCGGAAAATCCGGACTTCGTTTATTGTAGATTGCGGTTTTAGAGGTCTTGTCCGATTGAGAACCACGCCCAAAGAAAAAAATTATATCTTAGATCTGATATTCTGATCTAAAGAAACGCTCCGATTAAAGATCGGATGGTACAAAAACCAGATCTTATAAGTCTGAATTATTGAAACACACTTAATTAAAACATAAAAAAAAAGAAAATAATAAATAAAAATTATATTTTATTAGGTCGAGAGTCTTCCATTAGTCGAAATCATCCGTCTCTATCTCAGAGGGGAGACAACACAAAAAATTGAAAGCCAATAATCAATCGATGAACTAACTTCAGATATTACACGTCTTGAGAAATAGTTAGTAGTAGTGATAATCAATTTAAATATAAGCCATAACGTAAGTACATACGTTAATCCCTTTGCTCGATTAATCTTCTACATCTGACGTAAACATTCGAGTAACATAAAGGTCATAAAAAAACCCACCGAAAACTACGATCAAAATTAATAACAATCACTTTAAGACCAGCACAACGCTGTTAGAAATATCACATTTGACAATTTACGGGAATATATAGATCACATGTTTAAATGAAAGATTAAATAATATTCACCAAAACTAGAACAATGGAAGTAATAGACAGATGTAAACAAATATAGGAATTCCGATAACGAAACAAAATAGAAGAAAATTACATGAATAATATCTTTAAAGTGCAATATATTTTAAAATAGTGGTTGTTTTAAATCCTTTGAAAAAAAATGATTTTTAAAGAAAGTGAAATAGAGCCCAAAACTAATAAACAAAATATTTTTTTTATATAAACATTAAAAAATTATTGTTTACAATTTTTAAAAATACTATTTTTACGATAAATTTTGTAGACACACTATTCTTACGATAACTAGTAAAAAAAACGCATTCCCGAGAATGATAGAGAGGTTTTGACAAGGCACAAAAAAAAAAAAAAAAAAAAAAACACATTATCACCTACAATTTCCACACAAAATAAAAATTTAAAGAGAACGTCTAGGCCAATAAAACTGTTTTTTTAAAGTCATATTACCCTCAATCTCTGGATGCTGAATTTGATGAGCAATCCATTCTTAAGATACAAGACAAATTGCACTATCACAAAGTTTGACTGTGAACTAGAACCACATATCACCTACTACGAGGGGCTGAACTACATGGAGCGTAATAGTGGCTATGTCACTACCATATTTAATTCAAATAATAAATATTAAGACTTGTGAGTAGTATTTAGCCTAATACAATGTTAAAAATAAAATAAAATAAATAAAAAATCTTATCAAGTAAGTGTTGTATTGGAGCAATAAAAAATGTTGAGGCACTGGACTTTGTAATTACACTTGGTTACTTCTATCTGACGTGAACATAATGAATATTGGTTTCGGAACAATAAATGGAGGTTTTGAAACTAACATCTTTACTCCTATTTTATTTTTCGAAGTAAGATTGCACTTATTTACTTTTCCTGCACACAGATTGCACTTCATTTAGTGTATAAAGCGATTCATATTTTTTTTTATAGAATGTAGTTTATATATACATATTATATATATACACATATCATATTTTTATATTATTTATGGTCATCCACCCTCGATTTGAATTGAGAAGAAAGCACTTGTGGAGGAGAAGAGATTAGAAGTTTTTTTTTCTTCCGTTTATGCTGTATTGAAATGAGAACATTTTTGTTAGGATTCTGACACACAAATCCAATTTAAAATCAGAAAACAAATTCACAGAAAACAAAATTAGCACACGCATATTTATAGTGGTTCACTTTCAATGCAAAAACTACGTCCACTTTACCGTTGTACATTCTCACTAAAAAAACCAAAATCGGGAGAAAAATAAAAGTGTTAACAACACTTTTGCGTTCTACGAAGAACATCGGCGCATATGTTATTTATAGGGAACACATTAGAGCTAACATGTTAACCCACAAATCATCGTCGTAAAATTTCCAGTCATCGCATCGGCGCCGATTAGGCTCCACACCTCTAACAATTTCAATCGGACAATCATAATTAAACGATTCGTACCGACTATTTAAGTGTTCGAAACACGTTTTCTATATTAAAGCTTGCAATCACTATGCCTTCAATACGTTCAACCATTCAAACTGGTTCACTTAATTTTGGGTTATATAGCTAAATAGTGATGTACAAACTCAAATTTTGATAGATAGTCTACGCTCTATTAATTTTGCAAAGTAGCAATTAACATAAATTAAGAGTATATATATATCCGAATATAACAGAAATTAATTTTGACACGTTAGATTCAATGGTTATATTTAAAACATATTTAAAACGCTGGTCAAATAGCATATTAACGTATCAAGCGGCCAAATCCATTATATTTTTCTTTAGTTTTTCCGCTCAAACGTTTTGACAGATTGAATTAGAAAAGAGACTCAAACTAGAGCTACCTCTATCATCAGAACGTGTTTTGTATTCAAACCAAAAGCCATTTAAGCTTCAAATGTTCAACAATTCAATTATGTTGTTCTAACGTTTTCAACAAGTACACCTCTTTCTTTTCATATACACAAATGTACGTCATAATATTGAAGAAGTTAAACGACGTCTTTATTTATCCTCTTACACTTTTTCTTGTGTCTTAGGTTTCAGAAATTAGGGTAAAAAAAAAAACCACAAAATTCATCGCTTTACCGTGAAAGTTGGAGTTTGGAAATTACTTATTATTTCATTTTGTTGTGGAAAATCCTTGTAATTCTTACAAAAGCGACTTTATGGGAAATTGGTTTATTTATGGGATTTATGTGGAAACGTTTAAAACCGGTTAAATTATCCATGCAATACCAAATAAATTTCTCAAACTCCTAGGGAAAAATGAAAATCGACACTAAATTTTTGTTGGTAATTTCAATGACTGTTGACATTTCCATAAGACTATCAACAACTGACGTTTTAATAGTTAGAAGTAAAGGTCTTCGTTGAAATTACTAGGTTGATAAACGACCTACAATTAGTTATTTATCTGATGAAAGAATTCTACGTTGCTCAATATTGCTAGTAAAAGACAAGTGTATGTATATATATTATTTTTTTTACTTTTCATCATAGTTTTGTCCTTCGTAATTTAGTTTGCTACTGTGTAGTTTTTTTGTTTGGTTCGCTAAGGTTTTCTTTTTACTACGTTAGCAAGACTTTTACGGCAACTTATAATTTTCAACCATGAAATAAGGCTATCTACATTAATTATGACATTATTTTTCTCACTTTCTTAAAAGCCTAAAATAAAATATTTTAAGGAATCAGAATATAAATTTTTGAGTACTGGTAAGAATATTCCAATAAAGAATAATACTTGATAAAGATAAAAGGGAGATCTAGATATAAGCTTCACTAATTTGTTATAATATTGTTGATAATATGAAAGAAAAGTTGGTTGGGAACATACAACGTGCATAACACATTAAATTTAGATGACATAGATAAAGAAGTTTATCCATTTTTTTTTAGCTTTTTTTCTTTTTCTTTTATGATATAAAATTTTCTTTTTATTTATCTAATGAAAGCTTACTTTCTACGACAAGAAAAAAAAAACGATAGAATCTGAATCAGGTTCTATCATGATATAGAATGCTGTAAGCCATAAAATAATTGACCGTATACACAAAGTTCATTACTTGAAAAAAAAAAAAAAAAAAACAACAACAACTAATTTTCTAGATTTGATTTAAAGTCATTTTCTTTTTAGGGTTTAAGCTATATTTATTATTCGTATCTGTAATACGTACTATATCACGGGAGGGTTGAGTTTGTGAATGTTCAAAGAAAATCTGATTTGGTCAAATAAAGAGCACACGTCTTTTCAAAATAAAAATTAAGAAGACACGTAAGATCCACATAGGAGAGAAACCATATCCACAAAAAATAATGCTATTAGCTCACCACTAAGTTGCATAAATTCCAATAGAACACTCAATCACAATTTTTTTATAAATAAAAACCATAATTGGGAAAGGAAAAGGCTATCTAATCTTATTTTTATGTACTTATTTAGATGAGTCGTCAAGCTGTAATTAGTCTAATAAACTAAACAAATGTAATGACGTTGTTTGTTTGGAAAGCATCATATAATAAGAAAAGTTGAGGCCCTCCTACAATTATATATACTGGAACGTGTAACGTTGATACCACACCCACTATTTCATTTTGGTCTATTATTTCATGCCTTTTATTTCTTTCCGATCTTCTCAACATCCTCTTTTCTAAGAGGTTCTCTTATCTTCTCTTGATCATTAGGTATGTTGTTCTTCCTTGTTTTTTTCATTCCCGACTATCTTTGTTTCTATTATTTATTTCCTTGTTTATCCTTATCATGTAAAATGTAGAGATCTCATATTCTTGTTTTTATTTTTTTAGCTAATAATATTTGCTAATGGCTTTATATATGTTTATAATTCCGGTTCGAATGTGCATTTGTTCAAAAGATTCCCTTCAAATGAATATTCCCCTACTTTATAATTTCATGTAAATTAATGGCACTATAGCCTTGATCCTGAAAATGGATTTAAAATAGATAATTATCTTATTAAAGCCATATTAATGAGATCGTGGATTGAATTGAAGTACATTAACCCTAAAAAAAATTTCAAAATGTAGATTGAAAGACAATTATTGCCGCCAAGGAATGCTGAGTCATCACGTAGCAAGTGAAGCAGAAAGCCAATCGAAGCATGCCTTAAAAGCCCTTCACCAAAGTCAACTTCGCGGAGCAGAACAAGACGAACCAAACCGCGATTTTGGCTGAATAAAATAAAGTTTATAGCTCAAAATCCGTTCATTTCATTGTATTGTAACTTGTAAGTGTAAATATTTTTTCGAAAATGGAAAAGAGTAATAAGAAGCCACCGATTCACAGTCACGTAGTCTTAAAAAAATACGAGGTGGGTAAATTTCTAGGGCAAGGAAACTTTGCAAAGGTTTACCATGCGAAAAACCTAGAAACCAATCAAAGCGTGGCCATCAAGGTGATCGACAAAGAGAAAGTCCTCAACGCAGGTTTGACCAGTCAAACCGTGACCGAAATCTCAGCGATGACGAAGCTCAAACACCCAAACATCGTCGAGCTCTACGAAGTCATGGCCACCAAGACCAAGATCTACATCGTCATGGAGTACGCAAAAGGCGGCGAGCTTTTCGATCGGCTCATGAAAATCGGAAAGCTCAGCGAATCCGCGGCGAGGAAATACTTCCGGCAGCTGATCGCCGCCGTGGAGTATTGCCACACCAGAGGAGTGTTCCACCGAGATCTGAAGCCGGAGAATCTCCTCCTCGACGAAGACGGAGATCTGAAGGTTTCGGATTTCGGACTCAGCAAAGTCGTCGCCGGAGAATCTTCGGCGTTGCTTCGAACGACTTGCGGAACTCCAGCGTACGCCGCGCCGGACGTGATTTTTCGAGGAGATTACGACGGAGCTAAAGCTGACGTGTGGTCTTGTGGAGTTATCTTGTTCGTGCTCTTGGCTGGATATTTGCCTTTTCACGGCCGTACTCTAACGGATCTGTATCGAAAGATCGGAAAAGGAAGGTACTCGTGTCCGAATTGGCTCTACGGCGAGCCAAAGAGGCTGATCTCAAAGATGCTAAACCCTAACCCTAGCAAGAGAATCACCATGGCCGAGATAATGAATAACTCGTGGTTCAAAAAAGAGCTTCCTAGTCATAATAATTACAGCCCTAACAATAATAAGCGGAAAAGGGAGTTAGAAGATGGAGAAGAAGAAGATGAAGAAGGGTTATTGGTGTCCACTAGGACGAAGCCAGCTGGCAGTTCGAACGCGTTCGATATAATCTCTCTCTCCGCCGGGCTTGATCTCTCCGGACTGTTCGAGAGCGATCGGACGGCGGTGAGGTTTGCGTCGGGACGTTCGGCGGCGGAGATTTCGGCGAAGTTTGTGGAAATCGCAAAGAGGCTGAACAATAAGAGGGTTAGAGGGAAGAGAGGAAGGAAAGGCTCGGTTTCGATCGAGGCCGAGATTTCTGAGTTCGCTCCGTCGTTTCATTTGGTGGAGCTTAAGAAATCCAGCGGCGACACGTTGGAGTATAGGACGGTCATGGAAAACGACATCAGGCCGGGCCTCAAAGATATTGTGTGGACGTGGCATGGTGAAGAAGATGCTAAAACGGATACGACACTAGTTGCATTAAACGACGGTGCGTCTGTGATGTTGTAATAAAGACATTCTTATTATTCATTTTTTTTGTGATTTCGTTATTTTTTTTTTTGTTACTTATATTAGTGGAAGTTAATAAAAATCAGTTGCGTTCAAAGTTTATATATTTTTTTTTATTATTACTTCTTGTTTATGGCTTGTTTGATTGTTTTCGATTTGATTTGTTTGTGTCTACAAAACACAAGTTATAATTAGGAACTGCATGCGTGGGATTCAAAAAAAAAAAAAAAAAAAAAAATCGGAACTACATGTGTTAGAGATTACCTGTCTTCGTTGTGGATAAGGACTTGAGAAATTTGTGAACTATTTGGACACACTAGAGATTTTCCGGTGAACGATCCGGCGTACGAGTAAGTATAGAAATTTGAAAGTGAGAAGCGATTTCAGTAGAGTATGAGTTGAAATGAGCATCATGGCGGCGAGCGTGGATCGAGCCCAAAGGCTATGGCAGTGTCCCATCTCGTGGGAGGTGGGCCATGGGTCCAATTTGCGTAGTTTGTCGGATCTCCGCGGATTGGTATCATTTTTGTACAGGTTACGTTGATGTTTTATTCTTGAGTAATTCTGCTAGAATATAATGTAACGTGACGTATTGTAAAGAACAACAAAATTGTGGCTTAACATGCACTTATAATAGGGCCTAAAACGTCCGAAACACGATTCAAAAATTTCTCTGAAGCTCTCAGACGCTTTTGACCTTGTTCTAAACTTTTTCGAGCTCTTTATAATCTCGAAGAGTGATTTTTGGTCTATTCAAGACTAGACACGTGATCATTCCAAGCACACAGCGTGTCTACAAATGTTAAATCCAAAAAATGACTTAACAACTATCACGTAGGGTTAGGGCAGACACTTTTTGAGACCTTAGGGTGAGAATGAAAAAAATAATTTGTGGGATTTAAAATGTACATAAATATTAGGTACTAATAGACAAAAATGAAGCCATTGGCTATTTTTATCATATAAACTACAAAATTAAATATCAATTATACTCATAATATATAACTCTATTCAAGTCCTTCTAGTTTTTATACAGAATTAAAATGTTTTTTTTAATGACGGATTTCCCCAAGAGAACGACACTACCACGAGAGATTTAACAAAACCGACAGTACAATTAAACGACAATGCATATAAAACGACATCAATATTAAAGAGAAGCAATCAATATAGTTTCAGAAATACCGCCCCTCTTCTTGATTTTTTCCTTCCAAATGGCGTGTGGTAATTCTTTTGATTCACTCAAACAAATCAGTAAGGAGTCATTATTAATATGGACTTCTAATTAGTAGTATGAGAAACAGGTATCGCTAAACGTTGAAAGCGTTAGTTCTTTTAATACTCACGAGGTATAGAAACAAATATCTTCAACCACCTTATTGCCTAAAAAAAAAAAAAAAAAAGACCCAGTGGCATATATAAGGCTACAAGAAAGTTTAAGGAATGTTTGCAAGATTGAGATTAGTCAAAACATATAATGAAAATTACCTGAGTTATCAGTTTTAATTTTTTTTTTTTTTTAATACATCTCATTTCTGGTTTTATTTTAAGAGCACCTCATTTTCTATATGTATTATTTATTATGACTTTGTCTCAAGCCTCCATCTTCGTTTTAAAAAATATTTCCATTTCAGACACGCTGAAGGAGATAGAGAAAATATTTTATTCGCGAAAATAAAAACATAATAAGTTTATGTTGTATATATATATTAAATATAATTAATCTCAAGGACAATTTTGTCAAAATATTCAAAATAATTTATTTTAAAAATAAAGCATTTAATTTTTTTTGTGTCCATTTCAAGATACTTACATAATTTTCCCAAATACATATAAGGTTACAAGAAAATATTTCATAATCAAATTTTGCAAGACCAAGCAAAATATATATAGCCACTTCGTGACAAAATAATAGGTTTAAAACAAAAACTCATTCTTTTGTCTTCTTCAAAAACATTGGGCTCCAACGAATTAGCAAGAAAAATTGACAGCAATAATATCATTTGTTTATCACTTACAAAAATCAACAAAAACTCAAACATTGGCACATCTAATATCAAATCGGTCACAAATTGCAATCAGTTCGTGACCGATGTGTTACGAAATCAACCCAATTCGTAACCGATTTGATACTATATATGTTAATATTTGAGTTTTGGTTAATTTTTCGTAAGCCCCAAATAATTTGTATTATTGATGTTAGTTTTTATCTTCTTTGTTTTTTTTCCTCGGATTTTCTCTTCTTTGTTGAATAGTAGAAGACAAGTCTTTAAATTACAATTAGCATATAAAATGAAAACCAAGAAGCAATAATACAAACATCTCTTGTTTTTGTTTTGTTTGATTTTTGTTTTTTTCGTGTGTACATATATGCATGAAGGTTTTAATAAAATAATCGTATCGTGAAAGATAAACGTAGATTCTAATCATACCCACAGTGATTTATTAAACTGTAAACAAAATCTCCGGTGATAGTTCATGTCTCCTGTCTGGACTACATATCCGAACCCACCCACCAACTCTTTGTCTAATTTTGTTGTCACATTAATTAAGTCACTATTCTTTCAAATATATGACATGTTTTATTTTTGTATGAAGAAAATATATATATGACAAGTCTTACCCTCAACTTACGCATAGTGCTCACTGCATGGGAGCCCACTAATATTTGTAGGTACTATTTTTGGTTAACTATTTGTTGTAAGTACGTTGTAACTTTTCTGTAACTAGAAGAGGTGATTTTCTTTCCACATTTTGTAATTAGATTATTTTTTTGTTTATCTAAGTCATAAAAACAAGATTGTGTACTGATTGCTTTGTTATCTAACTAAAGCTGGCATGAATGATTAATGGAATATTTATTCAAATGATTATGTGTGCTGGTTATTTACTGTAAGACATCAAAGCGTTTATAATAAATAACTAATATATGGGCTTGAGACCCCTAATTTTCCAACACTTATAAGCCCTAATCCAATTCCAACGTACGCTTTCTGATCACTTACAATAATAAATGTTTATATATAAGGCAATAATGATAACAAGTACAAGAATCAAACACCTACGTGTATATATATATATATATATATATATATATATATATATATATTCCCTAAGCTATGTAACTAGTTTAGTCGGGATCTCTATGTGCACATTCATGATCACATCTTCACATGTGTATGGTTTCTCGTTTTATTTTAAAATTTTAAACTAAAAATAATAAAAAGATACGCATAGACTCTAGAGAAAGAGAGATCAGATCATGAGAATCAAATTTCAGATTTTTGACGTCACATACGTGATACAACTTACAAGAAAAGAAAGTACTACTTGTTCTATTCTAAAAAAGATCAATACGCAAAAAAAAAAAAAATATCTAAAAAAGGTCGAAGACACTGTGCATTGTTATTTTTGTTCTTTTGACTTAATGGTACAACCTTTTCCATCGTCTTTTCTGATGAGCTTGATTATTTTACTATGAGATCACAACAGCTTCACTGAGCTAAAGCTTTAGTTTCAGCCTGAACATAATTAATACAGGAAATAGTACTTAGGGTATTATTGGGGTTAAATATTTACTGGCCTTTTTATATTTATAATTTATTTATTTCTTCGTTAAAAAGTAAAGAAACTTCTGATGTTATAAATGGTAGTTCAGTGGCTCCCACAGGGCATGGATTATTGAGATGTTGAATAGGCCCACGTGTCCATAGATGAGAAAATGTCAAAAAGAGACCCACAAAGAAGAAAGGCCAAACAACATATATAGTGAGAGTTTTTCTTTGATCGATGTCTCAATGGAACTTGTAAAAGGACGACAAATCATCTTCGCTTGTCTCCAAGTCCAACCACTTGCAATAAGGCATAATTGAGTTATGAGCCCAATCTTTGACGTGACTCTTGTCATCTTTGATCTTCTACACAACATGGAACTCCTTTCTTTCTTTTTTAATTTTTAATTTCTTATAACAATAACTCAAGGCTTTTTCATTAAAAAAAAATGGACATACCACCCAAAAATACAAACATCAAACAGCTTACAACCAAGAAGATAAAGACCTCAAGACAACAAAGATCCACGACTAGATGCGATTGAACGCACATTATGTACAAACTTTCGACAAATAAAAGATTGATCACACTTAACTTCGAGCATTTCATTGGTTTTTTCACAAAACCCTTCGAAGTTGATGGGTAAACCAAAACGCTCAAGTATCACCAACTGTGAAAAAAGACTATCGAGTGTCCGCAACGCCAAAATACCAACGGAAAATTCGAACTAAAAATCCGACAGATAAAGAACTCATTTTCGGAACAACAAAACCACCAAAGAATTGGGGATATGATCTCAAAGTCAAAATACACTAAAACCGAAAATAGATCTAAGCTAACAAAAACAACCAAACAAGGTTAAAATCATTATAATCACCCAAAATGCAACAATGACATAGGAACCCACACCATGAACAGAAATGAGTACGAGATCGGCGGAAACAAACGGTCAGTTCCAGGTCACCCACGTAGAGTGCGACAGAGCAACGTCGGTGTCAGGAGGCACAGATCAGAGATGATTTGTCGCATTAATTGTAAAGCTCAACCACGGACATGGATCGTCGGCGTCGGAGACCACCATCGAGGTGAAGAGCCAAACATGACCTAACTCATCGGGGAAATGATTGTGACAGGTTGATGGGTTAAGACATCGCTCCACCTCACCAACTGGGCGACACAAATGAGATTTTTCAAGAAAATCCTCTTGATTTGTCTGCGTTTTTTGCTATAAGAAAAGGGATTGCGGATTCAAATTGGAAATACGGACGTATGGTTGATAAGAAGGGAATCTAGATTCAAATATCAACATACCTTAATATCATAAGATTTGAAGAAAATTAATTTTGATTGCCAAAATACTATGCTTTTTCTTGACAAACTCTCAGCTAGCAAACATAGAATTACTAAAATTGAGATTTCTCTTTATTTAAACCATTTTTTTTGTTAGATAATGATTTATTTGTTGTGGTTAAGTGTACTAACCATAGATACTGATTATTTGTGATCAAGTCTTTGCTTGTAAATCAATTATCGACCATATATATTGTTTTGTTAAAGCAGTATTAACCACGATAACTGTTTGTTAACATGTGTATTAACTATATATTGATTTTTTATATGAAGAGTTTGTTTCTGAATCGATGTTATACTACTGTTTGTTATGTAGTACTAGATATATTTGTTGCATATATATTGATCATATTTACCGTTGTTTGATATCAATCGTTGGTGTTGTTATAAATTAATCATATTAACTACTTCTTTGATGTCAATTGTGTGTTTTTAGATAGTATCAACTATGAAAATGATAATTTAGATATTTTAAAAAGTTGGCTATATTATGATAAAAAAAAAAGGGCAACATAGCATTATATAGAGAAATTGACAACAATAATATCAATTATTTGTCACTTAGTAAAAATCAACCAAAACTCAAATATTGACACATTTCATATCGAATCGGTCACGAACTAGGTTGATTTCATGACACATTGGTCACGAACTAGTTGCAGTTCGTGATCGATTTGATACTAAATGTACAAATAGTATTATTACTGTCAATTTCCCTATATATATAGCTATTATTGACTAAATAGTCAAAGTGTTGATGTATTTTACATAATAACCACAAACTCACATTAACCAACAAAATAAGATATTATAATACCCTC
The DNA here is from genome assembly GCF_054948205.1 of Urtica dioica subsp. dioica. NCBI lineage: Eukaryota > Viridiplantae > Streptophyta > Magnoliopsida > Rosales > Urticaceae > Urtica > Urtica dioica. Next base: position 17,657,689 of record NC_142767.1, read on the forward strand.
AATTAATATCAAATCGATCATTTAATAATTTAAAAATTAAATAAACTATAAATAGCTCGAAACTAGGATATCATAATAAACCTATATTTATTACATATACATGGAATTAAAAGTGTTAAAAGCTCTCCACAGTCGTCGTGATCAAAAGCTCTATGTGTGATTTTTGCTTCCTTGAATCCCTAGAATTCTCTCCTCTTTGCTAAGTCTTTAACAAAGAAAAAATAGAAGGCCAAACGCACAATCCAAACAAGAATTTTGTTCTTTTTATTTTATCTTTTTTATTATAAAAATATGTTAGAATATAGATAAAAAAAAAAAGGAATTCATTAAAAGTGAAATGGGTAGTTCAAATTTTAGTTTCTATTAAAAAATCAACAAAATTTTATAAAAATGGAGGATTTTATATGTAAACACGTTTTAAAGTATTTAATTGATATTGATTGAAATATTAAGCGATATTTTGCTATTTTTAGAAACTTTTAGAATAAACGCAGCATTTCGATTATACATACATATAATATTTTTTCAAAAGACATCTATAACTAGTTAGTTTGGTTCCAACTTTCAAGTGCATCTATTATTTAACTATTTGTGACCTAAACCTAATGACATCGTAAGCATCGCACCGTTCTTCATTCCTAATTTTCCTATAATAATGATAAAATGATCACGAAAAAGGTTAGGAAATGACTAGACAAATATTTTAAAAGCTGAAACGAATAAAAATGAAAATGTTCCAAAATTGATTGCGGCTATTTTATCTTCCTATGTAAAATAAAAGTAAAATGCTTAACAAATAATTATTCCATGATACTATATAATAAATTAGAGGAAATGGCGGCGAAAATACTTAATGTTTTCGTTTTGATACACTTAAATACCTAATCTTTTTTTTTACGACGAAAATACTTCATGTTAACAAACGTTTGCACTGTGGGTACTCGGGACGTTAAGTCCAGGAATGGACGGTTGGGATTAAATGGACTTATTGACGCTTCCATATATTGTTTATAGAGGTTTATAAATCAATTTGAATTTTTTTAAAATTGAATATTAATTATTTATTAATGTTTTATTATCAAATATTCAAATAAACCTAAAACCCGTTTCATTGAAGAAAATCCCACAAGCATTCGTCGAAAAAAGGAATAAGGTCAACAAGGTGATGAAGATCAGTGTTGTTTTGAAGAGGAAGAGTACCAGGAGGATGGGAGAGACGAAGAAGATGTTCAGAAGACGGGCGACGAGAATTGGCGGTCTGTGGTGACTGAAGCTTTTAACAACGATGAGCTCTTGAAGATGAATGGAGTTAGGGAGGATAGCGACCTGGATAGTCTCTATACTGACGATGAGGAGCAGTCGATAAAGAAGACTAGGCGAGAGTACAATCCACGCTCGAATTCATACATTTTCATATTCAAATTACGTATGGAATTTCCCACGATGGGGCATTTGAGGAATGCGTTGATTGAAGAATTTATAAAACAAAACAGAGAGTTCAAGTATTTTGCGAATGACCAAATCAGAGTTAGAGCTAAATGTGAAGAAAAAGGATGCAGTTGGATGTTATACGCGAAAGTTCAGAAATCGGACAATAAAACTGTGCGAGTGAATACATTGGTCGACAAACACAATTGTGGGATTGTGTTTAACAATAGGCTTTTGACTGCTCCATGGCTAGCTAACCACTTCATAGAGAATTTCAGACTTAATCCTAACATGGATTATCAAAGTTTCATAGACATGACGGCGAGTGCTAAGTTTAGCGATATTTCAACGACAAAATTCTACAGGGCTAAGAAACTTGCGCGAGAGATGCTAGAGGGCTCAGCCAGGGATCAATACGCCATCCTTGATGACTATTGTAGACAATTGACTTCGACAAATCCAGGTACAATATTTAAATTGCTACATGTATATATTGCTATATGTATAAACTGTTGTATTGAAAGTGTTTTAATCTACATCTAGGTACCACTGCTTTGCTCAAAACATCTCTTGTTAATGGAAAAAGAATGTTTAAGAGAGTGTATATTTGTTTAAAAGCTTGTAATGAAGGGTTCAACAAGGGATGTCGGCCTTTATTGGGATTCGATGGATGCTTTTTGAAAGGCTACTGCAAGGGAATGTTTCTGGCTGCAATTGGTATCGACGCCAACAACTCACAGTTTCCAGTTGCATGGGCTGTGGTTGAGAAGGAAAACACATCCAGTTGGACATGGTTTGTACAGCTCCTTCATGAAGATTTAGACATTCAAAATCCGAGCAGATTCCCCATGATTAGTGACAGGCAGAAGAGACTTGAGAAGGCTTTAGGAGAGGCATATCCAGGTGCTGAGATCAGATTTTGTGTACGCCATCTTCATGCCAATTTCAAGAAAGATCATGGTGGGCTACTGATGAAGCAAATGTTGTGGGATTGTGCACGAGCAACAACAGTGCCGAAGTTCAAGAAAAGAATGCAACTGGGATAATTGAGCCACACATGGACTTTGTTGATGATTGGTATTAAAAAGAGGCACACATAGCTGCTTATAGTGGGATAATTGAGCCTATTACAACTCCAGACAAGTGGCCACAAGCTGGTCAAAATCCGATTGTGCCACCAGCTGAGCAAACACTTCCTGGAAGGCCAAAGAAGAAGCGGAACAAGAGCAATGATGAGCCAACACCGGATTTTGGTTCGTATCCAGATCATGGGACAAAGCTTCTAGATGAGGACAAGTCAATCGTTGCAACAAGTGTAAGCAAACAGACCACTCTAGATTGACATGTCCGAATCCAGCTGTTGAACAGGTATACATATTTATTATAGTGTTTGTAATTAATGTTCTCAGTTTCTAATATTACACTATTACCAGTTTAAACCACAAAAGAAAAGAGGAAGACCAGCTAAGACTAATCCTAATCCTGAGACAATTAAAAGAAAGGAAATGAGGCAGAAGCAATTACGCAAGGTGGGTTCTGCAAGTCATGCAACTGGAAGTGAAAGTCAAGCATCATGACAGTTAGGGGTTTAAGTTATAAGTTTTAGTTTAGATGTTGTTATTTTTGGATGAGCAAAACAATAATTCTTGCTCTTATTTTGGCAAGTGAATGTTGTTATTTTGGGATGAGCAAAACAATAATTCCTGCTCTTTTTTTGGCAAGTGAATGTTGTTATTGTTACCAAGTAAATGTTTCATTTCATTTCATTTCATAATCAAGTTCTTATTCCTGCACTTATTTTCATTTCATTCCAGTACCAAATAAAAAGAGCATTTCATTTCAGTTTAAGACCATGTAACCAAAACCAGACCATTTCATTTCATTTCAGTACCAAATAAATAGACCATTTCATTTCAGTACACCAAACCATACCGGACCATTTCATTTCAGTACCAAATAAATAGACCATTTCATTTCATTTCATTTCAATACACCATAAACAGACCATTTCATTTCAATACACCAAACCATATCACACCATTTCATTTCATTTCGGTACACAATAGACCAGACCATTTCATTTCAGTATCACAATTACCAACTATTATACATACATCAGAATCACAATCACAACAATGAACATAGTAACAATTCCAAGTATGAAAGGACCTACAACTGATGTACATTTGAAACTTGTTTCTCTGACTTTCCTCTTCTCGAATTTCACTTCGGCATCATCAAGTCTGAGTTTATTTATCTCTAATTCCAATCTCTTGATTCTCCTTAGAAGACCTGGAATTACTTGTTTTGACCTCTCGCAAATCTCTGGATCAATCCAACGAAATAAATTGCACCCACCCTCTGACTGAGGAAAACATTGCAAACTGGTTGGAATTCCAAGGAATATAATATAGAAAACAGGATAATATAACTTACCTCTTTAATATAGCAAGATATGAACCTCCTCCCGGGATTTAAAACAGTCCACGCTGTTCTCTCCATGAATGGTACGCCGCACTTACAAATCCCAGTTGCCCAATAATTTCTGTTTGTCGTCGCTGAATTGGAACCAGCATTCATGCGCGAAGACGACGACGACGAACGTTGAGATGCCATTTCGTGATTTACGTTGAGGAAGAACCAGATGTCGACGGAGAAGAAGACATCAATTTAGGGATTTCATTATTTGGGGATTTATTATTAAAATCAATTGTATTACTCTTCATTTCTCTTTAATAAATAAATAAAACCTGGTTTTTAAAACGTCTTTCGCATCTCCTCCTTCCACGTGTCTTTCTGTTTCAACTTAACGTCCCGAGTACCCACAGTGCAAACGTTTGTTAACATGAGGTATTTTCACCGTAAAAAAAAGATTAGGTATTTAAGTGTATCAAAACGAAAACATTAAGTATTTTCGCCGCCATTTCCTCAATAAATTATAAGTACTTTCATAGTATTGGCGTACAATTTTGAGCCTAACGCTATAGCTGACTCAACCCTCTACGTGCCACATTCTGCATGGTTGAAAGCGTCTAGATTAAAATCAAATCACGTCCATATTGGAACACATAAGCACTCGCATAGTGGGGTATTTATTTGTTTAGAGTCTGTTTTGCACACCATCTGAATGGTTCATTTTATTCAGACTATTTCAATATAAATTGGATATTTACATTGATCAATTGAACTGTTCATTTAAAATTATGCTCGATAAATTACGTAAAAAAAATAATTTAAACAGAAAACTATAAATTAGCGTTCTGTTATCAACATATAAACAGTATATATTATAATGATGTAAAAAATTAAAACTCACGTTATTGAGAAAAATTACTCGTAATAAGCCGCTTAAGATATACAAATTGCAAAATACCCGATTTTTCTTAATTGTTTTTATTTCACCCAAATTTGTACATGTTTCATAATCAATTATTCATTTTGATTTTGTCATCCATACATATTTTAAGTGCAAATTAAAAGCAATAAATAAAACTAAACCAGGCTGCATAAATTAACTTAAATAAATTACGTTCAATACAAATAAAAGGCGGAAAATTTGTACTAATGATGTTTATTATAATTTATTTTTACATAAGACAATGTGTGAAATGATATATTCATTCATTTTATATAGTTAATTTTGGTTAATGGGTACTCAACCAAATCTTTCAAAAAGGTCAAGTACAAAAAAGTATTTTGGTTATTTAGCTACACTACCATATTATTAATTGAAATAAATTAAAATTATTATAATTAAAATTATGAAGAATAATTTATTGCAACTAGCCAATCCCTTAGTTTCATTTAAGATTCTAACCAAAGTTTTATTTTATTAAGAAAATGGCTCACAGGCCGAAGTAAATTTAATTAACTGTTTTAGTTAATTTAATTTACTTCGGCATAATAGGTTATTTTCTTAATGAAATGAAACTTTGACTATTTTATAAAAGAAGAGTGGGCTATTGGACTACTGATGTAATTGTCCATAAAATTGTTATAATTTAAAAAATTTACATAATCATTTAATTTTATTATATTATTAAAATAAAATATTTGTAAACAACTAGCCTACTTATGGATGAGAATTTTAAATTATAGTCAAAATATCTATTTATTTAAGAAAATAGCTCATATTTGTCATACTTTCAAAATTGCCCTTGGGTTCATAAAACTTTGTTCTTATTTGTTTGTTAATTTCAAATTTTTTCCAATTATTCATCATCGGATTTGAATCATGGAATCGTTCGCCAAATCGGAGACATGTATTTTTCTTTTTTGAATGGTAAATAATATTTACTATCGAAAGGTCGGATAGTAAATATTGTTTACCGTTAAAATTATCCTGCAATTGGCAACCAAGATATTCGATGACTCATTTGGAATAAATGTTTAGGATCGTCGATTTCGTAGATGTTCTTATATTATCTGTTTGTCTAGGTTAGTCATTTAATCATTCTTAGTTTCTGTTTGTCTAGTGTAGGTATTTAGGTTATTTGGTTTCATAAAATTTTGTTCTTATTTGTTTGTTAATTCCAATTTTTTTTCCAGTTATTCTAACATTTTAATCAATTATTCAAAATTATTTTCTTTATAAATGAAATTGTAAAAATAAATTATACTAAATAAAGCTCAAATCATTAAAAAATAATAAAATTGTAAAATAAAAAAATGATTGTTTATAAGTTAAAATATACTATTTGTGTGTTAAAAAAATTTAAACACGTTATTTCGATAAGCTTAAAAAACACGCTATTATATACAATTTTCACAATATTAACTACATCGATGCAAAAATATTCTCCAACCAATTCAAATAAATGTCAATATTGGCAGTTCATTATTTTATTTTAGGATAATTTACAAGAATACACCCTGAACTCTTGGTCGATTAACAATGTGCACCCTCAATTTCGATTTTCAACAAAAATTATTCTGAACTATCATTTTTCTTAACTTTTGCCCCTTCCGTCAAAATTTAGCAGTTACCATCCATAAGATACGCACGTTTTAGTCACATGTTACCTCAATTGAGGGTAGAATAGTATTTTTTAGTATATTGAATTAATTTTTAATTTTTCCTATATAAAATCTCTCTCTCTCTCTCTCTCTCTCTCATCTTTCTTCTTTTCTTCTTCTTCTCTTCCCCCGCGCGATACACACCTGCAACAAAAGGAAAAAAAATTGCTACCATAAATAATTATCACCATCACCACCATAAACATTTCTCTTTCCTTCTTCTTCCTTTCTTCTCTTCGCGCGCCATCACCCGAGCCTCCTCCACCGCGCGCGCTCCAGTCGAAGGAAAAGTGAAGCCGCCGCGAGCCACGGTTACGCCGGATCGGGAAAGGACGTCGGGGAAGGCGCGAGAGCTCACCAAGGAGGCTGGATTTTACGAATTGAGCTCACCAAGAAGGCGCGAAATCTCTCTCCTCGGATTGGATTTTGGTTAGGGTTCATGGTTCATATTTTGAGGGTTTTGATTTTGTGTTGATTTATGAGAAATTGATTGCTTTTATTTGGTTATTGAGCTCGATTAATGATGATTATGACTTAGATTTGTGGATTGAATTCGGATTTTCTTGTTTTGGTATGGTTTAGGCCGAAAATGTGATTAGCTAGGGTTGAGAATTCGAATTTTGGGGGTTTGATGATTCTGAAATATGTTGATATTTTGGATTGATTTTCTAGCTCGGATTTGCGACTGGAACTGATTTCCTTTTCGATGAAGACGATGCAGGGGGGCCTTCTCGAAGAGGTCCCGAACCCTGGAAGCACCGACGCCCACGAAGAGCTCGACGAACTCCGAGGCCGCGCACGAGAAGAAGGGATATTCTGAATAATCAGCCACCGGATCAAACTCGAGACCAAGGGATCTGGAGCGGGGGCTGGGCAAGGACGACGAGTCTCACCGGACTGGTTCGCGCAGAGGCCGGGGTTGCTTTGGATCTGGTGCGCGAGCAGAGGCGGAGAACCCGGATCTGGAGCGGGGGCTAGGCAAGCGAAAAACGAGGAGGCACCGGCGAGCTGGGAGATCGGTCGCGAGACCCGGGCGAAGGGCAAGGAGGTGCCGGCGAGCCTGGAGAGCAGTTGCGCGCGAAGAAAGGGGCGCCGCCGTCGCCGGGGTTGGAGAGAACCGGCGCGCACACCAGCCCGTGGAACTCAGATCCACTGTTTTTGTTTTTTTTTTTCCTTAAATAAAATAGAGATTTGATTTAGATTTGAATTAATAATAATAAAAAGAAATTGAAATAATAGAGGGTATTTTGATAATTTCATATAATTTAAGTCACATATGATATCTACGTCATAAAATTGTTAACAGAGTTAGTAAAAATTTGACGGAAGGGGCAAAAGTGAACACATATAGGAGTTCAGAGTAATTTTTTTTATGAAAATCCGAGTTGAGGGTGCACTTCGTTAATCGAGTAAGAGTTCATGGGGTATTCTTGTAAATTATCCTTTATTTTAATAAACGAGTAGACTGTCATTAGAATATGCAACTCAATCGGATGATACAAGAAAGATACTCATATAACAAAGAGAAATTGCCTCAACAACCATCATTCGATAAGTTTTTTTTCAGTTTCCCACTAAAAGCTTAATTTGGCAAAAAAATACTACTAAACTACTTGTACAAATACAATTTTACGCTCAATAATTGATGTCAACAAATTATGTCAATCGTTGACATAGATGCCAATAATAGATGTCGATTATTGACATCTATGTCAACAAACAAAGAACAAAAAACTCACAGATGTCAATTGTTGACATCTATGTCAACAATAGATGTCAATTATTGACATCATGTTGAGGGTAGAATTGTATTTGTACAAGTGATTTACTAGTATTTTTTACTAAATTAAATTTTTGGTGGAAAATTAGAATAAAAATTATCAAATGATGGTAATTGAGACAATTTCTTTATAACAAACGTATGATAGTGGTTTCGAGACTGTCACAAAAGAAACTAAGAGCATTTCATACCTATATATCTCTATTCATTCAACTGCCAGCATCAAAATTTCGCATTCTTTGCATTAATTTAAAATAAATATTTTTTTGTTGTATGAAAATAATTTTATGATTAATTAATCTACTTGTAAATTAATAATCTAAATACCAAGAGTACTTTGCTTGGTGTTTTTTTTTTAATAAAACAAAATATTATATGAAACACTTGATAATACATGCCAATTTCCGAGTTCATACTTTATAGTTCAATTTTAAATATGCAATCAGAAATACCATGATATTCCCTTATTACGTCATTGATCACATTACTACGTTTCGGTTTTTTTATTTTTCTTTTTTGTTTTTTATTTTTATTTTTTATTTTTTTGTGTATAAAAGGTAGTTAGGATTTTCAGTGCAAACCTTACGACTACTGAATTAGACATTAAAAAGGCAAAAGCAGAAGGAGAATGACTTCAAGGGTTTTAAAAAATAAATAAACCCCACTTAGGAACGCGTTATTAAAACCCAGTCAGTAAAGCTTACAAAATTGATCATTAAGTCTAAGAATTTTATCTGTCACCTAACACAAATAAAATAAGGCCAGAAAACAAAGAAATGTGCTTTGCCATATGGGTCAGTGCATGGCATTATTATGCAAGTGGGCATAGATAGATTGCGGGTCCATCAATTGATCATCCGTCATTCTTATGAAACTAAATACTATATATCATTTACATTACATTTATATATATATATATATATATATATATATATATAATATAATCTCAGTAAGGATTATAATAAATGCTAACCAGCAGAGACATGCATAGATTATGGGGATGGTGGCGACCTCATAGTGTGAATTGAAAAGTCAAAAATATTTTAATTAAAAATATTTAAAAATATAGGTGGTTACTGCTTTATTCCGTATCAATGAGGATTTATTCCCTTTGTGTTTCTAAGATATAATCAATCCAAAGGAAAAAAAAAAAAAAAAAAAAACTAATACATCATAATTCATAACCCATCATAATCGCCACATTAAAAAAATTTAACACAAAAGCAACTGAAAATTTGAAAAGGAAAAGGAGGGTTATAGAAATATTAATATGCATGCTCATCCCTCAGAAGATTCATCAAATAATTGTGATTGTTAATTGGTGTGTAATTATGGTCTGTGGATATGATGATCTTCTGGCCAAAATTCAAAGAAAGACACAAATATTGGGAGGGATTGCTTTTTGCAAGGAAAGGTAAGTTGTAACAGCGTGGGAAGCATGATTTGTAATCCTTTTGTTTTCTCTAATCAGAATTCATAATTACATACATAATGTTCTAAAATAAAAAGAACTGCAACGATAAATAATTTGCTTGTCTAGCTAGTAGCTCATGTACTACTTTTTTTTTTTTTTTGTTATTCATGTAAAGCTCATTTATTATTCATGAAATCCATTTATTTATTACTCATGACCTAATTAAAAAAAGTTATTTATTACTCATGGCCGTACGTCAATAACGAGAAGTAAATGGCTGCATTTAATAATGAATATCTACTACATTCGCCAAAATTATATTTCAAAAAATATAAGTGACAATAACGAAATGAGATATGAATGAAGCGGATTGCGATAGTTGAACTAGATTATTATACTAAACTGTTAGAGGATCTGATCATTTTACACTTTATTAAAGTACTTGTCAAAATCAAAATCATCAACTTGCTATATTTTCATTGAAATAACCTTGTTTTACATATAAATTTATAGAATTCAATACTTAAATGTATTCTCATGAACGTATATATGTATATATATATATATATATATATATATATATAGATTGTTAATTCATTAAGTAATTAATAAACTTATTCGCCGATTTATTATGAAAAAAATTATTTTTCCAGTTTCATAAATTGAGGATTCTCACAACGTATATAAAGCCTATATATGTTTAGCTTATAGTGTATATAAAGCCTATATGTTTAGCTAAACACATATCGTGTGTATAAATACTATATATATATACATATATCACGAATATTATTAAGGCATCCTTTGCTGGCCCTCATCTGGGAAATAAACCATATCGTATCCTATCCTAAATAAAAACAAAGGGTGCGTGAAATAGTCGTGTAAAGAAGTGAATACCATGGATCATATAAGTGGTTAAAACGTATTTTACCTACTATGTTTTCAAAATTTGATTATTTGTACTATCACTTATCGTTAACTCTAAAAGTTCAATAAAATAATTGTAACACATACACAAGCTACTTTTGATCCTTCATTTTAATTTGAATTTCTAACAATATATAGTAACTGAGCTATTCTTTCATCGAAGAAGAATAAGGAAAAGCATAAACATTGACTAATAACAACAATCCATGTGATTAAGTTCAATAATAAGGCAAATGAAAGAGGGAAGATTACATAACTAGCCTAAAACGTACGTCATTTTTTATATTTCACTAATGTTTTAAAAACATGATAATTATTTTCCTTTTCTTCAGACAACATGATAAAAAACTGTTAAGTAGATTTCAATAATTGTTAACCAGATTTCAATAATTGTATTTTGATAAAAAAAAAATCTCTCATATTATATTATAAATAAGTAAAATTATATACAAAACTGATGATAGCTTATTTGTTAGATACTTTCTTCGCGAATTTTCATGTTACGAGTACAAATCCTAGCTATTTGATTTTTTTTTTTATTACTGATTCATTATTTATTAATTACTTTATGAACACTGTAGATTTTTGGCCATTTTCAAATTTGAAATTGCATTCTGACAAATGTTTAGATAATTTTTTTATTATTAGCCACACATCATTATTACCTGACAAAAAAGACTAAATTACCCTTTTCTTAATTCATTTCATACCGAGTGACAAATATTCGTGTATTAACGTGAAATAAATGAATTAAACAACATCTTTTAATTACGCGATTTACCTGGCAGGTATTAAGGCTTCACATGCTAACCAATTGTACAATTTAAAAAAGAAACCGAACGTCAAAGCAATTCATCACATAAAAATCGTAGAAAAAAAAACTAGCTTATAAAGAACCAGTATTAATGATAATTAACGATAATTAATTCTATATAAAACCAAAAAAATACTTACGAAAGAGATAATCGGATACTCATAAACAAAATTAACGATTATTAACTCTGAAAAAATAGAATATTGAAACAAGTAAATTATTAATGATTATTACCGGTTATTAATTGCTATTACTAATTGTTAACTGTGAATATTTCAAGAAAAACCCAAAAAATAAAACTTTAATTTTATTGAATCCATAGGTTTTTTTTTACTCGCAAGTCTTTTTTCTTATGAATATTGAAATAACTAAAAAAATGCTTATAGAATAATATATTACTGACCATAAAATGCGTAGTTGGTTGAAAGTGGAAAAACGTGAACATAATTGCTTTCATTACTGATCATATTAATCCAATATGCGTTTGCAATTTATTATTTATTTATTTTGCTTCAATTGATTCAAAGGCATGATAGTATATGTGAGAAGCCTGGAGACTTATCGTCACAGTAAGGAAATAAAAATCGAAATAAGAAGAAACTTTAACGAACCCATTCTCTGCGAGAGAGAGACTACCGAACGTGAAAAAGAGAGAGGAGAGAGAACGTGAGATCCTAATAATTAGAGATTTTAAACAATAAATTAGATTTTTTATTTCGAAATTAAATTTAGTAAGCTAATTAATAAGGGTAATAAATGTATAAATTATTTGCCACGTCACCCTGTTCACTACTTATATATAATATTTCTTAAACTTTGACTATATCAAAATTTTCACGTTTGAAGTGGCTTATTTGTTGATAAAACTTTTAATTTATTAGTATTCATCATTTACTTAACTTTTTATATTTGTTTATTAAGTAGTTAATTATAACTTATTTAATATTTTTAAAAAATAAGCAAGCTATTATAACAGACCCTTTATTATAATTAAGAAGCCGTTAAAAAATGTTGATTTCGTAAACTAGTCAGCGTTTGATCAATCCGTGATCTAGCCATAAACGAGTGAATATGGACCATAATAGCTTTTAGTTACTAGCCCACGATTTCAAATATAATTTAGTGAAAAATGAATTAAAAGGGGTTCGCTAGATGAATAGCTTTTTAAACCTAATAAAATTGCTATATAGCCAACCTTTCTTTAATTATAAGTAATTGTTGTAAGAAAATGGTCATGTTTTTTTTTTTTTTTTTTTTAATTTATAATTAAATGGCCATATTTATTACAAAATACACAAAAGGGTGTATGAAATATTCGAATTGTTCACATGATGATACTTCATCCGAATGATTATTTGTCTAACTGACTAAAGGTTGAGTATTTAACGATTCACAAACTAATTATAGTTACTTAGAAATTTGATTAAAAAAAAGAATATCAGTTATCCAAATAAATCAATTAATTAGTAATTATAGATAAACTAAATCATACCCCACGTTTCACGCCATGACTATTAGTATATTAGCTCTCTCTCTCTCTCTCTCGTATCATTTTCAAATCAATTAAATAAATAATAAACTTAATTTCGTAGCCTATTTCACACATGCTCGTCTTTTTCTTTTTTTTTTTCAAATCATCATATTAAAAAATAGCTATCATTTTGTTGGCAGTTTGATACTTTTGTAACTGTTTATAATAGTATATAAATATAATAGTTAATTTCAATGGGATTATCATCGAAATCAAGAATACTCACATGGATATATGGTATATATTATAGTTTACACAGAACATGTAAAAACCGAAAATATGAAACAAGCGTATTCTTACAGATTCAAACAAGTTCCTCAACTCTTATAATATTCTATAACGATGTGGGAGGAATAACATTATCATTATCTCATCATCGCAACACCGAAAGTGGTTGAACCTTCTTGAAAATTTATCTTTCTTTCAAACGTTTGAACTACAGATCAATGCAGATACACATATTACAAATTATGGTTAGTTTTAATTAATATTAAATCTGGTAAACGAAATGATAACATAATTGACTATACTATTAATCAAATATACCTGCTACGGTTAAAGAGAATGGCGATTTTTCGCATGCTGTAACACATAGAGATTACAAAGTACCCAACCACAGAGTAAACAAATTTTTTTATATATTTGAATGACTTTGATAAAAACTTTAATTTTTTTACATTTTTTTAATTCTTTGACAAAACTCCGAAATTAACAGTATGTGTATTTTCAAGTTCAAAGATTGTCAAAATAGTGCATTATTTTGTGTAACCGCACACGATAGTCAAAAGATTAGTTAGAAAGTAAACCAAATCTGAACAGCTGCTATATTTTTCGGTGTCACGCAGAGTTAAAGGTAAACAACTTGTATTATATATATATATATATATATATTGTTAGAGAAACACAAGGAACCCCACTTTCAGATCCAATAAAGGCGGGCATTACAACTAAACTTTCATTATATTATTATAATATCACTTTGTGCAAATTATCTGGCTCCAATTCCCCTCAGTTTCATCATTGAAATTTGATCACATATAGTGGAGAACTCTTTATATAGAAATATATAATATTTGGGTTACAAAGACATTCCCTTATTAGCTCTCATATACGTGGAGAAGAAAGAAGAATTATGCCTAACATTAGGATACACTCTCAGAGAAAGTTAATTTACAGCCAAAGATAAGTAATATATAGCTTGAAAATGGCATTCCGAGTAAAAGAAATTCTAGATGTACACAGAAAAACCATAATAAAACAAAACATGGACAAGTTGATATATTTTTAGTGTGGAAGAGCCCTAATATATATTTACAGGATTTATTTTTTGGGGTCTCAAAACTTAAACTCGTAATAGTTTAGGTGACTAACTTTGACAATAAAATAGTCTGAACAAATATGATATAAATATAGATAATAAAAAAAAGTCAGAAGCAGTAAGTATAATTGGTTTTTGTCATCTCCGTATTTATTATTGACATTCTGGCTGACATCAATAATACAGACCACGTTTTGAATGTACTTAAAAGCGGCTTTGTTACTCCTAATCGTTCACACATCACACTTCACAGTTCACACCCCATGCAATTATACCAGAAAAATTAATAATTGAAAATAAAGAAAGAAAGAAAAAAAGTAGTCGGGGACCGAATTATATCCTGGTTTCCTTTTTAAACAAACTACCTGATCATTATCACAATTTCACGTCACCAATTTAAGACTATAATTTTAATGAGAAATGTTGACTGTCAAAAAGAGGATGAATAAATGTTGGTGTGAAAACAGTTTGGGATGTGAATTAGAAAGTACTCCATTGACATATTTAGTCCCACAAGAAGCAGTTACGGGTCAATATGTGCTTCATTTTGGGTCGCATATTTTCAGCTAAGCTGTTAATATATCACCCACAATTTACAAACCTTATCATTGCCACTAGTCAACATAAAATAAATTAAAAAAAAAAAAACTAGTAGCTAGCTATCCAAAAATCAATTACACGTCTTTTATTAAAAAGAAAAAAATAGAAAGTCAAAGAATCGTATTAGTTTCTAAGCCAAGTTGGAAGTGGCACCACAAGAAAAGAGAGATACTCTCTCTCTTGCGTATAAGAAGATCCCTCCTTTTTTGGAATCTTTTTTTTAACTCTCTTTCCTCTTATGATATCATTATAAAATATTTTGCATATTATATACATACACAAAAAATAAAAAAATTACTCCATTACTCTTCCACTCTCTATCTCTTACACAAACAACGAGTGTGTGAGAGAGAGAGAGAGAGAAGAGAGATCAATTACGAGCAAAAAAACGGAAAAACATTTCTCATTCATATGGAGATATCACGCTCTCATAGCCCGGTGAGTCGACTCAATGAGTACGTAGCGAAAAGCCGAGTCGGAAAACGATTCAAACTCACCGACCGAAACTCGACCTTCACGACGGAGCTCCGAGCCGGAACCGCAACGTTCCTGACAATGGCGTACATCCTCGCCGTGAACGCCTCGATCCTCGCCGACTCCGGCGGACCCTGCAGCGTCTCCGACTGCCTCCCCCTCTGCTCCGACCCCACCGTAGCTGTCGCAAACTGCACCGGACCCGGTCAACGCGTCGTTGACCCGGATCCGACCTGCAAATTCGAGCCGGTCAACCCGGGCTACGCTTCCTGCCTCGAGAAAGTCCGCAAAGACCTCATCGTCGCCACGGCGGCTTCGTCGGTGATCGGCTGCCTCATAATGGGAATCTTCGCGAACCTTCCGTTGGCTCTAGCCCCGGGGATGGGAACCAACGCTTACTTCGCCTACACGGTCGTCGGATTCCACGGCTCCGGCGACGTCAGCTACGAATCCGCTCTCGCCGCCGTGTTCATGGAGGGGCTGTTCTTCCTCTTGATCTCCGGCGTGGGATTCCGCGCCAGGCTGGCAAAGCTGGTCCCGAAGCCGGTGAGGATCAGCTCCTCCGCCGGGATCGGACTGTTCCTCGCCTTCATCGGACTCCAGGGAAACCAAGGCATCGGACTCATCGGATTCAGCCCCTCCACCCTCGTAACCCTAGCCGCTTGCCCGGCCAGCAGAAGAATCTCCGTCCAGCCGATCGACCTGGTCAACGGGACGTTGACCGCCGCGTCGGGGCCGATCATGTGCGCCGACTCGCGGATGCAGAGCCCGACGTTCTGGCTCGGCGCCGCCGGGTTCGTCCTCATCGCGTACCTCCTCGCCAAAGGCGTGAAAGGCGCGATGATATACGGGATCGTCTTAGTCACGGCCGTCTCGTGGTTCCGAAACACCGCCGTGACCGTCTTCCCGGCGAATCCCGCCGGAGACGCCTCGCACGAGTACTTCAAGCGCGTCGTGGACGTCCACGTCATCGAGAAGACCGCGGGAGCGCTGAGCTTCGCCGGGATCGGGACGGGCAGGTTCTGGGAGGCCGTGTTCACGTTCCTCTACGTCGACATATTGGACACCACCGGAACCCTAACTTCCATGGCACGTTTCGCCGGATTCGCCGATCCCGAGACCGGAGACTTCGAGGGGCAGTACTTCGCGTTCATGTCTGACGCGGCGGCGATCGTGGCGGGGTCGGCGCTGGGGACTTCGCCGGTGACGACTTTCATCGAGTCTTCGACGGGGATCAGAGAAGGAGGGAGGACGGGGCTGACGGCCGTGACCGCCGGAGGCTACTTCTTCTTGGCGCTGTTCTTCACGCCGTTGCTGGCGTCCATCCCCGCGTGGGCCGTGGGCCCGCCTTTGATCCTCGTCGGGGTGATGATGATGAGATCGGTGGTCGATATCGACTGGGACGATATGCGACAGGCTGTCCCGGCTTTCCTTACCCTAATCCTCACGCCGCTCACTTACTCGATTGCCTATGGCCTCATCGCCGGGATCGCCACCTTTGTGATCTTGCATCTCCCCGACTGGGCCCGGGATTTCTCGAGGAAAAAGCCCGAGCCCAACGCCGAGAACGATAATGAGAATGGGAATGGGAATGGTAATTCTCATAAGGAAGTGGAAGTTTGATTGTAAGGAGGTGGTTTTTATTTTTATTTTTTTATTTTGTATAACTAGATGAGAAATTGTGATTCATATTATTTGTTTTTTTTTTTTCGTTGTTGTTACGGAAAGGAAAGAGTTTGTAAATATTATCTCGAGCTAAGCTAGTATAGTGTAGTTTGTTTCCCTTTCTATGGCTATCATTCACATTTTTATTTGGTAGTTTGAGAATTGATGTGTGTGAGATCATTTAAAAAAAAAAATGTTTTGGAAGAGGAAAGTCATAATTTGATGATACATTTTCAGCCATTCATTGGTCTAAATTGTGCTTGCCTGGCGAGCATTATAAGTGTAGACATCAAATGGAGATTTCTATATCCAAAATCATAAAAGGAAGAATGGCCAGACGGCGATAGAGATATTGCAACCTAAATGTTTTGAAATTTGTCATTATATCACATCCTATTTTATATGTCAACAATTATTGGATGAACTTTATAATTATTGAGGAGGTAGTATAATATAATGTATATTCGTTCAGATCTTTGATAGAGAGAGCAAAGCCAGGAAGGTAGTGTTGCTACTTGGACATATTATTGCCAATGTTTTTTTTTCCTACTTCTCTATCTCTAACAATTTTAGCGCTAGATTGGATTTATTGATGAATTAAAAAATAGATGATTCATGTTGGTCCCTCCAAAATATTTAAATGATTATACTAATAATAATAAAAACGAACTTGTTGGTTGTTACTATCTTGACTGAATAAATATATTTTGGACTTCACAAGAGATTGTTTCTTGTAAAAGGTACGGAATAATATCCACAGTTGTTTTGACTAAGGTTTACAATTTTTGGACTTTTCCTAAACTCGTAGTTATTGGAGTAGTTATTAAAAAAGGGAGGGCGTTTCGCTATGCTATAATGGTTTGAATTATATATATATATATATATATATATATATATATATATATATATATTTTACTATTCGTTTGAATTAGAATTAATGATTAAATTTTTTTATTATGTTTGTAACTACTTCCACTAGCTATCAATTGGGCACTTGGGACAAACCAAATCAAGTTCAGATTCGTGTATATGAAAATAGCTATCTAGGTTTAACTTAAAGATTTTGGATTTGCAACACCTAATCCGATTTTTTCATCAACAAAAAGAACACAAATCATAAAAATGCTCAAGAACATGGGACCATATATGGGCAGCAATACTTAGTGGGAAAAAGACTTGCATTAATTATTATCTACCAAACACTTGGCCTTTTTTTTAAACACTTTCTTGAGGAAAATAATAAAGTGACTGTTTAACATGTCTTTGTGTAAGAATGTACTTGGGACTTGGGAGACGCGAGATAATGACTCTGCAAAACATTTGGGTTTGCATAAGCAAGCTAATAAGAATTGCTTCAAAGTAGCTTACAAGGTTGACACATCACTATTCTTTGAAATAACCAAAAAATAATATCATTATGGCCATAATTCTCCAGCAAGTGAAATGGGGACAGATATTGAAAAGCTTTCGAGGCAGAGAGAACATATTCTTGTGAAACATAAGGGTTCAATCTTGCACGTGTCTTTTTAATCTTCTTGGTTTCTAAGAGCTTTATGTAAAATATATATTTTAAGGCATCTTATTTGAGACACACATGACCAAGCGAAGAGATGATTAATGTCTTGAGAGGAGATACTAATTGGGGACCACATATACGATATGACACCATTACTAGAAGGACACGTGGCGCTCACTGATAATGAGGATATTATATTTTTTACGCTTCCTTAATAATATTGTATTCTCTTAACAAAATATAACATGAAAGATCAGGTGTTAGGAATATATGGTTATGAGAATGAGACCTACTTTTAGTCTAGTCATAAATTGCCACGTGATACTTTTACTTGACAATATAACATGATAGAGTTTGCAACAATGGTTAATCACTAATCATTATGGGGGTGAATAGAATAGAAGGAAGTGACATCGTAATCTCCATATAGATGGATAGAATGATGCTTTCCCATCCTTTAATCCAAGGTCTTAATCATATGATTTAGCACCGTGGATTAGTTCGGGATAAATTCACGTCTTTGTACCCCACCCCAAAATAAGACATTTAAGTCACTTCACATGAAAAATGGAAAAAAAGGAAGATAGAACAAACCGTGATGATAGCTAGTTTAGCATATAGCTTCAGTGGAAGAGTTGTTGAAGGTGATCGCAAGAAGCCAAATGAGTTAGGCAGAGATTACAAATGCTTTTCAACAATATGGCCTAGGCTTAGACTTAGAAGTAGATTTTCCATGCCATTTTTAGCCTCTTGAAATGGCTCATCACGAACACCTTTGGAAATACTAGATATAGGTTTTATTGTAAGGCGTGTAATGTATTACATATCTCAACCATACGTTGATATATATATGTATGGCTACTTTATAGTTGGCACCCCCACTAATTAAGCGCACCCACAAAACCATTTTTGAAATTAAAAAAAAAAAATTGATGCTATAATCCATATTAGTCGATCACCAAAAGCAAGTCAAATAAAAATGTTGACAACTTTTCAAGTCTTTTAAAAACAAAACCAAAAAGAAACCCCTAAAATTGTTTCTGAACCACTAACTTCATTTTCGAATTTTACTCTTTTTTTTTTTGGTTTGTAGACTAGTCCAAAGCATTTTTGCCAAGAAACACTAAATCATTGTGAAAAGTAAGCCCATTTTCACTCCTGGACAAGCCTGCTATATAAATATTTTTTTTAAAAAGCCCAAAAGTACAAGACAAAGGGCCCCTTCGAAAGGAGTTAATCTTATCCTAAACGACAAATTAAATAATTCTTAAAAAATAATGAAAAAATAGTTCTTATTCGGACAATAAAGAGAGATCACTTTAGCCTGTCTACGTGGCATTATTTGGACCGCAGTCCGTCAGAAGCTACATGCACGTGACGTTTGTTGGGCGTAGTGGCCGGTGAATATACTAACGCATTTTTTGGTACTTAAAAAAAAAAAAAAACTCACCACCTTAATTATTTAGAGTTTTCTTTCTTTCTTACGAACAAAAAATAGGAAAGAAAAATGCAAGCCGTTGGCAATAGCTGTTGCTTCATCACAACTCCTCTTGAAAATATGTTGTTGAAGAAGAAGATGATGAATAAGAATATGAAATCTTGTCCTCAAAACAACCATGTTATGGTTTGCCATAATAACCATTCGAGGCTGGGTAAGATCTGTTGCAAATTATCTGGGAGCGACATTGAGGAACAGAATCCACAAGTCAAAGTTGTCACAAAGCTCAAGAACAATAAGATGGAAGAGTACAACACAGCCATGAAGCGGATGATGAGGAATCCTTATGAGTATCACCATGATCTTGGTCAGTAAAAGTACTCTCTCTCCACTATTTGCATTTCTGCTTTCCCTAGATTTTGGATCTGCGACCGAGCATGTTGTCAATCAGAATCAGTTTAATTGAAAGTTCAGGTTTAAATGAGACTGCTACTTCCATTTTAAAGCTCATAATACAGCCAATTGAAATTAATGGTTTTGCAAAAATTAGTTAAAAGTTTGTCAAAATCTACAAGTACCTTTTCAATACTTTGAATACTACAATTTAACCGACTAAAAAGTTTCAAATGGCTATTTCTTACAATTTTTCTTTCGTTTATCTGTCAAAATGATTGGCAAAGAAAAAGAAAAGGTGAAAACTTGACATCCCCATAATAAAGCAATTCATGACTTTGTGTTGTAAAATAAAGTCCCTTAAAGTCTGTTTGGAATTGGGATAGTCATTTTTGATCGGATCCCATTCTATTAATCCATGGTTGTTGCTAAGTAGTGTATGTCATATTTTGATGCTAATTAAGAGTCATGGCAGTGATGTAGTTGTTTTTATGGGATCAGGGATGAACTACGCAGTCATAACCGATGACGTGATAGTTGGGTCTCAGCCTCAGAAACCAGAGGACATAGCTCATCTGAAGCAAGAGGAGAACGTGGCTTACATTCTGAACCTGCAACAAGACAAGGATGTTGAGTATTGGGGAATCGACTTGAAGTCGATAATCAAGACGTGTCAAGACCTAGGAATCCGACATATGAGGCGCCCCGTAAGTGGGGTTTGCTCTTTTTTGTCGGGCTTCTTGGAATGACTTGATTGCTTATCTTTGTCATTTTTGTTGTCATCATGTTGTTAGGCCGTAGATTTCGACCCGGATTCCTTGCGCAACAATTTGCCTAAAGCGGTTTCGTCACTGGAATGGGCCGTTTCGGAGGGAAAAGGAAGAGTGTATGTGCATTGCTCGGCCGGGCTAGGAAGAGCCCCCGCGGTCGCCATTGCTTACATGTTTTGGTTTTGTGACATGAAGGTAATTTCTCTCTCTCTCTCAATTAATTTCGCCATATGATAAAACGATAATTTACAGCTGTAGATGATAACCGAGAGAGAATAAATTTGTGTGTAGCTAAATACGGCGTATGAGACGCTGACTGCGAAAAGACCTTGCGGACCGAATAAAAAAGCAATCCGCGGAGCAACGTACGATCTAGCAAAGAATGATCCATGGAAGGAGGCGTTCAAGAACCTTCCGGAACATGCCTTTGAGGATGTGTCTGACTGGGAGAGGAAGCTCATCCAGGACCGAGTCCGAGCCCTCCGCGGAACTTGAAACAATTACGCCCGAACTTGAAACAATTACGCCCTATTGTTCTTGAATTTGAAATAAAAAGCATTTGAGGGTGTGGCAATGATCAAAGTTCAATGTGGTCTGATTTTCACATCCACAATTCAAATAGTTATTTCGTTGCAGTGACTTTGCTGTCTCATCATCCGTAGGATATTATTGTTAGATTATATTATAATGATATGCCGTAACTAATAAAGAGAAAGAATGAATAAGAGAGAAATCCATGGTTGGTGTGTTTTTCCTTTACTCATTGATCATTATGCGGCTCATCATCTCTGTATTCCTTAACTACGTAAAGGGAATGTGATGGCTCGGAAAGTAAACAAGAAATATCACTGTGATACATACATATACACGTAATTAAGTTAATATATTACTGGCAATTGGGGAAATTTAAGATTTGATATACCGGAGCCCAGGTCAGATGACGATGTGTGAACGGCGAACACGCTAATCTTTCGTCCATAATTATCTAATGTATGCATTTCCAGATTACCTACAAAATGCTTTTACAATTAAAAGCTTCTCAAAAAGCTTATAAAAGTTATTTCAATTTGGCAAAATCGTGTAGTTAAGAAAAACAATGTCAAAAAGTTGAGACCATCTGGTGCTTCACAAGCTCGGTCTGGCGGCGTCCCAGATGATATGCGGTGGCTATCCACAATAAACCAACCTAAAAAGGGGAAATAAAAAAAATAAAAAAAAATCAATACAAATTAATTAAATAAAAAAGAAATTGATTACTCATTATCAGACACTCGAGAAGTCAGGTTCTGCAACTAGGAATTCCTACCTCTCTCACGCAAAATATCATGATCTTCGCTCTACTAATTCATTTTATTTAAAAGCTAACTTCTAAGCATTCTATACTTAATCCCTAATTATCTATTTTATTTATTATATCCATATCCGAGTTCCTAACAGGGTTGAACAAAGATGCGACACAGTCTGGTGTAGCATATACGTACAGGTAAAGCATAGAGAGCGACTATTGACGGTTTTCCATTTAGATGGCTGAAAAGAAGCTTAAACATTCCCGCGGCCGTTGCATCTCCGAGTCTTTGAACGACCACGTCGATGCATACCTGTTTACATTGTGCCACGACTCTTGAATTCTGTGGCCAAAAAAAAAAACACTACATCCTAGGAATCGGTTTTGTTGGTTACCTTGGCTTTGTATTTCTCCTCCTGAGACACAACAGTGAATAAAAGTTCTCTTCCCGGCCTTGTCAAAACGTACATAACAACCTGTTGCCCTCACACCAAGAGGGATTAAGAGTCATCTTTTATTTTTCTCCCGTACTTTACGATGGAATTAGATTTGACACACAGGAACCTAAGGTCAAAAGAGATTGGCTTATGTGACTGTACCTTTCGCACTGTCTCAGAAATAGCAATAGCAACCCAATTCGGCCAAACAGCAATAGAAACCATGTTTAACGAGGCAACAATTGGAGCAGCGCAAATGGCGAAAGTAACTCCAGAAACGGTAAGAATGCGACCCTGCACACGGTCATTGAGACAAAAGTATTATCTTCTGAGAAAAGAAAAAAAAAAGGATATAACAAATATTTCAGAAAATTTGGATAAGAAAAGCGTACAGTTAAGGTAAGCTGTCCTGCGAGGATGAATATAGCAATAAAGCTGTTTATCTCAGCAAACAACTTTCGTCTTCCAATAGAGGTAGAAATTGTAGTGGCAATTATACTCACTTTCTGCAGTTGGAAATGGAAAAGGATGGCTGAGCAAGGTTGATAATTCAAGTACATAAAATGGAACACCGACCCTAACAGGTAATAACTACCAACTAGATTTAGAAAATTATTTTGATTACCAGTCAATGCCATTTGAAACAAAGTAAACTAGAGGATACAATCATACAACTACCTCATGAAAAAAAATTTGATGAGTGGAAAAAAAAATACAGGTATTATTTAAGTTTGACTCCAAGTGCAAGCGAAAACAAAAAAGATTGAAGTTTATTGGGTTTTGAAGGCCCATAAACGCACTATCCATTACTGTCAGGACATACCTGAAAGTAAAAGAATGAAGATACAACTGCACTGAGCCACAGAAACAAGGCTACAAACAACAAATACGTTGACGAAATTATCAGCCAGAACCCGTCTAAGATAGTCCCAAGCTGAGGCTTATCTTCTGAATGAGATGTTATGGGAGAAGAAACAGCTTGAGTTAGCGTCTTCTGTCCGTCAACATTCTGCTCCTTGGGATCAGAATCTCTGAAATTTTTTAGCGTACAAAGCAGATTCTTCAGCTAATTGCGCTTCTTCATTGTAAGCAAAGGGATCATGGATATATGTATCAACTTAAGTATGTGGTAAATTAGCTGACCTAATGGGAGATAGCTCTTCAGGGGGGTGTGTTACGTCCTTGTCAATCCCTTTTGCTGACCGTGCAGCGAGTTCCATTAACAAAGCAGAAAATAGTAGAAGAGCTGCAAAAGAAAAAGAAAAAAAAAACATGTTGTACAACAATATATAGGAAAGGGAAAACATAGTTGTATGTATATGACGATCAGAGATTTGCAAATAAACTTACATGGTCCCATCCAAGCCATTGCTGCGGCAAACAATGAGCCAAAAAGCTGGCCAAGTGTAGCACCAGCACCGATGAAGCCGAATAATCTTGAGCCTGACTGAACATTAAATAAGTTAGTAGCGCAAGCAAAACCAGTAATCTAATACAGTATTGTAGCATATGAACCTCGCTGTCCATGACATCGATTACTCTAGCCCAAGTTGAAGAAATTGTGAGTAGATTGAGAAGAGCAATCTGAAAAAAAAAATGGGAGAAAAGAACTTGAAATCATTCCAAACTCAAAACTAGTCAATTCTTTACAATTTTGACTACTCAATGGACTGGGCTTTTAAAAATAGAGGGAAAGAAGGTATTGAGAGTTTACACACCCATAGAAACAATCCGATTCTTACTGAGACATAAAACCACCCGTGTTTCTCCCTCCCCTCTGAATGTGCAGGGTTGGCTTGGTTAACTTCAATGGTTTGACTCTCTTCTGAGGTGGGCAATATGCTATCCGAACTCTAGATATTTATATGCACAGAGGCTCAACTATTAGGAGACAGAAAGAAGGTCAAACTCTTATAAGCAAAGCCGGAATCGGAAACAACCATATGCTTCGTCTTACCATTGGCGTAGCTGCTGAAACACCGGGCGGGGAGAAATGCCAGAGAATGAAAAATAGGACTAGAGTTACACTGAAGAACCTGTGTATTAAAACCAAAGCCTGGAATTTCAAGAAGCACTTATTACAAGGAGACATGCAAACAAACATAAATTGGAAGAAATAAGAAACTGCCATTTTGCACAGAAATGTAGCACAAAAAAGACTAGACTCCTAATGGCTTTAGGGCACTGCCGAACCACCATAAAGACAAATCTTTTAGCAATGAATAAGCCAAAATGTCTGACTTTATTTGATATGCTATAAATTGCAGGGATTTACGAGAAAGAGAAATTGATAAACCGGAGATTCATAAATTAACACAGTACTAGCTTCCATATCAGTTGAATTGTACTCGAAGCTCACACTAATGATTGGGTTGCATTTCTTAACAAGGTATATCTGTAACTTCTAAAATGGTACCAAATCCCTTACATATTAATGCAACTTTTTTAGTGGAGATTTATGCCCTTAAGTTATTCCACCTAAAAATTTGAAAGAATCAATTCACGATATCAGAGTTGAGTGGGCTCAATACCTTGCCTTTGGAAATATTAGGGCTCGAAAAAACGAGAGTCGAAACCGGCGCGGCGATCAGAGTGAGAGCGAGAGAGCCCATGAACAAGCTCGGAAGCTTCGACAGCCCTAACGAGATCGCACCCTCATCACGCAGTGGAAGCACCACGAAGTAGGCGCTCAGAATCTATATAAGCAAATCAATTCCATTAAAAAATTCGAAAACCACCTCAATCTGAAATCTTAATTCACAGAAATCGATGCAGAGAACGAAATCTCCGATAGGTTGACTTACGAAGAAGAAGCACAAGGCCGAGTGGAGCAGAGCTGAGGTCTCGTGCGGGTGCACGGAAACGAACGTGGATGCGATCGCATCCAAGCGATACCTAGTAATAGCGCTCGTCGTAATCATTGTATGGCAATCTAGAGTTTTGAGTTTTGAGATTTCATGATCAGAGTAGAGTGAAACAGAAATGACAAAATAGATCCATGTTCTTTTTCTTGTAGGTTCAAAATGGGAGCATATATAGCTTGTTATACTCGTCGCAAATGAGAAATAGAATTACTAAATTACCCTTTTGTATACAAAAGGGAATGATATGTTGGGCTCACCTTATTTACCTCGTCTTATTTGTTGTTCAAAAAAAAAAAAAAATTTTATTTACCTCGTCTTCTTGGTTCGATTTCCCCCCCTCTAAAAAGCGAATTTAGATTTAGAGAAAACAACGTAAACAAAAATATAAAAAAAATAAAGAGACTTGTAAGGATATTTTTATAAAAACACATTCAACCCAAAAAAAAAAAATCTATAGATGAAAGCTACTTAAAAAAGATGTCATATCTTTGTCAATTCCCTGAAAATCGGACATCAAACATATAAATAAGGACTATCTTGCGCTCACACTCTTTAAATTATGGCATTTTTCGAAAGTGTGGATAAAACTTGAACAGATTACTTATTTTTGTGGTTGGTGAATAAAATATTGAGAAATTGTCACTTAATCACCAATTTCATAATATTTTCCATTTTTCACCAAAAAACTAATTTGGCTCAAAATGTCACTATCTATATCAACAATATCAACAAAGTGAAAAAATGTTATGAAATTGGTGTCAAATGAGACAATTTCTCTAAAACAATTTGTGTGCGGTGCATCAAAAACCGATTACTACGTACTTATCATGAACTTTTCTACGTGTATATTTTTTACTAATTAAAAACTCATTTAAGATGAAATTTACAATTTTCTATCCAGCCAAATCAAATGAAGATGTGTTTGGTTCTCATC
Organism: Urtica dioica subsp. dioica; assembly: GCF_054948205.1. NCBI lineage: Eukaryota > Viridiplantae > Streptophyta > Magnoliopsida > Rosales > Urticaceae > Urtica > Urtica dioica. Next base: position 17,684,293 of record NC_142767.1, read on the forward strand.
TCAAAAAGAGTTTTTGAGTTAAAAAAATTGGAAACAAAAAACAAAAATTGCGTTTGGTTTAATTTTCAGGAAAAAAAATTTAAAAAATTTTGCAGTTGTTTTGTAAAAAAATAAAGAAAACTGAAAACAAATAAAATGTGTTTTTGAAAAAAAAAAAAAAATTATTCTCTTCACTCCTCATATTCTCTTTTCATTTTTTCAAAACAAAAATGAAAACTGTACCAAACACTTTTTTCAATTTCTCAAAAACAAAAATGAAAACTGTACCAAACAGCTTTTTGAAAACAACTGCAAAATAATTTTTCAGTACAACTATAAAAATTAAAAAATAGAAAACAAAAACTTTTTGAGTTAAACTACCGAGCTCTCTTCTTAGTTAAGGAATGAAACATTCAACAACGAAAAAAAAATAATATTTGCTCTCTCTGTTCAAATTTGAAGAAATTGAATGTTTGACCGTTGACCGAGGGAAACACCTTAAAACCACTCGATGCGAGGCATTGCTAGTCTGAGCAGAGCGACGATCCAATTGGCCTCAGGCTGTCTCGGCGAAGACGTAAATCATATGAGAAGATTCGCCGATCCTCGCCGTTTCCTCAGAGCTGTCTGTCCAATGGACGGAGTGACTCGATTCCCTCTCTCGTCTTCCACTTCTCTAGTCATCCAGAGAGGCGACCTCACCAAGTGGTCCGTCGATGGCTCCTCCGACGCCATTGTCAGTCTCTCTCTCTCTCTCTCTCTCTCTCCGCTATATGAACTCCTCTTGATGGTGTGTTTGATTTCCGTCTTCAATGGATGTGAATTCATTGTTTTAGGTCAATGCAGCGAATGAGCGAATGCTTGGAGGTGGTGGTGTTGATGGAGGTAAGAAGATCTCTATCAAATGCGTTACCAACAAGAAACTCGAACCAAAACAAAGAAAAACAAGGTTTTATCAAGAGAATTTTATCCGAGAAATATTACAAGATTAAATGTTTCCTTTCTCACTTCTTGTGATCACTCAGCTCTGTCTCCGAAACTTCAATGGAACTTTATAGTGTGAATTAATTTCTAAGATTGCTAATTTCCTCAAGTAAATTTAGAGTCTGATATAGCTTTTTAATTCATTAGTATACCCTATGTTGTTTATTTAGCTATACACAGGACTGCTGGGCCGGATCTTCTAGAAGCATGCTATCGTATCCCTGAAGTTACCCCCGGAATTCGGTGCCCCACGGGAGAAGCAAGAATAGCACCGTAAACCGACATTTCCTTGAATAATTATATTTATTTTCCCCTAAAAAAATCTGTAGAAATGAACTTGCTAAGATGCCGTGAATATGCACAGAGGTTTCAGGTTGCCCGTCGCTCATGTGATTCTCACAGTTGGACCGATTTATAGATGCAATGCTGACCCCGAAGCCGCTCTTAGAAGTGCATACAGGTCTCTTCAGTGTATTATCTGTGATTTAGTTTTCGGGATTACGTTTTGTTCCGATGATGCTTAAACTTTTTTTGGGTTACAGAAATAGCTTGAAGGTTGCCAAGGAGAACAATGTACAGTATGTTGCTTTTGCGGCCATATCTTGTGGTATATATGGGTAAGTTAACCCTATAAATAATGGAGTGATTTTTGTCTTTAAAAAAACAAAAAAAAATTACTTCGAAGTAGACTCAAGATTGATCTAATTTGTTTGTATCCTTGGAAGCTCGAAAAACACGAGACTTGTCCTGAGTATGAGCGATTCTTTCTAGCAATGCAGTTTTTGTATAGGAAGCTAATTTTCTGATCCTTTTTTTTAATTTGTAACCATGGAAGCTCGGAAAACACGAGACTTGTCTTAGCATGAGCAATCATACATGCATTACAATGTAGTTTTTGTATGAATTCTCATCTTTAAATTTCTGACTGTGCTCACCAGATATCCCTTTGAAGAAGCTGCCACAATAGCTATATCGACAATCAAAGAGTTTGCAAATGGCATCAAAGAGGTATTTATTTAGGGAATTATATCAATTTCAAGTCCATGTTGTGCAGTAACTAGCTGAGATCTGCAAATCAGACTTAAGAGAGAGACCAAGTTATGTATAATAAAGTCTCAATGAAAAAGTAAGGTCGATGATAGGGTTAAACTCTGTTTGTGTGATATATTGCAGGTACACTTTGTTCATTTCGACGAAGACGTGTATTTCGTTTGGTTGAACAAGGCAAACGAATTGCTCAGTGCTAAATGAGCGACGGAGAATAATCATTATCAAGTTTGAAAGCCTTTCATTGGTTCATATATTCGGTTCCAAAGTTGTTTCGAGATTTTAGGCTTTATTGACATGAAGTTCAAAGTTTCGATTTTTTTTTTCTTTTTTGTGCAACTATATGGCAAACAAATGACAAAGTTCTATATGTTTTTTTTTAAGTTGAGTTCTATATGTTCAATTCATTCCACTAATATGATTCTCATGTCCAAGTACAACAACAGAATACAACTCTGTTTTTTTTTTCCTTCACATTCCGGCATGGTTTGAATGTCATTTGACATATCTTTCCATGAAGCCAGAACAAAAAAACCTTTCATTGTACAAGCAAACAGTATTTACAATAACACTACGAATCTTTCTCTTTGGGCAAGTTTGGAGGCAATCTGCTGAAAACACTCTCATCCACTATTTTGTAGTGCTTAGTGAACTGTCTCTGGATAATTCCACAGTATCGATCAACACGTTCGTCGTGCTTGTTGTACAATGCCGGAAGTGTGATCAACAAGATAATCCCTAATTAAACGAAAGGAAAAAAAATATTCAAGAGCGAAACATGAAGCCGAAAAAAAAAAAATTAATGGCATTACCGGTATATGCGATGGTGAAGAAAGAGAAGTAGCTTCCAATGACAGAGATAAGCCACAAATTGACCACAACCTGTCGAAAGGCATAAAAAAATTCCGAAAACCTCAAGAGTAGTTATCATCCTAGAACATAAACCTAATGGCATTTTGAATCACCAGAATTCACCATAACATATGATCAATACACCCGATACTGTGCACGATCTTACATAACAATTCACTCAATTCATGTCTTATTTTCCAACAATAATTCTAGCACAACTTTGTTTGATGTCAAGACATTAGTGTTCATTAGCAATAATAAGCAGCTAAAAAAAAAAGCAAAGAAAATACCTTGAAGAAAAGTAGGAAATCTTTGCCAAGAGTAATATCATGAGCCATGAGCAACACGTAGTTGACCTTCACACGCAAAGACGCCGCCGCGTTGTTCACCATTTCCTCCGACAGTACTAGCTCCGGCAATGTCTGCAATTGCCTGCAAATTAAATTAAATTAAAAAAAAAACTAAAAATTAATATAAGGTTATGCACAGAGTGTGATAATAGAAAATAAAGAAACGTACTTGTTTCTGAGAGAAACAAAGTTGTTGCGAAGAAACAACAAGACGATCAAGATCAGCAAAACGTCGGAGCAAATGGAGAGAAACGACAATCCGGAACGCTCGAACACAAACCACGAGACGGTCGCGACGACAACGACGCCGAACGTAACGCGTCGTCGTTTCCACAGCAGCACATCGGCGGCTTAAATAAAAAAAATAATAATAAAAACAAATTACAAAAAAGAAATAATAAAAATAAAATTGATTTCTATTTGGTTTCACCTAAACCACAACCAAGAGATTGATAGACGGAGGATTGGCCGGAGACTGAAGAATTGAAAGCCGTTGTTTTTCTTCCATTGTCGTCTGATTCGGAGTTGTGGATGCTCTTGTCTTGTGGATTGTTTTCCATCGAGCCAAACACGAACAGTATTTCAAGTTTCTTGTTGGATCAAAAGAGTGGAGTGTTGAGAAGATTGAAATGGTGAATCAGAAACGAAGCAGAGATCAAAGCCTGGGGATACTGGAAAGTGATGATGAAACCGACGGCGGTTTTGGGGAATTCTTTTGTTTGATGAAAATTAATTCGGTGAGGATTGTCTGCTTCATTGTTCACCTAAGCACGTTCCTTTTTTATTTTATTTTTATTTTTTTACAAATTTGATATATTTACTAATTCGTTTTTCTTTTTTTAAAAAAAAAAAAAAAAAAAAAAAAGGTCGTTCTAACTTCTAACTTTTTAGGCACATACTTTATTGTTACCACATGTGGAGAAGATAAATAGCTCCAATCAATCAAGTTTTATTTATTTATTTATAAAATTAACCCTAACAAAAATATATATAAAATTTCGTTCTTAATCATAATAAACTTTATGTCTCATTCCAAAAAATTACTTGAGTTAAAAAAATTTGAGTGACGCCGTTTTCTAGAAATTTGAGACTCTGATGCTCTCAAGTCTTAATCACTAGAGGTTCTCGGTTTTTATTTTTTCTTCTATGTGTCTTGTCGATTTCCGTCGTACACACCAACATCGATCGATCGTCTCCAGTAGAGAGTATTTTTATTAATCTTAATTTATAATTCAAACATGAATCTGACTTTTGTATTACGGGTCTTTTTATTTCCTTTAGATTTGAATCTTTAATTTGAGATATAGTATTTTTTATTTTTTTTTGTTATGGATCTCAATCGGACAAGGTCATATAAAACACAATTGGTAATAAATGTTGGTTTGTGTTACCTAAAAAGACTGTTAACCCAATATTCTTAATATATTACTAATTGTGTTTGTAATTGATTTTCATTTTTTTAAAGAAGTTTCGAATTTTTCGGCCGAGGTTAATTTACGTTAAGTTTTTTGTTTTTTTTTTAGCTTTTATCAATATAATCATGTGAGGAGCCCTTTTATAAAAAAATAAAAATAAAAATTACTTTATGTCTCATCTCATATGGTGAATACAATTTTCTTTCGGTTAAAATTTTATTTTTTTCAAGAATCTGAGTCCACGCTTTTAAAATAATGGGAATAAGCATAAGGCACCAAACGGCAAGACTATAATCCAATCGTCGAGAATCTAATTCTTCAACTTATCATACCATCCAGAAAAACTGTTAGACAATTGATCATTATTTAGCTTGTAAAGTTTCACAAAATAGACAACTAATCTTTATATATAAAAATATTTTTTGAATATACAATTCTAATACTTACTTTATGGCATCATTACACAAACTCCTAAGATGTTTCAGCAGCAAATGATACTAAAGTATTATATCTTTTGATCGTCTCCACATTAACACAAATCGTTTGAAGCAAGTCAAAATGATCATCGAAACGGTTTAGTTGTAAAATTCTCAAAGCGTGAGGACAAAATATCATCATTGATGGTAATTTTTATACAACACGATCAATTCTTCAATTCATTTGAAACAGACGTGCAAACGAAGACCTCTCATTTGAAACAAAAATCCAAAAAATCTAAGAGTAGTTCGCAGAACATTAAACCAAAAGGCATTTTGAATTGCACAACTCACAAGAATTCACCATAAAATATATTGAATTGCAACTCTAATATTTTTAATTCACTATAACAGAGAAAAAAAAATGAGTGACAAAAAAATGGCCGAGTTTTTAGCCGAGTTACTCACAATTACATATCTAGCACAAGGTTTAGCTCCGGAAACAGTCATTATTTTCTCCCCAAAATAATCAAATACGTCGATGTCTTCATATCTGCAATCTTTTTTACTATATATTATCATATTCTATATTTGTTGTTAATTAGATAATAAACTATTAAATTTGGCTCTCCTAAACGTGTCAAACTTATTGACAACACAATACAATTAAAACATTATCTCTTTCATGAAAGTAACAAAATAACATACTTTGATCGAAAGTTAACTAAATGCTCAAATAAACAACAAATTCATTGATCGAATTCTAAACATAAATATTATATATACCCTATGGTCCTTATCATCCTTTCAAAAAAAAAAAAAAAAAGATAACAAATAATAAAATAAGAAAATATCATCGTCTTTGACATGTCTCATAACATGATTGGATAACCTGGAGTAATCCAGTATTCCAAACAAACCCCAAACTTTTAAATATTCCTTTGTCTTAATGTTAGATAAATCATCAAAAAAATATTAAAATAAAATAAAATTAATAACAAAGCTTGCTTGTCGTCACAAGACACTGCCAATTTTCAACAAAGAAAAAAAAACTCGTTCTCTTGCCAACGACATTCTTCAGTAGTTTTTTTCTTCTTCTCCGATAATGGCGAAGAAGAGAATCCCAATTTCCCTTCTTTCTCAGGGCATACTCGTTCTATCCATACTTTCATCAGTTTCAGTTTCGTCGGCGATCAGAGAAAAGGTTTCAGCTTTGAGCTTCCGTGAAAAGTCGTACGAACGCATATACGACACTTCCAAATACGGAAATCTTCAACTCAATAATGGCTTGGCTTTGACTCCTCAGATGGGGTTAGTATCTATTTCTAACTCCTAATTCACTCATAATCTATAATTTTTTTCAACAAGTGTTGGTTTTATGATATGCATTGTTTGTTGTTGTATTGTCTATTTGTCAGATGGAATAGCTGGAATTTCTTTGGCTGCAATATCAACGAAACAGTCATCAAAGAAACAGGTAAATAAATTTTAGAGGTTTTTGTGTGTGTGTTTGTATTTGTTTGAATTTTGGACATTGTTGTGTCATAAATTAATTATTATAATATTTATTCTTTATATGGTATTTACAGCTGATGCACTGGCTTTAACGGGCTTGGCTGATTTGGGGTATGAGTATGTAAATATAGGTACTTTTTATTTTTATTTTTATTTTTTTGGGGGTTGATTTCGTGTATTATCTGTTAACTTAAGAGCCCAAATTTGGGGCTAAAATTGATGTTCACTAAATGGTGTAGATGATTGTTGGTCTTCGCCGGTTCGGAATTCAAAGGTTAGTCAGTTTCCGACTATGATGATTCTCACTCAACCAGCTAGTTTTATTTTTATCATTTCTATCGGCTCTCTGAAGAATGTTTATAATTCAAATAAGATGTGGTAATGATTCGGCTAATAGTATATTTCTCGGAAAAAAGTGTAAAGAGGTATTGTTTATTTATTCTGATTTTCGGTCTGATTTTTCAGGGTGAGTTGGAACCTGATCACGCAAACTTTCCATCGGGAATCAAAGCTCTAGCAGATTACATACACGCGAAGGGCCTTAAGCTCGGAATCTATTCCGACGCTGGGTAGGATATGAATTTCCGTACATATAGTCAGAAGAAGCTTATAGAAGTAAAGATCGTCAAAAGATTTACATTTTGATTTCTGCATTTATAGGGCTTTTACATGCGAAGTTCGACCGGGGTCTCTTTTTCATGAAGAAGTTGATGCTGAATCATTTGCATCCTGGGTAAGTTTCAACTTCATTGAATTGATGTATCATATGTGTATATATTACCCATGTGATGTTGTTTTCCATTAGAGTCCAAGGCATTCGAAGAGATAGAACAACAGTTTAAGCAAGGATTGATTGGAAATTTATAATAGCTTAAAAGCGTTTACTATTGATCCAATCCGCCTTGAACGCGCTTGTCATCATTTTATATTTTTTTTTGTAATTTCAGGGTGTAGATTACTTGAAATACGACAACTGCTTCAACCTCGGTATCGAGCCGCAAAAACGGTTTAAAGCCTCATCTCCCTTCGGATATTTTCTTTTTTTTTTTCTTTTTTTTTTTGTATCTTTTGACTCTGACATAATGTTTCTTCTTCCATGCTAATCCAGGTACCCACCGATGCGTGACGCTTTGAATGAAACCGGACGTACAATATTCTACTCTCTCTGTGACTGGTAAAAAAAAATGGATTTATCTATATTTCTTGGCTGTCTGAATTGATCAAGTAATTCTTTTTTTTTTTTATGTACGACTGAATCTAAAAATAATAATAATAAAAATGGGTTGGCAGGGGTGTGGATGATCCTGCTCTTTGGGCTGGGAAGGTCGGGAATAGTTGGCGCACAACAAATGATATCAATGACACATGGGCAAGGTTGTAATTCTACACATATATAAACTTCTTAAGAGAGTTTTATGATACAAACCAGTATATTATTTTTATTGACACGTAAATACAAACGCTAATCTTTTGATGCTTCAAATGTTACCTTGATTTGGTACTTTCGCCAAGTATTGATCGGATTTCCTTTTCCCTCTATTGTTTTAAGTATGACCGCCATAGCAGATTTGAACGACAAGTGGGCGGCCTATGCGGGGCCCGGGGGATGGAACGGTAACATTCGTTTCTCGTGTCGAATTGATTTAGGAAAATCCACAGGGGGCTTTAACGTCTTTTTTTTCTTTGCGTGCAGATCCGGACATGTTGGAGGTTGGAAATGGCGGTATGACTTATACAGAGTACCAAGGCCATTTCAGTATATGGGCGTTGATGAAGGTCTCTACTCTGTAATAGTTTCCGAGTCTGTCATATATTTATCTAAACCATTTTTAGATTTTACAGCAGACTAAAGGATTTTATGTTTTCCCTATTTCCAGGCCCCACTTCTGATTGGCTGTGATGTAAGAAACATGACTGTGGAAACGTTCGAAATTTTGAGTAATAAGGAAGTTATTGCGGTTAACCAAGGTGATTCTCTCTTTATTCCCTACATGTTCATCTTTGTTTTATTGTAGTCCTAAATCTCACTCCGAAATCGGTTTCACAGATCCACTTGGTGTCCAAGGAAGAAAAGTTGATGTTTCAGGGCCCGGTGGTTGCCGCCAGGTATTGCCTTTTTTTCATCATCTGAGCGTACTAATAGTGATCTTTTTAAAAATAAAAAAGAATAATGCATTCCATTGATCTACAATTCCAGGTTTGGGCAGGTCCTTTATCCAAACATCGGTTAGTCGTTGCTCTTTGGAATCGCTGTGCAAAGAAGACAACCATCACGGCTCGTTGGGAATCACTCGGTCTTCAATCTAGCACCAGCGTCTCCGTTAGAGATTTGTGGCAGGTTCGGAATTTGTGGTCTAATATCTTATAAAGTACCACTTTTATAGTTTAAACATAATAATAATAATAATAATGGTTTTGCTTTGTTTTAGCACGAAGACATTGCCGATAATGTGGTTTCCTCGTTTGAGGTTCGAGTAGGAAGTCATGAGTGTGGTCTCTACATATTTACGCCCGAAACACAGGCTTTCGCGAGGATTTAGTTCATCGAATTTTCCACTTTGCGTCTCCTCGTCCAAAACAAGATTGTGTCTCAAGAACATAATTTTTAAGGAAATTATTTGAATACATTGTTGTGATATACATTGTTGTGTTACAGTGAGAGTACACATGGGTGTTTTCTTAGGAATCCATTCATGTACCTTTCTTGTTAATCCACCTTCTTTATACCAAAAAGACTGGAACATTGAACATGTCTGTACATCAGTGTATTTTATGTTTGTAATTGCCTGTTTTTATCATTTGCATATGTAATCACAAGATTTTTGTGGGGAAAGTCTCTTATTGGTCTCTAATTACATATCCAAATTAAACCTCACAGCTTACCTGATTCTTCATGGTAATAATTTGACTTGAACAGGTTTACTCATCAGCATATGTAAGAACAGTGCGAATTTGGTTTACAAATTAATGCTGTTTACACCTACTTATATCGGGTTTTTTTAGTGAAAATAGTCGAAAGTAATCGTTTTTCTAACTTTTTTTAATATTAGCCGTTGAATCTTTTAATTTTCATACAGTTAACCAAATTTCAATAATAGTTAACCAGATTTTAATAGTTGTTGATCAGATTTTAATAACAGTTAATCAGATTTTAATAGTTGTTGACCAGATTTCAATAATGATGATCATATTTCAATAATTTTTTATAAATTTTTTGAAACGTTAGGGTATTTTTTTCGTAAAAAAGAGAAATTATTACTAGTGAAATGTTTTGAAAATATGAGTGAAATATTAAAAAAAAGCCGTATGGTTTAGATTAGTTATGAAATATAAATTTTTTTTATATACTCATTCTAGGAATATTGACTTCCAAAAACTTCGACAGATGTTGATTTTTAAGTTGAAATTGTAACGTTAAACAAGCATTATTCTAAGAGGTCAGGTTCTTGGTTTATTTCCAAGAGGCCCTGAGTTCGATTCACATCAACACCTGGGTATCCACCTAGCAATTGTTAATGTTTCAAGTTCCCAAATGTTGTGGGATCAGGCACGGAACAGTAAATTAAAAAAAAAACATTATTCTAAATTGAGCTGCCAAAAGAGTTAACGTTACTAGAGAGTAAAAAATTGATGAGATTAGATTTTTTTTATAAGCATTATTCTAAATTAACTGCCAAAAAAAAAAAAAAAAAAAGCTGACGTTACTAGACGGTCAAAAATTTATGGGATTACATTTTTTGATCCATATTTGTGAAATAAGTTTTGAAAAAACAATATGCCAAGCAATTTCTTCCTACAATTATCATACAAAGAAAACAATTAGTGGTAATCTGCTATATTCATCTAAAATGGACCACTTTAAAGTTTAAACTTGATTAGTTAAAAAGAACGAGATTATCCAAATGACTTAATGTGCCAAGCATATCATGCACAATCATAAACAGAAAATTTGAAAGATGATGTAAATGACATTTAACATAATGAGCAACATCATAAATAAACACCACAGGTTTAACTTTTAATCCACAAACAAAGTTCTGTTGTATCCAACATGTTAGATGGGAGCAGCAACAGTTTTTAAGATATTTTGCTCTCTCACTCCATTTTCTTACGGCGAAAATGAAGGCTAATAGGAAAATCCAAACATAAAATGACACACGGTCCATTTCCAAAAATAAAAAATAAAAAAAAAAATTCATTGCCTCCTTTGAACTTCAACTTTGATTCTTGCTTTTCGAAATCCGTTCAGCAAAAAATCAGACCGAAAGAGGCGGAAAGTCCATGTCGTTCTCCAGCTTGTAAATTCGAGCAGAAATCCTACAACAAACCACAAAAGGAAAAGGAAAAACAAAAATTAAAATCAGGCAAATTAGAAATAAAAAAAAGCCTAGAGTTTTCACAAACCACAGACAGAACATACTTCTCTTTCTCTTCAAGACTCTCCAATAACTGCTGTTTCTTTTCTGCGACCATTCCCGGGGCGGCAAAAGCAGAGGCCATAGAAGACGAAGCAGGCCTATCTGTCGCTGCCACGTGAGGCGATACAAATTTCGGAGGTGAAACTTCGAAGGCCCTGAATTGGGCACTAATCTCCACGATTTCCGATGGACCGGCCTTGGACGCGCTTTGGAGAACCGGGAACGATTCGAGGGAAAGATCGAGGCGGTTTTCGCTAACTTCCTCGCATTTTTCCAGTGTGTTTCGAAACTGTTCGGTTCGGTAACTCCCTTGACCAAATGGGACGAAAGGCGTTCGAGAATCACCCCGTCGTGCAGCCTCGGGATTCCTTCTCCTTCCCCGCCTATAATCCTTGAAGGAACTCTGACTCTGAAAGAACAAGAGAGAAAATAAAAAGTTTTGACCAAACGGTGGATGAAAGGTGTTTCGAATAGGAAAATACCACGTTAGGAATGTATGTTCCGGTGCCTCTTGATCTCCTTGCCCTGTAGGCATGGAAGTTAGCGCCAGGTGGCAGAGGAATGCTGTGGTGGAAGAACGGCGGGGCCGGGAAGAACACATCGGGGCCCACGGCGAGGGGTTTCCCATCGCGGGTGTGCAGTCGCCACGTCAGCGTGGTCTCGTCCCAAGCGTAGGTGTATTTGCTGAACGTCTGTGTGAACCTGAGACCCCCAAAGTAGCTGTCGGAGTCTGCGGTGAGGTCAAAGGGCTCGAACTTTCCGGTCCCGAACGCGGCCACGGGGGCGAGGATGTCTGGCCTTAAGCCCTGCCCGTTTCTCTCCAGGCTCAGCTGGTAAAACTGCTCTAGTCGTTCGCCGATGATTTCACCGGGTAGAGTGAGAATCTCTTGAAGCTTCTGGATCCCATATGACATAGCAGCCTTAATCCGATGGTAACTTCCTGGACCCAAAAAAAAAACACAAAACCGATTGATTGGTCGTGAGAAAACATAGGCAAAGACATACTGAAGCAAATAACAGGGAAGCCCTTGTTTAGGGATTTGATATTACAATGCCAGATATTTTCAGGCAGCAAAGTTCGAGGTATTTGGTGTAATTTAGAATTGGAAGCATGGTTGTATTTAACAACTTAATTCTTCGTAAATAAGCAAGCCTGATTCTTGAGCAAGTACTGGTGTGTAAAAAATAAAAATTTAAAAAAAGAGGACGTACTCCGGAGAGTACTAGTCTGCTGCCGTTGAAATCACTAATGGTGTATCAAATATAATTGCCTCTATTATTGTTCATGGAGTTCTAGGAGCAATACTCGTCTCGAGCACTATCGAGAATCCCGTTCGGTGTGTAGAGACAGTAGAGAAAACAGGAAAAATCAATCGAATACCTTTGCTGACACTACGACCCAGGTTGTTGTTTGCTTTTAGGGGATCTAATATGTTGAGGTGCTTAACCAGAAATTCAGGCACTTCGCCCTCATAAGACTTTATTCGAACAGCAAACATGTCTCTACAGTTCTTCAGAAAGTCCTTGCTCAGAAATATCTTATTCTCATTGGCTTCTGGCATCTCAGCTGGAAACACGCACGAGAAACGTTTCCTTAATAATAATAATAAATAAATAAATAAATAATAATAAAAAAAGAACAGAATGATATCTGGCTGAGAAACAAAACAGTACTTACCCGTTTTCTCAACAAGGGAAGATAATGTGACAGGACCGTGAATGGTAATGCAGTAATTTTCCCAGTCAAATTTGCTGTAGTACTCCAGAAACCTGTACAGCACCTGTTTACACAACATAAAAAGGATAATGAGTCACCGCCTAAATTTCAAAGTGAGAAATACTCATCGAAAGCAGACATACGAAGGTGAAAGCTTAATACCTCCAAAGGACCACGGACGTATTCATGACAGAGACTGATGACATACAGGACCATAATTTCGAGTGCATACGTTGAAAGCAAACCATGATGTGCACCGAGAATTCGGCTCTCGTAATAAAACCACGATTTTATCAAGAGAACGCTGCGCTTGAAGATGTGGTCCTTTCCGATCAGTAAGTCAGCCTGACCAAATATATAATACGGGTGTGTCAAAATCTCAAGAGCCTAGTTTTCGTATCCTCGTAGTTCATTGAGAGAGCAAAAAATGAATAAAGTTAATGCCATGAGATGACATAATAGCATGTTGCAGAATTAACACGAATTAGTATCTCTATCTAAGTTGTCAGGCTAACCAAAAACAAGAGATTTGACAGGAAGATTTTTTATTTATTTTTTAATAGAAGAAACAAGCATCAGATATAATCCAGAACATCAAAAGAAGAGATCCTTAAATACACATTCAATTCATAAAAATATAACTAAGGTGGATCAGGAATTATGTGCGAAAGGTATGTATAGTCTCCAAATGAATATTTTCAGAAGAACTAGATAATCCAGACCTGCTCTAGAAAGCATAGAGTGCAAATTCCAGAAATTTGATTGAACGAGATATCCACTGCTATATCCTCCACAGTGCATTTCACAACCTTTACCTGAAATTCAAGTCCCAAACACAACAAGTTACAATGCAGAGCAGAAGTAACCTTAAGTGTGGGCATCTAAATCGGCCACAACTTATGAGTGAGAAAATGAAAAGAAATCTTTTTTATGCTCTCTTTAAATTTTGTTTTGGATCACTGTGATCAAGTATAACATCAAGTATAACAAATCAAGTGTAATGGTATTGATATCATATAATAATAATAACGAATAACGAGAGAACACAGGGGATACTTTGCTACTTGGAAGTACCAAATCAGCAAGTCCATCCTTATGATATTGCAGGCCTTTCCAGTTGGATTAATAGTGTTTAAAAATCATTGTACGAAGCACCGACTACAGACAAGAATTCTTAAAAACGACAGCCTCCTCGAGATAAGAGAAAGATTAAAATTATTAAGACAAACCTGCGCATCAATGTATTCGACATAAGGAACTCGAAAGTTGGAATCTTTATCGCCTTTGAGCAGAGCACACACTTGTCTAGCAAAATCCTCCATATGATCTGGATAGCAGAAAGCAATTAAATCGACATCGCCGTCCGGAAGATATGTCTTGAGAGGGACTGAGCCAAATGCAAAAACCTGCCACGAGATTTACAAGAGCGATAAGATCCTGCTAGCATGCTAGTTTAAAGACTAAGAACAACACGCTAACACAAATCAAACGGAATACGGAATGAATTATATATTTTTTATCATTCTGATCCCACTAACGAAGATAAAAGTGCCACATACGACAAAAGACATCACGATATGATAAATACGCAGTGAAAGATTCCATCTTCATTTGTCTTCAAAACAAAATTAAAGGAAGACAGAGAGAGAGAGAGAGAGAGAGAGAGAGAGCATTATAACGGGTTATTTTACGTAAGCGCCAAGGGATAGTAGCGTGGGAAACTTCTCACCTCGGTTCCAAAGTATCCTTTAATTAAGCCCTTGACATAATTAATTACCGCCTTTCGCCTCTTATCAGAGAGTATGTTTGGTTGAACAACATACAACACCTCGTGGGTTCTTTTTTCAGCCATCAGCCAAATCTCAGGGTCGATTGACAATGGGTCTGGGCTAACTGAATAGCGAGGAGAGAACGGAGGGGAAAATGGTGATAAGGGTGTTTCTCTAGCATCTTCCATGGGTAATTGACCTTCAGATTGTCAATGAGAAACCTACAAAACACATTTAGACGCAACATTTACGTAAGATTCAACATCTGGCTGCATAAAACAGCTCTAGAACCTGGAAAAAAAGAAAAAGTGAGATTGAGAAATGAAGCAGATGCGTAGAAGACAATCGAAAATCTGAGATTTCTATGCAAAGATGTAGGTTCGTTTTGAAGATTATATTAATGCTATGTGAAAAGCTCATGATACAAAAGAAAAAGAAGAACTAGAACAGAAATGCAGACAAACCGGAGAGGACTTAATCCCTAATGTCTTTTTTGGACTGAAATTGAGGCAAAATCGAGCTATTTAAGAGCTTAAGCATCGGTCCGAAAGACTAAAATGCTTAAAGCCTTCAAGAAAGAGTTTCACAAGCTTCACTAGAAACTTGTGTCTCATGAGGAGGAGAAAAGATTAGGGCTCCTTTGATACAGGTGAATCATTTTTATATATGAAAAGACCAAGGACTCAAATGGAATATATCAATGTAACAGAAAAGGAAAAGAGGAACAGATAAAGACAAACAAAAATTTAAAAGAAGGAAAAAAAAAAAAAAAGTTTTTTCCTCTCCCTTTAACGGTAACGCCAAAGGAGAATCTATGAGAAACTAGTGGTGACAAGTGAAATGCAGAAACGAAGAAAGAAAACTAAAGCAAATGAAAACATGTCTGCGTTCTGTAATGGAGATGAACCAAGTTACCAAACAAGAGATACAACTGAAATTTCGTCCAAAAAAACAAAAAACAAAAATCATAGAAGAGAGAGAGAGAGAGAGAGAGAGAGAGAGAGTTCTCATATATCTAACCTATATCTCTTTAATTTTTTTCTTAATTAAATCATATTGTGTAGATGATTTCAAGGTAATGACAGTATTATTACTATACATCACCTTTTAAATTTAAGGATGATACTTATTCACTGCATTTATTGACAGATTTTACGGTTACTTGTCTAGTCAATGTAAAAACTGACTTGCCATACACGGATGAAGGCAATAAACAATGCTTCATCACAAAATAAAGATAAGAGAGAGAGAGAGAGAGAGAGAGATCGGCATTTACAATTTTGGTGCAAATGAACCGTAACAAGGCTTTAACTAAATTAAGTATCAATGCAATGACACAAGTCACACAACTAACTTCATAATCAAGTTTTGATGATTCGCGTTCATGGCCTTGTGCGAACTAAAGAGAAGAGACATCCACAAGTCTCCGCTCTCAAGCTCCGACAAAGCAGGATCGGGAATTTACGATCATACTAGCTTACTTTGCGACAAAAATCAAGTTCATGATGTTACTTATATTTGCAAAAACTTGCACAACTGATGACTCAGCCTCTCTAGCCTAAGCCCGAATCTTGGTTTCGGTGGATACGATTTGCGCAAGGATTGGAAATTTTCTTCCATTGGTATAAAAAATAAAGATAAAATTACTAACTTACGTATGATCGAAGCACATATAACGGCCTTTTCCTGAATCTTTCGAAATAATCCAGCCGCTATATACGTACCGACCAAGTTTTTCATACACTTAAACTCCTTATTGCAACTAAAAGCCATTAACACTTCAATCCTAGTACATTTAACACCATAAAAAATCGCAAAAAATAGAGAAGCAATCATAAGAAAGAGTATTGTTCATGTTTACTGGCATTTAAAAAAAAATATATCATGTTGCTTGGGAAATCAAGAATCAACCTTCCACACTTTCGATTCTCTTGCACTCTACAAACAACATTACACTCTATGCTGTTGGATAAAGAGGCAGAAACAATTGTTATACGGAAATACTTATTCTTTCTCTTATTCCATGTATCACTATCAATACAATCACATATATAATATATACACACACGAGGAAAAAATCTGGTAATATCCTCTATTTAAATTATTCTTTTCCGAAATTAAAATTCCATATAAATAAAAAAAATTCATGTGCGTATTGAATTGGAAACTACTGTAAAAGAATCAAATGTAATCGAAAATAAGATACGCTATAAACACTTTGGATACAGTATCCAAATACAATAATTAATTAACAAAATCAACCCTAATTAATACTCAATTTATTGAAACTCTCCCTAACCTTTTTCTTCTTCGCCTTCGCTTCATTGTGCTCTTTTCAATCCCTGGAATCTCCGACCACCGTAGCAAAAACATCTCCGTCAAAAAAACCCGAAGGAAAATAATAAACTAATAATAACAGAAGAAAAATAATATTAATAAAAGCTGCGAGAAATCAGTATTTAAGTCAATCTCTCAAAAGTCAACACTTGCATAAGTGGCAAAATCTTAGCCCTCCACAACGGCATTATATCTGACTTAGATAGAGCTTACTGATGACGAGGCAGAATCACCTACAACGCTAGCAGGGTAAGATATAAATATCCGGACGAAACATAACCATACACGTGTAATAAGATGTAAGAAAAACCAAAGCTGAACTCCGAAACCAATCCGGTGGGGGCAAAATTTCCCGCCATGTTCGTTGTCGCTCTTCCAAGAGTTCTATCTTCTTCTTCGCCGTTCTTCGTTAGCCCAATCACAAACCCTAATTCCAGAACCACGAAGCCGAATCACGTCGCTTGCTGCGAGTCGGAGCGAGGAATCGATTTCGAAACCGGCGCTTCGTTCTTCAGGCACGAGAGCGCGACCGGACGCGACCTCGGCGTGCTCGCGGCGAAGCTCCACAAGAGCTCAAATGGCGGACTTAGGGTTCTGGACGCACTCTGCGGCTGCGGAGTCCGGTCGATGCGGTACCTCGTGGAGGCCGAGGCTGATTTCGTGCTCGCTAACGACGCCAACGACGAGAATGGTGGGGTCATACGCCGGAATATGGCGCGCGCGGCGGAGGAGGGCGCCGGAGATGATCGGAGGTGGTCTGTGACGCACCTCGAGGCGAACAGAGTCATGGCCGAGCGTTACTTGCAGAAAGATTTCTTTGATATGATCGACGTTGATTCGTTCGGCAGCGAATCGACGTTCTTGAGGTCAGCGATGAATGCTTTGAAATTGGACGGTTTGCTTTATCTTACTTCCACCGATGGTTTCTCTTCCGGTGGTCACAGGCCTCACCAGTAAGTTTCGCTATCTAATCAAGTTTGATTTTTTAGCTATTAAGTGTGTAATACTGAAAATGTAAGCAATTGAATGTGGTGCGTCTTTCTTAACTCTTAAATCCTGACATCAAATGGTCCTGAATTTGTGAACATGCTGATCATAACATGGAAGAGAATTGAAAATGGGTGAAAGGAAACAATGAAATCAGTTATTTTTATCGGAATCTCTGAACCGTAGCTCAATTCCTTGCGATGAGATAAGATTATCTAAGTTGGGTTTTAATCTGCAGTTCTTTAGCGGCCTATGGAGCGTACATTCGTCCAGTGCCGTATTCGAACGAGATTGGATTAAGAATGCTTATCGGAGGGGCTATTAGGGAAGCTTCTGTTTTGGGCAATCGTGTTTTGCCGCTGTTTTCCTACTATTCATATCATGGACCAGTGTTTAGAGTGATGCTCAGATTACATCGTGGGAAGATTCCAGTTATCAGGTTCGGTTCTTAGAAAGTGATGCTACTTTTCGATTGATTTATAACTGCTGATTATTACTGTAATCCTTTTTCTCAAAAATAAAACATTAATCAAATTAGTGTAATAATTGAAAAAAGTGTTATGGTGGCAGGCATTACGGATTCATAAGTTACTGCCCAAAATGTGGAAACTCCGAAGCACATTCATGGGATGAGCTTGGTCGAATCAATTGCCCGTGTGGCAACTCAAAGGTAATTACAATGTTATTGCTTTACATATGTTCCAGGATTGATGATCAGCTCTTTCATACAACCCCGTGCAATTCCATTTCCCAAAAATAAAAATGCCGTTTTGTTTTGAGTCTCAATGCTAAACGTAGGTAAAACTCTGTTCGCGAAGAATTTGTGAATTTTTGTAGTGAAAAACTATTTATTCTTCTATAATCATTACCCCAGTGATGAGTGTTTTTCCCTAGAATTATTTACACAAATTAGAACTGACATTTAAAGGAAAATAAGATGTCAAATCCATTGGCGTCGATTACGTTGTAAAGTTGTAGAATGGTATGTGCTCTAAATGCTTCTTTCTTGTTTTCCAGTCCCTTGTAGTCTCTGGGCCACTTTGGACCGGACCTCTTCACGATGCCTCGTATCTCACAGAAATGCTCAGTTTGGCCAACGAATTGGGGTGGGCAGGGACAGATCCGAAGACTGCTCTTGAAAAAGTTCTGAAACAAATGTTGGATGAATCCGACCCCCGATTACCTTTTGGCTTCATCAAGTTGGATGAGGTCCTCAGAATTATCCACTCTCTGCCGTTTTTTTTTTATCGTATTCCATTGTCTAGTTCATCTGAAGCGTGTTTTCTTGCGAATCTCAAGTTTTATATGGCTCATATGTTTTTGCCTTTGCAGGTGGCGAAACGGGCAAAAGTGAACTCCCCACCGCTGAGAACCATAATGGAGACCATACAGAAGGTGTGTTGGCATGAAACGGACATTTTTTTTTAGCATATTCTAAACTTCTAAATCTAAGGGTGGATTGATAACTGTAAAGCTGCGAATAATATGTTTAGTCTTGCAGAGATTTCAAGAGACTGAATCTGATTGGGTTAAGTTTCGCAGGAGGGGTTTGCTGTCAGCAGATCACATATTATCAACAATGCAATAAAGACCAATTGCCCTATGACAGAGTGCATAAGAATCGCCAAGGAATTAGATCAGTGTCTCTATTCCAAGTTCTAAAACTTACATCAGTATTGGTTATACAAATGCTTCAGTTTGCTCAATCTTAAGAGACAGTTTTCATTCGACCCGTCTAGTCACAAAAATTCGATGTTGATATTCTGCTGGTGACTGAGAATATCCAAATCATCAGATGCTCAAGGGTCAAGGGAATGGTATCATAAACCGTAAACAAAATTTTTGTTTAAACTGTCTTCGGTTTAAGACATTATTTCGAGGGTTATTTTGAAGAATAGCCAAATTGACTCAACAATATTAAGGGACTAGCTCGTGTTTCATTTTATTAAGTAAATAGCCAAACTTTAATAGACCATCTAAACTACCCCTATCATCCACAACCTCCCTTAACTCTTACTCCTTCCCTCTCACCGCCGCCCCAAACCTCTCCGACGACGACTCCTCCACCACATCCGCCGCCACCACGCCTTCCTGCTCCGGGATCTCGAAGCTCCGGTGAGTCCAAAGACTGGATTTCTCGCATAACCGTTTCACCGGCGAGATTCCGGCGACCGAGCTCGCTCGTCTCCCGAGACTGTTGACTCTCTGCCTCGAGTCGAACTAGTTCGACGGAGGCCTCGACGAATCCTCGCCGCGGAAAAAGAAGAAGAGAAAGAAAAATATATGATTTTGTTGATTCACTGTAAATTCACGAATAAGTTAATTTAATTAACGTACTGGAGTGAGTTAGGTTAATTAATTAACTGATTCGTGAAGGATTTGAAATTCACAAAAAATTTACAAAAATAAAAAATTAAGTCAATTGATATTCAAAGCATTCAATTAATTAACTTAATTCATAATTCAATCATTTAGTAAATTAATTTTACTCACAAAAAATTCAGTAACCAAGCTAATATTCAACCAATAAGTTAATTAATTAACCTAATTCACTCCAGTTAATTAAATTAATCTATTCGCGAAGGAAGTGAGGGCATTATGGTCTGAGTCGAATATATGACTTATTTGCTTAATAAAATGAAACTTGGACTGTAAATTTGACTAATTATAACAAATAATTTGTGTTATTTCGAGTTATATGTAAGAGTGTATGCAAATGCCTAGTGCATTTTTCTTTTCATTACACAAATAATTAACTCGGCATTACATGTTTATATATAATTTTGGTTTTTTTTTTTTTAAATGTGATTTAAATGAAATTCAATCAACGTTATTCAAAAACAATGACAGACTTTTAATAAGCTTTGGAACTTGTGAGCTGAATCTAGAATGTTTTCATTGTTATAAACCCCGTAGTGAACCACAAACTTTACTGAAACAGAATTCTAGAGTATAACAAGGGATATCAATTGAATTTTAAAATGATCATTATCAACTAGAACTAGAAAACAAGTCTAGCAAAACAATTCAGCAAGATTGAGTCTTTCTCGCTTCAAGTGCGAGCCGCCGGAGCTCCTGGCCCAGCAGGCCGGGCACCGGGCTGACCAGGCTTAGGCGCATCATCCTGAAAAAGACGAGAAAAGTTTCACACACACACACACACACCATTATAAATAAATAAATAATTAAGAGAGCCTGGTCTGACCCAAAAAGCCATAACAAAACATAAAACTGAAAGAGTCAACAAAATAAACACCTTGTCATTGGAAGGAAAAGTTACTAGTTTGGCATGATGTCTAGAAATGCAAATGAAGATAGCGAAAAGGCTCGGACAACTTGCAGTATTGTCTGCATATTTATTCTTACCCTGATGCGCATCTTTCTGCAACTATATCTGCCTGTTTTGTTGTAAACTTTTGGTTTCTATGGCCATTGCACAATCTGTAAAACATTCTAAAATCTATTGTACAAGTCCAAAGACGATTTCTTTACACGTTGTACTATTCGAGCTCGGAACCAGCATAATCAAAACTCTAACTACACACAATCACAGATAAAGATTAGATTGCGTGACTCACTCTCCGCCTAACGAAGAGCTGAGGCGGTGAACGGTTCCTCCGATTAGTGCGGGATCGAACCCTCACGACGTGGGCGTGGATCGCACAGGAAACGCAGTATTGCATCTTCGCGTACAGCTTAGGCAGAGTGTACTCTGCCACACAGAATCACTAATATCATAATATCATTCGCAATTCACACACAGATTAGAAGAAAAATAGTACAAAGATCATTACGGTCGTAGACACAGGCCTCTTGAACATCTCTCACGGCAGCTTGCTCGACGATGTTCCTCACGAGAAACCTCTTGATAGCCTTGTCCTACCAAAATTTTAA
Organism: Urtica dioica subsp. dioica; assembly: GCF_054948205.1. Taxonomy (NCBI): domain Eukaryota; kingdom Viridiplantae; phylum Streptophyta; class Magnoliopsida; order Rosales; family Urticaceae; genus Urtica; species Urtica dioica. The sequence continues at coordinate 17,705,973 of NC_142767.1, forward strand.
ATAAAAAAAAATAAAAAATAAAACTCGTAAACTAAATGAACCGAATCAGTCGATCGGAATTCGGACGAGATTGAACAATTGTGGGAGAGAGAACCGATGATACGAACCTTGGAGCAGCACTTGCCGCAGTTGGGGCAGCGGATGAACTTGACGTGGCCACGGCCGTGCTTGTTGCGACCGCCATTTCTGCGCTTGAAGGTCTGCAGAATTCGGAGGAAGAAATGCAGAATCAAGGATACTACGTAGCTTTACATAAACGAATCGTGAGAGCGAAGATCGTACCATTTTCAGAGCGAGTTTGCTTATCCTAGCCTCCTGCTTAGGGTTTTCGGTATTGCAGCTACGTAAAAAGCTTGTATGGACGATTTTCAGTTTTATAGTTTAAAGTTTGAAGAGACGTGTGATGTCGTTTGGGTCTGATCGTTGCCGTTTCTTTACTCTCATTCGCAATTGATAATAAGGCCATAGACTAAATTTTTTTTTTTATATATATTTATCGTCGATAAACCGATTAATTACAAGGTCATTGGGAAAATAGTCAAATTAAACGTTTGATATTGTTAAATAGTCAATGTTTGGTAAATATTAGGTAAATAGTCAATTTCAAATATTTACAAACGTAAATCTTAAGTAAATAATCACTGTCATATATAGTCACGTCATCATTTATGGCTATTTACCTAAGATTTACCAAACGTTGGTTATTTAGCAATATCAAACGTTTAAGTTGGTTATTTTCCTAATTTTTTGTAGTTATAATGACATCTCTCTAATATGTAGGTCCTTAATTTTTTTAAAATTAATTACACGGAATGTGATTAGCTTAAAAAAAATATTACAGTAGTAAGTAACAATTGCCACATCTCTTTTGAACAATTGCCAAAATTCAATTCACTATACAGAGAAGGAGAAATATTCGAACGTAATTGTTGATGTCGTTTTAGAGTCTCATTAATCACGAAGAAAACAATATGGATATTATGTGTTTGTTTCGATTTAATTTAATAATGTGAGTCTCATAAAGACTACGTATAAGACACGAATATTAAACATAAGTAATAATAATTGCAAAGAATGAATTATAACTTAAACGATTTTATTAAGTTACGATCTTCAACACATTGGGCGAGCTCGATTGACTATGAATACAATCGACGAGTTCAAAAATAATAGTAGAGAGACAAAGAGAGAATATGTTAACGAGAATAATAACATAAAAATAATTAATATATAATACATTATATTAATATATAATATATTATATTTATATATTATTATCATCTTTTAAAATTAAAATAATACCATATGATAAGACTTTTATTTTATACTTGATGAATAATTATCATGTGTTAACTAAATAGATGACAAATATAAGAGTTCACAATATTTAATTTTTAATAAACAATTAACTTGTTACTATAATTTTGTTAGTGTTGAATATTGGTATTAAGCAAGACAAATTAAGAAATATATAATACATAACTAAATTAAAATTAAAGAATCACATCACACGTTTGAAGTTGCACATTGTGAACAAATAAATAAATAAGAATCATATCATCCCGTTCAAAGTTGCACGTTGTGGAAAAAAAAAACAAACAAAAAAAAAAAAAAACAAAACGACGACAACAACAACAATGGTAGAACCAAGCAAAATAATATTATCCTGCATCGGTCATGAAACCAAGTTCTTAAAGGAAAGCTTTGTATATAAAAGTAGATGTTTGTTTACGAATAAACTAAGCCTCAGATTTCAAGTAAATAGTAACGATATAAAACTCATTCAATTTAAATAAAGAAAAGCGAATTCATTAGATGCTATTTCAAGTTTTTCTTCATGACATTCATACATGAGATACACCATCAAAATAGCTCAAAAACAAAGGAGCTCTCAAAGTTTCCAGACCATGCCGGTTTCAATTTTTATTACTTCTCTATTTAATATGCAGCAGCAGCAAAATCAATCGCAGAAGCTTTTGCTCAGGCACAATGTTTGTCGTACACTTCGCCGGCGTATTTCCAGTTTATGACTTTCCAGATGTTCTTTAGATAATCCGGCCTCACGTTCTTGTACTGAAAAAAAAAAAAAAAAAAAAAATCAGCATTAGACTAACTCTCACAAACAACGCTATTCTTGCAAGTCAAGATTAAGCACAGAACGGGAAAATCCAATATAAACAATGAACAGTCCATAACTTATGGACAAGAGAGGACAGCTCAGTAGTCGGCATTTTTTTGTCTTCTAATTATTATCACTAGATAGCTCAGTGTTGATCATTAAGGCTTGTACAAAGCTTTTTGGCTGAATTCTTTGAATGACGTTACAAATTATTTGTTCAATTTTCAGCCAGAAATTGGACAAGACGTGCAATTTATGAGCAAGACCAACTCTACGTCGTCGAAATAACACTTTAAGTCACTGATAGTGACTTCCAAGCAGATTTCATGGAAATCTTATTTCCTAGCCATCTTAATCCATCGGAAGAAGAATTCTCATTTCACTGAAATACTAATAGAATGTGAGCTATGTTAGAGACCACATCCGATTATCAGATTGTTTATTTAACTCCCTGCCTAAAACAATTACAAAAATAATGATAAAAATTTGGCATGCAATCAATCTGCAAGCATAGAAAAATACCATTTAGCGGCATTGCAGCAACTATCAGAGAGAATATACTGCAAATTGAGTAGATAAATTTCAAATTATTTACCTGCAAATAATATGCATGCTCCCAAACATCGATACCAAGCAATGGAACTAAAGTTGCTCCTTTCGTGACCAGTGGGTCCTATTACGAACAATGAAAGAGTAAAATTAATATTATAATTTTATAATGCGAGAAAGATTAGTCCTCTTGCACATGTTTAGAAACTTCAAACAAGAGTGGGCATAGCCAAAAACATGAAAACAGCTCCAGAAATATATAAAATTAAAAAAAAAAACTATCACATCAAACCGCGATAAACCCCGAAGTATTACCTGGTTCGCAGTTGTTTCAACCACGAGTTTCTTCAACTCTTTGTCCGCAGCAAGCCACTGCCAAGACAAAGTACATCAAACATTCCCAACAAAAACAAAAAAACATAGAACACGAAAATCAATTGAAGTACCTGTCTAGTGAATCAATGAACATGATACGGCATCTTAGTAAAAAAAAATGAACTAGATACGACAAAGAGTCAAAACATACCACCCATCCCGAACCCTGCAAAGCAGCACCTTCGGTGTTGACTTTTTGCACCAACGCTTCCAAGGAACCAAAGTGTGAATCGATAGCAGTCCCTAGAGATCCCACTGGGGGCTCACCACCTCCTTCCTGTAGTGGGTACAATGCTTAGACGACAGAGTCGCTATTTAAATTTAAAACATAAAGGAATATTAATAGCTTGAAGAGCTTTCAATTATATAAACATACTTGAATCGGGGCGAGGTTCTTCCAAAAGATTGAGTGGTTGATGTGACCTGAAAGCAAGCTCCGGGGATTAAAAGGATCGCAATAGAAAATTCCGCACGAGCAAAAACATTTCAGCTATAATTATGGAGAAACCACGTCATTGTCAGTGTTAGGCTGCTAAAAGACTCGCAACGAAACGAATCAAAGCGTGAATGCGTAAATTGACTATGCTTAAGCTAATGTTGGAAATAGCTAAGAGATTCTATTATGTTGAGTTGTATTGTACAGCGAGCCATACAGATAAAGAGGTATCAAAACTGTTCTTTACCAATTGGTCTCACTCTCAACTATTTCCTAGGTATAACTTCCATGAATCGGTCAATAACAACGCCAGTGACGAACAAAACCTAAGAAGTCAAAAGATAACTCCAAGAGCACTTAGCTTCCAAATCCCCTCTCAAACACTTCAATTGACCTCAGTAATTACTTCCGATCACCATAATACAAACAAATGCATAGACGAAAAACGAATCAAAAGAACAATCAATCCAATGTTAAAAAGCCAAATCAGAAGCGATTCAGATGAGAGAGGAACCTCCGCCGTTGAACTTGATGGCGCTCTGCAATTTGGCGACGGAGGTGGAGTCTCCGGCGGAAATGGCGTCGGAGAGCTGCTCGAGAGCCTTGTTGTAGTTGGTGATGTAAGCCTGGTGGTGCTTCTGGTGGTGGATTCGCATGATATCGCCGCTGATTGCGGGCTCGAGAGCGCCGTAGTCGTAAGGGAGGTCCGGCAGCGAGAAGGTTTGGAGGCCGCGGGAGTGGATCGCCACCGCAGCCGGGCGGTGGAGGAGCTTCCTTGCAGAGAGGAGTCGGAGAGCCATGGAAAATGCTAAATATCAGATACGAAAATGAGTCCCCGTTTTAATGCCTAAATAAATTACGTTATTAAAAGAAATTTCTAACTAATACCATTCCAAACATTACGTCTAGATTTTGGGGAGGAAAAAAAAAATGCCGTTTTCGTTGCCGTTTCGAGCTCCTGATTTACGGAAAATCATCATATCGATAGAAAATCGAACGGAAAAAATGTGGAAAAGGGCAAGTGAAATGCCGTTTTCCATAAAAAACCGACGTGCCGATGAAAAATCGAACGGAAAAAATGTGGTAAAATATATATAAAATATATACATGTAATACATACATATATTTTTCAATTTTTAAACATATAAAGAAAATACATTATGTATATAATCTTTTTTAATAGAAAATTGTATATATATATATATAATATTTTATAAATGTGTGCTATTAATATATATAATTTTTTTAATTTTTTTTTTAAAACGAAAGTAGAAAACGATAGGTAAAAAAAAAGGCAAAAAAAAATGAAAGCAGCAAAAAGAACGACACAAAAAAGAAAAACGACAGACGAAGAAAAACGACAAAAAACGAAAAACGACGACGAAACGGAAAAAACAACTTTCGTCGGCCGGAGACCTTCCGGCAGCGACTTTTTCGCCGAAAATCGACGATTTTCGTCTACATTTGAAACCATGGATATAGCTATAGCCAACATTCCACAACTTATTAAAAAATAGCCAAACATGTCTGTTTGTTTCTTAACTTGAAAACTGTTTTTGACTTTTCTAACTTGAACAATTTTATGAAAAAATTGAATTCACTGTTTGTTTGATGATTCTCAGAATACAACTCAAAAACTTTTCAAACTGTTTTATGTTTTAATGAAGAAAATCATAAAACAGTTTTTAGGTGTTTTCCAATTTTTTCACTCAACTTTTTTAACTTTTTTTTTTCTTTTTTTTAATATCTCCTCTTAACACCTCATTCTCTCATATCAACATCATTTCATTTTATTCACTTTTGATTATCGAATTTGTTTTCGTTCCCCGGAAAACTTAAGTTTTACAATTATGGCAAAACTTTAAACAATCGGAACTCCATTTTACAAACTGTTAATTGGTCGTTATCATCTCGTCGAGCACATAAGTTTTCACTATTTTTAGTCAACATTAGGTATCAAAATTTGATATTTGTTGTATTGACTACAAAGGCAAACGGTGTTTTCCGATGAACTTGTGGACAATCAGTATAACTAAAGGTATGACCACTATATTCGCAGCAAAGACTTTCAATTAGTATATATCTCGACGCCTAATTCTTATGTGAATTATTACACTACAATTAAAAAAACTGAATAAAAAAATTGAAATCTTTACCAAACAGTGATTTGTCACTCTCTTTCTCTCATACAGTTTTTTCTCATCAAAACTTCAAAAATGCATATTTTCCTCATATGAACTCGAAATTGTATAATTCTAAATCCTACGGATTCGTGACGAGGAGAGCTTAAAAAATAGACCTATTGTGTTGGATGAAAAATCTTGTCTACTACTGTAGAATTTTACCGGACTTCACCATTGGTACATTAATTATCGAATTTTTAAATTATTTACTTTTTTTTGTTAATTATAACATGTTTAATATAATGATATTTAAGTCAAATATAATTGTCATTGGATATTTTCTTAAATATTTACAAACGTTGGCTACATCTCAATTTTATAGTTTAGTTTTGGCTACTAATTTATAACGCTCCTATTAAAACTCGCTAAATATTTAAGAGTAAGCAAAGTTTCTTTTTAATATCCAACTAAATTAAATTAAATATTTTAGTTAATTTAATTTATTTCACCATAAAAAAATTAATAAAATGAAACTTTGATTATAATTTATTTAAAATATTTTTAATATATTATATTAAATAAACGAAAAAGAATATAAAAATTAAAACGTAGTTACCCAAAAAAAAAAAAGTGATACTATTGACTAAGATGACATTATATATTATTAGTGCAAGCGCATGTGATGTTATCGGTCAAGATTACATGATTTTAGGATAAATCCTAAAAGGCATATATTTTTGCAGCCCATATGGCTTGAGCTCAGGATCTTTCAAACGATGTACGTGTGAGATCACCACTAGACTAAACTAGTTATCATAGTTACCGCTTAAAACGCTGATTTTGCCTTTTTTTTGCATTTAGTGGGGCTTTTTCTTCAAGAGTATTATAATTGTAATAATTTATTTATTCCAAAAAAAAAATTCAAAATAAACATATGTCTATTTTTTCAAAGAGTAATCTAAGATTTGTTTTGTTTCTGTCAATGTTTGTGAATATGAATATGTCTTACTTTTTCTCTGCAACCAATCTTCTCATTTAAGATTAACATCTTCTGGTGTCTTTTCTGAGCGTATATTTTTTTAGTGGTTTTATTTTTATTTTTTCTTTATTATTATAACGCCAAATATTTTCCAATTCATTAAAGGGAAGTGTCTCTTTTGTAAATATAGAAAACTTTCGTTTTATCATTTCGAAAAATGTGGACAAACTAGGTGGGTGCGTAAAACATATTTTATCTTTTCCAATCCTTTGACATGCATGAAAAAAATATTGCGACATCTAATTTTTTAAGGTTATAGAAATCGAATTTTTTTAATTTATATGTTTTTATAGATCGAAACGGCATATACATCCCATTTCCCTGTAGAAAAAAAGGTACAATGGAAGATTTAGTTACGATTAGAAATAAATTATCTATTTTTTTCATGGATTCCTTACTCTTTACACATTCAATTTGAAGTATTCATCCAATAAAAAAATATGTTTCGTAATTTCATAAACCAATTTTTTGAATTTATAATTAACTCCTTGATACAAATCACGATAATATATATTCTTTCTCTATTTTTTTAATTCAGAAGCATAATTTATTTGGTAAATAAAAATATTTAATTCATACTGATTGAGATCATTTAGACATTAAATGTGATTTATTGGCTGACCAAGCACAATCTTTTCTCTTATTAAAGTGTAATTGAGACAATAAATAAGAGATTAAATAAATAAAAAGATAATTAAACCAACATCCAAACTGACGTTTGTTATGATAATTTTTTCCAATCTTCAACGTTTTTTCTCTGCCAAAAATCTGGTGGTACTTAGTATAGCTTAGTTGGTAATTTCACACCACTTTCAAAATGAAAGTCGTTGGTTCAATTCACACTACCAGCAAAGCTGCCTTAAAAAATATATATAAAAAAAAAACCCTAAAAAATAAAAATAAAAATAAAAAAATCTTATTCATCTCCTTGAAGAGTTCAATGAACACATACGCTAACAAACAATAGGTCATTCTCGACGAATCTAACAAGGTAATATGTTAACACGTTTAAGTTTTTTAATCGAAAAAGTGGGTTATTTTTTTTATATAAATTTTTTTAAAAAAATTTGGTGTTGTTAAAAACAAATGTTTGTTAATAGACAATACAAAAATACATCAATAACCAACATCTCAATAAACTCAATTATTTTTTAACAAATAAATAATTATCATTTAATAACAATTATAAATAAGAATTAGTACTTAAGCACCATCATTTATTTTTTAACAAACAAACAAATTCAAGTTTATCTTCTCATCATATGACATGTCCAGCTCTTGCCATTTATTTCAAGTTTGCCAGTTGCCACGCACGAAAATTGACAAATTTCTCAATCCTTGATTAGTTTAGTTGCGATGACACATCTGTTAGTAAATTAATTCATATTTATTAGATTAAATATTTAGTCTCTGTTTTACTTAAAAGTAAGGCCCACTTAATATTTTTTTCATTATAGCCCTTGAATTATTTTCTTTACACAATAAAATTGATGAATACCCACTTATTTACTCCTTTATTTATTTTAAAAGCTCTTTTTGCAACAAAGTTTATAGTTTATTACTGGAATTTTGATATAGTATATTAAAAAAGCTAAAAGGCTAGGTTTACATCTTATAACTTGCCCTCTTTAAGTTTTAGTAATAGTTGCCCCCTTTAACATTCTTAGGCTCCACACCCGGGCTATTAAGCATACAATGTATTAGTACTTAGAGCAAACTCTTGCTGCTATGTTAGTTATTTGATATAGCTATTTGTGATCATGTACACTTATATATTATTAAAAAAAAATTACAAAAATATCTTATCACCATAATGTTAAGCAATTTTTTATTAATCCCTAATTTAATCTCAATTCAATTAAAAAGAAATAAAACAAAAAAATCTAAATAGCGGAGGCGTATCCAAATCCATTGGATTGAATGCAAAAGATGATGATGGTCTTCCAATTACAATTTGCCTGAATCTGTAGTATTCTTGTCGATGAGATACAAGAAAAAATATGTACTGTAATCAGAGACCATACTTGTTATTAATAACTGTCAGACAATTACTAATAACTATTGTCTATTTCTAACTTGGACCATCATCAAATTAGAATTGACACTTATGGTATCCACAAAATAATATTATGGCTTAAATATCCTTAAGTCACAAACTTTATTCTGAATTACATCACATCAATTTTGACTTAATTAATAATAAATGTTGATGTTGGACTTCGTCCTCCATCGATAAGCAAGCCTTTGGGCCCAAGCCCACGAAATCGGTTCATTTTGAGAAATTGGGCCGAGTTCGATCGGATCGACGCGCGTATTCGCGGGCTGACCCTCAAATTGAGGTAGGCCAATTCGCTCAGTCAAATGATGCAACTGCATTCCTAAAGATCCGAACAATGTATATCCCACACCACATTCCCCTTGTAACCGCCTCGCTCAAGACTGGATCTTCGACGACAAGTGTCTTCTCAGATAACGACGAGCCCTATAATTGACGCATGACGTGTTCCCGAGAAGATCGGAGCTCGCCAACTGCTTGACAATAAATATAGGATTATTACACCTTCATGGGCATGTGGTATTATTGTAATCTGCTTTCGAACTAAATCTTTGTAATTGTCTGATTCAAACAAATATTCTTAATACAAAGTCCAGAACTATCCCTTTTTTATTTTGCCCTCTCTTGAATTACGTATTAGCATTCATAATTTCGGATATCTAATTTAATCTTGTTACAGAATTCTGAGGCTCATCTCAATAAATCTAAATCAATTTTTTTAATCACGAATTATCGAGACTGTTTTTTGGTGTGATTCTTCACGTCAACAATGATCCAATACATTTATTTATAATATTAGTAGTTCCAAAATTATTATAACACATAAAGCAAAAGCATATTTGGTCAATAAATATCTAACACAATAGCGCGCGCAAAAAAAAATGCAGTGGGAAATGACTAGTTTATTTCAGTGGAGGCCAATCAAAACAATTCGTGTGATGGATTATTTTGATCAACAATCAAGATTCAAGAACACATATGGCTTTGTAATATTGAACATTGTCACTCCTAGAATTCACGTGTGTTTGACGACTCACTTTGATGAAAACCTCGAACTATAAACTACAACCAATATGTTGATTTGTGACAATAAGACATGAAAGATAATAATTGTAAAATATCAGCACAAAATCATTTTTCCGTGGATGTATGATCTCAAATGAGCGTTTTTAAGTACAAAATCTTTATGATGGAACTCTATATATAATAGGACGCTGTAGTTTAATAGCCAACAAAATATTCATGTTTTAAAAATAACCAACGTATGCGAACGTTTGAAAAAATAACCAGACAATTTAGGTGGCATAAGTGATAATTAATAAATATTACTTTTATGATTTTATCTTTTTAAATTCGTCACTTTCTATACCATAGTTTTGAATTCGTCACTTTCTCTCTTCTACTTTCTTTCCTACATTTTTTTTCTTCATAAAAACTTCAAAAATCCATATCTATCTCATATGAACTCGAAATTGAGTGATTCCAAATCCTACGGATTCATGGCGCCGAGATCTTCAAAAATAAATCCATTGTGTTTGATGAAAAATCATGTTTAATGCATCATGTTTACGTGTGTTTGTAATGACTTTTCAAAAAATATTCAATAAATTTTCATTTATTTCCAGATGATTTCCGAAAATTTTCAGTTATTTTCATATTTAAGACATTAACGTGATTTTTCTACATTTATGGTATTAAAAATTATTTTTCGTCCAGCACAACGGGTCTATTTTTGATGATCACGGCACCATGAATCCGTAGGATTTGGAATCACTCAATTTCGAGTTCATATGAGATATATATGAATTTTTGAAGTTTTGATGAAAAAAAAAATGTTTGAAAAAAAGTAGGATAGAGAAAGGACGAATTTAAATAATTAAAGTCATAAAATTAATTTTTATTAATTATCACTTATGTCACCTATGTTGTTTGGCTAGTTTTTGAAAAAATGCAAACATTGATTATATATCAAACTTGTTGTTTGTAATGGTCTAGTTAGTTACAAAATTCTATACTATATCACCACTTTATTTTTAATAAAGCTTGAGAACTCAAAATTGAGCCAAACAAAATACAAAAAACCTTTATATTCTTAATATACTTTCAAAACTTGTTCTAATAATACATCGATTTTCGTTCTTATTTCGGGATATCTCATCCTTGAATGCATTTCCTATTATGTCTTTACTTAAAGACATCAACTTTTATATCCGGAATACCTCTAGTTCCTTATATCATTTTTATTCCCTGACGACGATGAAACGAAGAGACTATTCGAAAACGAATAAGTATGGACTATGCATTCTTTTTCTCTTTCAAATTTTTTTTTTTATTGAAAAAATTGATTAAAAATGTCTCTATTTTTTTTATTCTTTATAGTAGTGTTTTTATTTTTACTAACATTTGCATAAAAAATTAAAAGTCAAGATTATGTAGATATTAATTTTAATCTCACTAAGGATATTTTATCCGGATATTTAGCTCACGAAGTATTTAACGAAGGAGTCAAAACGTAAGAAATTATAAACTTTGTGTCTCACTTGAAGTACTTACGTAATAGTTGTTTTTTTTTTTCCTTAATGAATTATCTTGGCTCATTTGATTATGCACTTGCGCTAAAGATTAATTCGAAACAAACCATTTGAAAATATGTAGCGAAGATGTTGACGACACATTATGAATTGTTGTCAAGGGCTATGACCTAATGAGATTGTTATATGATTCTGCGATCCCATCAATTATATATGCTGAGTTCATTTATTTTTGTATCCCTGTATTTATCAAACCAAGGACCACGTGATTAATCAATTATGGTCCAGTTATAAGAAATTTAAAACAATTAAAATAATACAAGGTGGCGGAGGAAATAAATAAAAAAAAAAAAAAAAAAAAAAGCAAACTTCCCCTTAACCAATTTTTTTTTTTTTTTTCGATCCAACCCTTTAACCAATCTAATTAGATCTTTAGAATTATGGGAGTCAAATCAAGCATACGTATATAGAAATGGCAAAAAAAATTGTGTACTAGTTTTAACTTTTATTCAACTGATTTGGGAATAAGAATACGATTAATTTGTTTGTTTTATTTTGTTTTGAAACACAGAGTACACGGGGTAATGCAATAGACGTAATTCATATTGAAGTTAAATGTCAATCACTTGTAATTGGTGTATTAATAATTTAAAATCAAGAAATAAACCATATCGCTTGTATTGTGCGTGTCCGTTTTTTTTTTTTTTTTTTTTGAGCAATTGTGCGTGTCCGTTTAATGGTGTAATTCCAACATTATCGCCTGTAACTTATTTGTCATATTTGTCAAGAAGTTGCTTGTTATATTCACTTCTGTTTTAATTTCCATTTTCTTGTTCAACATTCAACACCCTTCCACGAAAATCAGTTTCATCGATCATCCTTATTACCATAAATTTTCAGTTTCAAATATTTAATTTACATAACAGGCCTGGTCAATTCAAAATTGTCGGCCAAATTATCCTTCGTAGAATTTTCTTTTCATTTTTAAATATTTTTTTTTTCATATCTCACAAAAAGAGTTGTTTGTTAATGTCACTTCAATTTTGATCTCCATTTTCTTGTTGAACACCCTTCCACGAAAATCAATTTAATAATTGACCATCTTTATTATCAGTAATTTTAAACTACAAAAACTTGGTCAAATCAAAACTTTGGTTTATTTTAGATTCCTAGTTTGAATTTGAAACTTTCTTATTGGTCTATTTATTTATGTTCCAAAACTAAAAGTTGTTTTGTTTCGCTTTGTTTTTTGTATTTTTGTAGTTGTTTTGCATTTGATTTTGACCACATGAGGCTAATCACGACAAGCAAACACTAAAAATAAAAGAAAAGAAAAAAAGTTCCTGTTTTTGCCTGTGAAAACATATATATTAATGATCCATCTTTAGAAGAACTACTAAACTCTTTTTTTTTTTTTTTGATAAATTACCGCAAATACGTAACATTAATTTTCTCAGGATTACAATCACCATCGTCGTTGTCTTATAGATTCTTTGATTTAGGATATCAGATCAAGCTTTGTAATTATTTATTTGTACTTTATTTAATAACTGTAAAATAACCGACAATGTTAACAACAAAGATTGACAATAGATTTGTTATTATATTGCCAAACAAAAAATAACGGTCAACCTAAACATGTTTGACTACCGACTCAACCTCATTCACAAATCACAATTAAAAATAATTTAAAAATAATAACCACATCAAAACTCAAAAAAGCCAAATCTCCTTCTTTTAGGATCTCTATTAAATTAAAGTCCATATTTCTCAACTACTCCAACGAAAATCGCCAAACATTCACACACGCATATACCTCAAAAAACAAAACAAAAACAAGACTTCAATATAGAAAAAATAATCTAAAAGATAATAAAAAAATTACATTTCCAGACAACAGTTACTGAAGAAGAAAAAAAAAAAGCCATGAATTGTCTGCTTCTGAATCTGTGCTACATATAATCTACCCTATGCGTGTGTATATACATCTTCGCGTATGACGTCAGCATGACGAGGGACCAAAAAAAAAAAAAAATCGACCGTAAACTATCAACGTAGCATATACGGAATTGATCAACATACAAAAAAAAAAAAAACCAAGAAAAATTGTAAAATAAATAAAAATAATGAACGAATGATTAAACGAGAGTCGATAATTCTCAGTTGTGATTGTCGTTGGTGAAGGAGTTGGATCGTCTGCTTGGGCCTGAAGGAGGATGAAATCCGTTCTTTGGGAGCTTTGTGAGAACCCATTCTTTGCTATCGACGCAGTGCCTCAGCGCCGGCAATTTCGAAGCCGATATGTGCCTCCCGTATCCCTCGCACACCTTCATTCCCATCTCCTTTCCGATCCTCACCTTCGTCGCCGCCGAGCCGGAGATCACAGAGCCGACGATCATCACAGCGAGGACGATGAAGAGCTTCGAGGTCTTGAATGTCATCTTGAGGAGATTTTGCTTTGCCGTTGAGATCTTAAAGCGAGAGAGAGATAGACGAGAGAGACTTTGGGTAGGGTTTTTAGAGAGAGAGAGACAGACTTGGAGAAGAAGGTAAAATATTTTGGGGGGTGTGTGTATTTATATATATTGAATTGAAGGGAAAGGAAAAAACTGGTCTCTTCGCTCTGGTGGCGCGTTGACATTGAAACGGTCCAATCTTTGAAAAAAAAAACCCTATAACGATATTATTTTTATATAGAGGGAGTTTTATATTGTTATGTTTACGCGCTGCTACGTCATTGCTTTAGCCTAGGATATATTTGTATAAGCTTTTAGTTTTAAATTACAAGAAAAATAGTGCAAAAAACTTCAAAATTACCAAAAAAAAAAGTGGACAACAAATAAAATAAAATAACATATGAGTTACTTGTATATGAAAATAATCAATTATTATCAAATTAATACCCAAATCACGAACGAAAACGTCGATCTTCACCTATTCCAAATTGTAGTTTAAAGGATCTTATCCGACTGAGATTCACAAAAAAAAAAAATTTGAAACCACTTCGATCATAAATCGAGTGGTATAAAAGTCAGATTTATAAAATCTAAATTATTAAAAAATAATTAAAAAAATGAAAAAAAATACATTCTCTTAGGTTATTAATCTTTTATTGGTAGAGATCACCGGAGTCTTCGAATTCAAGAAGAAACGATACCGAAGACATCTTAATTGTTTTTTTAAGAAAAAACGCTGTTAGGGTTTTTGGGAGAGTGAACCGCTATTGTACGCTCTTTAATATATATTTTATTAAAAATAAAATAGGCATTAAAACCGGACTGGTCAGTTTATATTCACTTGAAGTTGATGGTAATCTTGAAGCTAAAATCTATATATTTTTGTCCATTCATTATGTAAATATTAATGGTCTGAATCTTGGTGGAATACAGTTCATATATTAGTTATGATCTTAAGCGGTAGCCGTACTTAGGACCCACGTTTATTAACCAAACATAATAAATTAATTTATTAATAAGATTAACAGGGAAAATGTTATATATGCATGGTTTAAAGGAAAACTTTAATTATCCTTCAATGCTGCTGCTACGAAGTAACAATGTACTTGTAGCATTCTTTTCTTATTGGTCCTCATGAGCTCTAAAAAAAACTTGCACTTGCAGACAAACAAACAAAAAAAATACACGATAACTATATATGCATATTTAGCTAAATGATATACAATATTTAATATACAAATACATTACATAAGTCTCCCCTGTACTATTCTGGGGAGATTTTTTTTTTTTTGAGGAGATTCTGGGGAGACTTAATCATCTCATGATCACAAGGTTGCTTTATAATTTTATTATTATTGCTTTTAAACCTGATAAAGCTCTAATATATAAATATCCGTAGTATGTATTATGAACTGTAAAATTTAAGGAAATAAAGCTGGAAAATGGAAATATTAATTATAACATTTAAAGGGATATGGCTTACTACATAACTGGTCCCTATTATCTATATATACATTACTTGAACGATGCGACTTGCAATAATAATAAGTGTCACAAATAGTTTTACTTAAAAAATAATAAAACCAATATAAAAAAAAAATCTGTGAAACGTTATTAAAAACATTTGGAAAATATAAATAAAATTATCGGTTTCTATAATTTTTTTTTACAACTATATAATTCTAGAAAACGCTTAACAATATAGTTGGGTTGCTTCTCTCACTTACTCGTTCAATTTAATTTGACTCAGTTTTACATGCCGCGTAGAGAGAGAGAGAGAGAGAGAGAGAGAGAGAGAGAGAGAGAGAGAGAGAGAGAGAGAGAGAGAGAGAAAGAGAGATCTGTTTCAGCCACGTGTAATTCCACGTGGAAGACAAGTTAACTCACAAAAAGTTGATCGCATTTATTGACTCCGTATTTATTCCCAAGATTTAGATTTTGGACTCTCGAACACGGTCATTGATCAACCTTACGAAATTTCGCTGTTTAGTATTTTATACGCTTGACTTCTTTCCCAAGTTACAATTTATTTCTCTATATAATATTAATAAGTATACGTTTCTTTTTTCTCAATATCATTTTCAAATCTTCAAACGAGCAATGTGAATGGCCAGAAGCCGTGTAATATTTTAAAATATGTACACATAACATAACATATAAACTTATGATCTTCATAAAAAATAAAAATGGTCAAATCAAACAACTCCATCATTCAAATCAAACTTAATTATTTATTGAAATGTCCCATTAAAATCCAAAAAGATTCGGATTGCTACCAACTTAAACCGCAAGTTTTTCAGATTGGTTTAGTATTTGATGATCACACACTCCGGTCGAACTCAAACCAACCTGATGACATTAATCCTTTAATTTTTTGAGTTCTCTAAATATATAACCATGCGAAAATATAAATTTTACCATATAATTAACATTTGATAAATTTTAAGTAAATAGCCACGATATTTTATTAAAAAAACCAAAAAGACATTAATAGTTAAATAACCATCAGAGGCCGAGAACATAAATGAAATGTTAAAAAAATCCAAACAATGTCACATCACCATGATAATTATTTACTTAAAATTTACGAAATATTATCTCTTTAGCAAATTCTCTACATTTTAAGGACTTAATTACTCAATAATTATTGCAAATATTTATATGAACTATTATTTATTGCCGAGAAAATACTAATATCTATCTTTTTTAATTATATTAATGTAACATAATCAAATTAAATAATAATCATTATACTTTATTGATTGATAGTATACGTAGATTTGGTTATTAATAATATGGGTAATTTTATTTTAGTATGTAGATTTTATCAAAATAAGTAAAACCTTAATTTTACTTAACAAGTACAGCGTATTATAGATATAGTATATGCATTATTTCATGTTATTTATGAAGTTATATTATGAGAAAAATAATCTGAAATAATCAACTCAAATTATTTTTTGTTTGAGTTTATTTTATTTTATTTTTTAATCGGATTGATTTGAATTTTAATAATTAAGAATTTGATGTGGCGGTTCGGGAAAAACTCGATTAACCCAACTCAATTATACCCTTAGAATCAACTGAAAGAGTTGAAAAATATATTTTCGTGTTTTCGTAATATATTTGGACATCGGATTTAAAGCACTAGCCAATAAAAGCCACGTAACTCTTACACTAACCGACGGTGGCGAGTTATATTGGACATATTATAAATAAAGTGATGAAGTATTTCACGTCTGATATAAGCATGGAATTTAGGGGACACTGTTTTGAATAATTAATGTATTATTTGTAATATGTCAAGGCTGATAATAATTGTACCTGGACCAATTTATACAAGTGTGTCCCGTAAGTGAGAAAAAGAAAACGTTGTATTTGGATTTTGGGTCGTATATATGATTTGAAAGTAAGACAACATATGTATAAAAATATTTTATATATACGCTTACCTAATATTTTATAAGCACAGCACCAGGTTCAGTTTATTACAACCGTGTTGATGTCACGCTGTCTCAAATTTGCTTTTCAAGGAATTCCCAAAACCGAGTTTTTTTTTTTTATGTCAAAATTAGCTTATTCGTTCTTGTAATTATTTTTTTTTTCCTGACAGACATATATGTGTCTCACCGTGTTATATATTGTTTGAAACACAAATTAAATCTTATATAGTATGAGTTGTGTGTAGTGTCAGTGAAGAAACTTCACGCGCAATATATGTTAATTTTTTTTTACGTGTTCTTTAGTATTTTTGAAGCACTATGTATATTATATATAGTTCAGTAAAAATGCGGTCGTTGACAATTGGATGGGCTTAGTTCGCTTTTTCGTTCATTCGAGGGATTTGGATTTTGGACCTAATAAAACTGAAAGGACATATGTATTAATAAGTCTACATGTCAATGATTCTATGTCAATAAATCTATAATTTAGTAACATATGTGGAAATAGAGTTTGACCACTTCGAAATAAATATCACTGGGCCACAAGCCCGACGACAAACGCAGGCCCATATGGCCCAATATACCCGCAACTCCTTGAAGGTATTAAAAAATATTGTCGTTTATTTATGATAATAATACTCGGGTCATATACTCAGTGAAGTATGCTCATTTGTTTTTACAAAGCGACCTTAAGGCCAATTCAAAGGAAAGCACGTCCTCCTCCCCAAAATCTGGACCTGTTTGACGAGTCTCCCTTTACTGTTGAACCAACCATCGCGACGTGGCATCAAGAGAGGAGAGACCTTGTTCCCAAGATTGCGCACCTCGACCCTTCTAGAAATTCATTTATTCCTCATAAAAATGCACGTCCTATCTTTAATATATTATGATTTCTCAATTGTATACTTTGAGTTTGGACTTTCATATTTACATAAATGTTTGAGACTGACCTCTTGTAATCGAGATCGCCGTTTTAACAAATACATATTCGCTTATGGTTTATTTCATCGCATTTATATTTTACGAGTTTATTTATATTCATATACGATTATTTATTGAGATCCACTTATATTAAAGAAACATCTCAAGGACTAGGCCGATTGAAACGTTGAATTTGTAATTTAGCCAATGTCTTAGGCATGTTTAAAATAGAGCCACATTTGGTGATGTGACCTCATTAATCAGATATAATTTTACATGATTGTCTTTATTATTTTCATACGTTAATTTTGGTAATATACGTTAATATTGGTAAATGACTAATCTATCAAAATAAACGAAATGTTGACTAGTTATTTAAAATTAAAATTAAATTGGCTATATAGTTACGGCGCCTTATATTAAATATAAAACGACACATTTTTACTCATATACGTTGCTCGTGATTGTTGACACTCGGATTTCGACATCCACAAAATCTATGTAAATAAATTCTGAATTTATTGACATATACAGATGCGGAGTTCATTAATATGTTTGTTCTAGATATGTTTTTGTTAATTTTGAAAGAAAAAAAAATCAATTTTACTAATATTTGGGTCCAATTCTCCTTCAATATTCAAATAACAACTACTTAAGTAAAAAAATTAAAATATAATTTGATTGAATGATATATATATATATATATATATATATATATATATATATATAAAAAGTAAATATGAACAAGTACAATAATATATGTAAGTATGTTTGATACTAAACGGGTAGAAAAACTATAATTTTAAAACAAATTACAAATTCCATCAGAATTGGGCTTTTAAACTTTTGTCCAGTTTGTATGGGCTCCCTCAACCTTATCTCATTCCACTGAATTTGAACGATTTTGGATCGGCCCAGAATTGGATCAAATACTTTAAATGTAGTTTACCGGGAATATTTAGGATTCGGATGAGATAATGAGTCATATGAGTAGATAAGCAAAGTCGTCACAAATAAGTCTTTCAAGCTTTTACTAAATTATGAGGTCATGGTTTTTTTTTCCTGCTCCTTTGGTTAGGTGGTGGTCAAGGTGAAGAGTGACCGAAAGTGACTTTATAAGATGGTGTGGGTCATGAGAATTAATTACTCTTTTGAAGTTGAGAAAGAGAATATTATTATTTTTTAAGTGCATGGAATTAATATCCTTTTGGAATGGACATACATAGGACACGGTGACCCCAGCAAGACTATTCTTTAATTTTTATGTTTTTTTTTAATTGTCTAGTTAAATCTTATCCTCTAAAAAAGGCAACTTTTCCGGTGAGGATAGGACTTTTCAATGCTTAACAAGAGCACTAAAAAGAAAAGATAATGAAAATACAGTTACTTACCTGTATTTGTTGACTTCTAAATACTCTATATAGTTAGCGTATGTGCAATTAAAATCACATGTCGAGCTACACTCTACTTTATGTAAACACTCAATACAATAAGGCCTAGAAATTAGTCAGTCAATGCTTTGTAAGAAATTAACGTGGATTTATTAAATTTTTAGTAGAAACGATTGAACAAGTAAAATACAGAGCTTTACACTTACGTCAGATTTTAATTTGTATTTTTCAGCAGCTTCTTTTTTTTTTTTTTTAATAAATATCGATGTTTATATTTTATTTTAGAATATTTCCTTGATTTATTCGAGGTTTAATTGTTTTATTTGTTTCGGTTTATAGATTCATATTTTAAATTTCTTTCAATTTATAAAACAAAATCACACTAATTGATTTTCTTTTTGTGTTTTACCATCTCCCCTGTAACCGAGTCTACGTCTTTTTTTTTTTTTTTTGAGGAAACGTGGTCTGTGCCACGGAATATCATAAAAGCCCTCACGTATGGCGAATGAATACCGTGGTTACAAAGATAAGAGTGAAACAGAAACCAACGAAAAGAAACAGAAATAAACTCAAACAAACATGGCCCTAGGAGACCGCGCGGGATCTCAACTCGCGATCATCTACGTCTCTTTTGGTATATAACTTTCTACTATATCATATTTATTTTTGGGCTTAATAATTTTTTGGGCCTGGCGGTGGCCTCTTCTCCTGAGGGAAATAAAGGGAGCAGCGTTTTGGGCCAGGATTCCTGTGACGCAGAGCCCAAAGGGGACAAACAGGGGACAAATTCCTCTAAAGCTTCAGTGCCGTCTCCCAATTTGGGCCGTGGGGGTTCTGGGCCCGATGTGGCCAGAAGGTTTACTCCAACGCCCAAGAAACGATCCTTGGTCCGGAAGAGTGATCAAGGCCAAGGGAATGAGGTTGAAGTTTCCAGAGCGGGAGGTGGGGAGCACGACTGTGGGTCGGGGAAAAGGAAATCTAGCGAGAGGATTCGAGTTGGAAACGTGAAGAAGATGGCACGAATGTTCGAAGAGGGTGGACGATTGACGACCACGGACGGCCTGGCCCGATTAATCGAGGGCGGTAGAGGTGTCTCGCCAGCGGGAGGCTCTGATACTTCGGCTCTGAAGACAGCGTTGAGATCTACGCTCGACACACAGGTAAGTCCACCTCTGACTCCTTTTCCTCAGTCTGATATAGGCCATAGAGATTTATTTTCTGCTACACTAAGCCTAGGGGTTAGAGACTCCTTTCCTGACACTCAAGACTTAGGGGATAGAGACTTATTTTCTGTTACTCGTACTTTGGGAGTTTCTAGTCCACTAGATTCGACCTCAGTTGTTTCTGATGAGAGAGCGGCGCCCCTCGAGAACGAGGGCCGCCGAACGCGATGATAGGCGTTATTTGGAACGTCCAGGGGTTGGGTAACCCCGGGACGAGGTCCGCCCTCCTTGCACACGTTCGTGATCATAGTCCCGATTTTATTTTTCTTTCCGAGACTAGACTACGACGTGAGGGGGCTGAAAGAGTGCGTGTGTTGTTGGGTTTTGATGGTTGTATGGCGGTGGTCTGTCTTGGTAGGGGTGGAGGCTTGATGTTACTTTGGAAAGAGCCTGTGAAATTCCTACTCGGGACGTTTTCGAGATATCACATTGAGGGAGATATGGTTAGCGAGCTTGGTGAGAGATGGAGATTTGTGGGGATCTACGGGGATCCAGTGAGTACCCAGAGAAGGCATACTTGGGAGTTTCTTCGACGCCTCCGAAGCTCTTCCACAGGTCCTTGGCTTGTTGGAGGCGACATGAACGAAGTTGCCTCTAACTCTGAAATTAGAGGAGGTTGCGACAGAGGCCCAGGCCAGCTCTTAGCGTTCAGAGACATGATTCTTGACTGCGACATTCATGACTTAGGTTTCGAGGGTGACCCTTTCACCTGGCGCAAAGGAGGTATTGAGGAGCGTCTGGACAGATGCCTTGCGAGCCACGAGTGGTGCGATCTCTTCCCTTCGGCAAAAGTTCGTCACTTGAGGTTCTGGAGATCGGATCACAGACCTCTTCTTCTGCTCACTGCCGGTTTCAGAGACCGCCGGCGAAACAGGAGGCCTAGGAGATTCTTCTTTGAGGAGTCTTGGATTGGTGAGCCGGAGTGTGACGAGAGGATCCGTAGAGCTTGGGGGACGGGTCAGAGTGGTGATCAGAGCCAGAGTCCGAGCTTAGCTGATGCGATCAATCGGTGCAGACAGAGCCTCTCCCGCTGGGGCGGAGAGAGGAACAGAGACATCAGAGTTAGGATTGAGAAGCAGAAGAAGATGGTGGAGCTTGCGGGACGCTCGGGCCCGGATTTCTGTATGGAGACCTTCAGACGGGAGGAGAGACAGCTTGACGCCTTAGTTGAGAGGGAGGAGCTGTACTGGAGACAGAGAAGCAGAGTGTCCTGGATGCGGTGCGGGGATAAGAATACGAAGCTTTTTCACCGCAAGGCTTCTGCTAGGAGGAAGAAGAACGCCATCAGAGGTTTGGAGGACGAGCACGGGGATTGGCACAGTGGCGACTCGGAGATAGAGAGGATCGTCTCTGGTTACTTTGGTGACATTTTCTCTTCAGCGAGGCCTTCTACGCAGAGTATTGAGCTAGTTTCTGCGGGCGTACAGCCTCGGATCTCGGAGGCAATGAACGCCGAGTTGGAGCGCCCTTTTGAGCCAGGGGAGGTGAGAAAGGCGCTCTTCTCGATGGATGCGATCAAGGCCCCGGGAAGCGACGGCTTTTCCGCGATTTTCTACCAGAGATATTGGGACATAGTTGGCGAGTCGGTCCTGAAAACTTGCCTTGGGATCCTTAACGACGGGGAGGAAGTGGCCACCATTAACGATACTGTGGTCACCCTCATCCCCAAAGTAGAGGACCCGAGACGTGTCAGCGATTTCAGATCGATTAGCCTGTGCAATGTGATTTATAAGATAGTGGCCAAGTGTTTGGTCAACCGTCTTAAAATCACTATGCACGATGCCATTTCTGAGTCCCAAAGCGCTTTTGTTGGAGGTAGACTGATCTTCGATAATGTCATGGTTGGCTTCGAGGCTCTTCATACGATGAAGCGGAAACGCTTCGGTAATGGAAAATGCGCGTCTCTCAAGCTGGACATGGCTAAGGCGTTTGACAGGGTCGAGTGGGTCTACCTAGAGTCGATGATGTTGAAACTGGGATACAGCTCGCAGTGGGTGCACCTCATCATGAGATGTGTTACCTCAGTCAGGTTTGCTTTCAACATCAACGGCTCCACCCGAGGCAGTGTGACTCCTTTCAGAGGCCTCCGCCAGGGAGACCCTCTCTCTCCTTTTTTATTCCTCTTCTGCTCAGAGGGTCTCTCGAGTCTCCTTCGAGCGAGCGAGGATGCTGGGGCGATTTCAGGAGTCCGTTTCCGGGATCTTCACGTGTCTCACCTCCTTTTCGCGGACGATAGCATGGTTTTCTGTCGTGCGATACCTGACGAGTGCGAGAGAGTTACAGATATTTTACGGACTTATTCAGAGGCCTCGGGCCAGATGGTGAACTTTCAAAAGTCCGATGTTTGTTTCGGTACGGAGGTCAGCGATGAGGAGGGTGAGGTCCTGGCTCGGATCCTAGGTGTTAGGAAGACGGACTGCCATAAGCGATACCTGGGTCTTCCCGCGTTCAGTGGTCGGAGGAAGGCTGAGCTCTTTGGGTATGTGAGAGATCGAGTCTGGGCTAGGATTAAGAGTTGGAATGGTCTCTCCCTCTCGCAGGCCGGAAGAGAGGTCCTCATTAAATCCATCCTTCAGTCGATCCCCAGTTACGTGGCCTCATGCCACAGGATCCCTCTGCGCCTGATTAGAGACATCCATTCGGCAATCGCCAGATTCTGGTGGGGGGGTGGAACGGAGACGACGAAGATCCACTGGTGCAAGTGGGAGGTCTTCACGCGGCACAAGTCTGAAGGCGGGATGGGTTTCAGAGATCTGGAGAAGTCCAACCAGGCCCTTCTGGCTAAGAGTGTCTGGAGGCTCCTCCGAAGACCGGATAGTCTTGCTGGACGAGTCTTCAAACAGAGCTACTTCTCCGACGGTGATATTATGACGGCTCTCCCTGGCTCGTGTAGCTCTTCCATATGGCGCAGTCTTCTTTGGGGTCGTGAGATCATCCAGGCCGGTTCGAGATGGCGAATCGGGGACGGGGAGGCTGTGTTAGTCATAGGCGACGGTTGGGTTCCGAGAGATAGACCGGCCACCTGGATTGATCCCCCTTGGATTCCCCCCGATATGCGTGTAGCTGAGCTAATGAGAGTCGACGGTAGCTGGAATGTCGATCTCATTACAGCGATGTTCGGAGAGGAGGACGCTGCGGCGATCCTGAGCATTCCGAGTGGGGGTGAGGGTACTCCTGACGTGCGTCGCTGGCATTTCACTGAGAACGGAGAGTACTCCGTCAAGAGCGGCTACCGTGTCGCGATGGGGAGAGCCAGCACTCCGGTCGCCAGCTCTTCAGATCCGACGGCGATGGAGAAGTGGTGGACGAAGTTCTGGCAGCTGAGAGTTCCTCCTAAGGTGAAACTCCTCTGTTGGCGAGTCTGTTTAGGCCAGATCCCGGCCAGAGCAGTCTTAGCCAAGAAGAGGATCACCTCTGACGATAGCTGCCCTGTCTGCCAGGAGGCGAGAGAGACTGTTTTCCACGCGTTTTGGGGTTGCAGGTGGAGCAGGAGAGTCTGGAAAGAGGTGGGCTTCAGCCACATTCTTCCGCCTTTCAGAGACGGCGATGTTTTCGACGCCATCTTCAGAGCGACGGAGACACTTGAGGTTCGTTTTCATGAGCTTTTCATTACCATTATTTGGGAACTTTGGAACCACAGGAACAATGTCTTGGCCGGAAGATCAGCTTGGAGCCAGCCACAGCTAGTCCAGTGGACCGTGAGCTTCCTCGAGGAGTACAGAGCGGCTACGGTTGGGGAGACTCCGACGAGCACGAGGGCGACTACGCCCCCCAGATGGACCCCCCCTAGGGACGGGACCCTCTCGATTAACGTCGACGCGGCGCTCGCTCGCGACCGTGGAGGCTTCGGTGTCGGGTGTATTGTTCGAGACCACACCAGAGAGGTGATCGCCTCGCAGACGCTTTTCCTGGCTAGGGGGTTCTCTCCCCAGCTTGCGGAAGCGTATGCTGTCCTCCAGGGCATAGAGCTAGTTCGCAGCGTCGGAGGCAGGAGAGCTGAGATCCAGTCTGACTGCTTGGGGGTGGTGAGGATGATCGATGAGGGCGCGACGCCTGCGACAGAGCTTGGGACGATCTTGCACCGCATCTTCAGGGAGGTGAGGGAGCTTGAGGTTTTTAGCATTATGCATATTTCTCGTCTTTGTAATGTTGCAGCGCATAATCTAGCGCGCTATGCGGTTAACCATCACTCGTCCTCGACCTGGCTGAGTTTAGTCCCGCCTTGTTCGGAAGAGGCCATTAGGGCCGATGATCGCGAGTTGAGGTCCCGCTTGGCCTCCTAGGTCCTTTTTGTGTTTGATTTTCTTTTGTTTTCTTTCCGTTGGTTTCTGTTTCACTCTTATCTTTGTAACCACGGTTTTCCTCCGCCATACGTGAGGGCTTTTATGATATTCCGTGGCACCGACCACGTTTCCTCAAAAAAAAAAAAAAAAAAATATATATATATATATATATATATATATATATATATATATATATATATATATATATATATATAGAACGGTTGACATAGACAAGGCATGAATATCAAAACAAGGCCACTAAAAGTCTCGAGACAACATGTCACAATGAACAATATTCCATGCTGTGAATTGACATATGCATTTCTACTTTTTATTGACAATCCATACAATACAATTCCATCTTTAATTGCGCTGCCAAAACTAGCATAGTTTGGTGTACAGGAACATATGATATGGAAGTCATAAAAATCACAAGTCGAACTATACGTAAATATATGCGTATATATTTGCACATCATTTTCACTCTTATCACCGAAAATCACAAGCCGTAATATATATATATATATATATATATATATTGCATTCTAGGGCATTATTTTCTGGAGCGTGATATCCTTGCTGGGTGGTCTGTCATGTGAAGTTTAATGAGTGATATTTTTTTTAAGGAATAATTAGATGATTAGACAGAGAGTAGTGTGATTTACTTATTTAGATTAGACAGAAATTAAATGTGTCTCTTTCATTTTATGGTCTATATATAGTGGTAGGTAGCATTGTTTTTTTATTCTTTCTTTCTTTCTTTGATGATTATGTTTATATATTTATATATAATAATATATATGGCAAGAGAGAATGGCAAAATAAAATCTAATTAGCCGAAAAATAGACATCATGTTTCCTTAGGCATCAAGAGTGATCTATAGCTGTAGACTATATAGCAATACTACAAAAATGGGGATATTTTTTATCTTTGATTTTATTTATACTTTTGACACTGTGTGGAAACAAAAGATCGTCATGTTCTTCCGATGTGACTGTGAGTGCGGTCATCTTTTATGAAAACCATAAGATAAATAAAAATGAATTTATATATAAATATCTTAATTACATTTACTTTATCTTTATAAAGACAATGATACACCATGATGGTTGGTATCGTGGTTTGGGTTCATGCTCTATAAGTAATTCAAAATAATGTGGTCAATTTCCTAAAATATAATAATTCTTCCAGAAAAGACATATCTTCTTCTCAGTTTGCGTTCTCTATCTCTTTCATAATATTAAATGGGTACAAAAGAGAGCAGTAGTAATTTACTCCTTTTATTAGTAATTCTGGTTTTGGTGGCTCTTCTAGCCCGTCCGACGTGTCACATGAGAGCATTATCCGCGGAGGCCAGGTTTCTGACCAGAGGCTGCGTTCTGTATTCGGATGACTGCCACGTGGACGTAGAGCCACAGAGGCCGTTGGATCCAGGATTATCGGATGAGCAAGAAGCTGAACCGGATGATGATGATGATGATGATTTCTATAGACAGTACGGTGATGTACCAAGCCCTGGTATTGGACACTGATTCATAATTCATATACGTAAATACATATTTGAGTTTTTTTTTTTTTTTTTAATTAGTGTGATTTTGTTTGTTTTTTTTTTTTTTTTAATAATTTATACCCTAAGTATTTCATATATTATAGTTGTATTTGTTGGTATATATGTAATACTTTTGTCTGACAAATTACAACGTGATTCTTATTGGCTTTTGGTTCCACCTCTTGATTCTAATTTCATATATATATATATATATATATATATATATATATATATATATATCTTGCTACAATTATGACTATACCAATTTCATGTAATCTTTAACATTAGTGTATATATAGAATTGCACTCAAAATTCACTTAGGAACTTTGTTTGGGGTGTCAATACATTTTACATGGAGATCTTATTCTCCAATTATATTTATAGAATAGCACTGAAAATTCACTTAGGAGTTGTTTGGGTGTCAATACATTTTACATGGAGATCTTCTTCTTTCTTCTTACTTTTCTGTACGAGGACAAGATATTTAATCTCCACCAAATAAATAAATAAATATATATATATATATATATATATATATATATATATATATATATATATATAAAGTCTCCAATACTAGAGCTTCAAAATTAATAACTAGATTTTGTGCTTAAATATCCATTTTAATACACTAAAAAATGTAACGATGATTAAATTTAGTTTGAAAAAAAACAACTCAAAATTCATAATTCTAAAGTGGTGGTACAATCCAAAAAAGAGGTTCGCTTTTTTCGAAACCGATGGAGTCCAAAACCAGCCTCCGCTCAAATTTATTTGTTCCGTGATCATAGATCCCCGTATCAAGATTACTCCAATGAGAACCATTAGTCGTGTCGTGCGTGAAATACATGTAATTGGATCTGTACCCGAAAAACCTAGAACACTTGACAGAAACAAAAGAGCTATCACCCACGAATAGACACGTGTCTTCAAGCCTCATCACACTGACCCACCCATTATCTTTACTGGCAAACTTAAAAACTTTGAACGACTTTGGACGTCGCAACTCGATGACGTACCTCTCGACCTGCAATCAATGACGAAGCTAGGAATTCATGTTAGGGGAGGCTAATGTGCAAAAAAAAGTTCAGATTGGGCTAATTTATCAATGTAAAAAAATTATTAAAAAATGGGCAAAAAGTGAAGAAAAAAAAATTGAGTAGGGCTTTAGCCCTCCACGAGTTGGGAGTAGCTTCGTCCTTGCCTGCAATAGAACGTCGAAGCATAGAGACCACACGAGATACCTTTGGTAGCGGAACTTGAACTCCTTAGAGGAGTGGCATAAATAGATCGCCGGTGCAACATCATCCATGGCGGTGATCGAATCGGATAACTTGAATGATATCATCGAGCCCTTATTCCCATCCATTGTTAGCGTTCCACCCTTAATCACATACAATTTGTTACCGTTGAGGATCACCGCGTCTATGAGCCCCTCAAAATCCTTACTCGTTAGCATGGTGCACGACGAGTCTCTACCGAGTCGGAGAAAGGCTAACCCGCATACCTCGATCAGCACCACGAGGCACTCGTTCGAGATCGCCACTAGGTTGGCGGGGATCAAAGTTTTGCGGATAACAAATGAGTTGAAACCGGCGGGTAATTCCGTATACAAATTTAGGTTCGGGAGGCGAATCGTACGAGCAATGCCTTTTCTTTTCGACCTTAGTATGAGCATCGCTATTGTAAGTCATGGAAAAAGGTCGGTACAACGTCGTTGACCCACCTTGACCCACAACTAATAACCATCCATCGGAATAGCCCCTGATGGTGACGTGACACGGCGTTTCTCTTGACGTTGTTGAACACCCACGCCACGCGCCATGAGACACACACGGCTCCGAATCGGATATATTCTCCCATCGACTCTAGTTTATTTATCTACCATAAGTTTACGTAGTAATCCTTCCCAATCTGTAAAAACGGACAACTAATTACAAAGGCATCGAACATGTTTGCCTTACTTGATAATACCATTTTTACCACGTACTCGTACGATACTGTGGATCAACACAGTCTGTGAATGAGGCGTTGTTACCCATAGCTTTTTGCAGTTCCTAACGATTATATATGATAGAGGTTAAATATTGCGAAGATTTATAAATTATTTTGTATGAATTGAGAATTTCATCTATGTTTTAGAAGAAAGAAAAACAAAAATATATAGATAAAAAAAGTAAACAACGTATATAAGTATGTAATAATGCTTTTCATCCATGTTTTAGAAGAAAGAAAAACAAAAAAAAAAATAGATATAGATAAAAAAGTAAACATCGTATATAAGTATGTAATAATGCTTTTTATTATGCTTTTCCCATTTGGTAGTTTTTTAAGATAGTAAAAATGAGCAAAATGCCTAGAATCTTTCGGAAAACTAATATCACTCTCTCTAATTGGTCTTTTTTTCACAAACACGTCTCTAAAATTATTATCTATATCATTCCATTGTCCCGGATCTCATAAATATTTAAAGACTCGTCATTCGTATGATTGTTAACTTTTTTTTCAATTTCGATTTCATTACAATCACCGATGTTTTATTCATTACACATTGTATCTCTAGATTTTTCTACCATCGTTTCACCATTTTCATTTTCATGCACTTCTTCATTCATAACTAACTCATTTTCTTTATAAATTTTTCAAGAGCTCATTTTTTAGAGTTAATCAATTCTTCATCTCTTTTTCTTTTTTTAAGTTTTTCAAAACCGGAAACATATTTTCGACAAGACATGATGTTTCTATGTTCTAAATCACACAACAAGTAAAAAAAAAAAAAAAAAAAAAAAAAAAAACTAACCAAATGCACTAACATAAATCATGAACACTATAATCAAGTTAGATAGATAAAACCTTGGGAAAATAACACATTTATACCCTGTGTTTTAGTGAAATGTCGAGTTTAACCCTCGGTTTTCAAAAATGGCGAGTTCATACCATCTGTTTAACTAAAATGACAAAATGATACCCTCTGTTTAACTAAAATGACGAAGTTATACCCTGAAATAGACAACAGTGTCACGAATATTCTTGTAATTGACTTTTCATTGACGTTGACTATAATATTTTATATATAAACACCAATTATCTTTATTCATTCGTGCCATATATGTAATTTATTTAAAAACTACAAAATAAATAACAATCTCTTAATTGTGAAGAACACAAAAAAAGGCAAAGGGGTAAACATCGATAGTTGATAGTCATCAAAATCGCATATTCGAACAGAGAATCCAGGATTTAGAGTTACAATTCGAACACGGAATGAAGTCATTTCTTAGGAGGTATGAGTTTTATTATTTAATTTCAATTTAAGACTATTTTTATTTCAAAATTGAGAATTTGGAAGTTAGGGTACTGATTTAGATTTGATATGGTTTTTCTTATATAAGAGTTAATATCAATGAAAGAGAGATTTGTGACGCTGTTATTCATTTAAGTGTATAATTTCGTCATTTTAGTTAAACAGATGGTATAATTTCATCATTTTAGTTAAACAGATGGTATGAACTCGACATTTTTGAAATTCGAGGGTTAAACTCGACATTTCACTAAAACACATGGTATAAATGTGTTATTTTCCCTAAAACCTTTGCTTGAAGTCAATGGATGATTGTTTTTCTCTTTTTTGCTTTTTGCATATTGGAATCAATGTACTTGTCTCTAAACTTCCTCAATGATCACTAATTTTGAGAGAAAAATAATTTGGTGATTATGAGAATAAAATAGAAATAAATAAAACTCTATGAAATCAAAATTTACCTTAAGTTTAAGTCTTTGATGAAGCTCATGTGAATGAGAATGTATCAGTAAGAGAAAAAAAAGCTAATTTTGATTGTTTGTGTGTATGTAACGGCACAAAGAAGAGGAAAATGCTATGGTCGAGCGTGCAAGTACACAACTTTGTTTTGTTTCAGCGTTTAAGTTATTTAATTTGCTTTTATTTCTTTATTTTAAAGGTCCAAATGGCAATTTTGTGTGCTTGTTGAATATTTAATCACGTGGGGCATATCAGATCAAAACTATTCCTATCAAATATAAAATTTGGGGGACTTATTTTTCTCAATTTTCTTGGGCCTTAAGCCTAGGCTTACTTGACTTATCACATGGCCCGGCTCTGGTATGTATCAACGGGTTAAAAGTATAATTACACTCAATAACTTTAGAATAAATTTTGAACATAATAAAAATTCGATAACGACTCAGCAGGTTGATCAAATTGGATTTGATCGGAACATATACCGAAGAACAAATATAATATAGTGAAGAGACGGGCCGTAACAACATAAATTTTTTGGTGCTTCGCATGAATCCTCATAGCTTCAGTATTGAAGTCAAGTCTCAATCTTTAGCTTTGACGAATGTACGTTAGAAGAAGAATGTTCATTATTCTCTGGCTTTTTTTTTTTATTCCAAATATAAATTTTTCAAACGGTTGTATGTGGGAAATACTTACCAAAATCGAAACGAGAGTTCTAATAACAAATTCCCTAAGTGCACATCCAAGCAAACTTACAAACCTACACACACTAAAAAAAATTCTAATAATAAATTACAGTCATACTGAAATGAGAAATTGACTCAACTAGTAGCAATTTTGATAATTTGGACCAAAATAGTAACAATTATATTTTTTTGGCACTTTTACTAGTAACTGTAGACATGAAAGTATTAAGTTATCGTAAACTGTAGACTTACAAGTCTGCAATTAACAATAATTGTAGAATTATAAGCCTATAATTACTAGTAAAAGTGTCTAAAAACATACTTGCTATTATTTTAATCCAAAATATCAAAGTTGCTAGTAATTGAGTCATTCCCTACTGAAATTCAATCAAAATTTGGATATTTTGGTTCAGCCCAAAAGTGGAACAA
This sequence comes from Urtica dioica subsp. dioica, assembly GCF_054948205.1. Classification (NCBI taxonomy): domain Eukaryota; kingdom Viridiplantae; phylum Streptophyta; class Magnoliopsida; order Rosales; family Urticaceae; genus Urtica; species Urtica dioica. Next base: position 17,737,341 of record NC_142767.1, read on the forward strand.
ATACATGAAATGTAATTTACCGAGTAGAATTTTGATGACATAATGAGTCATATGAGTAGATAAGCAAAGTCATCACAAATAAATCTGTTGTTACGTTATATATGTTGGCTTTATTTTTTAGTGCAAGTTGTTTGGAAAGATGTCGGTCTTCATGTTCCAGCTTCCGGTAAGACATCCTTCCTCCTGTGCGCAGAGTATTTCGGGCAAGTTTCCAATTTTGTCAGATTGCCTCGCTGGTGACTTTATTGCGTGATATTCGTGTGAGGATGGGTAAGGAAACCCTAGATACACATCCAAGCATGTACAGCTGCTATAAAAGCCATGTGCTTCCCCCTTAGCAGCCTTAAAGCTTTTGATAAAAACACTTAGAGCTCCTAGACGTGCAAGACCGACGGATTGGGAGGCTTTGTGTTTTGTTAAGAGCGGTGTATTCTCTCCAGCACTATTCCAGAAAGATTGAGTGTTTGAGCGATTTGGGTTCTGTGTCTACGTGATTGAAGACTCGCGTGCGTTTGAATATTGAAGACATCCGAGCATAGGCGGTTGCTCAAAGAGTGGAATTGAGGAGGATCTCATATTCAGGGGGAGTCCCTGGTCTAGGTATTCACTTGTGGTAATAGTTACTAGGGCCTTGATTTTGCGTTGTAATCATATAAGACCTTGCTTGTACTATTGACTACTATATAGTGAAATCATTTCCACTGGCAGAATGCCCCTAGACGTAGGTGTATTGCACCGAACTGGGTAACCATATTGTGTGTTCTTTCTTATCGCACTTTTGTTGTTTATCCATTATCTGTGTTCAAACAAGTTGTCAGACACATTGTCAACACTTAGTGTGCGACATCTTGTCTTTGCGACTAATCAGAATTTCATAATCTTTCAAGCTTTTACTAAATTATGAGGTCATGGTTTTTTTCTTCCTCCTTCTTTGGTTAGGTGGTGGTCAAGATGAAGAGTGACCGAATGTGACTAAGAAAGAGAATTTCAAGTGCATGGAATTTATATCCCTTTTGGAGTGGACATGCATAGGACATGGTGACCCACTAAGACCATTCTTTAATTTTTATGTATTTTTTTTTTCTTCTAATTGCCTAGACTAAGGCAAATTTTCCGGTAAGGATAGGACCTTTCAATACCTAACAAGAGCACTAAAAAAAATCTAAAGATAATACAGTTACTTACCTGTATTTGTTGACTTCTAAATTCTTTATCTTGTAAGCGTATATGCAATTGACGTCACATGTCGAGTTAACTCTTTAATCGATATACTTTATGTAAACACTCAATACAATAAGGCCTAGAAATTATGGAGTCATGATTTGTAATAAATTAACGTGGATTTAGTAAATTTTTAGTAGAAATGAGTTTTTTTTTTTTTTTTTTTTTTTAATGGTTGAACAATTAAAATACAGAGCTTTACACTTACGTCAGATTTTAATTTGTATTTTTCAGCAGCTTCTTATTTTCGAGGTTTGATTTTTTTTTTATTTGTTTCGGTTTATAAATACAATTTTTAATTTTGATTCAATTTATATAAAAAAAATCACACACTAAATGATTTTCTTTTTGTGTTTTTCCATTTTTTCTACTATCATACAACGACTATATATGTTTATATATATATATATATATATATATTATAGCATAAACAAAACGGTTGACATGGACAAGGCATGAATGTCAAAACAAAGCCACTCAAAGTCTCAAGACGACATGTCACAATGAACCATATCTCCTTTTTTTTCCATGCTGTGATATATGCATTTCTACTTTTTATTGACAATCCAGGCAATTCCATCTTTAATTGCGCTACCAAAACTAGCATAGTTTGGTGTACAGGAACATGTGATATGGAAGTCATAAAAATCAAGAGTCTACGTAATATATGCACATGGTTTTCAAATTTCACTTATCACGGAAAATCACAAGCCGTAATATATGTACATATATTGCCTTCTTGTGCATTATTTTCTGGAGCGTGATATCCTTGCTGGGTGGTCTATCATGTGAAATTAAATGAGTGATATTTTTTTTAAGGAATAATTAGATTAGACAGAGAGTAGTGATTTACTGATTTTCTTGTTTTTTTTTTCCTTTCTTTCTTTAATCATTATGTTTATTTATTCAAATATAATAATATATATGGCGAGAGAGAGAGAATGGCAACATAAAATCTAATTGACCGAAAAATAGACATCATGCTTCCTTAGGCATCAAGAATGATCAATACCTGTAGACTATCTAGCAATACTACAAAAATGGAGATACTTTTTTTTTTATATAAAATAAAAATGACAATCTTTGGTTTCATTTATTGCTTTTGACACTGTGTGGAAAGCAGAGATCGTTATATATATGTTCCTAATCCTATGAGTGTGGTCATCTTTTATGAAAACCATAAGATTAATAAATATGAATTTATATATAAAATATGTTAATTACACTCTTTACTTTATCTTTATAATGACAATGATACACAATGATGGTTGGTATCGTGTTTGGGTTCATGCCCTATAAGTAATTCAAAATAATATTGCCAATTTCCTAAAATCTAATAATTCTTCCAGAAAAAGAAATCTCTCTCTCTCTCTCTCTCTCTCTCTCTCTCTCTCTCTCATAGTATGAAATGGGTACAAATGAGTTCTTGAAGAAGAGCAGTAGTAATTTACTCCTTTTATTAGTACTGCTGGTTTTGGTGACTCTTCTGTCCAGTCCGACGTGTCACATGAAAGTATTATCTGCCGAGGCCAGGTTTCTGAGCAGAGGCTGTGTTCTGTATTCGGATGACTGCCACGTGGAAGTAGAGGAACAGAGGCCGTTGGATCCTAGACCATCGGATGAACAGGAAGCTGAGCCAGGTGATGAAGATGATGATGATAATGATTTCTATAGACAGTACGGTGATGTACCAAGCCCTGGTATTGGTCACTGATCATAACATACACACATATTTTTTTGGAGTTTTTTTTATTTATTTATTTTATGTTGGCATTGAATTAGTGTGATGTTATTGTTTTTGTTTTCCTCTTTTTTTTTTTTCTTTTTTTTATACATACTTTATACGCCATATATCTCGTATATTATAGTTGGATTTGTTGGTACATATGTAATACTTTTTAAAATATACTTTCGTCAACAAATTACTATGCGACTCCTATTAGCTTTTGGTTCCACATCTTCACATACTTCGAAGATTAATATATATTTAGAATATCAAAGTTATTGTTGAAAAATTCAATCTAAAACATGTATGTGTTGGTATCTTTTTAAAGAAAAAAAAAAGAATTGGCTTATTTGTGTTATGGCTTTTTAGTATTAACTCCAAATTATGCCCAAATCAAGCGATTATGTGGGTGAAAGACTCGTCATTGTAATTAGGACGAAACATCAATGCGTTCAAGTTGGGCTAGATTGTCTTAATGTGCGAGAAATCATGTTTAGGCCATTTACATTTCTTTGGAGACTTTTAAATTTTCAAAAGACCATTTTGAGGATTTTAGGTGCTCCAATGAAAATACTTAAACCTTCGTTCTATGAGTTTGAACAGTGGACTCTCAAATTTGAGGGTCCACTATTCACACACTCAAAAATTGTCAAGTTATTATATTTTAGTCTTATATTTTGTATAAGTTTCTAAAATTGATCCCGTTTTCCAAAATTTAATTAATATTTTATTTGTAAGTACATAATGATAAATATATTAAAATTTAGTCCTTTTAATTTAATAATTTTATATTTTTGCTAGCGGATGAATAAATAAAACCATAACAAGTGCTTTTAATATTAAAATTAACATAAACTAGTACAAAAATAGTATAATATTAAATGCATTAACAAATTAAATTTGAGTAATTTTATATTTTTTAAAGTATATTTTATTATTATTTTTATATAATTTCATGTTTTCATTAATATTCGGAGAATGGTATTTTTCCCATGGTCCACATGTGGCTCCGACACTGGTCGAGCTCACGCTATATGGCTCACATTGAGCAAAGATTTGAGTGATCAATTGGTCTCTTATCATGTCTTTTGGCAAACTATTAGAAATGAAAAAAAGCAAATGAGGTTCGATGGGATATTAAACAAACGCATGAAGTTAGAATGAGATCGAGGAACGGAATGTGATTAAAAGGTTTTTTTTTTTTTTTTTTTTTTTTATTTTATTTATAACAAAATGGACTTACTTTCTGGAGGACTGGAATTATATTTTTTTCATCTTTGATTTTCATGCGATTCATTGTGTTCTTTTATTATATATGATTATTTTATACAGGTATTGTAATCTTTCCTCACTGTGGAAAAAAAAAACATGGGAGGAAGGTACATGAAACAAACGAGTAATGCCTAGTTTAAAAGCCTGATAAATAAATTTCTAAATAGTAAAACACAATTGCTTGGAGAATCTAATTTTTTCGTTTAATATTCCAAACCTTTTTATATCTAGCACTCACTGTCCAAACCTATTATGACTATATGTGATTCTAGATTTCTACATTTTTTGTGGTTAAATTATTATATTACCCTCAGCCAAATACACTCACAACTTCATTTATGATTTATGTTGTTTTTAATCTCTCATTTTCCTCTTATTTCAGATAAATAACCACAAATAATAACAACTTTGATATTTTGCATCAAAATAAACTAAATTATGTTTTTAGACAATTCTACTAATAACCGTAGACATGAAAATATATAATTGTCATAAACTATAAACTAACAAGTCTATAAATACAACAATTGTAGATATATAAATCTACAGTTACTAATAAAAGTGTCAAAAACTATAATTTGACTTATTTTAGTTAAAAATATCAAAATGACTACTAATTGATTCCATTTTCCCCTATTTCACTCCTTTTTTCCCTCCCTCTTATTGATCTCACTTTCTTTACATGAAGCGTAATTTTGTCTTTTGACTTTCTAGAAAGAACATAATTCGGAAATTGAAAAGAGCGGCCCATCAAATACGTGTTTTTTGGGCCTGTATTTTTTGCAATCATCAAGTAGGATTAGTCACGTATTCCCAGGTCAAGATTATTAAAGTCTGATTTGAGTCTTTAAATCCAAACTTAGCACAGTCTTTAATGAAGATTGTGCTTGAAGCGCGGCTATGTTTCACCGGTTTCCGAGGAAACAAATCTTCGACATGGATTGATATAATATTGTATTTTGTAAGCCGAATGAATAGTAATCACTAGTTTTTTTAAATAAAGCTTATAACTTGTACGAGTGTCACGATTTCTTGTCTAATATAAAATTAGACAAGAAAATAATGAGATACATATACACATGCATCCAATTATATTTAATGAAACCATGAAGATGAGACGCCTTGTAGTGAATCCAATAGTGCATGTGAGTGAGGGCTTGAGTTTGTCATTTCCACGTTGATCATGGTAGTAGTAAAGAAATTACTTATATTATATGTAATCCTTAGTATATTCTACTGTTGGAATTTAATCATTATGATCCTGGTAGTGAAAGTTTACTAGTGTGAAAAAATGATGTTGCTCGACAGACGTACTGCTGACCATAAAAATTCATTTTTTTTATTTGCAAAATAATTGGATACAAATTTGAATATATAATATTTTTTTATGCCCTGGCCTCTTTTAATATTGTTAGAATTATATTAGTTTCTTTCATAACGTATTATCACCACTTGGAACTTTAATATTCTTGAGTTTTTAATCCTTAAATTTACACCGTGAAAAGTAGAGCCAATAAGTATATAAAAAAAAAGAGTTATTATCACGCTTTCAGAAGCAAATTTTTATTTTTAAGAGGGTGAACTGTAAGTAATTTTTATTTAGATATAGAAACAATTTGAGGTGTGTTACAAGCTTGTAGGATGTGTGATCCTGTGGATGAAGCACATAATTAGAATATATTAAAAAAAAAATGAGACATTATTTTAAAGGAATCACTTTGCATAATGAACTAGTTAATGACGGATTAGTAACCCCAAAGGCTACATTTTTTTAGATTAAAAATATAGACAGCCTAATTGAGACTTGTGCAATTGTGGACCAAAGCTCAGTAAGGTTGTTTCTTCATGGCATGCTTAAAGTTTGTGGAATTTCGCTATTCTTTTTTTAAAGTCCATATCTATCCTCTTATTTTTTAGTGGTCTAAGATAAAGCCTATCCTAGAATGGAAAAAAGACTGAGCCCAAAAGCGTCAACTACCACCCATGTAATGTGGGGTTCTAATTCAACCTAACACGCTCATGCCATTTCTATGGTCCATATGCCCTTTTCTTATGCCCAATTAGCATCTAGATTTAGGGAAGGGAAAGACAGATTTGATTAAATAATCATCATAGTAATATTGAATAGAACCCAAAATAATATGATTATTAAGTCACGTAGAGTATCAATGATATTTTATTTGAGTTTTTATTGTTGTGTGGATAGAGCATTATGGACATGGAAGTGAATAGTCATGTTTTATCACTAGAATTAGTGCATGTTTATTACTATAGTTAGTCAAAATATTCAAACCTATGATGTACAAGAAAAAAAAGTGCACTACTATATAAAATTTATAGAATTTAGATAAGAAATGTTAGGTTGGGGTTGGTTTTTATATTTTTTAAAGGTAGCATGTGCGCGAGTGTGAACATCTAGCTAGTTAGTCAAATACCCAAATATATATCAAATATCATATAATCTTACATTTATTGGAACATTCTGATAACATGCGTAATTATAAGTATACTTATATATGTTTGGTTCATAAAACTTATTTTAGTTGGATGATCTAACACGTGTATATATTTCAACTTTTTAGGATTTCAAATTGAAAAATTATGATCATATTCAAATACATAGTTTTAAAATATCGATTTTTTTAGCAAAGATACATTTCGTGCAATTTTGAAAGATCATATTACGACTTCTATAATTTACTGCGGAATTGTATAACTTTATCCCTTGAAAATCCTTTGAGAGTTATCTAGTTAAAAATGTGTGAAGACATATATCATATAGGGATTATTCTTAAACTATAACTAATTTGAAGATTTGTTCTCATTGTCCATTAATAATATTCATTCCACTTGTGAGTTGATGGGGTCGTACGTGAGACTATTGTTGGCAAAATTCAGGAACAATATCGACATAGTTCTGAAGGCGAAAACCGTGGTATTTGGTTCTACTTGAAGGATAGGGGCGTTTGCTCGAAATGGCATCTCCAACCTATTTTTTTCGTCTTAGATTCCATTTCGTGTTCTTAACTTGGAAGAATTAAATTGGGTCTAGCGAAACTTGAACAAAGTGGCCCATGAAATATGCAAATGGCCGGCTGTCTCTCAAGTTTTGAGTTTTAGTTCGTTATTGGAGGTTCTGCCCCTTGTGCAGGGGTTTGGGTGGAGGCCTTTATTGAATGAGATGTAGTAGGGTACTTTTTCCTCTCCGTCGCACATTTTCAAGGGCAAGAGAAATTTTAAGTGAGGTTTTTTTTCCTAAGAAATTAGGATACACAAGTCGAGTTAGACTCACAGAGTTTAAGAGTGAAGTGTATTTTTTTCATGGTTATCAGTGAATCACTTTTCACGAGATTTAAAAACTTCTCATTTATAATCTCATCCTCATATGATATTTGGAGAAAATATCGTGGAGGATGAGATTTCAAACTCAACGGTATGTTATGTTGTAAATCGTGAATCGTAGACTTAATTTAGAGTATAAAATTGAGATAGATTCCTAATTAAAACTGTGAAGCGTATATTGTCTTGATTTTTAATGAATTCGAGATAAAAGAACTTTCATTTAGAACTGTCGAACACTAAATTAGTTTATTTACACTAATACTTCATTTGTATTTGCTATTGCAAATGATCTAAATAAGGTATGAAGTGATAATAGAATAGATTATTATTTATTATTTCATATAGTAATGTATTATAATTGTTCTACATTAGATGCTTGAGTATTATACCATTAAAATAATATAACATTAAAGTAGACAATTAGACCAGTAGTCCAATAGTATATCCTCAATAAAAAAGAGAGAGAGAGAGAGAGAGAGAGAGAGAGAGAGATAGAGAGTATTGGTTAGGCTGATAGTGTAGATGCCCTTGGAGAATGAAAAATTTATGACCTCGCCTCGTTGACATGACTTGCCTGCTTTAAATTTCTTCCAATCGGAGAGAGAGAGATAGATAGATAGAGAGAGAGAGAGAGAGAGAGAGAGAGAGAGAGTATTGGTTAGGCTGATAGTGTAGATGCCATTGGAGAATGAAAAATTTATGACCTCGCCTCGTTGACATGACTTGCCTGCTTTAAATTTCTTCCAATCGGGGAGAGAGAGAGAGAGAGAGAGAGAGAGAGAGAGAGAGTATTGGTTAGGCTGATAGTGTAGATGCCCTTGGAGAATGAAAAATTTATGACCTCGCCTCGTTGACATGACTTGCCTGCTTTAAATTTCTTCCAATCGGAGATAGCAATGGATTTTTTGTCCGAGCTCAGAGCCCAACAACTTTGAACAGCATCAGTGCCATCATTCTTCGTGATTATTACAAGAACATACATTTTTCTTATCCTAGGACTTGACGATGACTTAGGGTTTTGTTTAACTGCAAACTATTGATATCTCTTTAGTATTGATAAAGTCTTTCGTCAATGTAATTGAATACATCCACAAAAATCAGAAGTGTTTCGCTTCTTTTGGAACAAAGAATTTCTCCATTGTTGATGAAGTGTTAAAGCTTTAGAGGCAGGAATTCATTCCGTGGTGTCGCCCTAACAAGCAAACTGATTACACGAGACTGCATGCTATATGGAAAGTGATAATCTATTTTCTTTTAATTGCATATGATCTCATTAAGGTATAAAGTGATAATTTAACAAATTATTATTTATTATTTTACATAGACATATATTATGACTGCTCTACATTAGATGTTTTAGTATTACAAGTTACGACATTAAAACCGTTCCACGTTAAAATAATATAGCATTAAAATAATATCATAATATACTTTATATATGACTTAAAATAGGTTTTTTTCATTATTAATTGAAAAAAAAAATCGTTTGAGAGTAACAAAGATTTTATTTAGTCACTCTTCTTGAAGTTCTCGTTAGCCTGAGTTTCTAACTAAGAAAAATATATCGGATGGACATCAATGATTTTAAAATTACCTAGTATTTATTTATTTATTTTTATTTTTTGTCATTATTTTTAACTTGTTTAACCATAAAAGCGAAAATACTACATCACACCATAAATAAACTGATATGTATTATTAAAGAATGGATAAAGAATATTGATACGAACTTAAATTAAACTTCTCTATTATTAAAAGGACTTTGACGATTGATGAGGTTAGATACACAACAGACACAAATGTTTTAGATTTTTTTCCACCGTTACTCAAGCGTGAAAATGAAGATTAATTTATATCGGGTACGTGTTTAGTTTCAAAATTGTTTGTTGTTTACTGTAAAATTACCTTATTATTAATCAATCAATTAATTAATTATTCAATAGTGTCATAACTATACATTTGATATTTATTTATCCGCTCTTGCGTGAGTACTCTAAATATTCAATAAACAATTTAATCATGCTCGCAAAACCAAAATCTTCACCGAATCAGTATGGCCGGCCTGTGAACAAAAGTTAAGTCACGTTCTTTTTATTCCCATTCCTTGTTCCTTTCTTTACTTTTCCATTTTTTTTTGTGTGTATTTTAATAGTATTTTTCATTTTCGCTGCTTCATTCACCGTTGTCGCTAGTTTCACGATTGCTTCATTCATTGAACCTTCATTTTTTTTCTTCTGAAAGCACACACATATATATTATATCCCATATTTCAATAAATCGATACAGACTGTGAGCTTAAGGTCCTTTAATATCAGATCTTTCTCAGCGTTTGATCAAGAACAAACAATTAATGCTTGAGGAAAGGGAATTTCGAAGGTACGTTCCGAGTTTTGTGTTTTAGATAATTTTTTTTTTTTTTTTTTTTGGCTAAAAGTTTGTTACGAATTGCTTCGTATTCCATTTCGATGTTGTGTTGTTGGCAGCTGAGATTTGAGACAAAGCACGTCTTGGCCTTTCACGATCTTTACAAAACCAAGCATTTCGGTTCACATGTGTGGGAAAAAGGAAAAAAGATAACCAAGCCTAAATTACCGGCAATATGTATTTCTTTTCCGAATAAATTTATTTTTGCATAGCAAATAAAAAAAATATTGTTTTCTTTTGTTATAAACTTATAACCTCTAACGTTGAGCCTTATTTAAAAAAAAAAAAAAACTTGTGACGTCTTGCGACAATCACTTTCTCCATAATTAGGTCATATTCCACATTTCTTAACTCAATCGGTCAACATGATGATAATGTCTTACCTGCAAATGTATTAAAAATATAGTTATATTATTCAAAGAATAAACTCTGAAGTCTAGCTTCAATAAAGCAAGAGAGTTATGAATTGCTTTTTATTTTTATTTCACCAACACATAACTTACTTGAAGTTTAACCGACCAAATAAGTATTCAGAAATGAAGGAATGGTATGTTGCCTAAAATAGACTTTGAATTATTGTTAAAGTGATACTATGGTCCCAATTTCCAAACGGCCAAACCTAACTCAATAGACAAAAAAATGTTATATTATCACTTTTGTTTGACAAATTTAGTTGCTTTAAACAATCTTGAACTTTTTAATAGAGTTCTAGCACCTATAAAGTATACACGTAATTAAAATTAAGAACAACTAATTCAAATTAAAGAACTCATAAAAAATAACCTACAGTTACGCCAAATGTAATAGCTTTGCCTAATTAAATCATAAAAAACAACTTATACGCCAAATGTAATAGCTTTGCCTAATTAAATCATAAAAAACAACTTATACGCCAAATGTAATAGCTTTGCCTATTGAATAAATTAAGTTTACAATAGAAATGTAACTCATAGAGTGAAGGGGGACTATTTACGTAAATTACCCCAGAAATAAATGGTCATCAAGAGGTAATTAATGATAAAAAAAAATGAAGTAGGTAGGTCGTGAGAATCGCGACTTATTTTAGGCGTGATTAAACAAAAGCTCCTTGAAATCAGCTTTATTTTATGCGTGGCCTATTGTTTGGTATTGGTGAAGGTTGTGATGTGTGTGTGTGTGTGTGTTTGTTTGTATGAGTGTAATGTAATTGTCGTTTGTCACGTGATTATGCCTTTTAGGAATTGACGTCACTTTCTCTTGGCTACAAGTGTTTGTTTATCTTTATCAAAGCTCTTATATTATTGCATTTGAATGATTGAGCAAAGATGAGATGAGACTGTCAAAATTGAATTCGATCTTCTTGTTGTAGTTGTAAGTATTTGTTTCTTCTACTACTCATTAAATATTTGTCTCATTTTAAGAGAAAGTTGGATATTAAACCCAAACCTGTTTTAACTTTTAAGTTCCTCCACTATTCCACCTAACCATGAAGAACAATTAAAATAAAATCTCAGGAAGATAGTTGAAGTTGAACCACACAACAACATAGCTATAGCTCATCATACTTATGAGGGTCCTCAATAATTGATTTGAGATTCAATTCAACTCCCAATAATTAAACATAGCGAGAGGAGTTTCCATTACAAGGAGTGAGGAAGCAATATATATATATATATATATATATATATATATATATATATTTATATATATTTTGCTCAGCACTCAAAAGATATGGTTGGGATGGGACTTTATTTTTTATTTATTCATAATAAAATACAATAACATAAAAAATAATTATAGGTGAACGTGTCCCATTGTCTCCTCTATTTGCGGGTAATAACTCTTCTCTTGGGAGTGCCAAGAAATTCCTTTGCCTAATATTCTTCTTTCTTCTTCACTTCACCTGGAAAAAAAAAAAAACAAATCTTCTAAGTCTCTCATCTCAATGCAGATCTGTCACACCAACTGAGAGCCTTGAAAGTGAAAAAGAACCCGAAAAAAAAATGGATCTTGGACCCGGGAAATGTTGGAACCCTCAGAAGGTGAGAGAGCCTGTGAAAGATCTGAACTTGTTTTGAGTAAAAGACCCACATTTCTGTCTTTGTTTTTTTGTTTATTCAGGATTCATGGAAGAATATTCTTCTGTTGGCTTACCAAAGCCTCGGCGTAGTGTACGGTGACCTAAGCATTTCGCCGCTATATGTCTACACGAGCACTTTCGCCGAAGATATCAAACACTCTGAGACCAACGAAGAGATTTACGGTGCTCTCTCTTTCGTCTTTTGGACTCTAACGGTCGTCCCTCTCTTCAAGTACGTCTTCGTCGTCCTCAGAGCCCATGACAATGGTGAAGGTAAGTAAGCCAGTAAAAAAAAAAAAATAGTTGCTAGCTCTTGTGACTGATGAGAGACTCGTACGTGATTATATTTCTAAGTGTTGGTTTTGGTGGTTATATAGGTGGGACTTTTGCTCTGTATTCGCTCATATGCAGACACGCGAAAGTGAGCCTTTTGCCGAACAGACAAGCCTCGGATGAGTCCTTGTCCACTTATAAGCTCGAGCATTTGCCCGAGAACAAGCCCGGGTCGAAGCTGAAGCAGATTCTCGAGAAGTACAAGGGTTTGCACACAGCTCTGCTGATCTTGGTCCTTCTCGGGACTTGCATGGTCATCGGCGATGGACTTCTCACCCCGGCCATTTCCGGTATATATACATTATTTCGATCTCGGTTTTGTTTTTTTTCGGTTAATTAATCACGGCTCACTGATTTTTTAATTTGGCAGTGTTTTCGGCGGTATCTGGACTAGAGCTTTCCATGTCCAAAGAACATCACGAGTGTAAGCTTTTTTTTTTTGTTTTTTGTTTTTTGTTTCAACATATGGATTTGAATTTTGTTGCATCAGAGTAGAGGGATGAGAGTAAGAGGTGGTTTTGATGAGTTGTGGAGCTTAATTCGTCGCCGACACTATGAAAACTTTACGAGAAAGGGCGATTTTTTATATTGTAAGGGTATTTTTGGGAATCTCGGGCTTGTTTAGTGATCTCTCATTCTCAGAAGAGTGAGAGAGACAAATTGTACAAAAACTCCTGTTTTGTTGTGACCCGCTATAAATCTGTGCGTGCTATTTGTTCATCGTTGATTTGATTTGTTGTTTTTATTTTTAGATGCGGTGATTCCGATCACGTGCTTCATATTGGTATGCCTGTTTGCGCTGCAACACTACGGGACCCACCGAGTGGGTTTCATCTTCGCGCCGATCGTGCTGACGTGGCTTCTGTGCATCAGCGCGCTCGGGCTGTACAATATAATCCACTGGAACCCGCACGTTTACCAGGCTCTCTCTCCGTACTACATGTTCAAGTTCTTGAAGAAGACGAGGCGCAGCGGTTGGATGTCTCTCGGCGGAATTTTACTATGCATCACAGGTAATTATAGAAACCAACATTTAACTTTGTGTTTTTTTTTTCTTCTTAATTTTCATTCTTCGATTTTGATAAAGAACTCGCCTTTTTGCGAATGCAGGCTCGGAAGCAATGTTTGCTGATCTCGGGCACTTCTCATACACTGCCATTCAGGTACGAGAAATCCCCGATCAGACACAATGTATAGTTAACTTAGTAATCATTCCTATGTGAATGGAAACGAAAAAAAAAGGGAACTACTTTTTTCCTCGAAATATGGATAATGACATTCAATCGGGTGATTATCGAGCGCAGATTGCTTTCACCTTTCTGGTGTACCCAGCGCTTATATTGGCGTACATGGGACAAGCCGCGTACTTGTCGCAGAACCATCACTCGAGCCACCGAATCAGTTTCTACCTCTCCGTTCCAAGTACGTCCCGTTTTTCGAGCCGCTATTTGAGTTGATGATCTGTATGTACTAGTGTTTGAGTTCGGAAATGACGTTCCAATCGATGATGCTTTGAACGCAGAGCTGGTTAGGTGGCCGGTGCTCGTGGTGGCGATATTGGCCTCGGTCGTGGGAAGCCAGGCGATCATCAGCGGGACTTTCTCGATCATAAACCAGAGCCAGTCTCTCGGCTGCTTCCCGAGAGTGAAGGTCGTTCACACCTCCGACAAGATCCACGGCCAGATTTACATCCCGGAGATCAACTGGATCCTCATGATTCTCTGCATCGCCGTCACCATCGGATTCAGAGACACCAAACACATGGGAAACGCGTCAGGTGAGCTAACTTTAGCATATCTCGGCTAATATTATTCCTAGTCAGTTTAGGTCCCTGTTCCTAATGAATTAAGAGATTAACGCAAGGGCTGTATTAGAGATTAGGGACTAAATCATAAAAAATTATTCCGAGGGCTAATATTCGGAAAAATTTACAACGTTAAACATTAGATAACTAAGCTAATTATTATCTATGCAAAACACACCATTGACAAAACTAAAGGAAAATTCATTCTTAGTATGTGTTTATGCGCATAATACTTGATTACAACTTGAGATCTTATTAGCTATGTTATAGAAGAGCACATTAAAGTCGGGATATTATTATTAACTATATCAGCAATAATATTTTAAACAAATATTCAGCGATATAAGCCACTAAAACATAAGCATTTGCATTTTAGCGGACGTTTTGTAAATTTTTCGTAAATAGCCATAAATATTTCGTAAAAAGCCAAAAATATGACGTAACCAACGTTATTTACACATATTTACTAGAAATTTACTCTGCGCAAATAGATTTACGTGGCTATTAACCAGAAATTAACGAAACATTTGCTATTTGGAAATTTCTAACGTTTCATATGGCTATATATCCGCTGTACCCTATTATTAAAGGTTCTAAGTGAAGTTCGTGGGTAGGTATTAGACTTGAGAGCTGTAATGTAAACTAGATTTGTTTTTTTTTTCCTTTTTTCTCCACAGGTCTGGCAGTGATGACGGTGATGCTGGTGACGACGTGTCTGACGTCGCTGGTGATCGTAATCTGCTGGAACAAGCCGCCGATCGTGGCGGTGCTGTTCCTGGTGTTCTTCGGGTCGGTGGAGCTTCTGTACTTCTCGGCGTCGCTGACCAAGTTCACGGAGGGAGCGTGGCTCCCGATCCTCCTCGCTCTCTTCCTGATGGCCATCATGTTCGTGTGGCACTACGCGACCATCAAGAAGTACGAGTACGACCTCCACAACAAGGTCTCCCTCGAGTGGCTCCTCGCCCTCGGCCCCAGCCTCGGGATCGCCCGCGTCCCCGGGATCGGCCTCGTCTTCACCGACCTCACCTCCGGCGTCCCCGCCAACTTCTCCCGCTTCGTCACCAACCTCCCCGCCTTCCACCGCGTCCTCGTCTTCGTCTGCGTCAAGTCCGTCCCCGTCCCCCACGTCACCCCCGCCGAGCGCTACCTTGTCGGCCGCGTGGGCCCCGCCGCCCACCGCTCCTACCGCTGCATCGTCAGGTATACCCCCCTACGTCTATAACGTGTCGATTCGGTTGAGTTTTCTTGCGTTAGAATTAATCGTGTTTTTAATGCCGAAACTAGTACAAATTCGGCTAAAAAAGAGTAATGCGGCTACTTTTCTCGGGTTGGTTTTCGACTAAAATAAATCAATTAAATTAAAAATGGATATGGGCACCAATAATACTTTGTTTCAAGAGATGTTGTCTAAAAAGATGAATTTTAGGTTAATTTCAACTACTACCCTTTAGTCGAATTGTTTTGTTAGATTAACCGAAATTAACCGTTTTTTGAATGCCAAAACTAACTTTGAAAGTAGAGAACTGATGCGCATGGAAAAGTAAGGGTGGGACACACAGTAATTTTTGATGCATTATCCGGATGACAAAAGAACATTTTCCATAAAAGTATGGTTAATTTCTCTTAATTTTTTTTTTTTAAAAATTCGGCTAAAAAGTACTCCATTTAATTTTCAATTAAAAATATTCAAAATCAAACAATTATAGATAAGAACATCAACACCGGTTTCAAGTCGATGAATGCCACAAATCCCGTATGTTTTAAGAAATTCCATGAACTAGTACTTCATACCAACTTTATAGAGAGTGTTAACCCGAAGTTGCGTCTTTAGGTACGGGTACCGAGACGTGCACCAAGACGTGGATTCGTTCGAGACAGAGCTCGTGGAGCGGCTCGCGGACTTCATCCGGTACGACTGGACCCAGAGCTCCGGGCCGGGCCCGGGGCTAGACGGGCCCGCCCGGTCCAACGACTCCCCGGGGGAGAGCCGGCTCGCGGTGATCGGGACGGTGTCCTTCGAGATCGAGGAGGTCCCGCCGCCGCAGCGGAGCGTCTCGATCGATTTCCCGACCGTGGAGAGCGTGGGAGACGTGATCGAGATGGCCGAGAAGAAGCGAGTGAGGTTCGCGATCGACGACGATGATTATGACGGGTTTGAGTCCGGATCGGACGGTGGTGCTCGAGCGGGGCTCAGGGACGAGCTCGGGGATCTGTACCAAGCGCAGCAATCGGGGACGGCGTTCATATTGGGACACTCTCACGTGCAGGCCAAGCACGGGTCGTCGGTGTTCAAGCGGGTCGCCATTAATTTCGGGTACAATTTCCTTCGGAGGAATTGCCGCGGACCCGACGTGGCTCTCAAGGTTCCCCCGGTTTCGCTTCTCGAGGTTGGCATGGTTTATATCGTGTAAAACCCGCTCAAAGGCCGAGAATATAATGTAATTAGTCCCTTTCAAATTTTTGCCTTATTTTTCTGTAGAGGAAACTTGTGCATGTAATGTGAGTGATTGTGCAGGGTTTTTTTTTTTTTTAGCTGGCAAGTAACTCCAATATTAACTAGTGTTGTCAAACAAAAGAAAAAAGAAGAAAGAAAAGTGATCCACGGGAATGCTCTTGTCTTGAATATACATTTGTTTAGCGCATAAGTATCAAATGAAGCATGATTTAGCCGTTAATATTGTGGTCTTTGTGATGGTCAAAGTCATACTAAAGCAATTTTTAAGTCACTGCATCGCTATTTTTTTTTTTTTTTTTTTTTTTTTTTTTTTTTAATTAAGCTGGACTTCTGATAAGAGCCAAGATATTCCATTAGTCACGAAATTGATAAGATACGATTTTACAATCCCTTTCAAGAGAAACATCCCAATTTTCATTCAATATTTTTCTTTCACTCTCCTTTCAGTTATACTAAGTAATTGCTTTAACAAACTAATAATTTCTAGTTACGAACTAACGATATTACCTTTCAAGTCGATAACAATTTCATTTTAGAGAGGGATTGTGTACAGACGGTTACAGAGTGCATCCCTATTGGAATGTTCGTAATTATTTTATTTTGGTAACGTTATAATGATGCGCAATAAGCTTGAAGCTTGAAATAAGCTTAATCCTATAGAGCAACTCCAAACTTCACTTACATCATTAAATCTTCAAAAATAATATAATTTTTTTTTCTTAAAAATATCGCTTAAATATAATGCTACTTTAATGTGTTTTGTTTATTTATTTATTTTACTTTTACTTTAAATATATAAAAATATCGGTGAGCATTAGTGTTAGCACCTAAACCTAAATAATTATAAAGCTCTAAGTTGCTCCTCGCAATGCGATGGACAAAGCATGAGCAACTTCCAATGGAGTATTTAAATCTATTTATGGCTCTTTGTTTTCAATTTATTTGGTTATATTGGTTTTGAAGTCCATACATGCAAAATGGACATGAATAATAATTTTAGTTATGGTTTCTCTTACTCAATTGTGAAGAAAAACGAAAATTAGACCCGCCATGATTCTAGCGGCGGAGAAAGTGGCAACTACTCCAACAAAAGGACCACCATTGACACCGCCAGAGCCGTTATCACCGCTCCCAAGAATGATAAACTCGTCTTCTCCGATTGGGCACCAACATTGCGCTAATGGCACATTACGTGTTCTCGAAAATGCACATGATAATTTGTTTGAGAGAGAGAAGCTTGGTTGGCGATCAAAGAAGAGCTTGCTCGAAAGGTGTTTGTGAAAGATCTTGAAGTGATAGAGAATCAATACATATAAATTATACATACCTGTTTTAGTGTAATTTTGAGTTGATTTTAGGAAGATTCCTGTTTGATGTACTAACCAATGTAAAGTAGCTACTATAAAGTTACGAATCGTTTGTAATTTTTGAAAAGTTGTTGATTAGTTTATAAAACGAAATCGTAATAAAATATTGCTTTCAAAGACCTTAACCGCATGAAAAATCTTGAAGCACCATATTTCATTGATCAAGATCCTCATAGTGTATATGGGCATTTGTTTTCTTTTCTTGCTATATGAGATTCATTTTATTGTATACATATGTAAGCAACATATATGAGATTCTTTAGATATGAAAAATATGATTACATCCAATTCATCCTGGCTATTGGAAGGAAATGGAAATTCCATTTCCAATAAGCCACCTTCCATTGCTTATTGGAAATGGTATTTTCATTAGGCATTTTGGTGCCTTCCATTGTTTATTGGAAATGGAATTTCCGTTAATCTTAATGGAAATCCATATTTCCATTAACTTCCAATAAGGAATTAAAAAAAAAAATAAAAAAATCAAATTTAATGGTAAACTTAATTATGTAATAAATTTTTTTTAACCAAAATTAGAATATAAACTTAATTATGTAATAAAAAAATTTAAAAACTAACTATATAACAAAAATTAGAATATAAATTTAATTATGTAATGAAATTTTTTTAAAATTAAGTATATAAATTTATATGAAGAGATTGTTGTAGACAAATATTTGTAGAGAATTGGAGAGGATTTGAGAGTTTGAGAGAGAAGAAAGTTTGATTTGTGATTAAAATGGTGAGAAATGAGATGTATTTATAGGAGAAATAAAGGAATGGGTTAAAATTTTATAAATTGTGTAAATTCGGAGGTCCAACGGTCAAATTATAGACAAATTTTTTCAACCGTCCAAATCCAAACAAATGTTAATCTAGTGGCTGAGATTTAATTAAAAAAATAAAAAAAAACCTTCAGTGACATATATTAACTCAATATTAACATTACAATGTATAACACTATAATGAACCTTCACAGACATATATATCATATATCACACACGACACACACACAAGTAACACAGGAAAAGACAAAAAATCAATGGTACCTATTATATGCGTTACTCACACACACATGAAATGCAAAAAGCAACGGAAATAAAAGCCTGACACTCCCTGACCCACTTCCGAGCTCCCAGTCCCGCTTCCGACACATGGCGGAAATCCTTTTTCCGTTACCGAGACTCACGGTACACGGCAGTATCGTCAGGCACGTGAAACAGACGGAAGAGCTTCCTTCCGTGCTTCTGCCGTCCCACAAGCCACCTTGACATCCAATCCAATCTATAACATGAGTTTTTTTATTGATAATTTAATTATTTATTTTTTTAATTGATTTCATTTATGTAATTATCAATTAATGACGGATACCTTTCACGTTTATAAACCCGACTAAAACACTAATAGAATGCATAAATCTATATTAGGTCCAAAAAAAGATTGGCATTTGCGATGCAGATTTTCACAGATTTTTTGGAATATTTAGACATGCGTGGCTGTTTTTATTTTCACAAAACACACATTGTAACTTAATTTAAAATCACAACCACACTGTTTACAACCTCTTTCCCTGACCATTGATTAAATTTTTTTTTTTTTTTTTCTCACACGATTGATTAAACTTGATTTTTATGGTTTTAGAACGTAACTAGTCAAAACTTTTTGATCGAAACAAGTCAAAAACTCAAAACCAGGCAATTACGTTGGAAAATCCATTAGCTCGTAAGAGGCCACGTAGTCCTCTTTCTTTGGAACCACCCGGTTTTCTCAAATTAATATCAACCATGCCATATTCACTTCCACGTGTCAGCAAAGCAGTGGCCCAACCAAGCCAAATCACCACGCCATAATAATAAAAGGAGCCATTGAGGCGCTCAAAATCTAGTGTCAGCAAAAAAAAAAAAAAAAAAAAAAAACTCGAAGCTTGAAAAATGGGACTAAAAACCCTTTCTTTCACACCCCCAAAAACCAATTTCCTGCCGAATTTGGTACTACCCAGAAGCTCTTCGAGCCACGTGGCGTTCAGCAAGAGCTCGAAGCTCAGCGTGTTGGCCAAAAAGCAAGAAGATGAAGAAGAGGCACCGAAGAAGAAGAAGAGCGAACAGTCTCTGCTCGGCGGTGTCATGGACGCGCTTGATTTTTCCCAAGTCAGGTCTTCTCAAGATGCTGAGCTTCTAGATGAGGCCAGAGAAGCCACAAAGTCCGGAGACAAAATGACTAGAGAGCAGGTTTGTAAAAATTTCATAACTAATAATCATTAAAATAATTTAATGATATTGTGAAATTCAATTTTCATTTTTCTTGTTTTGCAATAGTATGGGGCTCTGAGAAGGAAAATTGGCGGGACATACAAAGATTTCTTCAAATCCTATGTTGAAGGTAATATTTATTTCTCATTCTTCATGTGTCGTAAAACAAATAAGAATAGCCTTTGAGGATTGATTTTTTTATTTTATTTTATTTTAGTGGATGGCCAATATGTGGAAGAAGGTTGGGTTGACAAAACATGCAAAGTTTGCAAGAAGGACACGAGAGGCGAGGCAAGGCAAGTTGATAAGCTTGGGAGATATGCCCACGTGGCTTGCTTAGAGAATCCCAAGCCAGGCAACTTCTTCACCAGGCTCTTCTCAAACTAAACCAATATATAATAGTGAAAGAAATGACTTAAATTCAAATGAGTTTTGTAAGCCTTGGCAGCAATTTCCGAGCTGGAAGTATAAGAGAAGAGTTGATCAATGATAAGTTGCAATTGGTTTATCAAACACATGTTTTGTTGTGCATGTCCAAAACTCTTAAAGAATTTGACTTTGTTTGTCGACGGTGAATCATTTTCACAAGGTTGTTGCTTTGCTTATTTCTTTTATTTGAAAAACCGTACGTAATTAAAGTGGATGAAGAAAAACCATTGTGTTAGGCCCATGAATGAAAAGTAAAATAATATGGAAGAAGCAAATTTCCGAGTGCTATTTCATCGGGAGCACGAAGGAGCGTGTTCATTCTGAATAGATTCACAATTTGGTCTTCAATGGGAGGCGGGTTTAGAGTTTAGAGTTACTCTTGAGAACGTTACGTAGTGCTGAAAGCAGAGGCGCGGTGCAAGTTCAAATCACGATGATTTCCTTTCGTTACGCCTCGGTGCCACATATTGTTGTTGCAGCACCTGAGAAGAGAAAATATACACACATACGCACAGTAATATAAATAAACACACTGTGTTTTACTCACAAAATGAAATGGTGAGGAGAGAAATAAATATATCAAAAGATGGTATTTGGGACAATTTTCTTATCTATTTTCTCTGAATAAAAACGTACAAATGATAAGCTATTTATAAGAAAATAAAACATAACTTGAAAACCCTATATTTGCTCCATGATCTTTAAAACCACTAACTACGTGATCCTATTTTTTGGTGCATCAGTTGCACTTTTGACTACTCACGTTCCTAAAATCATGCACACTAATATGTGCTTTATTTGCTCATCCACTTGCTTGACCAAGTCGAGCTTATGGCTAACAATCTCCCCCGTAAGTTCGACTTGTTCCAAATTGTTCACTCCGAGCACTCGTCGAAGTGCACAATGCCGTGCGTGGTCTCGTCGAGGGTTGTGAACGTCGTGTCGTTCATAAACAGCTTGTTGGGTGCGTCTTCGGCAGCTTCATGAGCCAATGTACAGGTCTGCGCCATGAGCAGCGCCGGTTCATCATCTTCCTCCGACTCGGCACGCGCGAGATTGGCCTGCTCTTGCTGCTCTCGGTCGCGCATTGCCTTGCGGCACTCCTTAGCCCAATGACCGGCTATGCCGCAATAGCGGCAGTTACCCTTCTTGCGTTCGCCGTTGTCACCGCCACTCGATGACGACTTTGTCTTGTCCCCACGCTCGCGTTGTCGCTGTCGGGCTTGCCATTCTTCTTCTGTGAGGAGTAGGTGCCCACCGGAAGGCGGAGGGTCGTCGAGTTCGCCGCGCTCCTCTACGACTAGGAGCCGCCCCGTGAGTTCTTCGATGGACAAAGACTTGAGATCCACCAGCGATTCGATCGCCATGGCCATCTGTTTGTATGCGCGCGGTACGCTTCGAAGGAATTTGAGCACCGCCTTGTGCTCGGTCACCGGATCGCCCAACACCTCGAGGTCGTTGACGATCGCCGTGAGTCGAATGCCGAAAGACTCCACCCCCTCGCCGTCTTTGAACGTGAGGTTCTCGAATTCGGTCCAGTGTGTCTGCGCCTTAGCCTCCCGGACACGCTCTACACCGACCCGCATGATCTTGAGTGTGTCCCAAGCTTGCTTGGCCGTCTCCTTGACGCCAAGTGTACGTACCAGCTCCGGCGGCACTGCCCGGAGTAGTACCGACATGGCCCGCCTGTCTTCGCGGTGATCGCCAGGACCGTCTTCAACGACATCCCACAAGCCTTGCGCTTGCAGTTGTACCTTCATGAGGATCACCCAATCTGCGTAATTTGTACGCGTGAGGAGCGGAAAGTGCACTGCACCGTCGCTCTCCCTGACGACCCGCTCCACGGTGCGCAGCTCGTCACCGCCACCGCTGCTCAGTCGTGCCTTCGGTGGAGATGATGAAATCACTGCCTTGCTGTTGTTGCCTTCTTCTCCTTGTCTTGCCATTGCCGAAGCGGATCGAACACCGATCGGCTACAGAGTCTTGGATCGAACACCAAATGCTCTGATACCACTTGTTGTTGCAGCACCTGAGAAGAGAAAATATACACACATACGCACACTAATATAAATAAACACACTGTGTTTTACTCACAAAATGAAATGGTGAGGAGAGAAATAAATATATCAAAAGATGGTATTTGCGACAATTTTCTTATCTATTTTCTCTGAATAAAAACGTACAAATGATAAGCTATTTATAAGAAAATAAAACATAACTTGAAAACCCTATATTTGCTCCATGATCTTTAAAACCACTAACTACGTGATCCTATTTTTTGGTGCATCAGTTGCACTTTTGACTACTCACGTTCCTAAAATCATGCACACTAATATGTGCTTTATTTGCTCATCCACTTGCTTGACCAAGTCGAGCTTATGGCTAACAATCTCCCCCGTAAGTTCGACTTGTTCCAAATTGTTCACTCCGAGCACTCGTCGAAGTGCACAATGCCGTGCGTGGTCTCGTCGAGGGTTGTGAACGTCGTGTCGTTCATAAACAGCTTGTTGGGTGCGTCTTCGGCAGCTTCATGAGCCAATGTACAGGTCTGCGCCATGAGCAGCGCCGGTTCATCATCTTCCTCCGACTCGGCACGCGCGAGATTGGCCTGCTCTTGCTGCTCTCGGTCGCGCATTGCCTTGCGGCACTCCTTAGCCCAATGACCGGCTATGCCGCAATAGCGGCAGTTACCCTTCTTGCGTTCGCCGTTGTCACCGCCACTCGATGACGACTTTGTCTTGTCCCCACGCTCGCGTTGTCGCTGTCGGGCTTGCCATTCTTCTTCTGTGAGGAGTAGGTGCCCACCGGAAGGCGGAGGGTCGTCGAGTTCGCCGCGCTCCTCTACGACTAGGAGCCGCCCCGTGAGTTCTTCGATGGACAAAGACTTGAGATCCACCAGCGATTCGATCGCCATGGCCATCTGTTTGTATGCGCGCGGTACGCTTCGAAGGAATTTGAGCACCGCCTTGTGCTCGGTCACCGGATCGCCCAACACCTCGAGGTCGTTGACGATCGCCGTGAGTCGAATGCCGAAAGACTCCACCCCCTCGCCGTCTTTGAACGTGAGGTTCTCGAATTCGGTCCAGTGTGTCTGCGCCTTAGCCTCCCGGACACGCTCTACACCGACCCGCATGATCTTGAGTGTGTCCCAAGCTTGCTTGGCCGTCTCCTTGACGCCAAGTGTACGTACCAGCTCCGGCGGCACTGCCCGGAGTAGTACCGACATGGCCCGCCTGTCTTCGCGGTGATCGCCAGGACCGTCTTCAACGACATCCCACAAGCCTTGCGCTTGCAGTTGTACCTTCATGAGGATCACCCAATCTGCGTAATTTGTACGCGTGAGGAGCGGAAAGTGCACTGCACCGTCGCTCTCCCTGACGACCCGCTCCACGGTGCGCAGCTCGTCACCGCCACCGCTGCTCAGTCGTGCCTTCGGTGGAGATGATGAAATCACTGCCTTGCTGTTGTTGCCTTCTTCTCCTTGTCTTGCCATTGCCGAAGCGGATCGAACACCGATCGGCTACAGAGTCTTGGATCGAACACCAAATGCTCTGATACCACTTGTTGTTGCAGCACCTGAGAAGAGAAAATATACACACATACGCACACTAATATAAATAAACACACTGTGTTTTACTCACAAAATGAAATGGTGAGGAGAGAAATAAATATATCAAAAGATGGTATTTGCGACAATTTTCTTATCTATTTTCTCTGAATAAAAACGTACAAATGATAAGCTATTTATAAGAAAATAAAACATAACTTGAAAACCCTATATTTGCTCCATGATCTTTAAAACCACTAACTACGTGATCCTATTTTTTGGTGCATCAGTTGCACTTTTGACTACTCACGTTCCTAAAATCATGCACACTAATATGTGCTTTATTTGCTCATCCACTTGCTTGACCAAGTCGAGCTTATGGCTAACAATCTCCCCCGTAAGTTCGACTTGTTCCAAATTGTTCACTCCGAGCACTCGTCGAAGTGCACAATGCCGTGCGTGGTCTCGTCGAGGGTTGTGAACGTCGTGTCGTTCATAAACAGCTTGTTGGGTGCGTCTTCGGCAGCTTCATGAGCCAATGTACAGGTCTGCGCCATGAGCAGCGCCGGTTCATCATCTTCCTCCGACTCGGCACGCGCGAGATTGGCCTGCTCTTGCTGCTCTCGGTCGCGCATTGCCTTGCGGCACTCCTTAGCCCAATGACCGGCTATGCCGCAATAGCGGCAGTTACCCTTCTTGCGTTCGCCGTTGTCACCGCCACTCGATGACGACTTTGTCTTGTCCCCACGCTCGCGTTGTCGCTGTCGGGCTTGCCATTCTTCTTCTGTGAGGAGTAGGTGCCCACCGGAAGGCGGAGGGTCGTCGAGTTCGCCGCGCTCCTCTACGACTAGGAGCCGCCCCGTGAGTTCTTCGATGGACAAAGACTTGAGATCCACCAGCGATTCGATCGCCATGGCCATCTGTTTGTATGCGCGCGGTACGCTTCGAAGGAATTTGAGCACCGCCTTGTGCTCGGTCACCGGATCGCCCAACACCTCGAGGTCGTTGACGATCGCCGTGAGTCGAATGCCGAAAGACTCCACCCCCTCGCCGTCTTTGAACGTGAGGTTCTCGAATTCGGTCCAGTGTGTCTGCGCCTTAGCCTCCCGGACACGCTCTACACCGACCCGCATGATCTTGAGTGTGTCCCAAGCTTGCTTGGCCGTCTCCTTGACGCCAAGTGTACGTACCAGCTCCGGCGGCACTGCCCGGAGTAGTACCGACATGGCCCGCCTGTCTTCGCGGTGATCGCCAGGACCGTCTTCAACGACATCCCACAAGCCTTGCGCTTGCAGTTGTACCTTCATGAGGATCACCCAATCTGCGTAATTTGTACGCGTGAGGAGCGGAAAGTGCACTGCACCGTCGCTCTCCCTGACGACCCGCTCCACGGTGCGCAGCTCGTCACCGCCACCGCTGCTCAGTCGTGCCTTCGGTGGAGATGATGAAATCACTGCCTTGCTGTTGTTGCCTTCTTCTCCTTGTCTTGCCATTGCCGAAGCGGATCGAACACCGATCGGCTACAGAGTCTTGGATCGAACACCAAATGCTCTGATACCACTTGTTGTTGCAGCACCTGAGAAGAGAAAATATACACACATACGCACACTAATATAAATAAACACACTGTGTTTTACTCACAAAATGAAATGGTGAGGAGAGAAATAAATATATCAAAAGATGGTATTTGCGACAATTTTCTTATCTATTTTCTCTGAATAAAAACGTACAAATGATAAGCTATTTATAAGAAAATAAAACATAACTTGAAAACCCTATATTTGCTCCATGATCTTCACAACACGTGAGACCATTTCCACTAAATAACTAACCCTAAAACCACTAACTACGTGATCCTATTTTTTGGTGCATCAGTTGCACTTTTGACCACTCACGTTCCTAAAATCATGCACACTAATATGTGCTTTATTTGCTCATCCACTTGCTTGACCAAGTCGAGCTTATGGCTAACACATATATCATCATCGGTATTTCAAGGCTCAAAACCTTGTAGGTTCCACCACCGTTGATTGGTGGCGAGTGCATGAGCGAACCGAGAAACTAAATTTAAGACGGAGGGGTGTCAAATTTCAAAAAATAAATGGGGGAACCAAATGTCAAAATAAGTTTTGGCAGGTAAAAATCAAATACAAAACTTTAAGAGAGAGACAAAAAAAATTAAACTTAGCTAAAGACGACTAAAGTTTGATTTTAAGTCTTGTATTTGAGTTTTAAAAGCTATTCGAAAAATTACAAAATAAAGACGACTAAAACAAATAAGAAAGGCTAAATATTGATTTTATTCTATAAATTAATAAATATCATAAATGCTTAATTGCAAACACTGGGGCCGTTTGGTTATGTTTTCTGTTCCCGTCTTCTGTTTTCTGATTCTAAATTCTAGAACACAGTTTTAGTAAAACTGTTTGGTTATGAATTTAGAAAACATGATTTAGAATCATGTTTCTGTTTTCTTTGAAATTTGTTTAGAAAACAGAAAACAATGAAAAATTGTTTTCTATTTTATCTCTATACAATTGAATGGAAAACATAACCAAACAACATTTAAAATATTCTGAAACGTAATTCTAAATCTGTTTTTTAAATTTAAAAATTAGAATCAGAAAACAGAATTTAAAAACAGAAAACGAGTTTAGAAAACTAAACCAAACGGCCTCTAAATACTTCAACGTAAGTCAAGTAACCACGAAGTTTGTGAATGCGAGTCCATTCACACTAGATTTGGTTCCTTGCATCAGTCATTCTTATTTGTCAGCCATCTTCATATCCATGTAAAAATAAGGACGCAAATGTTCGTGGTCTTCATCTGATGGTGGTTCTTATTGCGAGCCACATTATTACTTTTTTTTTTCAATTAGACAGATTGAAAAGTGTTTAGTTACAAACATATAATTAATATTGACAAAATTGACACTATTAGTTACATGTTTGTAACTAAATACTCTTAAATTTGTCTAATTTGAAAAAAAAATGTGGAATAACCAACTTATTTACTCTTATTTGTGTATAATTATCTTTTTTTTAAAACAATTATTCTAGTAAAAAAAAATTCCGAATAAATTGGGCTTTTTTTTCTTAAAAGTGGTGAGGCCTTAGAGCATTGTCCTTCGATGATATCTAAAGAATCTCTAAGCGTCGTCGATACTTCCTTGTCAATTCCCTCAAGACTCAATTTTCATGTTGTAAGTGCATATAACAAGTTTCTCCTCCTCTTGCGCGATAGACGGCTTATTTGTTTATAAGTTTTGTATGAACCATCTCACAAGTAGACGAGAACGCGATCTAAGATAAGATTCGTATGGTCAATCTCTGCAATATCGATATAAGATTTTGACATATGTATTTCACTATCCGAACTGCCAAGAGTCACCAACTCTCCTAAAATATTGCGGTTTTATTCGAATCAATGCCAGTTTTCATAGTCGGCAGGATGTGGGAACTACCCGGTTTCTCATAATAAAGAAGACTAGAAGAAAGAAAATATATATATATATATACAAAACGACACAGTTTTATTCAGCTGATTACTTTAATTTCCATGGGCTCGTTGGAAATTCAGCCCAATTCACACTCAGGTAAGTTGGTACCAAGGCCCTCAAAAGCACACCAAATTTGGCGGGAATCATACCTCCCCGTCCAGGATTTAGCGGGAAAACCCTCCATCTATTAACCCACTTTCGATTCCCCGAGAGTCTCACGCAGAAATTCTACCGAGAGAGAGAGACAGAAGAGAGAGAGAGGACAAAGACAACC
The DNA here is from genome assembly GCF_054948205.1 of Urtica dioica subsp. dioica. Taxonomy (NCBI): domain Eukaryota; kingdom Viridiplantae; phylum Streptophyta; class Magnoliopsida; order Rosales; family Urticaceae; genus Urtica; species Urtica dioica. The sequence goes on from NC_142767.1 coordinate 17,765,343, forward strand.
TGAAAATGGTGGGACTACAGTACGATTTATTGGCGAACCCCATCGGAGCCGTTCGATCAACGTTCAAGGAAGCCATGGCCGCCGGGAACGACCCTACCTTCTTCGAGGGCAAGGACTGGGGAGCGGTTGACGTGTTTCAGGACTTTATCTTCCACCAGAACGGCCTCTCTCAGGTTTGATTCCAAAGATCCTTAATTTCTAGGGTTTCGATGAGTTGGCAATGAGTGATTGTTGACGGAATTGTGTTTCTGTAAGGTTCCGATTCTGGATCAGAAAACCGCGAAGTGGATTCAACCGAACACTCTCGTCCGATTTCGTGGCATGATTCAAGATATGTTTGGAAACGAGATTTACGTCGGTGCTTACAAGGTTTTCTATTGCTCTCTTTTTTTTTTTTTTTTTTATTACTGTATCTATTTTGGTTCAATTTTTAATTTTGGACATTACTGCGTGGAAAAAATTTAAATGATTTTCGTGTCTTTATAATTCACCCATACAATTGAGACTTGCTTTTCCTGTTGATTTTTATGGTTTGTATAGGATGGCTCTGTATGGAGAACCAACAAGTTCATTGATTATTCGGAAGTTCCGATTCAGCCATCAATGGATATGCGAATGTGGCAACGAAACCTGTTCCACTGTGTCCCTGTGAGTTCTTTCTACCGAGTAATTTACCTTCTTTAGGTGACATGAACACATAATATCTGTATGTGTGACTTAGCTCATCTCTGTTTGATTCTTGTTGTTAGGTCCCGGGTCAGAACTCATGGATCGAATCGTCTTCTGAAGCGATGATGAAGAGAATTATGGACCGGGCATGTCAACATAACAGAGAGAAGAGAGTTAGACAGGAGGATGAAGCTGTTGATTCCATGGATTTGGGGGTAATTTCTCTATTCTCAATTGATCATGTCCATGTTGGTGTTTAATATAATTTATAGGTTAATTTTTATCCAAGTTTTCTTATTTTGGAGGCATTTCATTGTCGCATGAGATTTCAAGTTCTTAATTGACTATGCTCTTTTATTGGCCACATGTTTGATTCTTTTACTCCTTTTTAATAACAGGACACAGTTAATGAAATAGAAGGTTCTCCGAGTGCCAAAAAGAGGGTAAAGCTGAAATTTGTTGTTCTCGTGTAATCATCTCTGTTCTTACATCAATTTATATGATGCTGAGATATTCTTTGCTGTTAAATTTTTTGACTTGTCAGAGAGAGGATGGACATCCTTCCGAGCCAACTCATCCTAAGGACTCGGTTTCTGAGGTTACGGCTAGTATTCTTCCTGAAATTCCCAGAGATCAGGTTTCTTGTATCGTCAAGGTATTATTTGATCTTCTAAGCCAATCAGTTGAACAGAGAAAAAATAGACAAGTTTTTCTGTTTCATCAGAAGTGACGAGGTTCTTTTTTTTGTGTGTGGGCTTATGATCAGATATATGATACCCCAGAGTCTGACTTTAAGCTGAATGAAGTCTTTGAGTTCATTGGCATCTTCACTTTAGATTCAGAACATCAAGATTCATACGATGAATTCGAAGATGGCTTTAAGGATAAAACACAGCAAGTAGGTTTACCGCCAGCTGTCAAGGTATACGAAATCAATATATTTAGTCTTTTATGTGCACAAATTAACTAGTTTCGGTGCATATAAACAATTTCACGACTTGCTACCGCTTCATACTGATGATTATTTATGAGTTGTATCTGAATATATTAGAATGTCCTAGTTGATATATATATATATATATATATATATATGTGTGTGTGTGTGTGTGTGTGTGTGTGTGTGTGTGTGTGTGTGTATGTATATGCTATGGTGTATCGAAGATAACAGAGTTCAGCCTTACCGCTCAAAGTGACATGGTTTATGCATTAGTTCGTGATCTCTTTTATTTACGGATCCTCTATTTATTTAACCGCAGGTGCCACATATTCACTGCTTCATTCATCGGAAACTTGCAATTGACGACTTTATCCCCAAACCCTCCAAGTTTGAGGTGATTTTCTGCACTGAATAATTTCAGTTTTCTCACATGAACGAGAAATTCGCCTCTTTACGATGCCAATTCCCTAGAAGGAATTCAAACTTTTCTCACTGAGATTTACTGGTTCATTGACAGTCCAATTCCCATGTGGTCAAAGAGATACGGGAAAGTCTCTTACGGAATCTTACTGATCTTCTCGGTCATGACAGTCTAGCAGCACAATTTGTATTATTACATCTTTTATCCAAAGTACGTTTCCCTTGCATTTAATTATTGCTATTTTTATCTTATTTTCTTTACAATCTCTGCTTACTTCATTCTTTCTTATCCAATATTGTATTTTTTTGTTAAATTTTGATAGGTGCAATACAGGTCCGGTGACTATGCGGTGGGGAAGTTTTCAGTAAATCTCACGGGCTTTAACAAAGAAAACGCATCTCTGTTTGGCGCTTTGCTTAACCTTGCATTGAAGGACCTTTTACCATTCTCCAACTATTTACCGATAACCATCGAGTCCTTGAATGCCGCTTCTTTTTCGCCACAAAAGGATCACGAGGCAAATAGGTACATAAAATATTCCAGCACCAATTCTGGATCAAATAAATAATTACTTTGTTATGTTTCTTTATTTGAGAAACGCATACTTCTTCTACAGGCTCACAACCGGTCTTCTACAACTCGCTGATGGCTCGCACTTGATACTCGACGAGACCAAATTAGACCCAGGCACTCTCAACTCTGTTGGAGTTGCCAACACCAGATCACTTAAAACTCTATTTGAATTACAAAAGGTCAGTTTTAATCTTCGTTTGGATTGTCCAAATGTCGGATGTTCATATAACCACTTCATATAACAATATTTTTTTTTTTGGCAGGTGTATTATGACTTTAAGTACTCTGAAACCGAGATGTTATCGGATATCCAGTTGCTTGTACTTTCCGAAGGGAAATCAAATCTCTGCCCTGCTGATTTAGTTTTGCCTTTCCGACCTTCTTCGGCTGGCTGTTCTTCCGAAGCTTCACCAGAGTCATTAGATGCTTGGAGATGGTACTTGGCTACTCTGAGATCACTGCCTCATACTATCGACACAGAACTTCAAATTGTACACTCTCATTCTCTTGCAATTTATATTTATTTGTTTATTCACAAGTGAATCCAGTTGATTTCAAAAGCAAGTGCTGAGACATACATTTGAATTTTTTTTTTTTTTCTTCAGGTTATTGAAAATGACTTAGTTCGGGCAAAGCAAGTGGATCAAAGCTTGGAGGCTCAAGATTTTCACAGGTTAGGAATGTCCAAATTTTCATGATGGTATAGTCGATGAGCTCATATCTAACTTTATTAATATTGCCTACAGATTGCTAACTATGGCTCGACTGGCGTGCATGAGTTATGGCGAGTCGTCACTGTCTTGGGAGCGGTGGCAGATGGTCAAAGAGCTCGAGAGACAGCGAAGAGAAAGACTGAGCTGAAAATAATTCCATGTAATTTTTTGGAAGCTATTTTGTTTGTAAATCCTTGAGCGAGACTGATGATCAAATTCAGGTCTAGTACTTTTGACGCCTCAGTGTATGGTTCAACTTAATGTTATAAGTTATCCTTGTGTGATATCATTAATCATATCATATGTTTGGTTCAAGCACAAAAAAGAAAAAGATGATCTCCACTTTTTTCTTATTATTTATCCATGACCTCATTTCGGGGCCGAGGGTGTTCTTGTCACACGAACTACATTTTAATTTTATTGGATAATATATTTAATCAGAAGTTAAGTCAATGCAATAATTCTGCTGACTTTGCAAAAACAGAGAAGCTTGCATGACTGCATAGAGTTATACAATTAGGTTACCTAAAAAAATATCTAAATTTTTTAAGCCTACACGTCGTAGGATTCCGGGGGTCCACAAAGTTGAATCTTGAAAGGTGTGCATATTCATATTCAAATGATAGATAAATTTCAGTTTTGAACCTAATTACCTCTTCTTTCATATAGCTTGTTCGTTTGTTTCAGTTTTTATTTGGGCTTAAATAGGGAGGGAATGGGATAATATGCACTTTGTGGAACAGAACTGAATAATATAAAGTTTCCCAGAGATGGGATTAGAGCAGACTTGACTTTTCAAAGTAGCACTTGACATGACTGTAATTTATAAAGTCACCCCATCTCTTGTTTTGAACAACAAACCGACTCTTTCCAACATACTAAAAATGGCCTTTGATTGATTCATTTCAGACAAAAAAAGGCGCACAAATAAAAAGTATTCCTGTCTCTAAATCCTTGTAGTAAAAATAAAAATAAAATAAAAAAAGAAAAGAAAAAGAAGGCTTAGCGGGTGCTAATAAGCCACCTCAGCTCAGCTCTACCAGGCAAACAAAAGCCTTGCCTCTTTTTCTCTCTTCAATCTTCTTTCTTTTTGTTTCCTATTCTATCACAAACCCAAAAGCACCATATAAAAAAAAACAGTACATATGTTACAAACTTGTGACACAAGCAACCAAACAAACTAGAATTTTTTTTTTCTTAAAAAAAAAAGTGTTGGTCTTAGAGTATTAAATTATTGATTAAACTTGAGGCCCCGCGAAAGTTTGGCCGAACTGCCAGTTGGTGGGAGTGACATCGTTGGCAGTGACTGTCCTTCCGTCGCTGAGGGTGAGTTGGAAAGAGAGGGCTTGACCGTTGAGGTAAGAGTTGCTCTGCCAATTCTGCCCCCAATTCCGAGACATGGCTTGCCAACCCGTCTTCGACCCCTTTATCGACACCGAGTGAACGTCTCCGGCGCCTCCCACGTTCGTGATCAACACCAAGTTGAAGTACGAGTGCCCGTTCACCGTGAACCTTATCCCGCCTTTCTTCATACACGGCACCCTAATCCCATCCAAAGAAATTGATTAGAAAGCAATTGACTTTATCGAAATCAATTATTTGATTTTTCATGTCTCTTTTCGTGTCCTTCCAATAAATATATACACTGCGTCGTCACTTTTTGATTAATTTTTTTTAAAAAAATGATGACGCAGTGTATATGTGTGTGTGTTATCAGAGCCGGCCCTGACTATAGGCGAGCAAGGCCGGTGTCGGCCTCTGATTGGGTTGGACCCCAAAATTTTAAATATATATTATATATATGTCCAAAATATTTAAATATTTATATTTTTTCTTTTATATTTAAATTTGTACTATTATCGAAGGGCTCCAAAATATTAATTCACCTAGGGGCGCCTGAGTGAGTTTGAGCCGGGCCTGTGTGTTATATATGTGTGTATATTTATACCTTCTGAAGGAGACGGGGACGATGCCAGCGCGGTATTGTGCGATTTGGAGGAAGGCGGGCTCGGCGAGGTCAAAGTGTTGGAGGGGAGGGTTGCACCAGCCGCCGTTGTCGTTGGCCTGAGCGAAGTTGGGAGGGCAGAAGTTGGTGGCGGTGACGGTGATGGTGCCGGGGAGGCACCATTTCGGGTCGCTGCTGCACTGCATCTCGAAGCAAGCGCCGCAGCTCAGCCCGTTGTTGAACAAAGCCGTGCTCAGCGCCGCCGTGTTCGTCCCGTACCCTTGGCTGTACAAGTTTCCGTACCCACAAGCTCCTCCTATAATTATCAATTTATATTTATATTAATTAAAATCCATAAATTAATTTTATTTTTAATTTTGTACCAACTATTTGTTTGGCCCCTAGTTTTTTATTTTTATTTTTTTTATTTGAGTTTTTGTGACACCGTCCATGTCACGTTGAGTCCCTAACCCACGTGTATTATTAAATGAGAAATGGAGACTTTTTTTTTTTTTCAACATGTAAATAGTATGATATGTGTCACGTAGCAACATGTGACATTTTTCACTATACTACAATTAACCAAGGTAATACATTTTTTTTTAGATATTTGAATTTCGGTTTGTAACGTACCCATTGTGCCTGAGGCGTCGCCTCCGCCGTAGAAGGTGGCGTGGCCGGGCTGCCAACCGCCGTAGTCGCCGTTTGTGGTTTCAAGAAGGACGATGAGAATGGTAAGGAATAGAAGAGACAAGGCAGAGAGTGAAACCATGGCTGAAAGAGAGAGAAAAGAGAGAGACTTCGAGTTGAAAGTTAAGCGAGCTGAGAGTTGTGTTGTGTTGTAGAAAAAAGAGCATAAAGGGGTTTACTTTTATAGGGACGAGAGAGTATGCTAAAATAAAATAACGAATACATGTATATAAAGATGAGAGAGTGATTTGAGTGTGAAAACGACAAGTTAGCTCATCTCAGCTCTCAAATAGAGAGAGAGAGAAGGCAAAAACCACAGAAACAGATTTTTCATATTTTCAGGTCGTTTACAAAGCATCTAATGAGGCACATGCAAGTGTTACCAACTGATAACCCTAAATGGCCCCACTTGCACATGCACTCTTCAACCGTTTTCTTCATCTCCAAATATTCACACATTATATTATTATTATATTGTATTCTACATTCATATTATCACTAAAAATATATATGTACATTATTCTTACTTGATGTTGACATGTTAATTTTTTTCTTCTTCTTCAACAAATGAGGAAAATGGTGTTTTATTATGCTAGCAACAATGCATCTGTATTATACTTTATTCGTTCGCTTGATTTACGCTTAATTAGCTTAACAAATTGAGGGCTTTGATTAGGGTGTTCTTTTTAATTGGAATCTTAGTCTTAGACGTCTAGTTTGGTGGCTTTGGAGGATATGTACCTAACTCATATAATGTAGAATCATTATTATTGGAGGACGTTAGAGACTAATAGGCAATAAATTACTTACTCTACTGCATGTACTATACATTCTTTGCCTATACCACAACTTGGGTTTTAAATAGCACAAACAACTTGGGTTTCACTTAATTTTATTAGAGCATCCTTAATATGATTGTCCAAAAAAATTGTTAATAAATAGCATAAAATTGAAATAATAGTAGTTTCACAATTGTTTCACATTTAAGCCATTTGTTTTGTAAAACAAATTGATTCTATAAAAAAATTGTTGGCCCAATGAAAATTTGTTGGGTTGTTATTGGATGATGTTGATATGTGAGATCCATGCTAAAGCAAAGAAGGGTATTAATTTATCATTAGGGGAGGTTCTTGATTAATGGATGTAGCTTGAGAATCAAAGGTGACAAGTGAAGCCAAAGTGATATTAGCTTCACCATTAAAGTTATCCCCTTAATTAACCCCATTTCATATTATTCAAGAAAATTACATATTTGACACATGCATTATCAATCATTTCTAAAAACAAAATATTAATCAATATAGAAAATAAAAGTATCAATAGATGTTAATGCTTTAAATACCATGAATGTGTTGAAGAAAAAGGCATATGTATTATCAGTTATATTATATCTTATATTTATATGTTGTTTTGACATAATTTCATTATACATATATGTCTTTGTCCACCTCCATGTCTTGCAGGCTAATTTTTATATTACAATTAATTACAAAAAGAATCCTATCAGATTTTAAGCGAGAGACGTAATATAATATAGAGATGCAGGATCAAAATGTCGGTTACTGTTAAATAATAATAATTTCACAATTAATAGAGTTTTTTTCCTAACTATGTAATTTACATTGAGCTATTGTCAACTTAATTATATATAAATATAATTAGCTAGAAGGAAAAACTGAACGTGTGGTGGGTTAGCATAAGCTGCATAACATAACGTTACATAACCCCATGATTGAAGTACGTGGATTATCTGAATAATAATCTAATTTAATACAGTTGCAAAGTAGGCTTTGGATTTATTTATGCGAGTGAAAGAGTTGTGAGAGCTTCTTAAGTGGGTCCCACCACGTTAGAAGGCACATGCAAGTCCCGGCCATAGCGGTCCATTATTTTATTCACGCATCAATATCGATGAAATTTATGGCTACTTGCATTTATGACGATGAAAAATATACGATAAGATTATATTTTTAGTATAAAAGAAACCACTTCAAGGATTAATGTAAAATGGCAGGCATTTTTTTACGTATCATGTTTCCTTTTTCTTTCTTTCTATTTTAATTTCTTAATTGAATTTAATTTAATTTCATGTGCGGTGGAAAATGAGTCACGGAAAATGCCATTTCTTTTATATTCTAAAATGGAAATTCGCATCTACAAATTTGTCTCTTTTATCTATTCGAATCATTTTGAAAGGTTTGTAAAATCAATAATATATCTCTGATACTCTTCAGATGTTTGTTTATTATTTTTTATTTGTTTGCGTTTGAGCAATCCTTGGTCTATTTAGGTCTCCATGAATATAATTATCCATAGACATAAGAGTAAATTATGTCGCGTGTGAATTAATGTGATTATCCAACACAAGAAATATTCAAAGTCAAGTTTAATCGCTTGTTCGTTAAGGCATGAAAAATGTTGTCAACTTAACAATATCATTTCTTTCTCTCGGTGAACGGACCAAAGAAAGAACAAATAAAAACAGTCGAAAGAAGAGAGAGAGTCTAAAGTCTAAAGTCTAAACCCCTCTTGCTATTTCTAACATTACCTATTTATCACGTAACAATGTCTGCAAATAGTCGAGTCAAGTGTAGATTATTATTATTATTTTGAATTATTTATAGAAACTATGCATTAATATTGATATATAATTCTGTCAACCTCTTTTTCACACATTATTATTACAATTTACAAGATCATAAGGTTTTATTCACACCATAACTACAACAAAGGAAACAAGTCGTGACAAGGGTGACTAATCGTGTTTAGTCATGAGAATTGGGGTTATCGCGTCTGTTAAAAAAATGGTCGAGAAAGAGGATAGTGGCTTGAGGAGATGGAAGGGACTATGAATGTATACCTTGTCTGAACCCCGAATTCCTTGTCTTGCCGTAATTAACAATCATACATTTTTGTTTGAATAGATTAGTCAATAAAAAACATAAAATTATCAAAATAATCAATGTTCGATTTATTTTTCGAAATAGTAAATAAATCAAATTAACCCACTTGATCAAACAAATATATACGTCATTAAATAGACAAGATATTAAATTAAATATAAAATAAATTTGAAATCAAACTATTATACTCACTTATACACGACAAGTCTAATCAATACAAAATCAAAGGAGAAAAAAAGAAAATATCTCTTCTTATTATAGATTACAAAAATCCCTTATAATTTGAAAATATATATTGAGATCTTCACTTCCTGCCGATCAGAACGACCAAAAGAACTTAACCATGCCGTCGAATCAGTCTCACAGATTTAGCCACACTGTGGAAGAATTTTACATCGACACAAATAAACACGAATATACTGAAGTTAACCAACATTAACACAAATAAACATGAATATACTGAAATTAACACAAAATTACGTCAACATTAAAAATGAGATCCGCAACCTCATCGATCCGATTGCAAAAGAAGCTCCATAACAGCCATGGCGGACCGATCCTTTGAAGCTGAGGCCTTTGATAAATGAGATCCGCAACCTCATCGATCAAGTTCCGGCCTGGATCGTTCAATCTCCATGGTCCGCGATCTCACCATTGAAAATTTATAGTCTGGCTATGATGAGCTTGTGCAAAAAATCACAACGTCTCCGACCTGGTTTATTAGGAAGGCGGTGATAGATATGGGTGGCGAGGAGGGTGTGTAGTGGTGCTTTGCGGAGGTGAGGAGATCGGTGGTGGTGACTCGTGGTGGAAATCGGGGTCGCGTGAGGTTGATGGGCGGAGATTGAAAGCGCTTGTTGGTGGTGGTATGGTGCGGAGAGACGAAGATCGCCTCCGGCGGTGACGGAGAATTCTCACTGATTCTCTCTGGCCATGCTCTCATCTCCGAGTCTTTTTTTTTTTTTTTTTATTTACGGGAATTCCGATTCTAACTTTTATCCACTATATTTGTATATGTTTTTTTAGTATGATTTGATTTAATGTCTTGAATATATGTAATATAATAGTAATTATTATTATTATGAAACATTTATTTTCCTTCGTTGTTTTTGTTGCCACCGACTTTTATGTAGGAAAACAATTTTACATCCACTTTTTCGTTCCGGTGAGCATTGAAAACTAATGGAAAATATACTCCTAAATGTATTTAATGTTAAGTCGGAAATACGAATTTTATCAAACACGGTAGCAAAATAAATTTATTAAGTTTATCATAGTAAAATATGTTAATGAACGCATCTTTATTTGTTAACACGTCTATTACTCGTTTAACAAATTAAATATTACGTATGTACGTACAAAGTGCATTAAACGCCAATTTGACCACTCAGCTCCTTTTCAATCCTTATAATAAACACTTAAATATCTTCTACTTAAGTTCAACCATGAGATTTGTAACAATTTAATTAGCAAGAAATTTAATTTAACCTCCTGATAGAGAATATGTTTTGGGCTGTAAGTATCTGAATATTGATGCCAAGAAAACTACCAACAGACATATGATCAAAACCAATACATATAAATAAATAAAATTACTCATGATAAAGAAAAGACAATACGTTTTATCAAATTGTGATCACGACCCTCTTCAATTCATTTAATTTCATGTTTTAATTTGGCATTACACAGCTGAGAAATCCCTTTCAAAGTGAGAGAAAAAAAAAAACGGAAGAAGAAAACATGAATTTATTAGACCTTTATATATTTGTCACATAAAAACAAGTGTTTCCCCACAGTATCAACAAAATCCGTGATCCTAAGTTCTCATCTCAACAAACATAAATTTCAGCAACGGATCTGAATTTAGATCCACAGATTAAAAAGGTCAAGTGGAACTAATTATTTTATCCAATTTTTTTTTTCTTTCCTCTATATATAGGGACCAACGAAAATGGCTACCACAAGGGTTGTCTTTAGCTAAAAAAGACACAAGAACATGGAATGGACAAATGGTAAGAGAGGAGTCTCGAACGGTCACTATCAAATGAGCAGAGTTATTAACATGGTCACACATTTGCACCAACCAAACCCACATGAGGCTTCAAGTTTCAAATTTGTTGAAATTTTTGGCAAAACTAAACTTCATATGTTTCCAGTTTCCAGTTTCGAATTCCACACCATGTGACATTTACTTGGCGAATATTTATAACACCACCATTATAATAAAATGTGACACATTTGGCTTCTGTTTGGTGCTACAAGGTATTGGAATTGAGCATTGTTTTTTGTAATTAGTTCTCTGATGTACTTGGTTAGCTTATTTCTTAAGTTAGCTTTTACTTTTTTACCCTTACTAATGAACTATTAGTAAAGTCCTTTTAGTCTTTTGGTTTCGGTCAGTTGTTTGACCTCTTATATACTCTGTATTCTTTTCTTTGGAAATTAATGAAGTTTTGATCGTGTTATGGTATCAGAGCGATTCTCCCCGAATCAATCCTGATCGGAACTCTATTAGAGCCTAAATCTCTCCTTCTCCGTTTCATTTTCTTTCATCTCTTTCCGCAAAATGTTGGCTGATGAAACCTTGATCGTAGATCTCTCTGCGAGTGGAGTTACATCTCGAAAAACCTCGATCGACGATGTCGTTGATCCTTTTTTCTTGCATCATACTGATTCACCAGGAATGGCCTTGGTTACGCAGCAGATGAATGGCGAGAACTACCAATCTTGGAGCCGATCGATGAGGATGGCTCTCCAAATCAAGAAAAGTTAGGGTTCATTGAAGGATCAATTTCGAAGCCTGGCAGTCCAACAAAAACATCGTCATCGCGTGGATTCTCAACTATTGTTCTAAAGAAATTGCCTCGAGTGTTACCTATGGCGACTCAGCCATTGACATCTGGAAGGATCTTCAGGAGAGGTATGAGCAGAGCAACAGGCCTAGAATCTTCGAACTCAGGCAAGAAATCATGAATCTCATACAGGATCAGATGACTGATGGTGTATACTACACAAAGCTCAAGATTCTTTGGGAAGAATTGAGCACTACAAACCACCGTGTACCTACAAATGTGGAGGATCAAAAGATTTGGTCAATTTCATCAACAGAGAGTATGTCATGAAGTTTCTCATGGGGCTCAATGACTCTTTCAACACCGTTCGTGGCCAAATCCTACTCATGGATCCTCTTCCACCGATCAACAAGGGGATTGGTCTATTATCTACCAAGTGATAAAAAAATCTATCGGTTGCAGATGGGTTTTTACTAACAAATTAAACGTAGATGGATCTCTTGCTCGTAAAAAAACACGTTTAGTGGCAAAAGGTTATAACCAGGTAGAAGGAGTCGATTTTATCGACACCTTTTCTCCGGTTTCAAAACTTACCATTGTCAAAGTGTTATTGGCTTTATCTGCTTCACACAATTGGTTTCTTGCCCAATTAGATATAAATAATGTTTTTTTAAATGGTGAGTTGTTTGAAGAAGTTTATATGGACTTGCCTTTAGGTTATGATAGACAAGGGGAGCGAGAAAAAGGATCTGGCAAGCTGGTTTGCAAGCTTCATAAGTCGATATATGGCATTAAGCAAGCTTTACGGCAATGGAATATCACCTTGACGGAGGCGATAATTTCTTTTGGTTTTACTCAATCCAGGTGTAATTATTCCTTATTTACACATGGTTCTAAGGAAAACTTGATTATTATACTGTTATACGTAGATGATATCATTATTGCAGGACCAAGTCTTGTTGCCATAGACGAGACCAAAGCCTTTTTACATTCCAGATTTAAACTGAGGGATTGTTAAGTTTTTTTCTTGGAATGGAAATTGCAAAGTCTAGTCTTGGTATTGTGGTGAGTCAACGCCAATATGCCTTACAAATTTTGGATGATTATGGGTTTCTAGATTCTAAGCCTGTTTCAACTCCTATCTCGTGACCTGATATCATTTTTTCTGTGAATGCTTTGAGTCAATATTTACAGGCTCCACGTGATTTACACTTACAAGCTGTGCATGATCTATTAAGATACATTAAGGGAAATCCAGGACAAGGTTTGTTGTATCCGGCCAAGTCATCTACACAACTCAGAGGGTTTTCCGATGCTGATTGGGGTGGATGCTTGAGTACTAGAAGATATGTGTCTGGATATTGCGTGTTCATAGGTGAAAATTTGGTCGCGTGGAAGTAAAAAAAACAGACCACGGTTTCTAGGTCCTCGACAGAAGCAGAGTACAGAGCCTTTGCGGCAGCTACTAGTGAGCTTGTGTGGTTGCAACAACCGCTGAAGGATTTTCAAGTCACTATGACTAGTCCAACAGTTTTGTTTTGCGACAACCAAGCAGATGTGTATATAGCTTCGAACCCTGCATTTCATGAACGGACAAAGCATATGGAGATCGATCTCTATTTTGTCTGGGATCATGTGCAGCGCGATGATGTGAAGCTTTTACCAATTCGTTCTCAACAACAGTTGGCTGATATATTTACAAAGCCTCTTCCAACTCCGGCGTTGAAGTCTTTTACGTCCAAGCTGACTCTCAAGGACATATATCGTCCAACTTGAGGGGGAGTATTGGAATTGAGCATTTTTTTTGTAATTAGTTCTTTGATGTACTTGGTTAGCTTATTTCTTAAGTTAGCTTTTACTTTTTTACCCTTACTAATGAACCATTAGTAAGGTCCTTTTAGATTTTTTTTTCGGTCAGTTGTTTGACCTCTTATATACTCTGTATTATTTTCTTTGGAAATTAATGAAGTTTTGATTCAGTTTTCACAATTCAAGCTTCGTTCCTTTTCTTCTCTGAAACTCACTCTAGGGTTTCGATCGTGTTACAAGGCTTTATTATACGCACTTTCCATCTTGCAGACCAGTCGGTTTTGGATAGTTGTATTATTTTTACCGTAAATATTAAGACGAAGTTCCTATATTTTAATCGATTCATGAGTTCCAAGTTCCATGGCATTGGTAATCCCAAGGATTGGTGGATCATAAAAAAAATGGCATTATTTATTTGAAGCCAAAATGGCATTATACACCAATTTTCAGTTCTTTCAAGACATTCAATTTTCACTCAAATATATTTGTTGATATACATTTACATCAATTTTTAATTATATACTTGTACATCTTTTATGATTTATATATTTTATTAGGGTCCTTTCAGTATATAGCTATATTTACACTTTGAGATTATTATTAAGCCAATGTGTGGAGAATATTTGGTAAATAGTTACATTCACGTATTTACACGCTTAAATTGACGCAAATATCCCACCATTTTATTTTAATGAAAAGACAAAGCACGAATGCCATGTCATGTTTGTGGTTATTTACAAAATATTTAGTAAACGTTGGCTATGTAACAATCTCAAACATTTAAACTGGCAAGTTATCTAAATTTTTTTATTTTATTAATGGTTAGCAATAAATTTCATTTTTCATATTTATTTATTCCATCATATATTTGGATTTAACGTATGTATAGAAATTCGTAAATTAATTCCCAATTGCATAAATACATTGATTAAATAATGACAATTTTTAAATATTAAAAAAAAAAAACCGAAACAACTAATTTGTATCAAAATATCACCGCAGATGATTTAACATTAACATAATTGCTTAACTTTGGTAGTGAGACCTCATGTTCGGTGGGAAGCTTATATGAGATGGCAGGGATTCAATTCTCACGAAACGTAAAGTCATCCATGTTGAAGCTTTAAACCTATTTCTTGCTATATGTGTTTACATGGCTAATGTAACTGACGATGTACTTATAATATAAGGAAAAATATCAAGAGTATCCTTTGTGTTTAAACGAAATGCGAGATTTATCCCCTCCATTTCTAGAAATATCAGACATATCCCTCCAGTTTAATATAAATGACATATACATCCCCTACAAAAATGTTATATTACAAATATCACCATTTTTCGTTTATTTTGTACAAAAAAATAATTTGAAATCCCCTAAATACCCTTAATGAAATAATTTTTTATCTTCTATTTTACATACAAAAAAATTAAATTAAAAAATTTCTTTATAAAAAGTTAAGGTTTTTTTTTATAAAGAGAGATTTTGATTTTTTTTAATAAAATAGTAAATAAATATTTATTCTATTAAGGGTATTTTGAGGAGTTCAAATTATTATTTTGTAAAAACATAAACGAAAAGGGTGATATTTGTAATATAACATTTTTTAGGGGAGGTATATGTCATTTATATTAAACTGAAGAGATATGTCTGATATTTCTATAAATAGAGGGGATAAATCTCGCATTTCGATTAAACATGAGGGATACTCTAGATATTTTCCCTATATATAATGTAAGATATAATGTAAGGTTGAAAAAAAAAGTATTAATGTCACTTTTGGAAAATTCATTAAATCAAATATAAATATTTAAACTAGTGTTTAACAAGTCAGTGTGAAATTTCTTATAATATAATTTCATTGGAAAGTTAGGTGAATGACTTTAAACACAAGTTATTAATAAAATAAAAAGAAATAAAAAAGAATTGAAGATTTTAAGATAGAATTTTATTGGGAAGTTTTTTACTCTAATACAACCAAAATATTAGTAAAATTAATTTAATTTTTTTCAAAAAATCAACCAAAAGTATAATCAGAACAGATGTATTAGTTAACCTCATAAATATATGTAAATCCAAAATTTGTTGATATGTAATTCAACACAAATTTATGATTCAATAAGATTTATGTTAACAAATTACGGAGTTGTATAAAATATATATTTATGGGACCCTCTATATATTTGTCGTAATTGTATTTTTTTGTGTGTGTTAATTTTGAGAAAATTCCTAATTTTTTTTTTAATATTCGAGTCCAATTCTTTAATAAGAATCATGTCTTATGAAATTCTAAAACTATTTTTAAGAATGGTGACCTAACTTCATATGTCAAACACCAATTAGAATGATTTTACATCATAATATAGTTTATGTATGAACTTCAAACGCAACGCAATGTGCAAAGATTAGAACAAATTGAGAAGACAACGAGAAGAGGAAAAAGGAGAGACAAATTTGGGCTCCATGCATTAAGTTAGTACGAGACATTAGATAAATAAGAAGACAAACGGATGGTGACCGACAATGACTTACTCTGATTTGGGAGATCTCTTCCTCATGAGGTAACCTTCAGCGAGATGAGAGGACAATGGTCCATCCCAAAAATATATATATATATATATATATATATATATATATATCTATATATTAATTCAATCATTTATAGTGGATGAGAATCGATATTCCAATTAGCTCTACAACTTTTCATAATTAAATTTGTAATATCAATCGGGATTCGGGATAGTTAAAAAAAAAAAAAAGTATTAGTATTAAAAAAAAAAGATTAGTAAAAAAATATGCACAACAATATGGAGTAGGTTATACTTGGAAATCGGTTTAGGATTGAAACACGGAAATAGAAAAAGAAAAGGCTGCAGGGTGGTAAGCATGTTGTGCTCTCAAAATGGCACACAGTTCGAGCAAACAAGAGCGGACTTGCAGTTACAGCTCTTCTTTCAAGGTGGCCTAAAGTAGAGCATATGTGTAAAGCAACGATTGGAATTTGGAAGGCAAGGCCGTATCATGTATCAGGAAACAATAGATGTAAGAAATTTATCAGACAAAGCAATTAAACACAAAGCTGGCGAGGAACATAAAAGGGTTAATATCTCTAGGTAGTTTGAGCATTGATTCAATCTCTCGGTTGATAACCAACTTCAACTACTAGGAATCTTCATCGAAGAACCTGATGGGTTTAGCATTTTTTTTTAATTTAACCAAATGTCAACTGTATTTAAAATTATAAATATGACTTTTTGATGAAACTTGCTGCTCAAACAGATCTAGGATCTTTAAAAAAATCAAGTCAGATTCAAATCCAGAGACAACATGATCTAATAAGTTATACAAATGTGTGATAAGTGAGAGTGAGAGGGTTTTCACTCAATGAATTAAAAAACAAATACAGAACGAGAAGATTGAATAACATCTTTAAGTCAGAAATGAAAAAAAAAACTAAACTGTCTATATGACTGAGAACAAACAAACCCTATTCCCAAATGAAAAAACCCCCCAATCAATTGAATCGAAACAATTCATCACCATGAAAGAAACCTAGCAAGCTAACCAATAACTTCTAAAAAAACCCACCCAAAAAAAAAAAAAACTAAAAAGAATTTAAGTTGAGATGAAAAACCCTAAACTGTACCTTTGGCCGGCGGTCTGTCAAATAAGGTCAGTCTATGAACAGTTGAAATAAAAAAAGCATATCCCTCGCCGCGTTAAAATCTGTTGCTACTATCACTAGAGGATATGGAAGGCCCTTCGGGCTTCACTCTGTTGCTGTTGATATCGAGCCCCTGAAGCCGTCCGATGTGATCGAGATGCAACATTTCCGACGAGGTCGCCGGAGCCTGGTGGTGGTGGTGCATCGGTGCGGAGGCGTTTGGGTGGTGGAACGGGTTGAACTGATGGTGGATGTGGTGGGCGTTGTTGCGGGGATCGCCTGAGCCTGACTGCGCCTGATTAGGAATGAAGGACTGTTGAGAGTAGGGAATGTGGTGCATTCCCATGTTGTAGCTGTCTGTGTGAGTCATCACTTCCCCGGTCGCGAATTTTAGTCTCTCCACTTCTTTCTTCAATGCGTCATTCAAGGCTGCACAAACGTCACGTAATTTTCACCTCTTTAATTGGGATACTCAAATGTTTGTAATGAAAATACGAGCAGTTGTTCAATACCATCACGCAGCTGTGCTTGCTGTTCCATGGCTTGCAGTCGAAGCTTAAGCTCTGTGTTCTCGGAGCTTAGACCAGTTGTATCTCTCTGAGTAAGCAATGCGAAAGAGAGAGAAGAGATCAGGCCCGAGTTACAGTCTAGATGTTTCAAATGGAAGGGATTGTTATGAAAAATCACAGAGATATCGAATAAAAAAGTTTGATTGTGAATCAATAGGCAGTACTAATATATAAAAATGAATGAAGAATATGTGTGAAGACCGATGCAACAGTCGTGTAAATGAGGTATATCGAAAATATAATGTGAAGAAGTAACACAGGCATTGTCGCAAGAACCTGGAACAAGGTGAGTTGTGCAGAGAGAGTAGTTGCTTCTGTCTGAAGGGTTTGAACTTTCCTCTCAAGCTCTGTGATGTAACGGGCCTTCCTCTCCTTAGAGCGAGCAGCAGATTGCCTGTTGGCCAGAATCCTGTGTCGACAATTAAATCAAAGTTATGTGATAGTAATCGTGGAAAACCTGCCCTCTATATGGGAGCAGAGAAATGAAAGTTCGATTTAGCAGTTCTTAAACCACCAAACACACTTTAAGAAGCATACGAGTGCGAGATGAAGTCTCGAATAAGTTGACAATGATGAAAAGCAGAACAAAAACAAGCGAGCGGGTGAAAATCAAAGCGAATATTAGGTTTCCTATTTTGGATTTGTTATCGGGTGAGAGTGGGCTGATGAATGAGAATATGCTTCGATGTAAACCAGACAACTAGGTCCCAGCTAGTCAACATCCATGGCACATCAAATTTCAACCGTTTTTTGCAGCGCTTTTAGCTTTTCGCTTTTGTTTCTAGAAGAAAAACAAAAGGAAATTAGCTTTTTAGAATGCTACTCAACTGAATTTTCTTTTCATTCACGTTTCAAGAAAGCCCGACAGCGAAAGTATTATCAACAAATCCCTGTATTTAACATACTCATGCTGAATAGACATTTAACAAACCCTATAATAGACTCAATTCCAAAAGCAATAATCCTCAACATAAACTTTAAATTCAGATTAAGCTATCACAATCAACATTATGATATATATGCATAATAATTTTCTTGCTCACGAGACTCATACAATACCATTCTAAATTAGCTCAGGTGAAACAAAAAATCACTAATTTATTTGAGGGATATGAAAAGAAAAAAAAAAAAACCATACTTTAAACGTCAAAATTGTTTTCTGTACCAAAGATAGAGTGAAATCTAAAAGACCACAGCAATTTATATCACCGAAAACGCCAAACACGGCAACTACAAATGAGCTCAATTTGAAGAAACCACATCATAAAGTTCACAGGCAAAGAGAATCACACAGAATCATTGCTAAGTTTGTATGCATTCACTATTGAAGCAAATTTAGAATCCACATTATACGATTTAAAATTCACAACCATCACGAAACCGATGCAGAATCGAACAAAAATTAACCAGCAAATATACTCACACCAAACAAATACACATTCATAGATATACCTCTTAGCACGCTTCGGATCAATACTCCAGAGCTCCGCCAGCTTATCCGGAGCCATAGCCTTCTTAGCATCGATCGTCTCCAACAGCGACGAGCTGTCCATTGAATTGCTGTGCCGATGCCTCGGCCTCGCGCTCGCCTCCCCTCCGCCGCCGCCATTGTCGATCTTGAGCGCAGCCGAACCGTCCGGCGATTTGGATCCAAACTTCTCGATGTCCATGTACGCGAACAGATCGTCCTCCTCGAAGCTCTCGGAAGGTCCGTCGAACGGATCTCCGAGCAGATCGAGGTCTTCCGGCATCCGGAACTGAACCTCCGACTGAGTCCGGCGGTGGTGCGATCCGCGTCCGGCCGGACCGGTGGAGAACGACGACGTCATTGTGGCTCCCGGAGTGTGGCCGGAGGGCGAGGGCCGGGAGAGAAGTCTCTGATTCTCGGAGCTAGGGTTCGGATCCGGTTTCGTTGGATCTCGCATTTCCATTCAGGTTTGGTCCGAGTTTCGTATCAGAGAAGTTTTTATTTTTCCTTTTTCTTTTCTTTTCCTTCTGTGTGTGTGTGTGAGTTGTGTAGTATAATTTATCGGTTCTGTGTCTCTCCGTACTTAGTGTCCGCGCGAGAGAGTAATTCTCTTCGCTTGTCGTCAGGTTTTCTTCAACGCCGAGTGAAACGCTGTCGTTTTACCTCCCGAATTTATGGGATATGAAGTGATACGACGACGGTTTGACTTTCTTGAGCGGCTAATAAATCAGGAGGGAAAAATAAATAAAAACGAATATTAACTCTTCAGATTATTATTTTTATGCTCGGCTGCTTTGGAAGAAAAACAATTATTATTTTACAGAATTTTTTTTTTTGTTGTTGTAAGATTTTACATAGCTTTTCGTTGTGCAAATAATTTTAAGATATAGATAAGAGTTGTTAGAACAAAAAAAAGAGAGATAAATTTCATGGAAAATAAAATAAAGCATTCACGTAGAACATAAAAAGTAGGCATATTTATGATGGAAGAACAATACATGGGCCTTGGCCCCAAGTGTGACATCCAAAAATAGCCCCAATTTAAACTATTAAAAGCCCGATCCAGTGTGCACTTCAATAAGAGAACGTTAAAGTAAAAAAAAAAAAATAGAGGAAATGTCGACAAAAATACTTAATGTTTTAAGTTGGAGACACTCTTTTATTATTTTTTTTGTCGGCGAAAATACCTAATATATGATTTGGGTTCCGCCGTTATTGATTTGACCGTTATGTTTGACGGAATTATATTGCGGTCATATAAACATAACAGCATTCAATCTGATGCCAAACAAAAAAACTATTAGGGTTCTTGTTAAAATATCATGAGATTTCATCTTAACACCAGTTGTCAATAAGAGGAATAACTCATGACTTTTATAAGGAACACAAATGATACATTCTCAATCGATGTGTGACTAACATCGAGAATAGTTTTGACTCTGATACCAAGTTAAAATATTAAGGGGTTCTATCTTAAAATCAATCCGCAGTAATAGAATAAAAGGAATAACTATTACTTATAGTAGGAGCACAAATGATATATCTAATCTGATGTGGAACTTCAATAGTTGTTCTCTGGTGGTTGTAAAGCGGGCGTGTGGTGGGAGAAAGGAACGTGATTACACACACAGACACGTTAGTGTGGGCAACTCAGGAATTGGACTGACTTTTTGTTACGCAAAATCACATGCATTCACGCTTTCGCACATGATACGACTCGAATATATATATTATTAGGATATGAATACATATGTATCCTCTTCTCTTGTCATTGTCACAAAGATAATGATTTTATTTATTTATATATATATATATATAATTTAATAGAAGGAAGGAAAACAACTTAGCCTTAACCCTTCCATTTCTCTGATCAATTCCGTGACATTCAAACATTCATTTGTTTCACTTTTCAAGTTTCAACTATGCCTCGGCTTATGTTTTAGGTAAACATGAGTTTACCTATGCTTTCAGAATTTAACTAAATTTTTCATGAGTTTACCTATGCTTTCAGAATTTAACTAATTGTTATAAAATCTTCACAAAGAAAGGAAATGTCTAAAGACACGTCGACGATCGTTTGACGATTTTTTTGAAACTTTTATTGCTCTCTCACGGACTTGGAAGCAATGAGCAAAACTATTCTTAGAATACAAGGACAATGAGACGATCAATGGACCATAAAGATCGACCCCAACTAACTTGAAATTGTGCCATAAATTATCATAGGACTACGAAATAAAAATCACTAGGCTTACTTATAATCTTATATAGCAAAGTCAAAATTGTTTCAGAAAATACCAATTTAAGGATGTGTTAACTTTGAGTGGTTACGGACGTTTAAAAACATTAATCACACTGTAAGTACCATTCACTCCAGCAATTTAATGGATTTTTTTTTTATTTTATAAAATTATTGAAGAGTGAATTGTCTTCAATTAGAAATTTCCAGCCGGTATTCGCTTCACAAACATGAAGCTGTCTCATTAATCTCTCTACGTGAAAGAGAAAATATATATGCTTAACAACTTACCAATTAAGATTAAAAAAAAAATTAAAAAATCTGTAAACTCATCCTTAATTCAATGGATAACAAATATGTGCTGCTTTCTTTTAATTGAATTTCTTGTTTACCATGACCCACGTGAGAAACTGCTGTCTGTAGATAAAATAATAAATCATTACACTGAATAAAATCTGGGATTTGAACTTATATATTTAGAGATACTAGTTTTTCAGCATCGCGCTACGCGCGAATGATTTTAGCATATTATAAATGATAATAACAAGTAAAATTTGTAGATGTTAATTTGTGTTATCAAGATTTGTAAACAATGGGCACCAAAGAAACCGGTAATTAAGAAAAACCCTTAAAAATCATAAACGAATAATAAAATGTAAAAAAATTATTTTGTACATTGATTAGACTTTCATGAGTAAATAAGACTTGCGTTCGCTTTCCAATGAAATATGGAGACACATATAAGGTGAAGGAAAATAAATATCAAAGAGAAAATAATAAAGAAAATATAAAACTAACATACACTCAAAATAATGTATGTTATTGATATAGACTACGTTTGGTTGGGATTAAAAAGCCTTGTTTTTGTTTTTAGAAAAAACAAAACTGTTTATCCAGTGATTGGCAAAACTGTTTTTAAAAAAAATTTCAAAAACGTTTTTAGATTTTGTACATGAGATAGAAAAGTTAGGATTCTTAGGTTTTAGAAAAAGTGTTTTTAAGTTTGCTATATAAATTACTGTAATATCATCGTACAAAATATTATTTATATATATATATATATGTATATAAATAAGCATATCAGTAATTATTATTTAATTATTAAGAACATGTCTATTTTAGTTTTTTTACTATAATATATTTATTTTATCAAACGCCAAATCAATTTTTGTTACCAGCAACAACTGTTTTATAAATAGTTTACCAAATACTTTGTCTTTTTTTGAATTTTTATTTTTATTTTTATAAAAGCACTTTTTTTTAAAAACAAAGCTATGTCAAACGGGGCCACAGTATAATATAGCATTAGTAATTATGATTATAAAATACATAAAATAAATTACACAAAATATATTGATGAGAGTGGGAGGGAAAAAAACAATATATATATATATATATATATGCATATATATATATATATATAAATTACAAAATAGATTGAAAAAAAAAACGAACCAATGAAATATGGAGACACATATAAGGTGAAGGAAAATAAATATCAAAGAGAAACTAATAAAGAAAATATAAAACTAACATACACTCAAAATAATGTATGTTATTGATATAGGCTGCGTTTGGTTGAGATTAAAAAGCTTTGTTTTTGTTTTTAGAAAAAACTAAACTGTTTATCCGGTGTTTGGCAAAACTGTTTTTACAAAAAATTTCAAAAACGTTTTTAGATTTTGTACATGAGAAGGAAAAGCTAGGATTCTTAGCTTTTAGAAAAAGTGTTTTTAAGTTTGCTATATAAATTACTGTAATATCCTCGTACAAAATATTATTCATATATATGTATATAAATAAGCATATGAATAATTATTATTTAATTATTAAGAACATGTCTATTTTAGTTTTTTTACTATAATATATTTCTTTTACCAAATGCTAAATCAGTTTATGTTACCAGCAACAACTGTTTTATAAACAGTTTACCAAACACTTTGTCATTTTTTAAAAAAAACAATCTAAAAGCACTTTTTTAAAAACAAAGTTATGTTAAACGGGGTCATAGTATAATATAGCATCAGTAATTATGATTATAAAATACATAAAAAAAATTATACAAAATATATCGATGAGAGAGAGAGGAAAATACCAATATACATAAAAAAAATTTTACAAAATAGATTGAAAACAAATTTAAAAAAAAAAAGAACCAATGAAATATGGAGACACATATAAGGTGAAAGGAAATGAATATCAAAGAGAAAAAGAAAGTATAATATAACATTAGTAATTATGATTATAAAATACATAAAAAAAATTATACGAAATATATTGATGAGAGAAGGGGAAAAAAACATAAAAAAAGGATTTACAAAATAGATTGAAAAAAAAAAAAAAAAAACCCCAACGAAAGGCAAAGTAAAAAGAAAAAAGAAAAAAAAAAACAAACAAACAAACCGGAAAGGCACAGGGCCAAAAAAAAAAAAAAAGCCGCCACTTTGCGTCGTGTGGATGAAAGTTAAAAATGCTCTCCTCTTTATTATCTATGTTATAGATATATACAAGATATTGTTAGATGCAAGTGGATTTTACTTTCCTCAAAATTTAACTGAAAATTATGTATTTTGCACGCTCAATCAATCACGTTTTTGTAGTGACTCGCATTCTAGTTCATAATTATTGCAATCAAGTCATATATCTTATCCATATACCCCTTTCGATTTTGTCATTATTTTAAAGGTTTTTTTTTTTTCCACTCCCTACGGAATTGATATTCATACTAATTTCTCTCTTGTCTTTTGTGCCTGAATCGTTATGATAAGAGATTACAATCGAAGAGAACCGAGATACGTGTGTATATGATCCATGGTTTTTTTTTTCGCTATAAGGATCCATAGATTATATTGTGGACTCGAACTATTCAAATCTGTGTGTTTGATAGACGATGCTATTATCCCAAAAATAAATTTATGAAGCATCTAATAACAAGCTAAAGATGCTGGTTAATGTTAGCCTTAACCTTTAATCATTTTTCAATATATTTTCTCCCTCCTAAAACGTTTACAAACAAAAATAGAAAGAAAAAAAATTCCAATTTCATAAAAAATAACCAATAAAAATAAAAATAAACCAAAAAGTCCGGTTAATCTAACCTCACATTTATAAATTGATCGCTCCAAAAATCGGTAAGAGCTTTGACCAATTTAACCGGTCATTAATCCCGTGTCAAATTAGAAAAAATTGTTGCAACAATCCAATCCCTTTATTCTTTTAAGATTTTAACCAAAGTTTCATTTTAACAAAATAGCTCAAAGTTTCATTTGTTGCAACTAAAGTTGTAAAATTATATTTTATTAAATCTCTAATACACTATTTTCGGAAATTCCTTGCCATAACTCATCCTGGCTATCGGACGGTATCGGCACAACCGTGTCCGACAGCGAACCTTTCCGAGGCAAAACGGTCGGAAAATTTCCGAGCCTTCAAGACGGTACTTCCGTGCTCACGGAACTCGGATTTCCGTCGACCGAGGTTGAGCTTATCGGAAGAGCGAGCTTCCAAACTCTGAACATGGTCGTTAATGGCGGAGGATATCTGGGCCGCTGGTTTTACATCCAACGGCTCTGATTAAAAAAAAAAAAAAAAAAACGCAAACCTCTATCGACAGCTTACTTCCGTCTGTACCCTGTCAAGTTCCGTCAGTTGTTCGGAAGGAACATTTCCGTCTGCCAACTCACGGGAATCGGTACTCCCACGAGGCGCAATGGAGGCACGGAATTCCGTCCTTCTGTGTGCTTCCGTACCGAGAAGCCAGGATGAGCCATAACTAAAAAAAAATCCCTCCCCTTCTAATTTTTACAATGAAACAAAAAAATCAAAGCTCAATTAATGTAGATCGATATCGTACGTTTTTTTTAGAAAACATACAAAAAAATTAAAAAGAACGAAAAGTTGTTGGAATAAATTTTTTTGTAAAACACTGAATGTTCTCTCTCTCTCTCTCTTGTCGGGCAATTATATTGATTTTAAACATTTGTTAAACATACTGCATTATGCTATCAAAATATATAACAAATTAAAAATGAGCGTAAAGCATGAATATTAAACTGATTAACGACAGTCAAATTTTAAACTACTAAAATTTAGTTAATTACGATCAATCATGTTTGGACTGATTGAAATTAACCAATTAATAAAGGAATTTACTTGATTAATTTTAACTGATAAGATTCTTTATTTTCTTTTAATGCGTGGTGGGTGACAAACAAACTTTATCACATACACAGTGGATCACATATAGAAAGCACCTAAAACTGAATACGCCCATTATTATTGTTATCCATCACCACCAAATCATCATGGAATATATTGTCCCATTCAAGAGGCACAAAACAATAACCCATATTTTGTTTTTCTTTATTTCTATATTTTGCCCATGGTTTTTGACTTGGAGTTGTTATGGGTGTAGTAGTGATACTAACTATATAATGCGTGAGCAAGGAAGTTGGGAATTTGGTGAGATGGTAAAGGTGTGTCAGTACTGGAATGGACTAAGTCCAATCCAGGTTTTGTTCTACTACTAGATGATCCAGTGGGCTATAAATATTGAGCGGTGGTGTAGAGGAAGTAAATAACACGTAATATTAATCATATTATTAGGGGTCTTGAGCCACACATTTCTATTGCCACGCGTCTTTTTACTAACACAACCAACCTCACATAAATCAATCTGATCATAATTATTACGAGGCATTCTATAAACGAGATTGAAATGAAATAGAATTTAATAAAATAGTCAAAATAGCCGCCTTTATTAAATCCTGAATCATGAGGCTAGCTTCATGTATCTCTCTTTTTTCCGCTCCTTTTTGTTTTTTTTTTTTTTTTTTGCTGAAAAAGTTGGATTTTCTTGTTTTATTTTAGTACAGCAAATCCCGGATAGCGATTACCAAGTGTTTTATTTTTATTTTTAACTAGTTGATTGTTTTTTTGCCAACTTGTGTGGTTATACTTATACATATAGATATAGTGTTGGTATATGTATCATGGTGGTGAGAATTACGTAGTGCATAACTAAATTAGCTTCCTACGTATACATTAATAAAATTTTATTAGGATATCAGATGTGCAAAGGTTGAATTTGGTGATGCTAATTTTACTGTGCCTTAAACTAATACAAGAAAAAAGTGGTAATTGAGTTGAGATAGTGGGTGTGAAAAAAGGATTCGGTGGTAGGAATAAGCATTTTCTTTTCTTTCTTCTTTGGTCTCTTTATGTCAAAAACATAGGTTGGATCATGGAGCTCTAATCAAAATGACACATGGAACATTTTTCCTCTTTTTTTTATTAGGGTCTAGTGGCTATCTAGCCATATAAAACATTAGAAATTTCTAAATAACCAACGTTTTGTTAATTTTTTATAAATAGTCACGTAAATTTATTCACGCAGAATAAATTTATAATAAATATGTGAAAATAATATTGGTTATGTCATATATTTTGTTATTTATGAAATATTTATAGCTATTGACGAAAAATTTACAAAACGTTGGCTAAAATGCAAATGCTTATGTTTTTGTGATTTATAGCGCTAAATATTTGTTTATTTATTATATATGGTTGTCATTTATTCCAGAGACTATGAATTGAAAAGACACCCAATTATTTATTTCTCTCGTTTTCTTTGATCCTTCAATCAATATCCTCAATGCCCATAGTTGGTGCCCATCCAAACCTTGCATTTAATCCTCCCACATAATTCAAAACCTCTCTCTCTCTCTCTCTCTCTCTCTCTCTCATTATAGCTTGAAAACAGAGAAGAAAAATATGCAGATGGTATGACCTTATCCTTTTCATTTATACCTTGTAATATTTTTTTAGGAAGCTTACAAATTTGTCATTTTAGGAGATAATCTTTTGGAGATATATATGATATATATCGTGTAGAGGCTATAAATAAAAAAAAATAAAAAAAACAAACAATATTCATCACCCCTTCCTTCCTTCCTCTCAATCAGCTATATTGATATACATAATACATATATGGTTTTATTACTCTTTTCTCTCTCGTTTTGGAATCCTCTCACACCACAAACTCACAAAAATAGCCCACGTCACTTTCTTCTCCACTCTTCTTCTCACAACACCACACCCTAGTTATTGAACAACAACAAACAAATTAAACCAAAGTTTTGTACTTAAAAAAAATAAAAATAAAAATTGTGTGCCTCTATCTCGGCTTGCTCTCTTCCAAATATCTCATCACAAACTCACAACTACCATTAATACCAAAAACACAAAGGCAAAAACCCCATAAATGACAATGAATTCCCTGCTCTCAATCTCCTTCGTGGTCCGATTCGGCGCGGAAACTTCCACCCCACAAACAGATATATAATAATTAAATTCATTCGTACACATATATAACAATAATAATAATAATATAATAGGACATGGAAAGCCCGAGCCTACGGCGGGAACGGCGAGGGATGACACTGTTGGAGCAGCAGCAGGGAAACGGAACGACCATCGGCGGCGGCGGAGCGTACGGCGGCGAGGCGAGCTTCGACACGAACATGGTGATAATCCTCGCCGCGCTTCTCTGCGCGCTCATATGCGCTCTGGGGCTGAACTCGATCGTCCGGTGCGCGCTGCGCTGCGGCCGCGGCCTCGCGCCGGAGTCCGCCGACCGGAGCTCGGCGGCGCGTGGGCTGAAGAAGAGCGCGCTGCGGCGGATCCCCGTGGCGGCGTACGGACCCGGCGCGGCGGCGGTGGGGACGGACTGCGCGATCTGCTTGGGCGAGTTCGAGTCCGGCGAGAGGGTTAGGGTTTTGCCTCTCTGCAACCACGGGTTCCACGTGCGCTGTATCGATCCCTGGCTCGCCTCTCACTCCTCGTGTCCCACGTGCCGGCGATCTCTCCTCGACTGCCAGGGTGTCGCCGTCGCAGTGGTCGCCGGGAATAATTCCGCCGCCGATCAGCACCAGGTGGCCATCGGTGTCGACGAGAGCTAGCTTAGCACTCCGGATCGAAATTCGCCACGTCATCGTTTTTTTTAATGGAGATTCGGATTCGAGTTTACGTGGAACGTTTGCTGTGACGCCACGTGTCCGAGTGGATAGTGGTATGTGATATCATTACGGTTTATAGGGTAGTGGTGGTGGGTAGGAATATATATTTAAAAGATTTGGAGAAGTGAATATGGTTTGTAGTTTAGTTTTTAGTTTTAGTTTAGTTGGTTGGGTTAGTTTTTGTGTGAATATTTGTGAGGTAGTTGTGGTCAGTACGGACACTTTTTAAAAAATTGAGGAGTTTTGTTTTTATGTGATCATTCAAGAAAAAGAGAGATCGAGCAATGGTTGATTTGAAGAACGACAGAGATTATATTAAAATTTTATTTTGCATCTTTGTTTACATATCTAGATAGAATGTGGAATTCGGGATGGATTTGCAATCGAAAGAGAGAGAACCTTATCTTCTCGTTGTTTATTTTCTTTGTGATATTAATTTAATGAATATTACACTTGAGAGTTAGTTTACATATGCTTGACGTAACTGAATAATCTAACTGACTAACAACCAATCTTTGATGACTCAGCCTTGACTAATGAGTTGTAATCGTTACACGTGGAGTCTTTAACCAACTCATCTAAGAATGTATTATAAACTCTATTATCCCCTCTCACGCTGGACGGTGTTGACGCGACGTGCAACTTGCTCTTGAGTTTCAAAAAATGAGCAACGGATAGTGATTTGGTGAGCAAGTCAGTTGTTTGATCCTCAATAGGGACATAGTAAATTTCGATCGTTGTTAAAGGATCATTTCATGTATAAAGTGCAGGTCGATCTCCACGTGTTTCGTCCGGGCATGGAAAATCGGATTAGTAGCCATACCCGCCGTGCCAAGATTGTCGCACCAAATAATGGGAGCTCGTGAAAGCTCAACATGAAGTTCGGAGAGCTATAGCCTGATATTCAGCTTCATTGCTTGATTGAGCTACCACAGCTTGTTTGCGTGAGCTTCACGAAACCAAGCAACCGGCTAAGTACAAACAGTACGCACTTGTAGATCACCTGTCGTCGATGTTGTTGGCCCAGTCTGAGTTGGAGAAGCTTGTGATGCAGAGTTGAGACGTAGGGCGAAAAGAAATGCCATATGTGTTGTGCCTTTGATGTAGCGAGCACGCACTTACATGCGAGCCAATTAATCGATGTAGGAGCCTATAAAAATTAACTCAACTTATTTACAACGAAGTTGATGTTTGGTCGCGTGATTGTCACATATCGTAATGCCTCAATGGTGATGAGATAAAGGAATGGGTTCACCATAGCCTCGCCACGTATTCCATGTACTATTGAAACCAATGATTGAGATACTATTACCGTTACCGTTTCGTGACTCAAATTTTACTGATATTCGTAGGTAAACTAGAAGAATACCGTAAAATTCATAATAGGAAAAGAAAAATTGTACCGTTGAGAATGTTGTTGCCGTCGATGAATACAGTTAAATAACGTACTCACAAAGAGAAAGTAGTTAATAAATAAATAAATAAATAAAAACCAGACATAACATAAGATAAAAATGGAAAAAATCTACAATAATAGTTCAACAAAAATCCAACATAAACTTAATGACATAGTTCAATACAAAGTACAAAATCAAAATAATGATAATATTCATGTTAAAAATCAACTAATTATACATAAAATTTCATATTCTACAACTAATTTAACAAAAAAAAACCCCAAAAACACAATCAAATATAAACTCTATTTTCGGATGTAACCAAAAAAATTGAAAAAATTGTATACAAATTCCAATTAAACACAATAATGAAGTTATAAACTAAGAATTTGAACTAAATTATCAAAATCTAACGATAAATTTTGTGAAAAACACTAAATATCATAAGATTTTAAGAATTGCCGGTATTTGACCACCGGTAAATTTTCGTTGGAATGCGTGAGAGTTTGCCTAAAGACAACCAAAAAGTGGAAAGATTTCTCGGAAAAATGATTTCCTCAAAATCAAAAGAAAATTTCGGTTTCGTTCATACCAATATCGGGACTCTAAAAAAACGGATTCCGGACTGAAATCCGCAAAATTTTAATCATTGATTGAAACAAGAGAGGAGGACTCAATATAAAAAGTTAAAAAGTGTGTAAATTAGTCAGTCGGAATAACAAACAAAAGTTATTCTTAGCCTCCACTCACAAAAGTCCCAAAAAGTTTTGTTTCCCCTCTTTTTTTTCTCCCTCGTATTATGGGACTATAATAAGTATAATTTTTTATACCAAAATTCAGATAAAGTTTGAAACACATTTGTGCCTCAACAAAGGTGTCATCATTATGAGAAGAATCCTAATAAACTAGAAAATCTCTTGAATATTTTTTCCCCTTTTTTTCTTGTTTGATTTGATAGGGCATAATTAGTACACCAAGGAAAAGGAACAAAAACAACATACACACACAAGGAATCATCAAGTTGTTTGCTCACAGAATGGAATCAAACAATTATTTAGTTTTCTTTTCCCGTCCATCTTATCGCTTTTTGGGCCAAACCAAAGGCCTATAATTAATCAAATTCATTCATGCACTGCCTCGGAACATTTTGTGTATGTAATGAGGATACCTTTGGCATTCACGTGGATAGTTTCTTCAGCATAATAAATTAATTGGTTGGACTTTGGACCACACTTTTCTCTATCTTCTATGATTTAGAAAATTCATTATTCATCAATATCGTCCCAAAAGAATTTTTTTCCTCTCATTGATTCGAAACATTGCAGCTATCAAATTCTTATTATCATTTTTGTTTGTGGTGATGTAGGTGCAGAAATACGGAGGTAATAGTGAAACGTACATAGTTTTTGTACACTAAAAAAAACAAGAAGTTGCTATTAAGGTTGGGGTTGGAAAGCATTTGGTCAATAAAAAGTTGTGTATCTATTATTAAGATCCATTTAGTTTGCTATATAATATTGTGAAATAAGGATTGAAATTAAGAAATATAAAGTATTCTTCCTGAATGACGGTCAACGCTACCAAATTTTATTTTAATGAAATAGTTTTTTGTTTCGAAATATGATTGCAAAAGTAAATACTTCAACCTTCATCTAATAAATTCAACGCCATGAAACGTTTTCTCACGACCAACTTTGCCAGCTATGTCTAGAAAAGAATAAGCAAAGACACGTCTAGCTTTGATTCATAAGTTTCCGCTTGTATATATGCTCGCACTCGTCTCGGTCCACACCAACATCACTTGAGATACGTAGCTTGTTGATGAAATCTTCGACCACGTTGAAGATGTATGTTGAAATCGAATAAGCAGAATGAAAATGATATAATAAAGTGGTTCATGAGATTATATGGGAACTAAAATGAACAAATGATTTGAATTTCAAAGTAGGCCGAGTTCATCTTAGTATTTGGCTACTTAATCTCTCATAATTTCGTCCATAACAAACAAACAAAGCATAATTAATTAAGTTCACAAACCAAACAAGCATTCCAACAAAAATAAATAAATAAAAAATGCAAGTTTATTATTATTTGGAGAGCTGGGCGGAGAGAGAATCGGCCAAGCAAGAGATGGTCGTGGGAGACACAGCGCGAGTCCCGCCGAGATACCATTTCTGAATTGTCTCCACAACATTTGCATTTTCAACTACATATTTCGACTCCTCTTTCCCTTCCGTCGAAAACACGATCTACTCGCACATCAAATCATATAAACAACATTAGCAAGGCAAAACGAATTCGTGCAAATTTAGTGCTCGTCCTACATTACCTTATTTTTTTTAAGGTAAAATGGCAAGTAAATTTGGAAAAAAAAAATTCATAATCAAAATAAACTTTAATTTAGTTTCAATATATTTTTATATATATATATATACACATAAATAAATGCATGGGTCACACATGCAAAGAATTCGCTGATGGTTGATACAGTGATGATTTTTGCTCATCAGTTGGTCATTTTAATCTAAAGAATAAGGCCACGGGAGTTGTAGGCTTGATATTATATAAAGAAAATTAAAGGAAGTTAAAAAAATGACGATGGGTGTTAAATTTTTAAAGTTCAAAGATGAATTACTATGAGAAAAAATACTCACAATACAAGGAACAAATATTAAGGAGACCCGATTCAAATTCGAATTTTAGTTGTATGATTTGAATAGTAAAAACTGTAACGTGACGAGAAATATTGTGTTTGTTTGTAGCTAATGCTTACGGAGCTATTCAAGTCATGAAAAAACGACTTCAAAATGTTCATGAAAATTTTCCAGTCGTTTAGAAAAAAATTTGCAAAACTCCACGTGGACGAACTTAAAAGATTTTTCGTTCATCATATTAATTATGTCTTATCATGTCAAATTCGTATTAAGTCCAGTTTTCAAAAAAAAAAAAAAACATAAATCAACGGATCAAAAGATTTTTTATTCATCATATATTAATTATGTCTTACTATGTCATATTCGTATCATGGCCAGCTTTTTATTAAAATCAAATCCTAATTTAATAGTTACACTTACGCTCATTTACTCTACAGATCAAAAATTAAGGAAAATACACAGCACATCAAGAAACAAACAAAAAAAATAATAAAAGATGGATACCTTTTTAAACGCATATTTAATATGAATATATATTGACTAATAAGTTCAAAATAATCCCCCATTGATGATTTTTTTAAAAGTTAAAAAAAAAGGGTCAAATGTTTACCTCGGCGGTGGGAGATGTGGCCGGGAAATGAAAAGTGATGACGGAGTTAGGCTTGAAGTACTTTGACTGAAAAAACTCGACAACTTTCTCGAGAGCCTCTTCTTCTTCTTCCTCATACTTATCTTCCGCCGCCAATCGGTCTCTCACTGAGCTCTCCAACTGAACCCCGTATTGAGATCCCTTTATCTCCTTAATCACCACCACTCTTACTAATTTCTCCACCGGAGCTAGTGTAGCAAAAAATAAATGCGCAAATATTACTCTCTTATTGAATCGAGAAATAGGTTTGATTGTACATCTTTTTTATATAATAGTTATGGCATCCTCCGGATAATTCAAATCAAAGTTTTTAACTATTTTGGTCAATCTCTAAATAATTAGGTTTACAGTTTTTTTTTTTTTTTTGTCTTTTTCGTAAAAAAAAAAAAGAAAAAAGAAAAACTTACTTTATGTACTTGTAAAATTCAACACCTACTAAACAACTTAAATATAGGAATTTAAATTATTTTACAAAAAATAACTTAAATATTACAAAATTAATAGTCTTAGAACCAAATGCTCGAAAAAAAAAGTTAAATGTGTTACAATAAATCTGAGCCAAAAATATAATTCACCTGAAATTAAAGCCTCAAAAAAGTCATCATCTTCCTTGAGCTCGCTTCCCTCTTTGCCCTTCCACTTTTCTAAGTGCTTCACTGCCTCAGAAGCATCCAAGTAGACTCCGACGGCCGTGAACTTGATTTGAAGGAAGTGAATCACAATGTCCGTAAGGCCTACAAATACATTATATATGTATATTTATATATTAATAAATGAGTCTTATAGTCAAAATGTGCATGAAATTTTTTTTAAGATTAGTTAAATAGTTAAAATATGTATGTAATAAGTTTTAATAATATTATTGATTATGTCATTAAATTTTTAAAAAATGATAACTTATTTATATAAATCGTCAAAAATATTAATGATAATGTAAAAAAAAAAAAACAAACAAACAAAAAACGACCTTACTTTAACTATTTTGCTGAGAACATACAGGTTTGACAACTTTACTAATCAATTAATTTCGTTTAGCAATTTTCCTATATATATATATATATATATATATATATATATATATATATATATATATATATCATTTTTATTATGAGTGATTTGGCTAAGTAGTCAATTTAAAGTTAACGATTTGTTTAAAATTTGAAATTTTAATTATTTTGCTAATCAATTAGTTTTAATTGACTATTTTGTACAATTTTTTCTTTATTATATATAGTGTACAAAAAAAATATATAAGAGATCGATCACTATTCACTTACCATGACCCAGTAGAGACAGTGGCTTGGTGGTTGTGATCTCCGGAGCGAAAGCGATTTCGTCCACCATCACTACTTCAGAACCCACTACAAAAGGGAAAAAAATGTTACAAAAATAAGAAAATATTTACACAAATATTATTTTACAAGACGTTACAAATATCGAAAATATTAAAAAAAAAATTATTTTAGTACACTTACTGGTTGCACAGATGTAATTTGATTTAGTAAACTGAGTTCTTGTGGAGAAGAAGAGTGTAAGAGATCGATAATTATGGGGGTTGTGAGAGGTGATATGTATATTTATGCATGCGTTTCCGTATATCTTCCGGTCTATGACATAGTGTTAGGTGGTGAAACAATAAGGTTGAGATTCACTATACGTGTGATTGTTTTTCTTCTCCTACTTAATTCTCTAAAATTACGTTAAAATACCGGAAATGACCTCCCAACCGTCATTCATTGCTTTGATGCTTTGGTCTTCCTTTCTCAACCGCCACGCGACACCCATCACGCTCTTTCTGATTTGTAATTTCTGTCCTTATATAAAAAAAATATTATTCCTTCTATTTGGCGCAAATGCATGTAATTTGAGCAACAATATTACTAGCTTTAAGGGCTTTGATTAAATTTGCAGAGGACTGTGTAAAAAATTAAGAAGTAAAATAACTTTCTTAATTGTTGAATATCTTCTAAAAATGAGATATTATTGGTTGAAAAATCTTTCATGTGTAAATTATTAGAAGAAATAACATCTATATGTATATATAGTGGAATTCTTTTCGTGGTCACCAATTAAGCTAGATTTAGTTCCAATATATTTTTATGTGATAATAATCGATGCACGTCAATAAGTTTTTGACGTACCATATCTTTGATAGCATGTGACGGCAAAGATTTTTATGGCAATATATATAAAGCACGTCAAATAAGATCAAAATTCAAAACTAATAATTATATGTAGTCGATGTTGTTTAATTTAAATATTATCATTTAAGAAGAAAAAAAATTAAATATCACCATAAATCTGAGGCGAGGGTGATGAAGAAAACGCAAGCGGAGATAATAAGACAAACTCTCAGGAAAGAAGACCGAAACAATATGCGAGAGCGGTATATGCGAATCATATGATTTGCTTGAAGCTGGTCATCAATGAGACCCTAAGGCCTATGGCTCTTCTGGCGCCTCTGCTGGCCCCGAGGGAGAGCAAAGAGGTGTGCTATGTCGCAGATTATGATATCTAGAAGAACATCAAACTCATAGTCAAATGTGGATCATCAGGAGAGACCCTGAGAGATTCGAGTCCGGTTCTAACTTCGAGTAGTATTCAGAATTAAAAAAATTTAAGATAAAAAAAAAATTTAAAATTTTTGAGGGGCTCAAACACCCCAATGGATACACCTGGGTCCGCCACTGGCCGTTTTGTGGTACCGTGGAAACGAAACTAAGGCTATGTTGAAAGTTGTCCCTATTTATCATAAATTGTTGAAAGTTGTCCCTATTTATCATAAATTGTTGAAAGTTTATTTGTGGCTTCTTCTTCTTCTTTTTTTTTTTTTTTTTTTTTTTGGCAAGTCTTGTAGACTTTTTTTAGGGGTCCATTAGTTAAATAGTCATATTTACAGTTTGACATTGTTAAATAATTAACGTTTCGTAAATCTTAGGTAAATAGCCATATAGATGACGTGGTCTAATAAATGGAAGTGACTATTTATCTAAGATTTACGTTGGCTATATAGCAATTCCAAATGTTTTAATTGACTATTTACCTAATTTTTTGTTTTTTTTAATGAATATTGCTTGGTTGAATAAACGAAAAATGTTACCGGAGAGGTGATCGCCTCGCAGAAGTGACATTTGATTTTTTAATGAATATTGCTTGGTAACGAAAAATGAATAAGCGTCTGAGAGGCGATCACTTGGATTTTTTAATGATCATCAAGATGTCACTGATGGGGAGGAAGACGGTGGTGGTGACCGGCCAGGAAGGTAACCGGTTCGTCTTCGGCGGCGACGACGACAGAGCTTTGACGGAATATTCGAGATGACGGGGCAGAAACACTGGCTCGTCAGGGGTGACGTGGCTGGGTTTCTGAAGCCGGAGAGTATCCAGATTCCAGAGATATCAAGGACAAATCGAATATGTGGTCCGAGACAAGCTCAACAAGGTCTGCCTTATCGTAATATCCATTTTTTTAAGGGAAATATCTATTAATATCATTTCGGATAAATCTCTCTTTTTTTAAAACTTGATAAATCTTAAAAATAGCCCTGTTTGTCAAGTTGGCTCCTCAAGTACATAATGTCCCAATTGACTTCTTAATAAATATTTTTTAAGAAATTAAAACTGTATTTATATGGATCTTACATGTAAATAAAGTAAGAATTAACTGCATTCAAATGTATATTTTGTAAATTTAAAAGTAATAACTGCACTTTGTCTAATTTCACTAGAAGGATGAGAAATAAATCCAAAAAATATGAATATAATATAATTTTTGTTTCCATCTATTGTAGTATCGGAATATTAATCGAATTTATAGATACTTCCTTGCATATATTATGAATAAATTCATTTCATGAAGTATACTTTGTTTTCGGTTAAATCGAACAAATAACTATGACAAACATTTTAAGCATCGTGTTGCGTTTTGTATGATCAATTAAATTCAGAGTTCAATTTATAGGAACTCGATGCTAACGATTCGATATGTATGATGTCATTGATAAAGAACGTCACATTTAATGTCATTAGCAACATTTTCTTTGGATTATCTGACGGCGAAGCAAGAGACGAACTTTGAAGACCGTGGTGGCATCGTCTGGAGTTCGTGGTGGCTCTGTTTTCTGGCAGCTGGGTTCTCCAGCGGTGGTTTCCTTTGAAGTCCCCATCGGGTCAGTGGAGAAGAGTGCGCGACTGATGGGGTTTTCCGGGCGAGGACGGGTCTGCCCGTTGATATGCCAATTTTTTTTTTTTTTTTTTTTTTTTTGTTTTTAGATCTGGTTATGTTTAGTTTTGTTAGCTCCTTAAATTCTGAGGGTGTTTATTTAGTTCACCATTGATGGTGTTTTGGAGTTCCAAGTGGGCTAGACATATTTGGGTAAAGATTTTCCGGCTCTCTGGTTAAAAAAAAAAAAAAAAAAAAAAAAAAGAGTATTGTTTTTTGGAGAGCCAGATCAGTCTTTATTTGTACTTGGCGTAGGATTCGAGCTTTTGTCAATTTTGATTTTGGCTCGGTTCAGGATTTGCAACAAATCTTTGTTGAATGGGTCTAATGGAATTATTTTCGAGTATATTCTTGAGGAGTACGTCTATACTCAGCTGAATTCTCAATTGTCTTCTTTTGTATTATTTGCATGTTATTTGCTTCTCATTTTCAGTTGAGAACATTTGAGTGTTGAATGAGGTACCGATCTTTGTCCAAAACCTTTGTAAGGTCGTAGCCAGTTCTGTTTTGTTAATGAGAATTCATTTAAAAAAAAAAAAGACGAACTCTATGGTCATTGCCACTATATTTTCCCAGAACAATGTTTCACAACTCACTCAAGTCATGAGATAAATTATGCTAAAATTTATTAAAATTCGTGGAAATCAGAAGAAGAAAAAAAGACAAATTGAAGAAGGGATGTCTTACAATGACGTAGTCACCAGGCACGAAGCCAGCTGTAATTGAGGGGGGCTACCCCCCTCAAATTTTATTTTATTTTGCATTTTTTACCCATTTTTTATTTTTTTTTACAATTTTTTACCCTTAAAATTTACAAATTAGCCCCCCTGATTTTTTTTTACAAATTAACCCCCCCTAAATAGAAATCCTGGCTTCGTCCCTGGTAGTCACTACCCCTTTTTTTTTTCTTCTGAAGGACGAAAATGAAGAGCCGTTGTCGCAGGTTGAGGTTCTTGACACTTTGTTCGATTTAATCGTTGCTAGCCGTGACACCGTGACTATCATCGTCAGCCAATTCATAAGATTACACGCTACACATAATGAAGTCTACCAAAGTCTTTCAAGGTACCGAATTTATTACTTACATTTGTGTTTTGTTCAAGAAGAAATTAGAGCAATTATCCACCTTAACTTTATTTACTCTTTTGAAAAATAACTATTAAGTTTTCAAAATTATATTTAAAAAATTACATATTTGTTGTGTTTTATATATATGTGAGTATTTACTATTCATTATCTTTATTATTCATGATAAATGTTCATATTTCATTATTTTGAAATATAAATTGTAATTTTCCAATTGATTCTAATTTAAATTATATAATTTCTCAAAACCAAAAGGGTTCCGTTAAGATTAGTCCCCTAACATTTTGAAGGGTTAATACCTTATTCCACTTTGTTTTGATTGTGTTCAATGTTTTTATAAATCTAAAATATGCTATGTATAATATTTTTAAAACGGTGAACAGTACAAGAACAATTCCATAAATTATGTTATGTTAATTGTACTATAACAAAATTTTGGTTTTTCTCTTCCAAGAGCCAAGTTTCGTATTGTCATTATACTAAAAAAAAAATTCACTCCAATCTAATATCTGAAGCATTTTTAAATTGTAAACATTTTTTTTTCACTTCATTGTCACTCGTGAGTCACTTTTTTATCTACTCCTATGTCCTATCTCCCGGCTTCCCCGACAAGAGCATTCGACGTGATTGTGTTAAGCACATATAGCTAGCGTTCTTTTGTACATTTTTTTTTCCTTTTTGAACTTCAATGTGATTCATTTATCGAGTCTCATTTAATTAACAAATAATTAGGTAACTAGCCATATTACATTATTACGTTGCTATATAATCACTCTTTCGTAAATACTAAATAAACTATTACAAATATGATGTGTCATTCCTAATTTACTCTTCTATTGAAATAAAAAAAAAGTGGATATTTACGTTAATTTACGCGTGTAAATACATAGACGTAACCATTTACCTAGTATTTACGAAAAATTAGATATATAGCAATGTGAAAATGTAAATATGATTCTATATATCTAATGAACTTAAAGCTTCAATCTCAAACTCATTCACTCAATGAGAATTTGGGAATGAGAAAAGAGACCGAAGGGAATGAATATACTCTTCCTGAGAGATATTGTATTTCTCATTGACCATTTAACTAATTTATATTTGGGAGTATATACAAGGTCTTAACCGTAAGGTTATTGCCTAACTATATGTAACTAATTACATCCACTTGTTTAGTCCTAACAGACTCACTTGGCAAGTGGACCTTCCTCTTGGTGACGTGTATTGTCTGATGTGGACACATTCTCAACACTCACTCGAACTATGGATGAAATATCAATCTTGATTTTGTATTTATAGCATATAAAATTGAAAAATGCGATGATCGATGAAAATTACAATAAAAATATTGGGAAATTTTGAAAAAGTTTTTCACAAAATCATATTTCTTGATAGAAATTTCAGTTATCAACGGAACTAGTGCAGCAAAATAATATATATAACATTTTATTTTCTTTCTTTAATTTTTTTTATTATTGTAATTCTTTTATAGTTGGTGTAAATGTACATTACTTGAAAAATTAAAGTGCAAGATCATCTCCTGCTCAAAAATCCAAAAAATGCAATTTTTTGCACTTCAAATTGCAATTTCTATCACATCAAACAGTCTCCAACCTAACACTCTATTTTTAACAAAAAAATAAAGAAAAAAACATATTTTAAACATCTTTATGTTTATTACACTTCAACCCATATTTATTTGACTTTGTATACTTTGCATCCAATAATGTTATATTTTTAAAAAAATTAAACACACATTGTATATAACATTTAGTTATTTGGTTCAAAATTTTAAAAGTAACATCATACAAAATACTATTTTTTTAAAATCTATATATGTATATCATGTTATTTATTTTCTAGTTAGTTTGCAAATAAGGTTAATATTTGTAATGACTCTTTTTAGCGTAATTAATTTTTTTTATCACATATTGAGATTAATTATTTATATCAAATTATAATAAATTAAAATAATTTCATATGTGATTTTGTGATAATTTAAAATAATTACAAACAAAATATATAATTATAATAAGTTTTGTGGTTAATTTATGATTAATTAAACTGATTTTATATTAATAATAAATTTTATAATGGAGTGGAAAATGGAGTTACATTAGAGTAAATTCAACTCTAATTTGTCACATTTCATAAATTTATTATATTCAACTCTAATTTGTCACATTTAATAAATTTATTATGGAGTGAGTTGGAGATGAGAGTCAAAGCCAATTTTGTGCCCATTCTTTCGTGCTTTGCCATGTCGACTTGCAGCAGAGAAAAACAAAACACTTCATTTACATAAAGTTCTGATAAATAAAAATAAAAAGGATTAATTCATTTTTTACCCCCTAGACTCGTACCTTGATTTCATTTCACCCCCTAGACTCGGGATTGTTGCAGAACTAATATCAGAACTTAAACACGTATTACAACTTGTCACTTTCGTCGGTATTTGGACGTTAAATTTAACTTTTTGATGACGTGGCAATATTTTAAATGATATAAGAGTATTTTCTATTATTCTAATTACTTTTAATATTTAAATATTATTATCATATTAAATAATTAAATATTTCTATTCCTCTCTCCTCTCTCTCTTTCCTTTCTTCTTCTTTTTCTTCTTCTTCTTTTCTTCTCTGCATTTTTTTATTTTCTTCTCTGCATTTTTTTTCTTTTCTTCATTAAGGCGCCGGAGGAAAACCATCAGGACTAGTAATGCGACTAGGATCGTCGCGCCTCCCAGGGTTTCTGCGAGGATCCAAGCCAGTTTCTCACGGTTTCGCGGCTTCCTCGCCGGAGTCGGCTCGCCGCCGGGGCTCTCAGATGGCGTGAGGCTCCGACAAGGGACTCCGATGAGCTCGCCGCAGAGATCTGGATTCCCGACGAAGGAGGACGCATTGAACCGAACCACGGCGGCGCTCGCAGGGATCTCGCCGGAGAGCAGGTGTCCAGAGAGGTTCAGAGACCTGAGACTCGTCTGGTTAAGCGGAGGAATCTCGCCGGAGAGCCTGTTTCCGTAGAGACCAGGACGTATAGTCGGCGGAGCTTGAGCAGCGAAGGCGGAATCTCGCCGGAGATCTCGTTCTCCGCTAGGACGACAACCTTTAGGCGGTGAAGCTCGGAGATCTAGCCAGAAAACTCGCCGGAGAAATCATTCTCGTTGAGGAAGAGATACGTTAGGTTGACGAGGTCGGGGAGGTCGGGGATTCGGCCGGAAATCGAGTTTCCCTTGAGGCTCAAAACTCGGAGCTGGTCAAGGTTAGTCAATGCTTCGCCGTCGAGAGCTCCGGTGAGATTCAAATGTTCCAGAACCAGCTTCGTAACCCTACCGCCCTTGCAAGCCCTAACTCCCTCCCACTCGCAGAGTCGCCCACTCTCCTCAACGCGCCACCGCAGGGAATCGCCGGGATCGAGAACAGATTTCAGCCTCAAGAGAGTCTCAGCGTCGCCGGAGATAACTCCACTCACCGCCGATAACAGCAAAACGACGGCGACGATCAACGCCATCAATGGCAAGCCGGTAATTAAGAGGCCTCACCGCGAGAACTCGAATGTTTTAAACCCATATTTAATATATCTTGAAAAGGAAAACGAAAGCTCTGTATTTATACATTCACCAGCGTAAAATACACAGAATAAGAAGAAGAAGAAGAAGAAAGGAAAGAGAGAGAGAAAAAGGAGAGAGAGATAGAAATATTTAATTATTTAATATGATAATAATATTTAAATATTAAAAATAATTAGAATAATAGAAAATATTTTTATATCATTTAAAATATTGTCACGTCATTAAAAAGTTAAATTTAACGTCCAAATATTGACGGAAGTGGCAAGTCGTAACACGTGTTTAAGTTCTGAGATTAGTTCTGCAACATTTCCGAGTCCAGGGAGTGAAATGAAATCGACGTACGAGTTCAGGGGGTAAAAAAGGAATTAAATTAAAATAAAAATAAAAAAAAAGTCAGCCAAAAGCAAAGATAAAAATCTATATGAACAAATAACTAGTCACCCAACGAGGTGTTAGCTCAGGGGAGGAAATTTCAGGACTTTTGAGCGACGAAATAACGTCTTGGCTCTTGATGTCCTGATTATTACTTGTTGACGTGTCATTATTTGTTGACGTGTCATTATTTGATGACGTGTCAGCCTTTTTTTGGTCGGAGCAGAGGCTTGAAGTGTGTCAGCTTCCACATGTAATAGAGTTTCCACGTGTTAGCACGCGTTAACTAACATCTCCAGATGGGACCCAAAGTCGTTATTCTAAAATGCTTTTGGTCCGTTAGATCTTGACGAGTCATTACATCAACGGCTTATATTTTGTAGCGTGTTTTGCTCATGAATTGCATATTATGGCACATGCTGAGCTGGGTCATTATCCCATGTATCCGAAACTAGTGAAACTGTGCTACGCTATTATTGGTCCAATGTGGTTAAAGAGTAACAAATAGATCACTGAATCACTGAATATAATATATTTTATGCTTCAAAAAAATATAATATATATTTTATACATATTATTTAACATATTTAGTTTAGGGCTTATTTAACACATTTTTAACCTGAGAATAAACGCTTAAAAGAGATTAGTAAGCAAAATAAATAATAAAACACCAAATAATTGATTTATCATGTGAGTATAATATCGAATATGGTCGGTTAGTGAAGTTCCAGGAAGTCTCAGCCACACACAATATTTACCCTAGGATTCGTCAATCACACACCTATAAAAACAACTCACCTCCACATATTCACAACCCATACACCAAAAGCTTCTATATCAACGTTGAGTTATACGCAACGAGAGAAGAGAAGAGAAGAGAAGAGATAGGTTTACAAGGTCACGCAATAACTCTGAAACAGCATCGAAAAAATCCCCATGGCTTCCTCGGCGACGATTCGCAGCGGAATCGCGACACGCGATCTCCCGAATAGCAACCGATCATTCGCCGCCGTGCAGATCCGCAGTCGATCATCGATTTCCGTCCGCCGCTGCGAAGGATTCCGGAGAAACGCGGCGATCTCAATCTCGGCCTCGTCGGCGCAGATCTCGCGGTCCGATCGAGGACGGCGAAGCGGCGGCGGTGGAGGAGGAGGAAGGCAGGCCGCGGTGGCGTACGAGAAGCTCGAGGAGTGGATGCGAGACTCGGTGACGGACATCGTAAAGAATCTCCGGCGAGCTCCGCTGATGGTCCACGTGTACGGCGGAGAAGCAGCGGTGGTGGAGAAGGCGGAGGAGTGGAAGGAGGCGAAGGGGCGGTGGGAGGCCGGAGCGTCTCCGGTGCCGGAGGGGCTCATCTTCGTGGAGGAGCTCTCCGATCGAATCGCCGGCGACGGAGAAGAGGAGAGAGAAAGAGAGGAGAGCGTTTGCGACGGAGTGACAAAGGCTTTCGGAGTGGTGGTTCAGGGGAGAGGATCGGAGTGCCCTCCGGTGTGTTATCTGTTGAAAGCCAGCGTGGCCGGTTTCGGATACGGGTCGGGTTGTGGGCTTGGATGTACCCACTTTTGCTTGGTTAGGGTTAATGGGTTTAGGGAAACCACGGAGTCTCAGTTGAAGAACTCTTGGCTCTCCTAGGCCCAATCTTCACGGCCCACGATTGGCTTCATGTACAAACTATTTTTTGTTGGGAGAGATTATTTTTTTGTTAATATGTCTCTAAAATTCCCATTCGCAGACTTTTAAGTGCGAGATAAATTATTCATTTGATTATATTAAAATTAAATTCAAAACTATTTTTTTTTACAATTTTTTCATTCATACCAGTCATATATTGAATTACATGAAACATTTAAACTTAGATCGTAAAAAATCTTTAAAAGATTAAATA
The DNA here is from genome assembly GCF_054948205.1 of Urtica dioica subsp. dioica. Taxonomy (NCBI): domain Eukaryota; kingdom Viridiplantae; phylum Streptophyta; class Magnoliopsida; order Rosales; family Urticaceae; genus Urtica; species Urtica dioica. Next base: position 17,809,585 of record NC_142767.1, read on the forward strand.
ATTGAGACAAATCTCTATCTCCGAAAATTGAACTCATGTTCTCACACGCAGAATGAGACATTACACATAAGAAATAGTGTCACCCAAGTTAAATACACGTGGGTAAATTAAGTTCACAAGTTGTATAAACATAACATATATAGTTTATTTTTTTCCCGAGTAAATATCTTCTCTTGAAGTGCATCACTACATTACGTATTGTAACGTTGAGCTAAATCGGGATTTCGTCGGTGATATTAGTCTTACTCAGAGTGAATTTTTTTTTTCTCTAGGCATTGTTTTAGGCATGAATCTTAATTTATGTCATCGTATTTTTTTTTAGGTTGAATCTAGTTTTACTTATTTGTTGGTTTTTGACGGAATTGGAGTTTGGCTATGTTGCTTTAATAGTGTGGCAATGAAAAGAGCATGGGAGGATTTCATCGTTTACTGCTCAATATTCCCATAAATGATTTTAATATGTTGCAACTCCATGTCAAATCGTTTTGTAAACAAACTAATTTATCTTAATCCGAGTGAACTCCGATGTCTTTATGAGTAAAATCTAACTGGGTTACGATGCTCTATCTAAGTAAGAGTACAACGTCTCACTTGAGGGATTTTAAGAATGCTCAAAATAACGGTGATAGGTCGGAGAACAAAGCTTGGATGGCGAGAATTTGCTTTTTTACTATAGCAGCGAAACATGATTCTGAGTTACTCAATGACATCATTTTTTAGACTTCGGAGAAGATTTTCACACATGTATAATGTTTTATTCGATAATCTAACTATTGCCAAGGCCCCATTTTTTTTTTCAATCTCAAAAATATTATGTATTTCGAAAATGATTAAAATGTTATTATCAATCGCATATGAGCGTAGGTAGGGGAGGTAGTCTTTGTGATAGTCAACCCAGGTAAGTTATTTGACCAACAACACTTTTATTTTACGATAACAAAGTTAGTTAAGATCAATTGACATGGATTTCGGGAAGTTGCTCCGCAGCATGCCACAAAATACCAAGCTAGAACAGGTCTCGACATGACTTAATAAGATAGAGCAATCCTTCACCTATTATAAATAAATAGGGATATGACATTATCAATCAATTACCATTGACTACTCATTTTTTTTATCTTATGCTAGTTAGCAAACTGAGGTCTCGTTCGTTAACAAAATTAACCAGACAAATTGCTCCACCAACTAAGAACATCCCTGCACAGCTTGTTGGGATAAATCACGCATGCAAGTGTACATGTCGTCCAAGTAATAAAGTGTACATGAAGTACAAGTATCGAACCCATGAAAACACCAATTTTAACGATCAAATTAACTTGACGTGGATTGATTTCAAAGTAATGCCAAACGCAAATTACAAATAAACAAAACTTAAACAAAGACAATAAGACAATTAATCAAACGAGTTTTAGCAACGAGAAAGGGTCACAACTTCACCACGAACGACTACGATGACTATCCCTATTTTATCTATTGTTGCCTCGTTCCTATGTTACCAATCTCATTTTTTCTAACATATTCAATTCACTATCCTCTATCGAGTGCTCTAGCAAAACTATGCAATTAACGAATTATTATCTCTCGACTTGTAATCCTTATTAAAACAATCACGCACATAGATAACAATAATTCAAACGATTGCACTCTCGCCTAGAGTTTTCAGTTACCTAGGCCAACAATGATGATTATAGCAAAAGCATGATAACTTACTATCTTTCAAAATGCAAACAATCTTAGATAACAAGTCAAAGATAGCTAATTAACGAACATAACAATATGCACGACTAATAATCAAGCAAACATGAATGGGGACGAGCAATAGATAATAACTAGAGAATCATCAACGACTTATAATCGGTTCGGGCTACATCGCAACCCCATAAAAATCTAGCCTATAAACGAATTCATAAACAACATTAAGCATAACATAATAATCAAAAGCAAAACAGCAAACAACAAACAATAAAACTAAAAACAAATTCATATTAAATTAACAATGTTCAACAATAATTTAAAGCAAATCGGAGATGTGCTTAGGACCAGAGACCTTACAAATCGGTGACCAGAGCACATCTCAAAAGGGAAGATTGAGACTAAATTATGATAAACTATCTCATTCACTTTGAGCTCTTCGTATCATCTACGTCATAATCACTTTTCCACATCATCGGGCCTCATCTCATGTCAATGTCATGATTTCAAATCTAGCCTATTATGACCATCCTCTTCACTTTGACCTCATGGGCACTCATCTCAAATCAATGTTGCAAATTCAATTATATAACCATTACTCAATATATTTTACGAAGCAAATACTTTACGATTATCGATTGAGAATTTCTAATATACTAATTTTTTGTGCCCATTTCAAGCAAACCAACTATAAAAAACTTATCAAATACGAGTTTTTTAAATTGAAATTCAAAACAATCCTAATCATAAATGAAATTTTAAATATAAAAAAGTATAAAAAATATATTATAAAAACATCAAGAAAAATAAGCCAAATAAATTTGTGTGCGGCAAATAAAAGCAAGGCTTAAGTAAGTGGTTCAAACTTTCAAAGTACCTTTGGGAGTTCGTATTAAAGAAAACAAACAGTTCAAAGTACATTTGGGAGTTCTTATTAAAGAAAACAAACGCAGATTTTGAAATTTAAGTAAAATTGTAGTTATTTTTCTTTTTAATATGGAATGTATTGCATTGTTTTTATTTATTTATCATGACACGGTTAATTTTAAAGGAAATCACTTACGAACTGTTGATGTCGATTTCAACAATCTCAAATTATAATATAGTATATATAATTGATTTATTATAAGTATGAGTTTCAGAAGACGTCGTATAAGAAGCAAAGGAAATTCAAAAGAAATGGACAGAAACGAATATAAATGTTCAAAGTTTTTATTAACAACCGAAGGGATTACAAACTAGAAGATGGCGGAATGCCGAACTCAACAAGGACGAACTCAGAGAATATAGAAGTACGAGATCGAAAGTAAGATTAACCGCTTGCGTGTGCAAAATTTGACATATCGGCTTTTATTTATAGTCGAGGCTGGTTTGTTGAAGTGGACACGTGTTCGTCAGTTCGGTGTGGACACGTGTTCGTCAGTTCGTCAATTCAAAAGAAATGGACAGAAACGAATATAAATGTTCAAAGTTTTTATTAACAACCGAATGGATTACAAACTAGAAGATGGCGGAATGCCGAACTCAACAAGGACGAACTCAGAGAATATAGAAGTACGAGATCGAAAGTAAGATTAACCGCTTGCGTGTGCAAAATTTGACATATCGGCTTTTATTTATAGTCGAGGCTGGTTTGTTGAAGTGGACACGTGTTCGTCAGTTCGGTTATGCCACGTCGCTAGTCGAAGTTATCCCAGATCCGGTCTTCGCGGCAGAGTCTTCTATCTGACCATGACCGATTCCTCTCGCTGGGTCAACTCGGGCGGCTCGTCTTTCCTGTGGCGAACTGGGCTCCTTGCTGGGCTTGGGCCGAGCTTCAGGAGTCGAGCTGGGTCCATATATGTCCTTGAGAGCCGGACTGGGTCTGTTGTTGGGCTTTGGTCGAACCTAAACCCAACTTAAATGGTTTTGCTATTTTTATTTTTAGAAAATTGATTTTTGACCCCCACACAAACTATCTCATCAAAGGTTTCGCGTTGGTACCATGTTTATTAAAATGGTGGTTTAGATTAATTTTTTTTAGACTGAGAGAGAATGAATATTCATTAAATTTATAAAACAAAATTTACTTTTAACTAGAGTACACATTGAAAATTAAACTTGTATAACCTTGTAAAGCTTGGATTATATTTTTTTGGTCGATTATTATTATTTTTTGAAAAATAGAATCTATATGTAAATGATAATGTATCGTTGATGAATACGAGCTCTACCGATGGTAGAATATTCACCAATCAATTGTCCATAGAAAAAGTAAAATGTGTAAAAATTATGGGCAGTTAATTTTTTTGGTCGATTATTGGGGAATTTATGTTTGAAAATACAAATAATTAGCAAACTAACCAACTAAAACTAGAGGAATTTCTAAATAGCAAACGTTTCGCAAATAATAGGTAAATGACCAATTCGGTGACGTGGCATCTTGTGGATGAATTTGGCATTCCAGCATTACTTTTTTTTTAATATATTTTGGGATTTTGAAATAAATTGGTTATTCATTCAAACAATTTAGAAATATATTTGCATATATGCATATCATTTATTTGCAGCTTGACTTCCTTTTTCTCGTTCCTCATTTACTCAGTCTGCCTCCGAAAAGAAACCCTAACCACCTAGAAAAAGAAACCTCTGATTGGATCCATTGATATTGAATATAGATTTTTGGTCAGAGAGCTTGCCTGTGTCATTAAGAACCAGTCTCTCAAGAGAGCCTTTTCTACGCTCAAAGACATCACAAAAGCAAAGGTTCCTTTGACGCAAGAGATTGGATCTGGTCCAGTCGAAAGCCTCGATCTTCGTTCTTCTTCTTTTGTTGCTCATATCTGACTAGAAATCTCTTTAGTTTTGTGAATTTCAGTTCATCAACAATCGTGAGATCAACAGATCTAGAGGATCAAATTCTTGATAGCTGTAACATCACCGTCAACGAGGCTTCATCTCGTTGTAGCGGAGGCGTTGGCGACATAGGAGGAAACAGAGGTGGCAAAAGTGGAGGTACTGGTTCGTGGGGACACGGTGGTGGTGTGTAATGGAGGCTAATAGGTGGTGATCGCTAGTCTAAACATTTGGCGGTAGTGTTGACGTATTTAAAAAAATTATATTTATTGATTAACAGATCTGGTAACCTAGGTTCAATAAACTTCAGTAACATATTTGGTAGGGTGTTATGTGTTATATTCGTGTAAATAGTTGTTAGTAAATAACAGTTACAAATGTATAAAAAATGGTGTACTTTTTTATCTATTAATAATAAAAATTAATTTATTACTTGTCAATTTTGAATTAATGTATTACCAATGTACATGGTACTAAGTTGAGTTTGATATTATGGGAAAAAACCTACGTTTAAAACGTTGACTGCAAAATTTTTCATAAAATACACATGAATAGTTGTAAATAGTTGTTAATATGCAAGAGAAAAAAATCAATAACTGTAAATATTCAATGTATAATAATCATCAAATTGCTCTAATAATTGTAATTATTATTTCCCTTTTAATTAAGACAAAATGTGTAATGGGCGGGAAACTAATTTATGAATATATTAGTCATTTTATGTGTGTAAATAAATGGATCTGATAATTTATTTAAGAGTTACGAAAAATTTACAATATAATAATAATATAATAATATGAAACTGTAAATATAGTTATATACTTAATTGACCATTGAAAATAACAATGCCAAGTGTGATACTTAGGATAGCCTAGTGATAATTCCACACCACCTTCTGTGTGGAGGTCGTGGGTTCAATCCTCACGGCAGCGAAAAAAAAAAAAAAACAATGCCAAGTAATTTCCATCTATTTAAATAGTTGGCAACTTTGTTTAAAAAAGAAATACTTGCCAACTTAACCCTAGCCTGTAGTCCTGGGCTCTTGCAAGACGACGATGGGCCAAAATCATAGGTAAGTCCCTCCAAACTATTTGAATTTGAAAAAATCCCACGTTTCTCTCTAAAAATAAAAAGCTAGTCACAAAAATAAAAAACTCAATCGTTTCTAATAGCGCGCCTTTCTCTTAATTCTTTCTATCTCCGCACATATTCAAATCATTTTATCAGAATCCACACAGATCTACTCTCTCCACTTACCATTTTCGCTGACCCACCCAAACCCTAGTCATCAAAATCAAATACCCTCTTCGATCTTCATCTCCCAATCCGACTCTCGATTCGTCTCTAGAAGTTCAGACACTTTCTTTCCGCGAAATTTCTCTGGTCGTTTTTGTTCGGTCCATGACCCAGAGTTGGCGGCTCTTTGAAAAGTCGTGAAGATTTGCGGAATTCGAAATGGATTCTCGAGGATCGGAAACGGAGAATCGGGCCGAGTTGAAATCGGATTCAAAGGTTGGTTCTTTGTGCACAATTTTTCCGGTATTGTTACAAAGAACCAATTTTGTTCCCTCTGTTTCTTTTGGGTTTTGTATAGATTTTGGGCGAAAAGCGAACCGGTAGTGAATCTGGAGGCGATGAACTTCACAGCTCTCAGAAACGATTGAAAATGTGGGATCTTAAATCTGTTTGTCGATACGATGGTATTTGTTCTTTACCTTCAAACTAGTGTTTTTTTTTTTTTTTTTTTTTTTTTTTCTTACTTCTTCTTTTCAATTCAAATGATTTTCCGGTATGTTTGATTCGATCTAATGGAAAAAAAAACTGGATTGCAATTATGGAATAATCTCGCTTGGATATGCCATGGTTTAAACTCACAAATTTGGGTATGGGTTTATTTGAGTTCGTTGCTGTTACTTACAAATGTTAATGTCACAGAATTTAGTTCCCACCATAACGAGTCCTTGAAGAACAAACGCGGCGCCAAACTTCACATTCATGAAAACGACGAGTCTCGAGCTGATAAAGCAAGAGAAAAAACACCGGACCTCAACACAGACGAGCGTGTCGTTCGGAGAGACAAGGTTCAAGACGACGAACACGACGAATGCTCCAAAAGCGACTCCGATTTCGGGACTTCGAGGTGTGCCGGGTTGGATCTGAATTCGGAGGGCGTTTCTAGCTCGATGAGGATGACGATGAACAGCCAACAAGACCCGTTCTTCCCTTACAAGAGTCTCAACCACGCGAAGTCGCCGAGGGACGTGATCTCCGAGTGCGCAAGCTCGACCGGTCCGTTGGAAGAGAGCGACCCGTTGAAGGTGTGGAACGAGATGAAGCAGAACGGGTTTCTCTCGGCTTCCCACGGAGGCATTCCGATCCCGAAGCAACGGGGAAGGAAGGCCAAGACCGACGTGCTCAAGAAAAAGATGGAGATCGCGAAGAAAGAGCAGGTCGATCGGTTCACGAGGATCGCGGCTCCGAGCGGGCTTCTAAACGAATTGAACCCCGGGATCATCAACCACGTGAGGAACAGGAAGCAAGTCCATTCCATCATCAAGGCCCTCGTGAGGTCCGAGAATCACGAGAACAGCCAGGCCGGAACGAAGCCGACGGGCGTTTCGGACGAAGTTAGGCAAGCGGACACGGCCTCGTGGGTTAAGCAGTCGAGGGAATTCTCGGCTTCGCTGGTTCGGTGTCCTTCGACGATCGCCGAAGGTAAACGCGTGGAAAGCGACCAAGTAATACCGCCAGTTGAGGAGGGGCTCGCTCTCAAAACCGGGGCGTCCCAATCCACGGTCGTCCACGGGGAAGAAGGGTTAGCCTTGAAGCTATCATCTTCGACTAAGTTGCTCGAGAACGAGGGCTCTTCAGAGTCGCAGCTTTCTATTAAGGGTTAGTTTATTTTCTCTGCTCCAAGCATGTTTTAGTGATCTTCCTCCCACTAATCTCTCAATTTTGATGATGCTCTTTTTCACTGGTCCCCTTGTTTATGGTCTAATTAACTTCGAAGAATTCTTAATCAACCTCTTACTTATCTACTTAGCTTATATAACTCAAATCTTGTTTCTCAGCTGCTACGGTGGCTTCTCAATGGTTGGAACTTCTTAGTCAAGATGTCAAAGGACGTCTTGCAGGTAAAACCCAAGTATATTATTAATATTACTAGTCTAGTACTTGGTGTGAAAGAGTTTGGTCTGATTTCCTTTGCTTTGGTTCTGTAACTATGCACAGCACTACGGCGCAGCAAGAAGAGGCTGAGAGCGGTGATCAGTACGGAGCTTCCTTTCTTGCTATCCAAGGAATTCCCGAGCGACGAAGAGAACGACACTTTTGCGGCGAGAAATTCAGCGAGTGCGTTTTCTCATTTCGCAGCGGCGGAGATGCACCGAGCGCGATGGAACAAGCTGTTCGACCAAATGGACGAGTCGCTCAGCGAGGAGGAGAGACAGCTGGTATATTACGAATCCTCTTTTCAGAAGTTTTAAAATAGTTATACACGAAACATCTCTCTCTCTAATTTTGTGTGGTGTTTTTTTTATTCATTTAAATGATATCAGGAAAGTTGGCTGGTCCAAGTGAAAGAGATGCAAATACACTGCGAGCACGGGTTGCACCAGGCTCATTCTAACCCGCTACTGAGCCTCGGACCATCTAGCGACTTAAGGTAACTAATCTCTCTCTCTCTCTCTCTCTCTCTCTGTGAAATGAGCTATGAGTGCAAACTGCAAAGAGAGATGAACAATGTGATGTTTCTTTCAGATGGGGTTTGCATTCGGATAGAGCAATGGCGGTGAGGGCTTCCGCGGCTTCCATATATTCGACCTGCAACTTCATTTTGACACACAGCAATGTATCTTGTTTCTGATATCGCTTCTCACTCATTTCACTATAATCTTTCTTTCTTATCAACTTGATAAAAAAAAAAAGAAAAAAAAAGAGAGGGCCTTTTGTATCCCATTCCTGTCTGTAACATTGATTGAAAATTTAATCAATATTGTTTCCTTTCCCGCCATGGTTGGTTCTTCCTTAACATAAATTTTAGTTGGTAAAAAATACACAACCTTTATTTTTCCTAGCAAAAATAATGAATTTTTTTAAATAAATGTAATGCCTTGTTGACATGATACTTGTTTTTTTCTTTCCAATTTTCTAACAGCGGTGGAAATAAATGGTTGATTAAATATTCCCTGCTTTTCATATTCTCTCATTTAAACTCCCTCTGTAATGGTTGATTAAATATTCTCTGCTTTTCATATTCTCTCATTTCACCTTCCTCTACTCTACCAAGTAAAAGCATAAAGTGGGCATGTAAATGGAATTTTGCATGGATTAGACACCACAGATGAAATCATCAATCTCTTCCTCCTATATATAAAAAAAAATGATTACATAAGGTCGAATATGGAAATGTAAGAACAAAAAAATGACAAGCGTGTCCAGTTTCTTTCTCCTACCTAAGTTCTTCGCTATAGTTTTCCTGAAGCAGTGATGAGTGTGACAAAAGGCTTCTATAATTTACAAGGCCTTGGATATCAATGATAATACAACCAGTGTTTGCTTTGTAACCGAAACAAGCTATATACATGTTAAGACGTGCATAGATATTCATGTTAAATTAAGCAGGTTTGTGGAAAGAGTTGAAAGAAAGGCCTAATCTTTCGGGATCTAGAGCCAATTTGGAGGCATCTTGGTCGATATTGGCTTCGCCAAGAGATCGTCTGGTACCTTAGCAAGCGAGCGATATTGTAATTTCACACTCTCTGCATTGTCCAAAGTCTTTACGACATACCTGTATTGCGACAAATTATGTGAAACTACATGCAATGCACGTACAAGAGAGTGAGGCATTTGAAGTGAAAATAAACTAACCATCCATTTAAGCACTGTGTTGTCACAACAGCCTCGCGGCCCACAAACCTCTGTGGCGTCCTCTTGTTCCCCTGATAACACATTTTTACTTCAACTCTTTATTAATAAATAATAATAATAAATTAAAAAAAAGCTTTGATAATCATGACTTATACCAAGAGTGGGACTAGTCCAACCTTTATGATGACACGGTCCGTTACAGCAAAAGGAAACTGAACACCCCTTCCTCTTGGTATTTCCATGAGATTCGAGTCTCCATAAACAGCCTTGTCCTATATGTCGGAATCGAGGAATTATAACACGTATCTCCATTAGGAAAGCTGCAACTTTGTTGCTTCAAGGAAGAAGCTGTTGATTTTTTCTCGATAATCGTATTTTTTTTTTACTTGGTCGATTTTGGTAAGAATGAATTTGAAGGCATGAAAATTTGGCTTCACCTGGTCAAACCTTTCCCTCTTCCTTTTGGCTGAGCGTTGAAATTGCAGTTCTTCTTCCCGCCGGAATGCCTGCACAGCAGCTCTAAGTGCTGCATATTTTGAAGGCCACATATTTATTAGTGTCAAGTTCAAAGACATCTAAAAGTTATCTAGTCAAGGCTTTACTTGCTTAATGATGCTCTTTCTATACACAAAATATCCTTATGAGAATTGTTTTCAAATCATCCCTTCAACTGTTTTGTGGCATTGACAACTTTTAAATTTCCCATCATATTATAAAGGGTTCAATAAAATTAGTTTTCCTTCTTTACCAAACGCCATCAACTAAAAAATGCCTCTCAAGAAAAAAAAAAAAAAAATTCTTGACCTTAAGCTAAAAAAGAAACAAATTAGAAGTCAGTTATCTTAAAATGGTTTACAGTTAAACTCCCGTAAATGGAAAAAAAAAAAAAAACAATTTAGAAGTCAGTTGTCTTAAAAAAAAACTCACATAGATTTGGAGCAGCCGAATCTTCCGAAATCGACTGAGAACAAGTATAGCAAGATTTCTGAAACGGAAACCATGACAAACTCAGTCAACTTTACCATTTATAAAAAAAAAAAAGAAAAAAAAAAGAGCACATATATAGTCCCAAAGAAGCTCACCGTTCTTACAACATGCTGAATTCCACCTCCTCCGAAAGAATGTCCACAAGGCAATATCATCGCGTCATCCATTAGAGCTCCCCTGAAACAAGTATTTAAAGAACATAAATCTCCCATCACGATGATCACACGAAACGAAGATCTTACGTCAATGGATCCGAAAGAATAGCCCTCAGAGAATCCCCGGACTCGTTGGAATACAAGCAAGCCTCTCTCCTCCCACTGAACCCGCAATTGTTCTCCGCCCTCGAATCCTTTTGCCTCGACCCCTCGCCCCGTTGATAATAATGCGATAAATACGCCTCGTTATTCTCCGCCACACTCACCACATTATTATTATTATTGTTATTATTATTGGTGATGGCCACCGTGGAAGCCCCGTTCCCGCTCTCTTTCGCCATCGTCGACGATCCGTCTCCGACCATCACATTCACACCTAAATGTGGTAATAATGAGTTAAAGCGTTTAAATTTCAGTCCTTTATGTCTGAAATTGAAAATTGCATTATAAATACTATTTAACCATTTCTTTCTTCTTCTTCTTACCAAAGTGGTGATGGTTATGAAGATGATCGTTGTCGTTGTTGTTGTGGCGCTTCTGTTTTCCGTTTCCCATCTTGTCCTCGTTACTCGCGTTATTACCACCGTTGCCCTTGCCGTCCGCTTCGTCCACGTCATCCTCGTCGTCGTCGTCCTCTTCCTCGTCTTCGTCCGAGCCGTCCACGCTCGGCGTCGCCTCGACCGCTCCGCTCCAGTTTCTCGGCTCCGGCCGATCGCCGCCGTACATTCCCCGGCGGAAATCCGGCGTGGCGGCGAAGAAACGCTCGTCGATGAATCCGCTGAGATCTCTGGTCTTGGGAATCCCGACCGATTCATCTCCCGCCGCCGGAGCTACGCAGTTGAAGCGCAGAGCTTCGTCGCCTTGATAGACGATTTGGTGACGGTGGTGGTGAGAGCCGAGACCGTTCTGTAGCCTCTGCGACGCAACCAAGCTCATATCCTCCGACGACATTTTTTTTGCCCAAAAATGTAAATTTATTCGAAACTTTCTTTAAAAAAAAAACAGAGAGAATTTAGCTGACTAGGGTTAGGGATTCAGAGGTAAACAGGAATGTGTGTTAGTGACTGTATGAATGGAAAATTCGTTCCCTGTCCGTATATTTGTCTGTAAAGTCTGCTCGGAGAAAGAGGAGAAGCACAAAATTAAGATTCTGAAACTTTTTAGGGGTGTAGATGTAATTTTCAAGAGTTTAAACAGTTTTCACTAATTTAAAACTTTCTGAAACGGCGTCGTTGCAACATGTTCAGGTCCTCGGGTGAAAATGAAACGACGCTTGTGAAGAAACGACGAAGAAGAAGTAGAAAAAGTCAAACCATCGTTGACTTTTGACTTGTCACTATTAACAGGAATCGGAACAACGACTATGACATTCTTTGGCTTGCGTCGAAGCACAAGTTTGACTCCATAACCTTGGATACAGAGAGAGACATAGAGTTATGGATCGGAATCAGAACGGGAAGAGTATTATGGCCTTGGTGCTACTAGGATTCATTTCCATGGCCGCTCGAGATTCCAGTGCCTTTATGCCCTCTCAGCTTCGTAAGCTCGGAACCGATCACGAGCCTCCTTTCGAGCAGGTCAACTCTTCTTTCTATATTTCTCTAGTGGAGTTTTTATTTCTGGGGGTTATGTGATTAAATAATTTAGATTGTCTTTTCCTTTTATAGAATTTTCCGGCTCCATCTCCGGCGCCGGGACCGCCTAGAGATCACCTGAACATCGGAAATTGCACGAGCTCATTGGAGACTTGCGACAGTAAATCTCAGCTGAATATCACCGCTTGTCTGGTTTCCTCAACAAACGGTATGAGAAACTCTGGTTTTGCTTAGTTGAATTACTATATACTTCAACATGTTTTATTTGTGTTATTTAGTGAGAGTGAAGAAGGAAATTCCACATCACTGTTTTCAAATTCAACCGTTGGAAATTCTTTGTAGACCATATTGGCTCTATGATAGGTTTGTTAAAGATGTTTGATGTTTCTCTGCGATGTGTGAGCATCCCTGACTTGGGCTACAAGATTGGGTCGAAATTTCGAATTCTTATTTACGGTTTGAATGTCATTCATGAAGAACGGAAAGATTTATTCTGCTGGAACTATTGACCTTTATGCCATTACTGGGGATATTAGAATTTTATGGTTCCTTAGCTCCATAGTATATACGTTTCAAGTTCTCAGATGAACCATGTTTCATGACTCGACACATTTTCCAAGTCAGCAGTGTTAAGGATATCAATCAATTCGTGTCATTGAAAGAAGATCATAAAACACGCGAGTTTGGGTTATGAAAATATACCCATTGCGATGAACGTGTGGTAGGAGATATTGTCTTAGAATTCTGCCATGTCAACGACTAAACGGTTAATACCATTATGTCTTCTATAATCGTGTTGATACACAAGTCTCTCTAGTTACATTGGAAAGACTAATCAAAGTTGTGATCATTAGTATAGAGAAAGCTAAAAGTTGGTGAGTTAGACAATAGATTGGGAATCATTGTAAGAAGAACAAAAATCGGGTTCTTGCTATGGAAACACTGAGTTTCTAAAGAGCGATCGATCTTAATGTGTGCAAGTTAAGCTATTGAGGGTTTCTCCGTGTGGATCGACAAGGGATCGTTTAATCGGAACCAATGATAGTTGCTCTCGTATTCATACTTTATTCTAGTTCAATTGTTCTTCGGGTTTGAGTCTTCTGTTTGAATTCTCTATGCTGTTAGTTTTCGTGCTTGAACTTTTCAAACCACAGTATTCTGTGAAAATTTCATATTCACTCTCATTTTACATTGTTCATGGTTTCCTTCTTTTCGGTTTTGAACAGATTGAATATTTCGTACCCGCTTTTCATCATTGTTTTCCCTCTATATGTAGCCGAAAAGGAGTCATATCTTCTCGTCCAAAATCATGGAGAGAGCTCCATCGAAGTGAATTTCACAACCGGCGTAATCACACAAATCATACCAATTCCTAGACATGGTATAAAAAAGGTTTGTGCATATTTTACATATTAAGATCCAACATTGTTAAAATAATTGGACTTAACAAGGTAGTACGATTGCCATTCGCCGATTTTGAGATGGAACCCTGTGATACTTAACACTGATATCATAACTCATAAAGCTCGAACGAACAATGATCCGAGAACCACCATCTCAGTTAAAGTAGTGAGACTTAGCAAGCTATATAACATCATGAGTTACTCCTTTTATTGTCAGTCAGTCTTGTTAAGGAACTCGATCATACTTATCGACACAATATACAATGTCAAATTTTCAAGCTTGAGATTTTGATGATTTGATCTTTCGCATCCGCATACCTTTTCAGGTCGATTTCACCGGCGGAAACACTTCCCGAATAGCACTAAAATTCGGGACCAATGAGGAGTGTGTGATTCACTTTGAATCTACCAACTTGGGCAAGAAGAGCCTATTTAGTCACTTCCACTACAACTACTCGGGCTATGCAACACTGCTCAACGGGACCTACTTGCTAGCCATGGCCGGCCTGATCTTTGGCGGGATTTGGGCGTGTTGCGTGTTGTGCAAAAAGGAGAGCCGAGCCGATGGGATTGTCCCTTATCAAGAGCTTGAGATGGGTCACACTGTGTCAGAGTCTCCCTCGGGTGTTAATGTAGAAACAGACAATCGATGGGACGATCAAGGCTGGGACAACGAATGGGGCGAAATTAAAGTGCGCAAGAACGAAGATGAGTCGATAATAAACGGCCTCGATTGTTCGAGGTCTGAGGTTGATCTTGATTCTAGAGATGGATGGGAAAATACCTGGGATGATTAGGATATACATGGGTATAGAAAAAGGCTCTCGTAATTGCCTCTGGAAAATAAATACTAAGAGGATGTGAAGTTTATACTCTATAGTTTATACATCATATACAAGAAGTAGCTAACTCGTAAATAGATTTACGTGGTTATTTACAAAAAATTAACGAAAAGTTACTTATATAGAAATTTCTAACGTTTCATATGGCTTGATAGCGCCATTGGACCCTTAATCTTATTGTTAAAGGGAGAGCGGATACATCGGATGTCTCAATTTTAAAAATTAATGACACTATAAGTTGGATCAATAGTTCAACAACTAAAGTAGAACTAAAGTAGAGTTAAGATACGTTTTCTACTTTATGGACTGCATAAGAGAACCCTTCATCTAGAAAACAAGATCCATTAGAAATCCGCATTTTGTATGTTATCCAGCTATCGTCTGAAGGCTAATATGAAATTATTGCATCACATGTTAATCGTTGTTGTGATGGTACACTAACCCATGTGATATTGTTATATCTCTTAACTTTTTTTTTCTGCGATTTTGAAGATAGTTCAAATTTTACAATATTTCAACCTTGTATTGTAGCCATGATAGAGAAAAATTAAAAAAATTAGGCTACATGAAAGATTCTTATTTGTATGGATTTTCTTATAAAAGACAGAGTTTAATATCGAGTTCATAGATGATTTTGATCTAGATTTCGCAAACGTAAATATTAACGATTTGTGTTTTTTTTTTATTTTTTTTCAACACTTGAGAGATTTTCATTTCAGTATCTAAACCTTAAAAAACTAACATTCAAAATCTTTTAAAACATATAATTTTAAAACTAATTCCCCTTCCGGTTCGGACTTGTTCCAGGATTAGTTTAGGGTCTCAGGTGTAAATTTTCGCTTATCCTTCTCTCTTGAAACTTTGATTTAATTTTACATTTTTGGGGTAAAGTGATTAGATAAATTAGACTCTAATTTTTTTCCCTTTCCTTCGTATAGAAATTTTCCGGCTCCAACTCCGGTGCCGGGAACGCGTATCGATCATCTGAGTATCGGAAATTGCAAGAGCTCATTAGAGACTTGCAACGATAAATATCATATGAATATCACCGCTTGTCTGATTTTCTCATCAATCGGTATGAGAAACTCTGATTCTTACTGGTTTTGCCTAGTTAAATTACTATTGAGTTCAATATGTTTTGATTTATTCTTTTTTGAGTGAAGAAGCTTTATAATTTTTTAGATTCATATGCTTATTTATCAGAACTTCAACAACGCCAAAGAAGCACCAATCAACGAACACAATTCATCATCAAGGAAATTCCACATCACTGTATTTGATTTCTAGTTCGACTTCGATTGAGTTCTGACAATGAAGTCTGTTTTAGACTATTTTAGCTCTATAATAGGTTTGTTCAAAAGGTTTTATGATTCTCTGTGGCGTGTGATCATCTCTGACTTACGTTACAAGATAGGGTCGGAAAGTCAAACTATTATTTAGGGTTTGAATATCCTTCATGCAGACTGGAGATATTTATTCTGTTGGAATTAATGAGCTTTATACCTCTTTTTGGGATATAACACATTGTTTATGGTTCCTAAGCTCCGCAGTATAAATGTGTCAAGGTCTCATGTGACATGTTTCATACACATTTTCCAATTTAGCCGTTCCTAATTGTTGTTAAGGATCAATCCGTGCCTTCAAAAGCAGATCATATAACACGCGAGTTTGGATTATGAAAATATACCCTTCGCAATAAACGTGGTGTAAGATTTAGTGTCTTAGAATTCTGCTACGTCAGAAACTAAAAGTTTAAAACCGTGCTGATATATACAAGCCTCGTTCCTTCCTTGGAAAGACTAGTCAAAGTTGTGATCGTCAATATAGAGAAAGCTAAGAGTTGACGAGTTAGACAACAGATTTGAAATCATTGTAAAAAGAACAGAACCAGGTTCTTGTTATGGGAAACACTTGAGGTTCTTAACATTATTTTGATCGATCTTTGATTCGTGAGCTCCAAATGCACATTGTTACTTGGATATAGTGGATCGACAAATAGGAACCTTCATGCCCTAACTTAGATGTAAGATCGTTTGATATGAACCATGGATTCTTCGGCTCTTGTGTTCGTATGTGTTCTTACTTTACTCTTGCACTTTCGAAACCAATAGTTTTATGTCAAAAATTGCAAATTCATTCTCTTTTTACACTCTACATAATTTCCTTATTTTCAATTCTAAACAAATTGATTATTCCATAACCGTTTTCATCGTCGTTTCCCTTCTGATATGGAACAGAAAATGAGTTATATCTTCTCGTCCAATTTTGAAGAGAAAGCTCTGTCGAAGTGAATGTCACAACCTAAACATGGTATCAAAAAGGTTTGCGCATTGTAGATTCCGCATCGTTTATATATTTGGACTTAACAAAGTTTATAATAATATGCAATTACAATTCCTATTGTCGATTGATTTCAAGATAGAACCATAAAGCTCAAACGAGCAACAATCCGAGAACTACAATCTTAAGAGGGCATATTCACGTTTAAATAATATCACGAGTTAATCATTTCATTATTATTGTCCATGTCTAACCTTCTGGATTGAGCTTTTGATCATTGTTCTTTTGCATTCGCATACCTTATCAAGTGAATGTCACAGGTGGAAATAGTTCCCGGATAACACTAAAATCCAGGACCAACAAAGAGTGTGTAATTGACTTCGAACCCACTGTCCCGTGAAAAAAGAGCATCTTCAATCACTTCCACTATTACTACTAATCAGGTTATGCGACGCTGCTCAACAGTGCCTACTTGCTAGCCATGACCGCCCTGATCTCCGGCGAAATTTGGGCATGTTGTGCGTTGTGCAAAAAGGAGAGCTGAGTGGATGGGATTTTCGCGCTAAGTCAGTGTCTCCCTCAGGTGTTAAAAGGAGAAACAAATGACCGTTGGGATGATCAAGGCTGGGACAAGGAATGGGGTGAAATAAAGGCACACCAAAATGGAGACGCATCGATAATGAACCGAAAATCGGATAAAATCGATAACCGAACCGATCCAAAACTGAAAATCGGTGCCATGTCAGAAAACTGAAAATCAGATTCGGTTAACCGATCCAATTATATATAGGTTTTTAATTTTGAAAATTTCGGTTATCATCCCATATAAATTCGTAGGTCTAGCCCAGGCAAGCATAAGTACACTTGGATATTTTATATGGGATAAAAAAATTAGAGTACGGACTTACTGGACTGGTTATAGGACCAATTTTTCAAAAACTAAAAATTCTGATTTGGATATGAAAAATGGCCAAAATAGAACCGAACTGATCCAGTTTCAGTCCTAGTTCTAGAGATGGATGATAAATACATAAGATGATTCGGATATACATGGGTATAAAAAAAGGCTCTTGTAATTGCCTCCGAAAAAAAAAAATACTGAGAGAATGTGAGGTCTATACTTGTTAGTTAATACATCATACACAAGAAGTAGCTACCTCTACAGATTCAGGGGAAAAATAAAATTTGGATGGGGACTGAAAAAATAACTCTCCTTTTATTATATACTTGTGCCCATTAGAAACAATTTTGGTCACGTTGTATGTATTACTAGTTTATTCCATTTTTTTTGTCAATTTACTATATGCTGCCCTTGTTATGGCTTTGCCTTCTTTGATTAAGTGTTTTAGCTATTGGAATTGCACTTGAATTTGGAGTGGTCATGGATTTATTGCAGTCCTGATAAAGTGAAAATGAGTTTGGTAGCAGAAACAGAAAATGACTCCACAACAACGGTTTACTCATTTATTGTTATTGCTTATATCTGAAGGCACTGAAAAAGAATAATGTGCATGACAAACGTTATTAAAAATGTTGTTTCTACCATAATTTATGATTCATTCATTCTCATTAACTTAATGTTATTTCTCTATAATTTTTTATTCATTCATTCTCATTAAGAATGTCTTTTCTCTATAAAAATTCATATCTCACGGCCATATGAGTATTTGTTATTTAATACATCAGCAGGATAATGCATTTTCGAATAACGAAATAAATATATGTTAAATGAGTGTTCTAGGAGCCGTAAAAAAACCCACATTTTCCCATTAAAAACTAACAATCAATGAAAGCAATATTCTTCATTTCATCGTCGTTTTTCATGATTTTCTATGAAAAATTCATTATTTTTTTTTTGTACACAATTTTCATTTTCCTGGTACCATCAACACTTCTTCCTTTGAAAAAAACACAAAAAAAACCTGTCAAAAAGAAAATCTGTCAAAAAATTTCAGAGTTGATTTCCATTTTTTCTTCTTCTTTAAATATCAAAGACTATCAAGTAGCTAAAAAAAAGTGTATGCTTTATCTACATTTTTTTAACTAGCATCTCTACTATTAATATCATTTCAAAATTGGAATCAAGGTGACAACAAAGTTTCAAT
The DNA here is from genome assembly GCF_054948205.1 of Urtica dioica subsp. dioica. NCBI lineage: Eukaryota > Viridiplantae > Streptophyta > Magnoliopsida > Rosales > Urticaceae > Urtica > Urtica dioica. The sequence goes on from NC_142767.1 coordinate 17,828,348, forward strand.
CACCATTACTAACTGAATTTAATTGATAATTAAGAATCATTGCTAATCAAGTGGGTGTTCATGCCAAATTCCCAGCCCACCAATCCCACATCTGTTCTCAAGTCTCTCGACCGCCTTATTGCGTTTTCTAAAAGTTCGTTTTTTATTTCTTTTATTCTGTTTTTTTCTCCTCGTGGTAATTGGAATAATTTTGCCCCTCAAAAAAAGCAAAGCCAACAATAATAATACCATGTAAGAAAAACTTGCCATTGCAGAAAGAAATCTCACTTGATTCTTTCTTTCTGTGCACTTTATTTTCACCATAATATTATATCATGCGTTCGACAGCTTTTATTTAGCCATGGTCTTTTTTTTTTGTGCCTTTTTTCAGCTAATCATAATATTTTTTAGAATTTTTCAGTAGTGTCATTTTCCTGTTGTCCACTGCGCAACATTTATATTTTAAATTTATCGTAACGTGGCTTATCCTATACAGAGTCTCTTTTTATGTTTTTGGCCAAAATTAACCAACAAAGACAACTAGACAAGCCAATGTATAACATGGATAGAATTGATACAAAATCAATCATCATAATAAGTAGGTATTAGTACCACTCTGTCAATCAAGTGTCTTATGGCTCCTATTAGATATTCTTTTTGCCCCAAAGAAATTCTAGTTTATAAAGAATCCATGTGATTGGTGTTGATAATAATTCCAATAACCTAAACCTAATATCACCTTTTCTTGGGCCCCAAACAAAAATGTTGAGCTCGGTGCCACATGGTCTTAGCTGTGAGGCCCGTGACAAAAAAAAAAAAAAAAAAAAAAAAACAATTCCCTCCTCAAGCAAATTTATTATTAAAAAAAATTAAAATCGAGAGGTAATTACATAATATAAAAGAGTATTAATCTCCTTACAAAGATATGAAGATGTAGAAAAGATATTTGACAAAATATGACTTGTTAGTTTCTAAATTCGATTTTCATTTCTATATTTAAGTGTCAATAATTTGAAAAAAAAAATGACTCATTTGACCGAAATAACTTTAATGACTAAAAAAATACCCGCAATCGGAAACAAACAGAAATTAAATTTTGACCAACTTGTACAAAAAAAAAATATATTCAAATTTGTGACTAAGAATGTGAAACGGAGAATAAAGCCAAAAGGAATGAGTAAAAAGAGTTTATTACCAAAAAAAAATGGCTCTAATTATAAAATACTTGATAGGGTTCTACTTTCACTAAAAACATATATATTAATACTATGAATTTATAATAAAGTATCAAGTGCATTTCACTTTTCGTCTATGCCAATAAAAATTTCCACATGACCTATCAATACTACCATAGATTAGAGGGTAAACACGGTAATCTAATCAAAGAAACAAGCATGAGAAACAGTTGTTTTATTATGTATCATTAAAAAAATACATGAAAAGAAAAAAAGTGGCTTCTATTCTATTTTATTCCGACAGCATCACTGTAAATAAATTTTCTATTTTTCATTACTTCCATTGCTATCATTCATTATATCAATCCAACGCATCAGCTTGTACTGTTGCACACTTTATTTTAAATAAGTTATCAATCTGTCTGAATTTTCTGTCCCTTTTGATTATATTTATTTTACCCAATCTCTCCATAAGACTATTTGCATATAAGTAGGCGCAGAGATTCTCATATCTCAGGGTCTCTCCACTGCCACTCAAGTCTCAAGACTCTCAACTCACTTTTTGACTTGGAAAATTATTATTTTATTTACACAGAATTATTTTTCAGCCATACGGAACTTCGTTGCAGTTTATTTTTATTTTCTAGCGGCCATTCTGTCGATTTTTTGAAACACACATTACTTACACGTCTAGAAACTCCAAATCTATCACATCTTGTCCAAGCTAGAAAAAAAAAAACGAAGGAGCTGAAATGCCTTTGACAAAGCTGAATCAATTTAGAGAGTTACACAAAAAAAGCAGAGAAGGAAAAAGGATTAGTAATACCAAAATAGAACCTGGTGAAGATGAATCCGGTGACACCTATCTCTAAAAAATGTAAACAAAACATAACCCAAAAAAAAAAAAAAAAAATTACAAACATACACATCACAGGCAGAAAAGACTGAGAGAAACAAATTAAACACAAGAATTTCGATCGGAATCTTGTTCCGCTAAATCCTAAGGAGCGCAAAACCGGATTCTTCTTCGCCCGATCATTCATCTCATCAAATGATATTCGAAGCCTACGCGGACGACAACTCTTCTTGATCTTCGGAGGGACATCTGATGAGCTCCAATATGTTGACCACCTCGGCCATGTCCGGCCGATTCGAGGGCACCTGAGAAGTGCATATCAGCCCCAACTTCATGACCGGAACCGCCTCGTCCGCCGGAAAACTCCCCCGGAGCCGCTCGTCGACACAGTCCTCGACCCTCCCTTCCTCCAAAGCCCCTCTGACCATGTCGCAGAGCACCACCACGTCGTCTTCCATATACTCCACGGGCCTCTTCCCCGTCACGGCCTCGAGGACCAAGACGCCGAAACCGTACACGTCGCACTTCTCCGTGATCTTCACCGACTTGCACGCGAACTCCGGCGCCATGTACCCGAGCGCGCTCTGAATCTTGCTGCTCAGGACGTACCGGTCCAGCATCGGGAGAAGCCGAGCCAGGCCGTAGTCCCCGATCTTGGCCTCGCCGGTGGAGCCGTCGATCAGGACGTTGCTCGACTTCACGTTGTAGTGGATTATCCCGTGGCGGTGAAGGTGAGCCAAGCTCTTCGCGGCTCCCAATACCACGTTGAACCTCTGGTCCCACGAGAAGGATTCGGATTCCTCGGGTTTCGCGTCGTGGAGGTGTTTGTAGAGGCTTCCGCCGGAGACGAACTCGTAGATGAGGAGCTGGAGGGACGGGGTCCAGTAATAGCCCTCGAGCTCGACGAGGTTCTCGTGGCGGATTTTGCCGAGGCGTTTCACTTCTCGCTCGAACTCGCTCTGGGACTTGACGAGGCTCGAGACTGTGAGCTTCTTGATGGCGACGGCGCGGCCGTCGCGGAGGACGGTGCGGTAGACGGCGCCGAAGCCGCCGCGGCCGAGCTCGCAGTCCTTGTTGAGGAGGGCGTGCGCGCCCGTGCTGAAGTCGGGGTCGCCGGAGAACATCACGAGCTTGCCTGAGCTCGCGTCCGTCTCCGGCGACTGGCTGAACTCGTCTCCGCCGGAGAACGCGATCCCTCCCCCGGCGGCGGCGGCTGCGGCGGAGCGGGAATTCTCGGTGCGGACCCGGAGGTTGAGGACTGTGATGGCGACGACTCCGACGACGATGAGCGCGGCGGCGCCGATCGCGATCAGCGCGGAGATGCTGAGGATGATCCTCTTGTGGGCCGCAGCGCCGCTCATGGGGTTCGAGCCGGGGTCGGAGTCGGAGGTCGCGTTCGGGTTGAGGACGATGGGTTTCGGGAGGACTGTCGGGCAGGAATTGTTGACCACGGAGCCGCAGAGGGACGGGTTTCCGGCGACGGAGAACGGCGAGATCGTGTTGAAGAAGCCGCCGGCGGGGAGTTCGCCGCGGATGTTGTTGTGGGAGATGTTGAAGGTGACGAGATTCGGGAGATTCGCCAGCTGTTTCGGTAGAGCTCCGGTGAGGCTGTTGTAGGAAAAGTCAACGTTTTGAAGGCTGGCCAGTTTGGCCACCGATGCCGGTATCGGACCGGTTAGCTTGTTCTGCGACATTGTCCTGCGAAAAATCCGAGACACGAAGCTCAGGATCGATTCTAGTACGAAAGCTTTTGTTTTACGAAACCTTCGATGGTAATTGGAAAAACTGGAGTAGAAGAGAACTTACAAGGTTGTCAATGCCAAACAGTTCTGAATCGAGGTCGGAATTTCGCCGGCGAGAAAGTTTTCGTCCAGTCTGACTTCCTTTAGAGAGGCAGCGCCGCCGATTTCTTCGGGTATGCTTCCATTGAGCATGTTCCGACTCAAATCGAGATTGAGCAAGAGCTTCAACTCTCCGATAGTCGCTGGGATAGCACCGGCGAGAGAGTTCCTCGACAAGTTCAGGAACGTCAAGCCTCTCAAAGCTTCGAGGCTTGCGATTTCGCCGGAAAGAGAGTTGTGGGACAAATCCAGGACTTGCAGATTCCGAAACGAAGCCGAGGACTCGATATTCAACTTCCTTCCCGGTCTCTCGGCGGAAAGAGAAACTTGCTCCGCGCCCGAATTGAAAATCCAGGAAGGAAGATCTCCGGTGATCGAGTTCCGACTGATGTCCAGAGCCTGAAGGTTTGCGCAGGAAGCCAGAGACTCGGGCAAAGTTCCGGTCAGACCGTTGGCGTAGAGATTCAAGACTTTCAAGGATCCAAGGTTTCCCAGTGAGCTCGGAAGTTGCCCCGAAAACTTGTTGACCGAAAGGTCGAGAACCTCGAGGCTCTTCATCTCTCCAACCCAGCTCGGAACCTCGCTTTCGAACGAGTTCACGCGCAGATTCAGATTATTGCACAGAGAGAGCCTCTGCATTGTCTCGGGAAGCCCGCCGGAGAAAGAATTCTCGCTGAGATCGACCGACCGCAAGAGCAAACAGCTTCCGATTCCGTCCGGGACTGTCCCCGAAAACCGATTCTTCGCCAAGCTAATCCCTCGCAGGTTGTTTAGCCGTTCGATCCCCTGAGGGATATCACCTTCGAGCGCGTTATCGGACAAATCCAGCGATCTAAGCCCACTCAACGACCAAATCCCGGGGGGCAATGCACCGGTGAGCCGATTCGACGACAGGTTGATCGAAGCCACTGTTGGGCACGAGCTCAAACTCTCGGGGATTTCGCCGGAGAACCTGTTCTTCGCCAGAGAGAGAACCCTGAGAGACCCACATTGCCTGAAAAGCTCTTCGGGTATCGATCCAGAGAGGTGATTCTCGCTCAAGTCGAGGACCCGGAGATTTTCGAGCCTCACAATGTTGGGGCTAATGGTTCCATTGATGGTGTTCCTGGCCAGAGAGAGCTTTCGCAGGAATTGGAGCTGAAACAGTCCTCGTCCCAATCGGCCGGATAGAGCGAGGCCGTCGAGGTTGAGCTCGGTGACCCTCTTGGATCTAGGGTTGCATTGGACGCCCATCCAGTTGCAAGGACTGTCGTCGTCTTCGTTCCAAGACGAGAGCTTTCCATTCGGATCTTGAATGTCGGCTTTGAACACTATCAGCCCCAAAACGTCGTCGTTCAGCGACGGGTTTAGGGATCTCGCCAGGGACGGAGCTAGAACCACGAGAATGAGTAATTCGAAGAGCCTTCTCATTTTCAAACCCGCTTGATTCGCTCACAGGAACTGAAAATCCATCAGAAGTAATGAAAAAAAAAACACCCCCCCCAAAAAAAAAAACAACAAAGACTTCTTGATTTCGCTCCTGAGAGCAGAGCTTTCAGTGTGAAAATGAGGTGTTGGAAAATCGCCAAAAAAAAGTTTGTCCAACGGCTAGATTAGAAACGCCCAAAAAAGCAATACGAACAAGATACAGAGAATCCAATAAACAAGAGAAAAAAAAAAACAAACGACCTACGCGAGATAAATGAGACACTTCAAGTCTTCAACTTTAGTCTTTAAGTATAAAAAACAAAACCCTTCCCTTTTCAGAAAGATAAAAGTCGAAACGCGTGAAGAAACCCTAGAAAATCTCTTCCCGGAGCTGAAACTCGGAGCGCGAAGGCTCCGCAAAATTCCGCGACCGGAAAAGAGTGGAGCTTCGCCGGATAGAAATGTACAGAGCCACACCTCGCCGGAGCTCGAACGGTAAGGTACTCGCCGGAGCTAGGGTTTCGACAATGCTCCCCAGAGCGGAGAAGAAAAGCCGTTTCCGTCGGAGAATTTCTCTCTCTAAAACTCTTTCTTTTTTCTTTCTTTCAGAGAGTCGATCTATCTCTTGAGTGACTGAGGGACTTGTTTGTTTGGACTTTTGAGAAAAGAAAGGAAAAAAAAAAAGTAAATAAAAACAATTAAAGGGAAAGCGGTATATTAACGGCAAAGAGGGACCAGGTTGGTAGATGGGTCTACATTAATTGAGCAGGGACACGTGGCGTCATTTTACGGGAAGAGATAATCCTACGTGGCTAAGACCTTCGCTAAGACTGCTCGTGTCGGAAGAAGCTTTTGACGTGGACTTCACATTTACCGCCCGGATTTTGGATTACGATTTCAGACCAAATTCCGGAACTGCCCTTGCTTTTCACCATTATTACGGTTGCGTCATTGTTCCTTTTATTTATTATATTTTCTTAATTTTATAAAAAGAATTGTTAAGTCCAGTAGTGCATAGGTTTGTCAAAAAGAGCTGGGCAGTGTAGACACCAAGAAGATTCATTGACCAATTCTGTTTATAGACTTTAGAAGACCACCATTGCAACGATTCCAAGACGCATTAAATTCACTTATCGTTATTAGAGCATTTGATAAAATGGGTTTAACAAATAATTTCACTTATTGTTATTTGCTCCAATTCAACTCCGTTTTTTACTATATTACACAAGGAAAAAAATGCCGATTTCGTTGCCGTTTCGAGCCTCCTGATTTACGGAAATTCGTCATGCCGATGGAATTTCGAACGGAAAAATTGTGGAAATGGGCAAGTAAAATGCCGTTTTCAAATGCCGATTTCCATGGAAATTCGACGTGCCGACGGAAAACCGAACGGAAATAATGTGGCGAAACAAACACATAAATATATATATTTTTACAAGTAGTTCAAATTTAAAACACTTCAAATCATACATATATCAAGATATCAATAAATTCAATTCACAATACTTTCTTTCAATTCAAAACGTAATAACTTCATTTCATAATCTAATTTCTACATGTCAACAAATTTATTTCAAGATATCAATAAATTGATATCACAATACTTTCTTTCAAAACGTAATAACTTCATTTCATAATCTAATTTCTACATGTCAACAAATTTATTTCAAGATATCAATAAATTGAATTCACAATACTTTCTTTCAATTCAAAACATAATAACTTCATTTCATAATCTAATTTATACATGTCAACAAATTAATTTCAATATAATGAACATATCAATAAATTCCTACACTTAACTCTTAAATGATTTCATTTCTAGCATATACAAGAATTAAACACATAACCTTACTTAACAACAGGAAAAAAAACATGAAATTCGGTTATTTCAGTCGCCGGAAAAATTCAAGGTTCGCAGGAAAAAATGGTGTTTCGACGGCCAAGCGTCGTTTTTTTTTTTTCTTTTCCATGGAATTTCCTCGAATTTCCTGGAAAAGATGAAGTTTTTATACGTAAAATGAAACGACAACGATCGGCATAAAACGACAGAAACGAAATGTCGTTTCGTGGAAATTCCATCGGCATAAAACATGGAAACGACATATTTGTCTTCCGTCGGCCGTTTTTCCGTGGAAATGGAATTTCCACCCGAAATTCCTGGAATTTCCGCGGCATTTGATTCCTTGATATTACATAGTCGATGAATATGAAAACTCTAAATATGAAAACTCTAAATATGAAATTTTTCTATTTATTTCACTTTATTTTAGAGTGAGATTTTAATTATATAAAAATAATTTAATCAATGAAAAAATAATTTTAAAACTTAATGTATTTTAATTTAGATGTAATATTAATTTATCACAAAATCGTTTTATATTATTCTAATTTCGCATGAACATTGATCAAAAGGCATTAAAGTACATAGTATATATATAAATTAAAGCTTTAAAAAATAAATTACTAAAACATAATACATTACAAAGTCAAGTGCAAATTACAAAATATAGACATAAACAACATCTAGTATTTAAATGTTCTATGTAATGTGTGTTTATTTTAGAAAAATATTACTTTGAATTTATTGGAGAGTCACATGATTATTTTAAATTTATATAATATGTATAAAATCATAGAGCACAATTGAATACGAAACATACAAATTAAATATATATGGACTATAATATCATAATTAGGAAGTTAAAATTATTAAAATATTAAAGAAAATATGGATTATAATACTTTGATGTATAAACTATAGTATTAGGTTGAACATGAAATACTGTTTGAATTGACATAAACTGCAATTATATTTATGGAGTTTTGGGTTGGAGATTGTCTCGAGGTAATATGTGAATTCAGAGCTTCTTTTTACCTTCCAAAGTAAATGAATTATTAACCCATGATTTTCGGATTCCACATAGGCACGTGTCAAACCCAACGTTGTCTTGTTATAATTTTTGTGTGTTTACAAATTAAATTTAAGGAAAACACGCAAGATATTATATTTCTATTAGATATATATTCAATAATTACATGAACTTATAATTATTTACAGAGTAGAGGCCAGAAGTTCAGTAAGAATATATTTTGACTTAAAATATGTTTATTCTAATTTGTCAGTGAATTTTAAGTTGGTTTCAAACGATCATATATCATTTCAAGGCAAAAATGGGGGCTTGCTGGACGAATTTGTCATTAGAGCCTGGGTGATTTTTGAAGAACTCTGGGATCGGCGGAACGAGCTCATTTTCAAAGGAATCCGGCGCAACAGTGAAGAGTCTCTCAGAATAATCGAGACTCGTCTCATTGGTCACATTACCTCCCGGCGCGACAGGCTCCGGCCGAAGGTTCCCTCCGCTCTCCCCTGTCCGAGATAGGGGCCTCCAGCCTCTAGGAGGATCAAACTTAATGTCGATGCCTCGTTGTGGAGTCGTCGCGCGGGATGAAGCTGGAGTGCCGCTGTGGCTGTGGCGGTGTCGCATCGAAGCGGACTCTACCTCGGGAGCTGAACTCAAGGCTGTCCAGATGGCCCATGCTCACTACTAGATTTACGAACATCATGCGATTGGAGCTGGAAGGTGATAACAAAATCGTCATGGAAAGCTTAGCAGGATCGAAAGATTGCCCTTTTTGGACTGTTATTCTTTTGTATAATTCAGTTTTAGACTTAGCAAAAGAGTTTGATGATGTTAAGTTTTTGTGGTATAGTAGAACGGTCAATGGTGTTGCGGACAACCTCTGTAAATGGGCTGCGTTTTCTGAAGAATTTGGGTTCTGTAAGGACGGGGAAGTTCCGCCCCCTGTGCAGAACGTGTTAAAGTTCGACCGTATGAAATGATTCCCCTGCCTCCCCTCCTTCTACTGCTCTTCTCCTGAATGAGGAGAGAGGTCCTGGGGGGTGGTTGTTTTTTTTAAAAAAAGATTACAGTTCAAGGCATTTTAATTTAATGTATGACTTAAACATATTAAATTTGAGCTAAACACAGTAATTGTTAGTATGTTTATGTTAAGGTTTAATAATAATTATTTCCTACTTTTTTTGTTAAATTTGTAAAATAAATAATATTATAAATAATTTAAAGTACACTACAGGAGACCATACTGATCTAAAATAATATGGTCTTTATGTTCTTACCAGGTTTGATACAATTTCAGTTTTTATAAGCTATTTAAAACAATGTTTGAAGTACGATTTGTGATGGACCAGAGCATATGCATATTTGATTGTCTTGCCAAAATATTATTAAAAAAAGGATGTGGCATCACAGGTCACAACCTCTTCCTCAATAAATGGATGAAAACATTATCAAAACTTGGTCTACCAAACATTAATAATGAATACACTTAATAAAATACAAATATTTCATTATAGATAGTAGGAATGGTCAAATTTAGATAGATCAATAAGTTAATGTAGATATAATAAGATACATGTAGGATATTATACCCATGGCGGAGCCTTAATTTATAGGCAGGAATCAAATTTGATTAAAAGAATTATTCCAAATTTTATAAAGCATGTGTAAGAAAAAAAATTATTCAAAGAAATATATATGAAATTAATAATCATATAATTTTGAATTAAAAATATAAAAATTTACGTACGATTTTAATTTTCAAAATTTCAAAGGGCATACTTAGTTGGGTCCGCCCCATGATTGTATTGTCATAATTGTGATTATTGCGTACTTTTTAATCACTCTTAAAATCCTTTGTTTAATTGGCATAAACCACTAACCACTCTATTCGTATAGAGAAAATAAATTTACTTCCAATCCATTGATTGAATATAAAAAAGATCACATCCAGTTATTCTAAAATGTAACTACGTACTCACGATCAAGTGTGATAGTTTAAATAGTGAGTGAATATTGTCACAAAAGCGGCCACTAACTCTCTCTCTCTCTCTCAGATGTTCCTCCAATTATGTATAGTCTCGAATCCGTACATCCCCGTCTGGTTGCTGGTGTCCGGCTTGAGTGTTGAGAGCTTGTGAGGGTGGGAAACACAGGGAAACAGTTTTCAGTCTTCAGTAGGATACTTTTAAGTAGTCCTTGGGGGTGGCGTGCTTTGTATACCAGCCTTCCAACTCAACATGAGTTCCTCGTGTAATACAGCGGGTGTTGCTGATGATGGTGGGAGACAAAATCGATGCTACGATCAGTGCGATTCGCCGGACCAAACTCTGTCGATAACAGCCGAGGATTTCTCGGTGGATGCTGATCCCTCGGCCAAGGCTCATCCTGAGGGTGGAGGGGAGGTTCTTTTGGCTAAAGTCCTGTCGAGGAAAACTATCAGCAAATCTACTATTGTAGCAATTCTTTCCCGGGTGTGGAAGAGCACATGCAAGTGGTCAGTTAAGGAAGTGAAGGCAGGACTGTTCCTGTTTAACTTTGTCAAGCGAGCCGATCGGGAGGCCTTTCTCGCTCGTGGACCATGGACGGTGAAAGGAGCCCAAATGGTAGTCAAGCCATGGCCAAATGAGCTGAATATAGATGAGGTTGACTTCTCCGTTTCTTCTTTCTGGGTGAAACTCCTGGACGTGCCACCAGCTTTTGCTCTACCAGCCAATATCAAGAGATACGCCGGGCTCTTTGGGAAAGTCGACGAAGAAAGCCTGAAAAGAAGAAACAGATTCTCACCGGAAGTGAGATTCCAGGTCGAGGTTAACCTCGACAAGCCTCTGTGCCCGGGTTTCTTCCTGGACAGAGCGAATTTGCCGACGCTTTGGATTCAAGCGAAATTCGAAAACCTCGGGCTTTTCTGCTACAGATGTGGAATTTTGGGGCACGAAGCCGCTGAATGTCTTCTAGCTCGCGATTGCCTAATCCGTAAACAGGGATTTAAAGAAGTCCCTAAGTATGGAGCGTGGTTGGATGCTCGGTCTAGGATTCCTACCTGCTTCACCAACGGCGGTCGAGCTCTCTCGTCATTGTTGAACGTCTCCTCGGAGACGACGAGGGTGGAGGGTGTCTCGGGGGAGGTGCCAAGAGTGGAGGACACGCGTCAACACCCAATCCAAGCTGGTGGGGATCACGAGGTTCCTGGCAAGGACAGAGCTCCAGTCAACCCCGAAACCGTGGAAAAGCAGGGGAAAGACACGAAGGTTGACGGATTGGAGGAGAGGCCGCTGAAAAGGGCAAAAGGAATGTTGCAGACTTCCCTTTTAGGTTCACCGATTTGTCCTCTTGCTTCACCTGCTACCCGGTCTGCGTCTTCAGCAAAGCGCAAGGCTCGAGAGTTTTTTGAAACGAAAAAAAGGGATGAGACTAGTAGGGTTAAGGAGAGGGAAGTGGGCCTGGGCCGGGACCCCCCTTTGGCTTTGGCTAAGGCCCAAAACGAATTTAGTCCATCCAGCTTGCCTATTAAAGTCTCTACGGGTCAGCAAAGCCCACTGATTTTAGGCCAATCACCTGGGCCGCCTCCTAAATCGCCCCTGGGTCTGAGTGGTGAAAAATTCTCTTCGGGTGCTGGGTTGGTTATTGAGAAGCAACAACTGGCCCCTTTCTCTTCTTCACTTGAACCCGTGCGACTGAAGGTAACAAAAAAAAACCGCGGGCTCAGCTCAAATCAACAACAACAAAGCACGGCTATCTCCGCTGCTGATGTGGCTATATCGACTACCTCTTCTCCGCGTGGCCTTTCTCCGGCAAGGGATATGGACAGCGGTATGGATTCCTCTGCAGAAATATCGGCAGCCGCCAAGGGGCAGGCTGACCGGGCCCAATGAAAACCATACTGTGGAACGCTCGTGGGTTGGGAAACCCGCGAGCGATGGGCCGCTTGCGGAGGCTTATCCGCGAGAGGCGTCCGGACCTCCTTTTTCTTTCGGAAACGAAACTAAAAGGAGTACGGATGGATAGACTTAAACTGAGAATCGGTTATGCCAATGGGGTCGGTGTTCGGGCTGTGGGGCGGAGTGGAGGGCTGTACTTAGCTTGGACGGACGAGGTAGGAGTGGCTTTGCGTAGTGAAAGTAAAGGCCATATCGATGTGGAGGTCCGGGACAAGGATGGCAGAGCGTGGCGGTTTACTGGATTCTATGGCGAACCCAAGGAGTCCCGGAGACACATCTCATGGGATCTTCTTCGGAGACTCGATGACGGGTCTGGGACGCCGTGGCTCTGTGGTGGTGACTTTAATGAGGTCCTTTTTGACTTCGAGCATGTTAGCAGCACTAGGAGACGGGCTAGTGACATGGGGGAGTTTGCTTCGGCGTTGGAGGACTGCGGGCTTTGTGACCTCGGCTTCAAAGGGGAACTCTTGACGTGGAACAATAAAAGAAGCGGAGAGGCGAATGTGAAGTGTAGGCTAGACCGGGCTTGTGCGAATGCAAGTTGGAAGAAGCTTTTTCCAGCAGGGTCCGTAGAAGTCTTGGATTTTTGGGGGTCTGACCATCGAGCCCTTTTGATCGAAACGGAAGCAAGACAACCGGTCTCTGCTTCCCGGTCGATCTCTAGGGGGCGTTGGGCCTTCGAACCGGGATGGCTTACAGACGAGGGATGTTTAGACATTATCCAACATGCGTGGAACCGGAGTGAGCAGCGGGACAGACCAGACAGGAGTGTGGGGTGTCTGAACGAGTGTCGGGCAGCTCTCCGGGAATGGGCACGTACCACGTTCGGGTTCCGGGAACGGCGTATAAAGGACTTGGAGGCTAGACTCGAGAGAATCAACAACGAGGTATGCTCTTTTTCCAATTGTAGGGAGGCAAAGCGATTGGAGCATGAGCTTGAAGCCTTGGTCCTTATCGACGAGTACTACTGGAAGCAACGAGCCAGGGCGGATTGGCTCAAGGGTGGCGACAAAAATTCGGCGTACTTTCATGCAAGGGCTTCTAGACGGAAGAGTCAAAATTCCATCCGGGGAATAGCCGACGAGAATGGACGGTGGGTTACGTCCGAACCGGAGGTGCGAGGGGTTTTTGAGAGATATTTCCATAATATCTTCCGTTCTAATGGGGCTTCCGACGCGGATTTCAAGCTAATCACGGACAGCGATGTGATGTCTCTATCGGATATGCAAAGGGCGAGTACGGAGGAGTGTTTTACCGGAGAGGAGATAGAAAAGGCGCTCTTTGCGATGGGACCCCGGAAAGCCCCGGGCCCCGACGGCTTTCATGCTCTCTTCTTTCAAAAGAGTTGGAAGGTAGTAGGCCCATCCATAACGGAGGAATGTCTCGGCATACTTAATCGAGGGGATTGTGTCAAGAAGTGGAATGAGACAAATATAGTCCTTATCCCGAAGATTAAAAAACCTTCCAAGGTTTCGGATTTTAGACCGATTAGTTTGTGTAACGTCCTACTCAAGATTGTTACTAAGGCGATTGCGAATCGTATTAAGGGCTGCCTTCCGTTGATCATCTCCGAGGTACAAAGTGCTTTCGTTCCGGACCGGTTAATTTCGGATAACGTGGCCATTGCTTTTGAGCTTCTCCACTCTATGAGATTGCGGAAGAAAGGCAAGCGGGGGGTGTTGGCTCTTAAGCTAGACATGAGCAAAGCGTACGACCGTGTTGAGTGGAGATTCATAGGTGCTATGATGAGAAGATTGGGCTTTGGGCCGAACTTGGTCGCGGTGATTCTCAAATGCATTTCCACGCCCGTCTTTTCCGTGGTGATCAATGGGAGGGCCGGCACCGCTATTACTCCCGGGAGAGGTTTGAGACAAGGATGTCCCCTCTCTCCCTATCTCTTCATTATTTGTGCGGAAGGTTTGTCCGCTCTTATCCGGGGCCACGAGAGGTTAGGCCTTTGGAGGGGGTTTGCTTGTGGCCCCTCGGCCCCGACGGTGACTCACCTCTTATTTGCCGATGATAGCCTCCTCTTCTGTTCCGCTACTGAGGAAAATTGTCGTGCAATCCGGTCCGTTTTGGCTACTTACGAGCGGGGGTCGGGTCAAGTGGTCAATTTGGACAAGTCGGTGTTTTGTTGCTCTCGGAATGTGGAAGAAAGCCAAATCCCGGGTTTCGTGTCTCTTCTCGGAATACCTTCTACACCGGAATTGGAAAGCTACCTCGGACTACCGGTGCGAATTGGAAAGAGGAAAACCTTGGCCTTTAGCAACATCACGTGTCGGATCCGAAAACAGCTCCTTGCGTGGCGGGCCAAGATGTTCTCGGCGGGAGGTAGAGAGATTCTTATTAAAGCCGTTGTGCAAGCCATTCCCACCTATTCCATGAGTCTCTTCCGGCTCCCCTCTACGCTTATAGATGAGATCCACCGGTTGATCGCTCGGTTTTGGTGGGGGGGTACGGAGGAAAAAAAGAAGATTGTTTGGAAGCGGTGGGATCTCCTCACGAGACCGAAGTTCGAGGGGGGGTTAGGATTCAAAGATCTTGGAGCTTTCAACCAAGCGCTAGTGGGTCGTCAAATTTGGAGGATTATCAACTTTCCGGAGTGCTTGATGTCGCGCATTCTTAAAGCGAAATATTTCCCGCATTCCTCGGTGCTTGAGCTCAAGAGCAAAGACCATTTCTCCCATTTAGGGAAGAGTTTGTGTTGGGGTTTGGAACTCATGCGGAAGGGGATGAGATGGCGGATTGGCAAGGGTAATTTGAGAGCTTTCTCGATGCCGTGGATCCCTAGAGCCGGGGCTTTCTTCCTCACCTCGGACGAACCGGAGGACGGTTTTCCTTGGAGAGTGGCGGATTTTATGGCACAAGGGGGCTGGAAGCATGATCTCGTGAATACTTACTTGTCCCCTTATGATGCGGAGGCGGTGTTGAGTATTCCGGTGAGTGAGAAGGAAGAAGAGGATCGTTTGGTGTGGCACTATGAGGATAATGGCCACTACACCGTTCGCTCGGGATACCGTTTGGCGAGAGCAGGGGAGTGCGGAGGCCCTTCATGCTCGAATGATTTGGAGAAATCGTGGTGGAAAAAACTGTGGTCTCTGCAAATCCCCCCTAAGATTAAACATCTAGTTTGGAGATGTTGGTTCGAAACTACTCCTACTTTTGGTAACTTGAGGAGGAGAGGTGTGAAGTGTTTGCCGTTTTGTACTTTTTGTGGGGAGCTCCCGGAGAACGACATTCATGCGGTGTGGGGATGTGCTCGTGCCCAATCAATTTGGCAACAATCCTTTCTTCACAAATGGGTAGACAAGACCGGCCCGATACCATTCAAGGAGGTTTGCTTCCGCGCGAGCGATAGTATGTCGGACGAGCACCTGGGATTTTTCTGTGGCCTTATTTGGGCGTGCTGGTCTGACCGGAACCTCCGGCTCTTCGAAAACTTCGTGAAGTCTCCGGAGCGGTGGGTCAGCGAAGTGGCGGGATGGTTGGAGAGTTTCAAGGTCTTCGCCGGCAAGGTGGAGCGGTCGTCGAGAGCGGTTAAGACAGTCCCGGAGGTGTGGGTCCGGCCGAGGGTGGGAGAGCTCAAACTGAATGTGGACGCGGCTTGGGAAGTGGACTCTAAACGCGGTGCAGCGGGGGGAGTGGTCCGAGATCATGAAGGTGCAGTGTTGGGTGTTTTTGCGACGGCGCTGGAGCAGGTGGACTCAGCCCTGACCGCAGAATGCCATGCCATCCGGGAGGGGCTCAAGTTTGCCAAGGATAGAGGCTGGAACATAGCAGCGGTGGAGACGGATTGCGTTCGAGCGACTCAGTTGGTGGCTGGGAACTGTAGGCTCGGTCGGCAAGGAGCGATTATTTCTGATATCCGGTTACTGCTGGGCTCTTTTGATCTTCCTGTTTATTGTAATTGGATTCCCAGGAATTGTAATGCGCCAGCTAACTTGGCTGCAAAAACTCGGTTGTATTCTCCGATGACGGATTGTTTTCTTTTGTTATGCCCTCAGTGGCTTTCAAGTTGTATTTCTAAGGACATTTGTAAGTCCTCTGCGATGGAATGAGATGAAGTCCAGTTTTCCCTCAAAAAAAAAAAAAAAAAAAAAGTTTAAATAGTGAATTTTTCAGTCCTAAACTAGTTTGAAATAATGAATTTATGAGTTACAAATATCGTGATAAAATCACCATGCATAACTATACCAATGTTTATAGAAAAATAAATAAATAAATCTATTGGCACTTCGGTTGTATGATATAGATATCTAATCTATGAATTTTTATTTTTTTTAAGGGATATCTTATTCTATGCTCTTAGTTACCCTTTTCTTGCCATGAACCATGATATGTACGTACGTATAATCCAGTGGTGAATGGCAATTTCGGTAAATAGAAGGGTAAAAATATAACAAAATAGGGATATCAATAGAACTGTTTGGTACGTGATATTTGGTAATAAACATGCAGGGAAAAAAAGAGAGAGGAAAGCAATAAATAAAGGGAAAGAAATTAGGTGGAGAAGTGGGTGGTAGTACACCGCAACGTAATAAAAGAAAAGGGCAAAGAGAGAGAGAGAGAGAGAGAGAGAGAGAGAGAGAAGTTGTGGTGCAGTGAAATGCATTGCAGTGCAGAGATTAGGATAGTGAGAGAGAGCGATGGAACTTAGCTTTTGAGCTTTTTCTTAAATTCCATCCATCTCCAATTCCAATATCAAGCAAATGGAAAAAAAAAAGAAGTTACCCCACCTAATTCCTTCGTCTTCTCTTTCTTTCTCTTAAATTTATGTCTACTTTCTCTCTCTTCAATTTTTTTTAATGACAAACTTATTATACAAAATTAATTTATTAGTAAAGTAACTAAAATTATAAGTTTATAACAAAAAAATTTGACATTATGTATATTAACGTAAATAAATATATGCAAAAAAAAAGTATATAATTACTTGAGATACTATTTTGATGATTTTTTTTATATAAATTGTAACTACTTTGTTAATTTAAGACAAATATTTTATTGTTTTGCATATTCATTAGTGTCTATTGTGTGTTTAGCTAGAAGAACACATCCTTAAATAATAAAATAAGTACGGCAGGAATACAATATTTTTAGGACACTAACAATAAAACATTAAAATAAATCTTCGATATAAATACATGCAAGCATTGCGTGCTTGTGATTATCGTTACAATAATATTAATTCTTACTTTAACAACATTTTTGTTGTTAATATTAATCTAATAATAATAATAACTTTAATAAAACAATATCTAGACGCGCGACTTTATATTTGTTGGTCACACAATTATTAGATTTATTTATCTGATTAAATGAACCCCTGAAATTACGTACATTCGTTTTTAATTTGTTGGGACCTCTATTATTTCTTCTTCCTGTACATGTGATATATTCTCTCGAATCATTCAGATCAAATTACTATGTTGAAACTGAAACAAATTATTATATCTACCACAGGGACAGGAGTCATAGTCCCATAGTCGTGTATATTTACTCAACATTTATTGTGACACCTACCATGATTGATTAACGTGAACAAAAAAAAAAAATATTCCAACTTGGGTCTATTCTTTGAACAGTTTCTTATTTTTTTTTTTTAATTTTGAAATATATACAATCCTTATAATAAACATTTATATATAGATCTCTATATATAGTTGAAGCCTTGAAGGCATTACATAGAGCGTGGCTTTTTTTTAGGCTTATTTGTGCAATTCTCGAACGTTACATGTTTTGGCAAACTGATTTTTATGTCCTTATTATGAATAGTTCATAAACTCTCAAAATTTGACACCCATAACAATTTTATGAGATTTTTACAAATTTTTATTTGATAAAATCTTGGCGTATGTAACCTTATTTGAAGGATAAACTGACAAGTTCAGGTGAAAAAAAAAAAAAAAAAAAAAAATTGGAGAAAAAGTGTGCAACTCTCAGAGTTTCATAGCTCAAACACTTGAATATAGCTGGTTCGGTAATAATATTTTGAGATAAACTAATCACTTATCATCATTAAAAAATTATGGTCGTGTAATAAGTTGCACACTTATGAAATCATAAAAAAAAAAAAAATTATGATATATTTGGCATATATTCACTATTCTACAAGTTTCCAAAATATATCGGAGATTATTGATGTCCAAAAAATAAGACTATGAGCAAATTTGTAAGAAAATAAAATAACTAAAGGACCAATTCATGTGCAAATAAATAATTCGCCCAAAGGAATGCTCTTGAGCAACAAAAAAAAAAGTGCAAATATATTTGTTATTCAATTAAAAAAAAGAGCCATTATAATCATTTTGAGCGGCTGAGGAGGTGAACGTGAAACTTGTTAAGGCAACATAAATGTATTTGTCTTTATATATGGACTCGCATATTTGACCTTTAGCTTTCAAGCTTTGAAGTTTTAGCGAACCGCGATAAAACATCACCGAGATTTTAATTAGACTGTAAAGGACGTTGATGAACTGGCTTTTTTTATTTATTAATAATAACATAAGTGTACATTATTCCCTCAAGATCGAGAATATTGGACTTGGAGGTACTTTTATAAGATTGTGTTCCATGAAGCGTCGTTGTGGGGTTGTATTTTCCTTCTTATTGTAATTTGTAACTGTTTTTGGTGATTTTTAAGTCAGGGGATGATTGTTGTTAAGGTGATTTTTTGTCTTCTTTTGTTTTTCATAAATTTTATAGTGTAATTTTATCAATGCCAAATTCCAAATTTAAGTAATCAGGAGACTACTTTAAACTTTGGTTAACGCTATATAATGATTATTTTGTAATTTTTTTTAAAAAAATACCTTCATGAAGTGGCAAAATAATATAAGATATTGTTAAACAGCTATAGCTCAATTTTCCAACCAACCAACAGAATGATTAGCTCAATTTAAATAAAGATATAGTAAAATAGCTCACATTTCTCAAATCAGTTTTATTCAACTTGTATGAAAAGTATCTCCAATTATTCATGTTTCGACTGAATCGTGAAAAACATTATCAATTTTGAGCATATTCAGATTTTCTTTTTAAATGTAAATGCAATGTATAGCCCATAATTATTCCAATTTATAGATTTTTGAAAGATGATCGTTTCGGGAATCAGATTTTACTGATATCAGGTGATAAACGAATGATATATCCAGAAAAGGAAATGATAAACTGTGTCTTTGAAATTATCGTTACCGTCGAAAAATATCATCAAATGATGTGCTTACGTAGAGAAATGTAATGAATAAATATTTTATAAAAATCATACATAATATAATATAAGATAAAAATGAAAAATGTAAGTTCGGTATCATTCCAAATGGCACAGTTTCCTCCTTCTTTTTTATGTATTTTACCGTATGTCATACTATTAAAATTTGACTCTCAAAACAGTATTTAGATAATTGGTTTTGACAAGAAAACGAAATTGAGGCAGTGAGTTTTTTGTTAAAGCATTGAGATGTGACCACTGAGTGCGCTGCAATATGCACTGAGCATAAATTGTTTTGTTTTGAGAGAAAAATACAATAAAAAATGGTAAAAACTTTCAGTTACCGAACAAAGCGGAGAGGTAAAGAAGAAACGAGAAGAAAATGTTCCAAACATGAAAGGAGGTATTTTTCTCAAGAAAGATGTAAATTTCAAAAAAAGTATATAAGCTAAAATAATTAAAAAATAAAATAAAATAATATTTCAACAATTTTTTTTTTTGTTTTTTGGCGCCTGTCTGTGTGTTTGTATTAGTGCGCGCGAATTGGTTTCCTGACAGTGTCTGACTTTTTATTTTATGTTATGTTTTCTCTGTTAAAAATAAACGCGTAAATGAATAATGAAACAATAATTTTAATAAAACAAAAAAGATATATAATTCTCTCTCACCCGCCCCAAGACGGAAACGAAGACCATGCGTGAATTGTAGTTTTCCTTCTTGTCCTTATTATGCTTTTTTTTTTGTTCGATTTGAAACACTTTAGCTGCAATGCATAAATATTTTTTTTTTTTTTAAAAGATGAACTAAATGTACTTTTCGTTTTTCACATTTGAATAAGGGAAAATATCACATTTATACCCTGTGTTTTAGTGAAATATCGAGTTTAACCCTCGGTTTTCAAAAATGTCGAGTTCATACCCTCTGTTTAACTAAAATAACGAAATTATACCATGAAATGAATAACAGCGTCACAAATCTCTCTTTCATTGATATTAACTCTTATATAAGAAAAACCAAATCAAATCTAAATCAGTGCCCTAACTTCCAAATTATCAATTTTGAAATAAAAATAGCCTTAAATTGAAATTAAATAATAAAACTCATACCTCCTAAGAAATGACTTCATTCCGTGTTCGAATTGTAACTCTAAATTCTGGATTCTCTGTTCGAATATGCGATTTTGATGACTATCAACTATCGACGTTTACCCATTTGCCTCTTTCTGTGTTCTTCACGATTAAGAGACTGTTGTTTATTTTTTAGTTTTTAAATAAATTACATATATGGCGCGAATGAATAAAGATAATTGGTGTTTATATATACATATTATAATCAACGTCAATGAAAAGTCAATAAAAAGAATATTCGTGACACTGTTGTCTATTTCAGGGTATAATTTCGTCATTTTAGTTAAACATGGGGTATAATTTCGTCATTTTAGTTAAACAGAGGGTATGAACTCGACATTTTTGAAAATCGAGGGTTAAACTCGACATTTCACTAAAACACAGGGTATAAATGTGTTATTTTCCCTTTGAATAATGTACGGTGACCACATATGTGACACGTACGCTAGGAATTTCCTCGCATTCTACCGGAAAATATAGAAACACGTAGGAATTTGATTACGAATAATAATTTTTAGTTTGGAATGTCGTGTTTGTGTCTTATATCGATTATAATTTAATTTGGCAAACGTCTACTAGTATTTTTTAAGTTGACTTTTTAAAACATCAAATTTTATTGATTAAATCAAAGATTGGATTTTCATAAAAAAAAAAAAAAATTAAATCCAACCTTGTTTGTATAAAAATTAATTGTATAATGGTTCAATTTAGTTTTTTTTGCTTATTAACTAAAGATTAAAATTTATCTATTAAAAAAAATGTAACCAACGATTTGGGAAACTTCATATGAAATTTTGATTTTCCATTGAAATTTGCAAATCAACATTTTAAGTTTCTCCTAAATTGCTTGTCAATTTTTTGCATTAGTAATTTGACATTTTCGTAAACTCAAATCAATTGTCAATTACGCTCCAAATATTGCACATAACATATAATTTTTGCTCAAGACAATGAACAAATGTTTTACTTTTTCACAACTTCTGTTTTCTTATTTTACTCCAATTTTCGGATTAAGAAGGTTAGTTGTTTTGTAATAATAATAATAATAATAATAAAGGAATCTTAAGGTAGCACTTTGATTAACTCTGATTTTCTAAGATGGTTTTTCTCCTCTATGTTTGAAAAGCAAGGCCATAATAAAAGAATGAGAGATTTGCACCAAAGTCACTTCTTATGAACAAAATTGCATCTATGTCACCACCAAAAAACGTGTTGCAAGTAAGTCACTTTTATTTATTATTAGACCAAAATACCCTTAAAGTAGAATCATAGTTAAATATTTACAAAACAAGAATAGACTAGAAGAAGAAAGTAGAACCACAGTTAAATATTTACAAAATATAAGTAGACTAGAAGGCTGAATCTGTGATTCCGGCGAGGGTTACGGCGACGGTGGCCTCGTCGGAGCGGCGATCGGCGCGATAGTCGGAGCTTAAGTTAAAGAGATTAGGGTTTGAGAGGGAATTTGATGAGAGATTAGAGTTTGTGTGTGGATATGAATTCTTGTTGGATATAAAATAGAAGGGTAATTAAGATATTGTATATGTGACAAATATGAAAAAAAAAAAAAAGACACGAATCCAATTTAGACTCATAATACAAATGAAATAATGTGTTGTGATTTCAACAACAAATTCCACTAAAAAATGCACATTGGAAAGTAATGTTCTCAGTGCCTTATAAAAAGAGGTAATGTTCTCAGAATAATAATGACAAGGGGATTATTATAAGAAATGTTTTGAAAATGATATAGCTAAGGAAATTTACACCGTACCCTCATATATTGCAAAATGAAGCCCACTTGTCAAAGGCGATATTTCTGCTGGATTATTTGGCCCAATTACCATTATCCAAACCAAATCAATATTGGTCGTAACATTCAAGGCTAATGTGGTGAAATGCTATGATATGCGGTAATATGCAGTGTGATGTGGGGATTTGCGAAAACCGCAGTGTAATAGAAGGGGAGAGAGAAAAAAAATCGATTGAAATTGTTGGAAAATTAAATGAAAAATAATTTATTATATTGTGTGAGGTTAAACTAGAAAATTTTTTATTCATACCTTCCCACAAATTTTGACCACTCATAGAATGGTAAATTTTTGAATTTTATAGATTTTTTGAAAGTGCTGTAAAGTGAAAATCCCATCAAATTTAGAAGAGAAATTTCATTTTTTAGACCTAATAGTTATCAAAATATTTTAATTAGACCCACTACTTAAAAAATATCTAAAATTAGACTTTTGTCACAATTTTGGACAAAAATACTATTAAGTTTAAAATAAACCCTTCATCTCTCGGTGTGTTTAATTGGAACTTGTCGGAGACTATCGGAGAGTGTCGGAACTTGTCGGAATATTCGGAAAATCAGATGAAGGATTTATTGGAAATTTTTTAGAACTTGTCGGAGAGATTAAGGGTTTATTTTAAACTTTAGGGTATTTTCGTCCAAAAATGTGACAAAAGTCCAACTTTGGATATTTTTCAAGTAGTGGGTCTAAACATGGTATTTTGATAATTATTAGGTATAGAAAATGAAATTTCTCATTTAGAATGTGTTGTAATATTGAAGCCCAATAGGCCCAAATCAGTGGCCCAATAAGCCCACTGATTCAATTCTCTTACCCTATGGATCTTCTGGCCAGTCAGTCGTGACGGTGAACATTGTCGCTGTAAATTATTCGCTCACCGAAGAGAAATAATCTCGATAGCTCCGACTCCGTAAGCTGTTTTCAATTTTTTATTTTATTTTTTTCTCTTTGTTAAATTATGTTTTTATTGCTCATATACTTTAATATACTTTTGTCTTAATCTTAATCGATGATTCTAGGTTGATTCGTAATGTGAAATGAATTATGACTAGCTTCAATACAAAGTATGTTAGAGGACTCAGTGTTTTGATGGAATAATGGTAGGGTTGTCTTCAATAAAGAACTGTAATCACGTCAAAATCAATTTGATTGTAGCATTTTAACTTGTGGGAATTCCGAAATTAATCTGATTTTTTGTTACTATGAATCCTGCTTTCTAAGTCTTTCTCTCTAAACCTACAGTTTACAATCAATGCAAAGTTTGTTTATCAATTTTGTTTCAATGCATTTTTTTTTTTTTTTTTTTTTTCAGGTGACATAATGGGAAGCAGTGACATGAATTCGTCTTCCGAGAGCATTGATCAGGTCAAACGAACTATTAGATTTTTTTTTCCTCTCTCTTTTTTTTTTTTTTTTTTTTGGAAAAAAGCTTAGTGTACTTAAGATTAGCTCAACGCTAGAATCAGGCATTTTTAGTAGTTGTACGAACAGTTATAAAGTAGCTAGTTTGAGTTAGCGATCAGTCAGTGAAGGCTAGTTTCGGTAATTAATCGGGGTTTTTGATGTCCGACTTCAGACAAGGAAGTGGGCGGAATTTGCTGAGAGCTTGAAACAGGATTCGGGTTCGTCTTCTTCTGAAGCTCTTAAAGGGCTAAATGAAGAGCTGGCCACAAAATCCGTGCTTTTGGGAAATGGTTTGAAACCCTCCGACCAAGACTTTGCCGTGTTTTCAGCAATACATCCTTTGGTGGTAAACACGTGATATTCCCTTTTGCACGAACATATTCGTTTCACACTTTATTTTCTTTGTCTTATTTCCGAACTCTAAACTTCAATTTATTCTCTGTCTTTTGTCTTTTTTTTTTTCAAATTTCTCTTTTCATTTGGAATATTGTTAACTGAGAATTCCTTAAATTCCAAATCCTAACGAGCTGGAGTATTACTTGTCCCAGATTTCCCTTCCGGATTCAGATCGGAAAAATTTGCCACATGTTATGAGGTGGATGGATTACATTCAGGTATATCTAGAATTGACATGTTCTATTAGCTCCTCATAACCTTTATAGATTACAAAATCGATTCAATAAACCAGTCTTTCAGGCTAGTCGGTCTTTCTAACTGTTTTTATTACCATTGTATCATGCTTTTTATCGTTACAGAGCAAGGTGGATTTGGCAGATAGATTTGAGAAATTATCGCTTGAGAAGTCCAAGTTTGAACCTAAGGTATGACATTCACTCCACTCTTCACATCGTTGCTACTTTAAGATACAGAAAAGAGATTTGTTCTCTTATAGTCAAGCTCATAATTTCGAAATGGAAGTGCTTGAGATTATCCATGTTTAGTTAAAAAACAAAACCGGTTGAAATATGCATGTTATATTTCTAAAAAAAAATATCTTCGATAAATAATTCTTTAATACATTGCTCATTGCATAAAATCAATAGCTACCGGGGACTGTTATCTTGAGCTATTTCCGCTGAAGAATTAACAGTGCTAAATTCTTGGTTGTATCTGCAGCTTGACGTAAAAGCTGCTGATAAGGTAAAGGTGGAAGCAAAATCAGATGCCAAAAGGACTGAACAAAGCTCAAAAAAGAAAAGTGATGCCACGGTAAGATTTCCAGCCGTGACCTTTTTTTTTTCGTTTGTAGAATGAAGCAGTTATACTTGGATTATATTAGGGTTTAAGAATAGGGAAAAGTTATGGTATAAACATATAGCTGGTTTTTGTGGGTTTTGGATGATGGGTAGCATGATGATTGTGGATGTCGTTTTTCGACTAGTCTTTGGACATGCAACTTTGTGGCCACTGTCATTACATTCGTACATAAACGCATTAAATGGTTGCAAATATACAGCTTACATGTTTTTTTTTTAGTAAAGTTGGGAAATTCCGATGAAAACTGGTGGTATGATAATAGAGCTACTCTTCAAATTTTATAATACGATAATTTGAATATTTTGTTGGGTTTCTCCTATCCTTGATGTTTACTTTTGATATTGGCTTCTGAAATGCTAGTCTGAGTCTTATTGGATCAGATTCTGAATGTTTCAAAGATGTCTTTCATACACCCAATGTGCTCGATGTTCCTACAAATTGATTCCCCCCTGTTTTTTTCCCTATCAATGTGAAATTTAGAAAAAGGCTACAGGGGACAAGGAAGCTACGAAAGAGAAGAACAAAGCAGCCGAGGCAGATAAGACTAAAAAAGACGAAGAAGTTAGTGTCAGTTTGTTGAATATTCAGGTTGGACTTATTCGTAAAGCATGGAAACATCCATCTGCAGATAGGTATAATTCTGGCAATATACAATGGTTGCTTGAGGTAGTCAGATATTTGGGATGTACATCAATATACAATGGCTCAACTGACAGAGGAAAAATAGCTGTTCTCAATTTCATACTGAGTTTGCTAGCTTGCGGAGATAGCCTTACGCCAATTTTTATTATTTTATTTTATTAATTTTTTTTGTTACTGCAAATGTCAGTTTACTTGTGGAGGAGATAGATGTTGGAGAGGCTAAATTGCGACAAGTAGTCAGCGGTCTGGCTAAATATTGCACTCCAGAAGAGTTAACAGTATGATAGTTTTCTTTCAATTCTTATTCTCTCTTATCTCATGAAAACTTATCACAAGGATTGTCTCGTAACTTTTGTTCTCTTATTCCGAGTGTAGAACCGACTTGTTGTTCTTATCACAAATGTAAAACCCGGGAAGCTACGTGATGTGGTGTCAGAAGGATTGGTATATTTTCTTGTTTTAGACTCCGCATTTTTTAATGTTCTTGTAATCTTCATTCCGATGTTTCACAATATATAAAAAAAAGTCATTTTTTTTATCAGCATCTTATGTGGTATTAGAATTTGCGAGTGGAGTTTTTGTGTTCTTGGTGAATTCTATGTCCATAAAACGGGTTTGGTCTTGATACTTGAATTCAGGTTTTATGTGCTTCTAGCGAAGATCACTCGGTTGTCGAGCCGTTGCTACCTCCACAAGGTGCCAAACCAGGGGAGCGTGTTTCGTTTGATGGGTAAAATATCTTAAAACGCTTATTAACTCTCTAACAAAACTTATATTTAAGATCCCTTTTATTTCGTATATGATCTGTGCTCCATTTATATGGGGGGATTGGTGACTGTTTTTTTTTTAAACCAAAGTAACTTGACCGCTATCAATGGGTTCTTTAGAAATTGGAATTTACATTGAAATTGAACGACGGTAATAAAAATTGGAGTACGGGTTGTTAAACTTTGATATAAAATATTTTAGGATTAAGCTGTGGATCGAGCAAAGACACATTGATCTCATACTGCAGATTAAATTAATCTTTGTCTCTCTTAATTTGTATTTTGGCTGGCAACAATATTGTACCTACTGTAGATTTTTCGCAATTACTTTATGTTTTTTTCCCTCATTTCCTTAACTTTAATTCAGGATTGATGGAAAGCCCGAGGATGTGCTCAACCCCAAGAAGAAACAGCTCGACAAGATAACCCCGGTATGTAATCCTGAATTTTAAACACAATTAAAACTATTATTATAAATGATAATCGTCTCTTGATGTTTGATTGGTTCGGGGCGCAGCATCTTTTTACCGATGATAAGGGAGTCGCTACATACAAAGGAATATCGTTTATGACGTCTGCCGGGCCGTGCACTTCTTCGATTGCCAAGGGAACCATCAAATAATACCTTTGTTAACTTAAACCGAAAATCATGAAGCTTTTCATTTTTGATCTTGTGAAAATCAAATGCTATAATATATATTTTTCTTGAATTTTAGAAAACGGTAGCGCTGTGATTTTCTTTAAGCACAATGCTGCTAGTTGTTTATGTTGTACCTAGATTATCACAGCGTATTTTTATTTTAGTTTGACTTGTAATCTTAAATTGCATCCAATTTGGCCAAAGCTTGTTTTTTGGTTGAAGTGTGAGCTTAATTTTAGACTAATTGAATTGTGCATTGTCCTACTACCTTGGGGTAGTGTCCCACATTAGGGGATAAACTCTAAAAATTGGATGAGCTTAACTACTGATATTTAACATTTGAAAAAGATTGTAACTACTGATACTCTACTTTTGAATACAATGTATAATTAATCTGACTTTTTAATAACATGTACAATCTTTTGTTAGTATTTTTATATTGTCGTCGTGTAATAGTTATGTCGGAGTAGTCACTGTCCACTATTCCGTTATGCTAGTGATATTAGATTTTCGTCTATATAACTATATTCTCTAAGCTCGAAATATCGTAGTTTATATTTTTACATCAATCATTGGATGTATTTTGAAATGAACTTGGAAATGTACCATAGCTCAACATGCTAGTGATGTTGTCGTTGTGCCTTTTGTTATTTCACATATTAGAAATGTACTTCAAATAAATTTTCCTTTTAATATATTCCTGACGAACACATGTACTTAACGTTAAATATGATCTTCCCATGTCGAGAATAGACTCGAAAATCTGTAATTCATTCAACAACTGAGACAATCCATAACTCGGTTTATTTGATATAGTTGGATGTGAACTGTATGAAATCACTCGATAGTGAGTTTAGTATGATTCCCAACTTGAGTTACCTCATCCATCTGTGCCCCATGGAGTTAAGTTTACGTAAAGTAATTAATCATTTTCATGACATGATCCTTTACCGGAGTCCCTGCCATCATCCTAGTGCTAGTGCACTTATGTGTGAGTTTTATGCGGGCTTGCTCGTTTTTCATCCAAAAAAAAAAAAAAATTGTGTGTGTATTTTAATCGTATTCTAATAGAATGATCCGTGAATTTTCAAAAGGAAAAGAATTAATAGGGTCTAATTGGATCGACATAATTTAGAAATGGGTCAAATCTGGCTCAAACATGGTTAACCTAAAATTTGACCTCGAAGAATTAGACATATGACCACTTTAGACCTTTTATGTTAAAATTGTAGCTCAACTATCTAATAATAAAGAAAGTAATCCAAGCTAAGACAATGCGTTTGCAGCATATGTGAGACATCGATATAAGTTGTGCTATATCTTTAATGTTAAATAAATAATGGCTTGATAATAAACATTGCTAGTTGATATATTGTCTCTGTTTATTAACGTAATTTTAGTTTCCAACGTTATGTAATTTTAAAAAATTGCCTTGCAGTAGAACTTTAATGGTGCTTTACATATTGCTCCTTCTTGACACAATGTTATGCATTTGGAGTACACATCTATCATTGTAAACAAAAACATATCGTTCAATGTACAAAGAAACTTACAAAACTTTAAAAAGTTAGAGAAAGCTTTTCGAACGACAATGAGTCATGCAGAGAAGGAAGAAATGGCGTACAACACTATTGTTAATGTTTGGCTAAAATTTGAGTCACCGTACACGACGAACCCTCTTTCAAACAAGCGACAGTCATTCGGTTTCAGGATATCAAAAAACAATCCGATTTCAGAGAGCCTTGATGAATTCAATTGCCAGATCATCGATCTGAAAAGTATTAAGATCAAGATCATGAAGTTATAATTTTCAATGCTCTTCACAATTCATGTTCCAACTTTGTCGAGGCCATCAAGTAAGCAATGGATTATCTATCTCCAGAAGACAAATGAGAATACAATTCAGAGAAGAGGTCGTCTGATGAGGCTTTGAGTGTCAAACACAAGTTAGAAAAAGAAAGGATTCAAACCAAGATCTTGAAGTTTTTTTTTTCTTCTTACAAGTGCTATCATTCCCTCAAGCTTGGTTACATAGAGAAAGATTGTCCAAAGTAACAAGCACAAGACCTTTGAGAAAGGGGACAAGAACGGCATTAGACAGTAGATGTACATTTATCAAGATCACAGACCTACCTCTGTACTATCTTTCCATATTTCATCTAATAGAGATTGATTTGAGGACTCATCAAAGAAGACGAAAGTTTGATAGTTTTAGGAAACAACAAGACTTGCAAAGTGATAGGCAAGGGCAATATTAGAATCAATGTGCTGTATAGTTTTGAGAGGATCTCAAATAATGTGAATAATGTCCATGAATTGGAAAATAATCTAATATATATAAGCACTCTAGATCAATAGGGGTGTAATTTATAATATAGAAATGGAAACATGTTAATGTCTGAGAATTATGTGATTGTCTCATGAAGGGATATAGAAGGAATGATCTATATTTGTTCTTACTATAGTACTACCGTTGGATCATCTTTTGTTATAGAAGAGGATAAGAATGAAAGGTCAAGACTCTGGCATTTGAGGCTTGGTCATGTGAGTGAAAGAGCTATATCCAATGATGACTATTTTGGTGATCACAAATTGATGAAAAAAAAAAATTACTAATGTGAAGAGTGCATTTTGAAAAAAAAAAAAAAAAAAAAACTCGTGGGAAAAAGTTGAAATCTTCAAGATGAATATGGATTTTCCATGTCTTTGCCAAAATGGGTTATGGAGACCTAGGTTGACTATTTAGGTGATATTCACATTGGGGTAGCAAATGGACGTGATTTCTTGATGGATATGTAAACACTTTTTAATTTTATTCATTAATAGTGAAAAAGTTCAAAAACTTCATTAGTACGGACACATGCAGTTTTCCGAACAATCATTGTGCCCTTTGATTGTTCATTATTTTGAGTGCGGTGTTTGAGTTTCTTGCAAATTAAGAAAACCGTTCTTGATTGAATAGCATATTGATATTCTTTAGTAGGAAAGGTATATATGAGCAAAAAATATAGGAGGAAAATAAGGCGGGGATACCATTCTCCTGGGAAAATCGGATGAAAAGCACAAATAATTTTCATTTTCCTTCAGATTTCACATTCTCTAACATGTGAAATCAATATTTTCATGATGGTATGTGGTATATCATTGTATACCCATCAAAAATATATTAATCTAATAGAATATATTGTTTATATTAAACGCCGCAAACTCTATTGTTTCTCGTTTTTTTTAATGGAATGAACTAAATATAATTAATTATAAGTTTTGATGTTAATGTTTAAGAGACGTACATACGAAAATATGTTTTTCTTCATTTGTTATTATTATTTTTCTTTTTACATATATTTTGAATGGATTTACCCGTCATTAAACATATTACATGTTGATATAGCTATTACTCATTTTCAACCTACTTGACAGTTGACACTATATCCATGCAATTAGTGGTTTACTTGTATAATTAGAGACGTGAACATGCTCTCAAAGATTGGGTATGAAGATAGGCACGCCCAAATGGCAAATCTAACACAAACAAATATTGTAATTTTTTGAAATAGACCATTCGTATATTTGGTTGAAAATATTGTGTTTTTCGTCTTTAAAGTCTTCTGATTCTGATGCATCTAATATAGCAACATAATAAAAACAAATTCTCTAATCAATCTTTTGAATAATACGAGATTTCCTAGGTCATGTGACAGCTAATAACAGCAATGTAAAGAAATTGTTTCAAAATCTGATTTTTTTTTTCTTCTTCCTGTAGGTGATAATGAGATGAACAATTTTTGTCCATATTCTTCTGATTCTGAATACCCACAAACTCAAATCAAAATATTCGATTTTCTTTTAATTTAAAGTTTAAACACGTTCAATCGTGATGCACACAAAGTCAACATGTAACCAAATTTTGGAGAGAAAATAAAAAAAGATTTAAAATTTCTCATACCCAGAGACTTGTCAAATCTGTCCAAAGCAACTTAAAAAATCCAGATCCAGAAATCTAATATTCTCTCTCTGATATTGCAGATTATCTTCTTTTGAATG
The DNA here is from genome assembly GCF_054948205.1 of Urtica dioica subsp. dioica. Taxonomy (NCBI): domain Eukaryota; kingdom Viridiplantae; phylum Streptophyta; class Magnoliopsida; order Rosales; family Urticaceae; genus Urtica; species Urtica dioica. Next base: position 17,859,310 of record NC_142767.1, read on the forward strand.
TCTCGAAAATAATTTTGTTCGATCGGTGTTTCTCTCTATACCTCTTTATTCCGTACATCTAAGCCAATCAATCAATTGAGTGTGAAATGCAAAAGTCAAACATACCCATGAACACAAACATATTTATTAATAAAAAGGAAAAAGATTTGATTTTGTTCCCAAATTCCAACCCAAACATGGGGTTTTGTGATGTTTCCGAAACAAAGCCCAAGAGAGAGTGACGATGGCATATCTGCTAGATTTTGTGACAGTTTGGCTCAAGAGATTGCGAATTTGTTGTCATATGAGATTTTTTTTTTGTTGGAAGAAAATAAGGAAGCAACGTTTTGTCTTGGTATGTTGAGTTATTTTATATTATTTTGACAAGTTTGACTAAGCCAAGCCAACGTTGGACTTGGAACAAGGAAGCTTGTTATTAGATAATGATAACATATTTTATCTTAAACATCATAGCCAAATTCACTTCACAAATCACAACACACTTCCATTTGATTCTCATTGCTTTATTTTTTTTTTCTTTTTCTTTTCTCATTGGTAAATGATGTAGTTTCTTTCTTCTTTCGAAATTCCCAAAGATCTTTATAACGCCGACTTATTCCTATTGTTCCTGATCTGATGCCTCCTTTTTCTAGCATACCTTTTTTTTTAATCCTATCTAGCATACCCTATAGCCTATAGGCTTTACGAGATACGCATATAATATTGAATTTTCCTTTTATTTATTTATTATTGGACTTAGTATAAATTAAAATTAGACCAAATTAGATATCACTTTATTTTAATTTTTTTTTCTTCATAAATCCAAGTTTAGTATAAATTTATATTAAACCAAACTAGATATCACTTGAATTTTTTATCTTTATAATATTAAGTTTCTAAACTTATGTTATATATAAGAACAAAAATAGGGCGTTTCTAAACTTATGTTATATATAGGAACAAAAGAGGGCTAATATGCAAACAAAAATTCAGAGAGAGCTAATTTGTAAATTTTAGGGTAAAAATAATTTTTGAAAAATTGGAAAGAAGTGTAAAAATAATTGTGGAGAGGCTCTAACTCCTTCTGGGTCCATTGTAGCTATATATATATATATATATATATATATATATATATATATATATATATATATATATTTATATATCATGTTCCCAGTTCCCGCTAGGTCACATTATATTAGAAGGTGCACGTTTTTTTTAAAATTGATTACAAGTCAAATTTTCAACCCATACTAAAATTAATAATCACAATTCAAGCTGCGCATCGGACGGTATCGGAAGACCTGTGTCCGACGACGACCCTTTCCGACTCAAAACGGTCGGAAAATTTCCGAGCCTTCTAGACGGTATCGGAAGCTTCCGTGCTCACGGAACTCGGATTTCCGTCGACCGAGGTTGAGCTTATCGGAAGAACGAGCTTCCAAACTCTGAACATGGTCGTTAATGGTGGAGGACATCTGGGCCGTTGGTTTTACATCCAACGGCTCATATTATAAAAAAAAAACCGCAAACCTCTATCGACATCTGACTTCCGTCTGTACCCTGTCAAGTTCCGTCACTTGTTCGGAAGGAACATTTCCGTCTGCCAGCTCACGGGAATCGGTACTCCCACAAGGCGCAATGGAGGCAGGGAATTTCGTCCTTCCGTGTTTCTCCCGTCCGAAAGCGCAGGATGAATCACAATTTATATAAGTTAGATGAATATCTAATCTCTTTTCTTGTATCCACTAGGTCACGTTATTCGAAGGTGCATGCTTTTTAATTGAATACAAGTCAAATTTTCAACAGATATTAAAATTAATAGTCACAAGTTTTATAAGTTAAATAAATATCTAATCTTTTTTTTATAAAGTCTAAATAAAAATGCACAACTCGTGATTTAGACCTCTAACTTAACAATTTCGATATCAATGCAAATATCTTGAAGAGATGATTATATTGACACGTGTGAACATCTATTTATGTTACGTAGTATATTTTGTATTAGCTCTAGTTAATTAAAAAAATAATGCGTACGAAATTTTAAGGAAAAATAATACACATTTTACTTAAATTTTAAAACTTGTATTTATTCTTTTAGGAAAGACCCTCAAATTAGACATTTAAAATTCCAATTCATCGAAATAAAAAGACATATTTGTATATAAAATATTAAAGAAAAATGGTTAAAACAGGTGAATGTTAACCTTATTAAAATCTTTTTTATTATTAAATATGAAGATCAACTTAATTAGCAAAATTTCATAGTTAATTATACATTACTAAGTTTATTTTTCAATTATTTGCGATCAAATAATTAAATTCGTACGCGCTTATTTAAATTATTTATTACCAATTTTTTTGCCACATGGTTCATATTCCAATTTATTTATTTTTTACTTAAAAGAAAGGAAACAAATATCCTTAAGTAGTATTTTCATTAATATGGCATACATTCGATATATTAACCTTAACCCTAGTTAACTTTTATTTTATTTACTTTTTATTAAATGTTAGAATTAATCTAGGTTAATCAAAATTTATCGCTTAATTACATATTACAAAAATTATATGCCATTAATAAAGTATATCATGATCAAATGATTAAATACATATACTTGTTTATTTATATATATCATTTGTTGCCAAAAATTCTTGCGACATGGTTTATATTCTAAATATTTTTTAAATGAAGGAAATAAATTGTCTCGAGTGATATTTTTATTGATATTTTAGATAGATATTCGATGTCAAAAACGAACATATGGATAAGGTTTTATTTGCTATGCAGTAATGAGAGAAAGCTCTTCTTTTTATCTTATTACTCCGAAAATAGAAACAAAGATATGGTATATTTTGAAATGTGTAAATTCACAATAATGATATTAGAAAAAAATAAAATAACAAAGAATACACTCTCCCGTTACAAAAAACAATAAACAGCATAATAAAAAAAGACTTTTGATATGCTTTGATGTATTTAAGATATTTGGTACGAGCTTAGTTAATGCGTCACGAGGTGTATCTTAAAGAGTTAATAAGAGAGGATCTATTGCACACGTGGCAATGCAGATTCTGATACCCAAAATATTATTCTTTAGTGGACACGAAAACAGACAAAGAGTTATGTAACATTATCATTTGCATATTAATTATTATACGATACGGTGGAAAATAAATTTGCAAAAAGAAAAATGAACAAAAAGAGACTGAACAAATCCAAGGGAAACCCGAAAAGGATCACGAAATATCTGTGACTTCGGATATATTTATTAACAGCCTTCTGAATTCTCTCTCTAGAATTCCAAGTCCACACCAAATTAACGGTGTTTCATTTTCTCTATAAAAACGACCACCACATTATAAGGCTCATACGTCTCATGTGAGCTTCTGTGCGTTTTTTTTTTATTGGTGTTTTGGGTTTACACTTTTGTCAGAGAAAATTAAAACCCAAAAAAACACAAGAGGTTTGAATTTTTTTTTTTTTGGTTGTGGCAATAAATATTCTTTGTGTTTGCAGTGGTATTCTTTTATTACAAGTTAGGCGTGTTTAATACTTTGTTGTCTTCTTCTCTTTTCTGTTACGTAGCTTTTAATGTTGGTGAGAGGGGTTTGAATCAGCAAAGAAGCCTCGTTGTGTATAAATAACTCTCTTTGCTATCTATATATTCATTTTCGTAAGACAAGAGAGTTATATCTATATACAATTTATTACATATAAAAATGGAGTTTGGTGGATCTCCTTCATCTTCTTCTGCAAGCTCTTCAAAAGCTCTAATGGAGAACTTGGATCAACCCCATGTTTTGGCTGTGGATGATAATCTCGTTGATCGGAAACTCATTGAAAAACTTCTCAAGAACTCCTCTTGCAAAGGTAATATAAAAAAGAATAACTCTTCTTTCTTCTCTCCATATTTATTTTTGGTGCGAGATTATCACGTGGTAGTATAACGTCTATTGTCCAGATTTGTAACATTTCTTATTTTTCTTATTTTTTTCTGTGCTTTACGAATGCTGATTTCCGATCCATTTTAGATTAAAAAAAAGTAAAAGTTGATGATTTTTATTGGTTGTATTGTTGATGCAGTGACTACTGCGGAGAATGGCTTGAGGGCGATGGAGTTCTTGGAAGATAAAAATGTGAGTGAAAAAAAAATAGACCCACAAAATTTATGTAGGTATATATCATAGATCTGAATATAAAAAATACATGTATATATTGATTAATAATATTATCATTATTATTATGCAGATTTCAAAGGTGAACATGATTATTACGGATTATTGCATGCCAGGAATGACAGGCTATGACCTACTTAAGAAGATCAAGGTATCTAAATATGCTATGAGTGATATATTATTATGTATATGTATTTATTTATTTTATTTGAATCATATGGAAGTTGACCACTATAGTCTATATATCTGCCACTCTGGAACCAGGAATCTTCAGTTTTGAGGGAGGTCCCTGTGGTGATTATGTCATCAGAAAACGTCCCTACTCGTATTAACAAGTAATTTTTTTTTTTTTTTTGACTCGCCGAATATTAATTTTTATTTATTTAATTTTTTTTGTTTTGAAATTGAGATAGCCAATTCTAATTATAATGTTTCAATGCTGTTGTATAGGTGCTTAGAGGAAGGAGCTCAGATGTTCATGCTAAAGCCTGTAAAGCTATCTGACATCAAGAATTTGAGATGTCGTTTGATGGATGGACTCTAGTTTTTAAGCGTCTCACATTTTTGCAATGCCAAGCTTGTTTTCACTCTTTTTTTTTTTTTTTTTTTTTTTTTTTTTTTTTTTTTAATTTCTGTTGGAGAAGACTCGTTATTTATCTAGTCTTTTAACAAATGTCAAGGCATAGGAATTTATTCCCTTCAAAGCTTCTAATTTTGTTCTGAATTAGAAAAGCCAAATTAGTCTCAATCTCAAAGGTACCTCACATATATCATACTTACGTGTACGTGTGTAGGACTTATTGGTAAACCCTATTTCGCTTCTAATTCCATCAAATCAAATGATATATCGGATATATCTCTATTTTTAATGTTTGAGCGTGACTTGTCAAAAAAAAAATGTTTGAGCGTGTTGTCATTATTATTCATCTTACGGCAAACAATGGTAACCAAAACATACAAAATAATTGTATGTTCATTATATGAAATTATTGTCTCACAACACAATGATATCATGAGAAAATTTAACTAATTACGTTTCCATCACTTTTTGGGCCATAAATTTAGATTTTTAGTAAGTGCTAAGAAACCCAATTTCCCATCGAAAAAATAAATTATCAAAATCTCAAATACACAATGAAAATTTATCACAAATATAAATCTCTATACATCAAAGTAAATAAAACAAAGAATCAAAAGAAATGTTTATGGTGATGGTTGTGATGACGATGCCTATGATCATCCAAACCCAGACACTGAATTACAGGATAACAACCCACGAACACGCATCTTCCGATCCCTCTAACCATCGACGAGACATTAAAACATGGATTACAGCAAGAATCACAACGACGACGAAGATGACGTGGCCGGATTTTCTGGTCTTCTCGCCCACCACCGCAGTTCTCTATTCCGTTTTGGCTGCTCTTTTTATTGCTCTTCTTGTTCTTGCCCATGTGCGCTCATTCATTTCCTCTGCATAATCGCTTAAACTAACACCGACCCACGAATCGTTTACCTGAATTAGGCGTACCCAGATCTTTTATATAGAGAAAGTTACGATCTTGGGTGAATTCGACGCCGGAGGTTTCGGGATTTCACAACTTTTATGATTATGTCATGTTATCTTAGACTAATGTAGTATGGAATTTGGGTGCAGAGAATAATAAGACGCGAAAGAGAATCTACCACATAAATTTCGTGGGGCTTATGATTATTTTCGCGGGGCTTATGAATCTGGGTGAATTGTTTTGGGAGTCGTAAAGAGTAGATGTTTGTTAAAGAACAATAGAGAGAATATCCGTTTAAGAGGCTCTTTTGATTTTCTCTTGAACTAATCAAATGGAAATATAGCGTGTTCTTTGCGTGTTTTTATTTTTATTTCATTTAAAATGGTGTTCTTGGCGTGTTAATAAGGTTCTCATTTCCATCGCAAAACTTGAAAGCTAATTATAATGATAGATAAATTAGGTTAAATAGCAACTTCTAAACTTCTTTTACCATCTGCAAAATATCTATTTTGGTAATCCACTCCACTTATTTTTAAATTGCTGTAGTATTTTTTAGACAGTCGCACAATCAGAAATTGTAGAAAAGGCCAAATTTGTAAAAAAAATCAGAGATGGTATATATGAAAATATTATATCATTTTGAAATAAAAATACGAAGGATTAATAAAAAATTAAAATAAAAATTATAATTTTTAAAAGTTAAGGACAGATGCCTCCTAGTCCTTAGTTGGCTCTACCGGTTCAAGGGGCATATGCCCTTGCCACCAAGAGTTTCGTCATATTCAATGCCTTCTTGAGTACTCCGATAGATTGTGCCATTGTTAAATCCAGCTTTATGGCTCTACTACATAACTTCTGTCCATGATACACCATTTGTTGTTTCGAACTCCAATTTCAAAAAAATATTTGTTCTCCTCTTCAAAGGTGGCAAACGCCAACATCGATCTTCACGATGTTGACGTGTGTTTGAGTCCACTTTGGTGGGGCTAGTGTATGACACGAAAATGGTTGAGAAGCATCAAGAATTTTTTAGCTTCATATTAAACACGAAGCTCATCTAGAGTGCTTTGATAAAGTTGTCGTCGATAGTCGAGGTCCTTCGGGTTCCAAACCCAGCTATTCATCCATATGTACCAACACATTGACACGACCAAAGCAGCCAAAATATCACCTATAATCGAGAATGTACCCAACCAATTAGTAGAAACCTATTGGCTAATAAGTTGTTGATCTAAAAAAACACGAGCATATTGATCCCAAGCAAATGGGTGATAACACACTCGATACATAATCAAATTCTCCGCATCAACACATTTGTGGGCAAGCCATTCGAAAACACTCTCTAAAGAATATTTGAATTTGGATGGTGGATACATTTGACAAAAGATTGAGGGATGCAAATGAAATTTTTTTCCATTTTCAAACCTTTCACAAGTACTTATTTATATTTAAATTACAGACAATTTTAACTTTATTTTAAATGAAACTGTAAGCAATAAAGAAAATTTTAAATGAAACTACAAGCAGTAAAAAAAAAAGTCAAATAAAACTGTAAAATACTATTAAAAAAAATAGGATCATGAAATAAAAAAAACTAAATGGCCATTTGAGATATTAAATTTGAAAAAAAGCTAATCTCCGTCCTTTTCAGCACCTTATTAGGCGGAGGAGAAAAACCCAATAAGATAAGGCCCAATGGAACACTGTTGAAGACCAAGCATCATTTCTAAGAAATCAAACGGAGGAAAAAAGAAAAAAGAAAAAAGAAAAAAGAAAAAAGAAAAGAGAGAGCGGATAATAAAATATCAATTTTTGTTTTCTGCTCAATTTTCACATTCCCTCTCTAACGCATTCCTTCAATTTTCATTATTCGCTGGAAAAACAAACTCCATATACACTGTAGACTAGTCCTCTTTCTCTCTAAGCACACAAAAATGGTGGCTCTAATAGAACCCTCGTCTTCGTCTTTGCTGAACTCGAGATTCCTCTCCGACTCCTGTACCCACCGTCGCACCTTAATCCTCCCCAAGAAACCGCCGCCGGCGATTCCTCTCCGCCTCCACTCGCCGTCAATCTCCGCCGCCGCAGCGTCCGACGCGAATCCGACGACGCGCGGAGAAGAAAAGCTTCTTCCGGAGTTGGACTCAGTCTCGGAAGCGGATTCGTCGCCGGAGCGGAGCAGAGATCGGCGGAGATTGGTGAGGCTTGCCTGGGAAAAGCTCGTCCGGTGGTCTAGGTCTTTGCGCTCCAAAGCCAAGACCGACGTTCTCGAGAGAACTAACAAGGTTATCTAACTATACGTACGTCTATGAATCTATATGTATACATTATATGGTTCTGTTTTTCCATTTTGTTTTTGGATATTTCTGTTTCGTTTCCCAACTATTGGCCTTTGGATGAGATGTTTGCTCATAAGCAAATATTGACCGTTATATATTTTTATTAGTAAACTATACAGTAGATCTTCAAGGTACGATTCGATTGGAAGGAATTGGAAAAAAAAATAGGAAAACAAATGGAATCTATTGTAATCTCTTTGTGACGTTTGGATAGAGAAAATTCGAGGGAAAGTTAGGTTTTTGTTAGAACTAAAATTACTATGGCTGCCCATGTAAATGAAAATCTAAGCAAATTTGCACGTGGAGGCCATAAAACATGTATCCAAATTTTTTTCTTCACTTTCAATCACAATAGGGTTTCACTCTGATTTTTCTTCAAATTTTGATTTCCAACATAGCCCAAGTACCTGAGTTTTTGGTTCTTTGGTTGTGCTCAGATTGTGGTGCTCGGAGGAGGATCGTTCGGCACAGCCATGGCTGCCCATGTTGCGAGCAGAAAGCCGGAGCTAGAAGTGAACATGCTTGTACGTGACCCACAAGTCTGCCAATCCATCAACGAAGCTCACCGCAACTGGTAACAAATTATTATCAACCCCAATTTACATTTTTCCGAGATCAATTCACGGTCAGATAAACCGAAATATTTGCTCAGTAAATACTTCCCCAACCACAAACTGCCCGAGAACGTGATCGCGACGAGCAATGCCAAACTCGCCCTGCTTAACGCCGATTATTGCTTCCACGCTGTCCCCGTTCAGGTTTTTCCGATTCACATCTGTCTGTACAGACTCATTTATAGCGAGAGTTGTATTTTTTTTTTTTCGTATCTGAATTCGATCTTAATTATCGTTTCAGTTCAGCTCGTCTTTCCTCTCCGGAATCGCGGATCACGTCGACCCGGGATTGCCGTTCATATCCCTCAGTAAGGGATTGGAGCTCAACACGCTGAGAATGATGTCGCAGATTATCCCGAACGCTCTGAATAATCAGCGACAGCCTTTCGTGGCGCTTTCGGGTCCCTCGTTCGCGTCGGAGCTCATGAATAAATTACCGACAGGTGTGACATTGGATTCATTAGCATAAGCAATGAAGTCAGCGTTTTTAAAAAAAAAAAACCATTTTTTGTGCCCTCTCGCAGCGCTGGTGGTCGCGTCGAAAGACAAGAAGTTGGCGAACGCGGTTCAGCAATTACTCGCTTCCAATCATCTGAGAATCAGCACTTCAAGGTGCTGATCCTTTTCCTTAAATTTCCGGTCTTAAGAACGGCAAATCATCGTATCAAGTACATTTTCTTTTCTAATTGTATTGTAACGTCAAAAGAGGCTCGTAACCTCTGATAACTACAGCGATGTCACAGGGGTCGAAATTGCAGGTGCGCTGAAAAACGTCCTCGCCATAGCCGCCGGGATCGTGGTGGGTATGAATCTCGGGAATAACTCCATGGCAGCTCTCGTTTCGCAGGGTTGCTCCGAGATACGCTGGTTAGCTACAAAGGTGTTTTTAACTTTTTGCTCACCCACAAATCTCTTTATCCTGGTTTTTGCTATAAATTAAACATTTTCCGGGTTTTTTTTTTTTAACCTGAAGATGGGCGCCAAACCAACAACGATAACAGGTCTATCGGGAACCGGAGATATCATGCTTACTTGTTTCGTGAACCTGTCGAGAAATAGAACTGTCGGGGTACGCCTGGGATCGGGGGAGAGACTGGACGACATTTTGAGCTCCATGAATCAGGTGATTAAAACTCGAAAGCTATATATATATATATTTGCATGAACGAATGAGGTGACTTACTGTATCTAATAGGTGGCGGAAGGTGTATCAACGGCCGGAGCGGTCGTCGCTCTGGCCCAGAAATATAAAGTAAAGATGCCAGTTCTCACCGCCGTGGCTCGGATCATCGACAACGAGCTCACGCCGAAGAAAGCTGTTTTCGAGTTGATGAGCTTACCTCAGGTCAGTTAGACTCAGCCCTTGTCTTGTGAGTTCAGAATCCCGACTTTTCCAAGTCTGGTCTTTTCACTAGCTGCTACTAAAATTTGTAGGTTGAAGAAGTATGACATTCTAGTCGGAAGACAGATTGGTTCCAGGAGCTTTCAGTTCTCCTACTAGAGTTAATACCATGCCATTCATATGCATATTTTTTTTTTAATTTTTATTTTATTTTAACACACATCTCTATAATATTTATTTTCATTCCCTTCTAAATATTCAAACATCTTGGATATTCAATCTCAATCTATTATACATAGACACACAACAGAGCAAAAAGACATACTTGTAAAATATTCCCAGAAGAACAAACACAAAGAAAACACCCAATTCGTATTTTGTATAGAGTCGAAACAAAAGCTCCAGAAAACAAACAAATATGTACAATATTCATATAATTTTATAACAGCATGTTATCGATGCTTACTCCGGGAAGCCCTGGACGAGAAGCCGCGGCGGAGGCCGATGATGAGCTGGCGAATCCCGTCGTTGGAGGTGGTGTCGGCGAGCCACTCGTGGTCGTCGACGGAGGCTCTCCTGCGGCCCATGTACGGAGACACCAAGCTCTCGCAGACCACCGTCTCCTGAAGGTAATGCTCGGCCCCGCCAACCTCAATCCGCCGGAAACTGCCCTTCTTTCCGTCGAAGGCAACGAACCCCTCCCCTCCCACTGCCATCACGAGCTCACCGCCCTCCGTGAAGCACAGCGGAGTGTACCGCGACCCGAACGGCGACACCGCTGTCTCCGGAGACGAACACCACCGCGGCACCGACACCATCACCGTCCAACCCCCGTTTCCCTTTGCCCCTAAAAGTCAGCATTTTGTCCCCTTAATATTCGTGTCGAATAATTTACATTTTAAGTGATTTTTTTGGTCAAAATTAACCAAATTAATTAGACGAATTAAGCCACCTCAAGTGTTAAAGATTGCTATTTAACCAACGTTTCATTAAAAGTTTCAAATATAACCACCGATCCCCATGACTTGTGTTATTTTTACCCGCGTTAATTTTGGTTAACGGGGTAAACTACAAAATTAACAAAATCTCGAGTATTTTGCAAAACTTTTAAGTTTGTTATTAGCTAAATAGCTACTGAATCGAAACTCATAGTTAATTGGTTAACCGTACACGATTAACCGGTAAAATAGTTTTGGTAAACGGGTAAAATACAAAATTAACAAAATCTCGAGTATTTTGCAAAACTTTAAGTTTGTTATTAGCTAAATAGCTACTGAATTGAAACTCATATTTAATTGGTTAACCATTCTAAGAAACTCGATTAACCACCGGTAAAATAGTTAAACTACTCAGATCATTTTGCCAACCTTTAACTGAGCCCCAGACCTCGACGGTCTCCATCCGCTGGGTGTGCGCCGCGCAGAGCCTACCGCGGAGCGTCCCAATCCAGGAGACGCCGCGGCCGTGCACCGGATCCGGCGGAGGAGCCACCACGGAGAATTTCTCTGACGAGAGATCGAATCTCAGAATCACGCAGCGGAGAGTGTCTCCTTCCTCTGCGAGCCAGTGGATTCCGCCGTCGGCGTTGGTGGCCTGGAAGACGTGCTCGACGAAGTACGGCGGCGTGTCCTCCGCCGGAATCCGGCGCCAGGAGTTGGTCCGGAGGCTGAAGACCTCGACGGCGGCGACGAAGTTGGGGACCTTGAGGCGGCAGTACATGGAAGGGAATCGGACGATCTTGTAGTCGTTAGACTCGGCGTCCAACCCGATTCCAAAGACCTCGCGAGTGCTCCGGAAATTCGGCGGGATCGGCATCTTCCGGTGCTCGTTGATGGAAGCGTTGTAGAGGAGGAGATGGCCGTGAGCTCCGTCGTTGACGACGCAGCAGATCAGGCCGTCGCAGTGGCCTTTCACGTAGTACGGAAAGTACGGGACCATCGGGAAATCGAGCTCCGTCGCTTCTTGCGGTTCCGTTGCCGTGGGGTCCATCGAGATCAGAGAGTCGCCGTAACGGGACAAGATCACAGCCGGAGCGACGCCGTTTGATTCGCCGGATTTGACTCGGGCGAGGTGTGCTCTGATGAAGCCCTGGCTCGTCAGGAGCGATCGCCATGATCTTGAGACGCATCGGAATCGGACCAGGGTCTTCGCCGGCAGGTGCTTCAGGATCTCGACGATCATGTCCTCCGGGAACCCCGTCGCCGCCATGGCTAGGGTTTGCGATTGGGATTCGGGGATTTGGGGATTTCCGTTCCTTTGTGGGTTTGCATTCTTTTCGTAAACGGAAGAAGCCACGTGTGAATCTCCTTTATGTGTGTGTAATAAGACAACAGAGACGTATGGGTGACGTAATGGGGCAAGAAATCATTTCCGGAAGAAGAACGATTAATTAAGAAAGAAATTATTTTAAAAAGAAAAAGGTTATTAGCGGCATAAATACTTCAACTTTTCGATTTTATACACTTTTGTATCATAATTTTTTGTCACTCAAAAAAAAAAAAAAGTATCATAATTTTTTTTTTCGACGGCAAAAATACATAACGTTAACCTTTAGTACCATCGTTACTCTCAATCCGTTAAAATGAAACGTGGAGGGTTATTGACTGCATAAATATGTCTTAACTTTTCGATTTTATATATTTTTATAACACAACTTTTTTTTCGACAACAAAAATACCACCATCATTACTTTTAATCAGTTAAATTCCACGTGGGCTCTCATAATCGAATATATTGAGTAAAAAAAAGAAAATAAAAAAGAAAATAAAAATTAAGTAATAAAATCATAATAAAAAAACAATTTAAAAAAAGCGGAGAAAACTTCGGGAACCACATGACAACGATAGCGACACCTCTCTCTTCATCTTCCTATTTAATGACACCCAAATCTAAAATCAATGGGTTTGTTTATGAAGATGTTGCGTGAAGAAAGCAACAGTGATGTTGGGCACCGAAACTTAGCTTATATCGAGAGAAGACGGTAAACCCTTTGAATTGAAGAACAACGCTCATGGCGTCTCTTTTTTTCTTTTCTCAATGAACCAATGTGAGTTCTAAGCTTGTCTTACTCAAATTATTTTTTTAATTATAAAATTTGGCGTGTATAATTACTAGTTTGTAGTTTTGTAAAAAAAAATAAAATAACTAGTTTGTAGCAATTTAAATTAAGTTGCTAAGAAATAAAAGACTTACAAAATTCGTCACGTCTTTTAAGCCTTGTTATTTGAAGAAAAAAAAATTGTGGTATTAAAGTGTATAAAATCGAAAAGTTGAAGTATTTATGCCGTCAATAATCTTTTATGTGTCATCTTAACGGATTGAGATTAATGATGATATTAAAAAGTAATGTTAAGTATTTTTGTTGTCGGAAAAAAAATTATGATATTAAAAAAATATAAAATGGAAAAAAATTATTTATACAGTCAATAACCAAAAGAGAAACAAAGTAGAGACCGCTATCACTATTTAATACATAGCGCATGGATGAGAGTGGAATTATAGAATAGAGTAAGTTCGCAGTTGAGTGCTTGCTTTTTCACGAATTTCTTTTTTAATTGCTGAATCTGAATTCAACTCTCCGTTCCACCCCGCTGTGCTCCTTTATTTTTATTTTTATTTTTTTTTGTAATAGAGTTTAGGAATGAGAATAAATTTTTAGATACTTGTAGAGTTTAGACAATTAACTGTAATCAAATTTCAAAGAAGTAACACGTTTTCTTTATGTGTGTATAATAAGACACCTGAGACGTAGCTATTTGGAGTGGAAATTAACGTATGGGTTACGTAATGGGGCAAGAAATAATGTTCTACTGCATATGGATTAACACGATTACTTAATTTAAGAAATATATTTAAAAAGAAACACAACTAGCGACTGCGATTGTTTTTCTTTAGAAGGATTTTTTTTTAAGATCAGCGACTGTTATTGTTATTTAAAAAGAAAACGGCGAGAAAAATAATTAATGATATGTTATATTTATATGCTTGATGTTCAAAAGTAGGGCGGCGCATAAAAACCGTAAACCGGACCGGATCGGTGATTTTTAGACCGACGGTCCGGTTTAAAACGGTTTTTTCCCCGGTCCGGTCTACTCACTTCAAACGGTCCGGTCCGGTTTTAAAAAAAAACCGTTAAACTGGACCGGACCGGTTTATTTAAAAAAAAAAAATAAATTAATGTCCAATTAGCCAAATTAGGCATTTGTGCATGTATGTCCCTCCCATACATGACTATATGTTTTTGTTTTGGTGGAAAATTAATGGTTTTTTTATTTTAATTATGTAAAACGGTCCAAACGGACTAAAATGGTCCGGTCCGGTCTAAACGGTTCAAAACGGTCCAAACGGTTCAAAACGGTCCGGTCCGGTCTACACGATTCAAAACGGTCCGGTCCGGTCCGGTTTTTACAGTTTTTTGGTCCGGTCCGATTTGGGTTTTTCTCGACCGTTTTGAACGGTCCGGTCCGATTTTTTGGTCGGTTTTGGACCGGACCGGACCGTGCACAGGCCTATTCAAAAGTTTGTAATGCCAAATTTTAGTCCATCTACTATTACACAAGACGCTAAAATTGGATGAAAGAACACGTGTTTAGGACTCTTGGTGTAATAACGTTTATATGTCTTTGTCAACAAGCAGGGCTTAAGGCTTTTTTATATGTTTGTCTAGCTAAAAAAAAATTGAATTTTTTCAGTCAGAAAAAAGAGATATACCTAAGTAAACACTAAAAATGATTTTTCAATTTTACCCCAAATTTTAATTACCTCGTTTACACCAAAATTTGTCTTAATTTTGATATGTTCAAAATAATTTATATAGGGTTAAATGCATGGTTTCAAACGAGACAAGTGTTAGGAATTTTTACCCACGAGAGATAATGAATAAATCATAAATGATTTCTAAATAGAATAATGGTTTACTTTATTAGCATCATATGATTAGTGGGTTGAATTCTAAATATCAGAATCAATAGAAATTATCATCCGTAGCATCCGTATTAAACCGAGTCACGTGTTGGGCACCTGAGTTCGGATGGTGAGCTAAAACATGGTTGATGACTGATACACGCCACACCTGGATTATTGGTGATTATTGCACCTTAAATAACCAATTGAATACGGATAATAATAATTACACTAACAATAGCTATTTATTAATATGATTATTAAACAAGATATAGATTACTTAATTAATTAAACATAAGAAACTTCATCAAGCAATCAGATGAAATACGAGTTTAAGAAAACTTACAGTTTTTGGCTCACAAATCGAAAACTTTCACAATCCGTCTTCGTCTTAAACGTACAAGCCTCCACACGATCAGATCTGGAACTCCTCCTTCAAGGACTCGATGTGATGACACCAAAGTCTTCCGAAACGTAATCTTCGAGGAAGATAAGATAAAAGAGTGGTCTTCGTTATATCTCACTAGATCTGGAAACGAGGTGTTTCCGATCTTTCTCTCTTATTTCTAAGAATGGAATTGAAGCAATTCCAAGGGGAAGAAATAGAAAAAGGGATTATTCCTAAACTATGACCTCCACACTAATTTTGGACCAAAATCCAATATGTCTAAATTAATCCAAATCTATGACTACCCATTTGATTAAATTACGTTTTTAACCTTATTCTTTATTTTTCCTCTTTTCATTTCTTATCCCTCTAGTCAGTTTTTTTTTTTTTTAAACAATCCACATCCTCCCTCTCTCTCTCTCTGCGTCCAAAAAACCCCATTTCTCTCATCCATGAATTTGTTTTTTTAAGCATTTTGTTCATTCATTATGAACAGCTCTATCCCCAAACCTTCATCTTCTCCCATCTCCGACGCTGAAGCTCCTGGGAACGACGGTCATGGCCGCCGGAGAGCAGCCCGTGGCCGCGACCTCGAAGTGTCCGCCGAAACAGCCCGCCATGGATTCCGCGTAGAATTTATGTGGTTTTTAAAGTTAAAAAACAAAGAAAAAAGATTATCGGGATTCTGGATAATTTTGAAAAGTTTCTGAAAATTTCTGGGTTTTCGTTGAAGATTTATTGACGTTGATGTCAATAAATATGCATTTTTATTGACATCAATGTCAATAAATCTTCAACGAAAACCCAGAAATTTCCATAAACTTTCTAAATTTTCCAGAATCGCGAGAATCGTTTTTTCTTTGTTTCTTAACTTCAAAAAGCACAGAAATTCAACGACTTAAAGAAAGATGAACCCAAACAAAGAAATCCCCCGCCAAGAAACCCAAACCCTCGCCTGAGAAATCGCCCCCGGTGGTGCGTAGAAGTCCTCGCGTTTCCCATCCCAGCGCCGATGGGTCAAAGCCGAGCGTGGTTATGTTGTTGAGATGTTAATTATGTTACTAAAAATGCATCTCTAACTCTTGGTGCCCAAATTTTTTTTTTAAACAAAGCTGTTGTTTCCCAATTTTGATAACATGTGTTTGGTGTTGTCGGGGTCGTTGACAGTAGCTAGTTTATTGATAACAATGTCAAACCTGCCGGTTTATTGACATTGATGTCAATAAACCAGACAGTTTATTGACATTGATGTCAATAAACCTGACAGTTTATTGACATCAATGTCAATAAACCGACAGGTTTGACATTGTTAATAAAATTGAGGGTATTTTTGTACTTAAAGAAATTAGATAGTCATAGTTTAGGATTAAATTGAACTTATTTGATTTTGGTCCAAAATCATTGTGGAGGTCATAGAATAGGAATAATCCCATAGAAAAATTAGGTCGGCACACTCAACGGAGAGAGGCCACGAAATCCCTTGGCAATTAGGTTAAATTTTGCTTCTCATTAACCCTCTATTTATAGCAGTTCAAAAGGTATCTTATAGAATATTCCAGAATATTCTAGAAAATATTATTTCCTTTTATTGTGTTCACAATAATGGATTAAATCTCAGCACTTGGATCTCAACAAGTGAATCTTATTTTTTCTCTCATCCGTCAGATCAATATCTAGGATTTTATTTTATACAACACTATAAAATATTTGCTGTTGAGAAAATTTAGGAAAATATATTCTCCTAAATATTCTCCTTATATTTAGCCTAAATATTAGGAGATAATATAGGACAATCATATCTCCTATTTATTCTCCTATATTTTAGGAACAGAAAGAATACTGGTTGGCACACCAGATAAAAAATCAACTACCACAGGTAGGGAGGGCCCAAATTTTACTTTTTCAAAGCCCAATAGATTTAAACACATTTGACACATATTTACTTGTCCAACAATAAATATAAAGTTTATTTACTTGATCTAGCAACAAATAAACAGCTTTACTATAAATATTTATTTAATTCCCAAAATATCTTTTTTGGAATTAATTGCTGCCAATCTCTATTATAGCAAGTGATATTATAATAATAATACATACTATCATATTAGTGTTCTTATCCGCCTTTATCGAAGCCGAATCGGGGACGATGGACCTAGTAGTAGAAGTTTAACAATCTCGATAAAAGATAAAATATTCCTTGTTCTTTTCTAATCGAATTGTCTAGTCCCTTACAATACTCCAACGTGTAATCCAGGACTGAACCCAACTTTGATACTAGAATTATATTTACTCATCGTAACGAGTGTCCACTGATTTATTCAGTATGTGATCATGACCCATCGTAACGAGTGTCCACTGATTTAGTCAGTATGTGATCATGACCCACCAGGACTGAACGCAATTTGTTCCGTTATACCTTTCTCGTTACATATAAGCCCTAATCATCGTTGCTTCCCCAACGAAAGATTCAACCGAAGGTAAGCCAACTTCAAAAGTGTGCACAATCAATCGGTTCTGGAATCAACCCTTAGGTGAGAGAACATTTACCTTCTTTCAGGAAGGTTGGATTCCGTATCTGGAAAACACTTTCTTTTACAATCATGTCCCGACTTCTGAAGACACCTATTTGATCAGCGTCTAACTAGCCTTTAACGTGGTGAGTCAAAGAAGCCGGTAGCATGATCTAGAAGTCCATGATTACTTCATGATATTAGATTAAACGTCACTGTGACCATCATAAACGGCATCGGCTAGTGCATCGTAACGGTCCTTAAACAACGCATTTATCCAAACCAAATTCTGTCCAGATCGTACACCTTCTGCACGTATATAATGCTCCCACTGAGCGATCAACCATCACTCATGTTCCATATATATGACTTTAGATAAGGCTTTCCAGGCGCATATCAGTCATCGACCAAGTTGTAGTTCACCGCCCGATCTCGGATGCCCAACATACAATTCAGTTTGATACGGAGACTATGGATGATAGTTGTTATTGATTCTGTATGTTATCAGACCTCAATCTACTAATTATATGATGCTAATAAAGTAATTTCTTATCTTATTTAGTAATCATCATCTTCTAGTGGACAATATTCCTAACATGGATAGCTGTATCTAAAGTAATATATGTGGAACACTTGTGAAAGTTGATCACGACGTGCGAGCATTCTACACTTGTTGTAAGTGCACGACCCTGACATGCTTTAGTTGTAGATGTTGGTTGATCGAGCACGCATCAGACACGAACAATCGCTCCGATGCGCGTCTTTTGAGATGATTCCACCATATAACCATATTAATGCGGAAAAATAATTAATTACGCTGATCATAAGCTAATTAAATTATGGTTATAATTAACAAGATCTAGTTATGTTTAATTAATTTAATTCACGAGAGCATATCTATCAAGCAACCGATTATAAGAGTAAAACGAATACTTACATTGATTTTCGGTTCACGAACTGAAAGCTTTCACAATCCGTCTTCGTCTTGAACGTACAAGCTTTCACACGATCAAATAAGGAATTCCTCCTTCAAGGACTCGATGTGATGACACCTTAGTCTTCCGAAACGTAATCTCCGAGACGAATAATAAATATGAGTGGGCACAGTCTTTATCTCACTAGATCACGAAACTAGGTGTTTCGAGATCTCTCTCTTATTTTACTAAGAATGGAAACGAATTTCCGATGGGAGGGAGAGGCTGAAAATTTCGCACACCCAAGAGGGAGAGCCACGAAATTTTCCACAAATTAATTGCTTATTTTTGCCTTATCATGAACCCCTATTTATAGTAGTAAAAATGAGATATTCATGGAATCTTCCAGAATATTTTATTTCCTTTTATTGCGTTCACACTAGTGGATTAAATCTGGGTCATTGGATCTCAACAAGTGAATCCTACTTTTTCTCTCATCCATCAGATCAATATCTATGGGATATTATTCTTTTATTTAAATAGAGAATAATTTATTTAGTGAGATAATAAAGGAGAATATATTATTCTCCTAAATACTTTCCTTTAAATAAGGATAAAATATATGACAATATCTTATATTTTTCTCTCTCCTTTATTTAAACAACTAAAGAGAAAATATTGGTAAATACCAATATTGAAATTTCGAACTTGATGGCACACGGCCAAGGAGATTTGCGCATACCCTAGTGCCAAAAATCCTAATTCGAATTTTCCATGTGTGCATGGCCCAATTGCTTAAAACCCAATTAATTATTTATTTACTTGGTCCAACAATAAAAAAATAATTAATAATTGTTTATTTAGTTGATCAAACAATAAATAAACAATTCTACCATAAATATTTATTTAATTCTGCGAATACCCGTTGTCCAGAATTAATGCTGTCAATCACAATTACAGCAAGTGAGATTAATAATGATAAACATTATTATACGAAAGTTCTTATCCGCCTTTATCAGAGGAATCGGGGACTATGGACCTAGTAATAGGAGCTTAACAAATCCGATGAAAAAGACGAAATAGTCCTTTCTCTTTTTCCATCGATTCGTCTAATCTTGGTCAAATACTCCACCTTGTAAGCCAAGACTGAACTCTCATTTATACTATAATTATATTTACTCATCGTGACGAGTGTCCACTGATATAGTCAGTTCGTGATCAAGATCCTCCAGGTTCATCCCGTGTCAAGAGAAGTCAATTTATCCGTTATACTTCTCTTGATACATATCAGCCCTACAGCGAAAGATTCTTTCGAACGTTACTTACTTCGAAAGTGCTAGCAATCTATCGGTTCTGGAATCAACCCTTAGGTGAGTGAACATTAACCTTCTTTCAGGAAGGCTGGATTCGGTATCTGTAAATCACTTCCCACTCAAATTATGCTCTGAGAAAACTCCCAAGACATAAGCTGTGATTAGCATGAATAGCCTTTTAGCGAATGAGTCAAAGAGCTCAGTAACATAACCCAGTGTCCATGATCACTTCAGGATTTAGATCAAGTCTCACTGTGACCATCATAGTGGCCTCGGTTAGTGTGTCGTAACGGTCCTTAAACGACACATCTACAACCAAGACCTGTCCAAGTCGTACACTTACCACAAGTGTAGAATGCTCCGACATAGTGATCAGCCTTCACCTATGTGTTCCACATATATGAATTTAGATATAGCTTTCCAGGCGTATATCAGTCATCGACCATGTTTTAGCACACCGCCCGAACTCAGGTGCCCAGCACGTGACTCAGTTTAATACGGAGGCTATGGAAGATAGTTGTTATTGATTCTAATTGTTTAGAACTCAACCCACTAATCATATAATGCTAATAAAGTAATCTTATTATCGAATTTAGTAATCATTATCTTCAAGTGGACAATATTCCCAACAGTAGATGTGTCGTTTAAGTATCGTTACGACACACTAACCGAGGTCGCTATGATGGTCACAGTGAGACTTGATCTAAATCCTGAAGTGATCATGGACACTGGATCATGTTACCGCGCTCTTTGACTCATTCGCTTAAAGGCTACTATCATGCTAATCACAACTTAAGTTTTGGGAGTTTCGGAACATGATTCGAGTGAGAAGTGGTTGACAAATACGGAATCCAGCCTTCTCGAAAGAAGGTCAATGTTCACTCACCTAAGGGTTGATTCCAAAACCGATAGATTGTCGGCACTTCCGAAGTATGTACGTTCGGAAAAATCTTTCACTGGGGAAGCAACGATGCTTAGGGTATATATGTATCAAGAAAGGTATAACATAATAATTGACTTTCCTCAATACGGGTTGAACCTGGAGGATCTTGATCACGAACTGACTAGATCAGTGGACACTCGTCACGATGAGTAAATATAATTCTAGTATAAAGGAGGGCTCAGTCTTGGCTTACATAGTGGAGTATTTGACCAAGACTAGACGAATCGGTGGAAAAAAGAGAAATGACTTTTTCGTCTTTTTCATCGGATTTGTTAAGCTTCTATTACTAGGTCCATAGTCCTCGATTTAGCTCTGATAAAGATGAATAAGAACTCTCTGATAATAATAAATATTATTATTACAATCTCACAACTGTAAATTGTTTAGCAGCATTCATTCGGAAATTTGTATATTTGCCGAATTAAATATATATTGTAGAATTAATTCATTATTGTTGGATCAAGTAAATAATTAATTGAATTTTAAGTTGGACCTCATGGACACTGTAAATGATGGGCGCCTACTATGGTATTAATTACCCAAAATTATCTCTTTAATTAGTTGCTAGATTTGAGGTAACTAATCAAATAAGAGAGAGAATAATAATGGTTGAGATATTCTCTCTCCATTAAATAATAAAATAAGATATTTTCATTTATTCTTTCTCATAATTAATTTCCTAATATCTAGGAGAATAATAATGGTAGATGTATTCTCTCCATTAAATAAGGAAATAAGATATTGTCCTAATTATTCTCAAATATCTAGATTCCTTAAATATATGAGAAAAATAAGGGAAATAAATATTCTAGATTATGATCTGATGGATGAGAGAAAAAGTAGGATTTGTAGTCAAGATCCAATGGCTCATGCTTGACTACAAAATATAAAAGAATAAAGGAGAATTAAATATCTCTATCCTTCTTTTGGCTGAAGAGTTTGTGTTCTTTGAGATCCCCTTTCTACATAGAGAGTGCATACAAGTTGCTCATGTTTTTGCCAAAAAGGCCTTGTTGTTTTCTACTTTGGTGACCTGGAAGGAGTCTGTTCCTCCAGAGTGTATGAATCTGATATTGGCTGATATGCCTTAATGAAATACCTTGTTGTTTGTAAAAATATATATATATATATATATATATATCTAGGATCTTCCTAAAATATCTCATTTCTACCACTATAAATAGAGGTCTAAGAGGAAGCAAGATATACACTTTTGCAGAGGCAAAAATTACGCCCATCACACCTAGTGTGGACGAAATTCTTTCTCTCTCCCCCTCTCCCTCGGAATCCCGTGATTTCATTATCATAAACACGGTACGATTTGAAATCATAAATCAGAGTTGTATTCTTGTTCGTCCGGAGATTACATTTCGAAAGGCTAAGGTGTCATCAAGGCGAAACAAAGGAGATCCCGAGAGTTTCAGAGACATCCCGGATGGCTGATCGTAGAAGACGACGCTGGGAGGCTGAGACGAGACGAGAAGAAGACGAGGAGCTCAAGGAGATCCCGATTCAGAAAGCTTAAGGAGAAGCCCGTAAGTTTTCTAATAACTCGTCTCTTTATATTGGTTACTTGACACATATGCTCTCATGGTTAAATTAATTAAACAAAACTAGATCTTGTTTTAATTACCATTAAATTGATTAGCTTAAGATAACGTAATTAATAATTTTTCTACACGGTTATTATGATAAGGTGAATAATCAACTACCTCTGTACGGTTATTATGATAATGTGAATAATCAACTACCTCTGGTGTTAGAGCGATTATTCGTGTATGATACCAACTCGATTTTTTCACCAACAACAAAACGTTCAATACGAAGGTTCAAGTTTTCGTATCATATATTTTTATAAATTTTATGATGGATGATTGTATTTGGATTTTTATTTTTCTGTGACTAATATGTTCAAGATATTTTTATTTTCTTAAGACGATTTTTTTCTTCTATTGACTACCGTGACTTTGGTATTTTAATTACAAATAATTAAGTATACATGTTTAAAAAAATGATAAAATAGGAGTCCATGGGAGATTAAGTTGCTTGGTGTCGTTTGTCAATTATGCTTATTCTTCTTCTTCTTCTTATTATTATTATTATCTGAATAAGTCACTTACACTTATTAGAACGTCAGTTTATTTTGTTTAGCCGTTTAATCTAATGTAGTAAGTGGTCAGTTTTTTTTTTTTTTACAAATAATCATTCATTCAAATTATTTCCCCTCTTTCTTGCTCTATTCACCATATTCTTTATTTTCTTTTGATCAAGACACTCTAACGTAAGATAATTTTGTCAACAATGAAGCAAAACATTGATCATGCAGTGGCGGTGCATAATGGACCTCGGGGCGGCGAATGATCTTCTTGCGGCGTAAAATCTTCCCGGGGCGGTCGCAAGATCAACTGCAAGCGGAGAATCATGCAATGTTGGCGGCAGCATAAAATGTTATCGGGGTGGCCGCACAGAATATTCTTCCGGCGACGACGGCGATAGTGCCTATGGACATATTCGTGAATTCACTGCGGTGCGTAGAGGCTTAGGAAGCCAAATATAATGATATATCTCGAGTGCCAAATGCGGTTAAACGAATAATAGCGAGGATGAGATTGAAGGTCCGATTTTTTGGGAATTATGTTTGGCTTTTTATAGATATTGTTTTCTAATTTTTGGTTCCACTGTCGATGCGGGATACTTGATTTGTGCTTAACATTTTTCCTTTGGCTAATCTAACAAGAATACCACACGTTTTATATAGCTTTTTTTTTTAGTACACAACTTATAATAATCGAATACCACACTTCAAAAAGTATAGCACGATTTTTTTTTTCTTTTCAAT
The DNA here is from genome assembly GCF_054948205.1 of Urtica dioica subsp. dioica. NCBI lineage: Eukaryota > Viridiplantae > Streptophyta > Magnoliopsida > Rosales > Urticaceae > Urtica > Urtica dioica. Next base: position 17,883,077 of record NC_142767.1, read on the forward strand.
ACCACAACCGATGAATCCAAAACAATTTGACATTGAGAAATTGCTTCAACTATCACCATTTGATAGAAATTTTCCGATTTCTCACCAAAAACTTAAGTTGGTCAAAAATATTACTAAGTCACTTGTACATATACAATTTTCCCCTCAACAATTAATGCCAATTGTTGACATAGATGTCGATTGTTGACATCTATGTCAACAAATAGAGAACCCAAAACTCACAGATGTCAACAATAGATGTCGATTGTTGACAATATGTTGAGGGTAAAATTGTATTTATGCAAGTGATTTACTAGTATTTTTTGGCAAAATTAAGCTTTTGGTGGGAAATTGGAAAAAACTTATCAAATGGTGGTAGTTGATACAATTTCTCTTTGACATTTAATTAAGATTTTTCGCAGAAAAAAGAAAACAAAAACTAATTCTATTTACTAGGTTTTACCAAAATAAAGCATGGATTTGCCATATTGCTAATAATAAGCGGGAATAAAATAATGGACAAATTGCATAAATTAATTAAATAAATAAACAACGAAACTAATATATAAATATGTAGACAAGAGAACAAAATAAATAAACTAAAATAACTAAATCGGATATCACCAAGAAACCGATAAAGAAGGAAAATGGAGAACACGTCGAGACTTGTTCGACAATTTCTTTAAAGCGTTATTGCTCTCCCACCGGGTGCTGGAATAACATGAGCAACCACCTCCTAGGATACAACAATGTACGAGAAGAACAAAGCACCAACTTGTTCAGTTCCGGCGAACTTGAACGCATGTCAGGATACTACCACCTACACCGAGAGAATTGAGGAGAAAAATAGAAAAGTATTTCATGTATTCTTTTAACCATAAGATCTTAACTTTTTCTTCTTATTATTTGAATGAGAGACAAGACTGACTTATATAGGCAAGCCTGAAACCGTTTTCTCACACCTTTAAAGTGCATTGATACTCATATGTTACAAACCATTAATCGTAAAAACGTTAAAAAAAACGTTCATCCATAATGGTATGCTTATTGCATGGTAATATCAACCCATTAGTGCCATTAACAACCCATTAAAAACATACAAAACGTTTTTAATAAATGAAGGAAAAAAACTGGTCCAAAAAATTAGACCACAACACTAACAAATTCCTTCAGAATTTTGATGTTTTTCAACACATTTTGAGCATTAATTTTTCATTCATCTTAGCTCCAATTTAGGAAAATAAATAACAGATCTTATATCTCTCGCAACGAGGAATAAGAATCAGTCATAAAATTTCAATTTCGATGAGTGGACCCATTCGAATATTTGCCAGAAATCAGCCAATACAATGATATTAAATCCTCTTTAATATCACATATAATGATATTAAATTTTCTTTAATAATACATATAATGATATTAAATACTCTTTAATATCATGAATAACACATTTTGTTCCAACAGTTTTTAATGTATCGACAAACTTTTATTTTAAGAACTTGGTCATTGTATAGCTAGCCGAACAAGATAATGCAAGACTTATATTGTATGATTTAGTAAAAAAAAAAAGGAATTCACACAATGAAAATATATCAAATAAAACAATTTAGGCATGTAGAGAGCATGCCATAGTAGTAGTATTATCACTACACATTAAGCATTGGTACAACCCAAATGGGTGGTTATTTATACATGGGTTTAAGGAATTTCGAATTTAGACCAAAGTGCAATTTAAATTTCTTGGAACTCACGTTGTAGATCCCCCAAATCGGACATTTTTTCAAAGTCCCATTGAGTAATATTATCGATGTCATGGGCGAAGTATATGCAATTTGACTTACACCCAAATGATGTAGAAGTCAAAAAACACACTGAAACAATGTTGCCAAGAAACAAGGACACATCTTCTCTCAGGCTTGCGGTCTCGATCCATTCACCGGCCGCAATATCCAGTCTGTGGACTTGGAAGCTTGTTGTCTCCCGGGGACTTAACGATCCATCCCTGTTAGCGTAGTACTCAAAGTCTCTTCTGACAAGCCAAATCTCTCCTCCGAGGGAGCTGCTAACAAGATAGCGATTGGTGCAATAGGTAGGCCGATCTGATTTGGGCGTAATCAAGCTCATAACTACATCGTTTTTCGACCGTGACGATGGAATATAGAAAGTAATTAGTCCATTAAAGCAACTCATGGCATAGAATAGGTTTGTGATTCTCGATTTTGATAATATTCCATGACGTGCCTGTGGCGAGTCAGAAGAAAGCTAAGTCATAAAATTCACCGTGAATCACGGCCACTACGCAATCCTTTCGATTCAGTATTGGATGTGCCGATACAACAGCTCTACAATGTAGTGGCGCTAGGACAATGTCGATGGCTAGACTCCTCGAAAGCAGTCTGATTGGGGTAATCCAATTCCAATATGCTCGGGAGGTATATGACAGTATCATGTAAATTCTCATCGTTTTCAATGCGAAAGCATGATTTTTTGAGCACGATGTTTGGGTCCGGCGTGTTACCGCTATGCCGTGGCATGCCATGTAGGTTGGTTCGAGAAGTGTCACCGCGCTATGATACTTGGTGATTTCCGCGCCTTATTCACGTTGTCAGTGTAATCACACAATTTGTTCGCCTATTTCGTGAACCTGCTCAAGTATCCCTGGAGGGATTCCCCAGTCCTTTGCTTGACTGACCACATGTATGAATTCTCCTTCTTCTATACCAGCGAACTCGCAAAACGGGTAATGAAACATTCTTTCACCTCTTCGAACGATCCTATTATTCATTTGGCTAGCTTCTGGTACCATTCAAAGGTTGGGCATGTGAGGGTAAGGCAGAATGCCTAGCATATGGCAGCCAGGGTATGCCTCTTCCATAATATATGAGGGTCGAGGGGAAGTGAAGATCACCGACGACTTCTTCTGTGAGCAAATGGAGGGCGAGAGGCGAGGCCGTGCCTTTGTTCATGCTCCGTATTGTGTGCTTGAATTTTGGATAGCTCGGAGCTCCCGGATCTCATTTTCAACCCATGTACGATGTCCATTAACTCGGCGTTAGGGGGTATCGTCGTGGGGGTGGCGCGACCACGCGCCTCATGTCTTCGACTGCCTGGTTCGCTGGTGCGCCCGGGTGATGAGGCGGATTCTCCGAGACCTGCATTGCATTATTCGCCGACTCCACGCCTCTCGGGCGAGATCGACGGCGAGGTATTTCCCACCTTTGGTTGAGGTGCTTCCTTAAGTCTCCATCTCATCTCACCTGCCCAGCAGTGTTTACGTGACGTGGCTGGTGGAATCTTTGCGCATCCCTGCCCACCTTTGGGGAGGTGGGTTCTCGCAGGGGCGCCCTGCTGATGCGTCTGGGCGGCGCGGCGCGTGCTGGGCGAGCTCGCGGTCGATGTCTCGAAAACTTGGGTCGGGGGCGTCTCTGATTTCGTCATGCTGGGATGGCAGGACGCTTTTGCTGCGTTCGTCATGTTGGATAGGCCTGAAATTGTGCCTTTCACGTTCTGGGGGGTTTCCAACTGGTTCCCTCCTCCGCCAAAAATTTCTTCCATGACGAACTCTTGCCCTCTGATTCTGGCCAGTGCGTCGGTCAACCTGAAAAGATTGTATTCAAGGCGCGCCACTCGGGCGTCCATTTTCTCATGGGTGGGATCGAAGGTCATGCTTGCCTGAGGGGCATTTTGAACCTGATTTTGGCAGGCCTGGACTTGAGCCTGAGTGTTGAGTGCGATGCTCCATGCGGGGCGAGGAACATCATTTTCGGAGACGGTTACACGATTAGCCATTTCATGAAACAAGTTTCTGGCATATTAGAGCTGATATATTTTTTTTATAAAAAGAAAAAAAATCCTTAATGGTAACTTTTAGATCTTGGTTTCAGCTCTATTTGGTTGGATTCGATATTCTCTTAGTGAAATACAACAAATTTAATTAAATTGGGTATTTTTTACTATATATATGTTATACTCCACAGAAATTAAACATTAAATTATATGTTAAAGACTTCACTATTCTTTTGTGTGTGTGTATATATATATATATATATATATATATATATATATATATATATATATATATATATATATTTTTTTATTATTTTTTTTTTTTTTTTGAAAAGTTCTTTTGTATATATATTGACCATGTATTTAGCTTACCTTATTCTATAGAATAAAAGCGAAAATAAACATGATAGATATGTTAATAAATGTTAATAGTCGATAATAACATTTACGAATAAAAATTATTTATGAGATTGAAAAAACGTTGATAGAAAATAAAAAAAATTGAATCTACAATAATGAAAATGAGAAAATAAGTGATTCATATTAGTTTGAATGAAATCAACTAATAGATCTTAATTGAATCAGTAAAAAATATTTAATTGAAATTAACCGTGTGTGTTAATAGGAAATTGATATATATATATATATATATATATATATATGTGTATATGTATATATATATATGAGTAATAGGGGAAAATATGTTAATTGTATTTGTTAATAAACAATGAGGGCTATTAACCAACGATTAACGAAACCTTCAAATATGCAATTCTCAAATTTTATTAACTCTCATATTTAAGTGTCAAACCAGGGGCGGAACCAGGAAAGGAATTGAAGTCGAGGCTGGACGAAAATAAGTAAATTGTATAGATTATTTTATTAAATATCTGAACTAAATTCATAAAAAAAATATATCAAAATGTATCCTTCATTTAATTAAATCAAAATATAAAACGACTTGATTTTGTAAAAAAAAAATGTATAAAAAGCCAAGTTGTGACATGTTCAGAAGTTCCAAAAAATATAATGTTATCAATCCAAAAAATACTAAGTAGATCCCTAAATAAATATTTAAATTATCTTTAAATACTAAATTAGTTTGTAAGCAAATTCTTCAGAACAAGTCAAAATAATTAAAAAAAATTGTATAAATTAATTTACATTCTAAACTTATCTATATGCAATGCACTATACTCATATAGATTCATATATGATTATCTAAAAAATATTATTTAAATAAAGAAATTAAATTGACCAACGATCAAGAGAATAAAATATGGAAACTATGTAATAAATACTCTACTAACCAAGCAATTAAATAAATTGGTAATTTTTTTTACAAAATTTTTCAAAATTTTATTAATATTTATTAGTAGTCTACAATATTTAGGAAAAAATATTTTAAAATAAAAGAAACGAAATATTTGAGAAATTTTATAAATAAATGAGGTAGCTATAGAATTTTATAAAATTAGAGGTATTTAAGATATTATTATATTAAAATAAAGTATTTACGAAAATTTTATAAAAGTTGGAGGTGGTCTGGGCCACCCCCACACACAACGTTGGTCCGTCCCTGGATCAAATAATTAAAATATATCAAATTCACAACATTATGAATTTGCAATATTTTAGGCCCTGTAGACAAATTTTTGGCTTCGTGTGTGTGTGTGTGTGTGTATATATATATATATATATTGTTGCTACTCTAGTGTTGGCTGTTTTTATTACGGCAAAACTATTGTTCTCTCTGATGTTGGAAATATCCTCTAGAGCATATGCTGTTTGTTTTACACGTTAGAGCTGTGCCGTGGATTTCTGTTGACATACATTTTTGTCTGATTCGATTCCACGTTATTTTCGATCGTCCAATGAGTGTTGTGGGCATGTATGTTTTGTATAAAAAGTTCGCTTTCTCTTTTTGGGTAGGGTGCACATCTGGGTATCTTGTTGCAATTGTTATTGTCGATACTCTGCATCCTAGGTGTGTTGTGTGTTACTCTCTTTTGGTTGACAGCCATCGTTAGAGCTAGTCACAAAGTTTGGTGTGTTGTTGATTCAGGTTATTGTAAACACGTATTGTTATAAGGATTGTTGAAACACTGGGAGAGCGTGAGTGGAAAGTGAGGGGAGCTCAGACACAATGGGAGTGGGTTAGAATTACTAAGGTAGTTTGAAGTTGAGTAGACCTGTAAGGTGATCATGCATGGCCATCCGAAATTATACTTACTCTACCGTCTATTGAAGTTTCTCTTTTTATTGAGAATATCATCCATTAAAAATAGAGACAATTGACTGAACTGGGTTACCATCTTGTGTTCTTTTACTTTCAGTTTATTTGCTTGAATTATTTTGCTAAACTGATTAGTCGTCTCTTAACATGTTAAAACATTCGTAGAAACATCGCACTAAACAATAAATAATCAATTTTTTTCTCTCTCTCACAGGCGCGCGCGCGCGCGCGCGCGCACACACACACATATATATATATATATATATATATATATATATATATATATATATATATATATATATATATATATACAGTGACGGAGCCAGTATAGGCTCAGCAAGGGCTTAAAGCCCCCCCTCAAAATTTTTTTTTTTTGCACTTTTTACCCATTTTTTTCCCTTGAAAATTTATATTTTTGGCTAAATTTTTTACAATCAAGCCCCCCCTGAATTTTGTTTTTCAAATTAGCCCCCGCTGATGGATTTTTCTGGCTCCGTCACTGTATATATATATATATATATATATATATATATATATATATATATATATATATATATATATATATATATATCCTCACCCGACTTGAGGATAGGCCAGTTAAAAAATGTAGTTTATATTTACTAATTAACTTTTTGCATAGCATTAACCAAGCTCAAGGTCGGATGCCTATTCTTGACGTTAAAATTCGTGAATATTGTTGTTCAAAAAAAATAAAAAAGGAGGGGTGTATTTGAACTTTTCCTCCGGGGACAAATACCTCGAATTTCTTTCTCCTAATATTTTACTTTTCAAAACTCCACAAAGGAATAGTTGAATCTTGACCATGCTCTAAATTTTGCTAGTTGTAGCATATGGCAACCAAAACATATATCCAAATACATCGCACTTTAATATATATTATATATTATATATGTCTTAACGTCCGTACGTGAAGGGTTTGATATATTATATATGTTTAATATATATGAAATAACCCTCCACGTATATACGATGAACTACATTAAAATTCCATGACGGCATGTAGAAAATAATAAGGCATTATTGCATGATTAAAGCGTTTACTTCAACATAACGTGGAAGAGGGATCTCGAAATGGTAAATACACATACAGGTAAGAAAATACATTTTGATGAGTGATCACCACATAATATAAAGTTTTGTTGGTCACACTTTCAAACGTTACAAAAAATTCTCACGTGATGGTCCAAAGGGAGATAATATGTTCTAATTAATTTAGCCATACTTTTAATTACAAAAGTTTGAAGGTCTTCTTCTAGACCCGGAAAAGAAAATAGGAACGTTGAAATTCACAAGTGGAGATAGAGACCTTGACCGAGCCCTCTTTTCATAAAATTTCCATCATTCTTTACCGTGTTAAACCACTCTCATCATACCATAAGAGTATAAATTATACTCTCTCTCTCTCATATCAAACCCTTCTCCTTTAAGAAATCAAAGAGCACAAATAAGATCTTTAGTACCAACCATAAAAATATATTAATACTTTACATGTTCAAACCCAAGAGAACAACCCTACACAAGAGAAAACCAAACGTTGACCGTGAGTTGACCATGGAGGAAAACTCTAGCACTGTTTCCATGATCCTTCATGGATGCAAGCTAGCCGAGGAGCTCGGATCGAGCCTCGAGAGAAACCCCGGCCAAGTCGAAGATATCGTGGGTGTTTGTGACAGAATCGCGGAGATCTTTATCACTGCCCGGGACAGGCTGCGAGACCAAAAAACCCATCATAATTATCATCATGATTATATCGACACGGGTTCGTCATTCCACGAGTGGCTCGTGACGCAGGGGATGAATGATCACGTCATTCAGCCGGCAGCGACGGTGCATGGTGGCTCGAGCACCGGTCAATTAGGCATGGATTTATTGGTTTCGGCTCGAGAAGCTAGGGCTTGTTCTTCGTCCTCGTCACAAAGACAACCACGGAAAAGGTATTTAATGATTTGTATATGATTTTCATGGCACATTTCTAACCTATCATGATACATGATAATGGGATATATACATGCAATTATATACTTGACCATGCAAACAAAAAAAAAATCTGAATATTATCTAAAAACTATAACTAGTTTCACACAGCTTGATGTACACATAGTTAAATTAAGTTCAAAACATATAAGGCTACTTAATTTCTACATAGAGACTTTTTATTTTGTTTACATAAATATTTTCATATTTTTGCGGAGCATCTTGTAAACAAATTAAGAAAAGAAAATGCTTCAAAATAAGAAATAATACGGACCAGCTTTCTTGGAAGCAGTATACTAAAAAAAAAACAAATTAATCATTCGAAAGTAAATGACTAACAAAATAATTATTTCAAGTTTTCAGCAAAATAACTAAAATTATGTCGTCAATTTTTTTTTTTTGACACAATAATTATAGACTTTGTCAATTTATATAAGTAATTTATACTTTAGAAAATGTAATCGCAAGGCCAAAAATGCACAATCTATTGTTAAAAGGTAAAAAAAAAAATATAAAATATTTATCACATGGCCAATTTATTTGTTTATTTAGCTATTTCACGAATTTTAGATAAATTATGACTATATTTCAAATCCATTAATTTCGAATCACAATTTAGCTATAACACCCTATGTATTTATATGAAATTTTACTTTTTATATCTCTGGAATATGTATATTGTGTACAGAAGAGATGGGTTGGAGACACGCACAGTGAAAGTGGCTGCTCCTGAAATCGGAAATATTGAACTCCCGCCTGATGATGGCTATACTTGGAGAAAATACGGCCAAAAAGAGATTATGGGCAAAAAGCATCCCAGGTCCGTATTTTTATGCACTATGAAATATATATTTTATACCAACAACATGCAAATTTTGATTTTTAATCCGAAAGTGTCAAAAAAATTCCTTGGGCAGTAAAGAATCTGAAAAAAAAAAAAAAAAATTGTATCCGTCCGCCAAATTAGTGAGCTATATATTTTTTTATAGAATAAAAGAGAATATTCCAAAATTTCTACTTTGAAAGCATCTTCAGCCGAGCAAGGGGCTAATTAAAAGAGTGATCGATCTCACAATATAATTAATCAATGTGGGATCACACAGTATATTGATTAATTCAAAGCAACTTCATGGGTTGTAAGTGTCTAATTTAATGTCGCCAATAATAGTCACCCCCACAAATTAATACTTGACTAAGTCCAAATCTCCCCCGATCGCAACAAGCAAATTATATGTTTTGACACTTTCAGTGCATACCAAATCAAATGAATTTTGTGTCAGTATTTCCTACATAAGATATTGTGATCGTTCTTGATATGACCAATAAATGGAATTGACTATGGTCAAAACTTATATTAGTCAACTGAGAAGTCCACTGATCACCATAGCAAGTAGTCACGTAAAACACTCATCACTAAATTCACCCCCTTATTATTTTTCACTTTTTCATTCACCACGAATATTATTAGACATAACATTATTAATTTACAATATATATATGTAGGGGTTACTATAGATGCACCCACCAGAGGCAATTCAAGTGCCCGGCCAAGAAGCAAGTCCAAAGGGACGAGCTCGACCCGACCATGTTCGAGGTGACTTACAGAGGAAGTCACACGTGTCACCTCTCAGCCACGGCCCCGTCCACGGCGCCCTCGTCACAGGCGGTGATTTTATCGCACCACCGCGACGACAGTGCTGATCATCATCAAGTGATGATCACCGGAGAGCCTGCCATTTCTCAGTGGCTGTCCATGGAGTTCGGCGGTGGACCCTCGCGCGGGCTAGAATTCCCCGTAGCTGATTTGGCCGACGTGATGTTCAACTCCGGGAACAATAGTACCGCTGGCAATACCATGGATTTTTTGTTCACTTCCATGGAAGGACATAATAAGGAAGATAATAATGTTGGAAGCAAAAAAAGCCTCTAGTAATTGAAATTAACATTTAGGATGTCGTCATTTGTTGTAACTAATAATTATAATATGTTATCACCGTATTTAAAAAAAAATAAGCTTTTTTGTTCCCCCACGTTAAATTTCCTTTTTAAGAATTAGTACGCACAGATTCTTGGAACCAAGACAATATTATGAGTGTGTATAATAAACGTATTAATTTTAGTGCATATACTCAAATTAATTTTAGAGGTATGATTATTGACAACTTTAGACCGAGCAATATTTACCTCCTTATTATATTTTGTTCGTTTCATCACTTTAGTTTATTAATGTTTGTATAATATATCATTTACTAATGTAATATATATGACTTAATTGAATTAAATTTTCAAAATTTTGACCTTGTTTTGTTAATTTATAAATGTTTTCACCAAAATAACCCATATAATTCGATGAGAGCAATAACTAAAAAAATTATCCGAGCTGTTAAGCTCGAGGATCGAAAGACAAAAAAATCTGTCCAAAGGCACAACCTTCCTATTAAAACTTCAAATAGAAGAGAAGATATGACACGTGAAAAGAACTAGCAACTAATTAAACAAGGTTATCAACCAATAAAAAATAATTGACCGAAGTCATGTTAGGAAGTGATTGAAGATAAATAGCCGATTAAAATTGATGGATTCTCAAAATAGTCAAAATTTATCTAGTATAAGTGAAATAGTCAAAATGTGCAAATATCTTATTTCAATAATTTTTTTTACATGCATTGTGATTAAATTTTATGAAAGCGATAAATTACTTATATAAACCGTAAAAAATAATGATATTGTCAAAAAATTGATAACCAAACTTTGCTATTTTGCAAAGAATTTGACAATTTAGTTATTTTGTTAATAAACTAATTTCAAGTGATTATTTTGGGTGTATATATATATATATATATATATATATATATATATATATATATATATGTTTTAATAGACCTCATTCAAACTAAGGACAAAGGTAGGCTAGACCCGGAGGGCTATAGCCTCACCCAACTTTTTTTATTATACTTTTTGTTACTTTTAATCATTTTTAAAACTTAAAAATTTAGCGCCGCCCCTCTTGTTTTTTTTTTTATATTTCTCTCCCCTAATTTACATCTCCGGCTCCGTCCTTGATCATAACATTTTCAAATGGGATCGCGAACTCGCTAGGAATTGGAAAGAATACCTCTTGCCTCTCATTAACTCTAAATATCTTTCTCAATGTTTCGCACAAGAGATAACATTCCCGATGTTACAAAAACCATAATCATCACTCGTCGTCGTCCATTTACATAAACCGTGAGCAACATGGTTGTAATCTAGCAATACACTTAAATAAAATTCTAGAAATTTGAGTAATTATTTATGATAACTTAGGGTGTATCTTTTTATTTAGGGATATTAGGATGTTTTTAAGCTGACATTTTGAGGGATGAAATCATTGCAAGAATTTTGAGAAAAAAATTAAATACTAACAAAAATTATGCATATATATATATATATACATACATACATACGTATTATTTTGATCTAGAAGAACTTCTACGCAGACACATCAGTATCATTGTTTTTATAAAAGAAAAACAACTAGTAGCATAGTTTAAACTTTTAAAGGACAAAAGTAATTACTTTATTGTCTTTTTTTCTGTAATTCTACTTTACCACCCTATAATGTATATTTCTTTTTATTTTCTTTTTAAAGTTAATCACTTTTATTGTTATGGATAGCTTAAAATATTGCATTGTTTTGATGATTTTTGGTGATCATTATGTAATTTTTTTAGTCCACATGAGATTATAGTTTCGCCTCTGGTAAAATTGTAGGCATTCTAATATATATTATTTTTAGTGGACAATCCCTGATTAATCTCTAAACAAATACATTAAAAAATTCAAACTAGCTAATCCCTTTTTAATTATTAATTTATTTGTTGACATATAACATTTTTATTTTTTTATATCAATTTAGATATTCTTTATGAATAAGTATATTGTTTGGGAATTAGTTACAAATTTATTTAGAATTTTGTTTAAAATATTTAGATATTTCTTTAGATGATTTTAGTAATAAATTAAGACGTTTATAATTTTCATTTTATTTTTATGATATATGAACTTTAGATAATATGTGCCTGCACAATATTTTATATACTTATTTAGCATCTGCTACTCTCAACTTAAATTTCAGGCTCCGCCCTTGCTGATATAGTCAGTGTTCTCTACCAACTTCTAGAAAACATTTATCTGGATATATTTACATCACTGATCAATGAGTTCGCCGTATTAGTAGATTATACATAATATTGCTATATATAATATGGAATTCGAACGGTAGATTATATATTAATGAATATATTTTAATTTTTTTGGGAGCAAATATTAGTGAATAGTTATACTCCAATTCAACTTATCACACATAATATTTGTGTTTTAAGCGAAGAAGCTTTAAATCCTTGTCATTCTTCCCCAACCATAACCAATAAATACCTATATAGTTTTCTTTTTTGTTTAATGCGTTTGTCCTTTGCAACTTCACTTTTTACGACACAATTGTCCCACCATACTTATATCCCCTTCTGATTTGTATTCACATGTTTTTTTCTTTTAAATAAAAAAGAATGATATAATCCGATGCTGTTTGATTTATTGTAACTTTTAGTTGGTTCAAGATCATCAACGGTTGGTCCATCAAATTATCACAATTAGCTTCGCATCACCGTACGTGTGAAAGCATGACTCATATCTTTATTCTTCTCATTATATATCACAAAATAATTAACACCAAATGTATACAATGACAGAGATGATATGATCATGTGTGTCAATAACAGACAATTAATGTCACGCTAATCCAACGGGAAATTCGCTCTCGTCGAAGTGGAAATCGCAGTCGCGGAAATCCATGGACTTAACCACAAACTCCTCATCATCAAACGAGAAGGCAATCGAGTCTGCCACATCATCATCGATACCATGGTTGTCGTCCGAGCCCATGAACTTTGGCTTATTAACAATGGTCGAAGAAAGCAGCCCCATCGTGGGGTCCGAGATCTCAATGTCCTTGAAACCGGACCACAAGTAATCGTTCTCGAATGAGGATTTCCCCTCCGATTGTTCTTCTTCGGTAGTGACAACTTGATCATGAGCCTCTTCTTCCTTCTTGAGCGGGGTCGAAAAGATACTATCATGATTATCGGGTTTTGAGGTCCAAGTGGTGTGATCTTTTCTTGATTGATGATGATTAGGGCTAACAACATTGAGAGGAAGATGATTATCATTAGATAATTGAGTGTTGTAGGGTTGAGAGTCTACAATCATTTGAGGGGCTTTAAGGGTGTTTTTGCAAGTGTGTTGGCCAATGTAAATGGTGTTGTACATTTTTGGATTCTCTTGAATTTGTTGGACTTGTTTGGTTGCTTTGCAACCTTGGTCATGCTTCCTTGTGCACCTGAAATAAGCCCTATATTGCCAAACAAAACAAAATTAATTAGTCACATATATAAAATTATAAAAAAAAGTTACATTTTTTTGCTTTCTAATACAATATCTTCCATAGCTAGAATTTTTGTTATAATTTTCTGATTTACATTTAGTTATTGAAAAAATTGGGCTTGAAACATATACACAAGTTGTAATTCTAAGTATTGATTAAGTACTATTGACTGAGTATGCTAGGGTTAGTTGATTAATCTCTACATTATGTATATATCCAATAAAATTTTAGGAATATATGATGAAATTAATTATTAACCTTGGGTATTCAGCATTTAGGATTTCCTTTTGTCCGTACTTTCTCCAAGCTTGGCCATCGTCTATTGTGGACCCCACGGTACTCCATGAATGGGAGCTCTTTCTACACAGCCAATAGATTAAATGAAAATCAGACCCCGAATTTTTTTAACACGCTTTAATTATTTCTTTCTAGGATAAAGTTAAAGTGAAAACATGTGTTTCATGTTTCGCCATGTGATTCAACTCACGTCTCACAAAAATAAAAGCTTGGTGTTTTTGGATTTAATCACTAAACCAAACCAAAGCGCGAGAATATGACAAAACATGGTAGCACAATAATTGTCACAAATATCCAAAAGCCCACACGTGAAATACTATATTTTTATTTAATTATAAATAAAACTAACCTTCTTTTGTAACACCCTCTCCGATCTTTAAAAGCCGGCCTCTTCTTCTTGGAGCTCTGGCCGGAGTCTTCCGAGCTCCGATCATCGTAATGGGAGTGATCATGATCCAACGGCTCTTGATGCGCGTTGACCTCGTTAGATTGACCACCGTTGATCACGGTCCCACTTGAGTGACGGTCGTGATCTGAGCTACATTGAACATCAATATTATGATCTGCGTTGCTATTGTGGTTATTTTTGGAATTGGAGACGCTCATGACCACAGAAATGCTATCCGTGAAAGACGTCAAAATCTTGTCGGCGAGATCAACGGCTGAGATCGACCAATCAAATGGCTTGGGGTTGTGAAGAAGCGTCTGAAGATGGATCGCTGATTCTTTGCCTTGAGCGAGACCTTCCATCAACTTCTTTGAAAGATTTTCTGGCCATGTGATGATACTACTAGTACCACTACTAAGAGTACCCATATTTCCTTAATTTTTTTTTTTTTTTTTAGGTTGTGAAATGAATTTTTTTAGTGTTGGGGTGTTGGTTGATATATATATAGGTGGTAGTGTGAAATTGAGATTGAGAAAGAGAGAGGTTTGTTAAAGAATAGGATAAGGGTTTCAACTTTTCTAGTAGGTTTGGCCTTTTGGTCATGGGTTGAGGAAAGAGAGAAGAAATTCAATGGAAGATAGAAGGAAAGGAAAGATAGCTCGATTTAATATGCGTTGGAAATTTATTGGAAAATTCTGTTGATGACGTAGGCTTGATGACGTAGCATTGCGTATGTAGCTAGAGCTTTACATTATAATACTTTCCAATCCCTTCTGGCGAAATAATAATTTTTTTTTGTTCTATAGTTAAAATATGCTTCTTTGCTAACCCTAGCTTGCAGTAGTGTCTTTGTTAATTATGTGTCACTTGGCTAATGCATATCCACTGTTTCTAATCGTCTTTTCGGTTTTGACTTAACTAATATTAACGGCTGTTTTATTTAGGACACCACTTGCTATGTAGACACTTATTTTAGACACGCAAAAGGACAAATATTGTAGAATAAATTATAAATTATAAATTAAAATTTAAAATTGTAATAATAAATTATTTGCTTTGAGAAGTACATATGAGATTACACACATATAATATCATAACATAGTACAAGTATAAATTTCATATATGAGTCATTTGCATTTACAAGAATATTTATTTGAAAGTAAACCGTCTGATATTGTTGAAAGAATTAGAATAAACATATGCGTGGATATGTATATATAAATAAAATTATATATAGTTTATAGACTTTTCAAATTAATTTAATTAAGAAGTAAAATGTGCTAGTAGGTAAGAGCTTGATAGCCATGTATGCTAATATTGACTACGAATTTGCATATCTCTTGTTTCTACAAATTTTGGATGCAATACTTATATTTTGAAAGTTGGAATTTACTCAAATCTTCATACTTGAGAACAAATGTGAATTATAGGAATTAATAAGAACTTGATCTGACCATGCTATTTAATCTCACCAATAATTTTTTTTTTCTTGTTTATCTAGAATAAATGTGCATTATGGTCATGGTAATGAGTTCAATCCTTCTACTTCTCGTCGTTATCACGTAAGAAGTAGTATGAAATTAATAAACATAATTCAGTTCAGCTATAGCCATATGATTTTAAAATATCAAAAAAAAAAAATCAGTTCAGCTTTAGCCATATGATTTACAAAATAAAAAGAAATAAAACTATTATTTTTCATTATTTCTACTTGTATGATTATATCACACACACACACACATACACACACATATATATATATATATATATATATATATATATGTGTGTGTGTGTGATTAAATTGGATATTTAAGTATGAATTATAATCAAACTATTTAAATTTCAATAAAAAAAATTAAAAAGACTATTTACTATAGTAAGCCAAAGCCGATCCAATAAATGTTGTCCATTCCACGTACAATGCACCTAATTCGCTTTGGGGTACACTTTTGTTTCTCATGTAATAAAAGCCTGCGCTACAATTCAATTCAATTTAATATAAATTAAACACTTCTCTAAGCGGTAATACTTTTGCTGATTGTATTTGAATATATGAGGAAGTTTGACTTCTTACGTAGAGTAATCCATAAATATTTATTTATTTGTAAGTAGTATATATCTGATGTGTATATATTACTGGCTTCCTCGATATAATGTCTGTTTAGCTGTCAACTAATTTGGCATAGAAATATGTTCTTCTCAATCACCCGGATTCCTCGCCTCATTCAGGTTCTATGTGCCCTTTGCAATTATATTTATTTATCTAATACTACTAGATAATTTTATATTGGTTGTACTGAGATATATGATTTATTAGTCCTGCAAATCAACTTGGCCAAGTTGGCCTTGTTGCCTCAATTGGGACAACAAAGATTTTTTGAATTCCCATTTTCGTAATTTGTGTAACACGTATTTTTATTATTAATTCGTTTTTGGTTAGGGTATAAATTGATTTTCATATTTGACAAACATTAATTTTACATTTCTTTTCAATTGGCAGCTGAAAGAATAATTCATAAACTATAGCGAAGCTAAGAACAAAATCATACACATAATAGCATATACCTGTCAAAGCCAACATTATAAGTCATAACGTCGCTTTAAACAATAAGGACGCACTAACTGCAATGCAATATTATTTAAATGTAACTATTTTTTTTAAAGTTTTTTTTTTAAGTAGGTGATGTGAAATTACCACTAGACTATCTTAGGTACCACATTTTTTAAAAAGTTTAAATGTAACTATTCAATGATTAATTGTCAGATAGATGATAAAAAGTACATTAAATATATGCCAAGTCGTAACATATCGTGCGTGATGTAAATTAGAATTTCTATATAAGTACTGTCCGGTATAGCTTAGCAAAGTATTACTTATATTTCCGTCTCTAAATAATTGAGTTAAACAGTTGAATTGCTTACATAAAAAATTGAAAAATAGGTTAAGTGCTTATAATTATTGAAAGCAGTAAAATAAAGTAAAAAATACATTTCCGAAGAAACTGGACATGATAATTTGTTAAGCAATACTTTATTTCATTGAAAATACAATAACAGGTATGTTTTGGAATTAATAGTCCTGACAGACAGCCATGATACAGATCTAGATAAGGCATAGGTTTTTTTGTCATCTGATAATATTTGGGATGTGTGACATTCATATATTAACATATTTATCTATTATTTCTAAGTTCTAGCGATAAATTGATGGATATGTATTAGTTTAAGGCGTGAAGCAATTGTTTATAGCCACGTTTGTTCAGCATCTTTTTGGATCAAGGAACTAATTAACCATCATTATCTCAAAACCCTCGTGATAGTCATATTCAAAGCTCGAACTCCTAGGAATTCCAAAGCCACAACAAGAGGTCGAATATTGAATTGGGGGTGTGAATAAAACAGTTTAAATTGGATGGGTCTACTTCTATTTTTTTTTTTTACCTCCAATTTGATCTATATTAGTCGGCTTATACGATAGAGTTTCAAAGTATTTTTCCGCCATATAAGCCCAATGAAAAGGAAATTCATTATCTCAATATGTAGTCTATAGTACAACAATAGACTCATATGAACAACACCGATCTTAATGCCATTTTTCTATTATTATCCGTAAATTCAAAATCAGGCTCCCTTGAATTTGAGACCCCTTTCAATTCCACTATTCAAACACTCTTCCGATATTTGGTATCCTTCGACTCAACGCTTGTGAAACCTTCAAACACGAAATCACAAAACCCAACAACTCTCTAACACTCAAATTTCTGGAAATGTGTTTAGAGAATAACCCCATACGCATAAAAAAATAGCTTCTTAGTCCGTCAATCGTGCACGTCTAATATTTCTCAAATTTTGATGCGTCAAGACTACTAAGGGTGAAGCACTTAGCTTTTATAGTAGTCAACACTCTGGAAGTCGACCAAAGGTTTTCTTACCTATACACGCGTGAAGAACCGATGTAGAAAGTCTTCCGCGAATCATTTAGCAAAATAGGAAACTTAACAAAAATATAGTTCTGCCATAGTGGTCAAGATGTCTCAAACATATCCGGGAGCACGTTATGTGACATTTTATCAATCCAACTTGCAATAAAAAATAAGCCAATACCAAACGTAACAACATATGTTCAACAATATTTCAATCAACTAATAATAAAAAGAAAAGAAGAACAATTGGATTTGAGTTCAAGAGACTCGTCGGAGGTGTTGATTCCAACGAAGAGCACTTTCTCTCTCTTCAAAAAGCTATCCAAAGTAATTAAAAACTCTAACAAAAACCAAAACAAAGGGAACGATGTGTTTTTGAGAGCCCAAAATCGAATATATAGATCAAGAGTTGATTTTCGGAGCTATTGAGAACCTTAGATGAGATCCTAAAGTTCAAAACGAATTAAAAATAGGTAATTAGCGAAATCAGCTCTGGACACGGTTCCCGGAAGTCCGGTGCGCGGAAGATTTTAGCAGCACGCATCGATTTTGAATCAACCGTATCTTCTTACTCCGATGTCCGATTTTCGCTGATAAAAATACGTTGGAAATAAGAGAAAGCTCTATCAAATGAAGGAAATTTATCCAAAATAGTCACTTCAGAATCTCAAATCATGCTGAAGAATGTGTCATGTTTCTTGATTAGTTCTAGTTTGTCCAAAAAGTCTTCAAATCACAACGAAATTGCTCCATCGCTCTCAAAACCCCTTTAGCTCACAAAATACCTATAATAAGAGAATTGTATTTATTCAAGTTCATAAACGAGAGATTTGTATGTATAAAACGCACTCATCAACTCTTATTGTGATTCGCCTCATGGTTCGTTGTAAATTCTTCATAGAGGGTCTCAACGCAAGATACAGGTTTGACTGTGTCTCCCTTCTTAGCCAAGCGAGACCTTCGTCAAGATTCGACTTCGATGTAGCATGCTATTTTAGTCGATGATAAAAAAGTATTCCAAGTTGTTATTAGATGGGCTTTATAATTTTTCTTCTTGATAAATAACGGCCTTACACGTGTATTTACTCTATTTTTGACACACAAATATTTTTCTTCATAGTTGCCTATGTGCGATAGAAGAATAACAAGTATACTTTTTTTTTAAATGAAAAATATTTTGATGGAAATCATTAAACTGAAATTTTATTTAAGAATAGTAGAGAAACTAAATATTATCATATTCATATGTCTCATGTGACATTGAAAAATTGAATATTTCTTATGGCTATAGAAATAAATTTAGCATGTGATTTACAAAATATATTTAATAAACATAAAAGTAATCAATAAATTTATAGAAATATAAATATTTTAAAATGTTAATTTCAATTGTCGTATACATATTGATCATTTTTTCTCAATTAATAAAATTATCTTAAGGGTGCGTGTATTCTAATTCATTAGTTTTTTTTTTATTTTCAATTAAATTGCATATTTTTTACAGCCATTTAAAATTAATATTTTAATTAATTATACTTATAAAAAAATTTATTTTTAAAATAAAACGGCATATAATTTATGTTAAATGTTGCAACTATATAATTTATATCCATATGTGCATATAAATAAACATACTATATGCTACTAAAAAAATATAAACATAGTAAATTGCAATTTCAAAGTAAAAAAATTACAATTGTGTTAGATTCTAATGACATTTAATAGGAAAGTTATAGACAGGATAAAAAAAAAAAAAAGTGGATATATGAACTTCTATTAATAATAATAGGGAAAATAACACATATATATCGTGTGTTTTAGTAAAATGTCAACTTTAACATTTGGTTTTCAAAAATATCGAGATCATACCATCTGTTTAACTAAAATGACGAAATTATACCCTGAAATGGATAACAATGTCACAAATTTCCCTTTCATTCATATTAACTATTATATAAGAAAAACCGAATCAAATTCAAAACAGTATCTTAACTTCCAAATTTCTAATTTTGAAATAAAAATAGCCTTAAATTGAAATTAAATAATAAAATTCATATATCTCAAGAGAAGACTTCATTCTGTGTTCGAATTGCAACTCTCATGGGTTCTCTATTCGAATCTATAATTTTGATGAATATCAACTGTCGATTTTTACATTTTTGCGTTTTTCACGATTAAGAGACTGTTGTTTATTTTTTAGTTTTTTTTCAATAAATTACATATATGACGCGAATGAATAAATATAATTGGTGTTTACATATAAATATTATAGTCAACGTCAATGAAAAGTCAATAAAAAGAATATTTGTGACACTGTTGTCTATTTCAGGATATAATTTCGTCATTTTAGTTAAACATGTGATATGATCTCGATATTTTTGAAAATCAAAAGTTAAAATCGACATTTCACTTAAACACAAGATATACATATAATTAATAATAGTGGGTCTGAACTCTGAAGGAAAGTAAAAGTAAATGGAAAGAGAGAGAGATATATATGAGAGAGTAAAAGGTGGGCAGTGGTGGGGCCCAACATGCACCAAAAAAAATATGGAAAAAAGCTTAAAAGATGCTATCGGACCACGTGTCATATTATTTTGGTGACGAAACGTTTTTACTTAAGCTCTTTCTTTTTTAGTGTTAGTAGTAGATATAGTAGTTGAAATTGATGCTTTGATTTGATGTAGATTTACTAATTTCTCATTCCCCATCACTTTCTTTATCGGTACCCAGGTTTTATTTTCTAAAATTTATGTTCATATTGTGTTATTACTTATATATAATAAAAATAAGAATTAATTACGAAATTGGTGACATACAGCAGAAGAAAACATAAATAGGGTAAAAAAAAAAAAAAAAACCACCTTGGGCAATTTTCTTCGAACTAATGCCTAACCAGGGACGACACATCGTTTATTATCTCCAATGCCGACATGTCGTTTTTCGTTTTGGTTAAACGGCATGTAGTTTGTCGCCTTCAGATGCAAACGACGTGATTTTTCACGGGTTAAATCGGACGGTGTAGATTCCATCTAATCATATTTAAGGTTTTCTTCAACACGCAATAATTCCCCTCGAGAGAATTAGGTCGCTTTATTTGACGTTGACACTAACAGAGATTGAGTTCTTCCTTAATTTCGATTGAGAATAAGATCTCGCCGAAGACCAAAGCTAGGGTTAGGGTTTGATTATCTTCATCTCCGATCAGATGGCAGGTGCGTTTAACTTCTTGAGGCCAAAGCTTCGTGTCCAGTCGGACGGCATCAAATCCATGGCTCTCTGGGGCGTCGCCGCCGGTACTGGTGCTATTTGGGTCGTCCAGGTTAGTTTCTCTATTAATTTTTTTTTATTTAATGAAATTAATGGTTGAGAAATTTTTTTTGTTGATGAATTATTTAAGTCGTGTTGGTGTTTTCTCTCACATGTTTTGTTTTCTCATCGGTGTTGAAATATAAGGTATCCTTTGAATGATTTCAATATGAGAGATAAAAAATAAGTATGAGAAATAAGATTTCGTAATTCCAGTGATGTTTGAGAATCAATGAAATATCTGCAAGCGTTTAAGGTCTGTTTCTGTTAGGCCGTTGCTTATTGTAATTTACAAAATTATTGCTTTTGGAATTTACGAAATGTACTGTTTGATTTATTTGAAGTTTGAACGATTCGAGCTTTTGGAACTGGTTGGTAAATAGTAAATTTCGTGTAGAGTGGATCAATTCAGCTTTTAGTTAATAATTTTTTTTTGTTATCCTGATTTTTCTGATATATCCATGACATATCCCCTTCTTGTTCATATTCAAATCCATATGGTTGATTTATATTCGATTCTAGACGATAATATAAGCTGGGAAGTGTGAAGAGAACTTGGTATTAGGATTTCAATAGGGCGTCAATGTTTTGCCAAGAACAATTTCACTACACTTAGTCTCTAAAATCTCTGCTTGAAAAATACCTCAATTAATGCCATATATTTATTTATTCTTTAAGTCATTGACCTCATTATATTTTTTTTCGTTCCTTCACTCTAATTCAATTAGTCTTCTTGTATTCAGTCATGTAGTGAAACCTCACATTTGTATTATTTTTTCTTCTTCCTCTGATGCATCATCATATGCAGCCATTTGATTGGATTAAGAAGACCTTTTTCGAGAAGCCCGAGCCGGAGAATTAAGCCCAGATGTGAATGCTTTTAAGTTCAGTTCGCTGTTTATTTTACTGAGGATCATCTGCCGAACATGTCGAGTTCGTAAGACATTTTTGTTAAAAAGATGGTTTCAATAATTGTGTAGGGTCATTTTTCTTGTTTCGTTACAACTTGATGAATTTCATGTTTTTTTTGTTGCAATAATCCGGTTTAACAGAGAAGTTGTTGACGAAAACTCACATTCTTTTGTTCCCATTATTACTCTCAAATGAATACAATTGTGATGAGCGCTCGTTCTATTATTGTTGAAAAAGATTCAGTGTTTAACTGTAAACAGAGTCAAGGATTCTTTTAAGTGTCATCATCATCCATATAGAATTTGTTTTCTGTTCTGGCTATTTATAACTGAAAAGACTCCAGAGATTAGGCATTACCTTTCATTTTATTGCTCTTTCCGTGTGACAATAATATAAGAATGAAAAGAGCTAAACGTAAAACAATATTGGGAGAATATGTGTTATATCTCTCTATTTGGTTGTCAATTACAGATGTCTCCTACAAGATGTACTCTGAAAAGGTCATTTGCTCATTTCTTTCCACTTCCTGGCTATTTGGGGAATTGTGTTTGAATCTTTAGAAAGCTCATACTTGCTTTAACGACCAAAAAAGAAGAATAAGAATAAGTAGAGGTTAAAGGTAATCAGTCCTTAATAATCTGGCCTGGCCAATATGTTTGTGAATCGGAGACTGCACGCTAAAGGGAACTTGACCTAACTTTTTTTTCTTTTCTTTTTTGACTTGAGATTTTGGCCAAATAATGACTTAACAGCCAAGTATATGTCGTCGACTCTCTCACTCTCTGTGCCGTATCTTCATGTATTATTATTTTTTATGGAACATTTTATTTTGGATTAAGGACGTCTTTCAGTATCCAACAAGTAGAATAATGTTAGTTTTCTTTTCCAGAGGATCCTAGCCAATGTTCTGATCCATCGCTAATTCAAAACTATATGGTTGGTGGAATACTGTTAGTTTTGTATTTAAACAAGTTGAAGAGTTGTCATTTGAGTGTTGAATTTCATTGTGATCAAGGCATGCACAAAGTAAGCAAAACACTTGTGCTTAGTTTAGATACGATTTGATCTAGACACATATTGTTCCATATAGTTTTTAAAAATAATATATCTATGTAAAACAAAACAAAAAAACACTCAATTATCTTTGCATTCAACTATTTTCTAGAGAAAAGAGAAATCTAAAAATATAATCTTCAAATAAAGACAACTCGAGTTCATAAGCTATTTTGACGAATTAACTTATAAGTGCAAGAGAAATTATTTAGACCTCTCATGATTATTTTTCATGTAGAGTACTGATATGCATCAAGTTCATGCGTTGACTCATCTCATACACGTGGGCCTCACCCGAGACGGATAATTCTACCCGTTTGAAGCGAACCATTGTATCAGCACGCACATGAAAAACCATTTCATGCAATATGTCCATAAACTTGGGCTCATCATAATATGCGTAATTTTTTTTTTTTTTTTAAATATGCACATAATGTTTATATGTTCATAAATGACATATTATCAGAACATGAACATAGTGTATACGCAGTACCACTAGTTTCATCGAGCTTCTGTTATGCCATCTTTTTCACGAAGTAAAAACGACACTCCGAAAGCAAAAAACGACCTAAAATCGGAGGACACTTTCGCATAAATCCCCAAAACCGAATGATCTCTCTGTAAAATCTCCAAAACCGGAAGATCCCTCCGGTACAACCCACAAAACCGGAGGGCTCCGATCCCTCCGGTAAAACTCACAAAACCGGAGGTCTCTCCGATAAAATCCACAAAACCGCAGATTTCTTCCGACCAAGTTTCCATAACTTTGCACACTCAAAATCCTATAAATACCTCTCTCAACTCTCTCTCAAGGTAACTACTCTCTGGACTTGAAAAACTATGCCTCTCTCTCACTACAGAAACATTTCCTCTCTCTACCCTCTAGAGACGAGATGAGACCCCCCACCTCTACTAATTTTGAGCGTCGGAGCGTGCGTCGGGGGAAAACCCTCTGCGCCGCCTAGTTCCTGTTTCTTGATTATCAAGTTGAAGAACACGAAGAACGCGAAGAACACGAAGAACGTGAAGAACATGAAGATCGACTATTGGTGAAGTGTCGAGGAGCCGGAAACCACTTTCCGGTTGAAGAACACGAAAAACGCGAAGAACATGAAGAACAGAAGAACGTGAAGAACACGAAGACCGACTATTGGTGAAGTGACGAGGAGCCGAAAACCACTTTCCGGTGAGGCAAGGATGACGAGAATATAAGAACTTCATCACACCTAACCTACGTGCGGTCATAGGGTCCGATCCTAGATCGAACCAGGGACGGTTCTGAATGCTAATCTAAAAACGCGATTAACAATTTCCATTTTTTTTCTTGAA
This sequence comes from Urtica dioica subsp. dioica, assembly GCF_054948205.1. Taxonomy (NCBI): domain Eukaryota; kingdom Viridiplantae; phylum Streptophyta; class Magnoliopsida; order Rosales; family Urticaceae; genus Urtica; species Urtica dioica. Next base: position 17,907,706 of record NC_142767.1, read on the forward strand.
GATATCTCCGTCAAATCCTAGCTGCACTCTCTCTCCCAAAAAAATTAACACTTGCGCTTTGAATTTTTGGTGTTTTCGCCTTCTTTGTAATACATAGACTCCGATGGTCTCGGTCAATGGAGTACTCTCAATCTAGGAGAAATACTTTTTACCTTTATTTTCTTATTCATGTTTTACCTTTTCTTTTGATTATGTGTCAATAATTCAAACTTATTAGATCAAACTTTATCGCTCGATTTTTAATCATAGTAAATTTTTCTTCAGATCTGAATCTCAGATCTAAAATATGATTTTCTTTGTGCGTGGATCTCAGTCGGGGCAAGACCCTTAAAATCGTAATTTGCAACAGGCGAAAATCGGCGTTTTTGCTCATGATTCGTTTAGTAATCTGATAATTACTAACTACTTGCATAGATTAGGTAACTCATAGATTATTTTGTTGTATTTATGATTATTTATGGTCTACATTTTATCTTCTTCCTGTAATTTTTTTTAATATCCCTTGCACTATTATTGTAATCTAAGTTTTAGACTTTTATAAATGGTGCTAAAAACATTAATACAAGTTGGTATCGCCTATTTAAAGTCTCTAAGAGTAAGGATAAGAAAGATGGAAAATGTCTATAATGTATAATACTCATGAATAAAATAATGCGATATCAAGAATTGAATTCACGCTCTTGTATGAGAGAAATAATAAGAGATTTATTAGTTCTTTGAAGCAGCGATATTTATCTACTAAAAGAAATTCAATGCGTAATCTTAATAATGTGTATTTTTTAATAATCTCATTTTTTAATTATTCAACCATTTTATTTTACCAAATTCAATGTTAATCAGATTATAGTCAACATTTATATATTTCGATGCGATAAGATGTCATATATAACAAGTAATTTTGTTGGTTGGTTAATTGGTCACATTTTATTCATGCTCTTTATATGAAACTAAAAAAAATTATTAAATTTTTTCATCAATTTAACAATATATCCACCTAATTAAAAAAAAAGATATTTTTTTTATAAAAATCTGAAGAAAAAAAAATAAATTATGGTAAAAAAAAAATAACGAAAATATTTGTATCAATTTGGGGTATTTTTGTAAATATCCGGTCAAATTTATCCTTGATACGCGTCGGACACAGACAGTATCCCATAGGATCGCCGTATGCGAACACTGCCTCTTCCAAAAGCTACACTCGGCTGTATTTCACCTCCGTTCTTTCCCATGAGGACTCTTTCGCAACCGCCGTTACCGACGTCATTGCCGTCGTTTTCTTCCCGGAGCCCGAACCCTAACCCTAACCCTAAACCCTCTCGAACCTTCAAGGGTTTCTCTCGGACCACCATGGCTCTCTCTCCTTCCTCTCCAACGCACTTCTCTGCTGTGTCGAGCGCAACGAGGATGATTTCAGAGCTTGAAGTCGATCTCGATGTCAATGGTGGTTCGGATTCGGATTCTTCGGGAGGCCTCGTGGTTGTCTCGTTCTACAAGTTCTCGGACTTTCACGACTATGCTCAGATGCGACAACCTCTGAGAGAGCTCTGCCAAGAACTGGTATAGCTTGTGAATAGATCATTTAGCGATAGCTCTCTCCAGAGATTGACATTGTTGGAGGATTAAACTGTTGCTTAGCTTTGAATTTGAAACGAGTAACTTTGTAAATTCTTGTTTCTGTCATTGCTGTGTTGTTCATACCTTGCTAAACTGACACCGTTCAGCGAGTTTCAGGCGGTGTCATTCTTGCGCCTGAAGGAATCAATGGAAGCATATGCGGAACCAGAGATTCAGTGGAAAGAGTCATTGAGTTCATCGAGAGCGACGTTCGATTGTCGGGGCTGAGACTAATTGAGTCTCCGGTGAGTCCCGAGGACGAAGCGATCCATCACGGCCACGATAAGAGCTCGCCTCTCGCGGCCGGCGAGGACACACCTTTCCGGTGGGATCACGTGAGAGTGAAGTTGAAGAAAGAGGTACATTCTTTCCATGAAATTTCGCCGCGAAATTTGATTTGAATTTGGGATTTTTTTTAAGTCTCACTTAGTTTTTTTTGTTGTTGTTTATATATGATGCTGGAGCCAGATTGTGAGCCTTGGAATGCCTAGTGTATCTCCTATTGAAAAGGTCGGAAAGTATGTGAGCCCAAGGGAGTGGAACACTATTATCCAAGATCCAGATACAGTGAGTACATTTTTTTTTTCTTTCCTTTATTCAACTTGCTGAGCTTTTGATAAGAGCAAGATTTTCTGCTTTTCCGTTTTTATACTCTAAATCTGTAATGTTGAGTTGATTTCGTATGAGCTTCGAAGCTGGCTACATTATATTGTTTTCAAATTGCACGGTGAAATTAAATTTGCGTTGTGTCCATGTTAGGTTGTGATCGATGTTCGGAATGATTACGAAACTAGAATAGGGAAATTCAAAGGCGCCGTTGATCCCTGCACGACAGCGTTTCGGGAATTCCCGTCTTGGGTCGATGATCAATTCCAAGCTTGCGAGTCGGAGATGGAGAATTCAGAGGTTGGGGATGACACATCATCATCATCAGATGGAACGGGAAGTCCTAAAAAGAAGCCGCCTCAGAAAGTGGCCATGTACTGCACCGGAGGAATTCGATGCGAGAAAGCCTCGAGCTTTCTCCTCAGTAAAGGCTTCAAAGAGGTGATTCCCTTATCTACTAGACATGTTAACCATTCTGATTTTTGTTCATCATCGTGTTAGGACCTGGGTTATTAGGGGTATTAGAGTAAGTAGTAGATACGTGAGGGTTAATAGGAAATATCTAGAAAGGAGGTTAGTCTACAAATAAGGAAAATTAGAGAGAAATGGAATAAAAAAGAAATCTGAAAAGTAGTTTGTAAATTCGTTTTCAATTTGGAAATCCGATATCCTTTGTATTTCCTCTTCAATCACTACAACAATTTCAGCGCGTATCGCATCGATTTTTTTTTTTTCTTCTTTTCAACAACTTGTTTTGCTAGTTTTAGGTAGACCGCAGACCTCAAGCAATAACTTTCCTAGCTAATCACAAACACCGTTTACATTATTTTCATAATCTTGGTATGAACTACTATCTTCTCGTGTATCATTTTATATTCATTTGGATTTAATGTGTCGCTTACATAAGACGCAGTTTGTTGTCTTTTTCTTTTTCTTTTTTTGAAGAAAAAAACAAACGAGACAATTTGATGGTGAAATACTGAACCGAGTCATTTATCTCATAGTTGTATTTTCCCCTTTCTGGGGATTTTATCTTTAAGCAGAGATCGAGAAGTGATTCCGATCTCCCATCCGAGTTGGGCGGGAAAAAATCTTTTAACATCCGGGCTTGATTCCAAACCCGTTTTGCGTAGGTTTATCATCTGGAAGGAGGGATTTTGAAGTACCTAGAAGAGATCCCAAAGACGGAGAGCCTGTGGGAAGGAGAGTGTTTTGTGTTTGACAAGCGGGTTTCGGTGGAGCACGGCTTGGCTCCCGGGACCCACCACCTCTGCTACGGCTGCAAGAAGCCGGTGACCGACTCCGACATGGATTCCCCGAAATGGGAGCTCGGAGTGACGTGTCCCTATTGCCACTCCTCCAAATCCGAGGAAGAGAAGGAGAGAGCGAGGGCCCGCCAAAGGCAGTTCCACATGTGGGGCGTCATCGGTGGGCCCCACAAGGGTCGCCGCCCGCCTCTCTCTAGTTCCCCTCCCGCCGCCTAATTAATCGGGTTTGTTTTGCCGTTGCCGATCAGTCCTTTTAAACATTTCGCACATTATTTGTTGCTCCGAATTCGCCTAATTGGTGTTTTTTTTAAAGATGTTTTTAGAGACTCCGGTGATACTTTATTATTATTTATATATATATACAAGCAATAGGTCCCGGCGTTGCCCGAGAGGTTTGATAAATTTTAATTTAAATAATAACGTGGGAACAGTTTACAATTGTTGATTATCACTTGTCATACGTAAAAGTTAGCATTTTTTTACCACTTTTTAATATATATTTAAACCATTTTAATTAAATAATAACTTAGATATAAAAAAATTAGAAATAGTAAGTTGTAATTATGAACACAATTTTTTTTTAGCAAAACAAAAATTATGATTAACCAAAACTTTGAATTATAAAACTATTAATCGACTAATAATTTTTATCGTTTTAAAGTTAGTTTAGATAATTTTTATTTTTAGAGTCGTTTATAGAATTTTCGCTTTTTAGAGTTGTTTCTGAAATTTTCGTTTTTTAAAGTTGTTTTTGAAATTTTGTTATGCGTTTATTTATGTAATTTTAAAATTTAAATAGGTATTTTTGAATTTTTTTTAAAAAAAAGAGAGTTACTGTAGCATGAATAGTAAAAATTGGGTTTTGCTTTATATAGTAAAAAGTGGGTTTTGCTTTATATATATATAATAATGTTAAATACCCATATAAAATACTAGTGTCTTATCTTGTCTTTGAAAAATAAAAGGTAAGGCAATGGCAACCATGCCCATATAAAATCCGACCCATTAGTTTGTTGGATCATTTAAGCTGTGCAGATTTCCGAGCAAGGCTCGAAGGGATATGGTAAAATTGAAAATAAAGAATTATTATTGTTTGGTAGAGAAATCTAAATTGAAATTGATTATTTGAAGAAAATTCTAAATATTGATGAAAATAATAAACTGTTACTGCCTGTTCTTAAGCAGGAAAAAAGCAATTTAAGATATTATAGAAGGGTTTTTAACTAAAGTAAGAAGTACAAGGCTGTTTTAAGTTCACAAAAACACGAACACGATGCTAAAGATGTACACTTTTTTTAGTTCACAAAATGTTCGATGTTGAGGCACATTATGACAGCACGCGCCAAAATTTAACGAACAAACCCTACGACTAGTTCCAATTCCACACACTTGCCTTCTTCTACTATCTTCAATCTCAAGATCTCGTCCGCTCATTCTCACACGTGTAACTGACCACAGCCGTCAAATCACACACGTGCCAGCTTCCTTGCTTGTTGGTCTGATATAAACACACGGCGACCTCATTTTCCTTTCTCTTTTTTTCTTTCCTCGTTTTTTTCTTTCTTCTTCTCCTGATCAATTTCTCCTCCAAGAATTTCTGTTGAATCCTCTGTAAGTGTTTCTTTTTCATTTTCTATCGCTTCAAGAATTGAATTTATATTCTGATTTAAAATTGGTAGCTTTGGTTTCTTTCTGGTGCATCGATTCGCGAGGTTTTTTTTTTTCTTTTCTTCCGCGCCGTGTATTTCGCAATGTATTTGTTTTGAGTTCGGTATTCGAAATTTTTAAATGTTATGTTTTCGTTGAATAACAGGACTATGGAGACAGAGCTGGTTGAGCTGTTCGAGGCGGCGAAGAAATCGGCGGACGCGGCGGCGTCGGCGGACGGCGGCGCCGAGGAATGCCTATGCCTCGATGCCTTGGAAGAGCTAAAGAAGTTTCCGGTCACTTATCAGCTTCTTGTCTCCTCTCAGGTCTCGTATTCTATGCTATTCCTTGCTCGTGTTTTTGCGTTGTGCCGTCAAGTTTAAAGAACTTAATTTTTGGATCTGGACATTTCTAGGTTTTGAAGAAAAGTATAAATTTAGGAATTCGATTGAGTTTTTACGTGTCAAGATTTGGGAGTTTCTTTTACTGTCTTTTCTTTGTGACGTGGTATAATGTTTCAATGATTGTAAGGTTTCGTTTTATCTCTGCCATAAAACAAAAACAAAAACAATAAATTAGGAAGCATCAAACTTTTCTCGTTGAATGATATTGAATCGCCGTTGAGTTGCATATGAACATATCTTGGGGAGGAACACCTGGTAAACAGAATAGAGAAACGTTTTTGTGTATGAGTATGTATTTGTGGCCTGGCAATTAGAATCAGATGTCGAAGCTTTAATGGATCCATATAACTTTACATGCTAAGAGTTGAGAGTTCGTTTTACGATATTTTCTTTATTTTATTTGTGACGAGTTGAGAGTTCCTTTTACGATATTTTCTTTATTTTTTTTGTGACGTGGTATAATGTTTCAGTGATGGCAGGGTTATAGAAAAAATTAGTAAGCATTTAACTTGCTGATTGTATAAAGAAATGTTGGAGAATTATTGGAACAAACATTTCTAAGAGAGATAATACATGGGAAAAACCGACTAAATTGTGTGTACATGTGTGTTTGTGCCCTGGCAATTAGAATTAGATTTTGAAGTTTTAATTGATCAGTATAACTTTATGTTCGCTGGGGCTGGGTCGGCATTTCTGTAATGTAAGATTTTAGGGAATTGTGGTTCTTTGGTTGGGTCTCCGTAAACTGGTTTCTGTTTTGATCATCTTTCTTGCGCTCTTTCAGGTTGGTAAGCGTCTTCGATCACTTACGAAACATCCGAGAAAGAAAATACAGAGTGTTGCAACAGGCCTGATCGAGATGTGGAAAGAGATTGTTATAGCGGAGACGAGCAAAGATGGGAAAAACGGAAAGTTGGAAAACACGGCGTCTCCGAGACTCGAGAGTCCCAGGCCCGAGAAGATGCAGAGGACTTCTTCCATGAAGTCCGAAAGGGGTTCCAAGGCCGAGCCCGTCAAGGTTGAGAGGGCTTCGTCCGTGAAGGTCGAAAGGGGTTCCAAAGCCGATGAGCCCGTCAAGGTTGACAGAGCTCCCGATCGAAATCCGTTCGCCAAAACCGAGAGACCTTCCTCGGCAGAAAACGTCAAGGTCGAAAAACCAACGACCAAGGAAGTGAAAAAGCCAGCGCAAGGCTCGTCCGTAACTCCGAAGCTGACATCTATGGTCAGATCGAACGACTCCGCTCGCGACAAAGTACGTGAAATGCTCCACGAGGCTCTCGCCAAGGTAGCCAGCGAGTCGGGCGAGGAGTTCGCTGACCGGGTCAAAGCCCGTGACCCGATCCGAGTCGCCGTGACCGTTGAATCGGTGCTGTTTGAGAATTGGGGCAGTTCCACCGGAGCCCAGAAGGCCAAATACAGATCGTTGATCTTCAACCTCAAGGACTCGAAAAACCCGGATTTCCGGAGGAGAGTCCTTCTGGGTCAGGTCGAGGCGGAGATGCTGGTCGACATGAACACATCGGAGATGGCGAGCGATGAGAGGCGACAAGAGGTGAAGAAGATCGAAGAGAAAGCTCTGTTCGAGTGTGAGCGAGGAGGCCCGAGAGACGGAGAGGCTACGACAGACCAGTTCAAGTGCGGTCGGTGTGGGAAGCGCAAAACGACGTATTATCAAATGCAGACTCGGAGCGCTGACGAGCCCATGACCACGTACGTGACGTGTGTAAACTGCAATAATCGATGGAAGTTCTGCTGAAACTGCAGTGACAGATGATGAGATTTGCCCATTTGAGTGGAGGTTCTGTTAGCAAGTTTTCTTCTCTAGAATTGTGCTGGCCAATTCCTTTCTCAATTGTTTTTTTTCATGTCTCGTGAGGTGATTAATTAGTAGAGTCGGCCAGTCAATTACCTGTAGTGTAATGTAATCTTCCATTTTAAAGTCTTTCACACATGTAGGGTTTTTATTTAAATTTTCATTTAACTAGGAATTATTTGTTTGGTGTAATTTTTATCGTTATTGGATATTGACATTTAGTTCGGTTCTGGATTTGTGGTTCTAGAGTTGTACTTTTTTTTTTCTTAATCCCGATTGTACTGCGACTCTTGCTGTTAGAAAGAGATATCAAATAAATAAAAACTACGAGAGAGAACTTGATCTTGACCAGCTTGAAAACAGCCCTTTGAAAGCTATATATATATATATATATATATATATATATATATATATATATATATATCATAGGTTTCAACAAATTTGTGGCACTTTTTAACACTTCTTTCTCTTTCTTTTTCTGTGCTATTCTCAGTATGAAGATTCATTCAGTACACGTGGCAGTAGTAGAACTAGTAGTAGAAGTAGAACTAGTACGTTGTTTGAGAGCCTGGAAAACTCTGGAGCTTTGATCGAAAATCTGAGCCCTCCGATTGTAATCATTGGGCTCTCTCCCATGATCTTCCCCCATGATGGCTTCCCTCTCCAGACACTCCAGAAGCTCCGCCGCTTTCATCCATTCTTCTTCCTCCGCCGGTGGCTCAGCCGGTTTCGCCGCCGGAGAACCCACGCATTCCACTGCAACCACCGGAAATCTCGCCGCCCTCTGTCCCGGTGCCGGGACGACGGCCGGGACGCGCCGCCGGGACGAGGATTGCGGGATTTGGCGGGAAAGCGAGGGTTGAGTGGACCGCAAGTTTCTGCACAGAGACACTTCCATATTGTTTGTAGAGAATTGGTTGATGAGATAAGGAAATGTGTATGTGTGTATAACTGTATATAACTATATATATAGGGTTGTCGGAGGGTGGGGGGAAATGTGACCGGCGACCGCCTAGGCATGTCCACGTGGCGGGACGAATCTCGAAGCTTCACACGTACATGGAAGATAGACACGTGTTGGATATTGAGGCACGCGATTCGAAGCCTGGTGACTCATATAGAGTTATAGTCTATAAACTTGGATTGTATTTAGATTTAGAGACTTTTAAAAAAGGGAAGGTGTTTCGTAATGCCTACTCGAGTCACTTGCTTGAGCAAATCAAATTCTCTCAGGTCATATTGTAAATATAAAAATTGTACCAAGTCATCATTCATCGCCCAAGCAACGCAAGCCATGCAATTTGTCAGGATGAGTTTTTCAGAGAGGAATCTTTTTGTCTTTTTTTTTTATCAAGTTGCGCCAATGAAAGATGATTTTAATTCTTGTGATTGTTTCAAAATCTTTCCCGCGCCTATCACTGATGGGCTACTTTTAACGTTCGGTGAGTGGTCCACGTTTTTGGCAGATGGGGTTACTTTTCGAAATCCAATTTTACTGATAGCCGATAGGGCTCCAAAGATTATTTGAAGCTTGATGATACAATAAAACAAAAGCGCTACGATCAATAAAACAAAAGCGCTACGATCATTGAAACAACAGAAAGTAAAGTTGTTAATAAAAATAAAAAATGAAAATAGCTAATTTATCTCCATTAGGATAATGATTGCAAACGAGAGGCTTGTAAAAGAAGGAGTGATGTAAATTGAGAACGAGAGGCTAAGGCCCGTTTGGTTATATTTTCTATTCCTGTTTTCTGTTTTTTTATTTTAAATTCTATAAAACAGTTTTAGAAAAACTGTTTGGTTATAAATTCAGAAAACAGATTTAGAATCATGTTTCTGTTTTCTTTGAAATTTGTTTAAAAAACAGAAAACAATGAAAAATTGTTTTCTATTTTATCTCTATACAATTGAATGGAAAACATAACCAAACAACATTTAAAATATTCTGAAACGTAATTCTAAATCTGTTTTTTAAATTTAAAAATTAGAATTAGAAAACAGAATTTAAAAACAGAAAACGAGTTTAGAAAACTAAACCAAACGGCCCCTAACCTATACTCATATATGAAGAAAGAGAGACGATAACTAGCCTTCTAGGACTTCCTCTCATATTCCTATCATATTCTCTCTTTTTCACTTTTTTTTTCTTTCTTTCTAATATTTGCAAGAACGCCCGTGAAACATTGTTATGAGTAATTTGCTCTAAGAGAGACTTAGTTGTCTTTGGGTTCTCGGTGCGAGGACGAAGTTGTATTCGTGGTTCTTGGGTTTTCGATTAAGTACTTAGTTGTATGAGATATTCTTGTATTGTGAAAGATTGTTGATGAGGAATGATTGATATACTAGTGGACGAGCTTCTTTGCTTGACCACAACGGAGATTGGCCGAATTTTTTTTGGTGAACCCGAGTAAAATATCTTTTCGTCTTTATTTATTTGTTTAGCAATTTTATTCTTGCTTGGCCGTTTGATTTTCTTTTATCACTTATGAATGGTTTGTAAAATATAAGACAAAAAGTTTAGATATTCTATAATAGTATAAAATTTGCTTCCCAAACAATCACAAGATTTTTCGCCGGATAAAGATATTATTTGGGTGCTGAATTGTTTCTCGGCAACAGCCAGAGAAGGTAAAGAATGCGTTTAACTTTGAAATTGATTATTGATAAAATTAATGGAATTAGAATCGAATATGTTGAAATATTGCAGATACGAATTTTGAATCTTAAGTAACACATAGTAAATTCTGCCAAAATTTTAGTAGAATTTCATAAATTATTTATTTTTTTAACGATTTTCTAAATGTTTCTCATAAACTAAAATGAAGCGAGATTTACATGCCTGGCATAGTTATGTTTTATAAAAGGAAGGGTAGTGAATAACAGTGAATGAAATACTACTTGAGTGCTAATTATCTTATTGGAAAAGTGTGATAGTGCACTAAAGTAATGAAAGAGAAGATAGAAATGATGTTGGAGACACCACAACAACAAAATAAGAATAAAGAGAAGTTGAAGAAGAGATATATGTATCGAAGCTTTGGTCCCAACGATAGTGAAGACGACCTTGAGACTGGCGAACAAGAAATTTTCAAATAATACGAGAAAACACGTCATATTAGAGATCAAATATGTTTGAAGTGTCGTTTATGTCTATTAAACGATAAGCACGATGTGTTGTTTTTCTTTTACTTGTTTCATTGTATTTTTCTTTTATTTCTTTAATGTCTCATGGCTATATAAAGCCTCCTTATACTTGTATTTTTCTCATTAGATTTGAATAAACATTTTCACTCTCAATCATTCAAGATGAGAGTTAGTTTTTTCCCAATTCTCAAATCCAATTTCTATCTATTCGAACCTAGAAATGTAATATGGTATCAGAGCGAATTTTCGCATTCGATTTTCTAGGTTAGAGAAATCCATTTCGTCATCCCCGATTCCTCGACAATCGGAATAGATCTCCGACGACAAGCTCGGTGAAATTTCACGAAGGTCGATTTCCTTTTTCCTCCGAATCGTCACATTATTGAGCGCCTCTTCTTCTCGATTTCAAGTTCTTCTCCTCATCGCTTCATCGACGGAAATGCTTCATCGACGGAGACACATCGGACATTCGGATCGATTTTTATCAAGATTCATCACCGGTGATTTCAAGCCGTTTCATTCATCAAGAATCTTCTTCCGGCGAGTCCCGCCATGTCGACATTCAAGAGGCATCTCCGACGAGTTCCGCCGTGTCAAAACTTCAAGTTCTTCTTCCGGTGATTTTTCGCCGTGTCTAGGCTTCAAGAAAGCTGATTTTCGACCCCCGATTCCTTCTCCATAATGATTTCAAGCTCTTCGTGAGGCTAAAGCTCATGCCTTTCTCGGTCATGTCGCCGTGGATCCGCGGGTACGAGAAGTCTCGGGGTTCTTGGTCGCGTGGTATTTCGTTGATTTCGTCGTGGGTTTGATCTTCGCCTTCGACGCTTGGATCGCGATTGTCGACACGTTCAAGACCGGCTCCGAGCGCAAGGAAGCAGCTAGACCATTCGGTCTCCATCGAACATCAGACCAAGCTCATCCCCAATCTCCTCGCCGGAGAGTTCTCTCACCGGTTCTTGCTCGGCAACAGAGAGATAGCTATGTTTGAGATCCACGACTACGTCGATAAAGTGTGTGTCCCTGCTTTCAACGTCAAGATTCCGGAGTTCGAGATTTGGCCGAGTCGCGAGGCTTTTGAAAAGAAAAAGTTAGAGTTTTCCGATCGAGTCAAACCAAGCCATGACCGATTGGTATCATCTTTTCCAGTCGATCTTCATCAGCTTCATCTTCTCCTACCTCCTTGCGAAGCTCATCTCATTCGTCACGTCCTTCAAGGATGAGAATCTCTCGATCACTTGCCAGAAAAGCAACGAACAGTCGGCTTTGAAGCTCACGACGATCGGCAATTCGACTGAGATTTACACCGGCGATGTGGATTCCATGGCCGCCGAGCACGGGAGCGTGAGAAACGACAACGTAGCGGGAAGTAGCGATGATTGGGAAGGCGTTGAGAGCACTGAGTTTCAGAAAGGGGATTCTTGGATCTCCGCGAAAAAGGCCCGAAGGAGAGAGTTCCAAGCCCTTCGAAATCGTTCATCGCGGTGGCGATCCTGAGGTTTTGCTCTTCCCTTCGCCGTTTCACCAGTCAATGTTAGTCGTCCTGAGTGGGCGAGAAAGATCTGGAGAACAAAGGCTGAAAGCTATGTTTTGCAATTGGCGTTCAAGAGTCTTTTAAGAACATGCACTCAAGGTGTTCGACAAAATGCTTCTGAGAGATTTTTTTCTCAAAACAAGACCGGTTCTTCACAAAGTCAAATTTTTCTTCATTCATACGATCGAGGTCTTCTCCGAATTGTCTTCTCCGATATCCAAGTTCAATCCAAGATGAACTTTCGGGAAAGTTCATCTTGCGGGGGTGTATTAGAGATCAAATATGTTTGAAGTGTCGTTTATGTCTATTAAACGATAAGCACGATGTGTTGTTTTTCTTTTATTTGTTTCATTGTATTTTTCTTTTATTTCTTTAATGTCTCATGGCTATATAAAGCCTCCTTATACTTGTACTTTTCTCATTAGATTGGAATAAATATTTTCACTCTCAATCATTCAAGATGAGAGTTAGTTTTTCCCCAATTCTCAAATCCAATTTCTATCTATTCTAACCTAGAAATGTAATAGGTAGAAACATTTGTAGAGCATACTATTCGGACTCTGGTCCCCAGCTCAAAAAAATTATTCTCACCGGCGTCGGTACTTTATATATCGAATAGTACACGGGCATAAATAGTTGCCAAAGATGGTGAATCTAGAGATTGTAAAAGACTCTGCGGCTAGTCAACAAATATTTCACTATATTTTGAATTCTGATGTTAATCTTTTAGTAAATATTGTCGGACGTTTTCGGAAAACCGAAAATATTAAAAAAGTCCAATGGGCCGAGCCACAGAAAAGCCCATCAAAACCCATCCAAAACGGGTCCAAACCGAGTCCACACTCACATGCACCGCGGCCAACAAATATGTCTCTATTAATGAATGGGCTTATACTCAGAATGTCCATATGTATTCCTCCATTGACGGCTGCCATAAAACATGACCATTTTAAGGCTCCCTCCCGTAAACCTTTTCGATAGAATTCGATTTAGTTATCCAAAGATTCACTCACTGTATGTCATTTAGGATATAAGTCATTAAAGGTATTCATTTCATGATCAACGCCTTATCCGACAGAGTAAATTATTCTTTTTATTTACTAAAAAAGATCATATGGAGTATATATATGCTAGAAATGGTTCGCTCCTCTCTCATTTACGTTGCAATCGTGGAAGTCGTAATTGTCACGTCATTATTATTTTCTTTATTTCATCTTACACTTTGTTGTGCGATTCTTCGCTCTTACTTAATTAGTGAGGTGTATTTTGGTTTCGGTTTTGGTTTAGTATATTGAGGTTTATGATTTCATGCTAAACAATTTTGTTCCTAGAACAACTAATGTTTGTGAAGAGTTGAGTATCAGACCTTGCTCCATATCTAAACATTTTGAATTTTTCTTGCTAGTTTCGTGCTCGATCAGATTAGTTTTATCGTACTACCGAGCGCCACTAGTTTGCGAGACAACAATTTGTAAACAATGGAGAGTGCTTTTTGTACATAATTTGACTTCTTATTTTGAGTAGACTTATTCTTTAACAAACCTCTTTTCTGCTAATTATGGAAAAATCAGGTTAGTTTACTTCCAAGATATATAAGCGATATGTTCCTATCCGTTATGGAGACTAGTCAATGAAGATGTCAAAGTATTTCTTCAATTTCTAGTTGCTTGAGTATTGTTTTTCCCGGGTTTACAGTTGCCACGTCACTGACGATTTCTTAATGGGTTTTTGCCGACAATCTCTCTTCTTCTTTTTTTCTTTTTTCTTTTTGCGCGTTTTCTAGAGAAAGACAGAGAAAGTAAGAGAGAAGGGAGCTAAATAGAGAGCGTTTAGTAAGAAATTTATTCAAGATTCGTTTTTCCCTGGGTTTTGATTTTGGGGTTTTTTAGTTCTCCTGTTTTTGGGATTTTAGCTTATTAGAACTGAGAAAACTCTTCTTTAGCATTGTCAGTCGCTGCCTTTTGTTCTCGTGTCATGTTTGCATTTCTCATCAATTTGTTCATATTGCTTCCCTGATCGTTTCGAGGTGTTGATTTTTTTTTTTTCCCAATTTCGTGTTCACTTTTCAGATTTTGGAAAACCAAATATGATTCTCTTTTCCCATTTACTTCTGTTTATTTTCACATGGCTTTTGATTTTTGGCTACTCATCTTCCTTTATATTTTCAGAGGTACATATATCCTCTTCGTTTTAAAAATTCAACTCAACGAATATTTGAAATACAGGGGCTTGAATTAATTCAAAGAAAGCCAAACTTGAATAAAATTCCCTTTGTTGCACACTTAATTGGTAAAACTGTAGAGGATTCACTTAGCCCTCTCTCCAGCTACTTCCTAACTCTGGAAATTTCGTGTTTTTTTTTTTTTTCCCAGCTGATTCAAATAGTGTTGTTGTTGTGTGTGAAAGGTTTTTGCTCTACAAGCTGAGGCATTGTTGAAGCTTTTGAGACATGAAGAGGCATAAACATTTCATATGCCGTAGAAGAAATTATCGTCAAGTCAGAGAAGAGAAGCCCTTATAGTCGCTTAACCAAATCCAATTTTAACCCCTTAAATGCCACAATATTACAGATAAACAGTCCTGTATGTCAATTGTGTTTTGTTTAAAACGATTGAGTTTTAGCTTTGTCTTACTATGCAGTTATTTGCTTGAGCTTTTGGGCGGAAATACAATATAACTCGGCTTATACTGAAGGAGGTTAGTTTCTTTATCTTTCTGATTCTTTCGTTTCCTCTGTTGTTATCAACCTGTTAAATTGCTAGTGAAAATTATCAAAATCGTATTTTGGAATTACTGTCTATTAAAGTGGTCACTATGTAGTATGTACTCGATAGAACTTGGCTACCCGGAGTAAAAGCAAAAGAAACAATTTTAGTTTCCCCTTTTCTTTGTTGTTGTTTCTAGAAATACATCTATTCAATGTTTATTGACCACCCTTTTCAGATCTTTAGTGTAAAAAAAGGAAAGGCGGGTATAAATGAAATTAAAATGTATTTAAAATACCAAGTTAAGGAAAGAAGATTCAAGAGTTCTCGAATGGCTTTAACAAACCAATTGAGAATTTCCATTTTTTCTTCCCAAATTTTCAATTGTAATTAGTGGGTAGAGGGAAAGCATCATAAACTCAGAAATGGTAAATGAATTTTCCTAACATAATATCCCTGTTGTGTGATAAGTATGAGCAGCACAGCATATACTATTTTTTTTTTTTTTTTTCGGTCAGCCTGTTATCTTAATAAAATTTGTACACTCTATTTCTGGTCATGGCATATTTGCTAACTCTCTCTCCTACCATAATTAGTCATGTTCCTTAACATTTTCTCCCTAAATTTATTGTTACCATATGAATGTTGACGGTGACATTTAGATCTACCGACATCTGAGACGACAGCGAATAAAGAAAAATAAAAAGAAGATATGGATAGATTTCCGATAATTGGACGGAAAAGATAAGACCTGTTATTTGAAACCCACTACATGAAAATTGACAGGAACTATTTTTCCATCTGAATCGAGGGTGTTTATTCTATTTTATTTTTAATTCATGGTTTACTCTGCGCTATAGACTTTGATATAGAGAACTTGAGTCCTAGCCTGTAGCAGAGAAACAAACCAACAATGTAAGAAAAATGACAGCAATTAATTTGCCATCGCTGTCATATTCCGCTTCAATTATTCTCAGAACCAAAAAAAGAAAAGAAAAGGAAAAGAGAAAAGATTCAGATAAAGATCCTCCGCTCTTCCTTTTAATTTCCGCCGTCCGTCTCGTCCTCCTCCGACATCAGCGCCTTCAACGATGCGATCTCGTTCTCCGAGAATTCCAGTCCGACGCTCGCCAACAGGTCGGCGAAGCTCGACTCGGGCCGCTGATCTCGAGCACCGTCGACGCCAGCTGGCGAGGGAGGATCGCCAGCTGGCAGAGGAGCCGCGAGATGAGGTGGCATCTCGGCGTGCCTTATGAGCCACTGTATGGTCTCGCCTTGGGTACGGTTGCCAAGCTGGCGAGTCAGTTGAAGCACCTGATCTGCGTACGGGGCCGAGAGCCGGACCCGGGATTCATGGCCGTTGGCCTTGCAATGCCGGTCCGCTCGAGTGCGCCGCTTATTGCAAGATTTGCATTTCGCTCCCAAGTTCTTCTTTTGTGAGGACGGACTTCCCATATTTTCGAGTATCTTTTTCTTTCGGTTTCTTAAGCCTTGGGGTCGGCTCGTTATATAGCCGATTTTCGCGAATAAAAACATATCTGAAATTTTTTTATTTTTTTATTTTTTTATTTTTTTACCAAAAAAGAATGAATTTTTTGTTAGGAGTTTGAATGGTAAGTCAACAAGGTTGTAATTTGTGGTTCTTTTGAGGAACTTAATTTTTTCCTAGTACATGTTTGGAACGTTCTAATGGGATTTGCATGAACATTCAGTTCCTTTTTTTTTATTCTGAATGAAATTGAGAATCATAATTGTGAAATGTAAAAGACATTGCATTTGGTTAGGATTTGATTTTTTTTTCTGGATACAGCTAATTCATTTTTTTTTCCTTTAATGGTTTGGTCTTCAACAAAGTATTATGGTAAGGCTTTAAGTCATAAATGACTCCTTATCTCATTCTCGAGTCCCAATTCACTTTAACTTATGAATACGTGAACCACAAACAAACGACATTGCACGTGCGGGAAATTTCAAATACTGTGAAACGGCATAAAAAATCTAACACAGTAGAAATGATACTAATTGTCCCTATTCTTAAGATTTATACATATATTTACGCATAAAAAGACGAGAAATTATCTCATTGCCACCGATTTCATAACATTTTCTCATTTTTCATCAAAACACTAATTTGATCCAAAATGTCACCATCTATGTCAACAATATTGACATTTATTTTTGCCCTTCACTATTAGATGTCAACATTGTTGACATAGATGGTGACATTTTGGGCCAAATTAATCTTTTGGTGGAAAGTGAAAATATATTATAAAATTGGTGACAAATGAGACAATTTCTATAAAAAAGATAGTGATTTGGAATTTTTTTTAAAATGGGACATAGATGTCTGTCTCCGAAAAAAATGGGACAACCATGAATCATAGTGAAACGACACTAAAAGGGAATGAGTGATTGACACGTGAGTGGAAGTAAACGACAAGAGAAGGAACAAAATGGAAAAGAACACGAACGTCAGTGTAGAAGGACGGGAGTTGAATCACGGAGCAAAAAAAAAAAAATTGAAATTGAAAGATAGTAAAAAGAAATATAAGATAACATACTCGTAAACAAATCAATAAACTATTTAAAGGAGGCAATAGCATTAATTTCTGGCTTGTAAATCATCAAATAAAATTTTGCTGGGCGCTTTTAAAGTGGAACGACACTAAAAGGAAATGATTGAACGACACGCAAGGGAAAGTAAATGACATAGTCCTAAGCAAACTAATAAATTATTGGAGGCAACAAATGCCAAAAAAACAGAAGTAATTTCGGGCTTATAAAGCACTATAAATAAAATTTCGCAATCGCCTTTAAAGATGATATTCCTCCGGCGTTGTTCAATGGACAAGAACGCCATGTGGATAATTTAGCAAAGGAAGAGAAGAGTTTCATGATTAATCGGTGTATCGAAGACGAGAAAATTAGGACAAGACCCGATTCACCACCAAGCATGCAAACAACAACACAACATCTTTTGCTTTGGCCCCAATAAACGAGGCCAGCGAGCCCTCGAAGGAAAAAGGAGAGCAAATCCTTAAAATTTAGCTTTCAATAACACGAACTAGAAGTCGTCAAATTTTAGCGAAAACCTTTCGTAAAACTCACAAACCACTCAAAGTTCATCATAAAGTTGGGAGACGGAAAAAAGAACTCGTACTCACATTTGCTCAGTTCTTGACCGTTTTATGGGAAGCGTATAGTTGTTGAGGGCAAACTTGAAATCTCATCCAATTGTAATTGATAGGTACCGAATATTTGAACTACGAGTTTAACTTCTTGATATTAAGAATTACACACGAGATTTGAGAGAGGTTCCAGATACATTACACATATTTTCACAAAATGACACTTCCATATAAAGTGCTCTAACGCGGTTAAGGCATCTTAAACCTTAAAACTCTAACTCAACAATGTCACTTACAATAAACATTAATCATTTCGTAAACTAAATTAGCCAATGCAACTGAAATTTTCATTACTCTAATTAACACAAAATGAATAATGAATGATCTACGAAGAAGACAATAAGGCACCTAAAATTGTAGAAAATGCTTCCCAAACTATTACAAGACTGGTTCACCGGAAGAAGAAGGTTTATGTGTGTTGAGACGTTTCTCGGCGGCTATCGCAGCAGCTACAGAAGGTGGCAAATGCCTTAGACATTCGGTTGATTTATCATCGGAAGTGGAACCGGGTACACTGGACGGCGATGTGGCAAACAGAGATTCAATGTCTTTAAGGGTCAGAAATGGCTGGTCTTGATTCTTCGTGTTCCCACTAATAAACACTGTCGTGCTCTTGCTTCTGTTGAGTTTATAAATGCTCTCTTCGACCGTGTCTTTAACCTTCATAATAATAATATTAATAATAATACAGTAGTTAATTAACCACGTGAATTAGAAATATCGAAAATGGATGTATAATCTCTTATTAGCTTTATGCAAAGCAGATTTCTTCTTCATTTTTAAAACAGAATTGATTAATTTGCTCAAAAGACACTTTTTTTTTTTTTTTTTTTTTTTATGTTGTATTTCTTTCCCTCACATAAATAAAGATCAATTATCATATGAGGGGTAGATAATCCATAATGTTGTTTTGAGTGATGAGCTACGTCATTGTGAGCGTGTGTCAATATGTGCAATGAATTATTTGCGTGCAGAAATCTCGTGAAAATTTTGAAAAATACGTACGATGAAGCGATGGACGAGCGTCTTATTTTGCTGGCCGATGCGGTGAACCCGGCTGATAGCTTGAGCTTCGGCTGCTGGGTTGAGCAGTGGCTCCAAAAGGACAACGTGCTGTGCCTCCAACAGATTCAGGCCATTAGCTCCGTGTTGGATCAACAGCAACAACACTTGAACCGACGAATTTTCTTTCCCTCCTTTCCCGTGCTTTCCTTCTTTTGTGAATTCTGTGATCGCAACATGTGCTTTTCTGCGAGCACATAGTTTGTAATTGTGAATGAGAAAGCGGATCTTCCGGAGTTCGTTCTGAAGACCGGGTTTGACTATCATTATTATTATCTTACCTGCCACCTTTCATGCGAATGAAACTTATATCGTTTGCAGTGAAGGCATGTTCTAGAACATCAAGGACATCGTTCCAACTAGAGAAGACAAGAACCTTCTCTTCTGGATCTTTGGACTTGATCCATAACACTCTTCTTGTCACTGCTTCGATCTTCAATAATAAAGCCACGGAAAGTGAACAATAATGAGGAGAAAATTTCATTTTGTATCAGCCATATATTATTAGTAAATGATTTGTTGTTGTCAAGTAATGAGAATGAGTATGCATATACCTTGGTTCCGTATGAACCCTGAACTACAATTGACGATCCCCAACTTTCAGGGCCATCAACTGAAGTTGGAAAAGAAGTACAAGATTCGTTTTGTCTGTCGTCAACGTAGGCGATATTTCCAAAATCGGTACGTTGTCGACACGTCGGACATTTTATCCACTTACGCTGAGCCTCGTTATCTTGAAGTACTCTTCTTTCAGTCATAACAATTAAACCTGGTATAATGGGGTCAGAGTTCACATTAGCTTCAATTGTCTTGTGAGGAACTGAACAATTCTTATAGAAACAATAAAAAAAATAGTAAAAAAAAAATCATGCATCTTAGCTTTTTTTTTTTTTTTTTTTTTTTCCGTACTTGTTTACATTATGTATGGAACTTAAAAGGAAAACAATTCAAATTAAAGGTATCAAGTATGAAAATGGTCATTTGCTTATGCCGACAACCGATGATTGTTATGTGGTGAAAAGGGTGTGAGAACAGTTCTTACATTTACAGCACGTAACATGCCCGCATTGGAAAACCATTTTTCTGGCGCTCAAAAGTTCTTGACAAACTGGGCATGACTCATCATTTGCTTTAGGCACACATTGACTTTTCAGTCCCGAGCATACTGAAGCGGTAGCGGACAATGCCTCTTCTTCTGGCGACGGATTATCCGAATTTTGTGATGGCAGATTCTTCTTGGCTTCCACCAATCCCTGAAAGCCAATCGTCATTTGTTTTAGTCAAAGCAAAAAATGAAAGAAAAATTAGATAAATCAAGTAAAAGAAAAAAAAAAGCACAAGACTTGTTTCGTGTTCTGAATTAGATATTGAGGGTATAATAATAATAGATAGTTAGGGGGTTAAATATAGAATACTTAGAAGTAGCTAGGCTATAAATAAGAAGAATCAGTAGAGATTAGGTATGGAAAATGGTTTGAGAAATTTAAGTAAGAAATTCTCATTTGGGACAGCACGGACCTCTTGAAAGTCTGATATCACCTATTATACTTTGTTCTGTTTATATTTCAATTGATCCAAAAATATAAGTTTGTGTCATTTTGACGAATTTTTCACGGTCATATATCATACGGAAGTAATAGTAAACCTATAAAAACCAAAAACACAAGTACCTGCAAATAGCGAAGCTTCCCTTTAACGGAGGACAACATGTTCACGGCCACAAACTTGTCGCTAGTGTATTCCACACTAGCCGAAGCCAATTCGAATTCACTCAGCGCATTTAAAGATTCGTCGTCGTCTTCAACTCGCAATTCCAATCGTGTGGTCGCCATCTTGATCTCATCGTGAGCTTGCAAAACTTGTGCTTGGGCTACCGCCAGAGCCCTCGAATGCGCATATTCCTTTCTCATACCCTTCGAGGGGTAAAATAGTAATAAAGTAGTTAGAAGGCAATATCGGTATGATATCAACCTAATTAAAAAGGGCGTAAGAATAATCTAGGATGTGACGAAAGGGATATACCTCAAGCATGTGCAGGTGCTTGGTTGCAGCTGAGAAAACGTCCCTTCCTAAGTAGGCCTTGCAATGGTTTTTTATTACTCCAAGAACAACCTCCAATTCTGATGGAGATTTTGAAACCTATAAACCCAAGATTGTTTTCAAGTAAAAGAAGTGAGCGAGTTTCCTTCCTTATCAGCATTCTTTTGGTTTGTAATCTACAACTCTCCATATGAGTTCCTAAGTTATACGGATAGTTGCGCTTGAGTCCCTGAACTCTAATTTTAATTAAATCCCGCTGTTTGATGATGTTAGAGATAAGGCGGTAAATGACATATTTACAGCTGATTGAAGGTCTTTAGTGTAATTTTACTTACTATTTAAGATCCTAATATACCTAAATAAAAATAAGGTTAAACTATATATACTTGCAAATAGTTTAAGGATATGCATAGTACGTGGGCAAAAAATAACTAACCACGATTTTTTCCCGAACATCTCTTTTCCTTGATTCTTCGTGTCCATCACCAGATAAGTTTGATGTTTTATTTGGCTGCGTCAAGGTCCAATAGTATCGGTTGAGTGCGGAGTTTTTCTTCTGCAAATCAACAGCCTCCTCTGCGGATGTTATTGTGCCTCCTTGTGCTTTGTTGAGACGAAAAAGTCTTGCTTCATAATTCTGGTGGCAAAAGATAATCCAAGCATAAAAGTCCACGAAAACAAAATTTTATTGAAAAAAAAAAATTCAAATAAAAAAAAACCAACAACTGCTCTTCTGTAACAAACCTGAAATAAGTCATCTAGCTCACACATTACACATAAAGGGCCATCACCATCGACCTGACATTTTTGACAACACCGCACACGCAAAATATCCTCCTCCTTTGGCTTCTCCATAGTCTTATCAATCGCCAAAAGTTGATCGAGCAAAAAATTCCTACATTCTTCCAATTCGTCCAACCCGCTCTGGATGTGATACTTTAGACCGCTTATGGATTGGAAACTAAGATAAAACCCCATAAGGTTAATCATTTCTAATTAAGCAGTAAATAAACTTGAACTAAAGCAGTAATTTACTTTACCCAGTGGGAATCCCAGATGACTTTGAATTATTTACACTTGCTGATATGGCTTCTTCGATCTTTCGGATCAACTCAGTAGAGAAGTCATCATCTTGCTCAGCGTGAATAAGGCCATCCATCCACCATGACTTATCTTGATTATTTCTTTCGTCAATTGCAGAACAAACCTTCGACATAATTCTTTCAAAATTAGATAGGAAAAAATAAAACAGAGCGGAGAAAGATAATAATAAATAATAAAAATTGACCTGCTCTAAAAAAAATTAAAAAAAAAAACATTAAGTAAATTACGAAGAGGTCTCTAGATCAAGATAATAAATTTAAGAGATAAAAATGAGCAACAAATCTACAACATGCATCTATATTAAGATTGTTGAGGATATATAGATGACTCAAGAGAGATGTTCTCCGTGAGAACTGAGCTTCCCACCATAATAGAATTCACCGTGTGTTTCATATTATTGAAATAATGCAAAATAAATTTTTCTTATAAGCTGTTTTATAAAAAAAAAAAAAAAAAAAAAAAAAAAAAAAAAAGAGCTCCATAGCCACGTTAAGGCACTATTGTAGTAAAGACAATATACCTGCATATATGATTTTTGGAAATCTTCCTGTGCAGTGTAAAGCCTTGAATTGAACACAGTTAAGAACTTCTGTTTCACACTATCACAGGCCACTCTCAGAGATTCACCACCTATGGCACAGGCAGATGTTTCGGGTGCATCGTCGCATTCGAGGTTTACACTTGAACCGTTTTCTTTAATATCAGTTGTATTATCTTCTGGACCATCATCCCCAGCGGCGCTCAATTTCCGCCTCTTGAAAACATTCTCAAACTTTCCACTACCATGTCTTTTTAAGACCCCCTTCTCGGCGATTCGAGACGAGCCTTTCTCACTTACGGGGCACTCATCTCCCTGTGGAAGAATCTCGGAAAGATTGTGAAGGATGTGAATATTCACCAGAGGATCCAAGCGAAAATCGTCAGAGTGCTCTTCAGCTACGGCCAATCCCTCCTTGTATAGCGATGCTGCCTCGTTAGTATTTCCCTGGATCATCGCTATCCCTGCGAGGCCGTTCAAGGAGAGAACCAATCTTCTCAATGACTCTTCTCCTTCTTTCTTGGTCTTGCTTATCAGAACCTACAGAAGAGGGATCCTTGAAATAAAAGGGGAAAATTCACCATCTAGGAACTTTTTGAAAAATGTGGACAAGTATTTATAACGTGTAGCTTTTACCATTAATATCTCCTCCATGGTCATGGGTGACTGTTGCAAAGAGCGTAGCCCCGAGCTTCCCACTTGAGGATGACAGCACGCTTGTCGGAGCTTCAAAAGCGTGTTCAGAAGCTTACCCGCATCCTCGTGGGTGATGAAATGATCCGATGAAGCATCGGCCACTACGCCACCTAGGATAAAGAGAGCATAAAATTGTTTCAATAAACTAAAAACATTAGGGGTATGTTTGGAAACTAGAAAATCTGAGGGGGGAAAACGCGAACCAATTGTATTTTCCTTGTGTTTTGGATTTGGATTTGAGGGAAAATGTAAACATAGATTTGGGATTCGGGATTACATTTTTTCTAAAAAAAATAAAATTCAGGCAAATTCGCACACGTTGGGGATTAGAAAAAGGATTCCATTCTATTCCCTTGAATTTTCCTGTGACTTTCAAACACAATAGAGAATTTTTATTTTTCATCGTAATACCCGGGTTAGAGATATAATATCCTATAAGAAGAAAAAAAAATCTTGACCGGGGTTGCAAAAGAGCGTCATAACCAACCTGAGGCTTCTCTTTTGAGGAGGTCGTTTCTCAGACTTTCGATAATCTCACAAGCAAAACTTGCACAGCTCTCGTGTTGCCGCAGGTAAAAGTGCTCTTCAACTGGAGAGAACGAGAGCCAAGACGTGCAATCCTCCTGAGGAGGAAGCTGCAACTCATCTGCAACGTGGGCTTTCGATGAACGCCACATTATTTGTTTGAAGAATTTATGCGTAAACTTCATAGCCCCAGCATCGTTCCCCTGCAAAAGTTAAGATGTTAACTAAGAAATTGGTGCAATATACAAATTTGGAGCCAAGTCTTTGAAGGAAACACAAAAAATGGCATATCACTGTAAAATAATAATTATTAAAAAAAAACAGTATGCAGACAAATGACTTGGATGCTCCAAAATATTACAGCTTTACACAACTGGCAACACAATATTTCTGTTAATATACCGAAGAAACAACTACCGAAAAAGTTTAACTTTCACAAATTTTGTTCACCAAAAAAAACACCAAGGGTCATTTTCAACACTCGACTGCACTGATGTTCAATTATTACTTTATTATAATGTAAACAAGAAATAATTCTATTTTAAAAAGTCGAAAACATCTCATACCTCATATGGATCTCGCATAATGTCAACCCACCATCTAGAAACATCAAAAGGGCTTGCTTTAAGAAATCTAAGCAGGCCATAAAGATCGTCGAGTTTCCGTTGAATGGGAGTCCCTGTTATGCACCAGCGATACTTGGCGTGTAAGCGTTGAGCCATCTCCGTGGCAGCAGTGGAACTACTCTCCACCATTTGAGCCTCGTCCAAACAAACCCTCCACCATGATATTCGGGTCAAATGAGTTGGAATTACAGGGTACCTGCAAATCCAGATTAAATGTAATACCACAACTACAAATAATCCAACAAAAGACTAAATCAACAATTTACTAGGAAGCAAAATCATATAAACCCTTTTAAAACCCAATCTTCGGAAAAGGAAAAAAAAACATAGAGGACATATGTTACAAGTTATGAAAGAACCTTTTTTGGAATCTCAAGAAGCGTCTATCACCATCATGCCTATCTGAGTCGTGGGAAAGATCCTCCCTAAGCACGTCATAGGTTGTTAACACAATGTCAGCGTTTACAAGTTCTTCGATGTCAAGACCAGCGCTATTTGCCAGCGATGCTTCCCTCACTCCATCGTAGATAAGAGTTTTTAAGGCACCCGGGCGTGTATGGCTAAGGTATTAAATAAAAACAAATCACTCAATCAAACCAAAAAAACAAATAAATAAATCAACGTAAAATACTTGCAACCTATGAATAACATTATAAAAAAAATTATTTTATTAATGAAAAACGGCAGTGGCAGAGTAAATGATTACAACCAAAGAAAAAACCGCTAACCCTGCTTAACTTGGATCAAACACTAGTTCAACACGCCAGCAAAAAATAACATGGAAAAAAGCCAACTAGCCCAGTCCCGTAACAACGTAGGGAAAATAAAAATCTGAAAAATCATCACACATTGAAGAAAAAAAAAAGCCATAAAGCTAAGCTATGATTTGTTGCTTCCATGGACTGGCAATCAGTCCAAACTTCATTTTCGAATAGGCCTTTGTCATGTTATCTTATATCGCAATTTTATTTCGTTTTCAACTCGCAGCATCAGTGAAACCACTCTTAAAGTCTGAATTCAAACATAAGACTTACCGGGTTATTTCGGCACGCCATTGAGGCAATATAGGAGCTGGACATACTATAAGAGTGGCACCAGAGGGTACAGGAGACTCGACGGCTTGTTTCAGTTCCGAGCAACGCTGACAAATATATTCTCCGTCTCTTTCAGCTACGATAGTCGCGTTCTTCTTTCGATTCCGGCCTTTCCCGTCCTTGGTGACTTCCTTGAATTCTATGGGCTTCCCTTTCACCGAGTAACCAACACAGTCTGCGTGTTGCCACGCGTTGCACATGTCACACTGTACCCACATTCCCTTGTATCTGCGATTCTCGCTCACGGCCCCACATACACACTCAACGCGCTCCTTTTTCAATCTTCTGAGGACCCTTGTATCTTCTGAATTTTTGTTAACCGGGCTATCTTCATATGCTTCCTTGGGATGAGCCAAGACGCAAGCTAGTAACTCAACAGTCTTCCCCAACCCCATCTCGTCTATAATAGTTTATCACAAAAAAAAGGGAAACGAAAATCAGAGTGAAAATAGGAGGGAAAATGTATTAACTAATGAGGGTATTCCATTTTCCATGGAAAATCGGGTGGAAAATGAAATCAATCCAAATTTTTACGTGTGGAGCCCGTGTTTGTCTATTTTCTCACTTTCCCTTCTTTTCTCTCTCATTTTCCATGACTTCCAAACACGACTTAAAATTTTAATTTTCCCTCCAATTTTCTTTTTCCCCTCGCATTTTCCAAGTTCCAAGCAAAGCCTAAAAGATCTAAAAGGAACTAGAGCACTAGGATTACCAGCAAGGATACCACCAGGAACTCTTTCCGAAGAACAATCAGGCTTCAACGACACTTTCCCGCTGAAGATGAAATGTTTACATATTAATTGGCAAGGTTTTATATATGCATATAAACACACAAATTCTGAAACGAGAAGTTGAGTTTTTTTTTTTTTTTTTTTTTTTTTTTCTATAAAATCCAAATCGACAAGAGAGAGTGTTACCTGAACGGGTTGTAAAACATTTTCGAATTACCACTTAAAAACTCCACAGGCAAACACCACGGTGAAACCAACGGGTCTTCTTCGTAGCTGGGCTTACTTATTGCACACCCTTTCTCTCGCTGCACCATCCAATGAGCAGCTCGGCGCTGATACGGTCTCAGTTCCGGAACCAAGTCAGGCAAGTCAACTTCAAGCATCGCATCTGTTCTACAAACACACAAAAAAAAAAAAAAAAAAAAAAAAGAGGTCTCAGTCCAAATAAAAATATCATGTAATGAAAACACACCAAAAACTTACTTGGATGGTTTAATGGCTTCATAAAACCCTGCAACGTCAAACCTTCTTCTTCTACCGTCCAACTCCGTATTTGAATCACTACCAGTTTCGACCGATACACCGTAACGAGCCTCGGAGGTCACTACTTCGGGCCGCAACCAAGCCATGACATTCTTCATACTCTTCCTCCAGACCTTACAAGTATTTTCCAGAAGCGAATCGCAAGCCTCTAAAGCGTTCCCGAGAATCTCGACCCTAAGCCTCACCGACGGAGCTTCCTTCAAGACCCAGCCCTCCTCGACGACCGGCCTCAGGGCCACAAGTTTCAAGCTGACCAAGTGAGCGAGACCCGAAACGCCCTCGTCCGGGCCGTCAAAGCGGCCCGATAGAACTGTTTCGAGCTCATCCTCTGACGGGCCTTTCTCGACGAACTCGAGAAACACGTCCGCCGAGGATAAGACGGGCCAGTGGTGGCACCACCTCATCCGATTGCCACGCCCCGTCAGATTGTTCTGCAGCCGAAGCCTCAACGCGTACTTTTCCCCGGCAAAAAAGCCCTTGGAAAATCGTTCCCCGAAGTTCAAGTCGAGCAGAACGATCTCGGAGATATCGAGGTGCTCGGATTCGTCCGAGCCCGAGCCTAAACCAGACCGCCCGTGAACTTCGACAAAGTAAGGCTGGTCTGTCTCACTCTCACCCAATTCATTCTTCCGTGCTTCTTCCGAACCTAAGGCTAATGATCTTTCCAATTCCGCTTCTAACTGATTAGCACTGTGATCACTCACGAATTTTCCACCGGACCGGTTTGGTCTACTTTGCTTTCTTCTACCCATTCTATGCTAATTCTACACACACACCCACGATTATA
The DNA here is from genome assembly GCF_054948205.1 of Urtica dioica subsp. dioica. Classification (NCBI taxonomy): domain Eukaryota; kingdom Viridiplantae; phylum Streptophyta; class Magnoliopsida; order Rosales; family Urticaceae; genus Urtica; species Urtica dioica. The sequence goes on from NC_142767.1 coordinate 17,935,375, forward strand.
TAAAAGAAACTCAGTTCCCAAATTAAAGTCACCAATTTTAACAAAATTTCAATCTGCTCCTATGGCAACACAAAGCTAAGAAGACACCGAGCATACAAATATAACTGAAATAGTAAGAATCCTAATAAATTCATTGATTGACATGATAATAATAATAATAAGTTCTATTTTCTTTATTTACGCAGGCTTTGGGAAAACAATTCCGCACCACATTACGTAACCGAGAAGTACAAGAACTTAATATGAACGAAAAGAAGAAGAAGAAGAAGAAGAAGGAAAAAAAAAAAAACAAACAAAATTTTATAGACGAACCTTAAATATGTGATTGCCAGGTGATGACGATGGGGTTGAATAAAATCATATCAATAACCCGCCATTGACGAGTGTCGCGGAGAGTGAAACGACGAAACTCGGGAGCGTTTCGTAAGCTGGTGAAGATGACTATAATTTAGGTTTTGAATAATTTTTTTTTTCTTTTCTATTTTCTAATTTTTGTATTTGTACTGAAAAATTATTTTGCAGTTGTTTTCAAAAAACTGTTTGGTACAGTTTTCATTTTTGTTTTGGAGAAATTGAAAAAACTATTTGGTACAGTTTTCATTTTTGTTTTTGAAAAAATGATAAAAAATAAAAACTATTTGGTACACATTTTGAAAAAATGAAAAAAAAAAATGAAAACTATTTGGCGGCGTTGGTGAGACTCGGTGGTGATTGAAGAAGATGGTCGGATTTTTTTTTTTTTTTTCAAGTCTTGTGCGCAGGTGAGGAGAATGAGGAGAGAAGAGAATAAATTTTTTTTTCCAAAAACACATTTTATTTGTTTTCAATTTTCTTTACTCTTTTACAAAAAAACTTCAAAATTTTTTATTTTTTTTTTTCCGAAAACACAACCAAACGCAACTTACCTTTTTTGTTTCCAATTTTTTTTATCTCAAAAAGTCAAAAACTCTTTTGCAGTTGAGAACCAAACACCACCTTAGTTTCCGATTTTTTTTTCTTTCGAGAACAGCTCCTTTAAGAAATGCCCTCATATATCCTTTAAGGGCAAATCAGACCTTAATTATTGCCACATAAACCATTTGGCTATATCCCTAAAAAATTTCAAACATATGTTAGATTCAAAATCACATGTTTAAAGTGACATAATTAGTTACAAATCTCTTAAAGAAATAACTAACTTTTAATTTATTTTGTAATCTAGCATTTACAGAAATAAAATATAAAAAATATCGGTATTAATCTCATGTAGCAAAATAAAAAAAATCAACCACTAGTCAACGTTTCAGGATTTTGTAATTTAAAATCAACTAAATCAGTTAAATATTGCATAACCTATGTGATTTAAAATTCAATACTTTTAAAAGCAAAGTCATTATGAAAAATAATAAAAGAAATAAATTAAATATTGATTAAAATCAATTAAACAATATGACATGATAATAAACAAAATAATCTAAAAGCTAACATGATAATGAACAAAATCATAATAATAATAAAAAACCTGATAACTAAAATAAGAAATTAATCGGAAATAAATTGCCTTTTTTAACCAAATTTGCTATGTTAAAAAATAAAAAATCATAATTAACACCTAATTCAAAAATCAATTAAAATAAAGGGCATTTTCTCGTTTTTATTTATGTTTATCAATGTTTTCCCTTTGTTGTCATTTATTTTTGTTGTGTCGTTTGCGTATTGTCGTCGTTTTTTATATCTTTTGTCGTTTATTGCTACAGTGTCGTTTGCGTTTTGTCTTTGTCTTTGTTTCCTCTTTTTGTCGTTTACTGTTGTTGTGTCGTCTTATTTCTTTTTATTTATTTATTTTGTCGTTTTCCCTTTTTAATCTACTGTTGCCGTGTCGTTTGCGTTTTGTCGTCGTTTTTCATTTTTGTCGTTTGTTGCTGCTGTTTCATTTACTTGTCGTTTATTGCTTCTGTGTCGTCTGCATTTTGTCGTCGTTTATTGCTGTTTGCATTTTTGTCGTCGTTTATTGCTGTTAAAACGCTTAAAATATATTTTATTTTTCAACGGTTTACTCTTCCGATAAAAGTATATTATCGCATAACATACGATAAACGAGTTTATCTTTATTATCAGTGGGTGCAAAAATTTTGAAAAAATAAAAAATAAAAATTGGGGGCGTGTGAATAGAAAATCTTGTCGCGAGTCGGGAAGAACAGAATAGAAGTGGTGGAGAAACAGAAACAGAAACCAGACTCCAGACTCCAGCTACTAAACGCCGTCGTTTGAGCCAACGAAACGATATCTTCGTCTTCTTCATTTCATCGGCTAAACATATACAAACATGGCTGGTGTATCAGCGCTGAGAGGAGGTCTCTTGCCTTTGCTCAATCATCGCCATCACAACCCGTCACTCTCTTCATTCGGTGGTTCCTTAAGACTGAGGAACACTACAAAGTCCAAGCCTTTCCTTCTCGTAGCTCGCTATTCATCGGCTCAGGATCTATTCTCTTCTCGCCTCCAAGGTTTGAACTTCTTCAATTCTCGTTTTGGATTCTGGTTTGTGCTTATTTTTTTATTTTATTTTTTTATTTTTGTTGCAGATAGTGTTGAAAAGCTGCCTAAACTGGTGGAGGATATTCTGCAGACATCGATCAGCACGGGTCCACGTGGCGCTCTGAGAGTGGCACAAGGCATTCAAGCCGTCCTCGGCGTCGGCGGAGAGTGGCTTTCGGACTTGTCCAAGGTAATAGCACCATTGATTTCGGATTCTTCGTTGTCACATAGTTTCATGTTATGCTTAATTAAGAGTCTGAAAAAGGTCTCAAACTTGTTAATCATGTTTTGTTGTTCAAAATCACAGTCGAGAAGTTCACCGGCGGAATTGCCATCTCAAATTCAGCTCGGATTGCTCTCACCCGTCTATCTGAGGAGACTGTTTGAACGTATGGGAGCGACGTATATCAAGTTAGGCCAGGTAATAATACCAGCATACTTACTATTTTTATAGTCGTTTCGGTATCCTTATTATATGCGATTTATTTCCATTCTTTTTAGTTACAAACTTTTTTCTGTGTGTAGTTCGTTGCTTCGTCGCCCACGTTGTTCCCTCAGGAATACGTCGACGAATTCCAAAAGTGTTTTGACAGAGCTCCCTCGGTTCCCTTTGAGGAGATCAAATCAATAATCCAAAAGGAACTGGGAAGGCCAATCGAGAGCGTTTATGAATACGTGGACCCGAATCCGCTTGCTTCGGCCTCGATAGCACAGGTTCAAATCTGTCTTTCCCTATTCAAATTTATCTTCTTTCATATTATGGCCGAAGGCAATTTAAAAAAAAAAAAAAAAATTGGTGTTCATTGTTGTATTGTACTTAGGTTCATGGTGCGAGGCTTAGAGGTTCCCAAGAGGATGTGGTTATTAAGGTCTTGAAACCCGGAATAGAAGATATACTAGTCGCCGATCTGAATTTCATTTACGTCGTTGCTCGGCTTCTAGAGTTCGTGAACCCTGAATTAAGCCGTGCCTCCCTGGTAACGATACACACCCATTGCCTTCCTTTTCTCTGAAACACTCCTCAACAATTTTTCCTTTTCTTTTCTATAGGTTGGTGTTGTGAAAGACATCAGAGACTCGATGCTCGAAGAGGTCGACTTCAGAAAAGAGGCTAAGAACATCGAGTCGTTCAGGAGATATCTGGAATCGATGGGACTGACTCAACAAGCCACGGCTCCAAGAGTGTATTACCAGTGTAGCACGCAGCGAGTTCTCACCATGGACAGGCTGTACGGAGTCCCTCTCACGGATCTCGACACCATAAGCTCTCTTGTTGCTAGTCCCGAGGCCTCTCTCATAACCGCCCTAAACGTGTGGTATATACGAAAGATACGAAGCTGTTGATGCATTGTGATGATTGTAGTTTTTATTTTTTTTATTTTTTTTATTTTTTTTTTTAATTATTATTAGAACTTTCTTTGGTGTGTGTAGGTTTGGAAGTTTGCTTGGATGTGAAACGTTTCACGCGGATGTGCATGCAGGGAATTTGTGGCTGTTGCGCGATGGCCGAATTGGGTTTCTCGATTTCGGTACGTATTTCCCACATATAACCGTTTGAAATTTTCCCTATGCTTTTTGTTATTATAGCCCCGTTTCGAGCTTGTTATTTTTTCGAAATTACCTCGGATACCTTATTTTCAAACTTTAGCCCTTAAATTCTTCTTTACTTTTTTATTCCATAAAATCTCATTTTTACAAAATTTTGCTAGTTATATAGCGACTTGTTTTTTTCCCTCAATTTATTCATATTTACAAATTCATTTAGAATACGAACAAAATCGTCTGAAAAAAAAGAGAAGGTTTGAAAATGTGAAGTATAGTAGAAATTGCCATCTTCAAATGAGTTATTTGTAGAATCTCCCCTATTGTTTTTTTTTTTTTTTTTTTTTTTGAAAGATCCCTATTGTTTTTTGAATGGGACCTTATTCATTACTGAATTCCACCGGTGTTTACCACTAAGCTGAGCTCTCTTGTACATTTTAAGCTTTTATTCAAATGTTATGTAATTTATGGTTGTAATTTTATTTTCTTTCTATTACCCTGAAATTCTTGTGAAAGCTCGTAACTTTTTGCGACCCTTTAATTGTTGGGTAACCGTTTAAAACGAGCCAAATTATGTTCTCAGGAATTGTTGGGCGAATATCCCCGAAGACATGGTCAGCAATGGAAGTCTTTTTGGAATCATTTTCGACTGAAGAATACGAATCTATGGCTTCCGCGTTGATCGAAATGGGTGCAACGGACACAAACGTTGATTCCCCAGCCTTTGCAAGAGATTTGAAAAAGATATTCTCATCAGTCAAGGCAAAGCCTCAAACTTTTAAACTGACATAAGATTCTCGATTCATACAGTCACCGACTTCTCTCGTTAAAGCCTTTAACGACCGAACTGTCTTAAACAAAAAAAATAAAAAATTTCTTCCAATTTTCAGGACTTGGACACTGAATTGGTTATAGCGACAGCCAGAGGACCAAGCGGAACCGCGACAGCCGTCTCGGCCAACGTGATCGCCGACGAGAGGCAAATGAATGCACTTTTTCTCGATGTGGTAAAAAAACGCTGCTCCGACTCTAAATTGTTCTCGGTTTCAAGCTGTGTCGTATTTTTGATTTCTCGTATTTTATTCGGTCCCACAGATCCGGGTTAGTGAATCGTACGGGCTGAAATTTCCGAGGGAGTTTGCTCTTCTCATGAAGCAGCTGCTATATTTTGACCGGTACACCCGATTATTGGCGCCAAATCTCAACATGCTTCAGGACCAGAGGGTCTCCATTTCTTCCAGCCCAAGAAACAACTACAGGAAGAGTTAACTTCTGGTATAAACATAGAATAGTGAAATGTATTTATCTGCACATGTGATGGATATTATTATAGATAATGTAGGTATAAATAAATTGAAGCAGTTGAGAGCTGTGATGACACACCACAGAAACATTTATACAACAGGAAACCATTGTAATAATTCACTTGCTTTGGACAAAATAGACATCATAATTCGTGTGTGAAATGTAGTTGTGACTTTTGTCACGACTATATACAACATATCTGGCAATAATTTTTCTGCCTCGACAAAGTTTCAGCAAATTATAAATTAAGCAACTAAATTCCAATGATGACCTGTAATGAGGACGATGGAATACCCACCAATCATCAGAACTTAATATTTGTTAACCTTTCACTCGAATAAATCAATTAATTGCAGAGAATGTATTACACTCGTGCTGCAACAAATAAATCAAATAATTGCAGAGAATGTCTGTACAATACAAAAATGAAACCCCTTTCACAATTCACACGCTATCCTTTATATCTTACACTTTGTGTAGTCATAAACAACCTTGAAAGTTGAAACACAGTTCTCACATGAAACGACTATTCACTTGCAAAAGTTTAAAGAACATAAATAATAAGCATCGGCTACATTAAATAATATACCTCACTTGGGTCTTAATGCCTACAGGCTCCATAATAATTTCACTCAAATTGCTTGCACCATAAAACAAAGAAGAAAATAAATTAGCAAATCTTCTACGTGGATCATATTCTCTAATAAACTATTGGGGTTCAGAACTTGTTTCCTCTACGGGTAGAGTGTGAACCACTCGCCCCGAGGACGTAGGGACGAGAACCATAGATGACTTGACTCGGCGAAGAATACCCCATCAGCCTATGAAGCGGCGAGGTTGATCTCCCTATGCTGTCCTCTTCTTTCTCCGCAGCCTCTGGCTTCTTCGAGGGCTCGTGCCTCGGAGGCCGGTCGTTATATCTCCCTCGAGACGGCTCGGGACCCAACTCTCTGCTGCCATCGTCCACGGCATTCAACACCCCGAATATGATTCTGTCGAACGCTCTCCCCAGAGGCGTCGGAACCGGCGGGCCCGAATCGGGATCTTCCTCGATCGGGCGATCATCAGAAGCCTCGGCTTTTCTCGGCTCAGCCTCGCGACGGGAATCCTCGGCCGGACTGGGCCGGGGAGTGGGGTCCACCGGGGGGGTCTCCGCGACCGGGACCGGGACCGGGACTCGTCTTGTCTCTTTGGATCGGACGATACGAGAGCCGTTCTCGAGGGAGAACTCGAGCACGGCCGAGCAAGCGCCGCACTTTAGGCGGTGGCATTTCTTTCCGCAGAGGAGAAACTCGGCCGGAAGGTGAAGGACGGTGCAACATTTGTAGCAGGCGATGAACGGGGCGGCTTGAGCCACGGGTAAAAAATGGCGCCTGGCGGTCCGGCGGGGCTGCCTGTGGTTCATCAAGAGCTCTTGGCTTCTCCGGGGAAGCTCGGAGTTCGTGCTCCACTGGGGGCTCGGAGGGAACGCGTTGTACTGCATCGGAGGAGGCAATTGAGCAGAGCGAGACCATTCGCGCGGAAAGCAGTGGGAGCACGAGGGATCGAGCTGGTGACCGGTTCCGGTCGGGTCGCCGGAGAACGGAATCTTCTTCGGGCGGTGCCGTTCGGCGGCGTAGTTGCTTCCTGAAGCGTACCTGGCGAGATACCGCGGGTCGTTCGGGTGGCGAAGATGAACCTCTCTCGGGGAGTCGTACCTCGGGCTCGGCGAGACCTCCGAGGCACGGTCGTTAACCGGGTCGTAGAGAGAACCGGACTTTCTAGACTGATTCTGGATCTCGAGCACCATTTTCAAAACCTTCATCATCTGCTCGGGGTCCTCGGATAAGTCGGACTGGAAGCTCGAGTGGCGTTGGAAAGCCGAGCTAGATGGGAGATCGTGTCTCTCGGGTCTTGAATTTCTGTGCCTGGGAGGTACTAGGAACCCATCGCGATCAGTATCTCTATTCATCATGGCTTGAGCCATGAACTCATCTCGTCCGGTCAGTTCTTGGGAACGGGTAAAGCTTGTACGGCTCTGGTCATCTTCGAACAAACGTAACTGCTTGTGAGGGATTTGATCATCCGATCCATAATACGTGTGAGGGCTTCTTGTTGGAGACTTTGAAGCCTCCCTCGGATTCCCTCTGAGCTCCGAGCTCGGGACGAACTCTACAGACCTCAAACGACCATAGGCCCCTGGAGATCTGTTCTGAGGCTGCTTCAGAGCGCTACGAGGAGATTTCAGACTCTCCGTTACAGGCGAATTGCCAGAGGCACTTGACTCGCCTAAAGTATTAAAGCTTCTAACCCTGGAATCAGACTCACTCTTCTCATTGATGGTAGCGTATGAGTTAGCCTTAGCTGATGATGAGCCCTCTTCATTGACTGTGGATTCAAGATTTTCTCTCGAAAAAGACAACGACCCATTCGCAGTATGAGCTATTTCTGCAATTTTGTCTTCACCAAATTCCTGAGAGGAGTCTTCATTGTCGTTGCGAATGAATTCCCGACTAGAATCCTCATTCTCAGCCTTACCAGAATCCCGAGAGAAGTCATCATCATCATCAGTATGACCGAATTCCCGACTCGAGTCCTCGTTTTCATTTTGAGCGAATCCGCCGGGGACGAATTCCTGACTGGATTCCTCATTTTCATACCGAGCGAATCTCTCAATCTCATTATGAGTCAACTCCTCAAATTCAGGGTGGGAAAAATCCTCATCCCCGCGAACATCACAACCCTCGTTCTCACGATCACTGCTCCGTTCCTCCACCTCATTCACAGCTGCCTCGTTTCCATCACGGGAAAACTCCCGATTAGCAAAGCTCTCATCCCCAGAATTAGCGTGCTCAACGTTTCCGTTAGCAACAAACCGATTATCCTTATCATCAATATACTCGGTGGGCGAAAAGACTTCGTTGAAAACTTGAGATCCGTCATTCTCAGAATCCATGGAATCGCTTCGATAATTCTCATCGTTCTGGGCCTCGCGTGCTAATTGCACTACTCCACTGGGCTGCTCGGCATCACCGTCCCCCGATTTACTTTGGTCACTCTCGTCGTTCTGGCACGAAGAGCATTCTTCTGAGCACGGAACAACAACACCTTTCTTCTGCAAGCTGGGTTCTTCTTTTTCTTCATGAACTTTATTCGTTTGGTTCTCCAGGACAGCCTCCTCGGTATTTATTTCAGGTTCTGCGCTTCTCACAACATCCACACGATGTTTTGCTGTATCCATAAGAAAAACAACGGATATAAATAAATCAAAATTAACTCCACCAGGATATTTCATATCACTGAATTTCGGATTTTTTTTTTTTTTTTGTTGCTCAAAAACAAAAGATCATTAGCATAGCTAAGCTCGAGATCAATTTGAAAAAAAAAAAGGACATTATCCAAGTAAGTCTATGATACTTTTTCATCCTGGAAATTCTGTTGTAACAGATGCGCTCATTGCTCAGAAACCAGGGAAACCATTAACCCTATAACTTAACAGTTTTTTTTTTTTTTTTTTTTTTTTTTTAGCAAATGATAAGTTAGATTTTATACCTTGAAGAGTGGCACCACATCCACCGCACTTGTACACGTTAAAATTTGGCAACTCAGGCAGAACTTCTTTGCATTTAGGACACCTAACTAACCGAATCTTCGTAGTTAATTCTCCAGCCATGATCCCCCAAAATCGGAATCAGAAACAAGAATATCGAGCTTCCACAGCGGACTCAGACCAGTCCAGAGTCGATAATTGAGAGAAACTATTCGAGCTTCTCTTTTCTTTGGGAGCTATGAGCTCACAAAACCTGTTTTAATATAAAAAAAAAAAAAACAAAAAACAAAAAACGATTATTCAGAGGCATTTAGATTTCGACATATAGACTCTCGAAACTAAATGAGATTCAGAACTAAGAACTAGAATTTATATTTTATCCCCAAAAAGATAAAGCAAACATCAAAAGAAAGAACAAAAGAATGAAAATAAAAATAAAAAATAAAAATCCATGGTTGTACCTTATAATTAGCTATCATTTTTGCTTCTGTTGAGATACAAATATATATAATTGGGAAAGGGAAGAAAATTCTTCAAAAAAAAAAAAAAAGAACAAAAAAAAAACAGAAAGAAATGGACTTTATCTTCTCAACCGTATGGTGTTAAAGAGCATTCACGCATTTATTTATGTTCTCTGTTATTTACGTTTCCTTTTAAAACAAACGCCATAAAAAGCAGGTGTATATACGGAGTTACAAAATACAAAGACCACCCATACGGTATAATTAATCTATCAACGACCTAACAAATTTATGATCTTCTTCAGTATGTTTTCTTTTCATACGATCTTACAGCATTGGGCCTCCAAATTCTAGAACAGAACTACAGAATGTTGGGGGAAAAATTAAAGGTTTTTTTTTTATTCCCTTCCCTTTACCAATTTTTTTGGTTTGTTGTTGTCAAATTAGGAAAAAGAAAAATGGAAAAGCAAAGAAGAGCATAGATCAGCAGACAAACAAACCGCACCAAAATTATAGAAGAAAGGCTTAAGAAAGACGAAATGTGATTTGTGGCTTCTTAATGTTTCGAAATTTGACCTAAAAGAAGAACTAACCTCTTGGTATGAGATGAAATGAAACTACACGGAAAAGGTAAAGCTCGTTCCTCTCTGAGAGCTGTGAAAGTTCAAGACGAAGATAATCCTCTTTCTTTCTTCTTTGTTCGCTGATTACAAAATGGCGTGTTGTTGAAGCTTCTTCTACTTCACGATTAAAGTCACGTTCTTCTTCACCATCACATCATCTTCGTGGTCAACGGTCAACTCCTAGTATCTGACCATGAAACAGCGTAAATCATATTCCTCGCAGAATTTTCTCTCTCTCTCTCTCTTGTCCTCCTCGTCCTTGCCTCTTTTAGAGAGAGAAATAGAATTGAAAAAAAAAATATAAAAAGACAAAAATAAATAAATAAAAGAAGAATAAAGTCATAAACACGGGAAGATAAACTTTTATAAGAGAGAAAAAGAAAGAAATTGTGCGAGGGAGCAATTAATGACGTCAGCGCCGATGGCATTTAAACTTTAAACTTGGCCTGGACCGCGTAGCTGCTGACGTGTCCTCTACGTGTACTGATTTGCTCTATATTTCTTTCTCAAGACCCGCAATTTTTGCTTAACTTTATTTTCGCCCCGTGACTTACGAAATACCATAAAATACACCTTGTTGAAGTATTTAATTACAGATGAAGCACACACACTTCAAGTGAAATTCTTTTGGATACTTTCTTTTATAAGCATAGATGATCACAACGTAGATTAAATTTATCTTACTTACTTAATATAGTTTATGAGAGCGAGGTCAGGTACCCGATGCAACAAATTTATTAATATAAAATAACATATCATTAGGGACAAAATTTTGATTTTTTTTAATTAGTTTTATTACAGAATAATGTAATCAAAGTTTGTTTACCATAAAATCAAATAAGTTGAGCTCATTATTCTCTCTCTGTCTACCATTAAATAATACAATTTGTCACGTCTTAGCTTATAGTACAATATTGTCAACAAACATGTTGGGCACGTTAGAATTGAAAATTACGATAATCATTGAATCGAATCGAGACAAACAATAGGGAGCAAGGACTGAATTGTAAACTAATACTAATCGTGAGGACCAAACTGAAATTACAAACATTTGTTTATTTATTCTAATGCTTTGTTGGGCAAAGAAAATATTTAATTAATTGTAAATCACTCCACAACCACAATACTCTCATGAGAAATCAATTCAGTTGTAATTATGACAAAGTTTTTTTTCCCCAAAGCTCCATTTCTTTTAAGCAATCTTGTTGTTCGTTGGATTTCAAATCATGTCCACTCAACGCCAAAAATATAACACAAATAAAAAAATGAAAAGCTTAAAAGTCAATATCTGAATCGCTCTACAGAACAGCTGTCTCGGGACACGTGGCAGTCAACGAGCGCGTTTATGTGCGGTCCGCGCTAGCTGGGCAGGGGTAGATTAGTCATTTTACTTTAATGAGAAAGACGGCGGTCACCGGTGTATGGATTAGTGGGAACTTGGAGGAAGTGCCGACCGCCCACGAAACTCCAATAAAAGCGATTGGCATTGAATTTAAGATATCGACTCTTTATTGATTGGAATTTGAGTACTACAAAACATTTAATTAGCGTTTCTTTGGAGTGACGTTTTTATTACGTGGTTTATTATTATTATTTTTTGGTTTCTCTCTTTAACTTTTGTTAGAATTTATTAGGCCTGCAAAAGAAAATAGATATGCATGTGAGATTATATAATGTTGGAGAGTCCCAATTATTTGTCCCCAATGGTTTATGAGGGAGAGTTGTGGTGGTTAAGCTTTTATCACAATAAAAGTCTAGGAAAAGGACCATTCCTTTTTTCCTTTTATCGCTTTTTTTTTTTTTTTTTTTTTTTTGTGGAGGTTCGAATCAAAATATAATGAAATCAATAAAATATTCGTGGCAGAGATAATGGAAGGAATAGCGAAGAGATCTATAGAAAAAAAATAAACAAAAGACCTAGATCCTCATTTATGCGTAAATATGGGCGTTCGAATGTCCTTTCCGATCATTAACAGAACTGAATCGTTTCCGATCATTAACAGAACGGAAGCTTTCAGTAATTAAGGGCAGAATATATCGATTGTTGGAACCAACATTTTTATTTCAAAACTAAAAAATTTCCAATTCTTAAAAAAAAAGATGAATAAATGTTATCAAATAAATTTAAGCACTTCGACATAGCAAACATGATAAAGAAGTAAAAATAATGATTATGAAAAACAAAGATTATAAAATAAATTTAAGAAGCTCGATACAGCTAACATGATTAACATGTAATTTAGGTCGTTGGAGGTCTATTAATCCAACGACCTATTTTAATCGTTATAAACAATTTCTCTCAAATCATGCGAACAAATAATGGAAACTTACAGTCTCTTCGGAGACGATGTTGATTCCATGTTCTCTTAAATCATTTTTTGTAGTCACTCTGATTTAATTTCAATAAAACTTCTCTCAAATATTTGTAAAATATCTCAAAATAATTATACTTATTTCATTAAAAAAAGTTTAAGATTAACCTCAGTAGACAGTTTCTCTATCTTTAGTCCAAATAGCAAATTATACGTGTTAGTTGGGGTTTATTTTTAAAAAATTATCACCTCAACTCTCCCCCGTCTAAAATTCTAGTTCAATTCCTACATGTTTGGCAATTAGTTGGAGATCTTTAGGTGTTAGTTAGTCTCTGATTATCCGAAATCCGCCAATACGTAAGGTCAATAACTTTTATAGGTTGTTATTTTAATAATTCTTTTATAATTTACATTTTCATAGAGCTGATAAGCGTATACTTTTTCTCATTGTAGAGTGTAGACTTATGCCAAACAACTGTCATATCTGTTAAAGGAAAATATTACACCGTGAACCTATTATAGAGCTGCCTTTTATTTACTACATATCACCTAATACAAAATATATTCTTATCATAAGAATTGGATATATTCACTCATCTAGAATGGTTGAATTGAAACAGTACAAGTTTTTTTTAGAGCCGTACTCCAAGCTGCCAAATTTCTTTACAATTGTTTGATTTGGATTTAAGAATATTTTTTATTGTGTAGCATCATAGTCAAACAAACATCATATCTTCTCGGATCCCCTCTTTTATTTACTAATTTTTTTTGTTCTTTATTCGGTTTTTTTATTCCTTTGTCTTTTTTTTCTTGACTGACTTTATCTGTCGTTTCTCGTTAGGTCACAAGTCTTACTTTGTTTTTTTGTCAATATAAAAATACCTATTGGCTGTTTGTGGTTGTAACAAAGTCTTACGATTAGACTTTATACAGGATCAACTCTTTAACCACCATTTAGTAGTGCCTCTCAAAAATTGACCATTATCTTTTTTTAAATGCTCGTGTGCCAAATTAATTCTCATAGTCATGAAAGTCTTGATCCATAGAGTTCAATGAGACTACTTTGGATTTAGAATGATAGAATATCAAAACCATCAGGCAAATTTTTTGAGACGTTTAAACCAAGAATGTTGAGTGTTATACATGGAAAGTAAAATAATTGTGGATTTGCACATCGCACAAACTTGGGATAAAAGCAAGCTCGAGAGCTAATAATATAAAGACCAATGTTCCTAAAAAAAAAAAAATATAAAGACCAATGGTTCATCGAAGGTAACATCTCCGCTAAATTACATTGGCGTAAAAAGAAAAGAATTACATCAATGATTACCATGAATAAGTGATATCATTTCGAATTATGATGCATTTTTTGGTCTAAGAATTTTTAATAAAAAAATTCAAAATTTGGTATAATCTAATTATTAAATCCTTCAGAAACTTATCTTTACCGATTAACCATGATAATTATTTATGTGCATCATTATTTACAATTTTATAGGTCAAAATAATTTCATTTAACACATTTAATACTGTTTAAAATAACCTAATAAAGTATAACATAATTGGTAAGACTAAAATATAGTAAGTTTTTTTTTTTATAAATAATAATAAAAAGTTTAGAGATAAAATATAAAAAAAAAAAAAGGAAATGCACAAATAACTCATAGAAAATAGTAATTGATTTGCAAACTAATCGTAAATTTTAATTTTTTAGCTTTATTTTAAAGGTCATACTCATATGGAGCTTACTAAAATATATAGTAACAGTAGTATTTCTGGGAAAGTTATAAAACCGTATTTAGCAATTAATTTAATGGTAATTTAGAAATTATAAGAACTGTTCGGTAAGCCGCTTAAGATAGGTTCGAATCACAGTAAAAGCAAAAGTGATTATGACTATAAAATCAAACAAAAAATTTCTAAATGTCAAACTAAAACTATTTTCCTAAATTATAAATTTCACCTAACATAAATTTCAGATTCTAAAAAATAACAAGGATGAGAATCTAACATATATTATTTTTATTATATACAAATGTAGCATCTGCATAAACAAATACAATACCATTCCAGATCATGCAAAACTGGTTAAAGTAGAGATGGTCAATTGACATGTCAAAGTTCTCAACCGGCAAAATTCAAGCCTAGTGATGGGTGAGAACTGAGAACTGGGATTTAGTAGCTTTTTTCTCAGACAAAAAACTATGAACAAAGGAACATTATACTTAAAATACAATATAATGATTATCATGAGTTCAAACATCCAATTTCTAAGGATGAGCGGATAAAATTATGCTTGACACAAACGAACATAACCCAGAACATAATAATATTTAGCACTACACAGACAATATTTTCATGAAGCTTCAAAAGAGCACATATAGAACAGGCCAAGTAATGTAAAAGACTTACAACTAAACCAAGGCAATAAAGCCTAGGCAGCGATGACCGCGTTGCGCCGGTTTCCGACGAAAGCTTGACGAAGCTCTTGGTAACCACTTCTATAGAATTCAATGGAGAAACATAGCTGCCTTATTGCTTCCCTCTTCTCCTCGGCCCCGTCGGAGATCACTTCTCTCTGCTCATCCACTTCGCTCTGAAGCTCGTCCACTCTGACTCCCAGCTCTCCGACCAACTCTCGAGCCTTCTCGTATTCCTCGACCAGCTCGTTGTGTTGCTCTTGAAACCGCGACAAGTAGAGATCCATTTCGCGAATGTGACTGTCCCGATCGATCAGGCTTGCCACGAGATCGTTGATCTTGGCACTCGTCGCGTCTTTCTCAGCAGTTAGCGTGTCATATTTCAGCTTGAACGAGTCGAAATCTTTAATTAGAGCTTCGATGTGTGCTCTTTGTGCGGCGAGCTCGGCTTGCAATGCAATAACTTGTGCCTCGTGAAGCCTTTGCATTTCGATCTTCTCTTCCCCGATCATCGCTGCTTTCTCTCCCAGCTCTCTGAGTTCCGTCTCTAGATGTGCCTGTTTCTCTGATAGCCGAGCTTTCTCCTGAATGAAATGTTCCTCTGCCTCGCCCTGGGCGACTTTCAGCTCCCAAACCTCGAGATCGCGGTCCGAGAGATCAGCTTCGTACTTTCCGACCATCTCTTCGAGCTCCAAGACGAGCCCTTTCTCCGAATCCAGCTGGGCTTCGAGGCTCGCTTTCTCTTTCGAAGCCAGCTCGAGCTGATTTCTCAGGCGATCTCCTTCACACTTCAGATTTCCGATCTCTTCTCCAAACCCCGCGAGCGAATCTCGAGCCGCTTCCAACTCTTCCGCGGAAACCCCGATCTTCGACTCCGCGTCAGAAAGCCTAGCCTCGAGCTCGGCGACCGTCCCTTGGAGCTCCGATACGCGTTCCTTCTCGATCTCGAGATCAGCTTTTGCGGAAGATAATTCTGATTCTAGCTCTGCCATCTTCTGGTGGACAGTCTGGCTGTTGATGCTTAGCGGGGTCCGCAAGTAACTCGTGACGAAAGACTCCGAATCCGAGTCCGATGAGGATAGTGAAGCCGATTCGCTTCCCTCCTTCAAAGAGAAAACCGAATCGGCACCGATCGATCTCGGAGACGTGTCCGAGCCACCAGACCGGGCCTTGACATTCGGGGTTTCCTGGTCCGAGTCTCCAGACCCCATTGTCGCACCGTCCTTCGTCGCTGTTTGTTCGTAGCGCTCGGCCAGAGAACGGTACAGCTGGTAAAACCCCTCGACACTGGCGATCAGCTCGGGTTTGCTCTCATTACGAGCCGTCTCTTCATTCACGTCCGAACCATCTTCCTCGATCAGCTTCAACATTCTCTTCACACTCCGGTCCATCTCTGCAACAAACAGAAACAATCGCTGAGTAAAACACTAACAGAGGAGAATATTAGACTAAAAGTGCTTACCCTTGAGATTATCAGCAAGCCATTTACACCCGTTCGGACTGACCTCCCAGCACAGATCATTTGACTCAAGGCTTTCCATTTCAGCTGTCAGCCAAACAAGCAAGGTTCAGAAGAAAATAACTTCGTTAAAACAAGAAGAAAAACACGGAAGTACTAGACTAGATCTACTTGACTTGTAATCAATTACCAACTAACAACTTCTTTCAATTCGAATGCAAGGCCGTATGGGATGATTCTTCAATTATACCATTCATTAGCAAAAATTGTGAACCACTATTAATTCCTAACATTTCAATGGTCAGTGGTGCTGAGAAAGGCAATAATAGCCATTATAGTCAACCGTATTTCATCCCACCTTTAACTCTTCCCATGCTCAATCAAGCTTCAATTAATATCTCTCAATTTCAAAATTATTAACAGAAGAACCAGTTGTGTCACCTTTAACTCTTCCCATGCTCAATCAAGCTTCAATTAATATCCATCAATTTCAAAATTACTGACAGAAGAACCATTTGTGTTTGTTTCAAGTACTTACGACTGAAAATCTACTCTCTATTTACTCAGTTTGAGCTCAGTAATCACTATAATATAAATTTCTTCATAGAGTAACAGTTCATATAAAAAAAGAAAGATAAAGGCAACATAAACGAATGAAGAGAAAAGAAGAGAATCAAACTTACATCGATGAAACCTAAGTGACTTTAGCTCTGATGGACTTCACAAGACTGAATACGAGCTGTCTATATAACGATCAACTACGATAATTAGGTTCCGATTACAATAAGAAAATGGGTGAGGGACTTGGAAGAACCAAATGCTTAGATACAATTACAAAACAACACTTAAATTGAAATCAAATTCAATGCTTAATAATGCTGATCATGTGTAGAGAGAGAAAAAAAAGTAAGAACCCGACGTTTGGGGATTTTCACGTCTCTCTCTCTCTCTCTCTCTATGCAACCGAAACTTCCGTTTCTTTCATTTTGAAATTTTCAACTTTTTTGTCGTTTAATCATCGACCTCTTTCTTTCCCTCCTTTTCTTTGTTTCAAACTTTTTTTTTCTTCTTCATTTTATGGGTCCCTAACGTTACAGTGGTGGACTACTAACCATTTTTTACACGTGTCATGTTGTTAGTGCGGGTCCCATATATAGATAATGAACCGGTTTATTCAATTATTGCTATTAGACTCGAATTTAATCTCTTCCGTGGATATGCTTATTCAACTGAGTTGGTTCTAAACTTCTAATATTAAAGTTATGAGCTCAATTTGCTCACAAAAAAAAAAAAAGTATGAGATCATTTATATTTTATACAACAAAAGAGTTACAAATATACTTAATGTAATGTGTCCGTGGACCAATTTTATTTCAAATTAAAAAATTATATATATATATAAGACTTCAAGCATTCATGATATAGAAAAAAAAAAATTAAGGATATAGAATTTTTTTTAATCAATTCGTTACTTATCTTTGCAATAAGAGAAATATATACAATTAATTAGCAAATAGCCAATGTTTGCATAATTTTAACAGAATCACCAAAATAAATTGTTTCTCTAATATCCTTGTTGACTTTATTCAAATTTTTCTTCAAGACCATACCATTTTTAGATATTACACTTTTATCATTCAAAATTTCAAATTTTAAATTTTTCCTTGTTGAGTTTTTTATTTTTATATTTAAAAATTGCACGAAGTTTTCTATTAGAATATTATGGATAAAAAACTCATTAATACAAGTAAATAAGATCTTGGACATAATACGAAGCTAGTCTAAATAAATTATGACACTAGTACATGTGTTCGCTCTTCTTGTGCAAACTTCCGGTATAAAGAATGATAAAAACACATTAAAATTTGAGGACATTTTTTTATATGCCTACAATGGTTGATGAATAGATCCAAACAACCGCAGTCTAGCGACCATGAAAAAGATGTTTCTTCAGCCTGTATATATAAAAATCTATCTGAAAATCCGATTTGGGAAAGTAAAAAACGGCTAACCCGTTTCCAATACAATACAAGACAAACACAACACGACAACAAAAGGCTAGAACTAACAGACATATAAGCAACTTAAATAATAAACCTACATCTAGAATAACAAAATCATATAATTACCAAAATAGACCTCCCTTTTACCCAACACAAAAACAACCATATCCACCCACCTAATAGAACTCACACCAAAGCCATTTTTGGTGCACCAAATCTGAGCCGATGACTAACGAGAGCAATGGACTGGACGACACATCCAGCTCAATCGTCTGACTCGTAAACGGCAAGGAACACGTGAAGGAGACACCAAATCTCGGCCATTCTCTTCAAATCCAAGCATCAAAAGACGGCTCGCAAGGATCAATGACGTCGAGGCTCTCCTACCTCACCAATGGACGAAAATGAACCGTTCCAATTTCAGTTACCAAAATTTGTAATGATATATAAAAAAAAAAACAACTATTTCCTAAAATTTATTGGATATTAAAACGTAATTAATATCAAATCAATGTGATATATTTGTTTAAAAAAAACTTATCAACGTGGATTAGAGAGCATTTTTATACTACTAAAATCCACATAAATTAAGTTGACTATTTTTAAGAAAAAAAAAAACATCTAAACGCTGGCTAAATTGTAATATAAACATTTTGTACATAAATAATTCATTCATTCAAACAATATTATCTATGCAAGAACATCGGTGAGAACACGATAAGGTACATCTTGAGGTCAAGAAACAAAGCTAGAAAAACTGAAAAGCGAATTTCGCAAGTAAATGAGCCGTTTCACTGTGAGCTCAGAGGCAGATTTAAAAAAGAACATTTAGAAGGAACAAGAGGAAAGTCCGAGGAAAGATGGAGAATTTAATCTACGACGAGGTTTAGATCATTTATTATGGTAGGTTCATATATATTGTGACCAAGTGAGTGCGACTAACGGGTTTAAGTGGTCTATGTGTAATGTTTTCAATAAAAATTATAGCTCAGCGTCTATATACAACAAAACTTATGTAGCATACAAAAAATGTATATAAAGAAAGAGTATGGTGTCACGCACTTACAAATTGGAGACAACTTAAAGCTCTCTCTCTCGTGAGTCCGTACAACTGATACGACGTGGGACAATCAGTGGATTGGTCCTTGGAGTGAAGTTTTTCCGAGCTTCAACTCTGTTTCATCATGAGTTCGCTTGACCCTGGTTCTGCTACGGTGATGGATGAGGGGAACCTGGATCAGGAGGATGGGATGGAGTCAGCGATGTCGATTTCTGCTTCGGAGGTTTCACTAGATGAAGCTTCCTTGTCTCAGACTTTGGCTGTTCGTGAGGAGGAGGTGTTATTGGCTAAGATCCTCTCCAAGAAGCCTGTCAGCAGGTCAACCGTTGCGGCGGTCCTGACCAAGGTATGAAGGAGTATTGGCAAGTGGTCGGTCAAGGAGGTGAAATCGGGAGTCTTCATGTTCCAGTTCTCCCGAAAAACTGATAGAGAGGCTTTTCTCGCGAGGCGGCCATGGACGATTAAGGGAGACCTTATGGTGGTTCAGGAATGGCCAAAGCATTTGAACCTAGAAGAGATCGATTTCACGCGTACCCCCTTTTGGATCAGACTCTCAGGCCTTCCCCCTGGCTGTATTCATCCCCTGAGTATTCAACGCTATGCAAGTCTCTTCGGGAAAGCTATGGATTGCAGACTAAACCAACTCCGGTTTGGTCCGGCTGTCCGCTTCCAGGTGGAGGTTTCCACGACGAAGCCACTCTTTCCAGGCTTTTTTCTGGACCGGAAGGACAAGCCAGCCCTGTGGATACAAGCTAAGTACGAGAATCTTGGGTCGTTCTGCTTTCGATGTGGATACTTGGGACATACCTCTCCAGAGTGCTCCCGGAAAGTAGATCGCCTGGTCCAGAAAGAAGGATTTGTAGCGGTCCCAATCTATGGTGTCTAGCTCGATGCCAGATCCTTAATAGCGAACTGCTTCTCCGGAGGAGGACGGGCAAGAACGATGGAGGGGAGCACGTCGTCGGAGGTTGATGGACGGCCAAGCGCTCCGGCGAAGGGCGTCATAGCGGGGTCTACACGCGCTGGAGAGACCTCTGAAACCCTCAAGCGCGACAATCGAGGTGGGGGGTGCCCGAGAGAGGGTGGGTGCAGGGGGTCAACGGATCTACGGGATCTGGGTAAGACAAAAATTGCCCATTCTGTTGATTTGACTGAGGAACCACATCTGAAACGGAAAAAAGGGAACAACCAGGCTTCCTTTTCCAAAACCCACTCTCTGTCGGTCTCGGCTCCCGTCAGCTCTCCAGCTCCCTCTTTGACGCGTTTGGCTCGAGGAGAAGATGTGAGGGAGACGTGTAATGTAGAGGGAAAATCGAAGGATTTGGGCTTGGGCCCAACTGGGTATTCGGTCAAGACTCAAATGATGACTCAAACGCCTATCTTCCTGGGCCCGGGCCCAGATACAACTATGGGGAGGGCTGTGCTCCCTAATGAAGATCAGGCCACGGTGGGCCGCCCGACAATTGGGCCCTTGGTTGTGGGTAGCCCGGATCCGGACCCAAGTGACCTGGCTAAAATGCAGAACTCGTTCCGGCTCGCGTTTTCTCCAAAAACTCTTGGAACACCCCTGCTGTCCAACAGTCCCGTGAGAGAGAGGAAAAACAGGAGCGTTCGTACCACTCCGTTGCGGACTACCTCGGGAAAGAGACGCAGGGTGCCGTCTCCCGGCCAGTCTCCAATCGTCCTAACCAAGGAATCCAGGGTGGTGTCCCAATCCGGCCACTCTCTTCTGTCCCTCCGCCGGTGTTTCTTCTCCACGAGGATTCAACCGATGGAAATGTCCCAGATTTATCGGCGACCGGCCAGGGACGGGCTGTCCGGGACCAATGAAGATCATATGCTGGAACGCCCGGGGATTGGGAAGTCCCCAGGCGATGGGCCGCTTACGGAGGCTGATTCGCGAGCGGCGACCGGACCTCCTCTTTCTTTCGGAAACGAAATTAAGAGGATGCCGGATGGCGAGTTTGAAACAAAGGCTTGGATTCACAAATGGCTATGGAGTTAGTGCTGTGGGCCTGAGTGGAGGCTTATACATGGCTTGGTCAGAGGATTTTGATGTGACTATTCGGAGTTCCAACAAGGGACATATTGACGCGGGGATTTGGGACGCAGAAGGCAGGCAGTGGAGGTTTACGGGGTTCTATGGTGAGGCCCACGAGTCCCGTCGCCATCTATCGTGGGAGCTGCTGAGAAGGCTTAATGATGACAGTGGTATGGCGTGGCTATGCGGGGGGGACTTCAACGAGGTCCTTTTCGATTTTGATCATGCGAGTTCCACGAGGCGCAAGGCCAGCGACATGGCACGGTTCGGGGAGGCCTTGGAGGATTGTGGACTGAATGACCTCAGCTTTAAAGGCGAGCTGCTGACCTGGAACAACAAGCGGAGCGGGGATGGAAATGTCCAGTGCCGGTTCGATCGGGCGTGTGCTAATTTGGCTTGGAAGACCCTTTTCCCGGCGGGCTTCGTTGAGGTTCTTGATTTTTGGGGATCCGACCATCGGGCCCTTATGATTGACACTGAAGAAAGACCCCCGGTGCTCTTGTCTCGTTCGGTCTCCAGGAAGCGGTGGGCTTTCGAACCGGGATGGCTCACGAACGCTGATTGTGAGGGTCTCATACGAAGGGCTTGGAACGGTTCTCCGGGAGGGCAACGTGGTGTGACGTGTGCTGAGAGGCTGACCGCGTGTCGTGGGGCGCTGAGAAGGTGGGCAGCCACATCCTTCGGGCACCGCGAGACCCGGATCAAGGAACTTACGACGAGGATCGAGAGACTGAACAGAGAGGTATGTACTCCTGCTAATTGCAGGGAAGTCAAGCGGCTGGGTAGTGAACTGGAGTCCCTTATTCTTGTCGATGAGTATTACTGGAAACAACGGGCCCGTGCGGATTGGCTCCAAGGGGGGGACAAGAATTCGGCTTACTTCCACACAAGAGCCTCGAGGAGAAAGAGCCAAAACACTGTACGTGGGATTTTGAATGAAAATGGTGAATGGGTCTCTTCCGAGGCGGAGGTGCGAGGGGTGTTCGAAAGATACTTCTCCATGATATTCGGGTCTAACGGTGCCTCGGAGGAGGATTTTCGCTCGATTACTAGAGAAGATGTGGGTTGCCTCTCTTATCCTCTCCGGGAGGCGGCCGAGGAACCCTTCACCGACGACGATGTGTCACGGGCCCTCTTCTCTATGGGTCCGAGGAAGGCTCCGGGGCCCGATGGTTTCCATGCCCTCTTTTTCCAAAAGAATTGGGGAGTGGTGGGCCCGACGGTTCGTGGTGAGTGCCTTGATGTGCTCAACAACTGGGGGAGCGTGCGGAAATGGAATGAGACAAACATTGTGTTTATCCTGAAGGTTAAGAGTCCGAGACGGGTTGCGGACTTCCGGCCAATTAGCTTATGCAATGTGGTTCTCAAGGTGGTCACGAAGGCGATCGCCAACCGACTCAAGGGGCTGCTCCCGTTGATTATTTCAGAGACGCAAAGTGTCTTCGTCCCGGGTCGGCTCATTTCAGATAACTATGCGATTGCGTACGAACTCCTTCACTCCATGAGGTTGAGAACTAAAGGGAAGCGAGGGGTCCTTGCCCTTAAGTTGGATATGAGCAAAGCCTACGACCGCGTCGAGTGGGGTTTCGTGGTAGCTATGTTGAAGAGAGTCGGGTTTGGGCCGAAGATTGTGTCCGTAATCTTCGAGTGTATTTAGACTCCCATCTTTTCGGTGGTCATTAATGGGAGAGTGGGAGGTGCGATCACTCCAAGCCGGGGTCTCCGCCAAGGTTGTCCCCTATCCCCCTACCTCTTCCTCCTTTGCGCGGAAGGGTTTTCCGCTCTCATTCGTGGTCAAGAGCGGCTGGGACTCCTTCGTGGCTTCTCGTGTAGTAACTCGGCTCCCTCGGTTTCTCACTTACTTTTCGCCGATGATAGCCTCATTTTTTGTAGTGCCAATGAGAGTAGTTGTGGGGCGATTCGATCGGTCTTGTCGGTGTATGAGCGAGGATCGAGGCAAACTGTCAATCTGGAGAAGTCGGTGTTTTCGTGCTCGGGTAACGTCACGGAGGAAGAGTCAGCGAGGCTGGCGAATGTTCTTGGCATGTCATATACATCGGAGCTAGAAACCTACCTTGGTCTCCCGACCCGGGTGGGGAGGAACAAGAAGGTGTCTTTTAGCAATCTCACGAACCGTGTTCGGAAGCAGCTTCGGACTTGGAGAGCTAGAACCTTCTTGGCGGGAGGACGGGAAATTCTCATAAAGGCGGTGGTCCAAGCTATTCCCACTTATACTATGAGTTTCTTCAAACTCCCTAAGGCCATCATTGACGAACTTCACGGTATGATAGCAAGGTTTTGGTGGGGGAGTTCGGAGGACAAAAAGAAGATACATTGGAAGAAATGAGAGTTTGTTACGACCCCGAAAAGCAATGGTGGGTTGGGCTTCAAGGACCTCGGGGATTTCAATCGAGCCCTAGTGGGAAAGCAAGTGTGGCGAATCATTCATTCCCCGGGATGTCTTATGGCTCGGGTCATCAAAGCGAAGTATTTTCCTCACTCGGGGATTGCCGATCTCCATAGTAAAGGTCACTTTTCCTTCTTGGGAAAGAGCCTTTGTTGGGGGCTGGATCTTGTGCGATTAGGGATTAGGTGGCAAGTAGGCACCGGGAATCTGAGGGCCTTTGGGGTTCCTTGGGTCCCTAGACCGGGTGCTTTCGAGCTCAGTTCGGAGGAGCCAGATGATGGATTCCCATGGCGAGTAGCAGACTTTATGGCTGAAGGATGGGGCTGGAACAAGGAGGTAGTCAACGCGCTTTTGATTCCGTACGATGTCGGGGTTGTTCTAAAGGTGCCGGTGGGTGAGGGGCTCGGGACAGATCGACTTGTGTGGCACTTTGAGGAGGACGGAGTCTATACGGTGCGCTCGGGATACCGGTTGGCTCGATCGAGGGTGGCCTGCGGTCCGTCGGGCTCGACCAACTCGGAACCTCTTTGGTGGAAGAAGATGTGGAATCTCGCGATCCCGCCCAAGATTAAACATCTTATGTGGCGGTGCTGGTTCGAAGTTCTCCCGTCGATGGGGAATCTCAGACGGAAAGGGATCCCGTGCCTCCCTTTCTGCGTGTTCTGTGGTGCGCTCCCGGAAGATGTGCTTCACGCCACTTGGTCTTGTGAGCGGGCTAAGGCCATTTGGGATGGCTTGACCCTGGGAAAGTGGGCTGAGAAAACTGGCGTGCTCCCCTTCACAGAAGTCTGTATGAGAGCTTTACGGTGTCTATCGACGTCGGACCTGGAACTTTTTTGTGGGCTGGTCTGGGCCGCGTGGTCGGACCGTAACCGACTTATGTTCGAAGGTGTGGAGAAGAGCCCCGAGGCCTGGGTCACCGACACAGCGAATTGGCTCTCGAGCTTCAAGTCGGTCTCAGCCAAGCTTGAGACGAGGATGGACTCCGGTACCCCTTCTCCTAAACTTTGGGAGCGGCCACGTGACGGGACGCTGAAACTAAACGTCGATGCGGCGTGGGATGTCGAATCGCACCGAGCAACGGTGGGGGCTGTGGTCCGCGACCACTACGGGGACGTGGTGGGGGTTTTGGCACTGGAACTTATTGATGTGGACTCGGCGCTGACGGCGGAGTGTCGTGCGATCCGGGTAGGTCTACGCTATGTGCGTGAAAATGGGTGGGGGATCGCAGCGGTGGAGTCGGATTGTCTCCGAGCGGTCCGGCTGGTCTTAAATGCTCAGACTCCCGGCCTTCAGGGAGCCATTGTCGCTGATATCTGGTCCGAACTCCGGATCGCCACTTCTTCGACGACCTGCGTTTGGGTTCCCCGACGTTGTAATACTGCTGCGCACCTGGTTGCAAAGTTTCGTCTTGATTGTATCACTTCTGATTACTGTTCAAATACTTGCCCTGCGTGGCTGTATGATTGTATTACTCGGGACTCAGCTGCCCAAGGTTGTTGTTAATGAAGATCGGGGTTTTCCTTAAAAAAAAAAAGCTCTCTCTCTCGGAAACGACAATTAGTTGCCATAAGCATGCACAAGCATCGTTGAGATAAGTACTACTCCCAACAAAATTGTCTTCCATTTACATGCATATCTTTAGAACAACGAGTCTTTATTTTATTTCACGACCAAAAGTATAATACTTTTAGATAAGATTTTTTTTTTAGTTCACCCTTTCTTTCTGGTGATTATTAGATACCGTACTGAACTTTAAAAATGCTATATATGTGTCGCAATTCTCGTGACTTTATTCACTTTAAATAAAGGTATCAATTTGTATATATGTAATTTTATTTTCGGAGGGTACACAAAATGATTGATTCATGTAATAATTTTATACTTAACTCTAGTATTTTCTACTACGTGCACCTGCAACTCATTGCGCTCTGTTGCAAAGCTATGTTATACTGAAGGGGGCTTAAGCCCCTCACGAACTTTAATTTTTTCTTAAATATTGAAATTCGACCACTAAAATTCAATTATATCTTTTGAATAAAAGTGGATAACCCCATGGAGAAATATTTTAATGTCTTCACTTAAATGCGGAGGAGTACAGTAACTACAAAGAAGTCACACCTAAACCCTGATCAAACAACATCCGCCTTAATTCTAAGAGAATAACGAGTCAAATTATGTTCAGCCCCTTTACAAGAACATGATATTTAAAGAGTTTAAAATTCAGTTAGTTTTGTATTTTTTTTTTCGTTTTTTATAAAGGGAAAATATCAAAAGTATCCCTCGTGTTTAATTGAAATGCGAGATTTATCCCCTCTATTTCTAGAAATATCAGACATATCCTTTCAGTTTAATATAAATGACATATACATCCCCTAAAAAATATTATATTACAAATATCACATTTTTCGCTTATTTTTTACAAAAAAAATAATTTGAACTCCCCAAAATATCCTTAATGAATATTTTTTTTATTTTCTATTTTATATACAAAAAAATTAAATTAAAAAATTTCTTTATAAAAAGTTAAGGTTTTTTTTTATAAAGAGAGATTTTGATTTTTTTTAATAAAATAGTAAATAAATATTTATTATATTAAGGGTATTTTGGGGAGTTCAAATTATTTTTTTGTAAAAAATAAACGAAAATGGTGATATTTGTAATATAATATTTTTTTAGTGGATGTATATGTCATTTATATTAAACTGGAGGGATACGTCTGATATTTCTAGAAATAGAGGGGATAAATCTCGCATTTCGATTAAACACGAGAGATACTCTTGATATTTTCCCTTTTATAAATGAGGTGGAAACCAATCTTACTAACTTAAAAAGTCATTAAATAAGTGGGGTCTTGAGCCATTAGGTATAACTTGAGGTATAACATATATATCAGATGCATATTCTCTAGAGAAAAATATGAATATGAGCCGACATGAACATACATGAGTGGAGGTATGTGTTTTTCTTTTTTATATTTTAGTGCTTTTGTTTCTTTTATTTATATAAACAATATAAGGGAAAATGACACAAATATACCCTATGTTTTAGTGAAATGTCGAGTTTAACCTTTGATTTTCAAAAATGTTGAGTTCATACCATCTGTTTAACTAAAATGACGAAATTATACCCTCTATTTAACTAAAATGACGCAATTATACCCTGAAATAGACAACAGCACTACGAATCTTCTTTTTATTGAATTTTCATTGACGTTGACTATAATATTTATATATGAACACCAATTATCTTTATTCATTCACGCCATATATGTAATTTATTTAAAAACTATAAAATAAACAACGGTCTCTTAGTCGTGAAAAACACAAAAAGATGCAAATGGGTAAAAATCGACAGTTGATAATCCACAAAATCACAAATTCGAACATATAATCAAGGATTTAGAGTTACAATTCGAACATGGAATGAAATAATCTATTGAGAGATATGAATTTTATTATTTAATTTCAATTTAAGGCTAATTTTATTTCAAAATTGGGAATTTGAGAATTAGGGTACTGGTTTCGATTTGATTCGGTTTTTCATATATATGAGTTAATATCAATGAAAGAGAGATTTGTGATACTGTCATCCATTTCAGGGTATAATTGCGTCATTTTAGTTAAACAAATGGTATAATTTCGTCATTTTAATTAAACAGAAGGTATGAACTTGACATTTTTGAAAACCAAAGGTTAAACTCGACATTTCACTAAAACACAGGATATATATGTGTATATATGTGTTATTTTCCAAAAATATAATGTTCAGTCCCTCTGATTATACTTATTTATTCTTGTAGTATATATTTTCTTATTTATCAAATAAAATGAAAACATGAACACCTATTAAATGCTTAATAAATATGTTTAAAAAAATGCTTAATAAATTAAGAAGCACATTAAGTTTGTATGTGAAAAAATAATTATAACTACTTTTAGGTTTAGTTTTTCGTCTCTCTTAAAGCTTGATCTATCTCTTAATTTTTGTTTCGACACTTGACTCCCCTTTGTATCAACATGCATCAAACACACAAAGTTAAGGGACCATGCAGACAAAAATATTCATATTAATATATATATATATATATATATATATATATATATATATATATATATTTATATATCTGGTGACATGCAAAAATGTTACAACAATTGTCATGCGAAAAACATTGAGCTCCGAGCACGCAGTCCCGAACACATAAAAGTTACATGCATGATTTTCTATAAATATAGACAAATCTAGTAAAAGAGATAATGTAAATGAAGGTGTTGTGTAATATGTGAGACTTCTAGCGTATACTCTTCTTCTTTGTTGCTTTGCTTTCCTTTATAGTGGTGAGTTTGAAGATCATGAGATGATCAGGTCCATGATGTGATAGTTACTTTGTAACTTCTCCTTGTTCCATAAGTGGGTAATTATTTTGCATAATCGCTTAAAGAGTTATTTTTATTAAGGTAATTGCTGAGTACGTGTTCTCAGGCGATTATTATTTAAATTATGATGTGGTCACATTTTCTTAGTTTGACTGGTCTTTGAACCTACTAGCTTCTTTTCTTTTCGAAGTTTTACTCGGTAAGGTTCGTTCTTACTCTATGCTCGGGTCTATTTGATTCGGGTTCGGTGCTGGAGTCTTACTATTCTTCGAGGATTCAAGCACATGTTTGGACTGTGCTAATTATATGAGTAAGTATATATATATATATATATATGTAAAGGAAACAGCTAGCAAATGGATAATATTATATATATATATATATATATATATATATATATATATATATTATTATCCATTTGCTAGCTGTTTCCTTAACTTACAGTGATTGGAGGTCACCATTCAAGATTTATGTTCATCGTCCTTTTGCTAATTTACATGCAGGGCTTGATTATACAATTAATATGTCCACACACACTAAAATATAAAAGTAACATTGTGTTGGATAGTTGTCATTAAATATGACCTACTATCACTATGTGCATATCCATTGGAAAGCAGCTTTTACCCATAGGAATATTAAATATCCAAAAAGAAATATTAAATAAATGGCGAGAGATCGATGATACTTATTTAATTGAAAACCCGAATATGGTTTTGACTTTGCGAATATCACACGATGATACTTATTTAATTGAGATATTGTGAGCATTTTTTAACAATTGAAATGAAAAAGAAAAGGAGATCCATAGTTAAAAGTTGGAAAGTCCGTTTAAAATAAAATAATGTGTTTTTTTTTATGATAAAAATAATGTGTTATCTATATGTAGTTATAGCCTTTTTCCATATTCTTGGCACTTACTTACCTACCATACTTAAGTGGATCTATTGTATTATTAATTACTTGGATTTTTAGCTCAAATAGTCCTTGAACTATGGAGGTTGAGGCATTTTGGTACCTTAACAATAGTCATTGTTCTCTCCTCCATGGTGAGCCGCATCTGCCCTCAACGTTGTTCACAGAGGTGTCGTGTTACGAGATCAACGCCGTTACTAGATCGAGAAGTATAACCCTGCGAATTTGTCTACATGCTTTTTTTTTAGTTTATATGTTTCTGGTACACAATTAATTTTTTTATTTTATTTTATTATGTTACTTAGGAATAGTCATTAGATGGTGGTGGTGTTGTTGGTGGTTTGGATCTTGTAGGTATATGATTCGTTTATGTAAAAATCAAGGAAAGAGCGTGATGATCATACGGGTCTCACTAATCATTGGTCTCACGGTGGTGAAAAATGAATACCCAGAAGTTATTTTTATTTTAGGTTTGAGAAGAATATTTTTTTTTTTTTGCAATTAAGCCTTCACGTGCGTCGCATGTGACAATTCCGTCTACTTACTTGACGGGAGGGACTAATTTCGCCAACAACTAGAAGGTTGAGGACTATTTTGCGTCTAAAAAAAGCTCAGGGATAAAAATGCCTCCAACTCAATAGTTCGGGGATTATTTGAGCCAAAAATCCTTAATTACTATTAAGGCAACTTAGAATTAGTGATGCTATTATTTTTCAAACAACTCAACTAGTGGTGCTATTAAGATATATCAAAATATATTATAAATGAATCCGTGTGATATCATCAATTAGTTGACTAATTATAACCGATCCATCAGTTATATATATATATATATATATATATATATATATATATATATATTTATATGTATGTGTCTTGTATCATGTATGTATGTGATGTATACAGTATATAACTGTATAAACACATTTGTGTGGTGGCCTTTAGGCCTTCGAATAATTTGTATGAATGGTGACCAACTGTAAGTATAATATAGTGTGCTTTTGTATCACTGCTTTCTAGTTTCTCCTAATATGTAGATGTATGGATTTAATTTAGAAAAATTATACGGATTATCCAAACTCAAACGTTAAGATTACGGATTAACTAACGTTTAAAAATAATTTGAAAAATAACCAGCTTCGTTGGCGTGACGTTTCAGCCAATATTTGTATGTCAAAAATATCCTTGTTGGACTGTGTTTCGTTTTAAGAAAAAATCAAAATAAAGAAATCAATTGATGATCATTCAAAATAAAAGCTTAAATTACGATATTAATACCAACAAATATGTTCCCAAATTGAAATTGAATATATGTACATACTTAAAAAAACAAAGGAATAAAAAGAATTTGTCGAGAGATGAAGAAGCGCCGCCACGAAGAAGACACGAGAAGACTGACCGCTGAGGAACGAGAAGTGGTTGACAACTACGGCGGCGCTCATGCCGCTGTTGTAGTGCGGTTTATTAGCGTATATATAACATATTAGTCATTATTATTATTATTGTATTTATGATTATTTCCCTTTTTTTATTTCCTTTTTTGTTGTATTATGGTTATATATACCCAGACTATTCTATTTCTTTGTAATGCAATTAATTATTCAGACTTCCTCTTTTTCTCTGAATCCCTAAATTTTCACAATCGACCGCGGTGGAAGAGGATCTTGGCGAGTCTCAGTGCGGTGAGGTCGAGGAAAAGCCCTAGAATCAGCGACTCCACCATGGGGCTTCTCCACAGCGCCAGCATGACTAGCGCCGCCGGGAAGAAGGGCCAGCAGATTTGATCGCAGGCAAGTACGACTGAGCTATGCCGTGGAGCACCTCCGACACTTGGCCGTCCAATTGGATCAACGCCACTGCCATTCGATTATGGTTTGTTGGAGTTTAGAGATCTCTTTTACTTGCTGTTATTTACCAAGATAATCATTGTTAATAGTCGTTTTTTTTTATTCTAAAGTTACCGTTTCGCATACTCTCGTCGTTTATGATGGTTGCTGGTTTTCCAAACAAACAAAAACAACGCTAATTTTTTTCTCGTTTGATCAAAGAAACACTAATTAACAATATTTTTATAGTAATTAAACTAAAATTTGTAACTTTTATATTCTAAAGGGATTAGCGGTGTGAAGACTTTTAAAAATCAAGATTGGCACTTCAAAATATAAATAGATTTAATTAAGTAAGTCATCCACGTCTGACAGCTACATCTCACCTTAAATATCTAATCATGTGCCTAATATCACCAAATTCGTAACATATACTTTTAATCTTTATTTCTTTTATTAATGCTCCTCCATAATTAAGGCCATTTTTTTTTTGCAAGCTGTGGATATATTTACTATTAGTATATCGTTTTTAATATCACGCCAATTATTTTTTTAGCTATATTTTTTTTTTCACAAACTATATTATTAACTAGCTGGGATAAAGTATTTATTTCACTAATCACCCAAAATTAAAAGAATTCACAAAAAAAAAAAAGAATGCTTATCTTTCTTTTCTTAAAAAGAATAATAATAATGAATTAGATATTATAACAGATTTATTTGCAAGCTTAAAATTCATTTCAATTCCATCAAAGGTAAAATTCATAGATACAACATACACATCATATACAATGATGTATATTAAAGATTTAATCTCTAAAAAAAATATGCATATTAAGTGTAGCTTACTCTTTACATTTAGACATATAGTCTATTTAAACTTGTATGTTAAAATTTTAGCCGATTTATTTAAAAATTAAGAAAATAGTCTAAACTAAATAAAAACTAATATGCTATATTATGAAGACGTAGAAATTATTTCTTTAATATTTGAATAATTGAGTTATAATTGTAATAGAGAGTAACCATTTAGCTATTTCATACTGCTATAATTTAGTAAAAAATAAGTTTAATAACATTATGATTCACTACTAAAACTAAAGTCATATGGAGTACTTTATGTGGATAATATATTTTCTGAAAAACTGGTTAATTTAAACTTACTCTCACCTAAACGAAAAAGGCCCAACGCAATAAACACTTGGTGGTGTGTATATATGAACTTCTTGTAAGTTGTAATCAACAATGCTACAGCTTATTCATTTTCCTTTTTTATCTATCTTTTAGGTGGGTCCTTACTATATTGAGAAATTGATATAGGGGAGATTCATATGTTTTACTGTTCAATCATGCCCCACTTTTTTTCCCCCTTTTATCATTTTGGACATGCTCTTACAGTTTTGCTCAATTAATTTTTTTTATTGGGTGGGGCATCGACAGAATCTATGCAAAGCTTTTTTTTTTTTACTGTGGAACTGCTTTTCGCTTTGGTTTTTTTTTTTTTTTTAATAATTATTTTATATTTATTATTTAAATATGGATACTACGCTAAGAACCCTCACATATGAAGGTAAGAGAGGAGAATAAAAAAAATTAAAAACTTGGAATGCATGAGACAGATTACACCATTTTTTGTGTGATATATCTAAAAAAAATGTTTTTAGATTTTGTTTTTTTTTTTAATTATTTTTATAAAAAATAGGCAAGTATTTGATAAACTATTTTTAAATTAGTTTTTTGCTGAAAGCAAAAACTGATTTAGCGTTTGGTAAAATAAACATCATTATAGAAAAAGATCGGAGTAGACATCTCTTTAAATATTAAATAATAGTTATTAATGTAGTGATTCATATATATATATATATATATATATATATATATATATATATATTATCGTAATTTGTAAATATATATTGATTTATAGAATTCACCTAAAAACTTTGTGTAAGCTTTAAAATATATATGTATAACTTAAAATCATGTTTAAAAAATTCTGTAGTAATTCCCTTCTAATGACTATTTAAAAAATTGTTTCTTAATTCTAATAAGAATATATAATAAAACTTAAAATACTAAATTTAAAATGCAATTCCAAAAGTTCGTATTCGCACAAAAAAAAAAAAAAAAAAAAAAAAAAAGCAAGTAGTATACTACTACGACTATAAGTCTTGAGAACCATAAAAAGTGAGAGTAAGATTGTGTGAGGAAACAAAATAATTAATAATGATACAATATTAATTGAACAAAATGAAGGGAAAAACAATTTTCAAAAACTACTAAACCAGCTTTTGAATTCTCTTCTAAATTCATCAAAAACACTTATCTACTTTTAAAAAAACTAGTTTATCAAATGCCAAATAAACATTTGAGATTATAAAAAAGCTAAAAGCACTTTTAATAAAAATATCCCAAACACACCCATTAGCGCAAAAAGAGATCAAACAACGTGAGAATTAATTAACCAAAAACAGAATTCAAAACCAAAAGACTAATTAGAACACAAGAAATAAAGAATACACATCAAACAAATAATGATGAGTCTTTATTTGTCGTTTCACACACTTGAATAGCAATTACACGAGATCTTACAAAGATTCTCTCCGGTGAGAATTCTCGGTTAAACTCCAATCGCTAATTCTAAAAACTTTGTATTCCGAACAAGAAATCACACTCGCTCAAGTACAAAGAGCCATAATTACGATCTCTAACATCTCTTTGTGTTTGGCCCTTCATCCCCCTCCGGTAATATTGTTTGGTGGAAAAAACTTTGGGGTTTACAACTCCCTCCCAAAGTTAAGCTCTTCACTTGGAGGGTGTGTAAAGGGTGGGTCCCGGTGCGATCGGTGCTTGAACGGAGACATGTCACTAAAGATGCTCGCTGCCCGGTGTGTAAGCACGGTACGGAAACGATTTTTCATGCCTTTTGGGGATGTCCATGGGCTCGAAAAGTATGGAAAATCGGGGGCTTCGAGGAGGTGGTGCGTGAAGCAAATGGTGCGGACACGATAGGCATTTTTTGGAGAGTTATGGAGTCCTTTAAGGTACGTGATCTTGAATTCTTTGTCGCTTTGATTTGGGAATTATGGAACCACAGGAATAATATTTGTGCCGGGAAGAGCGCGTGGGCGCCGAGCAATCTCGTGGAATGGACATGCGGCTACGTCGATGATTACCAAGGTGCCTTAAGCGTCCACAAGCAGCCCAAGGCTGCTGTCCAGGCTCGGTCGTGGAAACCCCCGCCGGAGGATATGATTGCAATCTCGGTCGACGCGGCTATCGACGCGCACGAGGATGTGGTGGGTGTTGGATGCATTGCTCGGGACTCCAGGGGAGTGGTGTTGGCGTCTGAGATCGCTGCGAGGAGCCAAGGACTATCCCCTCCACATGCGGAAGCCACGGCGATTCTTCAAGGTATGTTGTTTGCGTGTGATATGGGCTGGAAGAAAGTTGTCATTCAATCTGATTGCATGGAAGTTATCTCGGCTATTCGGAGTGGCGTTATCCCGGTGACGGAGCTAGGAACGATCCTTAGCGACATCAATGTCTTGTCTTCTAATTTTTTGGTTTTGGATTTTCTGTTTCACTCTCGTGATTGTAATAGAGCCGCCCATAATATGGCTCGCTTTGCTCTTATTCATGTTGCGGGCGCCCGGTGGTTGGGACTCGTGCCTCCTTGTGCTTTACAAGAGGTCGTGAACGACCACCGTGGTATTAGCCCATGTTTGTAACCACGGTATTCTTCCGCCATCTGAGTGAGAGTTTAATATAATCTCCGTGGTCCCGTCCACGTTTTCTAAAAAAAAAAAAAAACAAAAAAAACATCGCTTTGTGTTTACAATTGCTCATGACTCAATCGATACAACACAATCACTAGACTCGGCTACTTGTACATATATATGATGGACAAGCCAGTTGGACTTATTTTTAAAAATAATTCTCCTGTAATTCATTGTAAAAAATAATTATTTATTGCAACCTCAAATTCTCTGACTTCTTTTAAAATTTACGTTATTACAAATTTATATTTATACCCCCCTGGCTTTGTCCACGTATATTAATCGAGTCCTAAAGGTTTAAATGTCTAGTTGTTGATGTGTCAAGGATGTGGACAAATGTACATAGAGACACCATATCCAACGTACACTTTGAATTTTAATTATATGATTCAAAGTCAAACATGTAATTTTCATAAACAAAATTATATAAGAAAGTTTAACAGAAATGTTCAATGAGGGGACCTTTGGGATCAAATTGATCTAGTTAGTATAATAATTATTGTAATTACATTATCATAGTCTTTGAACCTCTAGGAAAGATACCTTAGTTAACTAGTCAAATTAAAATTTGAGTTTTGCAAAATATCCGACATTTGATGTATTGTAATATAGTCATGAACTAAAATACCCTTATTAACTACCAATTAAAATAAATAAAAATACTATAAAAACCGCTTGTTTTAGTTTAAAATTTCAAAATTCTGCATAAATTGAGAAAAACCACTCTTACACATATACAAATAAAATAAATAACAAAAAAAAATTACATTACTCATTCAAAACTTCAAACCTCCATACTGATTAATATCAATTGCAAAAATATATAATAAAAACCTATATTTTTTTCAATCTTGGATTCAATTGTGCTTAATTGCTTATGAGCATGATTATAAGACCATAGGACTGACCCTTGAGAAGCCTATAGACTTGTCAATGACAGCTTGCAGCACTAATTTTTAATATATGTGTATTTATGTATAAATGATATAAAATGCTGGGTACACTAATATTTTTACGAAAAATAAGGACTTTTTTTTTTGTTTTCAATGTTTTTTTTTCTCTTCTAACTATTGCCTGGCCTAATTATCTGGGTTTCTTATATTGCTGGTCTTAACATTGACTACAACATTTAAGGATAATGAAATTATTAATTTTGACCCGTTAATCAAATTGATGTCCAGAACATATATATCAAAATTAATTGAGAATGTACTCAATTTGCGGACATTATTGCTGGCCTGCCTGTCTGCAACGTAGGAAATAGGAATAAAACAGACAAATACGTGATTTTCCATGTACCAAAAGAGAACAAAATAATCCATGTCAAATACCCGACAAAATCCAATTTAAAATAAATTACGCAATAACATACATAAAAGAGAGAAATAAAAAATAAAAAATAAAAAAACAAAAAAACTTGTTGATCTGAGTGGAACGACAAATCTCCATTTTCAAAGATTTTTTTTCTTCTGCCTGATGATTTTATTATATATTATATAACGCGTGTTAACACGAGTAATTTATTGCGTTGGTACTTGGTAACAGTGGAAGAAGTGAAGTGGTGTGTGAGAGAGACTCTTTTGATATGAGATTGGTGGTGAATCTCATTCAATGGATTCAATTTGATCGTCATGGGTGTTGAGTTTGAGCCCATTTCCATGTACCTATTTTTCTATTTGTCGCCATCCACATATCAAAAGTTGTGATATAAAAAAAAAATTATATATATATATATAATAAATTATGATAACAGTTTATATATAGTTGAAAAAATAATTTAATGAAGCATCTTTCTTCACTTGTCTAAAAATATATTATTGCTAGTTGGAAAAAAATGCAAATATATCCTTTGGTGTTTTAACTTAATGTCACAAAAAAAAG
Source organism: Urtica dioica subsp. dioica (assembly GCF_054948205.1). Classification (NCBI taxonomy): domain Eukaryota; kingdom Viridiplantae; phylum Streptophyta; class Magnoliopsida; order Rosales; family Urticaceae; genus Urtica; species Urtica dioica. The sequence continues at coordinate 17,971,828 of NC_142767.1, forward strand.
GTTTACGTTAATTAGATATAAATAAATAAAGAAAACTATATCGTGTAAAATGTTTCTTCATATACTTTTTCCGCTAATTTTCTTAAAAATATAGAAAATAACGTATATTGGAGGAATAGATAATTTTTATATATGTTAACCAAAAAAAAAAAAAGATGAAAACTTGGCTAATAGGAAACATTTAAACAAATATAAACCAAGAGTATTTGTTTTTAATATACTAAATTATAACTGAATGAGTATAAAGTGATGCAGAATGAGAAATATGTGTCGAGGAGATGTTTATTTAGGTGAGCAATGAAACATCATCAACCCTTAAAATAGGAAACTACTAATTAGAGTGATCTTGTATAAAATGTTTATTTATATCTACAAATGCATAATATATAATTATATATCAATTATTGCCAACTAATATATGTATGACAATTTGACAAATGAGCGGTCAATGAAAGCTACTTAAAAAAAAAAACCTAAACAAATTAAGAGCACTACATTTGTATAAACATCAAATGCCACGTACACTTTATTTTTCTTTTTCTTTTTCTTTCAAATATTCGAATAATTCCAAAGTGAAATAAGAATAAAAAATAAAAAATAAAAATCATGAGGCACTAAGACTAGCTCCATATCCAACTCGAGGCATCTACGCACGTATAAGTGGACAAATGGAGGGGAAAAGAAATAAAAGCACAGACGAGAATAGATCACATTAATAGAAAACTTGACGTTTCAAAGTTTCAAGAGAGAAAAAAGAAAAACAGAAACAACTAATAATAATAGTTTTATATAATGCCTGAATTGGAAGAGCCGGCAATAGTAGTAATACCACCACCGCAAATAACAATGAAGCCACACTTCGTATTAGTCCATGGAATCGGCGGAGGAAGTTGGTGCTGGTACAAAATCCGGTGTCTCATGGAAAATTCCGGCTTCAAAGTCTCTTGCGTTGACTTAAAGTCCGCCGGAATTGACCGCTCCGACGCCGATTCCGTCCTCGGTTTTGACCAATACAACGAGCCTCTCTTCACCCTCATGTCTTCTCTGCCGGAAAATGAACAGGTAATAATAAAACCGCATATGTCCTATATATATATGTGCATGCATATAATTAATTAATTAATAATTATTGTGTTTTGTTTGTTTGTTTTGGTTTCAGGTTATATTAGTGGGTCACAGTGCTGGAGGACTGAGTGTGACTCGGATGACTCAGAAGTTCGCTAAGAAAATCCGTTTGTGTGTTTATGTGGCAGCGACGATGCTCAAGCATGGATACTCAACCGAACAAGACTTTAAACAAGTAATTTATTATTATTATTTTTTTTTCATTTTTATGTGGGAGACAGATTAAAAGTCTTCTATTATTAGGTACTGATTGGAATTTTTTTTTTTTTTTTTGGTTGTTGAATTTGGGTGATGGCCGATTTAAATATACAAAATTTAATACATGATATGAATTTTTCATAGGTGGCGATCAATTAAGCTGACGAACAAAAAGTGATTTTCATTTTTGAATTATTTCTATGATGATTATTATTAGTATTTTGCGTTGGCACAGAAGGGAAAAAAAAAAAAAAAAACAGAAACAAGAAGATGAGCTCAGATTGCTTATCCACAAAGCATGGCAAAGGTGTTGAAAACCGAACAGTGTAACGCTTGTCTGATGTCAGTCAGAGTTTTTATCACACAATTATATATAACTCATTAAAAAAAAAAACTTATAACATGTATAAATAAGTACTCTAAAGAACCTAGGAAATGAAAATATTCTCGCTATTTTGGAATACATAGGGGTATGTTTTATTAGGTTTTATTCGTGTTTAGAATCGAAAGATAATCTATGAAGTGTGTCCTATAATTTGTTTATTATTCAGTTTAATCTCCATGAAGAGTGGAGAGAGAGAGAGAGAGAGAGAGAGAGAGAGAGAGAGAGAGAGAGAGAGAGAGAGAGAGATGGTATTAGGTATTTACGTCTTTCTAGTCATGAAAGAAAGAAACCAAACTTACTTTGCCAAGATAATTACCAACTTTTTTCAATTATTTGGGGTCTTCTCTTGTCGGCATGTTTATAATTGTCTAATCCAAAATAAACCATCAAATATCCAATTCCACAAACCGTGTCTTGTTAAATTTATTATTTCACTTCTTTTTTTTTTTTTTTTTTTTTTAATCTTTTTACAGTTTCTCCCATTCCCAATCTACCTCTAATCATTGACAATTGCTAGATTCATTTACTCACACTAATTTTTTTTTTACCCCCATGACAAAAAAAAAAAAAAAAACACAGGGAACACCAGACTTGTCTGAATACGGTGACGTGTATGAGCTTGGATTTGGAGCTGGGATTGATAAACCCCCAACAAGCGCTTTAATCAAGAAAGAGTTCCAACGCAAAATCGCTTATCACATGAGCCCTCAAGAGGTAAGTTCAATTTTGCTTTGCAATCTCAATTCATAATAATTGAGCACTATATATATCACTTTATATTCATGGCCTCTTTCCTTTTGTCTCTCATCTCTTTGGTAGGCTTTTTTTGGGGCATGGCACAGCAAAACCCCACACCACATGTTACAATTTGATTCAACTTTTCCAACAAGCACTTTTAAATTATTGTTTTTTTTTTAAAAAAAGACCCCTCTCTATATGTAGAGTATGCTACTATTACCATAGTAGCATCATTATTCACCGGCCGTACGTGCATTCATGAGATCATTTAAGGAGGTTTATTAAAAAAAAATTATATCTATATATTCATAATCTTGTAGGACTTGTTGGATCATTCACTCATTAGGATATATATTATTCTTTAGTTGACTTCAAACGAATACATTTTGACAACTTTTTGGGACAATTTTTTATAGCATATGTTCAAGTGCAATATCAAATTTTTGAACAAATTCAGATGCATGAGGACTAATACAAAAATCCGAAAAGTTTAAGGACTAATTAGTGCAACCAACTTAAGAAGCTCAAGGGGTAATTTTTTAAATGTCTAATTATATTTTAAGTTATTTTGGAGTGGACTGCATAAACGAAAAAAGTAAAAAAAAAAAAAAAAAAAAAAAAAAAAGCACTGAAATGTAACCCTGCAAAATAATTAAGGGACTATATATTTACACTAAAAAAAACAATATTTCTATTATATGTAATGTAGTTTTAAAGCATTTACTTCCTAATAACCGGCGGCACAGATTATTTGGCTTAATTAATCTTTTGCTCCTGGACAATATTATATAAAAATTCACTTATAGCCTAGCTTGATTTATTCATTTATCTTGATTAACTACATACGTATAACTGAATTTTAGGTATATGTGAACTATGATAATCACCAATATATAGTAAATGATTAACTAATAATATGTATGTGTGGTGATTTAGGATTCGACGTTAGCTTCCATGCTTTTAAGGCCAGGACCTCTAACGGCAATCCTATCCGCCAAGTTTTGTTACGATGATGACGAGGATAATGACGTGGCAAAAGTGGGGCGGGTGTTTATAAAGACGGTGCATGACCGGGTCGTTACGGTGGAGCAGCAAGAGGCGATGATCGCCAGGTGGCGGCCTAGTCAAGTCTACTCTTTGGACTCCGACCACAGCCCCTTCTTCTCCAACCCCTTCATGCTCTTCGGTCTGCTCGTCAAATCCGCCGCCTCCGTCGGATATTCTTCCTCTTGATTTCGCCGCTAATAATTAGTTCTTTTTAAGATGTAGCAATGTTTTGTATGATTAATTAGAACGTTTTCAATTATTTTGTGGGTGACAAGATCTTTTAAGTATTGTTTTAGGACATATTTAATTGTGTAGTAATTGATCTTGTCATGCGTCTTTAAACATTTTAGTGAAAAAGAAGTTGTGTGTATGTGTATGTATGCCCGTATAACTTTGTGTGTGTGTTTTTTTTAATAAATGCTCGTGAAAACGTGCCATTATTTGAACTTAAAAGTCTGGTCATTGTATTTTATTTATTTACTTTTTGCAAATTACACGGAATATTTTTTTTTATAGAAATAGGGTAAAGCATCTATAAATACGGGAGAATATAGCTTATTCTTAATACAATACAAACCATAAAACACCATCAAAACCAAGTCGTAAAGAGATCTATACCAACTGATGTCCGATGACCATGAAAAAAGATGATTCTTCATAAACAAACGTAATAAAAACATTCGAATCGAAAAAGTAAAAGATGATTCTTCATGAGTAATGCATCTCCAATCCAAAAAATAAAGATCAAAACAAATGATCATAACAAAATATCGTTAAAGAAAAAAAAAACAAAAGCAACCTTAAAAACCAAAATGGATTGATCTAGGTATGATAAGTTTATACATGAAGAATGAAGCACATCGGCTTAGACCACCACGAAGAAGAGGATCCAACGGATCCATAACCTCCGCTAACTTGGGAGATTTTGAGCCTGTCGCAATGTTGACTTTGACAATGCCACCTCATCGAAATCAATCGCGTCTCGTTGTACACCAAAACCAACAATATCCATTTGCGGATCACCATAGGCGACGGCCGTCCTCGAGACACTGCCTGCAGAGGCTCCTGTCAAATTGTCTCTAAAGGCAACCCTCGACCAAGCACCAATGTCAAACACCGCTACTTCGACCGTCTTGATTAAGAGAGAGAGAGAGAGAGCATTTTTATTTAGAGAGAGAATTTAAATAATTCAAAGCCAAACAAAATCACACGTAGTTGCTATTTAAAATATTATTTTTTAAAATAAATTTTGAATTATATACAAAATTTATAATGGGATTGTAATTATGGTTGGATTTAAGAATGACATTTTTACTCGAAATCCGTTAATCCGCCCGTTAATTACCCGATGTAAACGAGTATTAACCATTGGCATTTTAGCGGATCGGGTAGAGAAAATGTAATACCCGTCCCGTTAATCCGTTAACCCGCCCATTAACTTAAAAAAAAAAAACCTAGATAATTTGTGAAGAAAACATTAGATTACATCATGAAGGGGTTTTTTTTTTCTTCTAATTCTAATAAAGTTATATTGTTTGTGATGATTTTTTATGCATGAAGGAGGGTTTTTTTCGACTCTAAATGAAAATCATGTTGTTTTTAATACTTAATTTGAGACAATTTTTTTAAAGGTTTAATGAGTGCTCAATTTTGGGACCCGTTACCCGTCCCGTTAGGAAAACTGGATTAACAGGTACGGGTTAGCGGATATTTTTTAGGCAGATACCGGTACTGGTATTGGTGTACCCATTAAAATCTGTACCCATTGTCATTCCTAGTTGGATTGGCACATAAGTGGAATCGATTATTTTGTTAAATTTTATAAATATTAACTATTTTGTAATCTCAACATTTTAAATGGCTTAACTATTTTTCACAAAAAAGCTTAATTTTTCTATAAATTTCATGAATAAATAGGCCTACCCTAAAAATAAAATCATGAGAGTCGCACACCTAATATTTAACAAATTGTTTGCACACTTAATATTTGGAATAATAACATGGATATATGAGTTATTTTCATAGAATTTTCACACGTATACGCGCATAGGTACGTGTGACGTGGGACGCGTGTGATGTGACCACATTTGCAAAACGTGTTTCTTTTAACTCCTATAGTCGCAACACCACTACATACATAAGACGTTCACATGACAAACTCCAAAACCAAATCCTATCGAACTTTGCTTAATTTGCTGGACCTTCATTCAAAACCAACCAACAAGATCAAGCCACGTGTATAAAAAAATACTCCCAATTCCCCACCCGAATATACACTAATGCGTATAAGCAACACACAATAAATATATCAGAGAGATCGCTAATCATAAAATCCTACTCCTACGTTATATATATGCACCATTGATCGATCATTCATCGGAACCCTAAAACACAATACAATATATTTTATTTTTCTCTCTCGAGATAAAAAAAATAAAATAAATAATAATACTCGTTAGGGTTTGTGACTTGAAGTGCAAGGCAACATGGTGTCACCGCACTTACTGTGCGGGTTAATAAGGCAGAATAATAACAAGAACCGAGCGATAGAGCCCGATTTCTCCGACGTCTTTGGTCCTCTTCCGTTCGACTACCCCGAGCTCATCAACCAGCTTAATCTCTCAGACGACGACGACGACGACGATGACGAGGACAATGATGACGTGGCGGGGCCGAGAGAGTTCGAGGTGTTGAGGGTGGTCGGGCGTGGGGGTTTTGGGAAAGTGTACCAGGTTAGAAAGATCGGCGGCTCCGAGATATTTGCCATGAAAGTGGTGAGGAAGGACAGAGTTTTGGAGAAGAATCACGCAAATTACATCAACTCCGAGAGGGAGATTTTGGCTGCGATTCATCATCCATTCATCGTCAGTCTCAGATACTCCTTCCAGGTATCAATTTTTGTACCTTCGAATATTTTGATTTTACCTAATTTAATTATTAATCAATTAATTTGTTGACAAAATCTCTAATTCATGCCTAATCTAAAAGATCGAAAATCACTATTTGGTTTAAAAAAGTTGAAAATTTTAACATTAAGCCAACTATTTTATTCTAAAAATAAAGTTACCTAATTAAAATTCGGCAAAAATGTCCGTTATCTAGCTTTTGATTTTATTTTATTTTATTTTATTTTATTTTTTTTCATGTATACCTTATAATAAAAGTATTAAATCATTGTGTCGTTTTGTTCTATATATATGCAGACGAAATACAGATTACACCTGGTTCTAGATTTCGTCAACGGCGGACATCTTTTCTTCCAACTCTATCGCCAAGGCCTTTTCAGGCACGTGTGTTTACATATCATAATGATTTGTTTTATAAGGAATATATTACTTATTAATTAATAGGTGAAATTGACGACGCTTGTTCTTTGAATATTCAGGGAGGATTTGGCACGTGTTTACGCGGCGGAGATTGTGTCGGCGGTGTCTCATCTCCATTCCCACGGCATAATGCACAGAGACTTGAAGCCCGAAAACATCCTTCTCGGAGCCGACGGCCATGTGAGTAGTTACACAAGCCATATAAAATTAATAATAAAAAAAATCAACACCATTACAAAACATCTAATTATTTTATGAGGGGTGTTATGGATAAATAGCCAAGACTAATTTTGAAGAGTGTTTTAATAAAAAAAATTTGGATCGTGTGACTAAATTTTTTTAAAGTGATAAATTATTTAAATAAATCATATAAAAAAATTAGCGTTGTAATTTTAGTTATTTAAAACTTTGACAATGTTGTAAATCAATTAGTTTCAAATGACCACTTTATATATTTTTATCTTCTTCGAGGCCTTGATTAAATTCTTTGATGATCGTGTTTTTCGTAGGTAATGTTGACGGACTTTGGACTCGCGAAGCGGTTTGATGAGGAGAGCACAAGATCGAACTCGATGTGTGGGACTCTTGAGTACATGTCGCCGGAGATTATCCAGCGACGCGGCCACGATAAGACTTCCGACTGGTGGAGCGTCGGAGTCCTTCTCTTCGAAATGCTCACCGGAAAGGTGCGTATTTTGCTTATACTATTTTTTTTTTTTAATATATGTTTTGTAAGGCATAGTCTCTCTCTTTTTTTAAAATGTAATGTATCATCACTTTTTTAAGAAGAAACAGTATAAAATAGCCGAATAGTTACTCTCAGTTAAAATTATAATTTAATTATTCAAATATTAAGAAAATAATCAGTTCATATTGATGTCTCACATACTATGAGAGGTACTTAATTTAGACTATTTTAACGTACGAGATATAAAATAAGGTGGCTATATGCTTAACTCTCTAATTATTATATATTGTGGGACGTAGGAGACACAAAAATAAATAGAGGATATGGAATACTATTCGTTATTTTAATTTAAAAATTATATACCACAGGGTAGGATTATAATCGGGGGGTAATTTAGAGGAATATCAAACTACTTACTAGCTAGTTGTTTTGGTACTTTAATTACATAGTTTGTTTGTTATTAATTTGTTCTTTTATGTATTTTATTCAGCCTCCATTTAGCGGTGGAAACAGACACATGATTCAGCAGAAGATAGTAAAAGACAAGGTCAAATTGCCATCCTACTTATCAAGTGAAGCACATTCACTCCTCAAAGGGGTACGTATAGTTTCTTTCTACAATTACTTTCACTCGTAACGTAAAAAAACATTTATACAAAATAGTCATTTATAAATTTGAATTAGGAATGACTTTTTTAAGCTTTTAGCAAAACAACTAAAATTATGCTTTCTAAATTTGTTTCACATTATGAATATAAATATTGACCATTCTATATATAAATAATTTATCACTGTCAATTTTTGTTATCAACAGAGTTAAAATTTATTGACATGTTTTAAGGTTTAATTATTTTACTAATTATAAAACAAGTTTTGACTATTTTACAAATCCATTAATTTTAATTGTCTATTTAGCTAAAACATTGCCTTTGATCTTAATTAATTAAAAAATAATATTTTTTTTTCTTTCTCCAGCTTCTACAGAAGGATCCGAGCAAACGGCTCGGGAACGGAGAGAAAGGCAGTGAGGAAATAAGAGGGCACAAATGGTTTAAGTGCATAAATTGGAAGAAACTCGAGGCTCGGGAGATCAACCCGGGATTCGTCCCCACAGTCGAAGGAGAGCTTTGCGTTGCCAATTTTGACGAGCGATGGACGAGTTTGCCGGCGGTGGATTCTCCGGCGACCACCCCTAAGTCCGGCGAGAATCCCTTCAGAGGCTTCACCGATGTCTCTCACTGAACAATAATCCATCTCAGTTCCTTCGTGTAGGAATATATGGTTAATTTCCTCGTATATAGTGAATTAGAAGAAAAAAACGACATTCGTTTTTGTAATTAATAACGACAGATGTATATGTTGATGTGTATCAGTATCATTGTTTTACAGTATGAAATTCAAAGGAAAGACGAAATATAGAAATATAAATAAGAACATTTCAACGGCTATCTTCCTCATGTATTTTCCCGCTAAAAAATTGCAAAACATTGTCTTGGTTCGGAACCGATTATTCTTATAAAAATCGTCGCTCAGCTCGCTCAAACACATCTTCTCAACGGCCTGGAGAGCGATTCTCCGTAAACTTCAACACTCTGTCCGCGAAAAGAACCTGATTATCACCTACACAAGAAACTCCGATAGTCCATCAATGGTGTAACTGAATCTATGAGAATATTTGTAACTCGAATTTTACGATGGAATTTGACAATTTGAAAGAAAAGGCGAATTCGAAGAAACACGAGAGAGAGAGAGAAGGAAAAAAAAAAAAAAAAAAATCTAAGACCACAAATATGCAAATTTGTTTGAATCATCATTTTTCACGTTTAGTTATGCATTTTACCCTTAAACTTTCTCATACCAGAAAATACAATATTTCCTAAAATTATTTCATCCTATTTTCCATGCTCCGTCCAAACACACACTAGTTTCGGATATTTCTAGAAGACAATAAATCGATTCTACACCGACCGCGAATCAATGTTTTAATTTTAATTATCGAATTCTGACCTTGTTTCTGTAAGAGTTTGATCAGGTAAGGATGAGAAGAGAGATCGATATAGTCTCCTTTGAATTCGCGACGGAAAGAGGCTTTCCGGCGGACCATTTCGCTCGGGTCGGATCGGGTCGACAACAATAAAGATTAAAAAACGAGGCACCAAATGAAAGATAATGAAGGTCGACAAAAACGACGGCAAAAAGAAAATACAACATCCCAGAACTAAACGACATATTTGAAGATATTTTGACAAACGACATCCACCAAAAACGACATATTCAAGAAACAACATCCCCCAAAATCAACATATTTAAGAAACGACATCCCACAAAAACGACATTTTTGTTAAACTACATTCAACAAAAACAAAATTTTAAAGAAACGACATCCCACAAAAAACGACATATTTGAAAAACGACATACTACCAAAAAGACTTTTTTGAAAAACGACATCCACCAAAAACGACAGATTTGACAAACGACATCTCATAAAAAACGACATATTTGACAAACGAGATTAACAAAAAACGACATATTTGACAAACGACATCCCAACAAAAACGATATTTTTACAAACGACATGTCACCAAAAACGACGTGCTTTGATAAACGACATCGCACCAAAATGACATATTTGGAAAACGACATCCTACCAATAATGACATTTTTTACAAACGACATCCCCAAAGACGAGAGAGTGAAAGTGAGTTTATCTGTGTATGTTGTATGTGAATCAACTACATCTGCATATATAAATAAGCTCTGTTTTTCTTGAATTCGGCTTTCTTATTACAGATTAAATCTTGGCGTTAAGATCACGCGTAGGAAAATCAAGTAAAACTAAAAAAAATAAGGAACTGATGTAAAAAAAACTACGTATTTCTGGAATAAAATAAATACCAAATAAGGAATTAAGTTTGGAAAAAAAAAGTCATACATATAGTTTATACCAAAGATATATAGCTCGTTTAAATTGCTATCTTAAATTTCTAATATAATTTTTGAATAATTAAGAAAGTACGAAAAAGCTAAATATCAGTTGAGCTATATGAATAATTAAGAAATAAAAGTCATACATATAGTTTCTACCAAAGATTATATATAGCTCGTTTAAATTGCTATCTTAATTTGCTCGTATATAGTGAATTAGAAGAAAAAACGACATTCGTTTTAGTGTAATTAATAACGACAGATGTTGATGTGTATCAGTATCATTGTTTTACAGTATGAAATTCAAAGGAAAGAAGAAATATAGAAATATAAATAAGAACATTTTAACGGCTATCTTCCTCGTGTCTTTTCCCGCTAAAAAATTGCAAAACATTGTCTTGGTTCGGAACCGATTATTCTTATAAAAATCGTCGCTCAGTCGCTCAAACACATCTTCTCAACGGCCTGGAGAGCGATTCTCCGAAAACTTCAACACTCTGTCCGCGAAAAGAACCTGATTATCACCTACACAAGAAACTACGATAGTCCATCAATGGTGTACCTGAATCTATGAGACTGTTTGTAACTCGAATTTTACGATGGAATATGACAATTTGAAAGAAAAGCTGAATTCGAAGAAACACGAGAGAGAGAAGGAAAATAAAAAATCTAAGACCACAAATGTGCAAATTTGTTTGAATCATCATTTTTCACGTTTAGTTATACATTATACGTACCCTTAAACTTTCTCATACCAGAAAATACAATATTACCTAAAATTATTTCATCCTATTTTCCATGCTCCGTCCAAACACACACTAGTTTCGGATATTTCTAGAAGACAATAAATCGATTCTACACCGACCGCGAATCAATGTTTTAATTTTAATTATCGAATTCTGACCTTGTTTCTGTAAGAGTTTGATCAGTTAAGGATGAGAAGAGAGATCGATATAGTCTCCTTTGAATTCGCGATGGAAAGAGGCTTTTCGGCGGACCATTTCGCTCGGCTCGGATCGGGTCGACAACAATAAAGATTAAAAAACGAGGCACCAAATGAAAGATAATGAAGGTCGACAAAAACGACGGGAAACAGAAAAATACATTTACTAAACGACATATTTGAAAACATTTTGACAAACGACATATTCAAGAAACGAGATCCCCCAAAAACAACATATTTAAGAAACGACATCCCATCAAAAAACGACATATTTGACAAACGACATCCCACCAAAACCGACATTTTTCGCAAACGACATATAACCGAAAACGACGTGCTTTGATAAACGACATCCAACAAAAATGACATATTTGGAATACGACATTCTACCAAAAATGACATTTTTTTCAAACGACATCCCCAAAGACGAGAGAGTGAAAGTGAGTTTATCTGTGTGTGTTGTATGTGAACCAACTACATTTGCATATATAAATAAGCTCTGGTTTGCTCAAAAAAAAAAAAAAAAAAAGCTCTGGTATACTTGAATTCGGCTTTCTAATTACAGATTAAATCTTGGCGTTAAGATCACACGTAGGGAAATCAAGTAAAACTACCAAATAAGGAATTAAGTTTGGAAACAAAGTCATACATATAATTTCTACCAAAGATATATAGCTCGTTTAAATTGCTATCTTAAATTTCTAGTATAATATTTGAATAACTAAGAAAAGTACGAAAAAGCTAAATATCAGTTGAGCTATATTAAGAAAGAAACTTTAAGACTGAGATACTCTCGGACAATGAATGAGAAGCAATCTATTTAGAAAAACAGTATAATTGAGATTTTCAGGGAATAAAAACAATAAGAAGTGATCTATTCTAAAAATCATATGATCAAAAAATCTATTCTAAAAAAAAAGATTAAAATGTGCAAGCTAGGGTAATTCCCCCTTATATTATATTAGTATAATTCAATGTAAATTAGAATTCCTTTTTTTTACTTTATTTTGACAAGGGGCCATGTAAGGTCAAATAAATAAATCGATAACGAAGCTCAGCCGAAGTCTGGTAAACTATCGTCGCCTCGTCTCATACAAACTCTCGAGCTCGCATAATGCAACTACGATTTTTGCTCAAAAGAAAGGAAATTCTTCAATTAAGGATTCATTTTTAAGATGAAAAAACATCGTCAATAATCTTGACTCAGCCGGATCTTATATCACCGACTATGAGCTTGTTTTGTACATACTCTATGAATCAGTTGTTGTAAACTAAACAAGCCGATCTTAGAGTCTCACAACAAGATGTTCAAATTGCTTTGCAATCACAAGAGATTTGATATGAACGTGCCTACAAATTTAAAGTTCCATTTGAGAAGTGAGAAAGAGTAATTAAAACACACGTTCATTCACTTGGAAAATAAACACAAGTTTCAATATTTTGGCTATTTTAATAATTTTTTGGACAAATTTCAACTATTTTACAAATTTATTACTTTTAATGAGCTATTTAACTAAAACACCCTTAATCACTAGAATTATTGGTATAATCTAAAGTTCTAAACTAATCAAAGCAACATTATTTTCGCTTAATTACTCTAGCAATTCTCAACGTTTCTCCTCTACGAGAGACACTCAAGACGACAAAATTCGAATTTACAAAATATATGTAACAAAATGAAAGAAAAAATAATTATTCAAATCGATGTTGGGGTTTCAAGATCGGCTGTTTTCTTAACAAGATCTTCCTTGTTGGCGCCGACGAGCTTGTCGATGGTTTGGCCTTCTTTTATGAAGAAGAATGTCGGAGTGGCTTTGATACCCCATTCGCTACACAGCTCCTGAGCCAACCAACGAAAAAACATATCTCAAAACTTGCAGTCCAAGTAATTTATTTAAAAAGAGGATTTTGATATCTTACGCCGAGATCGTCGACGTCGACGGTGAGGAACAAGATGGAGGGATATTTGTCGGCTATTTCAACGTACGTATTTTTTATACTTTGACACGGATTACACCACGGTGCACTGAAATTCGCCACAAGCTGTGTGTTTGTCACGTAATTAGTAGCTATAATTAATTTTACATTTTACCATAAGTAAACATGTCTGCATGTATATCTACATTTATATGGCTACTTTTTTCATTTTATATACTCCTTTTATATAAATAGTTTATGCATTTTTCAAATTAATTTTAGTTATATTTATATTATTATAGAAAAACGATTCGAAATAGCTCAAGGGTTACCCTTACTTAATCAAAATATTAAAAATATAACTCAGCTTTTGTCTAGATTTCTCAAAATTTAACGCATAAATGTTGTCTTAATTGATATGTTTTTGTATGATTAGACTAGAAATTTAGCATGGGGTTGGTTCCAAATGAATTAAATGTCTAGCTCTTCTATTATTTAAAGTAATAGAATAAGAGAATCTTAAAATAATGGCGCGACAAAATTCTGTCACACAAAGGTTTTGCTTGGCAGAATTTTGTAACAAAGTTACCGCGCAATTTTCACGATTTGGCGCATTTGACAAACCGTTATTTTTGTATCGTTAGCGTGAACGTATGCTAAAAAATAAAATAAATAAAAAATAAAAACCCTCACAAATTTGCCATCTCTGGTTGCTTCGGATAGCTTAGCCTCCCAGCTTTCCATCGTATTGACGAGCTGTACCTTTCCACTGGCGAGCTCGAATTCGGCATAGTCATCGTAATTCGCCATATCTCCGAAGTACTACAACAACCTTCAACATTTTCATTACCAACAACATAGGGATTCATATCAACATATGTTCCATCAATTTTAGGATAGGAATAAAATAGACGTTACCTTAATCCAACAATTTCCCATTTGATCAGTGTCCAAATCTGAAAAACTTTGGCAAACAAAATTCTAGAACTTGCCTCAAAGGGGAAACAAAAAATATTACTGTGGAACTTTCTGAATTCTTGTCAATTAATTGTTTGCATCAACAAAAAATTTGATAACAATTTGTTTGAGAATGGAGATTTAAAGAAATACTAATATTACTAGGGGGAAGCAAGAACAAAGAAATGATGATGATAAATTAGAACTCAGTATTGGCCTGACGAATGACTGGATAATTCGAGGGAATCTAAAATTGACTGGCAATGTTGCAATATTTGCGGACATAAATTTACAAATTTTATCTCCTGTATATGTTCAAAATACATTTGTTGTTTTAGTTCCCTGATATGAACCTTACTATATTTGGCAGATTTCCAGCAGAAAGAAGCGCAATTCAAGTCTTGGTGTCTTACCTTAAACGCAATTCTCTCAGCAATTTAAAAAAAATAATAATAATAATAATTATTATAATAACAAATAATTAGATAACTAGGCATATATACACTTTCAAATTGCTATATAACCAACCTTTCGTAAATAATAAATAAATGACCACAAACATAACGTGTCATTTCTGGTAGCCCTTTCATTAAAATAAAAGAGTGGGATATTTACGTCAATTTACGCGTGTAAATACATGGACGTTGTCATTTACGTAATATTTATGAAAGGTTGACTATATAGCTATGTGAAAGTGTAAATATGGCTATATACCTAATGAACCCAATAAATAACAATGTTGGCAAGATGTACTAAACAATAAATAATCAAGTAAAATTGAAAACTTCAAATATTTTCCAAGTCCGCCTTATAAAAAAATGAGAAGAAACGCACTAAAACCGACCAATTTATCATATGATCAAACTAACACTTCAGAATTATTTGAAAAAAAAAAAAAAATACATGTATTATCATATGATCAAAAATACATGTTTTTTTTTTTTTTTTTTTTTTTTTTCAGGGCGTTTGAGTTTGAGCATTGGAATTATCATCAGAGTGATCAGCAGAGGAAGACGGCCTAGCGCTGCTCTTGAGGTCGGATCCGGCATCGGCGCCGCCCAGTTCCCGAATCATCCCAACGACGTCTTCCATGGTCGGCCGCGAATCCGGCGACCTTGCGGCGCAAGCAAGCCCGATCTGAAGCATCTGAACCATCTCTTCCTCCACGTGGCGATGCCTGAGAATCTCGACATCGAACACCTCGGAGGTCCATTCCTCCCTCACCACGGACCTCACCCACCTACGAGGAATACAACCAGACTCCGTTATCAGAGAGGGCTAATTTGTAATTTTTTAAAAGTAGATTAAAAGAACAAAATAAATAAATAGTAAAAAATATAAGATTTTTTTTCCATTATCCACTTTTAAGACTTATTTTCTTTAAAAATAAGTTTTTTTTTTGTGACATCTTGTCATAAAATGTAGTTTTTCATGATATTTTTTTTTTCAAATATTTAGCGATATAAGCCACAAAAACATAAACATTTACATTTTAGCCAACGTTTTTTTAAATTTTTCGTATGTAACCATAAATGTTTCGTAAATAGCCAAAAATATGATGTACCTAACGTTATTTACACATATTTACTAGAAATTTACTATGCGTAAATAAATCTACGTAACTATTTATCAAAAATTAACGAAACGTTGGCTATTTAGAAATTTCCAACGTTTCATATGATTATATAACCACTTAACCCTATTTTTTTTTCAGTCATAGTATGGGAAAAATTCTACCAATTAGTCATGCTTTTGAAATAATTCATGATCGAAGGGAGCTAATTTGCAATTTTAATGTAAATCAAAAGGAAAAAAAATATAAATAATAGTAAAAAAAAAATGCATTCAAAAATAGAATTATTTTGAAAATACGACTAATTGCAAGATTTTTTCCATTAAGAAGATTGTAACTGTCATTAAAACTGGTTTTTTTTTTTTTTTGACATCTTTGTCATTAAATATAGTTTTTTTCATGACATTTGTTGTCATACTTTTGAAATAACTCATGAACATACCTGGGCAAGTCTGCGGCGAGCGGGGACTTGCCGGTGAGAATCTCGAGGAGGAGGACGCCGAAGGAGTAGACGTCGGAGTTCTGGGTGAGCCTCCGCGGGTCGGCGGCGGCCTCCGGTGCCCAGTAGCCGAGGGAGTGGTGGTGGCGGTGCGGCAGAGGAGGAGGAATAGGGGCTGTGAGAGGGGAGAGGCCGAAATCGGAGACCGAGGCGCGGTGGTCGGCGGAGAGGAGGACGTTTGCGGACTTGATGTTGCCGTGGATGATCGAAGACGACGACGAGTGGATGTGTGCGATCCCTCGGGCTGCGTCGAGAGAGATCTTCACTCTCGATTCCCAGTCCACCGGGGCTCTGTCTGATCCCTTGAATCCTGTAACAAACAAACAATGTCTATGTCACGATGTGTTCTTATGTTCCAGCATTGAAATTGCAAGAGACTTATGTAAATCAAGGATAATAGTTGTGCACTATAAAACTACAAACAGTCTGTTTTACAGGGGATTTAAAATTTTGATATAAAAAACATGAACACTAATGTTCATTACTTGTACTAATGTGTCATTACTAATGACACTAATACAGATGAGTCCGGGGGCTCATCTTTATTATTGTCACCGGTGCGGTGATGAAGAGCAATATTTTCGTAAAAAAAAAATGTACAGGCGACGCGGATTCTGATGATTCGGGAACTTTTTTTTGAGTATTTGGAAATTTTAGAGAAGTTCAGAAGTTTATAATTATTTTATGACAGAAATATGGCTTACTGATGCCGGTCAGTGCTGAAACCGGGCTCAATAATGATAATTTGGAACCACATTCCAGGCTCGAGCCATCGGAAAAACTAACCAGAAAGTCAGAAATGCACAAGGAATAAAGCATACCGTGTAATTGGGCGAACAAGCTACCGGCGGGATAGTAATCATTGACCAAAAGCTTCTCGTCCTTGGAGTAGTAATAAGCCCTGAGCGCCACCACGTTGGGGTGGTCCCCGACTCCGGCGACGGCCCCCATCTGGTCCTGAAACTCCCTCTTTCCGGCGACAACTTCCCGGAGCCGCTTCACCACCACCGTGGTGGCTCCCTCGTCCAGCACCGCCTTGTACGTGGTCCCCACGTGACCCTTCCCCAGGATCTCCGCCGAAGCCCTCAGAAGATCCTCCAAGTCGAAGCTGTAACCGCAACCCCCCAAGAACGACAGCTTGTTCCTCCCCGCCCCGTGGACCCCGCTCCCGAACTCCTTCGTGTTGTCCTCGCTGTTTCTGTTGTTGCTGTTGCTGTTGCTATTGTCGTTGCTTTTGTCGTTGTTGTGATACTTTGCTGTCGTGGCCGAGCTGGGCTTTTCTTGCGCGGCAAGGCGCCGCGAACGCTTTCTCAGGAGGCACAAGAAAGCGACGAGCGTGACGAGGAAGATTGCCGCGGCGCAGCCTATGGCCACCGCGATGATCGAGTCTGCGCTGTGCTTTTTCTCCGGTTTTTTCGAGTGCATATGAGGAGAGAGAGTGGTTTCTAGATTGTTTCCGGCGAATGAGGAGGGAGGGAATTTGTTTTGGAGGGAGATTGGAATATAGCCGTTGAGGTCGTTGTAGCTCAAGTTCAGGAGGTTTAGCCTCGGGATGTTTGTCAGGCCGGCCGGGATGGCGCCGGAGATTCGGTTGCTCTGGAGATTCAGCTTCGCGAGGCGAGTCAGGTTTTGAATTCCGGCGGGAATATCGCCGGAGAGGGAGTTCGAGGACAAGTCCAGCACGGCGAGGCGGTGGGAGAGAGAATCAGGGATTTCGCCGGAGAAGTTGTTGAGTTGAAGGAAGAGAAGCTCCAGAGATGGGATGGAGGGAATGTCGGAAGGAATGTCTCCGGTGAGGAAGTTTGACCTGAGGCTCAGGACTCTCAGGGAACTGAGCTTTGATATGGTGTTTGGTGGGAGGTTTCCGGCGAGCCCGATCGCCGGTAGACGGATTGAAACCACTCGGGTTTTGCTTGCGTCGCAAGTTATTCCGATCCACGAAGAGCAGACCGGGGTTGAGGCGTTCCAGTTGAGTCTCTTGGAGTGAAAGATTGAGGATGAGAAGTCAAGAAGAGCTTGTTTGTCAGAGTTTAGCTCACCCAAAGTTGAGACTGAGAGTAGTGTGAAGAGTGTTAGGAAAGGGAGTGAAATTATGGATGAGCTCTTCATTTTTTTTTTTTTTGGGTTCAACAAAGAAACATAAGTTAGCTCAGGTGGCTAGTTTTTATGGATGAAATGAAAGACAACACAAAATTAGTCATTTGTCAAGTGATCACTTGTGACTAACACTTAAAAAGGAATCTCTTCTTTGGTGTTATTTTTTGTTGTGGGATATAAGTGAGATCTGGGGTTTCATTTCAATAATTAACGGTTTTCATAATATTAAACATGGTAAAGAATATGGATTGTCTTGCTAGCTTTTTTGTGGCATCGGAAAAGAAAAAGTGCACTTACTCTACTTTTATCCAAAAAGAAACATGGAGGAGGAAGAAAAGCAACTCCATTATCGAAAGAGGAACTTAATCGCCAAAACTAAAGTTCATTTCTTTTTCAAACATGGAAAATAAAAATAGTACTTAAAGGTTTGTTAACCACCGGCGATATATTATAAAATTAGTGGAAAAGGAATAAGGAAAAGAGTGGTGGCGAGATATAAAAGAATCCAAGAAAGAATGCTCTCATTTAAAGGAAAAGGTAAAGTTGGGATTTTGCTCTTTTAAAAAAGAGGGAATTTTAGTGGGACAAATTTCTGCTAAAGACCATGCAAACATTGAACTGCAAAAAAAAATAATAATAATAATAATAATCAGCTTAAACTAATTAAAACAAAAAACCTAAGGGCAAATGTGTAAAAGCAGTAAAGGGAAGCAAGCAAGCACAGTTAAAAATAGCATAATGCAAATAAAATAAAATAAAAAGTAGCTTGTAGCTGCTGAAAGACTGAACCCCCAAAGCATCCATTTCTTTCTGATTGTGAAACAACTTTGAACAACGTCTGACTGAAAAATATAAGTGAAAAACAAAATCTCCAATAAATACAATAGAAATCTTTAAGTTGGCAGCTTTAAGTGTTTTATGTACTTATATAAGTTATATTTACAAGCAGAGATGTATTAACATTTTCAAGAGTTTTGTTTTAGTACTGTAGGGAAAGAAGATTTTTGTGTTAAGAACAACTTTCATGTGTAAAGTTGAGTGCCAAAAGGAAAGATGACATAATTCCGTAGAGTGAACTTTGTTTGTAGACCCAAGACAACATTAAGCAACAATAATAGCATCAGGTTCTTGTTGAAAGTGCCAAGAGATAAAAGGATTTAAAAAAAAAGAAATAAAATTATACAAACAAATTCAATGCTTTACTAATACTACTTCGCAAATCTTTGATGAGATCATGTTGTAATCTAGTCTATAGTCTATGTTAACATGATTATCACTATGACTGTAAATATGGTAGAGAAAGTAGGAAGAAAAAGGCATGTTTGGTCTTTAAAGTGTGAACAAAAGTGTCGGCAAACGTACCATTATCTGAGCATTTTGCTCAGCCTAGAAGATTGATAACTGTTGCAACTTTATTTGGTTATATAATTGTTGTTTTAAGAGGAATTATTGTAAGAAACCGTTGGTAAAAATATATGAATTATTACATGGTGGTTCTCTTTCCAACTGCTACATCTAATTTTACCTGTATTTGGGTTTCAATGTCATCTTTTTTTTTTTTTTTTGCATTTTCAAAAAATGCATCGCTCTAAATAGTATAGAAGTTCCAAATTTATGAATAGAAATAATATTTCAAAAAAAAATGTATAGAAATAATAATGCGGCAAAAAAAGGAAAACATTCATTAAAACAGGGGAAGATAAAGTTAGTGTTGATTATTTCCTTGTTTTGACTTCACTAAAGATCTTTAACCATCACATGGTGGGGTCGTTCTTACAAAATCCAAGGATTATAAAGTACCAAATAAAAAAGAACTTAACAATGAAGTAATCATCTCTCTTTTTAGTAAAAGAATTGCGTTATGACTCACAACTTGTGACGACAATGGCATATATTATGTTGTGTCTTCGGTGTTAAGATGTCGTTTACTCAAAGACATGATTAGAGAAGAAAAAAAAACGCGGGTGGATAACTCAGTTTTGTGACCAAATGTGGCTTTGATGGGCTAATACTTAAGAGTAAAGCTATTCGGCACGGTTCACGATCCGAAACGATCCACTCACGGATTGACACGTGGCACTGAACATCCACGTGTCAATCCGTGAGTGGATCGTTTTCGGATCGTGAATCGTGCCGAAAATCTTTTCCCAATACTTAGAGTGAAGCTATTCGGCACGGTTCACGATCCGAAACGATCCACTCACGGATTGACACGTGGCACTGAACATCCACGTGTCAATCCGTGAGTGGATCGTTTTCGGATCGTGAATCGTGCCGAAAATCTTTTCCCAATACTTAGAGTAAAGCTATTCGGCACGGTTCACGATCCGAAACGATCCACTCACGGATTGACACGTGGCACTGAACATCCACGTGTCAATCCGTGAGTGGATCGTTTTCGGATCGTGAATCGTGCCGAAAATCTTTTCCCAATACTTAGAGTAAAGCTATTCGACACGGTTCACGATCCACTCACGGATTGACACGTGGCACTGAACATCCACGTTTCAATCCGTGAGTGGATCGTTTTCGGATCGTGAATCGTACCGAAAATCTTTTCCCAATACTTAGAGTAAAGTTATTCGGCACGGTTCACGATCCGAAACGATCCACTCACGGATTGACACGTGGCACTGAACATCCACGTGTCAATCCGTGAGTGGATCGTTTTCGGATCGTGAATCGTGCCGAAAATCTTTTCTCAATACTTAGAATAAAGCTATTCGGCACCCTCTATATGTGTGAATGTTATGGCCAGCTCAAACAAACTCAATTCACCCTCAAATGTCCATTCAATTGTACCCTCTATATGTGTGAATGTTAGAATAAAAAAACTCAGTTTTACTGTCCTTTTTTTGTAAGAGCATGAAAATGCAACTATAAAACAAAGCAAAACAAAATAAAAATAAAAATGAAAATGACACTTTAAAATAAAATTTATATTAAGATATAACCCTTTTTTCACAATGAGAATTAGAAATCGATAGCGTGGGATAACAAGCTAAAAACAAGTATGACGATACTTGATGTTAAACAACAAGAATTTATTTTTCTTTTCATTTTTGCAAAATTGTAATGAAAGTACAACTGCTTAAAGGGAGACATACAAAAACAACGGAGTATGAAATCATGTCAATCATGTTAATCTTCAACAATGAACTTTATTTCATCACAGCTTTTTCACTGTGTTGGGAATTCTTACACGACTTAATTGTTGGACAAGAGAAGGGAAACACAAAATCCTTGCAGCGCTAAACAAAAGCAAGGAGATTTTTTTTATCTGAAAAACCAAGAAAAACCCGGACAATGGTTAGCGATTCTCGTCAACAAAAAGCATACGAGTTAAGTCAGAATATCACGCAATATGAGAAATTATATATATATATATATATATATATATATATATATATATATATATATATATATATGTTCTTACGCAGGAGCGAAGTCAATCGTTATTGGGCATCTTTCTCAAGCTTCTCGGCTTGTTCGCGGTTCTTCCTCTCTGCCTCTTGGATTTCTCTTTCGGCGTCCTCTTCTTCTTCGATTTGGTCGAGCTCGTCGAATTCTTTGGCTGCGGACATTGCTCTCACCACCGGATCTCTCAGCTCGGAAATTAGGCCACCGCCGACCTTGTACTCATCTTCGTCTCCGATGAGAAATAGTCTCTGGTCTGGTCCCGATGCCATTGGGATGTCAACCGCTAGTAGTTTCATATCGTACTGCATTTAAAATACATATCATTGCCCTTGCTTGATTTAAGTTTTAACAGTTAAATAGTAGCAAGTTTACTATTTTCGTGTGAAGATGCTACACCTTATTCCATTTTATTTTAGAATATTCTTCATGTGTTAGTTCGACGGGTTTACCAATACTTCCTTACGAATACAGAAGAATTGAAAGATTAACTACTTTCTCTCTCTATTCTTCTATTTCTCTTATCTAATTTTTCTATTTTAGGATTTTGGACTATCTTGAAGAGAACTATCCAATAGTAGAACGTCGAATTCTAACCCAAGATCATATCAGAAGACCTGATATCTGTTTCGTGTTTTGATTTGGGCTTGAGTTCAAGTAGACCAACGCAGGCTTATCCTTAGAATATGATTGTTAACGGGTGTACATAAAGGCTACAAAATTTCATTCTTTCTTGTGAAGGCCGATTAATAAATGAGCCAAAACATTCAATAAAAAAAAAAAAAAAAAAAAAAAAAAAAAAAAAAAAAAAAATCGGTTTTCATTTATCTGCAATCCTAGCTGCTAGCTCAAGACCAATCGGAAGCTACTATTTATCATCCACCAGAAAGGCACAGAAATCAGATGTTGAAAAAAGACATAACGATACTGAATAAAACTTCTAAGCCCAATTTCTTGAGACATCATTCCCTTTTAGTTGCAATATTATGATTTTTCTTTTGTTTTTTACAAATTATGTACAAGCCCAAAGTGGAGGCGAGAAGAGAACAAACCTGCCCTTTTTTCTTCTTTACTTCGACGCTAACGAGACCTTTTCTCTCGGAACCCCGAATAGGGAAGATGAGAAAGCAACGCTTGCTTCCGAATCTGGGCTTGAAATTCTTGAGAGTAAGACCGCCACCGGACATCACGTACGCTCTCAGATCGGACCCCGAAAGTGGGGCCCCCATAACTTCGAGAATCCCGGCCGAAGTGTTGAGCTTCCTCATCGCGATTCTGTAAACTCTGTCCGGGTTAATCGTGAACTTCGACCGCACATATAGACCCTATCTCAGAAAAACAAAAACAACACACCATGATATCAGATCCACGTAGTAGTTAGTCACATCTTATCTCCGAGAGGCTTGAACAAAAAACTATGGTTTCACGAAGCTATAGTGCAAACATTGATTCGAACGTGGATTTGATCATTTGCTCGATCCTCATCAGAGACCGAGCTCTGTTTACAATGCAGGTCATGTATGTAACTATACAGAATTCAGAACAGAGAACTAGTTTCGTACGCACTATACAAGGTTGGGATTAAGGTTTCGAGAACCGAGACAATAGTCGGTATCCAAAGTCAATTACCTAACAAGACCTAAAATGAAAGAGATGAGAGAGAGAGAGAGACTGACGGCGAAAGCGACGATGGCGGTGGAGAGAGCGAGGAATCCGTACTTGGCCATTCCCTCGGAGAATCCGATAAAGGTATTTGCGATCCCGAACATGACTCTCCACAGGAAGGCACAGGCTACCACGCCTCCGACGCCGAGCAGGACGAGGTAGTTCCGGCGGAAGAAGGCCTCCACCTGAAGCCCCACCGCCGCGCGGTACCGCCCGAACGCCGCCGCGGCGGCGGAGACCGGCTTCTCGAGGAGCACCTTCCTGACGACGCTGGGATCGAGCTTCGACTTGGACGCTCCTCCGCCGGCCTTGATGGAGAAGAAGCGGAGGCCGAGCCCGGACGGCAAGGCGCGGCGGAGATCGGCATCGGAGGATCGGAAGCCGTTGGGTGGTAGAGAATGGTGGGAGCGGGAAAGCGGTGGTGGCTTTTTGAGGGTTTGAGCGGTGTAGTTGTGATTGAGTCTCAGGAGACCTTGGATCAGCCTTGGTCTTGACATTTTGATTCTTGGGATTCTAGGGAAATACACGCCCAATAAACACCTAGACTAGTTCAGATTGAGAAGATTGATTTGTTTTCTCTTTGCTATTTTTCATTCTAGCTTTTGAATTTCTGACTTAAATATGCTTTGGTCGATTGTTTTGGGTAGTGTACACAAATATGGCTTGATTTCAGTTCCTTTCTTATTTTGCTCTGAACTTGATTTCAAATCAAAATGTAACCATACTTGCATGAAATATTCATACATTGGTCTCGCAGTATTGTTCGTTGAGTATCGAGGTTCACTTGTCTTTGGTCTAAACTGAGAAGACCAAATTTGAGATACATAATTTGGTCTAAGTCTAACTGAGATTTTAACATGGCCTATTGGGTTTCGAGCAAAAACACGAATATACTTGCAGGGAGGGAATAATGACATTACGATCAAAATTTTAGGGAAAAAAATCCATTCAATCTTATAGATAGATGTAAGAAACTGAGAAGAACAAAACTACCGGAAGCTGAGTTGGTAGAGTACATAATTTGAGATAACAAAACCCGAATACTAGTTCGACCGGAAAAAAGAAAAAACATGAAAAATTCTAAACGTTTCTGCATGAAAATAGATTTTGGAAGAACACAGCAACGGAGATACTTAAGCAGCATCAATGAAGGCTCTTCCGGGCTGACGGTTTGCCAAAGGTCCATGGCATCCAAGAAGCTGCACAGAAAACAAAAACAAAAAATCATCAGTCAAAAGGGCCCAAAACAAAAATCACCAAAAAGACTCAAGCTTTCCACAGGACATTCTCCCACATCGAGCTAAGTACCTTAGCATTGACACCATCAGGCATAATTCTGTTCTCAGACTTCAACTTCAGGTAATCAGTACGGCCAAACTTGGTGAATCCCCTAAACACACAAACAAAAACAAAAACGTAAAAAGCGTAAACATTCGAACAAAACAAAAAAAACAAACATAGAATCACAGTCAATCACTTACCACTTCCTCGAGACAATGATCTTTTGGCGACCGGGGAACTTGAACTTGGCCCGACGGAGAGCCTCCTGAGCGTGGTGGCTGTTGTTGTCCTTGCAGCGAACAGAGAGAAGAACTTGTCCGATGCTGACCCGGGCACAGACACCCTGGGGCTTTCCGAACGCACCCCTCATGCCGGTCTGAAGCCTATCGGCTCCGGCGCACGAGAGCATCTTGTTGATTCGGAGCACGTGGAACGGGTGGACCCGCACCCTCAGGTGGAACGCGTCTTTGCCGGCAAACTTGGACATGTACTTGTTGCAGGCGATACGGGCCGCCTCGAGCGCCTCCGACGACACGTTCTCCTTCTCCCAACTGACCAAGTGGACGCAGAACGGGAACTCGTCCACGCCCTTCTTCTTCATCCCCACGTCGTAGATCCTGATCTTCGGGTCAGGGACACCACGGCAGAACCGGGATTTCGGGTACGGCTTGTTCTTGATCTGGCGGTAACATCTTGCAGGTCCTACGAAGATATCAAAAAAAAATTGTCAAAACTACTAGGTTATGGTATGATATAATGTAAGAGGCTTAATAAAGCTACACGTAGGCTATGGTTAGTGGAATTATTTAGCTGTGAGAGGTCCTAAGCAAATGGCGTTGGATATAATGAAAGGATGATAAGATTTTGATATGATTCAAATGTAAGAGGCTTAAGCGATAAACTACACATCAGATAGGATAAATCGAATACTTCATCTACAAAACTTAACCGACATTTTGGCTACCCATTGTTAATCATACAATGAGAAATCCTGAGCAAATGGCATTGAATATTAATTGAAGGAGTATAACATGTACTGCATTATAGCACATACTAAGATTCGAGAGAGTTGAAGCTGGGTTTAACTACAAATCGATCGAGGATAATTAAATCCCTAGACGTATCAGCTTGAGAGGATATAACACGAAAAGCAATAAAACAAACCTGTATATCTTTAAGAAATTAAAGCATACTACTCCAGAATAATACCAAATCCAAAATTGCATTGTTTCTAACCCTAAGCATCTAATCAATACAATAAATTTTTACCGATACGAGGTCCTGAATAACAAAATCAATGGATTGAACGATTGACAAACAAGGCTTAAAACTAGCAGATAAAATGATACTGAAAAACACACATCATTTGCAAAAAACTTTCGACGAAAATCGAACAAGCGATAGGGATTACATTTTCTTTCTCCTTAAAAACACAGGCGAATGATAGATCATCGATAACCTATAGAAACGTAAAGCTAGGAGAGTCCGAGAGAAACTCACTTCTACCCATTTCGAAGGCTTCTGGTTCAGCTGAGAACTCCTCGTCGTCGTTCTCTGATAGACAAAACACAAACCCTAGAAAATTTGCGGCTTTATATCCTTGCGATTTGGATGGACCAGAAGGAAATCAAAAGAAGAAGACCTAGGCTCGTGGGCCACTGATTCAGGCTTGTAAATATTAAGGCCCATCAAATATGTCAAGCCCAATTTGATAATTGGATTTTTATCCTCTTAAATCAAAAGAAAATTTAGACCAGAGTTACACAGATACCATACATATGGAGTTAGTTTCCTGAATATCTCAATGTTTCAAACCTTTCATAAATATATTTTCATTTTAAATTTTGAGACGATTTTGCCATTATTTTAAATAAAATCGTGATGATCAATAACCAAAAAAAAAATGAAACCTTACAACAAAAAAAAAAAAAAAAATTAAATGGCGAATAAAATTGTACACAATAAAAAGGTTCGTTAAGAAAATAGGTACTCTTCAATAAATAAATAAAAGTAAACGAAATATTAGAAGATTAAATTTGAAGAGAATGTACGTCATTTTCACAAAAATTCAAGCGAAATCGATATTCTTTATTTTGAATATAAGAATAAAACATGGGTATAGGGGATGGATCAAAGTAGCTAAATTAAGATTAATTAACGGTAAAGTAACTATGTTTTGCTTGAATAATAGTCATCGTCTATTCTGAGTTGTGTCATATACTTTTTAGATTTATGATTTAAAAATTTATTAAAATAAAATAAAATATTGATAATTTGATAAATAAAAAAATTTACAGAAAATAGCCATTTTAATTTAATTGATTAGAAAAAAAAAGCTTTATGTTTCCAACAAAGTAGACAAATAATTTAATTGACACCGTGATTAAATATATTATGATTTATACAAATAATTTAATCGGAGGGTAATTTTTTTTTTTTTTATTGAAATATGGTACTTTCATATTTTGATTATTTTACTCGTCTAATAAATTCTTTGACTGCTTTATAAATCTTTTACTTTCAATGGGCTCTAATGTTAAAACATGCTTAAAAAAATGTCTCAGCTAATTGAAAGACTCGAGTAAATATTTGATTGATCACTTAATAAAAAAAATAACATAAAAAAAAAGAGTAAACGAATTCACCACACAACTATCTCGAGCTTTTTTAATGGCTGATATTCGGTCAATTTTATTTTTTGTGACATTATTTCCATTACTACTTTTTTTAGCTGATATAACAATAATTATTTATAATTATAAAAATAAAAAGGCCAATGTTTTCATAAATAACCTATTACTATTTAAATCAACTTCCACAAACAGAAGATTAAAAAAAATTATGTTGTTAATGAATCATTCCTGTATTGTCCGAGTGGTGAAGAAAAAAGAAAAACGGATCCAAATCATCTATGCCTCGATGATTCGAACCTCTCCCTCAGATTGGTCCAAAAAAATCAATATAGACTCTCAAAATATGCAGAAGTGGACGCCATATTTCGTGTTTCACTCTAAGTTGCTCAAACGTGTCTGAATCGTCTTGAATTGTTGTGAAATATCGCGCAATGACCCGATAACGTCCTTAACATCGACACGCTCTCCCAAGCCCGTGGGTCACCAAAACACACTAAAAAAATATCAAATCCACCCGAGAAATTGCAACAGCTCAAGTTTAGATATAAGTGATTAGGAAGTATAAAAACGCACTCATTTGTCGTAATAAAGATGAAAGATTCAACATAGTATTTGGATTCGTGAGGGTAGTCAAGTATATGACTATGGGGGTGTCAAAAATATGTATGGTCTTTGTGCTTTTTCCCTTGAACAATAATTCTCACATCAAGAAATTCATAACATATATGGGCGGAAAAAAAAAACATGTTGTCTTTGTCAAAATTAGATAGCGAAATTGACCTAATATTACCAACTTTTTTTGGCATTTGACCATAATCAACTTTAAAGGAAAATTTTACAAATTTATTACTAAATACAGGAAAAGTAATTGCTTACTAATAAAAATACCTTAAGATTTTTTTTTTCCCTTACTTTTTTACCCTATACTTATTCTCAACAATAGTGGGCATGCTAGTTGGCAGGCATCTCATCCCCCACGAGACTATAATCCCATATTCTCAAAAGCTTGATTCTAATTTCTCCCACTTGAACGCAAATAAATAAACACTTGGCTCTTGTCGTATAGCTTTTGGTTGAAAGAAGAGCTGACTTGAAAAAAAAAAAAAAAGCTCGTTGTAGGAGCCGTGTACTGATCGGATCACTGATACGGTCGGAAAGTAGAAAGCTCCGGCTTGGCTGTGTGGAAGGTTGAGTTGCTTCGTGGGATCGAGATTGTTGGCCGTTTAGAACGACAAAACCTCCAAGATTCCTTTTGTAATTCTCTCTCAATTAAGCGTCATCGATTTGTGTATAAATATACCCATTATGAAAATAATCTGTAATGTAAAAACATAGATGAGAAAGTATAGATGCTGATAGAAATTAAAGAAAAAAAAAATCAAGTAAAAGCTTACCACGCTTATTTAAAGAAAAGCTATTTTTGATTTCTTCACCGAACCGAATATCGTATATGTATACGTATAAGAAAAGCTAGTTTATTCATGTGTATACAAATGTATGGACATTAGATGTTTGCGAAAATTTAAGATTTCATGATAAATCGGTCATAAAATTCAAAATTATGTGATAAATCGTTCAAGAGTTTTAAACTTTTGTGATCGATCTATCAAGAGAACCAAATAATTCGTGACCAATCTGTCACGAAATTTTGAATTTTGTGACATATTTATTAATGATATTATAATTTTTGCATCAAGTCATGAGTAATAGATGTATTAAATTAATATTTGCTTTATAGTTAATTTTGGTACAATGACGTGGAGATGACATTATTATGTCAATTTCCCAATTTGATATCAGATTTTAGTGTAGATATATATATATATATATGCAGTGAAAGTTTAGGATCACCTAGATCAATGTGGGAGTGATATTTTTTGTTTGCTAAAAAAGATGTGGTAGCGAGTTTGTATTCACAAATAGTGACTATTCTTGCATCTATGAGCTTCAACGAATATCAAGCCGCAAATAATTTGAGTATTCTAAAAGAAGAAAAAAAAATTGGTCAATAAAATCAGAGCCAGGTCATACTTCTAATTTTCATTTAACCGAAGGACTATTTGTGCCAGTAAACAAAGGTTGGGAGTTTGAGGTAATGGGGTTTACTTGAAAAAAAAAACTAGGGAGCAAAAGTCACAAACGTAAAAATTTAGGGACCAAATACGCTGAAAAGTCTAAAAATAATTAATGATATTTTTATTATTTTGAATTAAGCGGACACCGGACAGATACCAAAATTTTGGAGAGTCTAAGTACTGGTTCGTACAAAATCACGTCGTACTTTGAAAACCGTGATAAAAATCGGACGGAAATCGGTTCGGTGTCTAGTTCGTGA
This sequence comes from Urtica dioica subsp. dioica, assembly GCF_054948205.1. NCBI lineage: Eukaryota > Viridiplantae > Streptophyta > Magnoliopsida > Rosales > Urticaceae > Urtica > Urtica dioica. The sequence goes on from NC_142767.1 coordinate 18,001,578, forward strand.
AACCCAACTTGATTAAGCGTTTTTTTTTTTTTCTATAAAAAAAACTATGATATTTAAGAGAAAACTTAGACCAAAATCAGAAAAGTATCGGGAAGTTTTAGAGTTTTTCCCATTCGGCTTAAGGCGATTCGTCATTGTTTTCCCAAATCCTAGAGATTCCTTCCTTTAATGGTCAGTATGAAGGCGATTCTTCCTTGCGTCCTGGCGAAAAGCGAGCTTGGAGACTGGTAAGTTTTCAAATCCCGACGAACTTCAAACCTTGATAAAATATAATTTTTTTAATGAAATTATTTGTGATTTTTTATAATTAAGTTCTATTAGTTTCTAACTTGATTATTGGTATTAATATCAGTTTGTATCTAAATTTTTCCAATTTTTTATCAGATCTTTTAATGTGTTTTTTGGTTTTTGTCAATTGGTCGTGGAACATGAATTTTATGTATAACTAGTTGATTTTTAGCATGAATATTATAACAAAAATTAAGTAATTAGCCAACTAAGACGTTTGAGAATGCTATATAATTAACGTTTCATAAATAGGTAAATAGTGACAAACATTACGCGACATTTTTGGTTAGCTTTTTCATTGAAAAAAATAGTGGAATATTTATGTCAATTTACGCGTGTAAATACATGAACGTGACTATTTACTTAAGATTTACGAAACGTTTACTATAGAACAATGTAAAATTGTAAATATGATTATATATCTCATGGACCCATATTATAATTGTTAAATGTTGTGTTGTTAATATTTCATTTTAGTGTTGGTATTTAATTTATCATGTTGAACTATTTGAATTATGACTTATAATATAATGAAAATATTATTTTTATTTTTATTTTATGTATAATTATTTATTCATATTTGTTCACTAAATTATTCTCGATAAATACGTATTTGAGAATATTTTTTTGACGGAAACGATAATTTAACTGTTAGTTGATTTCTATTTTTATTTATATTTATATTTTTATTTATTTGTTTATTTTTTTTTTTTTAACGGTTACGATCCTCGCTTTGAATATAAAAACGAGTCCAGAACTCAAACAAACCGTGCAACAGAGAAGAAGAATAACAAAAATGAAGATTTATCACATACCTTGCTTAGAAGACAACTACTCTTACCTGTATGTATACGAACAATCGATTCTCTGACTTTCCTACTCAGTGATTGTATTACCATCAATTGAACTGAATTATTTGATATCGCCGTTTCAGGATCGTGGACGAGACGACTAAAGAAGCGGCGGTGGTCGATCCCGTCGAGCCGGAGAAGGTCCTCAAAGTCGCCGGAGAACACGGCGTCGTTCTCAAGCTCGTTCTCACAACTCACCACCACTGGTACTACCAAATTGATCCACACTCGATAAATCCATGTCTTGTTCTAGGTCTCGGATTTAGGATCTGTTCGAAAATGAACTCTTTGTTGGAGCCTTTGACCTAATTCTATCGAATCGCTTGTTGATAAATACAGTTTCTGGATTTCTATGGTTTTTGTTTGATTAGGGATCACGCCGGAGGGAATGAGAAGTTGAAGGAGTTGGTGCCGGGAATAAAAGTGTACGGCGGTTCCAAAGACAACGTGAAGGGTTGCACCGACGTCGTCGAGAACGGGGATAAGATATCGCTCGGCTCTGATGTCACTGTGTTGTCGCTTCACACTCCTTGGTAATGATTCTCTTCTCTTTTACCATTTCTATATTAGCATAGAACTGAAATGTTTCGTATGATATTGGGGTTCTATCGCCTAAAACCATAAAAAATCCCATGTCCCGTAGGCTATGGACATTTCAAATTATAAAATAGAGGAGAGAGACCAGATAATAAGGATAAGGGATTCACATTTGGGATAAAATTTTGGGGCTTGGCTCTCAGCTATTCCGGCTTTGGATCACATCGAGACCCATCTTTGATCGATCGGTGGCTTGCAACCAGGGACGGAGGTAGAGGAGGTGGTTAGAGGGGGCTGATTTGAAAAAAGTTTACCGGGGGGCTAAAATGAAAATTTCCTATATAAACTAAAAAAAAAGAGAAAAAAATAAAACCAAGGTTTGAGGGCTTAAGCCCCTAGTGGTCCGTAAAGGGCTCTGTCCCTACTTGGATCAGTGTAGATCATCTTATTCCTCACCCTTGACATGTTGGGCGGTCACGTTCATGAACTCGTGGTCATAGATAGCGTATCGGAACTCGTTCCCTGGAAGGTGCAAAGTGAGGGCATCATCGTCTTTGCTCAGCTCCCCGAACTATGAAACAACACGGTCTCTTCATCATGAGCTCAAGAAACTCGAGCTTACACTCATTGTGCACTGCCAGCTCAGTCACTGCACAGGCCATCTTGCTGAGAGATCGTTGGAGGTGAAATAGGGAAAGAAAGTGGGAGCGAGGCCGATAAAATTTGAAAGATAGATGATATTGTGGTTCTATTTCGAAATCATTCAGAGTAACTAGCGGCCTTAAACTTCATAAACTTTGTTAGGTGTGTGTGTATCATGTGCCTTTAAGATGGTAGATTTTTTCGCTCATTTTTTTCGGGTCCGGATCCCATAATATTTGGATGGCTGTTCGTTTGGCATTTGTAGACTCTAATCTAGGTTTCGTTGGGTTTGATCTCGAAAGCAATTTGTAACGAGAGGAGTAATATAGAAGATTTTAAATTCAAGATGGTGGGTCTTTGTGCTGGTGTTCGAAGTAGTAATGCAGTATGAGATCCATCTCAAAAGCAATGGGCAAAGAAATGAGTAATCTATAATCTTATAAACCTTGTGAACTCCCTTTATGTTTCTGACATGGGTTCGTTCTCGACAACCCAATCTATCGCGTTTGTATTGTTTGCACACTCGTCGAGTTTATGTATGTACGTGTGAAGAATTGTTTTGTGCTTGGTGGTTTGTTATACTAATGCTTGTCTGTATACTCTTCTTTATAGCCACACCAAAGGTCACATAAGCTATTATGTGACCGGCAAAGAGGACGAAGACCCCGCTGTTTTCACCGGTGACACACTAGTAAGTTGTTACTATAAACCGAAACATATCTCCAGTGTATTACGTTGCCTAACTGAAAATGAACAATTGGGATATATAGCTCAGTGATTTCCTTTTACGCTCTTCAACCACTTTTCATGTGGTTGATGATATGCAAAGATTGTTTTCTTCAGTACTTTACGGTAAATTTTAATGTTTTGTCAAATAAACAGTTTGTTGCGGGTTGCGGGAAGTTTTTCGAGGGAACTGCGGAACAAATGCATCAGTCTCTGTGTGTCACATTAGCTTCACTGCCGAAACCGACTCGAGTTTATTGTGGCCACGAGGTTAATTAAAAGAGCCCCCCAAAAAAAACACAATCAAAGATTAAAATGTATCAATCATCTGCTAATCTTGTTCGCAGGTGAAGAACTGACGTGGTTTATATTGCCCCGACAGTACACGGTGAAAAACTTGCAGTTTGCTCTCACCATCGAGCCAGACAATGAGAAGATACAGCAAAAGCTATCGTGGGCCCGGGAGCAACGCCAGTCCGATCTCCCGACAATTCCTTCGACCATCGAGGAAGAGATGGAAACGAACCCGTTCGTGCGGGCCAATTTGCCGGAGATTCAGGTTCGCCGATTTTGTTCTACACCTGTCTAATCTGCCAGTCCTTTTTTTAATTTTTTTTTTATATTTTTTATTTTTCTTATTTTACAGGAGAAAGTCGGGTGCAAATCTTCTGTTGAAGCCCTCGGGGAGATTAGGCGTCAGAAAGACAACTGGAGGGGCTAATATGCTATACGACCGACCGGCTTGGAAAAAGGGTTTCCATAAAATAAAGGTTGAACCCTTGTATGTGTATCGAGGTTCTTAGACTTGTTTGTCCTCGTCGTAGTGGTTTTTTTCTACGACATACAGACCTTGTGAACGACAACAATCTAGGGAGTAATGTGAAGTCAGTGTGTTAAAAGAGACACCCTCGAAGATGAAGATGAGACTACAATAAAAGCTGAGAAAAAAAGGCGTTTTTGTTTCTTCTTTTCGATTGTTTTAGAGAACACATAGTTTGACCAAAGAGAAAAGAGGAAAAACGTAATGACTTTCTCTGTTTTGGTGTTAGTTACGGGCAAGTTTCTCTAAAAGATATTTTCTCGGTCCTTTCTCATAAATATGGTCGTTTCTTTCACTCCAAGCATGTGTACGAAGTGTTGAAGGGTCTCATAAATAAAGTCTTTGCGAAAGTTTCTTTGAATTTTGAAATGCTCGTCATCAAAGCTGTAACATCAAACATAATACGCGCAAATGTGAGGGAAAAAAAAGCTGTTGTCATAGGTAGACGCGCAATTGCGAAATTCTAATTAATTAATTGATTAATTAATGAATCCACTAAGTGAAATAAAGCCAGGAAAGTGGTTAGAAAGAACAGAAGATCAATTGGCTAAAAGGAGAACCAAGAAACTTGACAGAGAAATATGGACGGTGTGGATGTCCTTTTTAGTTTTGCATCGAACAAATTTGTGCAATTACAACTTTGCTTAACTGGTGTAGTTAAAGAGAGCGTTGGCATAATTAAAATGGGATAATAAATTAAACAAAAATTTCAGGATTGACTTTTAGTTGTTCAACGGTCGCGTTCCGATACCTCGCTACTTCCCCTTTGATTTAATCAAATAAAAATGGGGAAATATTCATTCCTTTCCTATCGCCATCGATATTTATTTTTTTAATAATATATATTTTATATAGACACTTTTTTTGGTTACATTGTTGTGCCCGTGTTGAAAAAGGCAAAAAGCAGGAAAAAAAACAAAAAACAAATAACTTCGTCCCTCAGATAATACCGGCTCGAATCGTCCGTCTTTGGAACAACTGGATCAACGATACAAGCTGTTTATGATTAATTAAAAGGAAACGAAAATCTTTGTTTTCAAAAATCTTTGTTTACGAGGAAGAGCGAATCTCTCTTCTTCTGATTCTGTGTCGTTCGTAACAATTTATTCTATTAAGGAGAGAGAGAGAGAGAGAGAGAGAGAGAGAGAGAGAGAGAGAGAGAGAGAGAGTGAGGCAGAGCTCGAGGGTTGTTAACAATGGAGGCACAGAGTCACGGCTCCGATAATAACCCGTTCGCGAATTCGTCCCCGAGAAACGCGGCGAGCAGCGATGGAGAACCTCGGAGAGGCATATCTCGAGGCCTCGACGTGTTGCGAGATTTCCTGGCGGGAAACCTGACTCGATCGCCATTGTCGCTGGCGCTCGAGTACTCCGGCTTGATGCTAGCGCCTCCGCAGGCGAGGTCCGCCGGTTCCGCCGCGGTCAACGCCGCCGCCGCCGCCGTGATTTCTACTTCGCCTCGTCGCTCGCCCGATTCCCAGAGTCCGTCGGCCGAGCCCTGCGCCGCCGGAGCCAGCGGTGGCGGAGACGATTCCGGCGAAGTTTCGATTCGAATCATCGGCGGAGGAGGACACGACGACTGCGCCGATGGAAGCGAAGGATCGGCGGCGTCGGTCGACGATCATCAGCCTGGGTCGGCGAGGGAGAGAGAGCCGTTGGTACCGCCGTCTCCTACGGCGGCTCGGCCCGAGAACTTCGGAAGCGGCAGCGGAGGAGGCGAGATGGAGGATCCAGGGTACCAGAGCTACGATATTCAGCAGATTGCTCAGTGGATTGAACAGATTCTTCCGTTCTCGATTCTCTTGCTAGTTGTGTTCATTCGTCAGCATTTGATAGGTACCTTTTTTTTTTTTTTCTCTTGAGTTTTCGATTGAAACTTTGTTTATTATTACTGCAATGTTTCGCCAGACATTCTATTTTGAATTGCTCTCGTGTTCATTGATGATGATTGGGACAAGTACGAAAGGAAGAGACTCATTTACTTTAGATAGTGATTTCTTGTTAGAGTGTTGGTAATTTCTATTAAATGTGTTGTAGTTCTACAGTACTTGGATTCATTTCTAATTAGTTGAAGGCATTAGCAAGTTTGTTAGAGATGATATTAGAAGCTAAAGCTTATAGAACTTCATTTGCATTATTATATTATATATATAAGTACAGCAATGTTGATTGATATTTGGTATCACAGCAAGAAGGATATAAGTTGCTTATATGTGAACACTTTGCATTCCTATTGGTGTAGAACTCTTTATCAATTCTATCTGTAGTGGTTTAAGGCAACCTTGTAGTTCTTGTACTTCAATTTATAGGTCTCTCACAATATGAACACAGTGGGGCTGATAACTTGGTTAACTGAGTTTAGTGCTTTAGTTTTTTGTCTCATATATTCTCTAGTATTTATTGTCATTGCAGCCATTGATTATTTTTGTTTGGTGAGCTACAGGTTTTTTCGCAACGGTGTGGGTGTCCGCTGTCATGTTCAAATCAAATGATATCGTTCGGAGGCAAACTGCTCTAAAGGTCTGTCTTGAGATTGCAATCTCTCTGATATAACTTAAAATCCATTGGAGTAGACGAGGGACTAATTTTTCGTTTTGTTAATGGTTTCATAACAGGGAGAGAGGAAAAGTTATGTACTTGTTGGCATTTTTTTCGGATTTATGCTTCACGTAGCTGTTATTTACTGGTGGTTTCGGAATGATGATATATTGTACCCATTGATCATGCTTCCTCCAAAAGCAACTCCACAATTCTGGCATGCCATATTCATCATTTTGGTAAATGGTATGAATTCTGTTTTCCATTCTCTTTCTTTTTCTCTGTACAGTACTATATTTTAGCTGAAGTTGAAAGGCTTGAGCTTGTGTAGTATTAATTATTTTACTTGTTTAACAGTAATGGGTTGCTAGATGGTTGACTGCTGAATTATTGCAAGTTATATATATGGGTCTGATACTTATAGGATTGGGATAAAACTTCCGCCAGGGTGTTCTTCGAATCTACTTTGATCGTGCATTATTTCTCTAAATATCATCCTGAGCCATTCTTCTTCTTCTTTTTTTTTTTTTTTTTTTTTTTTTTTTTTTTTTTTTTTTTTTTTCTGCTGCTTGTCTTGTTAATTCTTTATTAGACTAACACTGCTGCAATTTTTTCAGATACATTGATGAGGCAGGCTGCAATGGCTGTAAAATGTCTGGTTCTTGTGTATTACAAGAATGGAAGAGGCTATAGCTTCCGTCGGCAGGTAATAACCTATATCCAGTAGATATTTATAGAATATATAATGTGAACACAAAGTTTAGCTCTTGAATATATCTACAGGACATAAATATGTTACACAAAATATAGCTCTTGAATTTTAGTAGTTATCTGTGTCCACCTCCTGATTTTTTATGGCCATAACAAATTGCAGGGACAATTGTTAACCCTAATTGAGTATACCCTGCTATTGTACCGTGTTTTATTACCAACACCTGTTTGGTATCGGTTCTTCTTGAACAAGGATAATGGAAGCCTGTTCTCGTCCCTAACAACAGGATTGTATCTTACTTATAAGCTCACATCTGTTGTCGAGAAGGTAACTAGGAAAGTACATTAATGTTTGTTTCAAAATTAAGATCTCTAAATATTAAGCATTTGTGGCAACACTTTATGTTGTTTTAGGTCCGACTATTCGTATCTGCTGTGAATGCGTTATCACGGAGGGAAATCCTTTATGGCTCTCATGCCACACCCGAACAGGTATATATATATATTGGTCGTATCATGCTTAAACTATTATCCTGCATTAGTGCAGATTGGCAAAACCTCGGTGAAATTTAAATGGTTTAGGGCTTTAAGGCCATTTATTATTGACGTCACTTGGACATGATCTTTTAACACCATTAAAATAAATGTATAATACATCCTGATTTTTTATTTCTCTCACCCATTTTCATCTGCTGATGTGCATTGGAAAATCTCCATTTAAGAATGTATATTTTGCAACCAAAGCTTTGGTTAATATATAAACAAAAGCTTTATTTTTTATTTATTTTAAAAAGCATAGTAGTAAACTACAATCTGTAACTAGTTATATAATAACTAAAGCTTTATTATCGCTTGCTTTATCTTGATGAAAGGAAGATATGCGTGATACCAGCAGATGGCTTATGCATGTATCTTGCTTTTGTCTCCTTAACTTAGTAAATATAGTAGCATTTGAATAACGGTGGTTATCTCTTTCATTTTATTAATAAATGATGTGCCTTACCTGGTTGGGTTTGATTTTAGGTAAATGCAGCTGGAGATCTTTGTGCTATTTGCCAAGAAAAGATGGATTCTCCAATTCTCTTGCGCTGTAAGCACATCTTCTGTGAGGACTGCGTTTCAGAGTGGTAAGTTTTTGCATTCAATTTAACAATTTTGCATCATAATTCCATTGTACTTGTTGAGACAATCGGACATTACAGTATAATTGTTCAAGGAGAAATAGTTGTCTTTGCTGAAGCTCGTAAGAGCACGTGATTCTTGAGTGTGTATAAAGAGCTTTGGTATGTCAAAGCTTTCGTGAATATATGATTCTTTCAAAACCATGCCTACTGTAAAATTATTGTACATTGGAGCAACTGAACCTGGGTAAAACCATGAAGTACACAGTTAACTTTAGGCGTGTCAACTTAAGACAAACTATAGAATCAAAATGTCTTGGTACTATTTGCATTCTTAGATGGTCTCTTTGCGAAGCAGAACCCTGATAAGTTCTAGCATTTTCCATAAACTCTTTTCACGGATGTGGGTTTCAAAAAATAATAAAAATATTTTACATAATAACTCTCTTCTAGCACTTGTTTTATATACATGGTGTTAGTGCAAAGTGTTCTAGGTCAAAATTCATTCCAAGTAATGGCTGACAGCATTTAAGTAATGTATTAACATGTTGTGTGAAACATTAATAGTAATGGCTGATGGCCTGTATACTATCTAACCCTGCTTTGTAAAAGCACTTGAAGTGTTTAAATGTTCTAACAAATATATTACTCTAGTTTCTGTGTAGTTTTAATCTTCATCTAATTGACTGACAGAGGGTTACTTGTTTTTCCAGGTTCGAGAGAGAACGGACTTGCCCTCTATGCAGGGCGGTGGTTAAGCCTCCACATTTACGAACATTTGGAGACGGGTCAACAAATTTGTTGTTTCAGTTGTTTTGAGATAAAAGAGAGAAAAAAAAGGTATCAGCTTTGCACCACAAGCCTTCTTTCACTAAAAACGTAGCCATCTCGTCGAACCAGCGAACAGAATGAATAAGTAAACTTGTTACAGCCATCTAATCAGTTAGCCGGCTCAAGCAGATCTAACAGAAGGTACTCACACACACACATGTATACGAGGTATGAACTGGTCAGGGGTCTTATGTATTTTCAGTTTTTACCGAGAGATACGACACTTTTACCGAGAGATATGACATAGTCAAGGCTTTTATCAGCTCGGTTGGTCCCGAAAACAAGATGAGGTGGTTAGGCTGAATTTTCTTTTTCTTCTCATCCAGCGCTGTATGTCAATATTTGGTGTAAATATAAACGTTTCTTTCGTCCTCACTCGCGCCTTTTATTTACAAACATCTTGAAACTATTTACTTCATGCAACTCCACGAGTTACTGATACGTTGTAGATATGGTTGGCTAAATGTTTAGAAGCCGGTAACTAAAGTTTGAAGGAAAGAAAAATAACCCCGTGCGCTTCAGAGAGGGGTCGATTCTGGCTGGCAGTGTTGCTAGCTAGGTTTGGCTTTAGGGATTCTTTTCACTTGTAGGCTACGTTAGGGTTCCTGAGCCTTTTGCTGAGAGTATGACAATATCAATAATGATTTGTTTCATTATGTGCACGTGGAATTTTATATGGAGTAGAGAGTCTATGCATTTTCCCACCCAACGCGCACACACACACACACACTCACATATTGTAGTTGCAGAAAAGAAGTATTTTCTTACCCAGTTACCATATGGTTAGATAAATACAGTCTGTGGTTGATCGGCAAAAGAATATTTGAAAACTTTCGCTACCATAAATGACTACAAATGAAGTCTGATGGAAAAGCAGGGATCAGAAAGAAAAAAAAGAAAGAAAGAGAAAAAGATTGTGCATAACAAGGACACTGGTGGTCCTATTTATAATGTCAGAATTCTTTGCTCCCCATTGTAGATAGTTGTGGGGATCAACCAGCAACTTTGTCATCCCTGCAACATCTTCACACCATTACCATCTGTTAGTGCTCAAAAGGTGAATCACAAAAACAGCTCATCAATTTTTACACTTGGTGGAAGAAAAAAAATATTGAAAATTGAACAGACCACTGGGAAGAAAATTCAATTTAGTATTGTTTGAATAATTGAAAGAAAGAAAAATAGTACACCTTTTGGGACCACGAAAATGTTATCCAAGCTTCGTAGGGTTGACTCCTGCAATATATATTATTACATCTTTGATTTAATATTACCCTAATGAAAAGAAAAAAAAAGAAAAAAAAACAGTATTGGGTTCTGACTTTCTGGGTTTTTTGAAATTTTTTCATGAATGGGCACGCTTTAAGATCTCATATTAAAGCAAGTCATTTTGCAAATCGGTGATGTGGAAGAGTTAGAGCTTATAGTTTCTGCTGTTTTGAGCAAACAAATATATTCTTTGCTTTGCTGGTTATCATTGAAGTGAACGTTTTGAGGCCAAATTGCTCAAAGGACTGTCCTATGGGCCATTGTTTTTTTTTTGCCCACCATCACGTTGTTTCTGATGCTCTGCACAAGTGTTATTATTGGTATTTTCTATATATAAATAGTAATAATAATATGATGGCAAACAAGACTAGTGAACAAAATGAAGAAACAAAAATTCTAGCACTCTCTACGTCGCATATGGCTACAGCTAAGGAAGCAACAAACCATTTATTGGAAACTTTGGAATATATTCTGAGTGGAATCTGCAGAGATATAGTAAAAGAGAAGAGCACTGGGAACTGGAATTTTAGTAGCAGTGATGATAATGTTGCATTTAGATTAAAAGATACATAAGATCATTCTAGTAACTACACAGTGAACATTTTGGTACCTAACCCCTCCCCTCGATTATATATATATATATATATATATATATATATATATATATATATATATATATATATATATATATATATATTCCATTGCACTACGGCAAATCTTGTCCACTGAAATGAAAAAAAAAATTGTAAATATCGTATGCAAATGATACAATTCTTGAACAAAAGGATATCCAACAAACTTTTTCCAATTGGGTAATGAAAGAAAAGGGGAGGTAGAGAGTATCTTTTTATTTTGACTTGTCCTAATGTGAATCACTCGGCTTGAATCCTTATATTAATCTTAACTTCATCATAAAAAAATAAAAAAAGCCCTTGACCCAACACATCGTGTCGACACTCGACACCAGTTTTACAAGAAAAAAAAGTCTCTTGATACCTTGAAAACTCCAAAAATATAATTTACACATGATATTTTGATGTAAAAAATTGGGAAAATATTAAATGTATCCATTGTATTCAATCGAATTGTGTAATTTATCTCGTCAGTTTAAAAAATATGAGGCATCTTTTTTAAGTTTAATATAAATGACACCTACCTATTCTAAAAATATGTTATATCGTAAATATCACTCTTTTCATTTATTTTTTACCAAAATTTTATTTTGAACTCTCCAAAATATTCTGAAATAACTCTTTATTTTCTATTTATATATATAATTAAATCAAAATCTTTCTTTTATAAAAAGATAAAGATTTATTTTTATAAGTTTTAATTTTTTTTAATAAACTAGTAAATAAATATTTATTTTATTTAGGGTATTTTGGGGAGTTCAATTTTTTTTTTGGTAAAAAAATAATGGAAAAGAGGGTATTTGCGATATAACATATTTCTAAGGGAAAAGTGTCAGCAGTATCTCCTGTGTTTAATCGAGATATGTGATTTATTCCTTTAGTTTTAAAAATATTACATATCTTTTTTCAGTTTAATATACTTTTCTCACAGATGATCTATCAATGCGTTTGCACTTAATTTTATAATGTATTATATCTATCCTATTGTTTGCACTTGATTCTTTAGTGTATTAAGTTTAGCAATTTATTTTTTAGGATTTCAATTTGTATATATGCCATTTAATGACTACTTTTTATCGATGTTCATACCAAATTAGAATAACATATAATGGTTTTGTGATAAATTTATATAATTACATAATAAAATTAAAATATAATAAATTTCGAGGTTGTTTCGCAATTAGTTAAATTATTTAAATATGATTAAAATTCTACTAAAAAACTGAGTGAAATGAATAGTAAAACTACATATTTGTAATTTTATATGGAGTGGGAAATGAAATTGAATTGAAGTATATCCAACCCCATTCATCACATCGCACTCTATTATGGAGTGAGTTACAGATGATCTAAGTGAGATGATATATATAAGGACGAAGTTAGAAATCTAAACTAAAAAAGTTAATATGCAAAGAAGTTCAAGGTAGACTAATTTATAAATTTTTTGGAAAAAAATATATAAAAAAATTAAAACTGACAAAAGATGCAAATATTTTTTTTGAGGAGGACTCTAGCTCACCCTGGACACCTATATTGAACCTTTCTAGTATCTCAAGCCTCACTTTGTTTTCTTGTATTTTAAAATCTATCATTTTTTTAATCATAATAAATCCTCATTAATTATGATATATTGTCCACATTCGTACACAACGAATGACATCATGATCGGCTATGGAAACTAAGGGGCCGTTTGGTTTAGTTTTCTAAACTCGTTTTCTGTTTTTAAATTCTGTTTTCTTATTCTAATTTTTAAATTTAAAAAACAGATTTAGAATTACGTTTCGGAATATTTTAAATGTTGTTTGGTTATGTTTTCCATTCAATTGTATAGAGATAAAATAGAAAACAACTTTTCATTGTTTTCTGTTTTCTAAACAAATTTCAAAGAAAACAGAAACATTATTCTAAATCTGTTTTCTGAATTTATAACCAAACAGTTTTTCTAAAACAGTTTTCTAGAATTTAGAATCAGAAAACAGAAAACAGGAATGGAAAACTTAACCAAACGGGGCCTAAGGAAATCAAATATCATACTCTGAATGAGCTCAATAACTAAAAATTAAATTCCACGAAAAATCCATAAACCTAAACCAGTGGGCGGATCCAGACTCGGAAGCGGGGGGGGGGGGGGGGCCAAAACTGAATTTTGGCTGGAAAAAAAAAAATAATTTTAAGCCTGAATTTTTTTTTTTGGGGGGCCCAGGCCTCTTGAGGCTACAACGTGGGTCCGCCACTGACCAAAACATTTGGGGATGTTACAAAATTTAATCCTCTTACCCTTGAAAACCGAGGGTTTTTCTTGGTATTGAGCATGATTTCAAATGTCGACGAAAATCGTCGATTTCCGGCGAAAAAGTCGCTAGCCGAGAGGACTCTGGCCGACGAAAGGTGTTTTTTTTTCTTCGTTTCGTCGTTTTTCGTTTTTTTATCGTTTTTCGTCATCTGTCGTTTTGTCTGTCGTTTTTCTTTTTTTGTCGGTTTTTTTTTCCCTGTTGTCATTTTTTTTACTGTTGTTTTTAAAAAAAATTTATATATATTAATAGCACACATTTATAAAATAATATATATATATATACACAATTTTATATTAAAAAAGATTCAGAAATGCTTTTCAGCCCGAGCACAAATTCGCACGACTCCCCACCAAAGCATCAAACACAAAAAAGAAATTGCCACGTGTCAATGAATGTGTGGATCGTTCGGGCTCGTGACCCGTGATAAATAGCATCTCTCAAAAAGATTATATACATAATGTATTTTCTTTATATATGTTTAAAAGTTGAATAATATATGTATGTATTACATGTATATATTTTAAATATATTTTACCACATTTTTTCCGTTCGGTTTTCCATCGGCTTGGTTTTTCATGGAAAACGACATTTGAAAATGGCAAATCGAATGCCATTTTCCACATTTTTTCCGTTCGGTTTTCCATCGGTTTGTTGATTTTCCGTAAATTAGGAGGCTCGAAACGGCAACGAAAACGGCATTTCGAACCTTGGTATTGAGAATGATTTGATCTTCGACTGGTCGAGAAATGAACCATATTTGCGGAAACTTGCGAGTTTTAGCAAAATCGTGCAATGAGATTTTGGTTTGGGAGATGGATAAATAAACTAGGAGTAATATTTATCCATTTTTATAAAAATGAAAAATTTACCATATTAAGACTTTTTAGTTACGAGTTTGTCACTAATTATAGTGATTTAGTGACGAATTAGTAACTAAAAAGTCTTAATATATATGGTTTTTATTTATTTTTAATAGAAATAGGTAAATTATCCCCAAAAGAGTTTTAGTTGTGGCAATTTCCTTTTGAAAAATTATATGGATTAAGCCACTTGAAACGTGCAAATTGCAATCTAGTCATCGTTTCAGTTAAGTTTCAAACATAGCCACAATTGATGACGTGACTTTTGTTAGTCATTTAACAATTTATATTGTTTATACTTTGTTTAAAAGTCGGTTGAATATTTCGCCTATTTATTTTGGTTTATTTTCGTTTATTTATTACACGCATAAATAAAAATTAACGAAAATTTATTGACGATTCACAAGTTACTTATTTTAATCAATATTTAATTTGTTTATTATATTATATTCATTAATGATTTTCCTTTTAAATATTCAAATTTGAATCAAAGCGTGTACTAAGTTTGATGATGTTGTTGACTTTCCTATTAGTATGACTCGGACTGTTTTATTTTCACTCATTTTTCTAATTTTTTGCGTGGTTGCCTAAGGTTTTGGTTACGTTTTGTATTGAGACGAGTAACTCACATAAAACAAATAAAAACGTGTGCAAAAACTGATTTTTTATTTTTTATTTTTTATTTTTTATTTTGTCTTTTCCTGTTTTTAATGAACGACTTTCAGCTCCTTGTGGTAGACGAAAAACCAGCGCATACTCCACGCAAAAAATGCGTAATCTCAAACCTTGGCCAAAATAACCAGTAAAGTCTCTAGCACAATTATAAATTAATTACAAATTTTTTTTCTTCTAAAAGAACAACTACCAACTATGGCAGTATAGTCAACCCCTTAGAAGTTAGAACCACCGATCTACATGAAGAAAAAGTGTGAATATATTGCAAATACTTTTTTTTTATAAATATTATCAATACTTAATTATTATTATATAGCTAAAAAGTGAAAAATAAATGTCTATATTTTAATGAGTGACTGTTAATACGACTTCTTAGATTATTTTATCCTTGTATAAAACATATAATTTTACTTCAAAATTAGATATTTGTATATATTAGTGAATGTAATTTATTATATTTTTGACATATAAAAAAAGTCAGATGATTGATATTTATTTGAATAATGTAATAAAGAAACAATATTAACCTTTTGTTTGATGTAACTAACAGTCAATAGTAAGTGTTATAAACCAGTATAAATAGATACGTGACTAAAAATTAAGGAAAAAAATAGAGTGCACAAAGAGAGAAAGAGAGAAAAATAAGAAAATAAAGTAAAATATTAATTAAATATTTTTTCTAAAAAAGGTACCATGTTATGCAATTAATTTTATTTGTTTATCTTTTAAAATTAAATTTAGTTAAAGGGCATTTTGACTTTTTTTTTTGTAAGTTAATAATAAAAGTAGCTAATTTCTAATTATTAATCAAACATTGGTTAAAGTTCACTTTCAATGGTTCAAGAAAGCTATAGGATTTTCCTCAAAAAAAAAAAAAAAAAAAGCTATAGGATTCTAATTTGATTAGTCTATTCTATAAAATTAACAAGTCAAATATAGACATGTTTTGAGTAGTTTAGTGGTTAAATTGTATAAAACGATTAATGCACAAATTCCTAACCATTTTGCTCAAAAAGCTAATTTAAGAAACAAAATATCATTAGCTTAATAATTAAATGACTATTTACTATAAAAAGCTAAAGCCAAATTTGAGAGAGAGAGAAGTCATCCTCCTGAGCTGAGTCTCCTAACTCATGAACTTCTTTTTCAGATCAAAAGTTACATTGCAATGTGAGACAGCACAGCTAGGAGTGAGAAAATTGAGAAATTGTCGATCAATCAATCAAAGCATCAAACCACAGAATGAATGGACAGAATCACATGAAATAAATGAATGAATAGTTGTCTCCAATGTGATACCATTGTCCAAATAAGTCTCATTATTTAGGATATATAATACTGTCAAAGTAAAGACTCAAAATTTATCTCCAAACTCCAAAGTACCATAGCTCCACCGTCAATAGTTTATTATTTACATCGGACGGTTTTTTATTATAAAGAGGAACAACACATTATTAAAAAATATCTATTTTATTCGTAATGTTTTCATTGGTCGTCGCAAAGAATATCTATTATACTTACTAATTGTCTATTTAAGGTCCGATAATTTGTTTTTTTTGTCTATTTAAGAATTGCCAAGAAGAATTTTTAAGATATTAATTTTGATTATAAAATTTAGAAAAAAGTATCATATTCCCTTCATGAATCATGCTATTAATCTTATGAGAGTGTAGTCCAGAGTAGTGATTTTTATTGACTGGGACTGGTCTACGTCACTAGTCTTTTACCCAACAAAAAAACTGTCACACAAAAGTTTACATGTAGGGCCTTATTTGCTTTCTTGAGCTAAAACATAAAATTACATATTAACATACGTTTCCAAAGAAAATTTACAATGTTCGATGATATTATTCCTTCATCTAATTTAGAAATGAAAAGACTAGTAAACATGTTTGTAAATTATTATAATAGTAGAATTTCTTGCATGCATAAATAAATAGGATTATTTATGTAGTCGGTCCATTGATAGCAACCATATATACAACCATATGATATGACCCTCTACTTTTTTTTTCCCTTTTTTTTTTTTTTTTAAATAACGAAATACAAGACAACATTTCAATTAAGTTTTGAAATGCCCTCAAAGAAGTTACTATTTTTTTTTCAAAAATTGATAAGCAAATAAGAAAGAATGATATGTTATAGCTATTTTTCTTTGTGAAATTTTAATATAATTAGCTTTTCAAAAATTTATTTAATTTTCACATTATTTCTTGTTTATTTAACATTATCTGCTACAAAATCACCTGAAGACAGAAAATAAAACCTACCCTCTCTATCTCCCACACTATGCCCTATTACTTTCTCTCTCTACCCTGTGTTAGATTTTTAAAAGATTTTGGAGTCACTTTCCTTGTCTCTGACTCTCATGGAGATAGTGACCCATCATTTCATTTACTATTAAATAAAGAGAAAAATCGAAGAGAACAAAAGAAAAAATAAATCCTCCTTTTATTCTGGGCAAGTCATTTTTCCTCCTCTTCAATACCCTATTTATTATTTTCTAGTTTTTCTGTTTCCTCGCGGTTGCCACATAAAAAAATGGGATATGAGAAGAGTAGGGTTTCATGTGTACATATGCTATTTTTTTTAGGGTTTCAACGATGGAAGGTATAAGATTTCCATCACAATTTACTCCAACAGATGCAAGTTAAGTTTTATCATCTTTCTCCAATTTCTTTGAACACTATCATACATATTTATACATTTAATTGTTGCCGTTTGTACTTGCTATATATCATCTTCTTCCACCATTTTTCAGATCGGTTATTTTATAGTGTTCATAAATATGCCTCTCTTTACATCGCTCTTTTTAGAAGACAGTTCTTTGACGATCTGTCATAGTGACATTTTTCAGATCACATATGTTGGTTATTCATTACTTTTATAATTCTCTTTGTTCTTTTTTCCTAAATATTGTTACCACTTTCTGAACTGTATATATTGCTCTAGATTATCGTCTTTCATCTCGCGATTTCACTATGGCTCTCACGTAATCTGTGACTGTGTTGCTTCTGATTAATTCATATGTAGCAGAAAATGGGTTATTCATTTTTCTTCTGATTAATAACTTTGGGGGTTCAAATAATCTGGTAAAATGTCAGTTTTATCAGCCTTCGGAAAATAAAAGGTAGATGTATATATTGATGAGCTATGAAGTATAAAAACCAAAATACGGCAAAAATATTATATGTTGCTGTAAAATATAAGTCAAAATTATCATTTATAAGTCAAAATTATCATCTAGTCCACGATTCTCGTGTTTAGTTGCAACTCATTAAAAAAATATACTAGTTTTTTAGGTATTTGTTTGGGTGTGTTTTTCACAATGAAATGATTTTTTTTATTCATTAAAAGTGGTTAAGTTAAATATTAGAGGTGAATTCAGGGATCAATAGCATGCAAATGAAAGTGTTTCCGAAGTTTTGAAGCAACAATATTTAAAGTTTTAAGATATATATGGGATGACTGGTTTTGGAGAGCATTTGATTTGGGAATCATTAAATGTCAATGCCATTGACATCTCTGAAAAATTAGAATGATTTTGCTAATTGATCATGCTTTTTTCTTCCAATATACATACACATTTGTTACATGAGCTAGCAAGCCTAATATCACTTGTTCTTATGATATTTTCAGATCCACTATAGAAGTGCTTGAAAGGGCTTGATTAATTTTGCAAGTCATGCAACAATTAGCACACGTGTAAGAGAGAAAGGAAAATGGTTAGTGAGAGCTTCCTTCAGCCCACTCATGGATAGGACAGAATAGGGTTTGTGAAGTAACTGCCGACTCATTCACTCAAACACTCAGTAGAAAAAGAAAGAGATATTTCATATATCTATCTATACACACATATATATATATATATATATATATATGTATATTTCTCTACTGTGATTGTGTGAATGAAGCGGGAGATATTTTGCATCCCTCTTTCTCTGTGCTTGGACTGAAGGGAGCTCCTCCTTTCCCTTGCCCTCCATTTTCTTGTGTTCCTCAACAAATTATTCATTATATATATATTAATTACCATTTGATATATATATATATATATACACACACACGCATATATATATATGTGTGTTTGTATATATATATATATAAAATCACCATTTAAAAATATTATATATATATATATGTGTATTTTACCATTTCACATATGCACATGCAAGTTTTTCTTTAAATGATCATGCATCATAAAGGATAAAAGGACCATATTTATATTTGTTTTTCGTGCATCCATAATTATGTGTTTATATATATAATTGATGTTGTGTATTCCTCATGCACAATCTATCTTTGATGATCAATAGTAATTCATTCCTTGATCAGTGGTAGCTGAGTAGTACAATAATTTATCTGACACGGTCAAGTAATTGCAAAGGTACTCTTTTACAGTTTTGTACATGAGAAATTGTCACGTCTATATAGTATATACACTTTCCTCAAAAAAAAAAAAAAAAAAAGTATATACACACTTCTTTACAAAGATAACCTTAATGGCCTCAATATCTATGTTCTTCTAACGTGTTTCATATATACTACTAATTAAAAAAAATGCTAATAATTATGTCTATTATAATTATATACGTGAGATGAAAAAGTAACTCCTCATTTTCCCCAAAAAACTTGCTAATTTTCTCTCCTATTACAGGTCTATATAATCTAAGCTATAGGTTTCTTATACTATATATATGTATATGTGTGTGTGCTTAAGTTGCATGCTCATATATTTACGGTTTACCACATTATTGATAGGTTTTACCAGACAGGGAAAAGTTGAATACTGTAGGTATGTCTTGGCCTTTTCCAACTCATCGCGCACCACATTTTTAACCCTTTTCATTCTTCAATGCAATGAATTGTTATATCAGGCAACGATATTATTATTTTACGCTAAAGTTTTCCTTCTCGTAATTATTCCACATATCTCTGATCTACTAAAGCTTTTCTAAGCAGGTCATGTTGCAGCGAGAACCCACCAATATTCCATTGAAATTTGAAGCCTAGTTTTTTCTGGTTTATTGAAAGTAACGCACTTTGTTGGTCACTTTAATATATCTGCCTATGCATCTATATATACGATATGTATGTCTACACATATCCTTGATTCAAGTGCCATATATATATATATATAAATAAGTTACACATATAATTTATTTACTTTTTTGTCCTGATCAATATACAAAGGAATTATTCTCACACACACACGTAACAGTAATTATGAGTGTTGTATAGCTTGATATTTACAAAAACCCTAATGTCCCACCACTTGCGGTTTTCTTATGTATAAATTATTATTCAGACGACAGAGAAGTTACAAGACAATGCTTCCTTTAACATCATTCATATTTACATAGATTCTTGAGTTTTTGGCAGGTTGTTTGTTTGTTGCTCCTATAATAATATAGAGTAGAGAGAGATAAACCGTTTAATGGATATTTGTTTTTATTTATATGATCGTTTGTTATACGTTTATCATATATGGACATTAGTGATCTCTAAGTATAATATATCATATTTTCTTAATTTTTAGACCACTAATTCATGGTCCGTGATGGACTTTGAAAATTGTTTTTGGCATTTGTTGCTCTTTGCATAATTTTTCTTCAAATTCTGGGAAATCTCAAGATGCCACCAACGTAATCTTATTTTTAAGATAAAACTGTCAGCTCATATAGTTTGTTAAAAATATTTGGATTCCAATTGATTGATGAAAAAAATAATATGAAAGATCAGTTGGTTACGAATACATCGCGAAAAAAATGATTGACGTACAAATTAATTATCACTTGAAATGTCCATTTGCGTAAAACATTATGAATAAAAGTTGTCCTATACAGTTGCGGTTTACCTATAGTTGAAGTAAAAAAAAAAGGTACTATAACTTGATAGGGAAAATATCACGAAGAAACCTTGAATTTTAACATGATGACGAAATAATATTGTGTTATACATTCTACAATACAACCTTAGTTTTTTTTTTTTACTTTTTCTTTCCCCAAGGGAAAACACTATTATAAAAGAATCCTTTCTGTTTATGGTTTAATAAATGGACAATTAGATAAGTAGTCCAATAACTCATCATATTTTAAAAAATAGTCCAAATTTTATTTATTGAGAAAATAGTTCATTAGACCGAAGTTAATTCAATTAATTATTCGATTAATTTTATTAACTTCGGTCTGGTGGATTATTTTCCAAATAAAATGAAATTTTGATTAGATCCTTAAAAGGAGGTGGATGGTTGACTAATTGCAATACATACTTGTTTAATAAAATCATCATACGCAAATATTTTTTATTTAAAAGTTTCATAGCCCCAAAATTTGTTAACTTTTATGCATAAATATTTTGACCATGTAAGAAAAGAAGAACCTTATAATTATACCGGCTATATAATTCGTTGTCATTAAGAATTGCAAAACTTAAATACAATATACCTTAATACTTTTGTTGTTAATTTTTAATATATCTATGGATAAAATTCGATAAAATTTGGAGTTAAGGGTTGCTATTTAAATAATCATTAGGGTTTTTAAATTACAGACACAAAAAATGAGGGTTTTATTATTTATATTAGAGTGTAAAAAATATAAGGGGATTGTGTCATTTAAGTAAAAAAAAAAAAAAAGAGAATTTATTCATTGAATATATTTTCTTTGTGCTCTTCAGTCTTCACCGTTCCTAATTTATTAATAACATGCATAATCGGAACGAGTTGTCTGTCTACTCTACAGAAAATTCCGCGGGTCTTATCAAATTACTTACCAAGCGATAAAGAGTGGTTCTCTTAGAACTCCAATTTTATTATTATTCTATTTCTAACTCGACTTTAATAAATAATAAAAATAAAAAAATACACTAGAAAGTAGAAACATGTCCAAGCTAGTGATATCATCTGTTGTTTTTTTTTTTTTTTTTTGATCGAAAAGAATGATATCATCTGTTGTTGCTGATATCACTAGCTTCATAAGGAAGGAACAAAATCATATCCACAAAATACAAAATAATGACGTGTACATATTGGTTTTGTGACGACCCATACAAAATGTCACCAAGCACGGTTAACCATCTCAGCCCAATCCAAGTTGTACTGTTGTAGTAACATAATTTCTTTTGCCCATGTAGGTAGCTAGCTGAGCTGGATCAAAGAAAAATGCCATTTATTAATTTATGTTTGTATATAGATGTAGTGCATACTTAATTAATTAATTTTATAGTTGGTATGTAAGAATAGAGACAAACAAAAATTGAACTCCATCTTGATCAATATTGAACTATATTACATGATTGATAAACTCAAATTGCACCTACAAGTAGGAAATCAAATAGCAGTACGTACTCTTAGTGCAGTAACTGCCAATTAAGAAATAATTATATCTACGTGCGAGTGATTAAGTCCCACTCAGGAAGGTAGAATGTAGTACACTTAACTGAACGACCCACAATGTAATGTCGTTTTCTTACTAATGAATATAAGCTCATGTGAATATGAAATTCTCTCACTTTAACTCAAACATTTCCCCAAGTGTTTGACTCACACATAGAGCATTTCGTGAATGGACAGATCAAGATTACAAATCTCAATCTACATCACTCAGAAAAAAATGGTACTAACAAAATAGAGATTCACGTATAAACAAAATACAAAAAAATAAGTTTCTCGATTTTCAAATAGAGCATTCTATCATAACGCTTGCAATGCATAAAATGACATCCAAAGACAATACATTGTGTTTTATAGAGGTCAAAATGAGCCGGAATGACTTTCTAGGGTTTTTTAGAAGATTTCGGTAGTAAATATTCGTTGCAAGTCAAATCGGAAAAAATCTATGAAGAATAAGGAAACCACCACAAAATCAAGGACAAATCGAATCTCAAGACATCTGTTCGAGCAAGCCAAGATGGATCAACTAGTTGAACCGACATCTTGGACCGTTTTGTCGAACCATAAAATAAGTCATTTTACACATGTATCATACGGCTCACAAAAATGTGACGACGTAAAAAATTGGAACTAGAAGGAGCACAAATAAAGTTCAATTTATGTATATATATCTAGCTTATAGAAATCAGACCGTAAATGTTTTATTTGTGTCTTTTACGCACATATTGTGTTAGAGTCATGGTGCATTTTTATCATGAATTATTGCGTCTCTTCACATTCAATTGATTACTTTGATTAAGTTTTTGCATTGTCGATGTTTTCGTGAAGAGTCGTGTTTAGAATTATCAGTTTCATCTCAAATGAATTGACAATGAAATAAGTAATTCATGACCTTATAAAACTTGCTACTACATCTTCGACAAATCTGCAATCAACATGCCTTATGAGATTATGACTATTGGCGTTCATTTACCTTGAGTCGAATTTTGTTAGTTTTTTCTTTGATTTTTTTAGCTTTGTGGTTCTAATACTTGTCAAGTATCACGAAGTTGCATCTTATATCTCTAAATTCTTTCACATATATATATATATATATATATATATATATATATATATATATATATATATTTTTACGGGGATCCTTAATAATTGCAACTCTTAAGCAAAAACACGATTTTTTTATTGTATTAAGAAACTCTTATTGGTACAACGATCGTGTTTTGATGCAAACTGAAACGTTAATTGTCATATATATAATACATTGCACTAGTTTACTTTCAATCCCACGATGCAGTTGAGAATGTTCAAATGTCATTTAAGACAAACAAGTCTAACAAATGATCAACTCTCTTATAGGCTAACAAATTAGTTTGTAGCAAATTGCATACCCACTTGTCTATATATTGCAATAATAACTTTCTTCTTCTTCTTCTTCTTTGATAACATTGGTGCTCAAAACATGGGAATATGAATAAACGAGCAAAGACAGGCATGGATGCAAAAGAGATTACTGAGTCAACACGCTCAATCTAGGTAGGTTGGATTTTTGCTATTGCGAGACTGTCACAAAAATAATGTAGGAAATTAGTCGGCCAAATTAATAAATAAAGACCACGTGTAGGAGAGGGTGAGTCAACAAACAGCTTCAAGATTTGCATTTTGATGAAACAATCATGAAGACTTTGCTTCTGGAAGTTTGTGCGGTTTGGGTTTGTGTTGAGAGCTTTGTTTTTGCGAACCAACCATAGGAAGACACGTGTATCCGGCGGGAGGGTATTTGTAAGGGTAACATGACATCTCGGTGACCTTAACGCATTTCCCGCCTGAAAAAGAGATCATCTACATGTTTATAATAGTACCTTACAAATTGATTTTATTTTGGAATTTATTTATATCACACCTAATAAACCGTGACCTTTTAGGTAGGAATAGCATCACATTTTTAGGGTATATCAAAAAGTTCACACACACTTTGTACTCTTTAGTTAATCTTTATTTTTATTTCTTTCTCATTGATTGACATAGTGTTACACAACGTTTTTCAGAAGAAAAAAAAAAGTGTTACACAACAAGAAAACCCTCTTTTTGATCTCCCATAATTAGGATTTAAACAAAACTAATCTCCCATATTTAGGACATTTTTATATTTTTAACATATAGGTTGAGCAACACATGCACACGTTTTATTGCTCTCAATACGGAGTCTAGTATTTGGAATTGGTGATACTAGTGGGGAATATAATTCAAAAATACAAAATAATAATGATGATGATAATAATTCAAACTTCCCACATTTACTTACAGCTATATATAAACATGTTTATATGAACTTTTACAAATTCATGTGATCGAAGGTCAATGCCTTTTAATTAATGTGAACTTTGTCAATGATAAAGAAAAGAAAGAAACTTCTCTTTATGGCTCTAAATCATGTATAAGTATAACCCTAATTATATAGGTACATTTAATAAGTCAACTCATATACACGGGCAGAAAATTGACACTGCTCCTAGCTTTTCTCTTCATTCGCTAGCCATTAACTATTATGAATCCGAGAATCCAGCCTACAAACAAGCCAAATAAAATAACAATTAACTGACCTATCATCACGGAATAATACTATTTAATCACAAAAATGTTTATCATAAATACCACAGGCGCCATAGCTCACTATAACACACTACAACAAACATAGAAACCCAAAAAAAAAAAAAAAAAAATGACAAAAACCACAGCCATAGCTCTCTTCCTATCAATAACAATGCTCTTCTTCATCACGTCCTCCGCCGAATACAACAGCAACGACGTGATCGACGACGACGACATCGAAGAGTACGTCCTCGACGACATCACCGCCACCAACAACAGCGCTACTACCAACACTCGGGCTTCGTCGAGGCCGAGCCGGTCGCTGCGGCGGGAAGGGCACGAGGTGATAAGAAAGGGGACGCGGTGCGCCGCCGCCGCCGCTCCGTGGCGGCGGCGGGGCCGGGGTCGGGGTCGGAACGTGTGCGACGGAGTGTGGGCGAATGGAGGGAGGAGCTTGCTGTACTGCTGCAAGAGCCACTGCCGGAACGTGCTCGGGGACCGGAACAACTGCGGGGCGTGCGGCCGCCGGTGCCGCTACGGGCAGCGGTGCTGCGGCGGGCGCTGCACCGACGTGCTCTTCAGCCGCTCCAACTGCGGCAAGTGCGGCAACAGGTGCCGGCGCGGCGTCGCCTGCGACAATGGATACTGTGGCTATGCTTAGATTTATATATATAATATGTAATATGTATTATTTATGATACTATATGTTCGCGTCTCCCTCAAATTTTTATATATAATACATACAAATTTTTTATTTGTAGTTCTTTGCTCATTGTCCTACGAATTAAGTTCCGTGCTCCACTTCAAGTGAAAGTCGCTGGCTCAGCCGATGGTTATATGATTATATCTTGATTGTTTTCTTATTTATGTGTTTATGATTTATGATCCTCGTTGTTATGGTAAGTATACTAAGTAGTAGAGTGAACACATGGGTATGATTATGCGGGTTTAATATGTCAGTGCCCAGTATAATCTAGTCGGTAATTTTAGGCCACTTTCAAATTTCAAAGTGAAAAATGAGATCAATTCTCATCGGCAGCAAAGAGGTTCTCCAAAAAAAGAAATATGTCAGAATAACTGAATTTTATTGGTAAATGATGTTTTATTATTACATTATTTAGTTTTTATTTTTATTTTTTAGAGGTATTATCAAGATAATCAATACATGTAATTCAATACATAATGTAATTTTATACCGAAATGATAAACATCACCGGTCAATCGGAGGTGAACCCCATATGTCAGGTGGGTCTCACTGCTACCGCTGATGTTTTTCAATCCTCAATTTTTTTATATAATTAATTCAGATATTGATTGGCACCACGGTGATTTGAGGACTTCAAAAGAAAAAGATCTGTTATGGTTTATTTACTCAAGTCTACACTGTCCAATCAAGATTGATGGAGTTACTTAGGGATTGGACGGCTTCGATTAGAACCAAAGTATATCATTATTCAGTTAGTCAATATACATTCAATACAATTTTTATATGGTGTCAGAGCTAGTTTTTCAAGACTAAGCTCTGTTCACCCACGGTGCTGTGCAAAATCAAGGTTAACTTCGTTGTTTGTATCTGTTTACCCACTTACTAATTTATTTAAATGTGATTCATTTAGAGAGGCTAACAATAATTATAAATTTTACTTAGATACCAATTTATTTTAATGTATTTTATTTAGAGAGGCTCACAATTATTATAAATTTCTAATTCAGAACATAATACATATTTCTTCTAACGTGATTTAATTTTTATTTGTATGATGTGCTCATGTATATCACTATTTATTAGTATGTAAACTCAGTTTAGTAATTTTTTGAGTTATTTATTCAAAATTAAAATAGATATCCAATTAAAAAATTAAGTCACGGGTGTTAACGACCACTCATATGGAATAATGCACCTAATTTCATATATATACGTACACACATATAATATATAGCTCAACTTTTGTGCTGACTAAGGAACAAGTTTTTTATAGCTCGCGTTTTCATCTTACTTCGAGATCAGGCCAAAGCACGGTCTTTCATGTCTTTCCATGATTTGCAATACTTTACTCATAAAGGCATGGATAGGTGAGATTATGTTATGTTTTGAATTATATCAATAAAAAGGAAACATTAATTTATTCAATGTGTTGGAGCTTGGGCATTTGTTTACATAAAATGGACTGTAAAATAGTGTGATATCTTCTCCAACAAATCTAACATTGTAATGCGCGAAAGTAAAACTTACATTCCAAAAATAGACTGAAGAGATGAGTTCTTGTTTAGGAAAATTTGTCTATTTTTTTTTTTCTTTTTTTTTTTTAGTAAAAGGTCGCCACCAGGACGAGTAATTCATTGTATGCACTTCAGCCAAAATAGTGTCCCACGCAGCAAAAAAAAGTGAAATTCAAAGCATATATATTTGGCAAGCATATGAGCTACCATGTTACATTTTATGGAAAATATATC
The DNA here is from genome assembly GCF_054948205.1 of Urtica dioica subsp. dioica. Classification (NCBI taxonomy): domain Eukaryota; kingdom Viridiplantae; phylum Streptophyta; class Magnoliopsida; order Rosales; family Urticaceae; genus Urtica; species Urtica dioica. Next base: position 18,028,809 of record NC_142767.1, read on the forward strand.
TGGAAATCTCACATTGATGCATCATTTGTGCTCCTTATAAAGGTCATTGGTTACTCTTTTTATTGCCAATTAGTTTCAAGATGGATCCTCGTGATACTTTAATATTGTGTCAGAGCCATTTTCGATGTTGGGTCACCCGTTTCTACAAACTTCACACATCAGTTGTTCAATTCTGGACGTGAGTGGGGTGTATTAGGAAGTCCAGCATCGACTGAGGATATATATCTTTTTTGCTCCTTATAAAGGTCATGAGTTACTCCTCCTATTGTCAATTGGTTTTAAGATGGAATCCCATGATACTTTAACATAATGTAAATTACAGAGAAGGAGGCAAAAGATGATGCCTCAGTTCGAACATCTTCAATATCCACTCTTGTTCGTGAATTCTCCGTTTAAGATGTAGTGCCAGCAAGGGAATCCTAGACCGAGTTGGCGTTGGCCGAAATTTGGAGGATTATATCTACGTCTTCCTCGCAAAAAGTTGCTTGGAGGATTATATCTATCTTGGTTCCGGGAGGAATGGCGTCCATGGTTTGAATCCGAAAGTCTTCGGCTCTCGGGAGCCACGGAATGAGACATACGTCGATGTCAGCACCGTTTCCCACTCTCCATCGAGAGACTCGGTCAAGAATTTCACGGCTCCATAATAGTCCCCTCCAAAGGCTGGAGGAATTTCTAATTACCCAACGTTTTGTAAAATTTAGGTAAATAGTTAACGTTTTGTAAGTTTTAGATAAATTTTAGGTAAATAAACAACAATTTGATATAGTATTTAAGTCAATTTACGCGTGTAAATATTTAGTCATGACTATTTACGAAAAATTTACTAAAAATTAGCTAAATGAAAAACCATAACTGCAAATAAAGCTATATAATAGACCCTATTTTTTTTAGAATTTAGCTCAAGAATCCAATTATCTCACTCTTTTCATCAACTATTAAAGTTGTTACATAACTTATAATAAGCAGATGTCTTTTAAAAAAAATCTCATTACTATATATTTATACATTTAACAAATTATTATTATGGTACGTTTATATTAGTAATAGTTAATCTTTTAATTAATTGTGAGACGTTGATTAAATTAACAAGATACCATGAAGAATATTAATTTGTTCGTGGTGTAGTTGATGCAAGAATATATGATTTCAAATATGTCACATCAAAATGATGAAAGGAGTTCGCAAGACAAGCTTGGCAGGATTTTAATTGTGAGAGCATATATATGATAAACGTCAATCTTTAAAAGAGAGACATTCAACCCAAAAACTCTTTAATAAAAATCTTAATCTTCGATAAACATTTTACATGTGATTAAACCTGGCCTAACGGTAACGGGACGGGACGGAATCCCCGCTACCGTTAGGCACAGTAACGGGAGCGGGACTCCCGTTACTGTTGACGGACGGGACTCCCGTCCCATTAAGCTGGCGAACGGTAACGGGAGTCCCGTTAGTCCCGTGGCGATTTTTTTTTTTTTTTTTAAATCTCGACGGCCCAAAAAAAAGAGTCGTTGATTTTATGGCCTTTTTTTTATAGCCGTTGGAGTATTTCGGCCGAATTTTTTATTTTTTTTAAACCCATTTATTTCTAAAATCTATAAATACCCCCCCAATTCATTCATTTTCTTCACACCTTTCATTCACTCTCTCTCAAACTCTCTCAAACTCTCTCAATTTCAATCTCAAATACTCTCAATCTCTCTCGATTTTTCATGGCATCTTCATCCCACAACCGAGGTCGAAGGGGAAGAGCTTCCCGAGGTCAACAAATGCACCGTTTTGAAGAAAATTGGTTGCACTTATCTCAAAACGCCCCCGACCCAAACACCCAATACTCCTTCGATCCAAATTATGTTGCTCCTACTTTCAACCATTCGGAATTCACCGAAATTCCAAACACCCAAGTGCCATACTACCCTCAAATGGATCCAGAGCAAGCCTATCAAGCTCAAATTCCGCCATCCGAAGTGGCTTTTCAAGAATTTCAAGTATTCGAGCAACATTATCGTGAATCCCAAAATCCAAATGAAGAAGAAGATGACGATGAAACCCAAAATCCAAATGAAGAAGAGGAGGAGGAGGAGGAGGAGGAAGAAGAAGAAGAAGACCTACCACCACCACCACCACCACCACCTCAACCTCGAAGTCAAGTTCCACGACCTCGACAACGTGAACAACAAGAGGAGACCCGACAACGACGAGAACAACAACAACAACCACCTCAACAACAACAACAACCACCTTAACAACAACAACCACCACGACATCGTGCTAGGTCCGTTGTGTGGACCTTCTTTGAAGAGGTGATTGCGAATGGCGAAAAAGCCGGAAAATGTCACAGTTGTGGCAAAATATTCAGCGCTCACAACACAAGAGTCGGGACGTCGCTATTGTGGAGTCATCACAGGCACTGCCAGGGGACACCATCTGGAGCCTCGTCAAGCCAGGTAAATCACATCGATCCCGTAAGTTTTAGACGTGATTTAGTAGAATATTTTGTTTCCACCGATCAATATTTTAGTCATATCGAATCTCAAGGCTTCGTTAGATTCATTAGTTCTATAATTCCAAATATTCAAATTATGTCTAGGAAAGCCTTGAGATCCGATATCCTAAAATGGTTTTTAGGAGAAAAGGAACAAATGAAAGACACAATATCATCTGGTAGATATAGCGTTGCCTTAACCTCGGATATATGGACTGGTCAATCTAAGATGGATTTCATGAGCGTTGTAGTGCAAAATATAGACGACGATTGGAACCTAAACAAACGTATCATTGCCTTTAGGAGGATAGAAGGTTCTCACACTGGTGAAAACATCTTAGACATCATAGTTAATGTTATAGGTGAGTAGGGTTTGACCAATAGGATTATATCTGTAACCTTAGATAATGCCACCAGCAACAACGCCATGATTAGGGAGTTAAAGGAGAAACTTAACGTTGATGATACCCTTTTGCATCAACGTTGTGCTACCCATATCATAAACCTCATAGTTCAAGCCGGAGCCGCTAGTTATGACCCTTCGATCAACAAGATTAGGAATTACATTAGTTGGATAAATAGTTCAACCTCTAGAGTAGATGAGCTTAAGAGACGCCTTAGACTAAACGGTCTCCAAAAACGCACCTTTCACCTAGATAACAAAATTAGGTGGAATTCTACCTTTCTCATGTTGACCAACTTCTTATCCGAGCATTACGTCAATGTTATTGTTTCTTACATTAACAGCGAACATGGGGAAAACGCTATATCCGAATATGATATTAGGATGGCTGAATCATTTGTTTCTTTTCTCGACATTTTTTACAAAGAAACTTGTTATCTCTCTGCTGTTTACACTCCTACTTCTTTTCTCGGTCTTCATACTATGACCGCAATTGCTGTGCATCTTGATAAATATAAAAACGTAACAATTTTTCAAGATTCTATTCAAGCAATGACAGCCAAGTTTTTAAAATATTGGGGGGCTGGAAATGTTCCATTATTATACGGTTTTGGAGCCATTCTAGACGTCCGATGTAAAATTGGTGGTTTAAAAAAATTTCTGAAGTACATTAGAAACTATTTTGTGGACCAAGATTACATTGCACTTGATCTCTCGAGGATCGTGGAAGCTTTTTTTGATCTTTTCAAGGTATACGAGGCGAAACTCCTACCGCAATACCGAGCACAACCATCTCAATCACAGACGCAGTATCCGAGAAGACACCAATACACAAATGTCTTCGTCAACGCGCCCGCGTACAGCCCATCACCTCAACAACAAGAAGCTGGGACAAGTCAGACGAGGTCGAGCGCAACCGACGCACGGTCCCATCCGGAGATCCAAGAGTACGATCAGAACGATTGGGTCAGGACGGATGACGAAGCCATCGACCTCTTGGTTTGGTGGAGACAGAATGCGAGGAGGTTCCCGGTCTTGTCATCTATGGCACAAGACATCCTCACCATCCCCGTTTCAACCGTGTCATCTGAGACGGCTTTTAGTAGCGCGGGCCGTATCATCGACGATAGAAGATGTAGCTTGAAACCGGAGATGGTCGAAACATTGACGTGCGGTAAGGATTGGATTCAACATAGAAATCGAGCACAAGAAACATTCATGTGCTTCGATATTCTTGACGATTTTGAAGTTGATTTCGCAAATGTAAACATAAATGGTTAGACTAACTTGTATAACTAAGGGATATCCCGGCCCTTGTCCGGGATAAATTTTCAAATAATTAACGAGGAAAGGGGTGCTCTTTTTCCTCGCCGTCGCACCTTTTTAGGGGTCGGTGAGGTTTTTTAGGAGGCCCATTTTTAATTTCACATTTTTTTAATTATTTTTTCTACCCATTTACTTCAAAATCTTTTCAATTAAGTCCTTGTATATAATTATTGAACTTCATTTAAATCTTCATTTTTACCCACTTAATTTAAATTCCTTTCAATTACATCCCTCTATTTAATTATTTAAATTCATTTAAAACCGATTTTTTTTTTTAATTTTTTTTATGCCTAACGGGGTCCCGAATTCCCGTTAGGCAAACTCCCGTCCCGTCCCATTACTTAACGGGACGGGACTCCCGTTTGGCCAATTAACGGGAGTCCGGGCTTTAGCCGGGACGGGACTAGCGGTTAATACCGCTAGGCCAGGTTTACATGTGATCATCGCTTATGTCAATTAGTCATACATCATTTTAATCCTGCCTTGGCCTATTAATTCTCGAAAGCTTATAGTATCAGCGACTATACCCATACGAGGTCTAAATGAATCTCATTTTAAAAAAAAAAATTGTGCAAGAAATGAAATTATATCTGATTTTCTTTCATCCTCATACAACTTTGTCGTGGTGATAAAGTAACGAGATCATATAAGAGACACATAGATAGCTCAGATGTTATAATTTCCTTACATATTTTCATACTCATATACTCGTTCTTATTTTTTCGGGAGCATAAATACTTTATGTTAGCTTTTAGTCAAAGGCGTTAACAGTTTTTTCGGGACTCCGACACTAACAGAGCCAACTAATGACCATTGGGGCAAATGCCCCTTGAAGTTGAACTTTTCAAAATTATAATATTCACCCTAGTACTTTTACTTTTCTTTTTCTATATTAAGTTGTTAGTAACTTAATACTCAAATTGAATGATAAGTTATATGTAAATTTGGAATATCAATTAAAGAGAAATATGCAATAGCTAGTTTGGTCGAGTGATAAATCCACACCAACTCTATAATAGAGGTTGTGGGTTCAATCCTTGCAAATGATGTTAAGCCAACACAGTTAACCATAGACGAAGTATGCATAGATTGATCAGATTTAACAATTTAGAAATGACAACATAAATGCTTAATAATTTCATGTTTTCATACTTATATACTTATTTTTTTTCGGCGGTATAAATACTTCATGTTAGCTTTTAGTCAAAAGTGTTACATTCCTTTCGAGGCGTTAATATTAGCTTAAAATTATATGATTTTTTTTAAAATATGCCTCTTTAATTATTTTTTCAAATTTGCACCTCTAACTGCAATTCCATAGTGGTGATGGTTAGCCTTTGAACTCCTTTAAGTAAGTTCATCCACTTGTATGTACACATAGTCAGATACATGTCGAATCCTCAGTCGACCATCTTTGCCAAAATCTTGTCCTATGGATGCTTGTTAGGCTTCAAGGTAAACAACGAGTTAGTCGCGTGGTGGAGAAAGATTAGGGTTTGGGTCTCATCATGAACTCACGTCTCTAGTCGACAGTTTTTCGTCAGTGCTGAAGTGACGGAGGAGATGATGTCTCCAACGATGATCATCATGTTGTGACTCTCTTCATCAACATTGATTGGGCGAGATTTCCCAGAAGATAGATACGACATCAAATTTGACGAGATAGCATTTTGAACGGTGACGAGTTGTCCTCAAGCTCAACTTCCAATAGCGACATTGTGGTGGAACTGGAACGAGTTTGAGCTTATCTGAATTTTGAATGACAATATATAAGTATGAAAATCAGTATTATTTTGCAAGGGAAAAGAATGACTATATAAATTTGAAATTATATATATAAAAAAACAAGCATATGAGTCGCGATTTTAAAATTATGTATTATATACTATCGATATGGGTAATAACATTGCAATTAAAATTAAAAGGTAACATTTGATATTCATATAAAAAGATGGTAATTTAACAAAATAATCAATTTAAACGTTGAGAATTGCTAAATAGTCAAGATTTGATAAATATTAGGTAAATAACCAATTTTATATATTTACAAACGTAAATATTCACTGTCATATTAAACCACGTCATCATTTATGGCTATTTACCTAATATTTAACAAACCTTAGCTATTTAGCAATATCAAACATTTAAGTTGGTTTTTTTTTTTTTTAATTTTTTGCAAAAAAAATGTATAAAAATACCAATACGAAGAAGATTAGGTATTTATACAACCCAACACCTCTTTTGAAAAAATGTCGACGATCATTTGCATATAATCCCATGAAATGTCGACGAGCATTGTCATTTTCTATTTTCTCTGCAGGCTACGTCTAAAAGAAAAGTAAAAATGGCTCTACGACACGCCACAAAGCAAGATTTGGAATAAACGACATAAATTATAATAATAATAATAATAATAAAAATAACAAAATAATAAAAAGAGATTATTTTTTCTCCGAGAGAGAGAGAGAGGAATAGGAGACGAGAACACTGTCGTCGTCATTGGTGTCTTGTGAGAGACGCCAGATATGGTGTTACACTATTTACGATCGGAGACGATGGTCTAGCTCTTCAAATTTTTTCAATTGTTTTCGGGTGAGTTTTTCTTTTCTTCTGTTATTTTTCGCCCAATCGAATATCTATTCTTAAGAATTACTCTTTCACATCCTATTTTGTGAATTTCATTTACCGTTTGTCAATCGTTGATTTTTCATATTTAATCACTCGCTTCTTCATTTTTTTTCGCTGATTGTGAAACACGATCCAATTTAGGCTGTTAAGGTATAAAATCTCGTATTCCGGAGTTTATCCGATTCTGATATCCGTACGTATTAATATAAATGTATTATTCGCGATCCCATATAAATGAGTCATGAACACAATTCACGCGCGGTATGAAATCAATAGCAATGTGTCATCTTTCTGATCTTCAATCCCACCTTACGCGGTATGATGTTTTGATCAATTGGGAGACTCCGACTGAATTATATAAGATTGGCTGAAAAATTTAGGAGGTTTGGGTTTGAGAGGTCATGGTATACACATTTGAGGGTTTCATAAGCCTGTGTGAGATTTGTCTTTGACTCATATTTGGAGTTTAAAGTGGAGGTAACTATTTGGAAGATCATGATTGATTGTGCTCCTCTAAAAGTTTGCTGGACTTCTAAAGATTCAGACTTTGGATTTCGTTTTTTCTTAGTTTAGTGCTTTTTCACTGTGACCTAAGTTTTATGGGTTGCGTGAATCATCACATTAGTTTGTCTTTGTACGAATTGTAGTTTCTTTTCTTTACGAAGTTAGTGAATTAGGGGTTTTCACTTAAGTCTATTTTATTAGAGAGCTTTTGTTTTGTAGAGAAAGATGTTCGTTAATTTCTTGCTCATATTGAAGTACTTGAAATGATCTTACATATTCAAGCTTTCTTATGCATTTACCTTTTGTTGGTTTAGAGCATGATTGTTAGTCTTTATTCATGTCACTAAACTTCGATTACCCGGTGATTTCAAGTGCAGTAATTTCTCGTACCCATTAAGTCTGACAACATGAGTTCAACCATTTCAACATCTCGAGGAATCCTTACATCAACAAGGATCGGCTCGTATGAATCTCCAGATAACGGATCCGGCTCTCTCAACCAGCTTGAGCCAGAGATGAGCGACAACGACGAGACAGAGTTGCTTTCGCTTTCATGGAATCAGGACTACGGCTGCTTCGCCGCCGGAACGAGCCGGGGATTTCGTATATACAACTGCGAGCCCTTCAAGGAAACCTTTCGGCGCGACCTAAAAAGCGGCGGATTCAAGATCGTCGAGATGTTGTTCCGCTGCAATATCCTCGCTCTTGTCGGAGGAGGAGCCAATTCCCAGTACCCGCCGACCAAAGTCATAATTTGGGACGATCACCAGAGCCGATGCATCGGCGAGTTCGCTTTTAGGTCCGAGGTCCGCGCGGTGAAACTGAGACGGGATCGCATAGTGGTCGTCCTCGAGCACAAGATATACGTTTACAACTTCATGGATCTGAAGCTGCTTCACCAGATCGAGACTCTGGCGAACCCGAGGGGTTTATGCTGCCTTTCGCACCACTCGAGCACGTCCGTGCTTGTTTGCCCTGGCCTTCAACGAGGGCACGTGCGAATCGAACACTTTGGGCTCAATATGACGAAGCTAATCAGCGCTCACGATTCTCAGATCGCCTGTTTTACGATAACCATGGATGGGCTGCTTCTCGCAACTGCGAGTACGAAGGGGACTTTAATAAGAATCTTCAACACAATGGACGGGACCCGGTTACAAGAGGTAACGTGAGCTTTTATGTGATGCGCACTGATATTTTTTATATTAACTGAAATATAAATGAAATGAAATACAATAGGTGATATCGGACTTTCGAGAGGTCCGCACTCCCAATCGGAGCTACTTCCTTATCAAAGACTTTTCAGACTGTTTTTCGTATTTAAATCTTTTCTAATTCTTGTTATATATAGGCTAACTAACTTCTTGCTATTCTATATTCAACCCTTTATCTATTATTATTGCTATACCCTTACATCCCAGAGCCTAACATTATGTTCTGTGCTTTAAGAGCTCCATTTCTCCCATTTCTCCGAAGATCACAATGATTGTTTTTTTTTCCCGGTGGATCATTATAATCGAGCACTTGTAATTTGTATACCCATAAAAGTGTTAACGTTGTGTTTGAACTAGATTCGTAATAAACTTTGTGTAGGTAAGAAGAGGAGTGGACAGAGCAGAAATATATGGCATTTCACTCTCGCCAAATGTTCAGTGGCTGGCGGCCTCGAGTGACAAAGGTACCGTTCATATATTCAGCCTCAGAGTCCGAGTTGTTGGCGAGGATTCATATGCTAATCTGAGCGCCGCTCAACGCCAGACTCAGACTCTGTTTCACCAGAATTCGTCAACGTCCCTTGATGCTCTTATCGCTCCCAACACCGGTGCCAATCCTAGTTCGTCCTTGGCTTTTATGAGAGGTAAAAATAGATGGGTCAATGAAGTAAGTTACAAAAACTGAGCTAGTAGCGTCTTTAAAAGGAGACAAAACAGAATTGTTGCTGAACAGATTCTTTTTTGCATCTTAAACCGTGTACCTTACAACATTTTTTCCAGGGGTTTTACCGAAATATTTTAGTTCGGAATGGTCATTTGCTCAGTTTCACTTGCCTGAAGCCACTCAGTTTATGGCGGCATTTGGATCGCAGAACACTGTAATCATCGTTGGCATGGATGGAAGGTATGAAATCGCTCTATTCATATAAAAAAAAAAAAATCTTATTTTTTTCCCTTCATTCATATAAAAAAAAATTATTATTTTTTTCCCTTCTACTCAATTCCTTGCAGCTCATCCCTAAAGCTTCGGTTTTTAGGATGTTGGTTATGTTTAATAACAAAATAAATTAGTACTGAATTTTTTTTTTCTTTCTAATATACCTCGACTCCTAAAACAATAAATTCTTTCGATTTTCACAAAACTTTTCCGCATTATATTCATTTTCCTTGGTATTGGTAAAATTCAGGTTGCAAACGAAGGCTAAAGATATTCATTCATAAACATATTCAACATCGTAACATCTCCAAAAAGACTCATGTATATTTTTTCTTGGGTCTTCAGTTTCTATAGGTGCAGTTTTGATGCGGTGAATGGAGGGCAAATGTTGCAGCAGGAACACATACGGTTTCTGAAAACTGACAGTAGACCCGTATAGACGATCCATTCTTTATCGAACCTGCTTTATCAGAAGTATATTCTTCTCCACTCTGTGTATATATATATATGATACCTACTAAAACATGTAAATATTTCAACATCTTACTCTGTTGCTTCCTCTTACTACTACTATTACATGGCGATGGAGCGAAAGTTGCTTCAGTGGCAAGTGTTTTTCTTCTGGGATGATGACCATATTAATAAAATTTTGATGTTCTTGTAAAGTCTGGTAATTTGTTGTGCCTAGACATTGGGAAGTTCCGAGTCACCTTTGTAGCAACTCAGTTTTTTTTTTCGCTCAGCTTGAGCTTTTTTATTTTACTCATGCTCAAAAGCCTGAATGTTATTTTACGGTTTTTACCTCGCTCAAGGCATATAATCTGTATTGTATTTGTCGCTGGGCTTTTCGCATTTTATACGCCTACATAATGTAAACATTATAAAAGTACTGCTTAAGAAACAGATATCTACTTTTACTTTTTTATTTTCTTACTTTTACTTTTACTTTATTACCTCGTCCTTATTTTGGTCCAACCTAATTTATCTCTCAAATTGCCATTTTTCTTCCTACCCTGGTATTAATGACGTGGCAGTTGCTATTATACGAGAAGAGAAACTTGATGCTGATATTAGCACGTTTTTTATTCTTGAGTGGGACAACGGCGATTGAACACGATGAACAAAATCCCACATCACTATCAAGTGTTCAAAGTTCAAATAGTATAATTTTTTTTATCAGAAAGTTTTTTAGAAGTTGATAGAGGAGAGCGTGACTTCTGTAACTCGGAAATGCACTTCTAGTTTCTGCAGATTTTGATTTACTTCAAGATCAAACGTGTAGCCATTCACAATCAAGGAGGAGTATAAAACAAGAAAAATGATTGTCTATAATCATAGTGAGTGGATAAGAGTTAAACATACACATACTGACCGAGAAGAACGCAAATGACTTAGATATGACTCAAAACTGGGTGTATGGCCTTTATTATGTCTATATTGACTTCTCACGGACATGGAGTTATTATTGCCTTCCAGCTCCAAGTTTTATTTCCCTCAAAAGAACTTTACAAGGTTTTTATTTTTTATTTTTATTTCACGGTCAGTTCAAAGTTTAGATCCTCCGCCATCGAGAACAATCATCACCTTTCCGATCACTTTCCTATCGCTAATCGCAGAAAACGCGAGATTGGCCTGTAAACATTTAAGCAATTGAAAAACATTAGGACCAAAGCCTTCACGAAAAAAAACACAAAAACGGAATCATCAAACCGAACTACGATATTGGTTGGCGAGCAATGTGATCCCCAGAAGAAATTAATACTTCAAAGAAAAAAGAGAGCACAATTTGAAGAGAAAAAGGGGATTGTAAACTTCCCAACCTCGGATAGTCTGTAAGTGTGAGAAATGTGGATTTTGATCAAGCCTTTGGCAGCCCAGGATAGTAACTCCTTAACAGAGTCTTCAAGCACACTGGGCCTATTTACTCTGTAGCTACCCCAGTAAAGTCCGTGCACCGTCCAGTTCTGTTAAAAAAAAAAAGTATTTAAATTATGGATATTCTAGCTAAATAGCCAACTGAAACTAGCAAATTCACAAACTAGCCAAAATTTGTCTAAAACGAGTGAGATACCCAAAAATTACAAAAATGTCAAGTAAGATGTACCAATAAAATTTTTGACACTGGTAAATTGCTTATATACACTGTCGGTGTATAAAAAAATTGGACAAACATAACTATGGCTATTTAAAAAAAAAAACTTAAAAATCTTTGCTATTTTGCTAATCAATTAGTCTCAAATGGTTATAAATTATTTGGTATTTTTATGTTCACACCGTTTAATACTTGAAAACTCGATGATTCACTAAGCTAGCGATCGAAATAAACCTTGACAAGGGACAAATTCACGGGGATGACAGGCACTTCACCGCTGGCGAAGCCGATGATCAAGATGTTCGCACCCCAATTCAACACCTTCAGACTTTCCTTTGTGAGCTTGCCTCCGACGGGATCGTACAGAACATCGACGCCTCTGAGCTTTCTGGTCGTGAGAAATTCCTTGACGCTTTGGATGAGATTTTGGTTACTCGAGTCCACTACGTGATCCACGCCCAGTGCTCTCAGATACTCCGCCTTTTCAGCTCCCCTGAAAAAAAGAATTAGATAACACACAGGAAAAAAACCAACTTGTGGTGATTGAATGTAAGACATATTTCGAGTCCCGAATGAAAAATTAAGTACCTGGCTACGGCGATAACAATGGCACCGCAAACTTTTCCGATCTGCGCGGCTGCCAAACCAACACCCCCGGCTGCACCGAGTACCAGTAATACCTGGAATTTCCATTTTCGCCCTTTTTATTATTGGCTCAAAAACAACGTAAAGTACTACTATGCTATAGTCTATGCCCACATGAGCAAGCGATGATCGCTACTAATTAGTAATTTCCAACCGGTCAATAAGAAAAAAATCAGTCAAATAAAACTTAGATGGTTAATATACCGGCAGTTTTACGCGACAAAATTATTCATCGTCCACCAAAAAACAGCCGTATTGTGAATTCCAATCACATTTTATTAAAATTGATTCCTTTTCCTAGAAATGCTACCGGAAAATCACGGTCATCCTCGCTAGTTTTTGTGCGGTCAGAATTATTGACGTACAAATGCATAGATCCTCAAATCCTTAGTCGATCATCGTACAGAAAAAGGCGATAAAATAGCGATTTACTCGGCTACCGGAATTAAAAAAAAAAAGTATGGTGATACTCATTCATACCTGACCAGGTTTCAGATTAGCTCTGTGAACAAGAGCAATATGTGAAGTCCCGAACGCAACGGGAAGCGCACCGGCCTGAACCAAATCACATCCTTCAGGCACTTTAATCCTATCCCAAATACCAAACAATCATTCCCAAATTTCATATCACACATAAATTCATATACATTTTCAATTTTGAATCAAGCCTCTCTCTTTGTCCAAAAAAATGTTTCGCCTCTAACTTTGAATTGACATCACGATATGAGAAACTTATTAAGCTGATTTCGAGGGTGACCAATGAAAGAAAAACTCACAGACGAGTCTCGGGGACGACGATAAACTGAGCGAAGGTTCCGAGGCTCTCAAAGAGACAAACTTGGTCGCCGACTTTGAAGTTCGTCACGGCGGGTCCCACGGCGTCGACGACGCCGGAGAAGTCGGAGCCCGGAACGAAGGGAAGGGGTGGCTTTTCCTGATACTTGCCCAGAATCTGAAGGTAATTCGCGTAGTTCAAGCTCGTGGCTTTCACTCTCACCCTCACCGATTCCGGGGAAACCAGTTGGGGAATCGGATGGGTCTTCTCAATCACGATAGGCGAATTCGGATTTCCCAATTCGATCGTTGGATCGCCCAGTTTCTTACAGACTAGAGCTTCCATTTTTCTTTTTGAGTTTTCGAGGGATGAGAACCACCTTGCGTTTTGTTGAAAGATCCGGATTTATTTTTATCAGGATCCGGATAAATCCGTTTACTTCGTGGAAATGGGGCAATGGCCATCAATAATTATATTTAAACAACCAACTTAAGAAAACTGATCAAACTTCAGGGACTATTTTAAATATTTTTACTTTTTTTTTTTTCTTTCTTCCAATCCAATCTAATCCAAGACAATTTATCACCAAAAAAAAAAAAAATAAATAAATAAAGTCAGCTGAGCAGGAGATGAAGAACCACTAGCTATGCTTCTCCCACAAATCACCACTCATATCTACTCAATTTAATGCTCTCTTTCTACAACTTTCCTGTATTTATAATATACATCTCTCTCTCTCTCTCTCTGAAAAAAACTCTTGGGTGTCTGTAAAACGTGGATTATACCATTCAATGCCCATAATAATGAAGACCGTATCAATGTCCCACCATTTTCCCTCTCTTTCAGAGCCAAACGCCAAGCTCAAGAACGTACATCACAACTCTCTTTCCCACACTTGCTTCTATAAAGACAAACACTTTCACCATGTGCTTCTTCATTCACAGCCCTCTTCTCGTTGCTCCCACATTGTTGGCGTCTCTTCTTCTAGCGCTGAATTCCCTGGTAAATAGTAAACGTAAAATGCTTTTGGCTCGCTCTTTCACTTTTAGATGGAACCAACGAATGGGGTTCTAGTAGTTTTAGATTTTTTTTGTTTTGTTTTTTTGTAGGGCAATTGTGGGACGAGGAAGCGAAGAGGATGAGGACGAAGAAGAGGCAGAGTATAGCAGGGATAGACCAAGACGAGTTGGTCGATGACCCGGCTCTTTTGGCCGATCCGGACAGCTGTTTCTGTGAGTTCAGAGGTGTAAAACTACACCACAAGATATGCGATCCCGATTCGACTGAAAAGGACGAGTCTTTGAGTAGAGTCATTGGTTTTCCCATGATTCTGCTTCATGGTTTTGGGGCTTCTGTGTTTTCTTGGAATAGGGTCATGAAGTGTTTGGCCGCGATGGTTGGTGCCAAAGTTCTCGCCTTTGACAGGCCAGCATTTGGGCTGACATCAAGACTTGAACTTTCTAAGGGAAAAGCCGATGCGAAGAATGGGTTGAATCCATACTCTATGGCTTTCTCGGTGCTCGCCACTTTGCACTTCATCGGCCTTTTGGGAGCTGAGAAGGCCATTCTTGTCGGGTAAGTGTGTTTCATTTTATATCCCTTATAGTTATGTCGCCACTGAATTCATTGGTGACTAGAATTTCTGTAGTAAATTGATGATTGATATGAAAAACAAGAACACAGAAATACGTGGAAAATCCAAGGCGGGAAAAAACCTCGGACAAATGAAAGAAATTCACTTTGTCGAAAAATAGGTTACAATTTGGGAGAGTTCGAAAACCATCAGCGATTTTTGGAATCAAGATTGGGCCTTCAACCTGAAACAATGTTGTGGGAATATTATGTTTTTTTGTTGCATCGCAGGCCATTCTGTTCCGACCAAGCCCATTCGAACACTAAACAGTTTTATGCTTGGAGAATAAAACTTTGTCGAATTTGATGTATCAGGCACTCGGCCGGCGCTTTTGTGGCGGTGAATACGTACTTCGAAGCCCCGGAACGTGTTGCTGCTTTGATCCTCGTTGCCCCTGCAATTCTCGCTCCTCTCACATCCCGGAGAGAGGCAGTCAAAGGTAACAATCAGGTCCGAGAAGAGAGTTCGAGCAGAGAGAGCCCGTGGAATCAATTGGCTCGATTTTGCAGCCCGTTGTTCGAGTTTTCCGTGTTTGTTTATCGGGCCTTAACACAAGCTGTGAAGGGTATCGTTGGAATCGTCAACTCTCTGTATAAGGACTTTTTGAAGTATTTTCTCCGATCAGCTTTTGGAGTAGCATTGGTAAGCTTTTGCCTCCAAAACAGCCTGCGTTTGGGACCTCTTTGTGTGATGTACAATAAGCTATTTCACTTTCTTAGATAAGGATAATCATCGATAAATTTGGACTCATGGCCGTGAAGAAATCATGGTACAACTCAAATCTAGCCACTGAAGAAGTCCTTGCTGGCTATACAAAGGTAATGACATTGATATAACTTTATCCTTCCTTGATGATCTATCTTACTATTGGTAAATGATTTTGTTCATATTTTTACAGCCCTTAAGGACCAAGGGTTGGGATAAGGCACTAATCGAACACACTGCGTCAATGCTTACTGACATCGCTCCAGAATCAAAAGCGCCACTAAGTCAAAGACTCCACGAAATCTCGTGTCCAGGTAAGTAAAAACACCTTACCTTCAAAGCTAAACAGTAATAATGGTGGTGATGGTAACAAGTTATGATGACCACTCTTGTGTGTGAAACTCAGTTCTGATTGTCACGGGCGATAACGACTTAATAGTCCCGGCTTGGAACGCGGAGAGACTCTCACGAGCCATTCCCGGATCACATTTTCAAGTGATCAAGCAATGCGGTCACTTGCCTCACGAAGAAAAGGCGGACGAGTTCGTATCACTAGTCAACAATTTTCTTCTCAAACCTTCTGGCGATTTTGCGGAGCAGCCATCAGTTTAGATAAGAGTTTGAGATCGGAAGAGAATATTTGAGACAGATGAGAGTTAGTGTATGAAGTGTATTCCAAGAAAGAAAGAGACCTCTCGTCAATTCTCATTAACGAACTCGGCTATCATGTTAGATCTAGAAGGACAAATTACTAATTAATTTATTTTATTTTATTTAGTATAAATAAATCTCGAAGGTTAATCGAATTTTATGAATAAAAAAATACCATGTGTGTTTCTAAATTAACCCGAGCATATCAAACCATTGACAGCTTATATACAAGCTTCTTTACTGCGAGCTTAAGGAAGGTGAATATACACGAAGAGTAAATTTCCAAGTCTACAAACCTAGAGTCTGAGGCCGGTGAGTGGATCGAGACCAGAAGCCTCGACAAAGATGTTTCGTTGCTCGTTGTTAAGAGCAATTCTGCGTCTGTTTTAGCTTCGAGTTCATTGAGGTGTTAGCAAAATTGCATATACATGTAATGATAACATGTATTATTGGGAATACCAGCGATATATTGCCAGCATTGAGCAATTTATCAGTGATATCGCCGCAGTTGCGGTAATTAGTATTTCAATTCTTGCACATGTGTTTCTCATTCATCATGTGCGCATCAACCATTACCATTTTTATATACAACCTTGTAATTTTGAACCGGTTGCAGCCAAATGATATTAATTAATATATTATCAGTTTTTTTAACATCGGTCAAAATTAATTAGAAAAGCTAGTTATTTTTAATCATTAGGTTAAAAAAAATAAATGGTTTAAGATTTTTAAGTCTTAAAACACTAACGGAATTCCGAAAAAAAAACCAACAAAGTTTTAAGTCTAAAATGGTTTTTCGTCTAAAAAATTTACCCTTAAATCACATCGTTTGAAACAAGTATTCTAAAGGTTTGAAACAATGATTAAGGTAACATTACCGCTGTAAATTAGAATTTATAGGTGACCATAGAGATTTCTCGTGAGTATTTAGTAATTTTGCATGTGACAGATGAAATTAGTACAATATATATCTCATGAAGAGCATTTGGTTCCGAGTACGCAATCCTGAGAATTTCGAAGGTCTAGGCAAAATATTATCTAAATATAGACTAATCTAGTAAAAAAAGAGTAAGTAAACGAGATTGTTGAACGATGTGTGAAGCTTTGGACTTGTACTTTGTGTGTGAGAAAGTGAAGTGCTCTTCCTTCAGCGTTCTTCTCTTCTATTTATAACCATGTTAGGATTCAAGACGTGGGGTGATCAATCCCACGTTTTGGACGGTTATTGCATGACTGCTCATACTTCGTGTGTAGTGGGTGGTTATTCTTCGTAAATTTGGCTCAACCGTTGAGATGAGCATTTTGCTTTTGATTTTATACGTGTTTGTTTTGTTTTGACTAGTCTTTGACCTACCATCTTCTATTCTCTTCGAAGTTCTGCTTGGTAGAGTTCGTTCTTGACTTATGAACGAGTCGTTCTTTAACCTTCGATAGCCCTCGGGCCTATTTGACTCGGACTTAGTGCTAGATTCTTTGTGTTCTTGGGCCATCTGAGTAGTTTCTCGGAGTCTGTAAGTTATATGAGTAACAAAGTATATGCCGCAAATACCTAATCTATAAATAAAAGAACTAGATTTGGGCAGTCCATGTGCATAATAACAGCTCTACTAAGCGAAATTGATAGAGACGGCAAATAAAAGATAAAAATTAATTTGAGGTAGTTTAGGCTAATTTAAGCAACACAAGATTACCATTTGCATCCTCTTTCAGGCTACTATCAAAGTTAAAACATTTTAAAAGCTCTCTATTGCTCTACAGACTTTGTAATTAAAAAGGGGAATCGGTTGATATGACAAGAGTGGGATCAGTAAAACCAGCAGAAACATCAAACCCCGGCAAGAAGTCGTCGCCGAAGATCACAGCCCCGGCCGCCAGAGCTCCGGCCCCAAGGCCCATCGCAAGTCCGGGCCCGCCTCCTCCCCGGCCCCGCGGAGGCGCCGTAGACGATGACGGGACGTTGATGTAAGTGTCAGAAAGACGATTCTGTCCCTGGAGGAAACTGCTGGGTCCATAAGCAACATTACTCGGCGGAAACGGATGCGGCGGAGGAGTTCTGATCATTGGATAGCTTGGCCGGACCGGCGACGGGGAATAGTTTCCCGGGAAAGGTATCGGATGAGGGTGAGAGTGGTTGGTATGAGCTTGAAACTGAATCGCCGGTTTGTGAAGTGAAGCCAAGGGAATCTCTGCAGGTAAGGCTTGTGAAGGCCCGTCCCCGGTAGCCAAGGTGATAGAATTACCATGTTTTTCGTTACCTATAAGGGACAAACTTGTGAGATTCTAAGCAAGGATTACATCTTCACCATAAAAAATAAAAAAATAAAACCAACCAAAGAAAATGAAATATGTACCTAGGAAAGAGTAAGGCTCTTCCTTGTCCTCGGAAACTCGTATCGACACGTCAATAAACCCTTGAGGTTTGTTGGAGCTTCCTCTGCGCAGCTGGTAGCTCCCGATTTCTCCTCCTTCTTCTTCGGCCTCGGAAGCCTTGTCGCGCTTCGCCAGAAACTCTCTCAGTAGAATCGTGGCCGTGCCTTGAAGCCTCTCGCGCAGGAATATCGGCTCTCTGCTGTAGACCTCGACGTTCAGAGCAAGCTCGTTCGGGTTCGACACCGAGTCGTCGAACGAGGCCGTGAACTTGGTCCTCCACACCGGGTTGGCGTTCCCACAAGAGTCGATCCTGGTGAGGTACTTGTTGCTCGGGTCGACCCACCCGACGGCAAACCATTGGAGCTTCCACAGAGACGAAGAACGCCTGAGCCCGCGAGCCGAGATCAGGCAGACTTCAATCCAAATTTTTCCCATGGCAAGAAAACGGGGAAAAGAGAAACAGTGTTTTTATATCAAGGCTGTGTTTTTGGATAAAGTGTTGGAAATGTGGGTGAAAAGATGTAGTGCATTATCAACAAGGCTACTTTACTTTTAGAGGGCGAGATAGTATTTTATATACCAAAGCACCATTATTGGGTAATCTCTATCCCCTGATTTTCATTCTTTTCTCACCTTTATCTTCCTGGCCAAAAGTGCCTCACAGGTGGGCAAGAATCGGATTTCGTGCACAGGGACATTATATTAATCTAATCATAAATATGGTTAAGAAGATTTTCAAATAGCCCACAGTGAGAACTGTGAACATGATATTAACTTTCAACACGTGAAAGGTCCTACCTGTTGAAAATGGCATTTTTTTTCTTCTTTCACTAGCTCTATGTTCACACACTACAATACAAGTTAGCATAACCATACCCATAAATTAAACTGGGTAAAAAAATGAAAATAAGACATGAGTTTGTGAGGTTCTATATTTACAGTCATCAAGGCTTCTGAACTCTAAGAGGTGTCTTGAGTGGTGGGATTAGCAAGAGCTTCCGACCGGCACTTGTCACCGTCTGATTGGTTGCTTCTGAGCTTGCTGAGGCACTCCGTGTATACATCATTGTAGTAGAGCTCAAAATGTCATCCCTAAATCCACATGCTTCAAAGAAAGGCCTGAGTGACAATAAATCAATAATAAAAACTTCAAGCATTCGAAAATTTCACACTTGTAATCTTTCAAGTAGGAATTAAACTTAATTATGTGCACCTCTCATCCTCTGAGCAAAGAGCTGCTATATCATAAATGTCTCTGCTTGTAAGCATTCTACGCCAAAGAGTTGGAACAAAAGGAAAATATTAAGAGACAAACAAACATCGATTCGTAATCCTCGGCTTGATTTGAATTACCTTAGGATTCTCTGAACAATCAGTCTTCCAATCCCTAATCCTCGCAGCGAAGGAACAACCTAGAGAGAGAGAGAGAGACAATTCAGTCAAATTCACTCAAATTGTTCGACACTGCACATAAGATCTAGAGCTATGATGACCTACCATGACGTCGTAAATCGCGGCCGTTAGTCCCAAATCGGAAACGGCTCTTCCGAAGCCGACCAGATCGCCGTTTTGCGGACTCACCGCGCTCCGCGGAGAATCCTCGCGGCGGCCGAAGACGGAGACGACAAAGGCGCTGTGAGCGAGCGCGAGGCGGAGCTTGCGGTCCTCGACGGGGCCGGCGGGGAAGCGGTGGCCGGAGAGTTCGCAGGCGGTGTAGAGGCGGCGGAGCTCGTCGGGGTTAATGTGAGAGGGTCTGGTTGAGATGTAGATCGGAAGAGACGAAGGAGCTTGTGGTTTGATTGGGTTTTTGGGTCTGGTTTTGATCCATTTGAGCTCCATGGTTGTCATTCTCTGCTCTTCGTTTCTCTATCAATTTCTGTCTGGTTGAGGCAGTTGGATAGAAAGCTAATCGGATTTATCGAATTACAGGATTGCCCTCCTATTAATAGACCCGTCACACGTGCACGATGGGTAATTTTGTTTAATGTAAAAAATTAAATGAAATATATAAATTGAATATGGAGTTTTTTTTTTTTTTTTTTTTTTTCTTCTTTGGCTAGAAAATATGGATTTCTAGTTTGTTTAGACTAAATAGAAATATAGAATAGTGTGTTATTTTTCAGGTATAGTATGACATTAGTCAAATCAGAATGAAACGACATTACTTATTGTTCATAAATAAAAGAAGAGTTAATGACCACAAAAATACTTAAAATTTTATATCGAGGACACAACTATTTTTTATGTTAGTTTTTAATTTCATTGTTACTATCTAACGGTCAAACTAAAAACTAACATTAAATATTTTACTTGTAAAAAAAATAATAATTAAGTGTATCCAACTTAAAACTTTGAGTATTTTTTTCGTCATTAACTCATAAAAAAAATTAAAATTAAAACATAATCAAATATTGAAGAAGAATCTCGGAAATAGTTTCCAAATATAATCGAAATTCTAGAGGTTGGGTTAAGTGTTAACGTTAATTTTGGAATTGGATAAGTGGACCAATCTCTCTTAGTTACTCTAATTAATTGATCAATTTAAGCTTAAAACCCTAGCGGCGACCTCCTACATTTTCCATTGTAATGTTTTTTGGACTGTTGGCTCATGACGGTTCGAACGAGGGAATGTGACTGGGAGGTTATCTTTATCGAGAAAGAGTGGTAAGGTTTAGAGGTTGGGTTCGGGAACGGCGACGAGAATTGAGCTAGCAACATCGAGCGGGTTTCAGTGAGGTCGCGGCGGCATGCTCGATGGATTGAGATTTTCTAAAGGCCTACATCTTTAACCCATCCGGTTCTCACTCAACATTGGTATGGCAGCTCTGATCCAAGGTGGTCTCTCTAGAAATTTTCGGCCTCATCATCACTTGTCCTTAGCTGAAATCTCTTTTTTTTTTTTTTTTTTTTTTTTTTTTTTTGCGCATGTGTTTATACTTTATATTGTTGGTTTATATAACTAGATAACAAATTTTGATTTTGAACATAAACCGATCCGGTTATTAGTCCAAGAATTAAAAACCGATAAATTGAGATTTGGCTATATTTTCTGGATAATAATTTTGCTATTATAAAGGATCAAAACGAAACCTAAGTAATATAGTCTCACCCCTACTTTTATTTTTGGTTTGCATTTGTGTTTATAGGTTATAACTTTATATTGCTGGTTTTATATAACTGGATAACCAAATTTTGATTTTGAACAGAGTGGTCCTATTATAAGTCCAAGAGATTAAAAACTAAAATTCAGATAATTTGGCTATTTAAAAGGAATTCAAAACCAAACCGAAGTGATTTCACCCCTAGTTTTGAACTTTAGATAATGCTTTCTTTCTTTTTTTTAACAAAAACTTTTGATAGTGCTTGATACACAATTACAAACCTATCATGGTATTTTGCCTAATTATTTCTACCGCGGTCTCTTCTTTTATGGAGGTTTAACTGCACCGCATGGCCTAATGCTGATTTGCTAGGATATTACTCATCTGTCTGCTTCTAACTAGTTCTTCTTAAAAATATCTATAAAACAATTATAAAAAATAAAAAAAACGTCTAGTCATTCTCACACCAAAATCCCTTAAAACAGACGAGCACAAGACAATATTTGAACAGATCTATTTTGTACGTGTAATTAATCACTTTATTACCACACAAGTATGTTACAATTTACAACTGGAACACTTTACACTCACATTTTACATACCCACATCCACAAGTCACTAGAAAACTATGTTAAAGCACTGCATTTTTTTTATAGGGTTTAGTCCGTAGCTCATAAAGCACGCGCAGATGCTCTTACAACCCAACAGCCATAGTCATCCATTCCATTACTTCCAGGGAATTTTCAACCATAGAGAATCGCCCTTATAGGAAAGACTAGGAGAAAGTAATCTCGAGATCCGCGAGCTGTTGGTTGGCCTTGACAAGTGGTCGTCATTCGAAAGCAAGCATCCTCGCCGGGATATACTTGAAACCGCACCAGAGAAAGCCAGTCTTTGCAGTGGTTCTGAATTCTGAACAAAAAAACGAAAGTCGGTGAGCCGTAAAAGTATATGATGAGTGCATGAAAAACAGTTATAATAACATAAATTTAGGAAAATAGCCAACTTAAATGTTTAACATTGATAAATAGCCAACGTTTGGTAAATCTTTAAGTAAACAGCCGTAAATAATGGCGTGGCCTAATATACGAAAGTTTTTTATTTATCTAAGATTTACGTCTGTAAATACATGAAAATGACTATTTACCTAAGATTTACTAAACGTCGGCTATTTAGCAATATCAAAAGTTTAAGTTGTCTATTTTCTTAATGGACCCAATAATATTAGACTTTTTAAAAAAATGATGGCTTACTACAACAAAGTTAATCACGACAATGTAATGTAAGTAAGATAAAATGTTTTTGGGTATAAAATAAAATATAAATAGTGTTCATATTCGACATATACTTTGTACTAAGCCAAATAAATATTATCAGCAACTACAACAGATTAGCTTTTTTGCATGGCTCCACTTCTCTTTTGTTGAAAGATTTTCTTTATGTAATTCAGGTTTTACGCATAACAGCATGGCAATTTAAATTCAGACGAACGATGCAATGGTTGATCGAAAGTAAGACAACTAAAGCTTACCAAAAAGCATATAAAGATCTGGCGGTCAAGATGCGATTCCTAGCAGAGTATCGCCGGAGTATGAGCCTGAAAAAACGTGATAAAATTCATAAACTAGAGTTCAACAATGTTCAGATACGTCAACATTTCAGATCATAATACAATAAATTAAAATTCCTAAATAACACCAATACATATGTGTACAATATAACTCAATTACGTACAATGTGGACTCCTAAACACTAGTTAATACCACTCCTTTTATCATAATTAGCAGTCAATCTAGTTTACGAAAAAGAAAAAAAAATGATTCAGTGGTACTATAAGGAGAAAAAAAAACAGTTTACGAAACAAGAACTATTTTCATTCCTATTATCCATATAATCAATGTAAACAAAACAGAAAACACTAATAACTCATAATAAGATATTGCAATCAAATTCACAACAAACATTTCCGATTATTATATGCTGCAACTCCTTGATGACACCATTAAAGAAAACTAGACACATAACATTATTAGATTCATAGCGAACATCAGTAACAAGTTAACTGTAAGTAATAGTTCCATGAGACAAACACAAGCAATTAATGAATTACCTTTGGTACGTCATTAGTCCGTTGGGCAACAATGTCTTCCAAATTACCAGACACGTCATCCTCCGGATCTTCGCTATCAATTACCACCAATGTCTCCATGATAAAGATCTGATCCTAAACCATCACAAGTAGATTTACAGTTAGATATTGACTCGACATATATAATGTTGATAGACTCAGAAATTCCATAATATAATAACGGTGACAAGTTCTATCCCATCAAGTCTACCAAAGAAATAAAATACAGCTTCACACAGAGCGATTCTTCGAGATTCAAGTACATAATAGGTACCATATGGAATTAAAACTCGTTAATCATCAAATATCGAATGTCCGCAGTGATCAGAAACAGATCTAGATTGAATTTCAGTTTGGTGGATATACAGATATTAGTATCATAGTATGCACGCACTTGTTATATTATGAATAAAGCCTCTTCAGTTCAGGTCTCAAAAGATTTCCACATAGAATATTTCAGCAGAACGAAAGTTAATATACTGGTCATCATCAGAGGTAAATATACTGAGGCACGAACACCAATCAGATTCACTAAACAATCGATTTATAAATAATTTCAGATCTAAATGAAATAAAATTAATAAAAGATCTAAACAACTAAATGCTGAAAATTGGAAAAAAACTGAATTCAAACTAGGGCTTAGAACTAAAATGGATCAATAAACAAGACAAAGTTTTTTAGTTTATAAAATCGGTATAAATATTATGCCAGGTTGATAAAATTCAATTCGGTCTCTTCAGATCAGGTTTCACAGTTCTTTCCTCATGAAATATTTCGGAAGAACGAAAGTATATTGTGATCATCCTCAGAGGAATATAGAAGCAAGGCTTAGCAGCAAATGATTAGCCAGCATGTTGAAAAAGGATTAAAGATCTGTTTTTTTGTTGGTGAGTGAGAGAGGGAGAGAGAGAGAGTATACCGAAGAAAATAAAACTCAGCGCCGCTCTAAGAAAATGAAAGTTCTTTCTGTCTGATGCTTTACATTCTGAGGGTTGGAGGTTCTTATATAATGAATTTTCAAGTCCATTAGGGCAAATATAGTCCACGTGGGATGACTTGGTATGATACTAGGTTAATAATTCTAGAAGATCTTTGTCATTACACGTGTGATGACTCGGTATGATACTAGGTTAAAAATTCTAGAAGATCTTTGTCATTACACGTGTGAAATTTCATTTAATTCTATTTTACACGCATTCGAATCGGTATGTCTCCTTTTATAACCCCGTAAAATCAAACACAACTCATCGCCTTTGAATGGATATTATGTATTTTTTTTAATTTGTAACTTAACGGGTCAATCCAAACATCACGTTTGGATATAGTCAATGTTTATAAACTTATTAAAAAATAGCTAAAAAGATGAGATAGAATTTGAATAAACCATTTAAATTTTTCATTTTGTCATTCCAACCATTTTTTTAGCTACAATGATTCATCACTCTTTCTCTTTTAATAACAGTTTTTTTTTTCCTCATCAAAACTTCAAAAATCCAAATATTCCTCATATAAACTCGAAATTGAGTGATTCCAAATCTTACGGATTCGTGGCGAGAAGAGATTCAAAAATTGTGTTGGATGAAAAATCTTGTCTACTACTGAAGAATTCCGCTAGAGTTCGCTAATTAGTATATTAATTATCATTAATTGTCGAATTTTTAAAGTATTTACATTTTTTCGTTAATTATAACATGTTTAATATAAGGATATTTAAGTCAAATATAATTGTCATCGGCTATTTTTCTAAACGTTTGCAAACGTTGATTACATCTCAATTTTATAGTTTAGTTTTCGCTACAAATTTACAACGCTTTTTTTTTAAAACATGAGTTAAAAATGATGCGGTGGCTTATTTTAATAGGGGATATAGATGGAGACACTATGTTTTTTGTTTGAATTTCTTTTTTAATGAGATTCCATTCGATTAGTCGTGACTCGTAAGCAATAAACATTAATTTGCTTACATTAATAAAATTGTGAGTAAGAAAATAATATAATTTAAAAATAATTAAAATTAGACTATAATTTGAAAAATAACCAAAACTAAGATTTAATTACAAAAATTCATCCCAAACTCTCACACGATAAACAAACTACCCCATAATCTTAAACGCAACAAAAGTATACCTTAAACTTTTACATTATTATACAAGTGCTCCTTCCATCTAAATTTAAGCGGATTTTATGTATAAAATAGTAAAAATCATATGTTCCCTTCTTTTTTCAATCCTCCCTCTCTACTTTATCCTCTAATTTTTTCTTCTTCTAGAAGAGAACATGTTAATATCTTCTTCTTCCAAAGTCTGTTCTTATCCTTTTACTATTGAGCTTATTAGTAAAAAAAAAGAAAAAAAAAAAAGACCTAAATATATTTATATATGAATATTCCCAGTCAAAGTTCTCACACCATTCTTTATCCTTACTAACCTTCTATATAGCATTACCATGGATAACAATTCAGCCATTGATATACCACAGTTAGATTCTAGAGAGAGAGATAGATTTGATGAATGTTAGAGAGATAGCCTCTTCTAACTGATTTCTTATTACTGATTCAATGATCATTGCTTTCTTTAAATACAAGCTATTTGTCTAACTAATTATAGTTATTACAAATAGTCAAACTTGTTAGCAATATTATATTAATATTGACGAAAATACAAGACAAGTTGCATGAAAGGAAAATAAAACGGAAATAACAAATTACAAATAAAAAACCGGCTACACCTTAGATTCGGAAAAACAAATCGGAGAAGATGGAAAGAAACAGTCGAGGCCCGTTGGACTGTTTCCTTGAAG
Organism: Urtica dioica subsp. dioica; assembly: GCF_054948205.1. NCBI lineage: Eukaryota > Viridiplantae > Streptophyta > Magnoliopsida > Rosales > Urticaceae > Urtica > Urtica dioica. Next base: position 18,055,209 of record NC_142767.1, read on the forward strand.
CTTTTTATCGCTCTCCCACGGATGCTGGAAAACGTGAGTGAAAGCCTCCCAGGATACAACGACTACAGAGGTAAGCTTAGCACTAATAGGCTTGACTCTCGGCGAACTAGGACCTGTGCGAAACTATCACCACGACAAAAGAAAAGATAAAATTTTCTAGATAGGAGGAAATTCGAAACAGTGGGAGAGAAGGATTTGTTGTGTGTCCTCTGAATGAGAGCTGAAGCCACTTTTTATAGGCCAAGGCTACGGTTTTGAAATCCAAAAAAACGCCCAGCCTTATTTAACGCTCCTAATGAGGCTATTACAACCGGCAATTTAACGCATTGTTTTACTTTTCAAAACCGTGCAACGTCTTCAGCCTTTATGGCATTAACCCCACCGAGAAAAGGTGGCACATTAACCCCACCGAGAAAAGGTGGCACATTAACCCCTCTCGGCTCGGCTCGGCTCGGCGGCGGTGGTGCGCGTGTGTGTGTGCGCGCGCGCGTGAGGGGTTAAGGGTTAATCCACACACACTCTCCTCTCTTGCACTTGGATATCCACTAATTAAAAAGGATAGTATTTAAACACTACAACAACACACATCCCCACCCAATGTGGGACTCTTGGTATTCCACTTCCACAACACAATATAAATGTGTTTCTTTAGCCTACTTTGAGCATCAATTTCTCATTCATCCTAGGTCGATTTTGGCAAACAAATATTCAATTTTATACCCCTCGTTACGAGGAATCCATATCACTTGGAATTATTCAAATCCGATGAGTGGACCTCACTCAAATTGTTGCCACAAATCAGCCATACACATGTAAATAAATACTATTTATTTACTTATTTCCAACAAAACTAACAGCCATGTCACGTTATATGTCCACCTCCTTCATCTTCTTTATCTGATGTGGTTGATGAGGTGGCAGCCTCTCTAACTGTCTCCCTCAAGCGACATGGGGATTCTTCTACATGAAGCTTGGACTTCATCTTCACGAACCTTGATACTGAGAGGCCTTTAGTGAGAGCATCAGCTATTTGCGTTTGTTCAACACCATATCTCTTACAAAGTGAATGTTCAGCTCTATATGCTTAGCTCTAGCATGTAGTACTGGATTTGCAGCGACTCCCAGGTTATCACACCATATTACTGGTTTGTGACAAAGTTGGACATTGAGCTCACCCAACAGCGACTATATCCAGAGAATCTTAGTTGACACATGTGCTAGAGCCATGTACTCGTCTTATGTACATTTGGACTGCAGGGCTGGTACAAGGCTTCACTCCTATCATGTTTAGCCTTCTGAATAAGTCCACAATGTTCTTGGACTGATAAGAATAGCCCTATTCCGTAATATTTTATGTCTTTTTTGTACTGCAATTAGTTGCTTTGAATATCTCCCGAATCCAAAATTTAGACAACATATTTTTTGGGTTGAGTCGAGCTTTATTATTCGATATTCTCACGAATTCCATAATATATATATATATATATATATATATATATATATATATATATATATATATATCTACCCAAAAGACTACTCAAAAGCAAATTCTCCACTGTTGCGACCATCATCTGCCTCTCCATCCTGCTTCCCCCTCGGCTCGCGCTCCTCCATCTGCCATCGGAGCCCTCCGATCCAAATATCTCTGCAAATATATGGCGTCGCGAAATGTAGGACCGATGAGGCCGATGACGACGAGGACGATGGTCAGTGGGGATGGTCGCATGGTCGCACAAGGCGGAGGAGGCTGAACTTTTTTTGTAGCCTGTTTTTCGGATCTAATCAAGGCACTATTGAGTCATCGCACAAGGCGGGTGAGGCTAAAGTTCCTCGCGGCGTTGTGTGTGACAGAGATTCATTGTGGGTTGGGTGCTTCCGATTTATTTTGGTTTATTTTTGTCTACTTGTTGTACATTCTTGATGTTATTTTGTATTATCGTTGTCTGTGTATTATTATCATCTTCTTAAGAAAAAAAAATATGTCAAAATATTTGATGTTTATATATTTGTTTTTCATATTCTATAATTTATTATTTTCAATCATCATGTTCTTCTTTTGAAATATTATGCATTGATTAAGTTGAAAGAGATAAGTTCGGTAAACAAAATAAACTAAAATTTACAAAAAATAAAGTTAGTAATTTATAAATTAACAAAAATTAACACACATTAACTACAAATTGTTTCAATTCTACCCAACTAAAAATCCAAAAAACCTAAGACTTCCTTCAATGTTCTTCGGGGCGAGAATCTTTGTGGGGTATGGATCTTAGGGTACTTTCGGTTCGAGAATCTTTGTGGGGTATAGAACGTATGAAAAAGAATTTTTTAAGGTTTTTTTTTTTGTTAGATCGCGATGTGGGGAGAGAGTAACAGTACGAGAAAGTGTAATTCATTGAATGAGAGAGAAATAAAGGATTTTGGTTTATTTTTTAAAAAATTGGTTTAATAAATGTTTTCAACTTTTACAAGTCTGATATTAGGTTTATTGATATAATCAACATTTATTTCACTTTCTATATTGTGTTCATAGATTACGTTTATTTATTGTCTTCTAAATATTTAAAATTTCAATCTCAAGCGTCCATTATGGAATCCTTAACTGACGAAGTTGACTTTCTAAATGAGATGGCTGAAACATTGGCTAACGGCTACACAAAGGCATATTCGTTATTTTATATCCGTAAATTTCAGTAAATGATCACTAGATTATAACATTTATCAAACGTTGGCTAAATCCTAAAAACTATTTTTCAATTTGGCTACGTTGCTAGTCCGCCCCCGTTAAAAAACTCTCACTTATTTAAACAAAGAAAAAAATTGAATAAATAAAGAGTTGGCGCATGTCATCTTCCAAGTGTATCCGGGTTTTTTTTTTTTTTTTTTTTTGGGCGAAGTATTTATAAAATAAATAAATAAATAAATAAAATTATAAATAAGATACGAGAGGTCATCTCCACTTTATTATTATGCGTGTAATCACTTCAGTAATACAATGAAAAAACTAATAAATATAGCCGACCCAAATAAACAAAACCAAGTTTCAAAAAAATAATAATAATAAACAGAACCACATTGTATATCAACTGTTGCCATCTAGGCTTATTTTTTCATGTAATATATAATATATATATATATATATATATATATATTAATATATATATATATATATATTAATATATATATATATCTTGGGTTATATTTTAGGAATCTGAGACATGACTGGATTACGATTTTCTCCAAATAGTTGTTCATATCATTAATATTTTCTCACTACTGTGATCCTTAGCCTATAAAACTAAGAAATCACCTCCTGGATTTCTCCCCCTATTTACAGAAAACAATAAGCAAATAATTAAATCCTAAAAAATCCAAATCCCCGCTAACCTATAAATTAGCTTTCTTAACGTATCCTAATCAGCCGCCGTGGTCCCATACTTTCAAAAAATAAAAATAAAATCCTAAGAACACTGCTGAAAAGAAAACAAAAAGAAGCCATGATTAATAATTCCCCGAGCAGCCCTTCCAAGCAGTGACGGTCACAGAGCAAGTCTTCAACAAACTCATCGCTTAGTCTCCGCCGTCGGACAATTCATGGAAGCTAAACTTCCCAGGGTTCGTTTCCTAGTTATTCATGAAAGATATATATAAGTAATAAAAAAAAAACATCAAGATTAATTGTTTATTAAAATATACATGTATAGGAAACGAAAGAAATAAAAGCAGACGAAGCAATGTAAACTAAGAAAATACAAACTAAAATCTCTTTAGATATTTCAATTCAATAGACATGCAAGTTTAGTCAAGACATGAGATTTATAACAAAAATCCATGCATAAATCAAAACTTACAAGTTATAACTGTACATAATAACAATTAAATGCAAACAATGATTTCATGAGAGAAACAAATGGCTAATGATTTACCTTTGGTACGTCATTAGTCCGTTGAGTAACAACGTCTTCCAAATTACCGTTCATGTCCTCCTCCGAATCTTCGCTTTCAATGACCAATAATATGTTCATTATATAGATTTTAACCTAAACCACCACACAAGTATAGAATAATGACAATTAGATATTGAATCTGGCAATAACATTGGGTTTTACAGACAAAACACATCCACGTAACCAACACACAACCCAAACGACGGAACAACACTTCTTAAGTTTTAACGCAGCAGTTAAAAAATTATTACAGAGTTTATAGGCATCATAAAAACCTAGAATCTGGCATCTTTTGAGAATCATTTATCGTATGTGTATTTGTGTGCATAAACAGATCTAGATCCAATCTAGACAAAACACAATCATATTTAATCAATACACAATCCAAAACGACGGAACAATACTTTTTATGTTTTGACACAGAGCAATTTAGATTCCTAAAAAACACACACACAAACCACAGAACAACTTGAGACATACTAAATATATATATGCATCATAAAAACTTTGAAATTAACACCTATTGAGAGTCCAATATCGCATGTGTGTGTGCGGGTATAATCAGATCTAGATTGCATATGAGATTAATAGATATTCAAGTACGTAATAGGTACCATAAAAAAATATTTGAAATTCGCACTCATCAATCATCAAAATCGAATATATGTGTGTTCAGAAACAGATCTAGATTGAACTTCATTTTGGTGAATATACAGATATTAGTATCGTAGTATGAACGCTGTTTGTATATTATCAATAAAGCCTCTTCAGTTCAGATCTCAAAATATTTCCACATAGAATATTTCAGCAGAACGAAAGTTAATGTACTGATCGTCATCAGAGGCAAATATAACTGAGGCACGAACGCCAATCATATTCACTCAACATTCTATTCGAAAATAATGCCAGGTTTAAGTAACTAAATGCTGAGAATTGGAAAAACTGAATTCAAACAAGGGCTTAGAACTAAAGATGGATCAATCAAAGAAAATATACAGGACACAGGTTTTAGTTCATGAAATCGGTATATATATTATGCCAGGTTAGTAAAATCTAACTCGGTCTCTTCAGATCAGGTCTCACTAGTTCTTTCCTCATGAAATATTTCGGAAGAACGAATGTAATTTGTGATCATCCTCAGAGGAATATAGAAGCAAGGCTTAGCAGCACAACACATGATTAGCCAGCGAGTTGAAAAAGGATTAAAGATCTATTTTTTTGTTGGAGAGAGAGAGAGAGAGTATACCGAAGAAAATAAAATTCAGCGCCGCTATAAGAAAATGAACTCTTTTTGTCTGATCTCTGATGCTTTACATTTTTAGGGTTTGTGGATGCTTATATAATGGATTTTCAAGTCAGTTAGGGCAAATGTAGGCCACGTGGGATGACTCCATATGATAATTGGTTAAAAATTCTAGAAGATCTTCGTCATGACACGTGAAATTTCATTTGATTCTATTTTACACGCAATTCATTCGAGTCAGATCTTTTGTCGTTTTGTGTATCATTTTATTTCCGTGTAAACTTAAACACATCAATGACATCATCACTTTTTAATGGATATTTTTTTTAAACATTAGTTTAAACTTAAAAATGACGAGGTCACTTATTTTTATTAGCGGACATAGATGGAGAGGATGTCGATTATAATTTTGCCAAAATCAGAGCTAGAATGAATGAGAAATTGATGTGTGAAGTATGCTTTATGTCACATTGAGAAAGTGACAGAATGGACGAACTGACTAAGTCATTCAAGCTCGACTGGGCGAGGCGAGCTCGACTAGACGAGCTCGACTGGGCGAGGCGAGCTCGACTAGATGAGCTCGACTGGACTTAGTGACGAAGTCATTCCAGTTCGACTGGACGAGCTCGACTGGTTTTAGTGACGAAGTCATTTCAGTTCGACTGGACGAGCTCGACTGGATGAGCTCGACCAGACAGAGCGTACTTTTGAGACTTAAAGCCAACAGTTTGGATTCTTCAATTCAATGGTTCTTTGAGCTTTAAGTACTCTTTATGGCTGTGTAATAATGCCATTAAGGCTGAAAAACGTGTGACTGTTCACTTGGCCGTGAGTTGAAGACGGTGGTTTAAATGGTTGTAATAACCTGCTTTAAATGCCTTTAAGGCTGGACACTTTTGGAACTTAAACCAACGCAGCATTGGCCTTTATATATAGAGGCTTGCTCTTCTCATTCGAACATATACACAGAAACACATAGTTTCCTTTGCTCCTCTCAGCTTCTTCTCTCTCCCAGAAATTGTTTTTCTTTTTGTAGTCGGTGTTCAGTTCTGTTACAGGTTTAGTTCGCCGGAGAAGTCCGTTTGGTGCAAACCTCTTCTCGCTTCCGCCGTTGTATCCTGGGAGGTAAATTGCTCGTCGTTTCCGGCACCCACGGGGAGGGCAATATTACTTTAAGGAAACCGTCGAACGGTCATCGGCCTTTGCTTTCCATCTTGTTTTCCTTCGCTCATAATAGTGTTGTGTTGTAATTTTTATTTCCTTTGTTCTAAGCTGTCGGTTTTATTTTTCAAAAAAAATAATAATAATATTATTATTGAAGTAATATTTCTAACATCACGGATGAAAATGAGCTACGAAATTACAGTAGTGATAACCGTTGTCGAGATCGAGATAAAAGCAAAATCAAATACTCTACTTGTAACGTGTACGAACGCCACGCATCAGAGTGCCGAAAATTCCACTCTGATCGAAAAGAAGAGCCCAGTCTCATTCGGGATCCAGACAAGGATCCAATGCTCGTGTCACCGAGAAAATTGAAGAACCGATGGTTATGTAGTTTATGTGTGAGAAGAAGACTCGCAATATAGATCTAGATGAGAGTATCCAAGTCTAGATTATATGAGAAATTGTTAGTTATTTTAATCTAACAAACTATTATAGGTCCGATTTTTGAGGCATTTAGTGCGACAATCGTCGCAACGGATGCCTTTATTTGTTCTAGTGTTTATGTATTCTTCATTTGGTGTCTTTAATCTTAGGGTCAAAACCCATAGTGACGCACAATAGTTTTTTCTGTATTTTTATTTTTTTAATGAGATTCCGTTCAATTAGTCATAAGAAAACAGAAATTAAAAGATTTATAATTTAAATAAAGTGTAAAATAATTAAAATGTCTATAATTTAAAAATAACAAAAAAATAATCAACTAAACAAATTTTAAATAACTAAACCACTAAAAAGTAGTGAATTGGTAACTCTATCGTTAATTATAAGTAAATAATTGTTCAGATCACATAGACAATTCAAGCATTTCATATATATTTTTTGTCCATTACGTAAATTTGGTTATTAACATAAATTTAGCCATGCTAATAAAAAGACATGGCTATCTAATTATTATTAAAGAAAAATTAGTTGCATAGTAGTTTTTTATATTTACAACGCTATATATTTAGAGAACCCATAGTTAAATTGTGATTAAAAATTAAAAAATTCCAAATGATTACAACTTTGCCTATAATTTGAAAAATAATAACAAAAAAGATATAATTACAAAAACTCATCTCCAATTTTTAGACCATTAACATAAATTATTGTAACTAATTAAAAAAAATATGATTTTTTTATTAACATAAGTAAATGATTTAGAATATAGTATATGATTTATATAACTTAAATAATTTATATACAATGTAAAAAACTCTAAATAAATACTAACATTATAAAATAAAATAAAAGAATACAAATCAGATATATTCTTGAAAATAAATTTGCAACTCAAGTGCCAATTATTGGAATATATAGTGTCAAATAGGGTTTGAGCTAGAAAGATTAGGGTTTGGGAGGGAATTTGATGAGAGATTAGAGTTTGGGTGTGGATATGGATTCTTGTTGGATATAAAATAAAAGGGTAATATATTAAGACATTGTATAGGTGATAAATATGCAAAAAAAAAAAAAAAAAAAAAAAAAAAAAACACACGAATGCAATTTAAACTTATTTGTGATACAAATGAAATAATGTGTTATTGTTGTGACTTCAACATCAAATTCCACATACTAATTATAATAAGACATAAAAAAAATGTAAATTCAAATGATTTATTTCAGCCAGAGCTAATACACTTCATAGCATTCATTTTATACCATATGCTCTACCACTGACACATTATTCTTTTAAATAAATTGTAGCTTGATATTTATTATTGATCATCATATCTTGTTGACGATAATTTGCACACCATGGCCGGGCTCGACGATCATTTTATAGGCAGGGCAGTGGCAGTAATTGGGAGAGAGAGAAAAGACGAACTTGGAAACGATGAGGGCAATTATGACTTTTAGCTCGGCCATAGCGAAATTCTTGGCGAGGCAGAGGCGGGGCCCAATGCCGAATGGAAAGTAAGCCTGGTGGGTACTGTGGGCCTGGGCTTGGGCAACTCCGTTGGCAAAACGTTCGGGCTTGAACTCATTAGCATCCGGGCCCCACACATCGGGGTCACGGTGGAGGGTCGGGATGAGTGTCCATAGGCAAACGCCTTTGGGGACGGTGATGGACCCGATTTTGGTCTCCTTGAGGGCCTCCCTAGACACGAACGCCGCCGGTGGGTATAGACGCAACACTTCTTGGATCACCATTGTCACCTAATTATAAATTTAATATAGTCATTAATTGTAATTGTAATCAACATGACATTTTTGGAACTCATGAGAATGAAAATGAATGGATAAATGAAATGCATATTTTTTTTTCTTCCTTGGTCATTGCTAGTTTAATTTAAGCTCATAAAACTTAACAAATTCCAAGCTAGCTATATAGATACATGAATTGATAGAAATTGTGTAAGTTGCAAATATTAAAAGTTCAATTACTCGTGAATGTGATGCATTTGTATAGTTACTAGACAAGAAATGTGACAATTTTGTATTTTAATTTTTTTAATAAAAGTTGGACTTACGGTTTTTAAATGGGGCACGGTATCTGCATCCGGAGCAGCATTGGGACAAATTAGGGCAATTTCTTCCCGGATCCGATCCTGCCAATTAGGGTGCAATGCTAGGAGCATGAGGCACCACGAGGCTGCCACGGCCGTAGACTCGTGTCCGGCAAAGTACATGCTCTTGCAATTGTCCACGATGAAGTGCTTGCACGCCTCCTTGTCCATCTTTTGGTCATTGCTAGCGGCCTCTAGGAGAAATTGCAACAAGTCCTTTCTCTCGGACTCCTTTTTTTGCTCTCGCTCTACAACGGTCTTCCAAATCAAAGATTCTATTTCTTTCTCGTACCTACTCACCTCGTTCTTCTTTTTGCCCCCGAAAATTCTGCCACGACAAAAAAATGATCACGACACCTCGATCCTTTATATTTTCTTAAATCATTGAACAACGCTAATTGCTTTTTTATTCTATTAAAATAAAATAATATTATGGGCCGCGACTCAAAACGTGAGACGCGAAAATTTAGTTTTCAATTTTTTCATCATACTCACAAATCTTATCCGTTTTTCATCCTATAAGAGTGTTCAAAACATGATAATTATTTAAAATTTTAAGGTTGTCATATTACCCAATACTAGTAGTGGATCCAAATAGAAATCCTTGAGTAGAGATAATGGTTTGGAGGCTTCTAAGCTTAGAGAAAACCTCTTTGCCTTTGGTGAAAGAGCTTCCAAAACAGGCCCTAGAGATCACATCTGCCGAGAGGCCTCTCAAGTCCTCATCCACTTTGATCTCTGCGTTCATACCTCCATTGGCCTCAATGCACTCTTCCCATTTCCTCACCATTGCCTCGGCTGACTCCAACATATGCCCCACCATGCCCTGCCAACACATGTAACATTATTCAGTGGGACCCACTTTATGAAAATGTAAATTATTAAAAAACATAAATCATAGAGACAAAAATATCAGCCCTACTTCAAATTAATTATCATCATGAGGCCTTTTGGTTTATAGAGAATTAGAAGCCATTTGGTTTTGAAGTATTACCTTGACTTTGTCCATGAAGAACTGGGGAGCAACTATTTTCCTTTGGTGTGCCCATGAAGCTCCATTGGATCTCAAAATGCTATTGCCAAGCATCGGTGCGAGCCTCTTACTCACATCAGTAGGCTTGCCCAAATCCAATGTAATACTTTGATTCATTTCTTTCACTAACTCTGGGCGGTTGATATACAAATGTTGCCTTGCCCCAGTTGAATACGTGTATAACGATCCTGTAATTTTTATGATAAGTTTCAGCAATTTTTATATGCTCAATCACGCCACAAAACAATTATATGTATATATATGTTATAATATGAACAAATAGCTTTCAAAAAAAATATATAAAAAGTTTGACAATGTTTTAATGGACAACGTAACTTTGAATATTTTGTTAAAATTTTATAATATCTATTAATTTATTGGAAATTTAATATTGTAACTATTTTACTAATCAATTAATTTTTCAACTCATATCATTTTGTGTGGAAAAAAAAAATCATTTATATGAGCGTTAGATAACTTGTGCATTGGATTTCAGCGTAGAAATATACACGTGTATATTAATTATTCAATTTATCTCCATGTAGTGGGACATCTTGTTTTCTCATCAATCAAAAGCTAGTTAATAAAAACAATATAGCTGACCAATTTCAATAATGAAAGGCGACACGAAGAGCTACACAATTTCGGAATTTCGGAAACTCAACCAATCAAAGCGTTCTTCTTTATTCAAAAATTCAATATTAAAAACGTAGCCTAAGTAAATCCCCGATCAATAAAAATAGACATGGAATTGAGTACCAGAAATTTCATTTGTATATTTTTATATTGCAAATGCCGGTGATAGAATTCAAGGTAAAAACATGTATTTGGCGTATAGTTCAAAGTTCAAACATCACTTAATGCAGTCAATATGCACTGTAAAAAAGAAAAGTTAAGGCTGTCAATGTTACCAACTATATATTTAATAAATTCATAGTACAATTAATGTACATTAAATATAAAATTGCCAAGTTGTTATCACATAGATGATTATCCCCCAATACTTTGATGCCGCTGAACTCAGCAAAACTAAAACTAGACTGTACGTCCAAAATCGAATCCAGATTTTCTATAGAGCGATTATTTATAGAGATAAATCTCCATTAATATACTATAAACAATAACGACACGATTTTAGAGTTATCCAAATATCCTATATCCGCTTATTATTTTAGTACAAAGAAAAAATTAAATGTTATTTGGAGCTATATTAACTTCACCTCGTGTACTACACTTAACAATTAAACAGTAACGTATTTGGATTTTGCCAAGCAAGACTATTAGAATGACCATAAAATACTTTACAACAGATTAAAATGAAAACGTTACACATGTGTCTTGCATATATATCAAAGATATTTCATATAAATATAAAATAAAATAAAAAATTACATTTCATGGCGATAACATCAATATTTTCGCTATCAAACCAATAATATATAATATGGACATATTTAAAAGCCTATTAAAAAAATGAATAACTAATTGCATATTAGCCTGATAAAAATAAAAATAAAATTGAGTGTTAGCCATGACTAGGGTTATAGAGAAGGAAAAGAGCTAGCTTAATTACCATATTCTTTTCTCCACTGTTCAAAGTAAGGGAAGAGAGTGGATGTGTAATCGTGAGCCACGAACTCCTCCGATCGCTGATCGGCCGCCGGAGAAGATTTGGCGGCCCTGAGTTTGATCTTCTGCATCTCCGAGAGGTTTCCGTACAGAAACGACGGCGTTGGACCTTTGATGCCTTGCATTCTCAGCTTCACTCGAAGCCTCTCGAATTTCAACCACACGTTGTTGTATAAGTGAACCAAAACCCAAACCAGTCCTATGAATAGTAGAGACATCAAAACTCTCACCCCAACTATGATATTATCATTAGAATTCCATAGTAATTGACCCATCTCTCTCTCTCTCTCTCTCTCTCTCTCTCTCTCTCTCTCTCTCTCTCTCTCTCTCTCTCTATCTCTCTGCTGTTTGAGAAGTGTGTGTATTGTGTATTGTTTTGTGCTATGTTTCGTCATTGATCGTGAGTGTATGCGTCTATTTATAAAGAGAGAGAAAGAGATTAAGAGATGAATAGATAGAGATGGATTGAGTTGTATTTGACAGATATAGAAAGACAAAGTATAATTGATTCAAAAAAGAAAAGGAAAAAAAAAAAAAAAAAAAAAGAAAGACAAAGTATACAGGTCCAATATTAGTCAATGTGTGAAACAGGTTATTATTAAATTTGTGGATAAGTGTGTTTGCGCGTGTATTGGCTCTTATAGAAAATACACCCATATGATGTAACAAAAAAAGGGGCCTCAATTATATGTGACCTACTAGTTACTCTGTTATTCTTAAATCATATATTGGATATTTTTAAATTGTGATGCCATATATTAGATCTTGAGATCGTTTTATTGTAGTATAAGATCAATAATAATAGTATTTTCATGTTAAATAATATATTACCCAAAATAGTCTCGTAATAGATATTATATCAGTAATTTCTATGTATTTTGATGTTTCTGTCTCTTTTTTGTGTTTTCTTTTAGTGTCTTTTCAATCAAAATAAATTAATTTTATTATTTTAATCTATTTTTAAATAATATAAATTATTAATTAAATAAAACGATGATATGTCTTGTTTTGATTGGGACTAAAAGAGACATAAAAAAAGACAGATGATCTGAATTTGTACAAATGTATATCAAATTAATTTCACTGCCTCGCGCCCAAGGTGTGTAATTACACTGAATCCTCCATCTAATTATTATTGGTACGTCGCTTTCATATTGAAAGGATGGAGAAGACTGAAGAGAGAGGGGAAATGTTTATATGATTTGGTTTTCCTTCTTTTTTTTTAATTTTTTTTTTTAATACTTTCAATTAATTTGTTTACACAGGTGGTGACTCAAAAAGCTGATTTTGTATTTGAGGTATATAGTGACAAATGACTTTCATAAACAGCATTTAGTTGGTTTGTGGCAGTAGATGTAGATATATATCTTATGATTTTTTAAACAATAAATATGTCTCATCCCACGCTAAATTTAGTTAGTGTGGGTTGGGGTTGCTCTAGCAAATAAAGAGAAGATAAATCCCAAGATAAGTTTGACCAATAGATAATCATATATATATATAGGAAGTTAAAGGGATAACTCAGTAAATATATATATAGTGTACATCCACGTTGATAGCATATTTCCCTAGTATACATTTTCAAAAAAAAAAAAAAAAAGGTCATGTCCCACATGATTTGTATCTATAATTATTTTTAAAGCTACTAAATTTTAGATAAATAATTTAATCTAGGCCACTTGAAATTAATTTAATAAAAAATAGATATGTTTCAGTTTTCAGTGTAAATGTTATTCATTGATCAGTCAAAAATTAAAAATATTGTTAACATTTTTTTATATTAATTAATTCGGCATATTAGTTGTAACAAATTCGACTGTTTGATTGACTTATTAGTAACCTTTAATTGTATCTCAATTAATTGTAATTTGTAACAAAATTAGCAGTTACTTATTAGTAAATTTCTATTGTTTTATCTCACAATTATTTGATTGCGATACGTTTGTGGAAGTTTCCCGAAGTGTTCAGATTATGTTGCAACATATTTGGTCAACGTATTTAGCTGACTTTTTAAATCCGATTTTGTTCAAATTTTCAGCAATATTTAAGGGTCCAGAAGTTGGAAGTCAACTTTGGAAGATCTAATTTGTTGCTATATATATTTGTTTTCACAAAATCCTCACGCATTCATAATTTTCATTCGAAATTTTTTTTATTTGAATACTTTATTTTTGTTTGAAAGTTTTGAACTAGTTGTTCAAGCTTTTTTATTGTGTACACTCTCTAGTTTAGGTGTTCCTATATGGGTTCATTGTGGGTATAAGAAGCAGAGAATTTGTTTTTACTTTGAGAGAACGGGAAACACGTTTAGATATCTTGTAAGAGATATTCTGTGGGAACTGAAGGGATCTCGTGCTTAGTGAGAGTCTAAGTTGTTATTGAAGAGGATAACATAGGTTGGGTTAACTAGCGAGAGAGTCGTTTGAGAGTAAATCTTTATTGTACTACGTTATCGTAGTAAATTGCTTTCAACAGGGAAAAGTCTTTCACATGTAGGCACGACTTGCCGAACTGGTTTACCAATTTTGGTGTCTATTAATTACTTATGCACTCATATCATTTATATTTCAGATCTCTAAATTTCTTCAATTGTTGTACTTTCTGTTACAACACTTTTTGCAATAATTGCGCAAAAACAGTAATTTCAGACACTATATCTTTCTTCTTTTTCTTTTATAATTTGCTTGAAATATCGACACTATATCGATTTCTACATATTTAACCTCTATGTATTTGATACTTACCTAGTTATTAATTTAATATTTTATCGTTACAAACTAAAAACTAGGGATGGCAATTTCGTGTTCGTATCGTAATCGTGTCGTGTTAATCGTGTTTGCATAAATAATTGTTAGAACCAAATCCGACCATTTATTAATCGTGTTTGAAGTTTAGATCCAAATCCGACCATTTATTTTTTTTACAGATCCATAACCGTTTAAATTAAACCATTTAATAATTGTGTTAAATGGTTTATTTAATCGTGTTTTAATCGTTTTTATGAACTTAAACTTAATTCACTATTTCAAGATGATTTAAATCTTGTAGTCAGGAAAATCTAGAAAAACTGCGTAAATTCAAGTATTCTCCATCACTTCTGTCAAGTTAACGTCTCACTCAGAGTGAGTCACTCTTCACCACCACCACCCTATCAAGATTCAATATATTAGTATTGTTCAAACTTATACACTTTTTATACATACACAGCTTAGGTTTTTAAATCAAATATAACTAAGAGCTAGATTGACACCAAACCAATACCACCAAGAGCCTCTAAATGAAATGACGTGAACCATCACCACCCTATCACCAAGCTTGTAGGCCAATGATACACGGTGATCATAAGAGACACGGCAATAAATATATAGCTGATTGGGATCTTTAATGAGATAGCTCAATGCTAAACCAAATACGTGGAACGTAAATTGTTTAGTAACCACAACAAACAAAACTAGCTATTAACTAAAATAGTCTTCTTGTTAAAATAATTAAAACAACATAACCTCAGCAATCAACAATCACCTCAGAACAATCAGCAATCAATAATCAACAAACGAAAAAATTGGTAGCTTGATATATTGAATCATAGAATCATGTCGACAATCACCCAAAGCACAAATAATTACATAACCTCAGAGTATGAAGAAAGAAAAAAACTCTCAAGAGACAAATATTTCCTAACTGTGGGATCCACAAATTCAAAATCCCAAACAAAATCAGAATTTTTTAAGCAATAGTCTATGGTTAAAACAAAAAAAAAAAAGATTTTAAATAAAAACCTTTACCTTGAAGGGGGAATTCCCGACGAGCGACGAGGAAAAATTCACGCATAGAGGAATAGGCTAGCTTTGGAGAGTAATGGGGACAGAGGGAATTAGAATGAAAGAGATGGAACAAAATAAAGAGAAAACAAACATTTTTCAAAATAACATGGAACATATACAAATCAATGAAAAAAACAGTCTAGACAATTAAACAGTTAGTATTGGCGATGGCTCGGCTCATGCCACCAAGCAACGACGGTGTACGGTGTTCGAGTTCTGCAACAGAAAAAAGGGGAGTGATGTACCTACCTGGAGTGAATGTTGCAAGAGTAGTTGAGGAGGTGAGGAGTGGTGTCGGTGCGGCCGCTGAAGCTTGGCAGGGACATGTTGATGGACGGTCCCAACCACTTCCACGTGTCATGTGGAGTGACTCGAACAGCATTACTCATTCCCGAACTCCTCCTTCGACCCGCCGTGCTCTGTTCACATCACACTCATCAAACCTCCTTTGGACTGAACAGGATCGGAATGTATGTGCTTGCCATGGAATGGAATGGAGTTATTACCTTCGAAGAAGACGAGAAGGTGGCTGGGGAGTCCGACTTCGCGTCGGCCGTATTTGCAAGCTTCGTCGCTGTTCACAAACACCTTTGTAGCCCATCTACACACCCACACACTCTTCGCAATCAACTCTCAAATTTGTTTGATGCCATGTAAATTAAAATAATGAGTGTACTAACGTGTGTTGCGATTTAAAAAGAAAAGAAAAGAAGGTATTAGTGGAAGTATTTGGAAGACGGAATCGTTGGAATAAGAAGACATATGTGCAGTACTTACGCGCAAGACGTTGGAGGGTTCCACACGAGGCCAGCGATCACCACAACGACTCCGAGAGGAGAGGCGGTGAGGTAAGAGACAGACCAATCATGGAAAATGTAGGGATCGCCGACGAAAGCAACGGTGGAGAGCGAGGTCAGGAAAGCAAGAACGAAGCTTAAGAAGAAGCGACCGTGTGATGATGATGAGTGCATTGGAAGAGGAAAGAAAGCAGAAGCCCTTAGTTTGTTAGACTACTAGAGTGGGTTTTGACGATAAGGGGGAGAGAGAGAGAGAGAGAGAGAGAGAGAGAGAGAGAACCTTGCTTGTTGCTTTAATGTTGTGGTGTTGATGTTTTATATTTTTAGCAATAAAAATGGAAACGAAAACAATATAGGGAATTTAGGTGAATCTAAAATATTTGGAGGGAAATTAAGAAAAAGGGAAGAAAAAAAAAAGCGGGAAAGTAAGAAAAATGGAACAAAAAAATAGAGGGAAAGTAAGAAAAAAATAGAGGGAAATTGAATACCCTATTTTGGTGTATTTAATTTAAATAAGTTGAGTATGATATATTTAATTTAAATAATATGGTTTATGACTCTTTAAATTAACGGCAGACTAAACTTAAATTTTATGGAGAATATGGAGGGAATGTTATGGAGGGATATCAAATCTAAATATTAGACTAATTATTTATAGTTTCATGAAATAATAATAGAAATTTATAATTATATGAATGTTTTATTTGGATAAAAATTAGATATTGAATTTGAAAACAAATGGAGGTAATAAGTCATTTTATTATGAGACTATAGTTATTGTGATAGTCGAATTGAAATTATGATTGCTCGATATGAATTGAATTAAATTGAAATCAAATAATATTGAATATGATACGTTATTATGATAATATAGTTATTGTGATTGTGAGTTGAATTGAATTGAAATAAAATAAATTGAATATGATACGTTATTGTTAGATGATAGTTATTGTGATTGTGAATTGAATTGAATTAAAATCAAATAAAATTGAATATGGTACGTTATTATGAGATGATAGTTATTGTGATTGTTAATTGTCAATTGTGATTGTTCGATATGAATGGAATTGAAGTAAAACAAAATTTGAATATGATACGTGATTATGAGACTATAGTTATTGTGACTGTCAATTTTAAACTGTAATTTTTCAATATGAATTGAAATAAAACAAAACTGAATATGATACGTTATTATGAGATGATAGTTATTGAATTGAATTAAAACCAAATAAAATTGAATATAATACGTTATTATGAGATTATAGTTATTGTGATTGTGAATTGAATTGAATTAAAAAAAATAAAAAAATTGAATACGATACGTTATAATGAGATGATAGTTATTGTGATTGTGAATTGTATTTTTCCGATATGAATTGAAATAAAACAAAATTAAATATGATACGTTATTATGAGACTAGTTATTGTGGCTGTCAATTTTAAATTGTGATTTTTCGATATGAATTGAATTGAAATCCAACAAAATTGAATATGATACATTATTATAAGATGATAGTGATTGTGATTGTGAATTGAAATTATTCGATATGAAGTGAATTGAATTGAAATAAAATAAAATGAAATAAATACGTTATTATGATATAATAGTTATTGTGATTGTCAATTTTAAATTGTGATTTTTCAATATGAATTGAATTGAATTGATATTCAATAAAATTGAATATGATACATTATTATGAAACTATTGTTATTGTGATTGTGAATCGTGATTGTTTGATATGAATTGAATTAAAATTGAAATAAAATAAAATTGAATTTAATACGTTATTATGATACTATAGTAATTGTGATTATTCGATATGAGTTGTGAGTCTTATTGCTCCGGTTAAGTCAATTGGTATACTATTGACTATATGTTATCTTACGTGAATTGATATTCATACGAATATACTTTATTTTATTACATCATATTTTCTAATATCAATTTTATGTTTATAATTATAAGTTTATATTTATAGTTATAAATTTATAATTTTACATATATAATATTAATCGTGTTTAAATGGATCGTAATCGTGCTATTATTCGTAATCGTGTTAATTGGGTCATATTCGTGCGGATCGTAATCGTGTTTCGTGTCGACCATTTAATAATCGTGTTAATCGGCTTTTTATCGTGTTACCGTAATCGTGTCACCGTAATCGTGTCGTTTTAAACCATTATTTAATCGTGTTAGCGTGTTCGATCCAATTAAGAACCGATCCATTTATTGAGATCCAAATCCGCTTCGTGTCGTAACCGTTTCGTGTTTCGTGTCCGGACCAAATTGCCACCCCTACTAAAAACAAGCCTAGCAAGCAGAGGGGTCACTTTCTTCACACACACACAAAGGGTCAACCTTGCAGCTGTTGACTCTTGGGCTTCCTCAAAGCCCAATCCATTCGAAGCCAATCAAAGCATAGAGAGATAGGGTAGAAGAGTCAATTCAAGATCCCGAAATCTAAGTACATCTTCAGTCAGCTACACGGCCGACTAAAGTGAGCACCAACTAAAAGCAAATAGTACATATAATAATGTATGAATTCAGGGCGGGCCAAACAATTCATGAATTATAGCCTTAGGCAAAACTAAAAATTATGCTTTTAATTAAGGCCATTTTATATAAAATAATAGGCTTTTAAATAAATAAATAAAATCAAATTGGGGTCTGTTTATATTAACTTTTTAGAAAAATGAAACCTAAACATAAAGCAAACATGAATGTGAGGCATAAAGCGATTGCCTATGTCGCTTAAGGTAGGGGCCGGCCCTGCGTATGATCATTCAACTGCTATGGCACAATGGGTAACACACCTTCTCTATTGTTTTATTTTATTTTTTATTCTATTCAGTGTCATGTAATATATTGAAACTGTGTTGATCCACAGTACCCGTACAAGTACGTGTAAAATAAATAAATAAATCAAACAAACATGTTCGACGCCTTTGTAATTATTTGTCCGTTTTTACATATTGGGAAGGATTACCACATAATCTTCTTGACGATATCTTAAAAAAACTAGAGCCGTTGGGCGATTATATCCGATTCGGAGCTATGTGCGTCTCGTGGCGCTCCACGTTGGAGTTCAACAACGTCAAGCGAAATGCCGTGTCGCGCGACCATCAACCTCCAATGCTTCTGATTCCGGCTAGAACTGACGAACACGTGTGGCGTTTCTACGACGTCGCATCCGAAAACAATGACGTTTATCGACCTTTTTTCCATAAACAATGCTGACGTGGAACATCATACGATTCGCCTTCTAAACCTAAGTTTTATTTTTCACGGAATATCCCGCCATTTTCCACCCATATATTATTCACAAAACTGTAATCACCGCCGACCCGGTGGCGAACCCGAACAAGTGCATTGTGTTGCTTATCGATCCCCACGAGTTATCCTTTTTCCGACCCGGCAGAGACTTATTGTCTTGGACCAGGCTATCAGGTTCGGATTACAAGGTGATCGCGGACGTGGTGATCCTAGGAGGTAATATAGTGTACGCGGTTAAGTATGGAAGGTTGAAATCACCGGAGAATAAGGGCTCGATGATATCGTTCGAGATCTCCGATTCGGTGATCACCGCCGTGGATAAGGTTGCGCTGGTGATCCATTTTTGTCCCTCCGTTAAGGGGCACAGGTTCATGTGCCATAGCTATCTCGTGAGGTGGCCATGCTCCGACGATCTATTGCAGGTCGAGGTACATCGGTTGAGACTCTATCACCGGATTATACGATGCACAAAGTGGTTTAGGGTTTTCAGGTTTGCCGGGAAAGACAAAGGATGGGTCAGGGTCACGAAGCTCGAAGACACGTGTCTATTCGTGTGCAATAGAAATGCATAGACAGGACCGGCCAGGTGTCCTACGTTTTCCTGGTACTTATCCAATTGCGTGTATTTCACGCACAACAAGACTACTAGTTCTTTTAATTTTTGGTCCGGACCAGATCAATATTCGGATTTTGGGATTTATGATATCTTGGAGAAAATTATTAAATTTGAGCTGCACTACTCTTTAGACTCCATCGATTTCGCAACAAAATGCCAAACTTCTATTTGGGTTGTAACAACAGTTTAAATTTACGAATTTTGAGCTTTTTCTTTTTTGCTATTTACATTGTTTCTTCATTATTTATTTATATACTAGAATAGAGGAATTTGGAGCCCTGTCCCATTTTGGGGTATTTCTCTTGTTGTCCTTCCAATCAAAATAAATCATCTCATCATTTTATTTAATAATTAATTTATATTGATTTAAAAATAAATTTAAATTATTAAATTAGTTTATTTTGGATTTGGATTCAGAATAGAGACCGCACTTTGTTGCGGGATAGTTTGATAAGAACTCCTATTAATTATAAGACATTAATAGTAAAGCAAGCAGCGAGCTAATAAGCTATTTGAGGCTTAGCCCATGTATGAGACATGGCTTGATGAGCCTTGACTCCATCCAAACTTCATGAAGTTAAGGATCTTAAGTGTCGGTTATACGTTCTTCTTAACCGCTATTCTGATACCGGGTCTAGCTGGCACACGATGAAAAGAGGGGAAGACTAGTTCAACCCGATGTGCTCCTGGAGAACAGAAGTTTGGCGATCCTCCTCGAGGCATATGAATAGGAGATTAAGATAGAAATACTTACAATTTTCCTTACGCGAGAAACCTAAATTCTATTTTCGAGCACTGGCATGTTTGGTAAGCAACTCAAAAACTGTTTTTTAGTTTTTGAGTTGAAAAAATTGAAAACAAAAATTGAAAACATGTTTGGTAAAGTGTTTTCAGAAAAAAATTTCAAAAAATTTTGAAGTTGTTTTGGAAAAAAGTAAAGAAAACTGAAAACAAATAAAATGTGTTTTTGAAAAAAAATTTCTTCTCTTCTCTCCTCTTTCTCCTCATCTTCTCTTTTCATTCTTTCAAAAACAAAAATGAAAACTATACCAAACACTTTTTTCAGTTTTTTCACTTTCTCAAAAACAAAAATGAAAACTGTACCAAACAACTTTTTGAAAACAACTACAAAACAGTTTTTCAATACAACTACAAAAATTAGAAAACAGAAAACAAAAAACTTTTTGAGTTAACTACCAAACACAACAGTGTCTAAAACCCAGATTCTTATTGTTCTTTGTCAATTATTTTATTTTCATTTAATTTTGTCAGATTTCTTTTCAATTCGATTAGTTACTTCATTCCAATTTGCTTATTTGTTTTTCATAAATGTTCAGAATTTGTTTGATCTTGTTCGAAAATTTTATCCCCATTAACAAAATGAAACCGTTCCTTTCTATTGAAAAGATCAAGATTGCTTTAAGGAAAATTCCCTCACTTGTCGGGGGAAAAAAAAAACAATGAATAATTAAAAAGTTTCATCGTAATTCATCTTCCAAGTTTATCTGTGGTTTTTTTTTCGCGAATTGTTTATAGAATTAAAAATAAGTACAAAGTATGAATAAGATACGAGAGATCAATACTTTATTTATTATGCGTGTAATCACTTCACTATATATACGACCCTCTCTTTGAAGCCTATAAGTAGGAGCTTAAGGACATAAATGAATACATTTATCCTTACGCTAGAAACCTATATTCTATTTCCGGTCTATTTAACATCTAAAATCCAGATTCTTATTGTTCTTTGTCGATTATTTTCAGTTCATTTAATTTTGTCATATTTCTTTCAATTTGATTCAATAAAAGGCCCGGCACCAATATTAGCTACTTCATTCCAATTTGCTTATTTAGTTTTCATAATTGTTCAGAATATATTTGATCTCATAACGGAAGTTTAAAGCCTATTAACAAATACAAATTTAAGGGCAACAATACTCTCTCAATTATCTAAACAAAAAAACAAAACAAAAAACAAAAATTTGAATAAAGAAATAAAAAGTTGGCACATAAGTCATCTTCCAAGTATATCCTGGGTTTATTTCTTATTTTTTTCGCCAAGTATTTATAAAATAAAAAATAAAAACAAGTTATAAATAAGATACGATAGGTCATTTCCACTTTATTCATTATGGGTGTAATCACTTCACTATTACAATGAACATATATCCACATTGTCTTCCTTCTACTAGAAAACTACAAAGATATAGCCGACCCAAATAAACAAATCCACATTGTATAGCAATAGGAGTCTGAGACATGACTCATAAATGCATTCTAGATCTAACTGGATTAAGATTTACTCCAAATAGTTGTTCATATCATTAATATTTTCTCGCTACTGTAATTCTTAGGTTTCTTCGTATATCCTAATCAGCCTAAGATCACTGCAAAAAAGAAAACAAAAAAGACCCATGAATAATATTTCCCCGAGCAGCTCTTCCTAGGTGTGTTCGAGAACCACGTCGCCTAGTCTTCGCCGTCGAAAGTTCATGGAAGCTGAATTTCGCGGGATTGTGTCCTATATATATAGATATATATATAATTATCGACGTGAGTGTTTATTAAATATATATGTATAGCAGACGAAAGAAATTAAAGAAAACAAAGCATTGTATACTAAGAAGATACAAACTAAAAGCTCTTCACATATTTCAATTCAATTGACAACAGAGACTAGTCAAGATAACAAAACTCCATGCATAACTGTACAAACAAGTTACAACATAATAACAATTAAATGCAAACAATGATTTCATGAGAGAAACAAGTGGTTAATGTTTACCTTTGGTACGTCATTAGTCCGTTGAGTAATAATATCTTCCGAATTACCATCCATGTCCTCCTCCGAATCTTCGCTTTCAATGACCACTAATATGTTCATTGTAAAGATCTGAACCTAAAACACCGCACAAGTATAGAATTACAAATACATATTGAATCTGGCAAGAATATTGTACAGACAAAACACATCCACATAATCAATACACAATCCAAACGGCGGAATAATACTTTTTTAAGTTTTAACAGAGACCAATTAAGATTCCTCAAAAAAAAAAAAAAAAAATTAACACACGCAGACACAGCAATTGGGGCAAATAGGGCATTATAAAAACCTTAATATTGACTTATTGAGAAGCCACATGTGTGTGTGCGAGCATAAACAGATCTAGATTGCGTATTAATAGATATTAAAGTACGTAATAGGCACCACAAAAATCTTTGAAATTCGCACTTATAAATCATCAAATATCGAATGTCTCTGTGTGTTCAGAAACGGATCTAGATTGAATTTCAGTTTAGTGAATATACAAATACTAGTATCATGGTATGAATGCTCTTTGTATTTTATCAATATATAAAGCCTCTTCAGTTCAGATCTCCAAAGATTTCCACATAGAATATTTCAGCAGAATGAAGGTTAATGTACTGAGGCAAATATACTGAGGCACGAACGCCTATCAGATTATCACTTAACATTCGATTAAAAAACCAGGTTTAAGGAACTAAATTCTGAGAATCAGAAAAAACTGGATTCAAACTAGGGTTTAGAACTAAAGATGGATCAATCAAAGAAAATAAACAGGCCACACAGTAGTTACTGATTTCACATTATGCTTAATAAATCCAACTTGGTCTCTTCAGATCACATCTCACTCGTCCTTTCCTCATGAAAAATATCGGAAGAACGAAATTCAAGTATTTTGTGATCATCCTCAGAGGAATATAGAAGCAAGGCTTAGCAGCACAACACATGATTAGCCAGCGAGTTGAAAAGGGATTTAAGATCTATTTTTTGTTAGAGAGAGAGAGAGAGAGTATACCGAAGAATATAAAATTGAGCGCCGCTATATGAAAATGAAAACTCTTTTTGTCTGATCTCTGATGCTTTACATTTCTGAGGGTTAAGGTTGTTTATATAATGAATTTTCAAGTCCATTAGGGCAAATATAGGCCACGTAGGATGACTCCATATGATACAAGTTAAATATTCTAGAAGATCTCTATCATAACACGTGTGAAATTTCATTTGATTCTACACGCATTTCTCATTCGAGTCAGATCTTCTGTCGTCTTCTGTACCCTTTTATAACCCTGTAAAATTAAACACATCATCACTTTTTAATGGATATTATGTATTTTTTTTTATCATTAGTTAAAAACGACGAGGTGGCTTATTTTTGTTAGCGGACATAGATGGAGAGGAGACACGCAATGGTTTTTGCTTGTATTTTTTAAATGAGACTCCGCTCAGTTAGTCATAAGCAAATAAAAATTATTTAAATTGTAATTTCTTCGACAAAAAAAATTGTAATTAAAAAAATTATAAAATAATAAAATAATGTCTACAATCTGAAATATAAACAAAAAATACCCCCTAATCTTAATCTTAAAGATGACATATGTTTACCGTAAACTTTTATTGTTATACAAGTGCCCTTTCCATCTAAATTTAAGCGGATTTTATGGATAAATAGTAAAATCATCTCTTTTCTTTTCGGCTATCAGTCCGCTCTTCGAACAAAACTCTAAATCCTGGATTATTTGTTCTTCGCCCATTATTTTTACTTTATTTCATTTTATCATATTCCTTTTCAATTTGATTTAATAAAAGGCGCAGTGCCAATGTTAGTTACTTCATTCCAATTTGCTTATTTGTTTTTCTTAATTGTTTAAAATTTATTTGATCTCTTGATAAAAGTTTGAGACGGACTAACAAATCAAATCGGTTCTTTCTTTTGAAAGATCGAGATTGCTTTGAGGTGAATTCTCACATCAAACGGCACTCTCATTGATCAAAACAAAAACAAAAAATTGATTAAAATAAATAAATGGTTGGCACATAGAGCATCTTTAATGGTAAGCAAATACCATATTTGCTTAACTTGCCACATAAGCAATTTAAGCTACAACTAATTTAAGCAAATTTGTTCTCTATTGGTAAGCTAAATCACTATCCTAGCTTAACTTTATCCTACATGTCAATAATTAATATTTTATTATTATTTTCTATTCAATTCCCACTTATTAAATAAAATAAAATAAAAAATTGACCCATTTAATTGCTAAGCTAGTAGCTTAGTTAAGCAAGGTAGCTTAGTTAAGCTAAGAGGTAAAATGCAAAATAATGGTAAGCAACTAGCTTACAACTTTTGCTAATTGCTAGCAAGTCCTCACAATTGTTAAGCTACAAACCATTAAAGATGCTCAGCTATTAAGTGTGTATATATATCAATTTGTTCATTGTTTTTATTTTTCACGAAGTATTTATAAAATATAAAATAAAAACGAAAGACAGATAAAATACGAAAAGTCATTTCCAATTTATTTATTATGCGCGTAAAGTAATCACTTCACTATTACAATTAACAAATCCATACTGTCTTCCCTCTACTATAAAACTAAAAACAAATAGCCAACTTGTGGACGGTATGCCTCGTCATCGTCCACGCTGGCAGAATCAGTTATGCCAAAGCGCGTGTGTAAGCCTCTCCGTGCGTGTATATAAGCATGGACTTGGCATCAGGCTAGTATTATAATTCATTCTCCCCAATTCCTGAGATTTTACTGAGAGAAAGTCGAGAGAGATTAGTAGAAATTTTGAGAGCATGAGAGGTCAGGAGAGAACTCAAGATTGTTTGTCGGAATCGTGAAGAAACTAGGTTGCGTGAGAACGAAGCTAGGTTTTGCAGAATTGTAATCGACGGTTTTGTACATTAGATTGAAGATAGTGGATTGTCGAACAAAGACTCTCTCGAGCTCCGACTGGATTCAGATTCGTATTGAATTTAAACCAGGATAAATACTGTGTCATTTTCTCTCTTCTTCTTCCTTTTTCTGATTATTTGTGTTTGAGTCGGAAGATAACTTCCTGCACAAGTTTCGTTCAAGATCCAGTTTGATTTTACGTTTAGTTATCTCTGCGTTGTTTTGTGTTTTTCCGCGTGCTAATCCTAACACGATCCAAATAAAAAAATTCACATTGTCGCTGCTATTTTGAGACGCAATTTGAGCATTTTTTTTTTCTTTTCACAATACATCTTATAATTACATATTTAGTAGGCCATTCATTGCGCTGTACAAATGTGCAGATTTTAGAGGCTTATCATTTAGAAATCTGAGACATGACTCATAAATGCATATTATTAGCGTATCCTAATCAACAATACTGCTAATCAGAAAACACAAAGAAAACCACTAAAAAGAAAACACAAAGAAAACATTAATATCATTCCTCCCAGCAGCTCTTCGCAGCGTCTCTTCGAGCACCACGTCGCTTGGTCACCGCCGTCAGAAAATTTATGGAATCTGAACTTTGGCAACACTTTTATAGCTGTTTGCACTCAGAGAAGTGGGACTGGACAAGGCCAGAGCTTCTTCTCGACCCAGAACCCAAATACTCAAAGTTCAACAGAGAAAAAGTGGCAAAACGACACTTTGGTACTCCAGTGAACACGGGAAGATCCGGCCCGGTCTTTCTTTCTCAACCCAGAGACCGCATTAGGGAATAGTCTCAAAACTATGCTTCATCAGGTTCCTTGATCAAGAGCCGATGGTCAAATGTCCGAGAAGAACCTGGACCTCCACAGAGCACTCTGCAATGGCCTAGAATTTGACCCAAAGAACACTTCTTCATCTCCCCTATCAATCTGTCGATTGAAATAGACTCACAGCCAATTCACAAAGCTGAAAAAAAAAAAAAAAAAAATACAACACCGAGTATTTGAGGTGAAAAAAAAAGTGAGTGATGAAAGCCATAAACTAGAGTTCGCTAGGTTTTATATAATAAATTTTCAGACTGTCATTCCAGTGAGTTAAGTTGCTTTCATATACGTAACTTTGCCAATAAATACGCCCCCAACTTTGCCAATAAATACGCCCCCGCAAACAGTTTCACGATATATATAAATTAAATTCTCAGTCACTTCATTTTGGTTACTTCTCTAATCATAAATAAAGGCTCACTAGAAAATTGGAATCTAATAAGCAAGTCATGTTACAACAATTTATAACAAAGCTCGACAGAAGTTTATTAGTTTTTCACTGCTGAAAAAAAATTTAAGTGAACAAGTTATTACCTCTGGTATGTCATTAGTACGATGCGTAACTTCTGTCTACCAAATTACTATCCTCATCCTCCTAATCTCCTTCGAATCCCGATAAATACCATGAGCTGAACCACCCAAACCATCCCGAACAAGGTTACAATTTAGTATAAGAATAAAGTCCATTTCTACACAAACCACTAGAAGAAACTAAATCAATACAGTAAAATATGTCAATCTTATACGTTTAACTACTAATTCATTCATACCTAAGCAGTTAAATCAACATACCTAGATAGCCAAATGCTGAGAATAATAAATAAATAAATAATCAAATAATTAGGTTTGAATTCCAAATCATCACAAACGGGGTTATAATTTAGTACAGGAACTAAATTACTTCATACCTAAGCAGCTATCAACAGACCTATAAATTGTATGTTGAAAATAAAAGAAAATTAAATTCCATGTAGGGCATAGAATTTATCACACAAGTCAGACCTAATATATATGTATAATAAATAACCCAAAAGGAAGATAAAGGGTTAATTAAAAGAAAGACACAATTTTTTCAGTTCATTACAGCAGTATGTATACATTATGTTAGGCTATATAATTCTACACAGCCTCATCTGTCAGGTCTCTCATTTTTTTTTCGCATGAAACTCTTGGGCGAAAGTATTTTGTGATCATCCTCAGAGACTAACATACAAATAAACTTTGTAGACAAATGAGTATTATATTATAAGTTTGCTACCAGATAGATAAATAATATGCAAAAACACAATCATTACTTAAATGCATCACGCGCTAAATTATGTACACAAACAGATCTAGACCAGATTAACAACAAACAGACTGTAAAGAAATCTGAAATAATGAAAATAAAACAAAATACAAATTCTTCTGCAACTTAGAAAAACTATAAGTAAAAATTACATCAGATAAACAATACCTTGCACGTTACAAAGCAAAGAAAGCTAAAGTATTACCTTTGAAACCCTGGCAAATTTGGATGCTATAGGGCAAGGTGACATCCGTAAGGGCATCGTCGGAGTATTCAACTGTAAAATGTAATGAAGCCATGAATTAGAGTTACTGACGTTGATAATATAAGTCCGCAACTAAATTTTCAGGCCGTCGTCCAAATATTTGAAGAATGCTAATGTATCCATAACTATATTTTCTCTAAAGAAACAAGAAATTTTCTACATCAATAACTATACTACCAATAAATACACCTCACAAACAGGTTTACGGTACATACAAACCAATTGCTAAAGTCACTACATTCCAGTTACTTCTCTAATCATCAAATGAAAGCCACTGGAAGAAAATTTGAATGCTAATTAAACTGTTGTACGCAGCAATTTAGGGTTAAGACGAGCAATTCATAACAAACCTAAGAAAAAGTATATCATTATTTAGTCAAAGCTTCAATAACATGTACCTTTGGTATGTCATTAGTCCGTTTGGCAACGATGTCTTCCAAATTTACATCCACATCTTCTCCTTTATTGACCGCCAATTTCTTCATTAAAAAGATCTGAACCCAAACCATCACAGGAAGAGTTCAATTTAGTACCAATATAAAGTAAATCAATACAAAAAGATACACCAATCTTATAATCTAAGCAACAAAAGGAACGTATCTAAATTACTAAATGTTACAAATATAATTCTACTTAGCCTCTTCAGTTTAGGTCTCCAATTTTTTTCCTCATGATTCATCTTCAGAGACAACATTCTAACAAAGTAAATCTATGTGTGTATATTATTTCGAGAAATAAACCACTTTGCAAAACGCAATCTATAGAATAGAATCGTCATTAATTATATACACTTTCTCTACTAATCGGAATTAGTTAGGGTACTGACATTGAAATACATCCATTTCTACAGATCTAGATCTGATCTACAACAAACGGACTACAAAGAAATCTGTTACAGATAGAATAAAATACAGAGTCTTCTTTTCTATGTAGAAAAACTAGAAGCAAAGATTAAGATCGGGGAACTAGTCAGTGTTTAGCAGAAGAGTTTAAATGCTATCGATAGACCTAGCTATTTGATACGATTAAAATGGCGGTGAATCTTGAAATCTATACTGCGAGAAAAAAGTTGGCTGGAAAAAAGAGAGGATTTAAGGAAAGTGATGTTACCAGAGAGAGTTCGTTCTGTACAGCTTCGCGAGGTTGAAGATTGCTGCTTTGGCTGACGGGGAATTTATATAGTTAATTTTTAGTAAAGTTGGGCAAATATATGCCACGTAAGATGATTTCGTGGCAACAGATTCAAAGGAAGAAAGAACATTGACTGAAGAATCTCTTCTACACGTGCGAAATTATATATTTTAATATGTTGATTCTTCTAGACTTTCGTTGCTCGTATTGATGAATAAGTGTTTGAGGTTTTGAGAGATTAATGAGCAATGTTGAATAGGGTCCTATTCACGACGTTAAACGATCCACTCACAATGTGACACGTGGATGTTCAGTGCCACGTGTCCACGTGTCACGTTGTGAGTGGATCGTTCAACATCGTGACCCGTGTTGAAAAGCATTTCCGTATTTATATACAATTTAGCGATATAAATCACGAAAACATAAGCATTTATATTTTAGTCAACGTTTTGTAAATATATCGTAAATAACCAAAAATATGACGTAATCAATATTATTTACACATATTTATTAAAAATTTACTCAACGTTTTTTGTCATTTTAATGATGTAAATAGATTTATGTGACTATTTATCAAAAATTAACGAAAACTATTTAAAAATTTATATTATTTGATATGATTAGATAACCACGATTTTTAACGAAAACTATGTTATTTGATATTATTTGATATGATTAAAAATTTATGTGACTATTTATCAAAAATTATATTATTTGATATTATTTGATATGATTAAAAATTTATGTGACTATTTATCAAAAATTAACGAAAACTATTTTTAACCATTTTAGTCATATGAAACGTTAAAAATTTTTAATAACCAACGTTTAGTTAATTTTTTATAAATAGTCACGTAAATCTATTTACAGAGTAAAATTTTAGTAAATATATATAAATAACATTGATTACATCATATTTTTTACTATTTACGAAACATTTGACTATTTACAAAAAATTTATAAAACGTTGACTAAAATACAAATGTTCATGTTTTTATAGCTTATATCGCCAAATACTAATTTATAATATCATAAACTATTTTCTCAATAAATATAGATAAAAAAATAAAATTAAAGTACATAAAAAAAATCTTACATGGAGAGCTCATATACTAAATTTATACCTCAACAGTGAGTGAAAACTTGCCTAATTATTTATCATTTAAAAATAATACGACAAGCATGCGACATAGTAGTATAGTACCAGAGAGACAGACATAAAGTAGGCTATATTTTTAATATTTGAATAATTGAACTATCACTTAAATTACAACTTCAATTACATTCATTTATACAAAATGGTAATACTCGCATATCCGTATGAAAAAAAAAATGAACTATCACAATAATCTGTACATAAATATATTTTTACAATAATCAACAAGTGTACTGCCACAAACCCAATCGGAGTTACTTTTACTCAGTCACCTGTTTTCCCAAACCCGCATTTACTCGTCCTGGCTTTACCATTTTCCAGACCCAACGAAGGAACAATATCCCTCCGAATTGGTATTGTTCCTAAATTAACTCCTTCCCCAATCGATTGTCAAAAGGGACCCCCAAGCAAAATAAGCTTGGCCAAGAATTGACCAGAACATTCCCGGAGCAGCCAATGCACAAACCCTCTTTACCTCCCTATATATCAATTCGCAGACAATGTAGATTGATCAGATAGCCAATAAGATAAGACAGTTAGTGTAGACAGAAAATAAAATACAACATCGTAGTATTATAGAGAATTATCCTTCAGAAACTTTTAAACCTATCTAAATCTGAATGTATCAGTAGTATACACTATACATGAACCATGACTTAATTCAGTGTTTCAGATGAAAACCCATTTAAATCAGGATTAAAGTATAGCATGCTTGTAAGCGAATCAAGAAAAATTTTATGTCTTACCGAAAAATATTTTCGGCAGTCTGACCAATGAGAGGCAAGAGGAAAGCCTTGGAAGCGACACTAGAGTACTTACCTGTAAACATGGTGAAAACCATTAACAAAAGTTCACTAATGCTCATACACTAAGTTTGCTAATATAATAAACTTCAATATTACGATCTGAATTATTTAAGTTTGCTTCCATATCAGCAACTATACCACCAATAAATACATCTCGCACACAGTTTCACGATATATAAATCAATTGCTTACTGTCACTACATCTAAGTTTACTTCACTTCTCATTAATAAAAGCTCCCGAGAATAACTAGAAGCTAACTAACAAGTCCTGTTACTCACAGCTCAATCACAAATAGACCGCAAACAATATTTCCATCAGACAAATTAGTGATTAATGATTTACCTTTGGTACGTCATTAGTCCGTTGGGTCACTATGTCCTCTAATTTACCATCCCAGTCCAGCTCCTCATCTTTGCATTCAATTCTAACCAATATTTTCTTCATTAAGATCTGAACCTACACAATCACACACAGAGCTACAATTTAGTAACAGGGGGAACTAAAATCTTTCAAATCTGATTCTACAAAAATAATAATGATATAGAAAATAGATCATAGTATTAGCTTTTAAGTTACTAATCTAGAGGTCTCATAAAACCTCATACACTATACATAAAAAGAAATCAAAGATGGTTACATTATCATTTTAGCCTCTTCAGTTCAGGTCTCCAAATAATTTCCACATGGAATATTTCAGCAGAACGAAAGTTATTATGATGGTCATCATAAGAGGCGATTACAACTGAATCAACATATCCGAATATTAAGTGTAGATAATCGGAAAACACTATATTCCGTGTAAGGAATAGAACTTATTACAACAACCTAGAGCAGATAATTGATTGTTCAGTCAAAAAGAGAGGACTGGTTGATTAAGAATATACAATTTCCGATTTTAAATGCTACAAATTTATTGTGATAGGTTGATATGAATTCCATGCAGCCTCTTCAGTTCAGGTCTCCAATTTTTTCCGCATGAGATATCTCGGAAGAACGAAAGTATGTTTTGATCATCCTCAGAGGCTGACATTCATACAGATTGATACACAAATCTTAAACCTTTAGCTAACTAAATCGTATCTAAGCAACTAAATCAACTTATCTAAATAGCTAGATGTTCTTGATCGAGAAAAACAAGAGAAACATACATACATAATCCTATTAGCCTCCTCAGTTCAGGTCTCCATTTTTTCCGCATGAAATATCTCGGAAGAACGAAAGTATTGTTTGTGATCATCATCAGAGGCAACATACAAGCTTTTGCATACTTTTAAGTTATTGACTTTAACTATTCCGATAGATAAAATAAAATGAAAACAAACAATACACACACTATACGTTTATACTTAATCAGCTATTTAGTTATAACCATTTACATTGAAATCAACCACTTATTTGTTTACCGCAAAGCAGTTCAACATCAACTGCGAAAATTTAACGAAACACAAAAAAACTCTTAAAACGCATTAGACGTGGACTTATACACACAAATAGATCTAGATAGGATAAACAGCCAACGGATTATCAAGAAATCTATTCAACTGCAAATGAAATAAAACACGAAATCGGCAGCGAGTAAAATATAAGCAAAGCTAAGAATCTGATAACTAGTCAGTGTACATGAGAAGAGTTTAAGCTATATATTTCGCAAAACAATATCTTAATCATTAAAAATGCCATAGATATTGAGCTTGATATCTATACAGATAGAAAATGTCGGACACAAGAAAGACGAAAAAAAAAGAGAGATTTGGAGAGAGGGAGTACCAAAGAGAGAATACTCCGCCGCTCCAAACGAAAACGAACTGATGACTTCAAAGTCAGAGATTGAAGATGAATTTATAGTGGATAGTAGGGCAAATGTATGCCACGTAAGACGATTTTATTAGGTTAAAAAAATGATTAATTACATTAAATCCTCCTCAACTTTCAGACATGCCCCTCTAAATTCGAAAAATAGCATATGAAAGTATGAAACCTTAAAAACCTACATTGATGATATTGTGTCTCATCCCTTAATTTTTTTTAACGGACATCGAGTATTTGGTCACATTTTGGTTATATTATTGTGATATTACCTAACTAACCTTATAAAAATAAAATATAACATTTACAACAAAAAAAAAAACAACAAAAAAATAACATAATTTCACCTACTTTATAGCAACTCTCTCTTCCAATTTTTTTTTCTAGCAACTCTCTCTTTTACCACCGTCATATTTTTCTTCGATTCTACACTCATTTTCTTTTATACAGAGAACTTTCATTTCTAGTTATTTTTCTTCACCTAATTTCATATTTCATCGTTTGTTTATACCAAGGATCGTCGTACCGTTACCGTTATCGTACCGGGACCTCAATTTTGGGGGAAAACCGTATACCGGAGATAAAACCGAGGGGTATTCATACAAAAAAAATGAAACCGGTACCGGTAGCAAACCGCTTACCGTAGAGAAAACCGACAAAAAATGTAGGAACCCGATGGGTATTTAGACAAATAATTTGCAAAAATAAACATATTTTTTTGAAGTTTTCATATTTTGCAAAACTAAATTACTTTGATTACAATACGTACGACAAAATATAAAACACAAAGTTCAAACCAAGATAAAATTCGACATAAAGTACCATAAAGTCAAACATTTATTACAACACGTACGACAAAATATAAAGCACACTAATTAGTAATTAATTATACGTGGAGTGTCTTGAGTGTCTCGTCACTCGTGAATGAAGAATCGATCGACGGCTTTGGCCAACCTCTTGATCCCGGAGTGCGATCTTCTTAGATCAGAGGACCCCGAAGATCCACCGGGACCTTCGTCTATTACTTCGTCAAAATCCCCTAGACTTTTTTGAAGGTCAGCTCGCATCGACTCACACAAACTCTCACGTTCCTTCTTCTTTTGAGAGCGTACGTAGAGTAACTCCTGCATTTCCTCATGTACTTCATGAGGAACCTTGTTGCACATCTTCACACTTTTTGTATTCTCTATGTTCGCCAAGTGATTTTTCACACGAGTGATTCCACCACCGCTAATGATGTACCCGCAAAATTTGCATTTGCTTGCATTCGGTCGTCCTTCGACGGCCTCGCAATACTTGTATGCCGGGTCGGACGCCATACTTCATAATCATAATCATTTCAATTCCACGTATTCACAAATCACCATAACAATCATCAAATTAATTTCAATTCAATGTAACCATCACAATAATTATCAAATTCATTTTAATCAACATTTCAAGTAATTCAACTTAATCATGACAATAATCATCAATTCATAATCTAATGAAGATTAATTCAACATTTCAAGACCATCATCATGACAATAATCAAATAATCTCGAAATTATTAAAATTCTACAATTTCATCACAATAACCATCAATTCATATGAAAAAAATCAACATAACCATCACAATAATCATTAAATTAATTGTAATCAATATTTTAATTCAATTTCATAATGACAATAATCAACTAATCTCGAAATTAATTAAAATTCAACAATATCATCACAATAAATGACAATTCATAAGAAAAAAATTGAAAAAAATCCTAAAAAATGAAAAATCGGATGATACCTCTCGGGTTCCTCGGGATCTGGACAAAATTGCCTTCGGATGGGCGGGATCCGGCGGGACGCAGACCAGAATTGAAGGAATTCGCGGGATCTGACCGGGAATTGAGCAAACGACGTAGAGAAGAAACGGGGTCCGATCGGGACGGGATGGGCTCACTTCTTCCTCGGGAGAATAGGGTTTCGCGAAATGAGGAACAAATTATTTAAACAAAAAAGGGACCCGGTCCAGTTCGACCGGGTTCGGTTCACGGGAACGGTTTCTGCAAGTCCCGTC
Organism: Urtica dioica subsp. dioica; assembly: GCF_054948205.1. Classification (NCBI taxonomy): domain Eukaryota; kingdom Viridiplantae; phylum Streptophyta; class Magnoliopsida; order Rosales; family Urticaceae; genus Urtica; species Urtica dioica. Next base: position 18,090,339 of record NC_142767.1, read on the forward strand.
CCGGTCCCCTCCGGTTCAGGGGATCCCGATCGGAACCCCCGGGAAGTCGAACCTTGGTTTATACAATGCATACATACATATATATATATATATGTGTGTATATATATGTGTGTGTGTGTATGTATGTATATATATATGTGTATGTGTGTATGTATCTAACATAATCTCAGGAGATATGAAATTTATGTCAGATCTTGAGTTAACATCGGTAACATCTCAAGTCTAAAAACAACAAAGAAAAAAAAAATGATTGTGAATTGAAGTTGTTATTATGCTCTACCAAAGTCTACCAAACCAAACCTACAAAGACGCCGAAAAAAGAAGCTTCAATTGTTCATCACGCCAACGACGATCTCTCTTCGATCTCTGATTCTGATTAGCTCTTCGAGTTCGATGAGTTCAAAATATATGGAGCGTAGACTCTCCGGCGATGGTGATATCGAGCGAAACCTTTGTCGGAGCCTACGACGAGCATGGATTTCAGATCGCGAAGAATGGGAAGAGAAAAGAATTTTACAGGCTGAAAACAAAAACCAAAAGTTGTTTATCCGATGCTTGAGCAACATTATAAAATTTTAGAAGAAATAAATCGATAACAAATCTTTGTTCTTTGAGAAACACCGGTCCAATCTCAAGTCCAAAAACAAAGGAAAAAAGCTTCAATTATGATTTGGAGTTGTTATTGTCTTCTATCAAATTATACCAAACCAAAATCATAGTCCAAGAAAAAAAAACATCGATTGTTCATCAATGGCGTGAACCCATGGAGTATCGGTAGAGAGAGAGAGAGAGAGAGGATGAGTATGAGTGGTTTGGTTTCTAATACTATATTATTGGTGGTTTTATGTATATTTTATTTGTATTATTTTTGCACTATTACCAAATTATCTTCAAAACATACCTCTCGTGTTATTTTTGAAAACTAAAGATTAAACTCGATATTTAACAAAAACACAATGTATATACATGTTATTTTTCTTTTTATTTTAATATAAAGTCAATTTTTTTTTTAAAGTCTTTGAAAAACCTCTCGTCCTCCCAAGTAAAAAAAAAAATCAGTCGAAGGAGGGATTTTTCTTGCTTGATGAGATTCAGTAGATGGGGCCGTCCGATTGGAGATCAGCCTGACCATTCCGGGTTCGCCGCCGTACGACTGCCATCGATCAGTGATAGGTGTGTTGAAGTTGGGCTGAATACTGACTTGAATAAATGGACCGCAACAAAGGCCCAAGCGGAAGAAAATCGTTAAATCCTTTGTGGAAATTGCAGTGGGTTGTCTTCTTTTCTTTTAAACTGCTTAGAGGCTCTATGTTAGGGCAACTTAAAATTCAATGCAGGAGATGCTAAATTTTAACAGATCATTCAAAAAAAAAAAATTTCTTATTCATATTATTTTTAAGCAAATTAAAAATAAACACTCTAATGTGTAAACATCCATAATTATTCAAACTGGGTCTCACTCTATCGCTTTTATTTTTTTAGCAATTTAATAAACACTTCAATGTTAATAAATTTTCAAAGAATTTGGTACGTCAATAAATCTTCAAAGAATTAGCTATGTTGAAGATTATTGACATCCATAAAATTTATTGATAACGATGTCAATAAATCTTCAAATAATTTCTCAGAATCATTTGAAGATTTATTGACATTCGTGTGAATAAAAAAGACAAAATGTCAATAAATTTTCAATTCATATTTTTCAAACAAATTTTTTTTTCAAAAACAAATCATCTTTTTAACTTCAAAACCAAACAAAAATTATCTATAACCTTATTTTTGTGATCATTAAATAAATAACAAAATTAAATAAAAAAGAAAAATAAAACAATATTTCATTAAAAGTATTTTTGTACAAACACATATAAGAAAGTCATATGTTTTTTTATTAATTTTAACTTATTGAATTTTGGTCTTAAAGTATAAAGGAGATCATAGCTCAAAAATAATTCTATTTGTTTTTTGTCTCCGCCCACGAGGCCCAATTGAGATTTTGGATATATAAGATGCTCGTAACGATAAGTTATTTAAATATGTTGCATTTTAAATACACCATCCTTCTATTTTTTCCCATTTTAATATATATATATATATATATATATATATATATATATATAATATTTTATTTTGAAATAAATAAGAAGCTTTTTCATTAAATAACATCTAAAATAATCACAAATGTCAAATTTAAAGAACAATCTACAAATAAAAGTAGAACCTCAAATTAAATATCGATTGATGACACATCGTGTATAAACAATCGTACACACTATATTTAGACCAATTTTATGACTCGTTTAATTTACTCTTCAAGGTTAATAGATGAATCCAAACACATGAGGATCATCCACAAAAAAAAAAAGACATCTTAGTACTTGTACGGCCAAACCTCGACTAAAAAATTCGAAAGACAAATACGTCTTCGAGAAATAAACCCACAATTGAAATGTGAGAATACAAAATAAAAATCCAAACACAACAGCATAAAAAATTATAGAAAAATAAATAAATAAATAAATAATATTATATTTGTTAAATACGAGAGCTTCATAATCGCATGCGGCTCGAGTCGGTAAAGAAAGTAATTATGGGAACAATTATTTTTATATTTACCATATAGTACATATGATTTTAGTTTAAAAGCAATTATCTGTGTATAGATGTATAGCATTCTCTCGATTGTTATTTTTCAAGCGCTATGACATGCGTCGTTTACACAACAACTATTCATAATCCATTCTATTTTGTCGAGCAACGATTACCGAGGTCGAAACGGTTTGAAATTGTGTGGAGAAGTATCAAAGATGGACCAGTCAAGAGGTGAACATTGCCAAATCCGGGATAATTTATTCTAATAATTGTCTCGAGAGTGTGAAGAGGGTGATCGGTAATCGGCTGAACATGAAGGAGTGTGAGGGATCTCAAGTATTTGGGGAATCCTTTGTTGGTGGGAAGAAATCCGAACAAGGCTTTCGAGTTTCTCAAGAAGAAAGTGCATAGTAGGCTGGAAGGTTGGATGGACAAGACCATTTCGAGAGCCGACCGTACGACCCGTGTGTGCACGGTCATTCAAGGTATCCCCACATACTCTATGTCCACTTACTTGCCTCCAAATACTCTTTATCGCTCTCTTGATAAGGTGGCTAGAAAGTTATGGTGGACCATAAACAATGAGAATGGTAGATATTTATCCCTCATCAAATGGGATAAAATTTGCCCACCAAAGAATAGCGGAGGACTCGGTTTTCGCAAGTTTGAGGACACTAATTTGGCATTCATGGCAAAGCTAGGTTTCAATCTAGTGGCAAAGACCAATTTGATGTGGGCAAACCTTCTAAACAAGAAGTATTGCTCTCAGGAGAGGTTTTTGGAAGTTGAGGTAAAGGAAGGAAACTCCCCGGCTTGGAGAGATATTATTGCTGCGAGGAGCATAGTGAAGGAGAACACAAGTTTTGTGATCGGAGATGGAAAAGCAGTGAAAGTCTTTCGGGATTCGTGTCTCTCCAAGAATAGAACGCTTAGGCTGAGAGATTTGAGTACCCAGTCCAATATCTGGGTCAATGAGCTTTTGATGGAGGACATCAGAGGATGGGACACGGCGAAAATCGAGTCCATGTTTCCGCCGGAGGAGGCTAGCTGGATTCTGAGAACTCGGCTCCACCGGAGCCCGGGGGGAGGTAAACTTGTGTGGTAGGCGAATCATGTTGGGAATATTGCCCACTTGAAGATAATGATTACTAAATTCGATAATAAGATTACTTTATTAGCATTATATGATTAGTGGGTTGAGTTCTAAACAATTAGAATCAATAACAACTATCTTCCATAGCCTCCGTATCTAACTGAGTCACGTGTTGGGCACCTGAGTTCGGGCGGTGAGCTAAAACGAGGTCGATGACTGATATATGCCTGGAAAGCTATATCTAAAGTCACATATGTGGAACACATATGTGAAGGCTGATCACTATGTGAGAGCATTCTACACTTGTGGTAAGTGTACGACCTGGACAGGTCTTGGTGTAGATGTGTCGTTTAAGGATCGTTACGACACACTAACCGAGGCCACTATGATGGTCACAGTGAGACTTGATCTAAATCCTGAAGTGATCATGGACATTGGGTTATGTTACTGAGTTCTTTGACTCATTCGCTTTTCTATTCATGCTAATCACAGCTTATGTCTTGGGAGTTTTCTCAGAGCATTATTCGAGTAGGAAGTGATTTACAGATACGGAATCCAGCCTTCCTGAAAGAAGGTTAATGTTCACTCACCTAAGGGTTGATTCCAGAACCGATAGATTGCTAGCACTTTCGAAGTAAGTAACGTTCGAAAGAATCTTTCGCTGGGGAAGCAACAATGCTTAGGGCTGATATGTATCAAGAGAAGTATAACGGAAAAATTGACTTCTCTTGACACGGGTTGAACCTGGAGGATCTTGATCACGAACTGACTATATCAGTGGACACTCGTCACGATGAGTAAATATAATTCTAGTATAAAGGAGAGTTCAGTCTTGGTTTACAAGGTGGAGTATTTGACCAAGATTAGACGAATCGATGGAAAAAGAGAAAGGATTATTTCGTCTTTTTCATCGGATTTGTTAAGCTTCTATTACTAGATCCATAGTCCCCGATTCGGCTCTGATAAAGACGGATAAGAACTTTCGTATAATAATGTTTATCGTTATTAATCTCACTTGCTGTAATTGTGATTGACAGCATTAATTCTGGAAAACGGGTATTCGCAGAATTAAATAAATATTTATGGTAGAATTGTTTATTTATTGTTTGATCAAGTAAATAAATAATTATTAATTATTTGTTTATTGTTGGACCAAGTAAATAAATAATTAATTGAGTTTTAAGCAATTGGGCCTTGCACAAAATATGAAAATCGGATTTGGGAATTTTGGCACTAGGGTTTGCGCAAATCCCCCCTTGGCCGTGTGCCTAAAATTCGAATTTTGTAATATTGGTATTTACCAATATTTTCTCTTTAGTTGTTTAAATAAAGGAGGGAGAAAAATATAAGATATTGTTCTATATTTTCTCCTTATTTAAATGAAAGTATTTAGGAGAATATTTAGGAGAATAATATATTCTCCTTTATTTTCTCACTAAATAAAATATTATCTATTTAAATAGAGAATATTATCCCATAGATATTGATCTGATGGATGAGAGAAAAAGTAGGATTCACTTGTTGAGATCCAATGGCCTAGATTTAATCCACCAGTGTGAACACAATAAAAGGAAATAAAATATTCTGGAAGATTCCATGAATATCTCCTTTTTACTACTATAAATAAGGGTTCATGAGAAGGCAAAAATTAAGGATTTTGACCTAATAATTTCGTGCACTCTAGGCTACCTTGGCCGTGCAAAACAGTCTCTCCTTCCCCTCGGAAATTCGTTTCCGTTCTTAGTAAAATAAGAGAGAGATCTTGAAACACCTAGTTTCGTGATCTAGTGAGATAAAGACTGTGCCCACTCATCTTTCTTATTCGCCTCGGAGATTACGTTTCGGAAGACTAAGGTGTCATCCTCGAGTCCTTCATCAAGACAACTCAAGACGAAGACGGATTGTGAAAGCTTTCAGTTCGTGAGCAAAAAACTGTAAGTATTCGTTTTTCGTTCAAATCGGTTGCTTGATAAATATGCTCTCGTGAATTAAATTAATTAAACATAACTAGATCTTGTTAATTATAACCATAATTTAATTAGCTTATGATCAGCGTAATTAATTATTTTTCCGCATTAATATGGTTATATGGTGGAATCATATCAAACGAGTCGCATCGGAGCGATCGTTCGTGTCCGATGCGAGCTCGATCCACCAACAAATCACACCGGAGTGTTCACAATCAAATCAACGGTAGTCGTAGCTCATCGAGCTCCATTCGATCCCAAAGACCAGACTTGGTCAGATATCTGGAAGATGAAAAATCCAGAACGAGTCAGATTTTTCTTTTGGCGCATTGCTTCCGAGAGCTTGCCGACAGCGAATAAACTTCTGCAGCGGAACATGGGTTCAGATGACTTGTGCCGGGTTTGTGGGAATTTGGGGGAAACAATGGTGCATGTGCTTTTCCTCTGTGATAATGCGAGAAGATTCTGGTTTGCGGAAGCGGCCGGGACGAGATGGGGTTTCAGTGTGATGACGAAAGGCTTGGACATCGTCAAGGCTATCTTCAAGGTAAACACACAGTGGAACAAAATGGCGGAGACTAAATGGGAATTTCTGATCAAGGCTGGTGTAATCCTGGAAGAAGTGTGGATATGGCGCAACAATAGCATCTTCAATCCGGGCTGCAAAAATTTTGACAGATCCTTGGGCCAAATCAAAGCCAAGATTAGAAAGGGAAAATGTTTTCCTTACCCAGCTTGGTCCAAGGGCTCATGAGTCTGTTGCATAGCCTATGTGGGAGAAGCCTATAAAGGGCTTCATTAAAATGAATGTTGATGCTGCTTTTGGACATCGAGGAGGAGCGATTGGAATGGTTGCTCGAGACTTTTCCGGAGAGTTCAAGTGGTTATGGCATAGCCCCGTCACAGTGGATTCAATGTGGAATCGAAAATGCTGGGAGTGCTACAAGCAGTGTTGGTGGCTAAGTTCAAGAACGTTTTGAAGGTAGTCATTCAATGAGACAATTAAGCGATCATGAATAGCTTAGAAGACAAGAAGCAGTGCCCGGTGTGGTCTCTACTTCCACTATTTGAAGCTATCTTGTTTAATTTATAGTTTTTTGCAAGTATTTCTTTTGTCTGGGTTAGTAGGAAGGCGAATTTAGTCGCTCATGAATTGTGTCAATGGGCGGCTAAAGATCGTTTTTCGGGTTTCTGTAAGTTCGAGGAGTTCCCTTCTAGTGTGCGTGAAAGGTTTGCTATCTCCGGGGAAGCTCCGCCCCTTGTACGGAGCAGTACTTTGGCGGTTGACTGCAGTATAATACATCCCAGGTCTTCTGCTCTTCTTCCTTCGACTCAGCCCTCACGGGTTTGATCGAGGAGCTATGAGCAAGACCATTTAAAAAAAAACTATTCATAAGCGTTTTCGTTTTCCATCAACAACTTGGCCTTTTAATTTTTTTTTTATTTTTAAAATCAAAATAATTTTCTTAGATATAAGAGTGTACAAAGTACAAACAATACATAGCATAGTGTTAAAGTCTCCGTACAAATATCTACACTAAATTCATTAATTTCAGTCGGAGCCAATAAACTTCATAACATACATTTTTATACCACATGGACTACTGACATATCTCACTTCAAAATTAAAGGTCTAAATCTACGGAAGAACAAAAAAAAAACACAACAACACATTTCCCTATCAATATAACAAAAAAAAAAAAAAAAAAAAAAAGCATTCGTTATAATATTATATACTGCTACCGAAACAAAAACAAAACATAAACCTCTAGTTTGATGCTTATTATTGATCATCATCTCTTGTTGATGATAATTTGTACGCCGTGGCCGGGCTCGACGATCATGTGATATGTGGGGCAGTGGTGGTAATTAGGCGAAAGAGAAAAGACAAACTTAGAGACGATGATGGCAATTATGACTTTTAGCTCGGCCATGGCAAAGTTCTTGCCGAGGCAGAGGCGGGGCCCAAGTCCAAATGGGAAATAAGCTTGGTGGGTCTCGTGGACCTGAGCTTGGGCAACACCGTTGGCAAAGCGTTCGGGCTTGAACTCATTAGCATCCGGGCCCCACACGTCAGGGTCGCGGTGGAGGGTTGGGATGAGTGTCCAGAGGCAAACACCTTTGGGGATGGTGATGGACCCGAGCTTGGTCTCCTCGAGGGCCTCCCTAGACACGAAAGCCGCTGGCGGGTATAGGCGCATCACTTCTTGGATCACCATTGTCACCTAATTTTCAATTAATTTAGTCATTAGTTTTAATTAACATATTATTTTTGAGTCATTGCAAGTAGTGTTTGATTTAAAGCTCAATTAGCAAGTTTTGATTGTGTGGTTGTTTTATATTTATTTATGACAAGTAGAAATGGTGTAGATTGCAAATACCAAAATTTCAATTAGTCGTGAATGTAATGTATTATACAATTACTAGTAGAGGGAATAGGCCAATTTTGAATGTTATATTTTTAAAATAAAAGTTGGACTCACGGTTTTCAAATGGGGCACGGTATTGGCGTCCGGGGCAGCGTTGGGGCAAAGTTGGGCAATCTCGTCCTGGATCCGATCCTGCCAATCGGGGTGCAATGCTAGGAGCATGAGGCACCACGAGGCTGCCACGGCTGTAGACTCGTGTCCCGCAAAGTACATGCTCTTGCAATTGTCCACGATGAAGCGCTTGCACGCCTCCTTGCCCAACTTTTGGTCATTGCTAGCGGCCTTTAAGATCAACTGCAACAAGTCCTTTCTCTCGGACTCCTCTTCTTGCTCTCGCTCTACAATGCTCTTCCAAATTAGAGAGTCTATTTCTTTCTCGTATCTACTCACCTCATTTTTCTTCTTGCCCCCGAAAATTCTGCAATGACAACAAAGTGTCAACGACACCTCGGTCATTTATTTTCTTTTAATCATTGAACAACACTAATTGTATTTTTATTATATTAAAAAAATAATGTTAAACGTTGGACACAAAAACTAATATTTTCTCCCGTTTCATTACAACTGCGGACTTTACACAATCGAGCAAATGATATCGGACTAGATAAGGTTGAGCAACACGAAAGATAAAAAAAAAGGTATCGTTAATTTCTTCGTGATCGTTCCAAGTTCAAGGTACTCTCATTTTTTTCACCATTTTCATAAATCTTATCCCTTTTCATCCTATTGCTACTCAATGCTTGTTGTCACACACACACACACAGACACACACACACACACACAGACACACACACACACACACAATGGAAGTGTTTAAAACATGACGATTATAAAATTTTCATATAAAAGAGATTATAAGAGCATGTACCCAAGACTAGTAGTGGCTCCAAACAGCAGTCCTTGAGTAGAGATAGTGGTTTGGAGGCTTCTAAGCTTAGAAAAAACCTCTTTGCCTTTGGTGAAAGAGCTTCCAAAACAGGCCCTAGAGATCACATCTGCCGAGAGGCCTCTCAAGTCCTCATCCACTTTAATCTCTGCGCTCATACCTCCATTGGCCTCAATGCACTCTTCCCATTTCCTCACCATTGCCTCGGCTGACTCCAACATAAGCCCCACCATGCCCTGCCAACACATCTAACATTATTCAGTGGGACCCACTTTATGAAAATGTAAATTATTAAAAAACATAAACCATAGAGACAAAGATCAGCCCTACTTCAATTAAAATTCTGTCCAGATTGTTATTATTGTTTTTTTTTTTGTGTAGGTTTTTTTTTTTTTTTTTTGAAGGTGAACTTTTATTTTTTGTGCAGGTTGCTTGCTAGAAATTGCTCTCTCTCTCTCTCTTGCTCTCTGTTTTATTTTGGCCTTTTGCATATAAGAACAAAAAAAGCAAAAAAGAAATAAAGCAAACATACTGAATAAGGGTTAAAAATGGAGATTCGCCCTTGGTGGGATCGAATGTCGATCGACACTCGTATTTGGATGCTTGCGTTGCTTTTTTATTTGCTTACCTTAATTATTTGACTTTGAAAATAAATTATTTCACTTTGAAAACAAGAATTGCTTTTAATTTGCTAATTATAATAATTTGACTTTGAAAATAAATTATTTCATTTTGAAAAGAAGAAAGAAAACAAAGTGTTTTTGTAATGAAAAATACTCTACATATGCTTCATGAAACTTATACAAGTTTATTTTTTCACCGCTAATTAATATTATATTATATAAGGGAAATGGTGACAAAAATACTTAAAGTTTAGACAAAGCACTATTTATATACTCATTTTTTTAGGCAAAAATACTCAAAGATTCAAATTTAGTAACACGTAAATACTTTACCGTTAATATTTCTGTTTGAACTTAACGGTCCGAGTAGTAACGGATCCACTATAAGGTAACATGTGGTATTTTTGCAAAAAAAAAAAAAATTAAGTATATAAATAGTATTTTGATCAAACATTGAGTATTATTACCACTATTTCCCCTATTATATATTTTTAGCACAGTAACATGATTTAAAATCTCCTAATTATTTAAATTATACCCTTTTCTGAAGGAAAATGCCGGCGCAATGAATATATATATATATATATATATATATATATATTGAGAGAGAGAGAGAGAGAGAGAGAGAGAGAGAGAGAGAGAGAGAGAGAGAGAGAGAGAGAGGGTGAAATAAATTATATAACGTTTTTTTTAATACTATTATATAACGTTTTAACACTTGTAGATTTTAATCACAATATATACTCACAATTTTTTTCGGTGGCAATATATATAAGCGCAAAACTAACTAAACGTTTATTAATACAAATTATTTATAGAAAATTAGAAGCCTTTTGGTTTGAGGTTTATAATATTACCTTGACTTTGTCCATGAAGAACTCGGGAGCAACTATTTTCCTTTGTTGTGCCCACAAAACTCCGTTGGATCTCAAAATGCCATTGCCAAGCATAGGTGCGAGTCTCTTAGTCATATAAGAAGGCTTTCCCAAATCCAATGTAATGCTTTGATTCATTTCTTTCACCAACTCTGGGCGGTTGATATACAAATGTTGCCTTGCCCCAGTTGAATACGTGTATAACGATCCTGTTTTTCCATAATTAATTTAAACAACAATATAGGTACTGTTTTAGTATGAACAATTAACTATTATTTTTCTGAAAAAAGTTGCTTAACTTCGAGCTAAGTAGCTACCATTTATAATAAAAATTGTAAATATTAATAAAAAAAAAATTATATAAAACTATTTAATATAGGGATAGTATTTTTATTATCAATGTAAAAAAATAATAATTAGAAAATTAATTGTGATTATATTAGGATGAGAGTGGCTAATTCAGTTGTTAAAATACTCACACCTTGGAGAAATGTGTAAGTCACCATGAAAGCAAATTGTAACTATTCTACTAAAAAATTATTGCACAATTTAAAATTTTAGCTATTTTACTTGTCAATTCATTTCGAATGGTTTTTTATATAATTTTTTTCATTTATACGAGCGTTATGTATTTTATGTATTGAGTTTCAGCGTAGAAATATGCACATTTATTAATTATTCAATTCATCTCCATGTAGTGGGACATATCTTGTTTCCTCATCAAACGAAAGCTAGTTAATAAAAACAATATAGCTGACCCATTTCAATAATGAAAGGGGACAAGAATGAGTTACACAATTTCGGAATTTCGGAAACTCAGCCAATCAAAGCGATCGATCTTTTATTCAGAAATTTATTATTGAAAACGTGACCCAAGTAACTCCAGGATATCATTAAATATATATATAGACATGGAATTTAGTACAAGAAATTTCATTTGTAGATTCTTTTATATTGCAAATGCCGGTGCTAGGATTTAAGGTAAAAACATGTATTTAGCATATAGTTCAAACGTTCATTTAATGCAGTCAATGTCACCAACTATACTTAAATAATAAAATCATAGCATAATAAACGTACATTATTGATTAGAAAATTGCCAAGCTGTTATCGCATATAAATATCCCCAATACTTTGATACCGCTGAGCTCAGATAAACTAAAACTGGACTGTACTTCCAAAACCGAATCCAGAGATTTTCTTGAACGATTTATAGCTCTTAGCACAAATTCTGCTATTGATAAATTCCCACTAATATACTATATACAACTACGACACAAGTTTAGAGCTTATCCGAATGTCCACTTATTTTTTTAGTGAAAAATAAATGCTATTTTGAAGATATTAATTTCACCTCGTCTACACTTTATAATTAAATAGTAACTTATTTGGATTTTGCTAAGCAAACTATTCATGACCAGAAATTACTTCACCACGAAATAAAATAAAGTTTTACATATAATATATATAAAAAAAATTTCATACCGGTAACGTCAATGTTTTTACGCATATTTAAAACTTTTTTATATTGTGCTATAAAAAAAATGAATATATTAAAGTTGATAGCTAGGGTTGTGGAGAAGAAAAGAGCTAATTATAAAGCTTACCATATTCTTTTCTCCACTGTTCCAAGTAAGGGAAGAGAGTGGATGTGTAATCGTGAGCCACGAACTCCGATCGATCGCCGCCGCGCACGGCCGTCGGAGAAGATTTGGCGGCCCGGAGCTGAATCTTCTGCATCTCCGAGAGGTTTCCGTACAGAAACGACGGCGTTGGACCTTTGATGCCTTGCATTCTCAGCTTCACTCGAAGCCTCTCGGATTTCAACCACACGTTGTTGTACAAGTGAACCAAAACCCAAACCAGTCCTATGAATAGTAGAGACATCAAAACTCTCACCCCAACTATAATATTATCATTAGAGTTCCATAGTAATTGACCCATCTCTCTCTCTCTCTCTCTCTCTTCTCTCTCTCTGAAGGCTGTTTGAGAAGTGTGTGTGTTGTGTTGTGTTGTGTTATGTTATGTTTCGTGAGTGTATACGCGTCTATTTATAGAGAGAGAAAGGGATGGTGAGAGGAAGAGAGAGATGGACTGAGCTGTATTTGACACATGTAGAAAGAGAAAGTATAGGACCAATATTAGTGTGTGTGTGTGAAACGGGCTATTATTAAAGTTGTGGACATACTGTGTATGTGTGTGTGTATTGGCTCTGATAGAAAATAGTATACACCATGATAAATACCAAAGGGGCCTCAATTATATGTGAGCTACAATTTACTTGATTATTATTATTATTTTATTTTAAATTGGATATTTGTGAGTTGTGAAGTCACACACACACTGACAGGCACGAACCCAGTAAAGAACCAGAGGGGGTTATAGCCCCCTAATTTTTTTTTTGCATTTTTGCCTGTTTTTTTATTTATTTTTAATATTTTTTACTCTAAAAATTTACAAATCAGCCACTCATCAACTTTTTTTTGCATATTAGCCCCTCCTAACTTAAATTTATGGGGGGACTATATGACATCTACTATTTAGGTATGTTATTCAACGTAATAAATAAATAATTATAAATTGAAAGTTTTTTTTATTTGGGAGAAATCCGTGCCTATGTAAACTTTGAAAGTCTTGATATATAAAAATATTTATAAAATTTCATCTCCAATTTTGTTGAATTTCATCTTTAGGCATCGCAAATATTTATATAATTTTAGATTTATAAACGATGAATCTAACCTTAAGTAAAAATATCAAATATAACCTGATATAAATCCGTGCCTATGTAAACTTTGAAAGTCTTGAAATATATATATATATATATATATATATATATATATATATATATATATATATATTTCATGTCAAATGAGACTCAACAATTCAAATAAATAAAATACCTCATTAAGGACAAAGATGTGTATAATTTTTGAGCTTGGAATGCAAACAAACCTATAAGAACTCAGATTTAAATAAATTTACATCTATATAGAGACTCCCCAAAGTAAAGTTGAAAGATTTGGCTCCTGATCATTCTCTCTCATATTTATATTTATGTTGTTACGTTGTGACAAGTCCACTAGTTTTCATTTATTTTTTTTGCTTCTTTATCCGTATCTATCTCTTCACCATCATCTCTCTTGTTTTCATATTTAAGTTCATAATTTCAAGTACATTATTAATTTGAAGAAGTTATCATTCAAGATGAAATAATCTCAATACATCCTTAATTTCTAATTTCAGTACACAAGCTACTAGAAAAAAAAAATTGCATTTAATAGCATTCAAAATCTGCCATTAAACGCCATAGAAACTAGTGCCGCTAAAATTTATTAATGGTATTTGTAGAAATGCACCATTAAAAAAATCCACGTGTAAAGGGACGTGGCAATAAAATTCATGTTTCTAGCTTTGATAGAATTCCATTAAAAATTATGTCCAACCAAGAGACGCCATGTGGCTATGGGCGTAAAGTTTTCATGGCGTTCATATTTTGAACGCCATTAAAATCATGCTTCATGCGTCGGCCAGTAACTAGGTTTATTCAACGAATTTTTGCTAGCTAATAGTATTTGAAATTTATAAACATAAACCTATGGCGTTGTATGGCTGGGTTTTGTATATTCAATGGAGTTCAAAATATACACGGCATTAATACGTTTCGATTGCAGGTTAAATGAAATGATGGGATGCTGTTTTATTGGAATTTTTCTATAAAAACCAGTCGCAATTACAAATCGTGTTTTAATGACGCAAAAAAAACACCGCTGAAAACACGTTAGCAAAGCTCATTTTTTTATAGTAGCGATAACTTCTTTATTAAAAAATGAAAATATTTTTCTTCATTATTTTTATTTTAAAAATATATGAATATGTGTATTTTTACACAAGATATCTCTCAATTCTTGTTCCATCTTAAAATGTCTTAAACCATCTTAAACTGTCGTAAACCATCGCTATCCCACTAATAATCTAAGTCATCTTAAACCATCACAAATCATCGCAAAAAATTCTTAAATTTCATCTCCAATTTTGTTGAATTTTATCTTTAGGCATTATCAAACCATCGCAAATATTTATAAAATTCTAGATTTATAAAGATGAATCTAACCTTAAGTAAAAATATCAAATATAACATGATATAAATTGATTCGAAATGATTAAACAAGTAAACTTATCCATTCTTTTGAACTTCAATCGATGAAATTAATATTTTTTTTAGAGAATTTGAGATTTAGAGTAAGAGAGAGAAATTAAAAAATGAAAAAAAAAAGAGAATATGGTGTTTACAAGACTTTCAAGGATATTTTTGTCCAAATAATAGCCAAAAACCCAATTTTAAATATTTTCGTCATAAGAGATTATGTCACAATATTTTGTCAATTTTTTAGAGTCTACAATATGAAATTTATCTATATTTATCAATATGGAGAAGTACTTATTGATTTTGAGCGCAAATGAGAGAGAACATGAATTTTATAGAGTGACAAGTATTTTTTTTATATTTAAATCAAATAGACATAGCTTTTCAATTTTAATACTAATGAAGCTAGAAATTAATATACAGTATTTTAAATATATATATATATATATATATATATATATATATTACATGTAAAAATACTTTTAAATAAATAAAATCTAAATCATTACGTGAATATCGCTGGGGAGTATCATTGTGACCTAATTATGGCTAGTGGTCACAATCCATTGAGTAATAAACCTTTTTATCAGCATTTGGATCTAATTCTATTATTTGGGTTGAGGATAGATATGTTTATCTTTTTATTTTTATTTTAAAGGTATCATTATAATTTCTCGAGAACAAATAAAGTACGAAAATCTCAAAAGTGCATTTATTTGTTATAATTCTTAATTGATGAGTGGCTTCCACCTCAACTACATCTCAGCTCATATATAATAAATAAAATTAAACCACTAAAATTTGTGAGGATTATTTCAAAAATATGATTAAATAAAGGATATTTTTTTTCTTCTCATTATCGATTAGTTAAACTTCTATTTCACTTTTATAATTATAATTATCATTAAATAGATATTTTTTATGACATGTTTGTTATTGAATGTAATTTCTCATAACATTTGCATCATAAAAATGAAAAAAAAAAAAAAAAACTTACTTATGAATGATAGAAAAAAAAAAACTTTCTATTTATCATGCTTTGAAAATAATTATAAAAATTTCTGACGACAAATCGAACCAAGCCAAGTTATGGTGGCCACTCAAGGGAATATAATTTTATTTGGCCCATTAGACAAAATATCATTAGTTAATAGATGTTTATCTATTAGTTATCAATTTTCAATTTTCCAACATATGCTATTTAATAAAAAAAAATGAGTTATCATTGATGATGAGTGTGATTGACATTGATCGTCATCATAAGAATATAATTAGATAGTTGGTTATTGCTACTTTGAGCATGCGACTTATGTTATAATTGTGGGTTAATCACTAAATTCTATTACTATATTTTAGTGCACCGCATTAAATCTTTGAAGGTCTGATCGATCGAATCTAGCAATCTTTTTCTAATTTTTTCGAGGCTGTCCGAGCTTCGAAGTCATATCGTTAGATTAAGGATCCACTAATTAACAAGTTGGATCACATCATTTATGAGTTATGAGTTATGACATATGGACGTTAGATACTTTTTTTTTTATGTATTATTTTAGCAGATAGAGTCATAGAGTTTATAAGAATAAGAAATTGTTAAGTTCCACCTCTCTCTCTCTCTCTAACAAATAAATCCGAAGATAAGTTCGACCAATTAATAAAAATATATCTATATGTAGGGATATTAAAGGCATAAATCAGTAACTATAAGAAGTGTACATCCACTTTTTGTTAGCATATCTCTCTAATACAATTTCCAAATAAGAAAAGACAAAGGTTATGTCCCCACAGAATTTATATCTAACCACGAATAATTATTTTTAGTGTTTTATAAAGTTTAGAGAAATAATTCAATTTAAGTCACTTGAAATTAATTTAATGAAAATAATTCATAATATTTCAATTTTCTAAAGAGAATTGCCATTCATACGTGTTTGATATTGGTTTACATTTTACTAATTTATCATTTTTTTTGTCGGTTTAAAAAAAATGAAAGATTATTGTTGTTGATATTTCAAAAGTTTTTATTCCATTTTAATTTTAATCCTAAATTACAAGTTACAACTATTGTTAACATTTTTTAATATTAATTAATTCGGTCTATTAAATTGTAACAAATTTGACAGTTTGCTATCATGATTTCTAAGTAACTTTCATTTGTTTTATCTTAATTAGTTGTAACAAATTTGGCAGTTTGTTATCATAACTTATTAGTAGCTTTCCCTTGTTTTATCTCAATTAATCGTAAAAAAATTTGACAATTTAATTTATCATTGTTGACGTAAGATTTCATCCTTAAAAGAAATACCATAATGAGCCTAAATAATGTGGTCTAACCCATTTGATTTAATGAGTAGCAAGCTCGACCCCATTCTAAGTAAGTGTAATGAAGCAAGGAATTAGTCTCGCGCGAGATCCAGACTAATAGGCAAGACCGATCTAAATATACGCTGTGATTCGGAACAAGCTGGTGAGAAGAGAAGACGACTATTCGCTAAGGACATGTTTCCCGCAAATCCTCAAGCTCATTGATCGATGATGAGTTTTACTATAAATATACATACGTAGCACAAAACTAGCATCTAATTTTCTTCTTTCTCCGATCCGACACAATAAACACTTTCTTTATTCATGTAACCCAACCCTTCAAATCCAATTAATAACTATTCTACATTTATTCAATTTCATATATTGTTCTATATATTTTAATATTTGTTATTAATTCATATCCATACCGTTTCGAATCTCATCGACGGGAATTCAATGCATGTATAATACAAATTCAAACCGGGAGGATTCTCATTTCAACAATTATCATGTCTTATTTGTAACTTTCCTACGTTCGATCTCAGATAATCGTAACATATTTGGCGGTTTGTTATAATGACCTATTAGTAACTTTATTTTACGTCACAATTACTTATACTCAGATATCACGTTCGTAGGGCAGATTCCACGTTTAATTACAAATAATGATTTTTTTTGTTTTGTCGACAACTATCCACATCTACACCTTTTGTTTGTTTATAAAATGAAAGCGACCAAGTTCAAATAACATATTTAAAATACTACACACAAAAAAAAAAGTTCGTTTGGTTTAGCTAGATTCAAATTTACACGTTTTTTTTGTTGCTAAACAAGCTACTTGCTTGTAGTTATTATGTTTACGAATGTTATTTAGAATTGTCTGCTCGAGGTAAACATGGCTTTTGTTATTATTTCGTAAAGGATATGTCATATATCACGACTGCTTCAACTACTTCGTGTATGTCAAGAACTGGATATCCCGGTAATTGCGATTTTAATTGCAAGCTAATTTGTTGATATGGCTTGTTATTTTACAAACGGACAAAATGTGATGTTACTTCAGATGGGAGAATGTGAGATTTAATGTTCAATATGGGAAAAATTATGTCACATTAACTTAAGAAAGAAAAAAATCATTGTAAATAAGGAGATGATATTAAACATGAGATTTGGTATGTCAATCAATCGCATTGGTCTCTCTCCGAATATAATCCCTCAAAAAACGTCTCAATGATGTACGATCTTTGATTGTTAGTATGTATGTTATTTAGTGTTTCACAAATGGTATATTTGATATCTCAACATCACTGTGGCTATTATTTAATAACTTTGCAAATCATGACTACTTTTGTAAATGGCCGACAAACTTATTTGAGCTAATTTGCTACATCGAGTTTTTATCTTGTTTTTGTGATTCTTAGATTAGCCTATCGGTAATTTTACAACACATTCGTAGTGAGTTCAATTTACTAGGCTGCAGAAGGCCCTTTTTTTTTTTTACATAGTGAGTTCATTTGTATTTCGTACATATAATATATTTTTTGCTAATAATATTGTGTAAACAATGTGTATATATGGAGTAAATTACTTTAGGTTAATTGTTGTCGTAGATGAGTAGTGCTTCGTTGGAATTTTCTTTCATTTTTTAGGATATTTGCTTCAACTTGCGCATATGGACGTAATATATGTGTGTGTATATATATATATATATATATATATATATATATATATATTAGAGGAAATGGCGGCATAAGTGTCCAAAGTTTTTGGGTTTTTACACTTATGTACCCAAACTTTTTTTTTCGCGGTATAAGTGCCCAAAGTCACTTCTCCGTTACGCTGTAAGTGTTTTGGACGTTAAATGTAAACGGCGAGTCACGTGTCTTCATCATACAATGTCTGAGTTAATAAACGAGAATAAATTATAATAAATTGAGAAATAAAACTACCGAGATAAAGACCATTTCGCATAGAGGCCTCTTTCGCATATTATGAGAAAAAAAAAAAGCTATGATGTATCTCCGCATCTTCCTCCTATGCCTCCTCTGGACCCCTCTCCTCTCCAACTCTCAATCCACACCAACACCAACAGGTAACAATTAATCATCATGTATATAAAATACCGAGATTATGTTTTTATATTTTACGTCAAATAGATGATGACGGCAAGAAGAAGTTCCACATCGACTGCGGCGGCGGAGGCCCCACGGCGGAGAACGGCCTCCGGTGCGTCTCCGACGAGGGCTTCGTATCTGTCGGAAAGAAAGCGGCCATTGACAACGCATCTGTGGCCGTCCCCGTCTTAGCGACGCTGCGGTACTTCCCGGAGGCGGCGGCGCGGAAGTACTGCTTCGCGGTGCCGGCGGAGGCGGGGCGGCGGTTTCGACGGCGGAGATTCGCCGCCGGTGTTCGATCAGGTGGTGGAGGGGACGGCGTGGGGTGAGGTGGACACGAGCGAGCGAATGAGTTTATGGTTTAGGGATTTAGGTATTTTATTTTATTTTTTTATTTTTCGTTTCAAAATTATTTTATTTTTTTATTTTTCGTTTCAAAATTATTTTATTTAAGCA
Organism: Urtica dioica subsp. dioica; assembly: GCF_054948205.1. Lineage (NCBI taxonomy): Eukaryota > Viridiplantae > Streptophyta > Magnoliopsida > Rosales > Urticaceae > Urtica > Urtica dioica. Next base: position 18,109,819 of record NC_142767.1, read on the forward strand.
AATCAGTCACAACCTTCCATTTCAAAGACCATCTATATTTAACGTCCAAAACACTAACAGCGTAACGGAGAAGTGATTTTGGGCACTTATGCCGCGAAAAAAAAAGTTTGGGTACATAAGTGTAAAAACCCGAAAACTTTGGGCACTTATGCCGCCATTTCCTCTATATATATTATATATATATATATATATATATATATATATATATATATGTATTGTCCTCTCCCTAATTTTATAACCGATGGGAGCGGTGTTTTTTACTTTTGGACTGAAACACTCTGTTCCCGCACCGTTTAGGAATGCAAAAATTGAAAATTAAAATATACTAGCATTGAAAAAAAATATTCAAAGCAGTTCAGGATTTACACTTTTTTTTTTTAATCATGACTTTAACACTTATGTAAACAATATTAAAATTGAACTCCAATATTATTATTTTTTGGGCAAAACGGAACAAAATTTTGAGATTCCATTTACCCAAATAGTTTTTTTTTTTTTTTTTTTTTGAGATGCAAAATTAAATGATATAATAGCATTGTAAACGCATGTGGCAATATTGACCAAGATTACATGATTTAGAAAAAATCTCAAAGGGACCCTAAATTGCATTGATTTGCCCTATCGATTAGTATTACACAGAAGAAATCAATTATAGGCATTTCTGCAACTTATGAGATTTGAACTTAGGACGTCTTAGATAAAATATGTGTGAAATTGTTACTAAATCAAACTAATTACCACAAACCACAAACGTATTATCTTTCATCACGGGAAACCCCACTTACTTATTAGTAGTAATTGTAATTATTAGGATTACTTCAACTCACTACATTAAATGTAACAATGCGTTACCGTCCAAACCTTTAAGCAAAAAAGAATTGAAGTAAAAGTAAAACTAAAACTAAAAAAAATTGTAGAAATTAGGGTAACACAAAACAATTCACATTTATTATGCTGAATAGTATAAGAATTTAGTTGGTAAGCATGATTCATGAATGCTGTTTCTCCTTGTCTCTACTGAAACATACTAGAACAGATACGGGGTCAATTTTATTTTTTTTCTTCCATCGTAATAAGAAAACAAAAAATATCTCCTTCTTGGGATATGAAATGAAAAATCTAAAAAAAAAAGGGCATTTATATTGCAGTAACCCACACCCACAGATATATTTTATCTTCTTTGCCAGGACCCCCACACTAGAATTTCTTATCGAACAGAAAATTAAAGTGATGTTAACACTGACATAGCTGTTATAAAATGAAAATGTTTGCATGAAAAAAAAAAATACTACATGCGAAGTTAAAAATGAAATACATGAAGCATGCCGAGTAGGGTAGAGAATAGTAGCGAGCCACGTTGTCACTAGCCGACGGAGACATTTGAGGAATAAATGTAACAAATAATTGGCTGCTTGAGCCACGAAATGTGTACCGATTTATTTTTAGTCAACCTTTCGTTAATTGTCTGTAAATAGCCAATACGCTTACGTGGCATAATATTAACTGAATTTTTTTTACTGTTTTGCCCTTATTAATTTCGCCTCCATTATATTAGAGGCAGTTTTTTTTTTTTTAAATTTGAAATAAACCGAAAGGGAAAGTAGTTATATGGACGTGTGTTGGCTCATTTAATATCGGTTTTTAATATTTTATTCTCATTTTTTTTATTTTCGGAATAAACTGTTTTGGAAAGCAGTTATTGCATTTCCTGATATGTTGGACGTGTGTATTTGAAATATATAGCGGTTGGTTTTAGAAAATTTGTTTCTATTTTTGTGGCAGAATAGAATATACACCATATCTCAATATAATTAGCATTTATTATCTTTATTTTCATTCATTATTGGCGATAATATACTGTCATTTGGCCACGAATATACTGTAAATAAACTTCGTATTTACAATGAATATTTTGTAAATAAGCTTCGTATTTACAATGAATATACTGTAAATAAGCTTCGTATTTACAATATATATACTGTAAATAAGCTTCGTATTTACCACTCGGCCTAAACTCAAAATCAAAGACACGGCCAAACACTTTCATGAAGCCACAACCCACATTCAAAGATACTGCTGGAATTGAACTCTCCAGCGCACTTCCACCTATTCTCCGGTGTCTCTTCGTCGGCGGCGCGCTCGGCGGCTCAGCGGGATGGCGCGCGCGAGGAAGAGAAGCTCGGACTCGGGCTGGTGCTGGTGGCCGCGCGCAGAAGAGAAGAAGGAGAAGAAGACGGAGGCGCTCGGTCTCAACGGGATGGCGCGCGCGAGGAAGAGAAGCTCGGGCTCGGGCTGGTGCTGGTGGCCGCGCGCAGAAGAGAAGAAGGAGAAGAAGACGGCGGCGCTCGGTCTCAGCGGGATGGCGCGCGCGAGGAAGAGAAGCTCGGGCTGGTGCTGGTGGCCGCGCGCAGAAGAGAAGAAAGAGAAGGAGTGGAATTTCGTGTTTGAAATTTCTGTTTCTATGAGAGAGAAGATTGCGTGATCTGTGGTTATAATTACACGGCAGTTATTATCCGAAGATATTGCGTTTAATGATATTAAATTTCATGAGGTTAATGGGCGGGAAAATATAAGGGTAGTCTCGTCCTATATTGGCTGTAAATAAATCCTCCTGGCTATTTACCATTTATTAACAAAATGTGGGCTAAAAATAAATTGCCTATTTTCAGGAGGCTATTTAACTTAATTATCCTAAATGTAATTATGGTGGTAAGAATTCTATATGCTATTTTGTAGATATAAGTCTAGTTTTTAAAGGAGATCTAGGTATATAGTTTAGGATTAACGGCTGCATAAATATTTATTGTTTTGAATTTTATACATTTGTGTATTGCTTTTTTTTTCGTCAATGTAAATACTAAATATTGTATTTGTGTCTCTATTAGCAGAAAGGTCACTAAACAAACACATGGAGATTACAATTTAAAAGAAGGGCGCCGTAACTATTTAGCCAACGTCAAACTTAATTTTAATGAACTAGCCAACTTTCTTTTATTTTAATGAATTAGTCATTTACTAAAATTAATGTATGAAAATGCTAAAAACAATAATGTCAAATACTGACCCCGTTTGGTAAAGCTTATATGAATCTCTGTTTTTGTTTTTAGAAAAAAAAAAAAATAAACTAAACCGTTTGTTTGCGTTTGGTAAAACAATTTTTAGAAAAAACTTCAAAAGCGATTTTAGAAATTGTACATGAAACGAAAAAGTTAAGAATCCTAACTTTTGGAAAAAACGTTTATGTATCTTGATATACAATTACTTTAATATTCTCATTTTTTGTGAAATCTCGAAATTATCTCCTAAAAAAAACTTTATCTAATTTATATTAAAAATAAAAAAATTTATCTAATTTATATTAAAAAATTATTAAAAAACATTATTAATTTTTTTTGGTTAATAATTAAAAAAAATATTTTAAAAATAAAATAAATTTTTGTTGTCCATATATATCTAGTTTATTATTATAATTCATGTATATGCATATAAATCATCATATTAATTATTATTATTTAATTTTTTTAAACATGTCTTTTTTAGTCTTTTTACTATAATATATTTATTTTACAAAACCCAAAATCAGCTTTTATTACCAGTAACAACTGTTTTATAAATACTTCACCAAACACCTGTCAGTTTAAAAAAAAAAACAGTTTTTTGAGAAAAACTGAATCTAAAAGCGTTTTTTTTTAAACAAAGCTATGCCAAACGGTACCACTATCCGATTAATGATGCCACATCACCAAATATGGTTATATTTTAAGCATATTTTTAAGACGTCAAATATATTGTAAATCCAACGTTTCAAGTGACCTAGTCCGTGAGATTTTTCTTAGAAGAATGAATATATAAGTGTATGAACTCAAAAATATTTTGTATTTATACCGCAATTTCTCCAATAATAATAATGAATGAGTTTGTTTAATTGGAAACTTAATGTAATTTCGTGAATTGAGTTTGTGGTAGTTAGGTTAATTAATAGCATTGTTAGCTTTTTATTGATAATTGACAAATTATTCATGATTATTTAGTTAATAATTCTATGTTTTGTAAATTATTCCTCCAATTTGAAGTTCGGTGTCCCCACTGGCGATCATTATTGTTTTGGGAATGGCGTGAACTTTGGTTCGATCTCGCCAGAAGAGATACTCTCATATGAGTCTTTAAACTTTCATAAGTAAATAACTTGCTCAATAATTTGTACATATAAGGCACGGACACTAAGACTCGTGCCTCTAAGAATTCACAATCACAACACATATTTTTTTCCAGTAATTTGACCTAGACCACCATAATTTAAATGACAATAACATCCAAATAACAATTCAGGCTTTAAATAACAGAAATAACACACACACACACACACACACACACATGTCACGCAAAGTGAAAAAGAAATAAAAGATAAAGTTACATGCTATGAGATAAGTACATATTAGAGGCGTACACTTTGGAATTTCTGAGGTATCTCAGTTCAGAGCTCACATGAGATATCAGATATATATAAGGATACTTTGGACGCAAGCCTGTATTTCTGATAATAATAAACGGTCCGAGAGCGTCGACGTACACATTGTCGTTTTCACCCACTTGAGAGAATCATAGGTGTGTGTGTGTGTTTGTTTATTGTTTATTGTTTTTTGTTTTTGTTTTTTTTTTTAAATAGTTTATGATGCGTAGACAGACAGAAGGACAGACTAAACTCTTAGGCATTGCTATTCGGCAATATAAGACAATCTGAAGTGGAACCATTCGATTTGGACCATGAATTGTTTGATTGCTCGTTTAGTTCAGTTAGTTCTATTGGACTTTTTTTGTTTGTTTTGTTTTGGTTTTGGCTTCTATTTACAAGCAAATTGGCATTGCTTTGTGCTTATTTTAGAACCATCCTCCAAATCAATCTTTATCGAAGACTTATAAATAACTGTGTTAAATATTTGATTAGCCTTTCCATTGGCTCAAACTTAGTCCTATTTTAAGAGCATATATATTGCATTTTTTGGCTCTCAACTGCTACTTTAGGGTATTTTATATTCGACATTTGCCTTGAACCGTTGATTGATTATATTCTTGATTAGCAGTTTATTTCGACTGATAATTACTGCATTTTTAGAAGCAAATAGTCGCTTCTAACGACAAACGATATTTTGCTTTTAGAAGTGGGTAACCGCTTCTAATATCATCATTTTTATTAAATAATTTAAATGTTAAATATCTAGAATTTAGAAGCGACAAATCACTTTTATATATTTGCCAAACTTAAATTTTAAGGATTTTAAATTTGTCCCGATATTAGAAGTGTGAGCAGGCTCCGCCACGGGTAGTTCTCTTTCTTTTCAATTTCGCACTCTAGTCCGTTTTTATATGATGGAATAAGTACTTGGCCTCTTTTAATTTCTTTTAATAGCTTTTATATTCTATTATCTAGTAAAATTAAATATTATCCCCTCTATATGCTCTTACAATTAAAATAAATTTTATGAAAAAATTATTTTCTTAAACCTTTTAAGTTTATTTTGTCAATTTATATATTTGATTTTTATGCTCTTATATTCTATTTTTCACATTCCATCCCCCTCATTTTTTTTACAGATATGCTCTTAGTTGCACTATTCTAAGACTTATATATATATATATATATATATATATATATATATATATATATATATATATATATATATATTACAACAATACTAAAATAGATGGGGACTGACTGAGAGGGCTGTACTGACCCGCTTGATAGATTACCATCTCAAACTTGGAATTTGGTTTTGTTGCGGAATCAAATAAAAAAGGAGATTCATTATTATCTTGATAGATTAACATCTCAAACTTGGAATTTGGTTTTGTTGTTGCGGAATCAAATAAAAAAGGAGATTCATTATCTTGATAGATTAACATCTCAAACTTGGAATTTGGTTTTGTTGCGGAATCAAATAAACAAGGAGATTCATTATCTCACGCATGTCCAAGACTAACTAGTTACTCCTAAGGTAACATTACTTAACGATATATACTTATTTACATGGACCAAAACTAACGTTGTTGGCTTAGATTCTCTATCGCCACTTTCAGTTTGACTACCCTATTGATATTACACGCTCATATGTAGCTGTAATATATCTAACTTAGATGTGATGTGTGGACCACACTTTTTCCTCCTTGGATTGGACCTTTCAGACGAGTTTCAAGCTCAACAAATGGACCACTCTTTTTTTTTTTTTTTTTTTTTAAGAACTAATTTTCAACTGATTGTCACATGGACTTTGTTATCTAATCACAACAGCCATAAAATGGATCGGGTCGAGTTCAGATTACAGAGACATTTTGGACAAATAAATTCCGACAAAATTTAGCCAAATAGTAATTTAAGAAAAAACAGAAACCAATAATTAGTATATCCTATCAAAATAAAAAGGGACCCCAGACATTAGATAAGATATGGAGATTTAGGAAAAATGAAGAGGAAAGACATTCATTATAGTTTATAAAGATAAAAATTTGATAAAAAATAAATACCGAAAAAGTTGGCATTTAAAAAAGACAAATTAATCGAATAAATAAACGTGGCCATATAATTACAAAATAATTATTTTGACCACGAAATCAACGATTATTATTTAGAAAAAAATAGGAAGCCACGTATTTAACGATTATTAAAATGTAACTATTAAATTTGAGTTTAATAAACCCACATACAATGAAATAAAAAGTTATAAAAGACAAGCAAAAAGATGAAAGAAAATGAAGCTCTTTATTGTTGACATTCTATATAGCTCTCATCTCATCTATCATTAGCACTCTTAATATTAATTACTGTATTTACTTTTTATTTTTATGTTTTACGTATAACTGGCCTAGTTAATTTTCATGTACTCGGACATGTTATAGCCAGCTTGTTCTAATCATCGTATCCTAGACGACATAATTTTAGTTAAGATAAATGTTATAGCAAGTTTTTATCATCGACAAAATATAAATATAATAACAAGCCACTCTTACATGGGAATATTCACTTGACCTTGCACATTACATATGTGTTTTGTCGCTAATTTGAAAATACAACCTTGTTCAAAACTTAATTATTTCAAATTTTATATTAAATTTGACTTATTAGCTAAGTTTTGTTTGTTACATGAAAAAATACCACCAACTCTACTAACTTGTTGATGTCTTTTTTGAGGGAATATTTATTGACAATGATGATTGAACCACTACTTTTAATTTAGAGGAAGCATACAATTACCACTAAACTAAATTAAGTACAACAGCTAGTTAATGTTATGAGAGTAACATAACGAATGTTGTCCCCTTTAATTTTTTTTTCTTTGTACAAATTAATGACATCAGTTTACGCGCGGAAAATTCAAGGATCATTCGTTCAAATAAGCCACTTGTAAAAGTTGTGCCTTGTCATCATGACTACACGTCAGCAATAACTCAAGAGCACGGGCTGAAGAATTAGATAGGAGCTGCAAGTTGTTTAGGTAAGTCATAACTAGAAATGTATGAGTATATAAACACTGACCTAGGTAGTTTACATCTTATCCCATTCATTCTGGTTAGAGAAAAACAAAGAGAGAGAAGTGTGATATGAGAGAAAATGTAAGCGATCAAGAATAGATCGATCTCACAAGAAACACGATAGATAAACTGTTGTGATGTTGTTTGGGTTTTGGGCTGAAGCTTGAAGCCAAAGTCAAGGGTTTAATCAAATTTGTACTTGTACTCAGTTTGAAGATAGTGGATCGTCGAAATAGGACTCTCTCAAGGCCTGATTGGATTAGGATTCATTCTGAATCTGAACCATGATAAATCAACGCGTCTTCTTCTCCTTCTTCCTTTCATTCTTCGTGTGTTTTGTTCTTCACGCCATTTTTACGCAAATAACCTCCAATCGAAGTTATCGCTGGTTTTGTGTTTTGAGCTGATTTTCTATTTGATAACCTATAGAATTAAGTTTTTCCGCGTTCAATTCGTAACACCACTAATAAGTTTTTATTTATTTAAAAATCCCAACTAATATATGATATCCCATAGTGGAAGCAAGAGATTCCCCACTGGCAACGATAAAATCTTTCAGAAATGAAACTTCCTCAAGAAGATTTTGCGCTTTCATGGTATTGTTCTGTTAGTCTTCTTCTCGTAATGTCGCATCACTTATGCTTTCAATGGTATTTTTTAGCATTTGGACTTCTTCAAATAACCTCTTAATCGAGGCATTAGGCTCTTCGAGATGCTTTTGCATCTGTGCCAAAATCCCACTCTTGTTTGATCTGAACATGTTTGTTCCAACAGCCTTTATCAACAAATTGCCTTTGCATATTTCGTCAATTACGGGTCAACGTTGCTCTCTTTGAACATGTCCTGACCCACTTTCTTCATTAGTCCCTAATACACTTGGCGATGAAACTGTTTCATGCTTCGATAAAAATTTTAGAGGCATTGATGATTGAAGTACCATTTTTCATGATGAGTTGAACTAGGCATTATAAAAAAATCAGGAATTGAAGATTAGAGATTTATAAAACATAAAAACATCACAATGAAAAACCGCAAACAATCAATATGAATCACACAACGCACATTCGCAGTGATTAATTACATACTAGACAAAGCTCAGAGATTAAAATTAGAAATAAAGCATAGTCGTAAATATGTCAAATCTGGTACCTTTTCCAGCACCATTGGAACTCCAAGCTGCTTCTTCAGGAACTCTGTTTCTCTTCCCGGAAAATTGAAAATAGAGTTGAGCTAAGAATAAGGTGTAAAGGGAATAAAAAAACACAGCGTAACAAAAATAAATACAAACTAGCACCAAACAATGTCTTCTTGTGGACTTTGGCTTTTCTCGAACCATTTATCAAATAAGGTATTTAGGTTTCTCAATAAACAAATCAACATACTATTATTAAGCTGAATTAACGTATTTGGAAAAATTTTAGCATTTTAATAAAATTGGAAAATATATTGAGCAGAATGTTAACTATGAGACCTTGAATGATCAGAGGTCCGAAAAATTGAAAAGAAATTGTAAATTTTATCGTACAAATACCTATTTCTATATGGGGCAACGACTTTAATCTTTCTCATCCTTTGATAAAAAGTTTTTGAAGGCGGTAGCTTGGGTAATTTATTATCTTGAGCAATTATCATAAGGTATTATTCCAAAACTATGATCATTTAGAAAGTTTTTGACCTAAATTCAATAATTATTTTTTATTCCAAAACTATGACAAAATTTATCAATAAAAAACATATTTTATTGATATGTTACAAGCAATATATGTCCCGCGCGTTGCTGCGGAATAATTAATATATTTTAGTTTGAAAAAAGATATATACAGAGATATGTCCATAAATATTTAGGTTTGAAAAAATGTATTTAAAGTTTTACGATTTTTTTTTTATCTTACAGATAAAAAAATCGGTACGAATGAACACTACTTGTATTTAGGGTCCAATATCTTTTTTTTTTTTTTTAAATTTCCAAAAAGAAAAGTAAAAAAAAAAACACTGTTCATTGAACAATGTTTCGTGAGAGAGAAAGTCTCATCTTAAATATATATATATATATATATATATATATATATAATAATAATAATAATAATTTCAATAAATGCAGTTTACTTTGTCAATAAATTATTATAATTTTAAAATAAGAAACAAGTATTAAATTTTGGTCAAAAACTTTCTAAGGGTCGTAGAATTATCCCTTATCCTAAAATACTGAATTTTTTCCCAGGTTTTTTTTTTGTAAAAAACATAGGCGAGTCCATACCCTAGAATTTGGCTATTCGGCCCAGAGTCCCAAATGAACAATTAATCGGCCCAGCCCAACGGAGTCGATCAAAAAAATTTGGATTTTGAAAATTGACGCACAGAAACACACACTCGTTGAAAATGAAATCATCTGTCACTCTCTCTGCTCTCTCTCGCTCTTCGTAAATCTCTTCGTCTTGCTCTCTCGTCTTCTTCCTCGCTCTGTCTCTCTCGCTCTCGCTCTAAATCTGATTTGCAAGATTTAAAAAATACACAGTTCAAAAAATCGTATAAGTAAGGAAAGTGTCGATCTTGTTGTTACTCTTCGAAAAAAACCCCGGTCTCTTTGTTCGTCTGTTTGAAGGAGAAAAGAGATAGCTAAAGAAGGGAACGGAAGCGAAATAAAGGAAGAGCAAGCCCTTAGAGTCAGGGTTTGCATTCCATGGGAGTTGAGCTGGAGAATCTTGGTATCCGGAGTCGGGACTGAGATGAGAGGGCTGTGATTAGAGAGTCTGAAGTTCAAAGCGAGGGTTTTGGAGAGAAAAGGGGAGAGAGAGAGATAGGAAGGGATAGATATAGAGAGAGTGGGGGGTTATGGAGGTCGGAGGAAGAAGGATATCGGCGAGCCCTAGGCCGTGCAGTGGTCGGAGAGTTCTCGCGAAGAAGAGACCTAGGGTTGGTGGTGTCGACGGGTTCGTGAACAGCGTTAAGAAGCTCCAGAGACGAGAAATCAGTTCCAAGCGCGACAGAGCTTTCACCATGAGCGACGCGCAAGAGAGGTTTCGCAATATTCGTCTCCAGGTTTGTGCTTCTCTGATTTAGGGTTTCCGAGGAAAATTTAGGGCTTTTGTTTTCTGAATTCAGGGATGAAAAATCTGGATATCGAATTACTTTTTTGTGCAATTGAGTTTAGTGAAAGGGTTGTAAGAGTTGAACTTTTGTTAATAGTTTCGTAAGGTTGTTTGAATATTGGGTCGTGTCTAATTTTGGGTAATTGAGTGGAATTTTTGTGTTGTAAATGTTTTACGGAGAAGCATTTCGAGTCTGAAGTGTGGATTACCATTAGAAAAGAATGATTAAATTGGACATTTTAGGTTGATATTAAGGGATTTTTGAATAACTACGATTGATCCTTGTACTAGAATTACTCTTGTAGAAGATTTAAAGTGACCCGTTCGTTAATCATAATTTTGTAGTAACCAGATGGTTTGAGGGTTTATGTTATTTGGTGGTTAGGGTCTTTGGTCTTTTTTAATTGTGGCACTTTTTATTACATCTGAGGTTTTATAGTTTTTTCCTAGAAAAATACCTTTTATAGTTAGAATTGAAGTGATTGCGCTTGTCTAATATGATACTAAAAACTGTGATTATAATCTTTGTTTGTTTATCGAAGCTTTTCTGGATCACGTAGATGTCTCTTTGCTCAATAATGTTCAAAGTGGAGAATAGAATAGTGAAAGGAGAAACAAAATTGAGTGATTAATCTCATCTGAGATATTTAGTAAATAGAATGTTTAGGATTTGTTGTACTATTCCTGCTGGGTTTTACAGTTATTAAATAATCATATGTTTCACAATATTTTTCCAGGAAGCGTACGACACACATGACCCAAAAGGTCATTGTTCTATGGTGCTTCCCTTTTTGCGGAAGAGGTCAAAGATCATTGAGATTGTTGCAGCTCGTGATATCGTATTTGCTCTTGCACAGTCCGGTGCTTGTGCAGCTTTCAGCAGAGGTAATATAATCAACTAAGCAGTCTTAATGCTTTTGTTTCAGTTGGATTGACATGAATCTTAAACTTTTTCTTTAACTTGATGCAGAGACGAACCAGAGGATATGCTTTCTCAACGTCAGTCCCGATGAAGTTATCCGCAGCCTGTTTTACAACAAAAATAATGACTCTCTTATCACAGTTTCGGTTTATGCCTCGGACAATTTCAGTTCCTTGAAGTGTAGGAGCACAAGGATTGAGTAAGTAGTTGCTGCACTACTAGTAAATGAAATAAATAGCTACTTTGGTATTGTGTTGTCCTAATTTCGTTTGTTTGTTTGTTTTGTATTGGTTATTTGCTAAACTTGATGTTTTTCTTTAATGGTTCAGATACATACGGAGAGGAAAACCAGACGCTGGCTTTGCTCTTTTCGAATCAGAGTCGTTGAAATGGCCTGGTTTTGTAGAGTTTGATGATGTAAATGGGAAAGTTCTCACATATTCTGCACAGGATAAGTAATCTTCTGCTTGATCAGAGTTCATACATCATCGTTATAAGCTCGTCTTTAGATATACAACGCTGACATCGCTCCATTTTTTTATTTTTTTTTTGTGTTGTTCAGTATATACAAGGTGTTTGACCTGAAGAACTATACAATGCTATACTCAATTTCTGATAAAAATGTTCAGGAAATAAAGATCAGGTATGCTTTCTTCTCATATACCAGTCTTTTATTTATAACCCCTCGTTCTCTAATTCCCTTATTTCTTTTAACAGTCCCGGGATCATGCTGTTGATATTAAACAAGGCTAGTGGCCATGTTCCTCTCAAGATTCTCTCCATCGAAGACGGTACTGTTCTTAAATCATTCAACCATCCACTGCATCGAAATAAGAAGGTGGATTTCATCGAACAGTTCAATGAGAAACTTCTGGTCAAGCAAGAAAATGAAAACCTCCAGATACTTGATGTGAGAGTAGTTTTTGTAAATCTACTGTCTGTTTTAGAAGTTTTCATCTTGGTACCTCCTTGATATCTTACTGGTGATCTGGCAGGTTCGCAACTTTGAGTTGACCGAAGTCAGCAGGACCGAGTTTATGACACCGTCGGCTTTCATATTTCTGTACGAGAACCAGTTGTTTCTGACATTCAGAAACCGAACTGTGGCTGTTTGGAACTTCCGCGGCGAGCTCGTAACTTCTTTCGAGGACCACCTTTTGTGGCACCCTGATTGCAACACCAACAACATTTACATCACAAGCGATCAAGACCTCATCATTTCTTACTGCAAGGCCGATTCAGATGATCCATTATCCGAAGGAAGTGGTAATTCCTTTTCAACTTGATCTTCTTTCGTCTATCATAAGCAGGGCAACCATTGGAAAAGCCATGCCCTGGCTAGAAGTTTAGAACATAGATTGAGTTCATGAAAATGGTCAGTGAATTGAATCAGCCATATAAGTTACAACCTTGTCGTTGGTGTAGGATTGATCATATACTTTGATCTCACTCGTAGTAGGACCACAGATATAGAACTAATTATTTGACGGTTTAGAGCAATAAATAGTATTACTAAGAGTATAAATCTATAAATAGAGGTTAGATATAATAATTTAGGAAGGAACAAGTTTACTATCTCGGAGAGTCCCCTGCTTCTTCTTTTATTTTGTAATCAATGAAATCCGAAGGTTCTGTGATACAAACTGGTGTATTTGTTTGTAAACATAATAGAAAATAAATTATAGTGATGGATATTGGAACATTTAAGAGGTCTGTACTCTCCCACTAGGAAAATGTCTCCTACATTTTTCACGAGTCATGACCCTCTTGTTTACTAATTCCTCTTATCTATAGGCTAACTTAGCTTCTAAGTATTCTATACTAAATACTTACTCATCTAATTATTATTATAATTTTTCTAATATCTAAAGTCCCAACTATCTTGACAAGAATATCAGGTTCATGCAATCTCTGATTCTTAACCTTGCTAACCGTGTTTGTGAAGTTAGTCCAGTGTGTCTAATACTTGAAATGCATTTGAATCTCAGCAGGATCGATAAATATCAGTAACATTTTAACGGGGAAATGTCTAGCCAAAATAAGGGCAAGTAATAGTGTCCCGATGGAAAGCGAAAACTGTTGTGGCTCCAAACCGTGCAGTAGTAATTGCAAGTCGAAGAAGCGAGCCCAAACCTCGAGAATACGAAGCATGGTCGCCGAAGCTTTGGAAGACATTACCGCTCTCTTTTACGACGAAGAGCGTAACGAGATCTACACGGGCAACAGGCACGGTCTAGTACATGTATGGTCCAACTAAATTTTCTTTTGGTTTTTTTGTTTTTTGTTTTTTGTTTTTTGGGTTTCGATTGGTGTCTCTATTAGATTCATTATCGTTGTTTTTTACGCAATCAATTGTTGTCAAGTACTTTTGAGTCTGTGTCTGTGTGCTGTTCCATCCAAGAACCCCTCGTGCTTGTATCACTAAATCATCGCTTGTACCATCGAGTCTGTTTTAACAAAAAATATTATTCCCTCTTTTCTGTGCAATGTAACGGTATTGAATTTTAATACGTATGCATAGAGTGCTTTTTAATTTTTTATTTATTTTTGTGTGAATATTCCGTTCTAGTCTGGTGTATTAAAAACAATGCTGCCATAGATAAGCTGCCAAAGAACATGGTCTTGAGTCTTGACATTATTGTTAATTTTTTCCCTTATGTAAGTGGTGTTAGGTTGAAGTGTTGGTGAAAAACTAAAGAGTGAAAAATAAAACATGGAGCTCAGGGCTTTAATAGGTCATATCAGTGAGCCCTTTTTGGCCACTGACTTGCCTTATGACATGCGCTGGAAAAACCATGTGATAATATCCCTTTTCTTTGCTGTTAAACGACATAATTTCATTTTATTTCCTTACCTAAGCAATGCGAATTTAATCTCATCGTTGGAATCCCGATTTTTTTTTTCTGCCTAAATCCATTTATCAAAGTAATTAGGAAAACTAATACTATTTTTAAAGTGTAATATTTCTAAGATGGTGGCTGAATTAAACGTTCTAAATAATATTCAGCTTGTTTGGTGCAGAATTAATTAGTGATTTGGGATTTTAATTATAAATGATTTGTAAACAAATAGCAAACAAATTTTTTTTTTATAAAAAATTTGAAACTATTTACAATTTGAAAAAACTATTTTAACGATTATTCTTATAGACATTTCATGTTATTATTATTATTTTTTTTTGAGAAAGGCCTTGTTCCTGTCATTAGTTTTAAAATGCTTCATACAATTCCCACAAAGTAATATTATGTACTTTAATTTTCTCGCTAGTTGGCATAGCCAACCCAAAAACCAAACTTCCATTCTCAAGCTTTTCTGTTTGAGATTTCGGGTTTTGTAAGATTTATGATGATTTTTCCTATTTAATAATGTATTGCAATTTTTCATGGCTTGAAGTGTGTTATTTACCTCAAAGCAAAGAAGCCATGAGTAAAGTTAAAGCTTTAAGATTCGGCAACTTCCATTTTCCTTCGTCAATATATACAGTCTCTTCCTTGGCCACAAAAGTTGTACATTGTTTGCTTACAATTTTAATATAAATAGCCTAGACAGACCATCATAGTCTTGAGAAAAAAAAATTCATAGCCTGAAGTAAAATATAAAAAATGAAAAAGAAAATAGGAAGCAAAGCAAGGGCGTTATTTTCATTCTATGGTGCCCATACCATACACGATAATATGATATTTTATGCCTTCCAACTTTTATTTTTCGCATACACGTTACGTACATCTAATTCGTTGACGAATTTGCAGAGATGAAATTCTAGTGGTCTCTATTGATTAGATACTTATTGAGGTCTTGTGTATAAGAAAATCTACTTTTTGGCTTGCCTTCTAGGATTCAATTTATTGGGGCTGTATTAGAGTTTTGCATTCTGACAATCGCAATTATAGAAGTTGTTAAAGCTATTTGCCGATCCAAATAAACGATTTTATTAGCATTCATGGATTTAGATATGTTTTTTATTTCCACCTTTTATATTTATTTATTTTATTTTGTCAATCAGATCACTTAAGAAAACATTAAAGATTAAAAAAAAAAAAAAGGGGTCGTAGCAAAAGGGTGTGTGCCATTAGGCATATTTTTAGATCTTGAAAGCAAAAATGAGAACACATGTCCTTTGAATTTCAAATGATTAGTGCTAAATTTATTGACAGAAAAGAAAAATCCCGTGAAATCAACAAAAGCTCAAAAAAAATATATTTTATATTCTTAAAATTTGTCCCTTTGAGCATCACGACACGACCATGTGGTTTTAGTGTGAAGAGGGAGAGCCATGAAGCGCCAGTTGCTTTCGAAAATGGAATCAATCAAAACAAAATTATAGAATTAAATTAAGAAAAAGCAAAACAAAGAAAAAAGAAGAAGAAAATAAAGAAAACCTTTGATCAAAAAAGAAAAAGAAAAAAAGAAAACCGACAAGAGAAGAGATGATGAGGAAGGAAACAATGTAATAACAGAGCGCGTGAGTTTCACGCAGGACGATGACATACAACTTTGGTGTTGAATTTATAGCGAAGTCGAACACACACAACAACACAGACGCAATGGACTACGTGTCTGGGCTTTTGAGTAAATGATTTTATCTTTTCTTTACTTAACCCAACAGAAAAAAACAATTTGTATTTATTAGTATTTTTTTTTTTCTGAAGAGTATCAATAGTTCTTTCTTATTATTGCCTTTATATTGGTATATTCTATTTTATTTCTTTTTAATCCACTATTTTCACATTATTATTAATGGTCAATTGATATTTTAATTGATCATTTTTCTATTTTCCTCATGTGATTTAATATTTTCCATTTTTATTATTTTTTACTTTTTATTTTTTATTTTTATTTTTTAAATAAACTCAGTAGAGTAGACTAGAGACGAAGGAGAGAGAGAGAGATAAATGCCTTATAGCTAAGCAGAGTAGTTGTTGCCACTGATAAGACTTTTGTTTTATTTTCTCTCTCTCTTTCTCTCATTTTCATTTCCATATCGACTCTGAGTTTCATCTCCCGATTCACTCACTCACTGATTCACTCTCGCTGCATTGACTCGCCCGGAGGTAAAGAAGAACGAAGTAAAACAAAATGATTGCATCTATTGTTTTCTCTGAAACTAATAGGATTTCACTTCGATTATATCATCTCTTTTTTTTTTTTGGTTTTGTCTTTGGGATTTGGATTTTAGTTGTACGAGCTTGATGTAGTACAATGTCGGTTTGTTTAGATTAGCATTTGACCTTTTTGAGATGATTTATTTATATATTTAGTTTTTCAACGCCTGGTTAGCGCGGCGACGAATTCCTATTTAAGTTCAAATTTTCGATGGGGTTTTGGTTTGTTTATCATTTAGATCTGATTGAGAATGCATTTTCTTTTTGCTTGATGTGGAATCTAAATATTGCTTTCCTTGATTCGATTTGCATTGAGATTATTACAGTTCGATTACTTTATTGTATCTTTTTTTAGCAACATATTCTTGGCTTGTTGAATGGTGAGAGCATATATGCTTGGTGATAAAGAGTAACCGGAAGAAGACTCGGACTAATCTGGTGCTTTTGAGGGATATATTTTTAATTTTTAATTTCCATTTAAATTTATTTCCTAATTAGTTTTAGTGTACTATTCTAACATTTCTGAACCGCTCAGTTGCTAAATCGGAACTAGCATTTATTTTAAATATATTAAATTAAGCTATTTTTATATTGATTTTTTTTCACTTGTTTAGGAAAATTTTCCTACTTAAGCAGCAAGTGGGTTAAAATTTGAAAATGGCGGGTCGAGTGGATGGCCACGTACCTCTTCGTTACGCCGAAATCCAGATTTTTCCATCTCAGAACAGGTTATATTCTTTGTCTAACGATAATAATAGATACCTTGTAATGACATCAGTTTATATGAACATTCTCTTGTTTTTTTTGTTTTGAGTCAATGATATACTCTAAAATGATGTTGTGATTTGCATGCTCTAGGTATGAGGTGAGCATTTGCAATGAGGGAGATATCGAAAGTTTGGAAGATGGGGTTCTTGAGTTACTCTCACCGCATTTACCGGTGGTAAAAGAGCTGTGTTCTAAAGGATGCAATGCCACATGCAAACTCTCACCACCGGGAAATTCGAACGCGGTGGCATGGTTTACAAAGTCTACTTTAAGCAGGTACCTCTTGATTGCTCGTACCTTAGTTCTCAATGAATTCATTATGGGCTTCCCTTTTTTTTTCTTCATCTTTTTACATTGCTTGCGTATTTTTCCAATTCCCTAATAGTGGTTTCTTTTACGGTTGGCAGATTCTTACAGATTGTTCGATCTTCCGATGTGGTACATACCACTAGTTCGATCAAAGATGAGATGTTGCAATTGGAGGAAGCTAGAAAGTTTCATCTTTCTCTGTACGGGCAGGTGTGGGATCGCCTCCTCTTTAAAGAAACGCTACTTTCTTCAATAAAGGTTTATTTGACCAACGGATTACTAATATGTTTGCTGCTTTGCGACAGCCCAAAGTAGAGAAAGCATCGTCGGACGCTTCAAAGTATGTCACGTCAAACTCTTTGCGGTGAACGATTTTTTCTTTTTCTGTATTATCGCTAAAGTTAATGGACGTTTACGAATAACCAGGAATGAGTTGTTGAGAGCTATGGACTTGAGGCTGATGGCATTAAGAGCAGAATTAACCTCTGCGTTTTGCAAGGCTGCTTCAGCCATTTGCTCATCGAAAGATATCGCCAATTTGGCTAACTTTTCTGAACATTTTGGAGGAGTTGAATTAAGGTACGTCGAACTGCTCGCTGACCAAAACGTTTCACGAATACTAATGTATTTTGGTCTCAGTTGTTGGTCATCTATATGTTCTTATTAAAGATCATGGGATGTTCCAGGGATTGTTTACACAAGCTTTCGCAACTGAACGAGGAGAGAAAAGGCAGCGATGGCGAAAAAATCACAAAGCATTCTGTCACCGGCAATTCAAGAAACGATGTAACCAAGCTCGGAGGAGATGTTCAAACATTAAAACCGACGCCTTCCGATACACACGTAAAATATGGTGTTTCGCCTGCAAAAGCTGCTCAGGTTGAGCGTCAGAATGCATCTGAAAGCGACGAGTCTTCTGGGCCGAGTGACGATGAGAGAGCTTCCGCAGAAAGAAGCCGAACTCTTATAAGATCCGCTTCACCAAGAAGGTCGGCGTCTCCTATGCGGAGAGTACAAATAGGAAGAGGTGGGTCCCGCCGGGCAGCTGCGCTGACCATTAAGAGCATAGGCTATATTCCAGCGAGGGATAAAAGCTTCCCGTACAAAGATGGCACTGGAAATAGCAGCGAAGAAGAAGAAGCTCAACAGCCAATCAAAAGAACCGAGACTCACGTTCGGAGGATGTCAGTTCAAGATGCGATCAATCTTTTCGAGAGCAAGCAAAAGGATCACACGGAAGAAAATCCTCAATTGCGGAAGTCAATGTCGAGTATCTCAGCCACTGCAAGTAAATCAGTATTGAGAAGATGGAGCTCGGGTATGGGCGAAACTTCTGGCCAGAGCGAACGGGAACACGAAGGCGATATCGCCGACGCTACCTGTGACCCAGAGATCTACGAGAGTCCGCAGTATTCAGGTGAAGATAAATCGATGTTGCAAACCGTACCCACAAGTCAGGAGACTGAAGAAACCCACGAGGACCATGTCAACTCGGAGAGATATGAAAAGAGTGATTCTGACCCGATCGATATCGAAGAAGATACAAATGTAGGCAAGGAAGAGGATGATACTAAGAAGTCAGCGGCCACAACCGAGTGGAATCGGCTGAAGGAAGCAGAGTTGAATCAGATGCTGATTCAAATGATGGAGTCAAAGCCTGCCAAGTATACGAAAACTCAACCGAGCAGAAAGCAGTCTCTCCCGTCGGGGCAGAGAGGCGGATTTTACGACCACTACAAGGAGAAGAGGGACGAGAAGCTTCGCGGAGAAAACACTAAGAAGAAGGCAGAGAAAGAGGCTCAGTTCAAAGCGATGCAGCAGATTCTCGACGAGAGGAAAGCCGAAATGACTTCCAAAAACGCAAAGGGAGTTGAGAAAAAACCCGCTGTCCGTAAGTCCCAAAAGCCATTGAAAAACAGTTCGCCTCAACCGGCGAAACCCATCAAGGAAGCGCCTAAAGCATCTCTTCCGAAGAAGGCTTTGCCTCGAACATCGGCGCTGCCTCCGACACGAAAGTCGTGGCCATCGACTCCGCCGGCCCGAGCAATATCTCCGGCGAAAACACCCACTGCTAATACCTCTGCCAGCACTACTCCAACGCGGAGGAAAGCTCAGCAAACGACTTCCCTCCCTCGAATCGGCCCCAAAGCGGAAAAGCCTCAGCCGCTGCAGAGAAGCGTAAAAGAGCCTCTGGTTGAGAGTGGTAAGAATTCAAAGACTGTGAAAAGTGCACCGAAAAAGAATGGTACCACTACAAAAGTGAAAAAAGTGGTAACCGAGGAATGTTCCGACGTCGTGGTCCCCACGAAGACCGGTTTGTACAGCAAGGTAGCAAGAAAGAGCGCCGTAGTGCCCGTGGAACCGAAACCTTTTCTTCGTAAGGGTTCTAGGGCAAACCCTAGTGTTAACCCAACCGTCAATAAAAAGAATCCTTCTCAACCAGAAGAACCTCAGAAAGGCAGCGAAAATCTCGCTGAATCGCGAGAAGACGATGTGGTTCCTAGTGTTACTGAAGAAGAAACAGTGATTGAGAATCACAGGGAACTGGATTCAAACCCGATTGCTGCTCTGGATTCAGAAGACCCCCAAATAAATAGCCATCAGGAATCTAGTGGCACAGAGAACTCTGATTCAGTTCCTACTGAGGACAACGGTGACTTCATGAAGAAAAGTATCGAAGAGTTGTCGACGGAAATTCAAGCCGAGGAAGAATCCATCATTTCACCGTCGGCCTGGGTTGAAATAGAGGCCTTGCCACCTCAGCAAGCCTCTTCTGCGGCGGGTTCAGCGAGCCCACGGGTCCGCCATTCTCTGTCCCAGATGCTTCTGGAAGAGACCAACGAACCCGATATCGTCGAATGGGGTAACGCCGAAAACCCTCCCGCAATACTGTACCAGAAAGACGCTCCGAAAGGCTTGAAGAGGCTCTTGAAGTTTGCTCGCAAGAGCAAAGGGGACGCGAACAACAGCGGATTTTCGAGCCCGTCGGTCTTTTCCGAAGGCGAAGATGATTCCGATGGGTTCATGAAAAAGGGTGCTCTGAGTTCGAAGAACCACGAGGCTCGCGAACTTTACTCTGGTCAGTTTTCACTCCATTAGTTTCTCTGTTGCAAATATGAAATACACAACAAATTTGTACAGATACTTTATGGAAGAATTTAGAAAAACCATTTCATTATAGTTTTTGCTATTGGAGAAGCTAAAGATATGGCATTGGCATTGTGTTGCAGCTCAATCAGGCATCGGAAAATTCAATGCTCGGAGCAACTTGCAAAAGTTGCAAGAGAGCGACTTAGCTGCAGTACCCACGGCCAAAGGTGGGTTTCTTTAACGCTTTAAATTAAATTTCATGGACGAGTTTGATCACTCTACCATGCTCGTAACATGCATAAATCGACATTTTATCTAAATTTTTCATTTGTGCTTCCTTACAAGAATCGTACTTCATACATTTAAATTTTTCTTGTCTTTCAGGAACAAGATCATTCTTCTCCCTTTCAGCATTCAGGGGCAGCGCAAAATGATAGAAATTTTCCTTGGTTTCTAGCCATGAATATCGAATTCAAAGCTAACAGTGCGATTTCGCCTTTGTTCAATATTAAAGCACAGAGCAAGGTTTGGCGAAAAGAAGGCCCTTTGGAATTTAGTTCTGTTATTATTTGAATTTTTTATTATTTATATACTGGGTTGTACATTCAATTTGCCCTGGTTCTAGAATCCCACTATGCCATGCGTAGTTATCTCGAGAACCGTCTAGTTAAAATTGTTTAGTCAACTAACCGATACTTTTTTTTTATTATGGTATTTTGTTGTCAAAATGGATTCAAAACATAATCTTGGTATGGTTTAGTAGAATAATAAGGTTAGGGGTATCATTTGCACCAAAATACAAACTGGGTCTTTTTTACATGAGCGTCTTGATGATGTCAGAACATCAGACTTAACAATCACCATTCATAACTTGTTTCCTAAGTAGTTTGAGAAGAGGCAATACAGTATCGGCGTGCGATCCGTAGTAACACGAAAATATTTTATCAAGCCGATTGATTGCGTCGACGGCATTTGGATCTGCCAAAGGGAGCTGAATTGATGCCAGCTTCACGAGCTCGTGCCCGATGGCGATGTGATTGCTTGTGTAGAGCTTTTCCAAGATCTAATCAAAATTGAATTGAAAATAAAATTTTGGAAACTCAAAAGGAACTGAAATAATTGGTAATAATAATAATCATGACGCAATTTATTAGTCAAGGTCCCACCACGTTGGGAGTTATCTATAAAAGTCAACTTACCTCCATGGATGCTTTGCAGTGGTCCCTTGCTGATTGTAAGTCTCCAGCCAAACTATAGGCCTGAGCAATGGTGTCTTCCACCTAAAAAAAGATCAAATCACCCACAGCCGTCGATTAAACACACTAATCTATGTGGCTAATTGAGTTGAATCGATATGGGAATCCAAGGATTCTCAGAAGAAAAAAAAAAGGAGAGAGTGTTTTAATGGTTGAAACTTTTTACCACTGCGATTCTCCGGTTATACGGATGTAGAGTCGATTTTAGTGTGTTAAGGGATCTCAAGGCATCCGAAAGGTTGGAACTGGATATATCTTCGGAAACTATAGCATTTTCTAATCTGTCATGAGGTATAAGACATTTAGTACCCAGACTGAACATGGAGTATGTAACAAGATAGAAAGCACCGGTTTTGTTACATACCTTCTGACACCTTTCCAAGATTTATCTACTGATGCGATTGAAGATTCCAGATCGCGGTAAGAGCCACATTTCAGACAATACCCCGGATTCATATCAGACAAAGACGCATTTGCTGCAACTTTGTTGATGACATCGTTTTCCGAGCTCTCGATCTTAACATGAAGTACAAAGTTAAAAATAAGAATGAAAGTTGCATATGGTGGAGTGTGTCTTGTACGCGGAGGTGTCTGAAAAATTTGTAGTCAGAAATATCGGATTGTGTACCTTACTGAGTCGGTCGGTGAAGTGCTTAATTTTTTTCTTTTCATGGTCCAGAACAGTGCAGTCTAATACCACGCCAAGACAATCCGGTTTCACACAATGAAAAGCCTTTAGAACAAGATCAGACAAATTTGCTTTCGAACAGCCGTCGCACCGACAAAGGAAGGAGTACTCATCTTCTAGAGACTTGGTGCGGTCATTACAGTCCCACTCTCCAACCTGTTTTAAAAAAAAAACCCTAATCATATTCCGAATAATTTTAGTTATGAA
This sequence comes from Urtica dioica subsp. dioica, assembly GCF_054948205.1. Lineage (NCBI taxonomy): Eukaryota > Viridiplantae > Streptophyta > Magnoliopsida > Rosales > Urticaceae > Urtica > Urtica dioica. Next base: position 18,132,774 of record NC_142767.1, read on the forward strand.
GCTTAAGAGTGGTCCAATTGATACCTGTGGACCATAGGAAAGCTCCAGAGGACACTCAGCTTCTACAAATTCTGTCGTTCGTATGAATAGTGTGCGTGACAAGAAATACGCATGGATGTTTGGCCTGCAAGAATGGTTGAATAAACTGCCAGTCTTGTAAATTGCTTGACCTACTTTGACCTATGAAAGCAAAAACCCTGTTATCAAGCATACTTTACGAGATCTAAATTAGGTAAATACTGTAAAATTATCATTCTGACGAGAGACATTTATACTGACCTGTTCCACATTACTAGTCATTGCTCTCAATGAAGATTTTGCATGCTCGTGTACAAGCCCTACGTCCGTGGATTTGATACGAACAATCGACATAGAGTTCACTCGAATTTGAGATACAAGAATGATAACCTACAACATGGAGACAAAAAGTCTTGGAAGATTTGCAATGATAGTGCTTAGATCATATTACATGCCATAAGGAAAAAAAAATGATAGGTACGACGGTGAAAATTGTCAACTTCCCAGAACTGCAGCAGCAACATTTAAATCATAATTGAAGGTAAAAATTATTGAGCCGTCATGGTTACTTCTAATTAATCCTCAGAATATGAAATAAAATACAAGTCTAACCTACTCAACATAATATTAGGATATGTAAATTTAAGATATAAACAACGACTCACCTAGAATGAAATAAATAGATGAATACACGAAGACCTAACCACACGATAAGTAAAAAAACTGATATCTAATTATCTAATGTAATATTCTAGAACACTCGACAATAATAATAGTTCAGAAACCAATGACAAGCAATTAGCTTCCTTTTTCTGCATAGCGGAAGAAAGGAACTGCCATTTTCAAACAGCAACGAGAGGGGGCGAGAGAGATACCTGTGATGCAAGGAATCCATTTATCTGAATTTCAAGTCTACCGGAACGCTCAAGACAGCATAACAAAACAATAGAATATATATGTAGTTCCAATTTGGTTTCGGAGGACATTTGCGGGTAATGGTGAGCGAGCTCCTGCATAAATGACAGAAATCAAGATCAGGAATTCAAACCTGTTCATTAAACACTTCACAATGGATCGAGTAAAATCTGTTAATGGTGGGGATAAATCAGACAAGTAAAAAAAAGTACCAAAATTTCAGAGAAATTAGCATTCTCATGGGAAACTGTTCTACCCATCAACGACTTCACTACTATTCGACCCGCCAAAACTATCTCTGATGGCAATACCAACGGCCACGAGCCACTTTGACACTCGTGCTTATGCTCAGGCACATACTCTGTGACTGTTTCTGAATCAGCACCTGAAATTATATCCGAAGCATATTTCTCAAGAACGCCGGGTAGCTTTTCTTTCATGAAGTGATTCTTGGGGTAACCAAATAGTGTCCCTTTTGCTCGTAGTTGACACTTCACGGAGCAATAAAACGGTATTGAGCATGATGTACAAGGGACTTTATCAACAGGTAGTTCATTGAAGCAGTAATGACAGTGAGTATCCCGATAGCTCTTCAAAATTATCTACAGGATATAGAAAACAGGGTAATCATAAATATCCCCGCCATTCGACTGATATATCATAAAATAAAACTTGGTTTTGAAAACTGTTGTCTAGATATCATTTTGTTGATGATCAATTTTCCTGGTCGTACAGCTGCAAAAGGTTCTTCCGTATGAACTAATGAGGCTGGAAGAATGTTGCTCGTTGAAGCCATACCCTTCGCTTTATCTGGAGTGTTGACACATTGTAGCTTCCTTAGGGGTTGCTCGTCTGCCAAGTTAGTATCGATGTAATCTCACTACAGCGTAGAAATTTGGATACATCAATACAAAACAGAAACAAAAAAACATTTCTTACCCAAAGTATCCGAGTTCTTCACAGTTTGTTCTATCGGAGGAGTTAATGTTCCACTAGCTTGACCTAAAACAGTATTGAGCTCCTTTTCTATTTGGGCCTTTCCTTTCGTTGACAGTTCCACTGTCTTGGCCAAATTCAAGTCGTTAATTGCTTCACTGTAATTTTTCAAAGAAGCATTTGCAATACCTCTTCTGTACCATGCCTGCACACATTCAGGGATGAATATCAACCAGACCTCAAACATAAAATAACAAAAACGAGTTCATTTGTGATTCCTATGGGTCTCTAACAAAGTCCCCAAATTCTCCTGCTCATCTGTAATATTCAAATTCAGCTATAAGTAAAGCACAAATTGCCTTCCACATATCTTCCTTTTTACACAGAAGAAACAAACAAAAAAATAATATCATAAAATGCCTACTCGAAACAGGAATTCACACCTTTGCGTAACTTGGCGAAATTTGAATCGCACGATTGCAGTCGCGTACACACTCGGACAGAAGACTCATTTTCTGAAAATTAACAGACATAAGCTAATTATTTTCACTCAGATAATAATGGCACAGAGAACAATACAATGATTTAAAGCACAATTAACTACAGTACACAAATCTACTTATATATATATATATATATATATATATAGAGAGAGAGAGAGAGAGAGAGAGAGAGAGAGAGAGACCTTACATGGAAAGTAAAAGCACGATTCACATACAAAGTTGCCACCAGATTTCTTCCCCACTCATCAGCATCCATGGGAGCAACTCTCAATGCCTGTGGTCACAACAGATAATTACTTCATTATTTTTTCATTCTGAAATCAGAGAAATGAGAACAAACCTGTGAATAGAAAGACAAAGCGCGGGAATAGTCTCCGGCAGAGAAGAGGCGGTTAGCGTTGGCCTTGAACCGAAAAGCCTCGTCCACGCTCTTCTCGCACAGACCTCCCTCAGACCTCGCCACCAAGTCCTCAACCATCTAGGATTTTCAATACCAGAGAAAAAAGTGACCTAATTGAAACAGAGATACACAGATACATACACTAAGAAAGTGACGAAGATACACTGAAGAAAAATGTACCTGGCGAAATGGAGGAAAGCAAAGAAGATAGTCGATGAGAGAAGAAGATGAGAGAGGAAGTTGATCGACGGTGGCGTCGGAAATCGTTCGCTTGAGGCTGTTTGGAATCGAGGCTTTGAGTTTCTCCATTGCTTTTCCCCCGCCGACTTCTTCTCTTCTCAGCTTCTCTTCTCAGTTGTGAGTGTGACTGTTAGAACTTCGGTCGTTATTTCATTTTTTTTAGACATCCAAATTGAAAGAATATCAATATTCGGCTTTTATTTGAAAATTATACAAAATTATACTTTTGATCAAAGTTCGAATAAAAATGTTTTTTTTAGCTAATTTAACCTGTAATTTTCGATGAATTCCGATGAATTTCATCTGAATTCATCGGAATTACTCCCGCGTCCAAAATCAATTTCATTCTATGATAAAACGACGTTAAATCTTTGTAAAACATAAAATATAAAGTTATAATTGATGTCACTTTTTTGAACAGTGACTTCAAATAGTCAATACTGAATAAAAATTCAATTCAAACATTAACTAAAAAATTTATTTGTCCAAATAAAAATCTTTAAAGCCATCAAGTCCCGGCCTCTCACGTCTCCAATAACTTCCCAAGAGAGATACAAATATTCAATGCCTCTAAAAGTGTTGAATTGGATTTTTTTGTGCTAGCTCGCTCGCTATCTGATCTGGACTCGTCACCACAGCTTCGAGCGGTAGACCGTTTCCTATTCCTCGACAAATAAATTGTTGGTTCCTTCTGTGGCATGGTCATAGTTTGACAAAACTGTGTGTTCTAAGTTGTTAAAGATGATGACGCAACTACTTGTTCAATACCTGTGTTGTACAAGACACGTGGCACAGTCTGCGCGAACTAAGCTAAAAAAAGAATAATTTTAGTTCTAATTTTTATGGAGATACTGTCAAATTTGGTTTCTTGATTGATTTAATTTGCGGAGATTATGTTATTGATGCCTATAAAATCCCCCTAGAATTTCATTAGGTCGATTGGCACTTTTAGGTCTATAAACACGGACATTAACCTAAAACCAGTCTCTCTATCGGAGATCCACATCGACAATTGGTTTAAGATAGCTTACTACAGTTGTGCTTTATCTGTACAGAGTTTGTGAGTTCGTGTGTTTGCGTTGTTACGCTGAGAAGATCTTCGAGAGAGGATCGTGCGATCTTCGATAGGAAAAGTCGTGTGGAAGTGAGAGGGAGTCTCAGAGCTGAGGGAAGCTCAAATTGCAATTCATCGGAGATTGGAGGAGACTGTTGTTTGAGACGGAGTCTGCAAACTTGAGTCCTTGTACCTTCGATTATTATAGTGAATTGCTCTCCACCACCGAACATATCATTCCTCCTGAGTAGATGCTTTATCACCGAACATGGTTACCAATTTTATGTGTACTTTATTGCTTTCTGTTTGATTGTCGATTTAATTAATCCTGCTAAAATCAATAAGTTGTTCAACAAGTAGTTCTATCAACATAGTTGAACAACCTTCTTCTAAGTAGTAATTTCATAAATAAAAATTGTTTTTCTTCCCCTGAGAGGATTGAGATTGAAACAGCACACATTGTGTTGTACTATTGGAAACGGAAGAGACCTTTGCCATTCTAACTATGTTGGGAATGACACCCTGTGTCTCGAAATCCCAGTAATTGCTTCCGGTTGTGAACGAATCCAGTTTGGCTTCCGGTATCCAAACCTCTGGGATTGAATACTTCCAGGTTTTCGAAGCTGTGAATTCAATTGTACTAGATCTTTCACCGTGATAAGTGTTCCGTAACAAAATCATCCCAAGATTGCCGATGTAGAGTCGGGCCATCAGCATCGCCAACTCCTTCGCCTCCGATCCCGAATTCACGAAATAAACATTGAAATGGAACAATATATTTCTTTCTACTATTGAAAAAATCAAGTAATATCCTAATCGATCAGTTTATGAAAGATATAAGGTGAGAAAGAAATTTGTGGATTCGCGGATACGAAGATATCAAATGTAAAATACTTATTCTCCAAACTCCAATTTGTTTCATTCGTTGAGAAATTTATGATCGACATAATGTTTTCCTAGAGAAATACCTAAAATTACCACTGCTTACCTAAAACTCCAACGAGATTAAATGTTGCAATCGATACATCAAAACTAGATACAAAAAGGTATTGATGGCCAAAGGCGGAGCCAGGTGGGGGCCAGGGTGGGCCAGTGCCCCCCCTCAATTTTTGAAAATTATTTTTTAAACCCAAATTTTTATACTTTTTTTATAATTTTACCCCTAAATTTTACTAATAATTATGTTTTTGACCCAAATTTATAAGTTTTTTTTCAATAATGCCCCTCCTCAAAAATATTTCTCAAATTTGCCCCCCTTAATTGAAATCCTGGCTCCGCCACTGTTGATGGCTGTCATTATACAAGCTAGTGAACGCCATTCCTACGTGATTGCTTGAAGCCATGGTCTTGATTATTTTAAAAGCTACAAGAGGTGATACCAGATAGTTCGGACTACGTTGAAATTTTGATAAAATATGAGTAGTACTAAAACTGCAATAAGGCTGGTGTGCGAAAATACATCCAAGAATTGCTCGATATCTATAAAGTTTGAAAAATGGTCCAGAGATCATTTTACACATAATTATACGTATAAAATTACTATCTCAAAATTGTTGACTTCTAAAGACAAGCGCTACTATCCGTTGCTTCAATATTACTTACATTCCAAGAATGTCTAAAGCCTCTATAAACATGTGCAGCAACACAAATCTATCTTGATTTGACAAGGATCAATAAATAATCTTAACTACACATATATTTATGCCCAAGCTCTTTTTCTTGCGACAAGATCTGATGTTTTTATCTCGTCTATTTTGGCTGCCACAATAAAATCATTCATACTCAATCCTCCTGCAATTACAACCAAACCCTTTTCAGCTTCAACCCAATTATTTAAAAAAAAAAAAAAAAAGTAGAAGAAGAAAGACGTTTGTTTACCAATGGAAGACGTCCATAGTGTAGCTTTGACTTGATTAGATTCTTCCACTTGGAGTTGTGGCAAATGACCTGTAGATTCAACAACCTTGTTTATCATATCAACGAGATCAACACAACATTGATTGTCTCTCAGTTTCCACACGCATTGCAGCTTCAATACGCCTTCTTCATTTATCAGTCTCCAACCAAGAACCTGTGCACAAAGTCATTAGCGAGTTCAATATTAAAGCTCTAATTGGTAACAAACAGAAAAGGATCAATAAATTGAATTAACAATTATCAGTGACTACGACTGGAAATTATTAGGCCTTCTCTTAGAGTAAGCTAATCCCTACAGCCCAAAAGGAAATAAATAAACATCTCTAACTTAAGCACACCATATCAAATAACAAAATGCATGTATACTATTATAGCTTTTTTCAACTTATATCAACGGGATTTTCTTACTCACACACGCTAACAAAAATAAATCCAATACTCCAAAATAAAATACCTCTCCTAAAATTCAAATTCACTTTTTTATTTCCTTAAGAATGTGAGTTTTTTTTCAAGCAAGGAAAAATAAATCACCTAGAAAAAAAAAATACGATTAGCAAAATAGCCAATTTTTGTACAATTTTGTGAAATTGAACTATTTCACACAAACCTTACTATTTTGCAATTTCTATTAGTTTCAAAACTTTCAAATTGACTATTTTTGTACAAGAACCTTATCACATAAAATAAATAAAAAAAATAAAAAAAAAAAACTTGGACCCCATAACACCACCAATCATTTAATTATGTTCACAGTATATCAACACCCAGTGAGTCATTTCGTCGAACACAATGTATATATATAAAAAAAAAAGAGATCACCTTTCGGAGAATCTTCTTAGCATCATCTTCTGACATGGGAGGCTGAAGAGGAGAGAGAGGCTGTACTTGAAGCGTGGCGAGAGACAAGGCGGCCAAGTTTGGAATGAGAATCTTGTGCTCTGTGTTCATGTTTCCCAGAACCTTCTCGCCGAACCTGCTCTCAATTTCCGCCGGAAAAGGGTCCCGAGCCCCGAAGTCTCCAAGCATGTCGTTCTGATCTGCACGGACGGCGAAGCTTCTACGGCGAGCGAGTCGGGTCCGAGTCGAAACGGGTCGCGACACGGAAGGTCTTCGGTGGTGGGAGTGAGAGAGATTGAGGATGCGGAGAGATGAGGAGAGTGGAGAAGTTGCCATGGCTTTTTTTTTTTTTTGGGTGTTTGGGTTCGTCTATCGCTTCGTTTGGCTTTCTTGTATGTATCATCGTTTTATGTGCGTAGACAAGTGGCTAGGATTTGTGCCACGTCATCGTATGTGGGGCCTCCATTACACGAGACTTTTTTATTTATTTATTTTTTTTATTTTTTAATTTTGCAACTAACCAAGACACTTTAAACTCAAAGTTTGGAATTTAACTTAGAAAAATAGCCAATTATATTAAGTGACACTAGAGGTAATGCGTTAAAATTTCATATTTATCCTTAAATAAATATAACGTTTTTTTTTTTTCTAAATACATCACTTTCTCTCTCTTGTTTTTTAATTCGTCACTTTCTCTCTCCTATTTTATTTCAAACATTTTTTTTACATCAAAACTTCAAAAATATCTATCTCATACGAACTCGAAATTGAGTGATTCCAAATCCTACAGATTCGTGGCATCGAGATCTTCAAAAATAGACTCATTGTGTTTGATGAAAAATCATGTTTAATGCATCATGTTTAGGTTTTCATTTATTTTCTGATGATTTCCGAAAATTTTCAGTTATTTCCATGTCTAAGGTAGTAACGTGATTTTTCTACATCTATGACATTAAACATGATTTTTTTTATCAAACACAATGGATCTATTTTTGAAGATCTCGGCGTTACGAATCCGTAGGATTTGAAATCACTCAATTTCGAGTTCATATGAGATAGATATGATTTTTTTGAAGTTTTTATGAAAAAAGTGTAGGAAAAAAATAAAAGAGAGAAAGTGACGAATTAATTAATAGATAAGGGCAAATCAGACTTCTTTTTTTGGCTTATCAGTCCGTTTGATTATATTTCTGAAGTTTGACAAATATGGACTAAAAAAAAAAAAAAAAAAAGTTTGTTTTTTGTTATATTTATAGAATGCACTTTTTTTTTTCAGGATGGTTATTAATAGGGAATTTTATGTTCTTTTTTATTCTTTTATTTTTTTTTATAAAAAATACGAAATTTTATGCTCAAAATCTTAAATACATAAATGCTCAAATCAATGTGGAATAATTTTGTGTTTTGTCTCTTACTCTTCAATCTTCATTTATCTGCCCAATTGCATAGACAGAAGATGTATGGAGTGAATCCTTATTTATTTGAATTAATGCTTCGTTTTTATGCACTGAAGACTGAACATTCTGGAAAATGAATGTGCCAGACTATCTATGTTTAATATATATATTTTTACTAATAATTGATATTATTGCATTAAAAATAATTTAAAATCACTACATCAAGACTGGCCTCCAAACATACGTTATATCGTTCATTTTTTTTTTTGGATCCACGTTATATCGTTCATTTCACATATTGTAATTTCCTGTCAAAATAATAAGCCTGAATTAATATAAGAGTAAATGACGACATAAAATACCTAATGTTGATAGTGATGCAAAAGATGAACCAACAAGAAGAATCAAACCAAGCTGTCTCAGCCCAAATGAAAAAAAAAAAAAAAAAAAAAAAAAAATCGACGAGTCATCCGAGCTTGAATCTGTTTGGGTGTGGGTAATATCACTCGGTAACTCAGCTGGACTTATTTGTACTTTAAGCTCCCAATCGCTCGGGGATGTGGGTGTCGGAACTCCTTGCTGGCATTAATTTCAGGCTCGCCTATATATTTCATGGGGTCCGATACAGCTCGTAGGTCGGCTATAGACCCGAGTTCAAGCTGTCCTATAGGTTCAACTCGGAACCTCAGTTCTTTTTGCCTCCCTAGAGCAGCTAGGAACCCCACTTCGTAAGAAAACGTCAGACGAACTCTATTAAAGAAAATGAATGGCAAGCAGTAAAAATAACCGATTGATTAAAAGAAAAAAATGGTAAAATTTGAGTTTTAATATCAATTGTTAACCGAACTGAATAAGGCAGTCAACGAAATTTTTACCATCAAATTATATTTTGGTCGATAATTTATTTTCATTCAGATAAAAAGCCAAACAAGACATTTATTTACCGGATAAAACCAAGATTTTAATTTTTTTTTTTTTGGCTTAATGGCCCAGAAAAGAAAATGATTAAAAATGAAAAATCGAATAGAAAAACCGTAAAAAAACTTAGAAAATGATTTTATGTAAAAAAAAAAAAATACACACAAAAAAGTACGCGGCGAGGAAGCTAGATCATCAACAACCTCCGAGAATTCAAAGACGTCACTGAGAACTATTGATTATTTTTATATTAAAAACTCTGTTGGTACCGAATCGAACACGTCTGAATGTCTAAATACACCGATAATAAATTAGAGCAATAGTGTTTTAAAAGAACAATATTTTCAAATTAATTATTGTTTTAAATAATTTTGGTAAGAAAATCCAAACTTTCGTATTAATCCATCGAAATATCAGGACAAACAAATAAATTAAGTTTTTTTTTTTGGCTTATTATCATTGCTAATTAATAGGCTTGAATGAGTAAACCTATAATTATGATTTCAACGTTTTTAGCCGTCATTCACATATACCATTTGGGGTTTTATAATAAGCCATAAGCTTAATCATGTTATACAATAATAATTTTCTTATTTTTTCATCTCATTCATGGTCTAATACTCATGTTGGCAAGTTTGGAAAAATTGTTTTTTTTTTTCATGGAAGCTTATAGTTGTAAGGTATGATTTGAGTTTGATGTATATTTTACCTTCTTTTGTTTATTTGCATTTTAGAACATAGAAAAATTATGTCCACTAGCAGAAGAAGAAGAAGTGGTTAATTTTCAAAAATTAGATCTTGAAAAATTGATTAAAAAATGATTTAGTAATCAACATAGGTGAATAAAACATATAGAAGTGAGCGAATATTACATTTTATTTTGTGTTTTATGAAAGCTATGTATTAATTTAATATTTATTAAAAATAGCGATCAAGGGTTATACTTTTCTTATCAATTTGTTATATCATTATTGATTTTTTTTAATAAGGCACCGTTTTTAGATTTCGGTTAAGGCTCCGATAAATGTCGGGCCGACCTTGACTTAGACCTTCTAAATTTTGAGGCCCAAAGCGATAGCACTGGAGCCGGCTATGGTGAAACAAATAGGTCCTAAGGAGTTACTCAAAAATTTAAATTTATTTTCCTATAAACTTTTCATTGACAATCAGCCAGTTTTTGTTAGTTTATAAAAACTGTTTTCTGATTTGCACCCTAGTTTGGTTAAAAATAATAATGAGACTCGGTGCTATGCTATGCTAGTATTAAATACATTTTTTATGTATAATTTTTAATATGACTCCTCACAATGTATTAGATTTCTTCTGAAATTTCACTAGATTCTTAATAAATAAATAAATAAAAAATTACGATTTAAATTTAAACGACATATTTTAAAAAAAAAACTTGAAAACGACATAAAACAAACTTAAGACGTAAACATTAGAGCAAGTAAAAGGAATTTAAAGTAATGGATAAAACACAAGTTCGACTTGTTTAGAAAAACAATCAACTTTTCCAAATAGGAGTCCTAATTCGACAATGCTTTTGTTTACCTATAAAATAACACCTCGAAACCACTTTCATTAATCACTCCACACAACACAATCGCCGATCATCGACTCACACCAAACCAAACCATGGCTACCAAAACAAACTTCATCGTCCTCTTTCTCTTCTCTCTATTCATCTCCGCCGCCGCCACGGCCATTCCGGATTCTCCGGCCGCCGTGTGCGCCTCCACCCTCTACCCGAGAGTCTGCCGGTCCTTCTTCGCCTCCGTCGAATCTCCGGCGGCAGTGTCTCCGTACTCTCACGAGAGACAGTTTCTCATCGAAAGAGCTCTGAGAGTGTCCTCTCTCGTCCACCGCCGCCTCGGAAACACCACCCACTCCGACGCCGCGGCGGCGGTGGAGGACTGCCGTGAGCTCTTCCAAGACAACGTCGAGCTCATCAACTCCGTCGCCGACGATCTCCGCTCGCTCGAACTCGAATACAGCCACGACGCCGTTCACCGCGTTCGGACCCGACTCAGCGCCGTCGTAGCCAACGGCCGAACCTGCCGCGAGGGCTTACCGGAGAGTGTGAGGAATCACGAGTCGGTGGTCACTGCTTTGAGTCAGTCCCAGAGAGTCTACAGCGTCGCTTTGGGATTAGTCACTCAGGCGCTGAGTCAACGATCGCCGCCGCACCGGAGAAACTCCGGCGGAGGACATCACCACCACCACCACCACCACCACAGCCACCACCACAATGCAGGCCAATCTCCGGCGGCGCCGATCAGAGTGACTCAAAGCTCAACTCCGCCTCCGGCGAGGGTCTCCGGCGACGGAATTCGGAGTGACTCGCCGGCGCCTGCGGTGGTTCCGGCGCCGATAATGCCGGAGGGGATGCAATCGCTGACTGACTTGATTAAGGTACCGTACGTGCATGTGTACTTATTATTGATAATTTGTATCGCTTTATTATATGAACAGTCCAAATTAGTTGCGTTATAGCTAGCTAGGCACCTAGTAATACTATAAAGGAATTACGTTCATTACTTGCATGGATGTTTTCTTACTATGCTTTGCCTTTGCGTACTATTATTAATTAGTTTGCTTACAGTTGATTGCATCCAATTGATATACTTTTAGCTTTAGGTTTATTATATTGGGAAGTTATTCAATAAAACATAAAATAAATTTTATAGTTCTAATATGATGATATTGTTCAAATTATTTATTCTGCTATATTGTTTGATAAAAGTCAAAGTGAGCAATATTTGCACCCATCAGTTTTAAATAATTTGTTTTAACATGTATTTTTTTTCTTCTTCTAATTTTTAAAGAGTTTGAAGAAACCATCCAAGTGTCTAACGTGCAAACCGGGAAGATTGTATCTTCAAGGACTACGAGGGAACGGAATTCCAGTGGGTGACGCCGTGACTGTCAGCAAAGACCGCACCGGAGATTTCGAATCCATCTCAGACGCAATCAACTCTGCGCCGTATAGATTAAAGCCTAAAGATGGCTATTTCGTCATATACGCCAAAAAAGGAGAGTACAAAGAATACGTCAGTATTACGAGACACAAAACAAACATACTTTTGCTCGGCGACGGAATAAACAACACCATCATCACCGGAAACCGGAGCAACGCCACTGGCTGGGGTACTTCAAACTCGGCCACTTTCGGTAAGTTAAAAATTTACATAAATGCCCTCTTCAATTTTTTATATTCCGATTCTAACGACAAAGCCCTATATAAAAAAAAAAATACGCACAGGTGTCCGAGGAGACCGGTTCATCGCGATCGGCGTGACGTTCCGGAACACGTACGGCCCGGGATCCATGGCTGTGGCGGTGCGGAACCAGGCGGACCAGTCGGCGTTCTTCCGATGCAGCTTCGAGGGATACCAAGACACGCTCTTCGCTCACTCGGGGAACCAGTTCTACCGCGAGTGCCACGTGTACGGCACCATCGACTTCGTCTTCGGCGACGCGGCCGCGGTCCTCCAGAAGTGCCACGTCATCGGGCGGCGCCCGGGCCGCGGCGAGACGGTGGTGGTTTCGGCGCAGAGCCGCGAGCAGAGCGACGAGGCCACGGGGATTTCGTTCCACAACTGCACGGTGGACTCGGCGGAGCCGGGGTCGGGGCCGGTGTTTCTGGGCCGGCCGTGGAGGCCGTACTCGAGGGTGGTTTTCATGCAGTCGTATTTGGGCGAGGCTGTGGATCCGAGGGGTTGGATGGAGTGGGACACGAATCAGACGGAGCACAGCACGGTGTACTACGGCGAGTATCAGAATAACGGCCCCGGCTCCGGGATCGACGGCAGGGTTGACTGGCCCGGGGTTACGAGAAACTTGACTGACTCCGCGGCCGAGTCGTTTACGGTTCGCAGTTTGACAAACGGCGGATCTTGGCTTCCGGATATGGACATACCTTTCGACATTGGCATGATATAGATTCTTCTTCCTCCGGACAATTTTTTTTTATTTTTCTCTGTTTATATGTTTAGGTTTTTTTTTAGGTTGATTTTTTTTTTTTGGTTGTGATATGCAGCCAGCTCAAGTGAGCTGGAATTTGGGGAAACTGCATTATTTATTTTTGTTGATTATTGATGTATTTTGGGTAAATTGGTGCATTCAAATAGTAGTTGCTTTTGTTATGCACTTGTGTTAATTCTTAACTATATTAACTCGAGGGTATGGGAATGAATATGAAGGTTATATGAAAAGGTTAAGAGAAGAAACAAGTGATGGAATGACCTAGAAAGAACATTAGCAAGATTTATAAGGAATATAGAGGAAAGCTACGAAGTAAAGCAAAGCAAAGAAATGCATGAGTAGTTACACACCTAAGTTTTAAGTATGGCGTACTATTTGCAGACCTTATTGACAATCAGTTTATGGAAAATTCTAATTGAAAAAAAAAAAATCCCCCTAGACTTGAGCTTAATCAATTAGCAAATATGCATAAACTTTCACCGTTTAGGTTGGAATCAATAATTTTGAGTTTTGACGTTTTCTTTTTCTGATTTTCTATGTTCTAAGTCTAAGAGCCAAATCAAATGACTGTCTGATATGAGAACTTGAACCCATTACACATTGACATCTACCCAACAATAAATAAATAAACACTAATGTACAAGAACTCTCTTACCAGTAAGCTTTCAGAGTGTTATCTGAGAGTAATCAACAGGAAATAGGAATACACTTTTTATGTAAACAAATCAGGGAGTTTTACGATCTCTACCGGTTTCTTCTATTGCCCGCTCGAACTTCATTTCAACTCTCTTTCCTGCAACAGCAAACACTTATTCATCAGAATATTTGTCCAAATATTTATCCCCTTGCTTGAACAACAAAGGATATTAATGAGAAATGACCTCAATTAGTAGCAACTTTGATATTTTTGACTAAAATAGTAGCAACTATGTTTTTTGATACTTTTAATACTTATCTATGGACAATTGTTGTTAATTGTAGACTTGTAAGTCTACAGTTTATGACAACTGTATACTTTCATGTCTACAGATATTGATAAAAGTGTACAAATACATAGTTAATACTACTTTTGTTCAAATTGTCAAAATTGCTATTAGTTGAGGCCATTTCCTGATATTAATTACCCAAATATAAGCTGATATGGAGGAAATATAAATGAATTAGACGAAATCTGACGAACATAAGAAACCCACCAAAACGAGCCAGTTCCGACTAGGCTTCCACGAATTCCCGGCTGGTTCCTCACGGGTCAACCTTTTTCACAGCGATGTCGGGGTTGCATTCGAGCTTAAGAAGATCGGGACGAGGTTCCTCTTCCCGGAAAACAACTGAAGCTCCTAGACCGTGTAGGGGTTCCGAACAACTTGGCCGTGAGGACCACCACATCGAAATAAGAGGCGTCCATGGTCTTTTCAACCACATCCGATGAACTATTCGCAGCTCCAGATCCACCTCCCATACATTCTTCCTCCTAACCGCCATCGATGGCTTCTTTGGCGAACTATGTTGCTTCGGTGCGGAAGCTCCATGTTGACGATTGGAAGGCGAATCAAATATCGGGGCTTTTGCTTAATTAGTTTTTTAAGAAAAAATTAAATTGCTTTAAATTTGAGCCATCCATGTGTATCTTAACAATCTTAATAGTAACGGTGTAATAACAGTGTAACTGAAAATAAAGAATAAGTATTTTAGACGTCGAAAAAAAATTAAGTATTTAAGTGTATCCAGATTAAAATATTAAGTATTCATTTCCTCTTTTAATATAATGAACTTGTTAGCCTCACACACGTACGTATTTAGGTTGCAACAGTAAACTGGAATTAAAACTTATTTATCAGGATCATAAAATTAGTTTATGAGGTACTTAAAATACAGCAATTACTTAAGAAGAAAACAACAACATATATTCCTTCACTAGTATAATCAATGCGGTATAAATTTAAATAATTTCTGTCTATACATATGCAGTTAGGTCAATCGATCGAGTCACGCTTAAATTATGTCACAATTTTTTTTTTTTCTTGTTTTCTTCAAGAACAAAATCATAGTCAATATATATGAAGTGAAGTCTCATGGCTTTGGAGGAGGAAGCAACCAAGAAGAAGCCTTGATGTAGGAGAGAGAAAGGAAAGGCTTGACTTCGTTGTAGCTGAGCTGTCTTCCAAATTTCACTCTACTATGTGCCCCTCCACCAGCTCCGGTGCTCTTGTACTCTCCGTAGTACATATTTCTTCAATGACAATAAAACGACATTTAGTCACCAAAACGACAAATCAATTTTTTTTTTGAAAAAAAATTGAGATACATACCCGTTGGGCATGGATTTGCTCTCCCAGCCGGAGGGTTGAACGACGTTGCTCATGTCGGTGTAGGCGTAGACGACTCTGGGCCTGGTTCCCCAAGGCCGGCCCAGATACGTCGTGCCTTTTCCTAGGCCCGAGATTTTGCTATGGACGAATGAGAATCCCGTGTTCTCGCTCGCCGAACTCCTTCCTTGAGCCGTTATCACCGTGAGCCCTTTGTCTCCGAGCACAAATATTTCCGCGTTCTGATCAGACCAAGACCAAACCAAACCAAACCGTTCACGTTATTATAAATATTTCATTATTTTAATTCATTTTAATTGTGCCCTTGTTATTTATTATTATGAATATGTACCACGTAGAGCGAAGTGCCTCGGCCGAAGATGAAATCGACTGTGCCCTCGACGTAACAATCCTTGAAGAAGTGGTAACCCCTGTCGTCGCACAACGTGTCTTGAAATCCGATGAATTTCGAGTTGAAGAAGGCCGCCTTGTCACCGTTAATCCTCAAAGCCAATGCTTGTCCGTCCTTTTTGTATGGGTCCGGCCTCGGCGACGAATTCTACATTCCATTTAAAACCCATGAAAACAAAATATAAATATTCGATAACGAAATTAAATCTCACAACATCTCATTATACTCGACAAATAGTATTAATTATATTAAATATATGTTGTCATATTAGCGCGAGCACTGCCGGCCTTGGGCTAAGGCGGGCTAGGCCCAGGCCTAGAACCCCATATGTGAATGGACCCCTAAATTTTTTTAAGAAAATTTACATTTTTTACTCTAAAAATTTACACTTTTGGCCTATTTTCTAAAAAATTTATATTTTTTACCTTGAAAATTTAAATTTTTATTAGTATTATAGGGCCCCAAATTATTGAATCGCCTAGAGCCCCGGTGAGTTTGGGTCGGCCCTGAGCACGAGCATAGGATGACTCGTGCGTAAGCAAAAATGTTAATTAGGGGAGATTAATATGCATAAATAATTAACGGGGGCTATTTTAAAAATTTTGTGGGTATAAAAAGAGAAAAAAAAAATAAAAGCTAGAAAAAGTGTATTTTTTTTTTAGGGAGGTGTTCATGGTAAACAAAAACTAACATTTAATGCTAGTAACTTATGATCTTAAAAATTTCAATGCAACTCAAAATTAGTAAAAACAACTATAGTATATTAATTTTAATTTTAATTTTTTGACTTCCGGTACCTTGATGATAAGATTAGCGCAGACGAAATAAGGGGCGAGAGCGATGACGGTAGCGCTATCGACAGTGCCGTATTGCTTCGCCGTCCCACCGTAAGTTATGGTGGGGCGGTCATTAGGCGAGTATCCAACAAGGGTCACAAAGGGCTGGCTGTAATCAATCAAAATCTTCTCGTGGTAAACTCCGGGGCCGATGTCTATGATCACACGCCTCGTGTTCCCGGCGGGGACGGATTTCTTGATCGCGTCCCCGATTTTCACGAAATCCCCGGAGCCGTCTTTCCTCACCTTAACGATCAGCGCGTTAGCCTCGGCCTTGGCAAGAGCCGGGTCGAGCGAGCCCTTCCTCTCGTTGTGAGGCCTAATTTGCTGGTTGAACCACGAGTTCACCTGCGCTCTGTTCGCCGGCGCCGGCGATTCTCCGGCGAGAGCTGACGTGGCAGCGGCGGCGGCGACAATGAGGATCGTCAAGAAGGCGGTCATGCGGCCTCTGCGTGTCCTCATTGCAGCCATCTTTTTTTCTTTTTCGATTGACCTTTTTTTTTTATTGCATATAATGGATTGATGGGAAGAGAGTTGTGGGGTTTATACTTTATATATGTGTCGTTGTATGGATATTTTTGTGGGTGTTTGAGAATATGTAGGATTTGGAGGTGTTTTCGGGGGTTGTTGGTTTTAAGTTTTTGTAATATTTTTATTTATTTATCACGGATTATTAGTATTATTAGCTTGTAAGGTTTTTGTGGAGGGAAAAAAAAGTGGGGGAATACAGATGGGTTTTTTAAAATAATTAATTACTTGCGGTCTAATAAAGGAAATTTGTGTTAGTCAATTATCGAACGTATGGAATTCGAGTAGAATCGTGACAGATCGTAATTTATTTGTATTTAATACGCCACAGCCTGTGATAATTAAGCTCTACCAGCGATGCTCTATAATGTGAGGGATTTATGCTTCAATAATTTACTTGCTATCAGTTCTATATGTTTAGTCTTTTGCCTTCCAAATCTGTTTCAAGTTTCAACTCACTCCTTTTGTCAATAAATTAGGATGTAATGTAATAAGTGATAAAATCAATGTATGTTTTGTTGTTTTACATACATCTTACATCAATGTATTTAGTTTAATATATATATATACACATATATTGCCACGCTTAGGATATTCCCATTCATTGAAAAATTTGTTAAAATAAAGTTAATTAAATTACTTTTTAGTATTTCTTCAATATAAGAGCAATATTTCATATTTAATTTTTTTATACATCAGAACATTATATTTAATATTATTTAAACTGATTTTCTCAATAAAATATATAGTTAGCATTATCCCTTTAAACTTCCAAACATTTTTTTTTAATATTTGTACAAATGTACTGAATTTAATATTTACGACTGTCCTTATTGGAAATTTCTATACCATTTTTAATGTTCAGCCAAAAGCATTAGTTAGAGGACACAGAAGTTTTGCTAAAAATGGGGGTAAGGTCAATTAATTAATATATGATGCGAATTTGCCTCAATGAGTATAGCTAACTATTTATGTTTATGAGTTGTTTGACGCTTAAGCTTCAAGTAATTAAGGATATTTGCAATTCGCTATGTTATAGGCGGCGAACTTCCTTAATGAATACTAGAAAAGCCGTGTTTTTTGCAAACATAAATTTAGCTGTTACAACTTTTATTTTGATGCAACTATTATTATTATTTTGCAATTTTTGGTTGTTTCCGTTTATTTAAACAAGAGCTTTTTAATGACGTGGACTAGTCTTATTCTGGTCTAAAACTACTCTATAATAGTCAAAAGACTGGTGATCTAAAAACGGGGGGGCGTCAGCTGTAATTACCATTGATTAGTTTTCGATTTTGTATTATTTTTTGAATAATATGAGACATACAATAATAGTCTCTTTCTTAGATGAGATCATTTAAGACAAGCTAGAATCGATTTGGAACTGTTGATTTTGAAAAATAAAATAGTTGTTAACTGTTAATAGTTAGTATTGTTATTTTCTAATTGAATAAAAACGTAGTTGTTATTTTTAGTCAGCAAAATTATCTACAATATTTTTTTGTCAAAATTTTTGCCATATGTGTCTTGTTTTGTTGCAACTAATTCTAGACAACGAGATTTTGCTTGACGAGACGCACCCAACTTACTAGCTTTTATCCTAACTTTCATGTACAAGGTTATATATAACTTTAACTTATAATCAATATTAAACTCGTCGAAAATCGGCCAATAAATTTATTTTACAAGAAAAATGACGGAAACAAATTTCATTTCACTGTTTTTTTTTTTGGGTTCAAAATTTCAATATTTTTCTATGAGAGTAGCTGATTTTTCATTGAGATTCCAAAAATAACAAGAAAAATTTAATAATAAAATACAAATTGCTGAAAACTCACTAATTTCATTATTATCGCTCAACATTAAAAATAGGCATATGAGATCATGCGGTATCCCATTTTATATTTTATTGGTATCGTATGAGAAATATATATATATATATATATATATTTCTCATAAATTTGAGAGGGGGCTTAAGGCCTTAGTTGGCTCCGTCACTATATATATATATATATATATATATATATATATATATATATATATATATATATATATATATATATATATATATATATATATATAGTGACGGAGCCAACTAAGGCCTTAAGCCCACTCTCAAATTTTTTTTTTTGCACTTTTTGCCCATTTTAAAAAAAATTACATTTTTTCCCTTGAAAATTTATACTTTTGGCCCAATTTTTATAAATTTTTTACAATCAAGCCCCCCCCTGAATTTTTTTTTCAAATTAGCCCCCCCTGATGGGCTTTTCTGGCTCCGTCACTATATATATATATATATATATATATATATTCTAAATAAATGATACCGATTTTTGCCTCGGTGTCACATCTAGAAAGTGGAGCGGAACATGTATCCCAATTACTATTTTTTTTATATTTATTTATTTATATATGTTACTTTTGATTGAAATAATCAATTGAAAAATAAAAATACAAATATGGGATACATGTATTGGATATATATATAGCCATATTTACGGTTTCACATTGCTATATAGTTAAGTTACGTAAATATTAGGTAAATAGCTATGTCCATGTATTCATGCGCGTAAATTTATGTAAATACCCCACATTTTTATTTTAATGAAAGGACAAATCATAAATGTCACGTCATCTTTATGACTATTTACTTAAGATTTATGAAACATTGACTATATAACAATTTCAAACGTTTTGGTTGGATAGTAACCTAAGTTATTATTTTTTAAAAACAATTTGAAATTGTGGGTCTCTGAAATCCTCGCTCTAGGTCACGCCTCTGCGGCGACGGCAGACGGACCGATCACGCTTCCTCCAAGACTTTTGGTGGACGTGTTCTTCTCTGGGGCTGGAGCGAGCGCTAGACCGTTGACCTTGGTCTCGAGATTCTTCATCGATGGAGCGTGGTGCGGTACTGAGGAGTGATATCAGCGTGTTTGGAGTGAGGATTTCGTTGTTATGGGTCCTAAACTATATCAGGTGGAGCGGTGGTGCAGCACCATACACGATCGACCACTACTTTTGATGAATCTTGACGAAGAGCAACAAGATTAGGGGTTTCATTATTGTTTAAAAAATATGATTTAGCTTTTTTTTTTAACATTTTATATAATTCTTTTCATTTTTTATAGATATTTTAATTGTTTTTTTAATACAAAAATCGATACATTAAATTTATGCGCTCCACATTGAACTTCGTTTGAAGTTAACGACGGAAGTACTTAAATGCAACTAAAATTTAACATGAGCTATTTTCGCCACATAAAAAAAGAAAAAAAAAATAGGTATATAAGTATAAATTTGAGCATGAAAAAATATTAAATATTTATTTTTACCGTCATTTTCCCTAATTTAAAATGATTTCTTTAAACAACACAAGAGAATGAAAAAATATTAAATATTTATTTTAGTAAATGTGTCTTTATGTATAGAGTTAATTTATGAAGTAGTTTTTCATCCTTAAAGTTAAAACAGTTAGTTTTATGTGTTATTTTTTAAAACCGGAACCGCATGGAATTCAAGGTTAAAAAAACTTATTACTAACCTAATTTTTTTAGAAGAAAAAAAAACTATGAGATCTCAAAAACTATTGGCACACCGTGATAATGATTTGAGACTGAAATTCTACAGCTTCATTCCATACAGCGCATTATTATAAGCTAGTTACATATCTACGATGACAAAATTGTCTCTCGTGCTCTTATTTAAACCTAATAAAAAAAATTAATTTTGCACCACAAGCCTTTCTAAATGCATGCATATATAATTTACACACGTACTTATGTATAAATGTGTAGATATAAATTACAAGCTTGGTGGTGGTAGCAACCAAGAAGAAGCATTGATAAAGGCAAGGCTAACAAAAGGCTTGGCTTGAGCAGGTGTGAGTTCCTTTGAGAACTTGGCTCGCCCAATCATCCTTGACCCAATTCCCATGTTCTTGTACTCTCCGTAGAACACAGTCCTGTACCAATTAATATAAGAATCAAACACATAAATTAGTAAATTTAAAGTTATGAATTTATAAAATAGTTAAAGTTTGACTTAATTTATTGAAATAGCTAAAATGTCTAGTAATCTTTTCAAAAAGATTTTTTTACTCCAAGAATAATTTTTTTTGAAAGTGATAAAT
The DNA here is from genome assembly GCF_054948205.1 of Urtica dioica subsp. dioica. NCBI lineage: Eukaryota > Viridiplantae > Streptophyta > Magnoliopsida > Rosales > Urticaceae > Urtica > Urtica dioica. Next base: position 18,154,110 of record NC_142767.1, read on the forward strand.
TACTTATAATAATCGTAAAAAAATTTAATCTTGGCTGTCAAATTATTTTTGAAAACGTAAATTTGGCTACTTTGCTGAAAAATTGAAACTTTGGCTATTTTACTAATCAATAAATTTCAAATGACTATTTTGTACAATTTTTTCTTTATCAGCTAAATAAATGATAGCTAGTTAGGTCGATGAAATTTCCGTCAATTAATTGATTAATTAATGACCTGCGTCGTTCGGGGTGGAAATTGTCGCTCCAACCGTAGGGAAGGATTGCGTTGCCCAAGTTGGAGTAGGCGTAGACGACTCTCGGGCAGTTTTGCCAGGCCCGACCCAAATAGGTTTGACCCGTGCCCCCGGTCACGGAGCAGTGCACAAAGGAATATCCCGTGCTCTCCGTGTTCGACTCCCGAGCCTGCGCTGCTATCACCGACATCCCCGGGGGTCCTACCACGTGTAGCTCTGTGTTCTGTCCCCAAAATAAAATAAAATAAATTAACGCGCACACGCCATTCGTAATTTAATATTTGAAAAAAAAAACTAGTTTTGAGTTTTAAATTTGTTACGATTTATAAATGGTTATTTTTAACGTAAATAGTCGTTGAATTATTATATAAGTGATACTATATTATGTAAACTATAGATCTATTGCTAAAAGAATTCTATTTTTTTTTTTTTGTTATTTTAACGTTTTAATTATAAAAAAGTTCTAAACTTTTTTTTGCTCACATAAAAAGTTCTAAACTTTTTTTGCTCACATAAAAAGTTCTAAACTTACTCTAATGAAATTCATCGCCTTAACAGTTTATCACATATCTATAAACTTAACAATAACATTAAAAATCTTACTCTAAAGATATAGTTTATCAGGGCTAGACTATAGTAGTTTTGATTTTTTATTTATTTAAATTAACAAACTATTTAAGTTGGAAAATATGTTAAACGAAAATAAAATGGTTTATATAATAAATAGATCCATACTTATTAGTTTATTCATAAATGAGTACGGTGATCAAGTATCATATGTTAAACAATTAAAGAGGCTAGCTCGGTGGTAAACACGAATGACATCTCAAATTATGAGATGACTTTCAGTCACGAAAAATTAAAATTATCCGAAGGAAAAAAAATGTCGGATGTTAAAGGATCATCAACAATTATGAAGCTTAAAAGATTACTTGTAATTTGTACTGAAATCTTCGATATATCATTTGTATTGTAATAAAAAGTTGGTGTACCAGAAAGAGAGAAGTCCCACTCCCGAAGACGAAATCAACAATGCCTTCAATGTAGCAATCCTTGTACAAATGGTTTCCTCTGTCATCGCAAAGTGTGTCTTGAAATCCGATGATTTTGCAGTTATATAATGCCGATTTATCTCCTGATACCCTCAGCGCCGTCGCTTGAGCTCCTTTTCGTATCCCATCTGGTTGCGGAGCTGAATTCTGTTCAAAATATCAGCCACACGCAACATTTTATACCAAGTTTGCACTAAACCAATAATCTACCTCATTCAAACAACTTAAAATCCCTAATTCTTTTTTTTTTAAGGTATTTTCTTATATTTTTCCAATGTTAGCAGTGACCGGATCCAGGTAGGGGCCAGGGTGGGCCAATGCCCCCCCCCCCCCCCCCCCCCCCCCCCCCCTCGATTTTTGAAAATTATTTTTTAACCCCAAATTTTTATATTTTTTTTATAATTTTACCCCTAAATTTTACTAGTAATTATGTTTTGACCCAAATTTGTAAGTTATTTTTCAATAATGCCCCTCCTAAAAAATATTTCTCAAATTTGTCCCCCTTGATTGAAATCCTGGCTCCGTCACTGAATGTTAGTAGAAACTTTTTAACTGACTTTGTAAAATGATATATAGCACTAAAACTCCCAAACTAATTCAGCTATTGCAAGTAACTAAATACAATTTTGAGCAAGTAACATTAAAAGAAAACAAAAAATGTCATTGGCTATGGTCATACGCAATAGTTAAATTTTAGTGACTTAAATCGATCCGGTCGGATCCGACATATTTTTAAAGTTTTCGATTTTTTTGCTCAAGTTGCTTCATTATTTTTTCTAATTATTTTTTTGACATACTAAAATTCTCCTACTCATGTGCTCACCGTTTTATTTTCTGTGTGTCAATTTTCCACGCTAAGGACGTGGCTCTTTTATCTACTGTCTCGTCGGTTTATAACACATGATGACGTGGCACTCTATTGTTTGTTTCGCACTATTACTTGTTGTGCTTTACCAAATAATAATCTCGCGACAAAAAAAAAAAAAAGATAATCTCGAGAATAAAAATTTAGTATAGAATATTTTTAATGAATCCGGTTGTTATATAAACTGTAATAAGCCCACGTTATTACTGTTTAATATTGTAATATTTAAAAAAAAAATACTAAAAATAATAACATGACCTATATTCTTGGTCCGAATGAATCAAATGAAAACACAAAAATAGTCAACATTTAAAATGGTTTACTATATATATATATATATATATATATATATATTATATATACATACCTTAATAATGAGATTAGCTCCGACAAAATAGTCGGCCAAGGCCATCAAAGTCCCGCTTCCAACGGTGCCGTACTGGAGCGCCGTGCCGGAGTAGGTGAGCACAGGCATGGCTCTAGGGTTTCCGTACAGAGTCACGAACCTCTTGCTCGCATCTATCGTCACCTTCTCTCTGTACTCGCCGGGCCCGATGTTGATCACCACGCGCCGACTGTTTCCCGCCGGAATGCTCTGCACGGCCTCCGTCACAGTCCTAAAGTTACCCCTCCCGTCCTGCCTCACCGTCACCACACTCGCGCCCTTCTCTGCCGCCGCAAGAGCCGGGTCAAGCCTCGACCCGCGCTCGTTGACCGGCCTCACCACGTGGCTCCACCATGACGTCAGCTGGCTCTTCGCCGGCGGTATCATCAGGTTGTCGTATGCTCCGGCGAGGGTTATTAATAAGGATAATTGGACGGCCGTTATTATTGTTATTGAAGACATTTTTTTTTTTTTTAATTTTTTTAATTTGTGCGAGCTTTTGGATTTGTTTTTGTATGTGAATATATATAGGGAAGTGAAATCTATGGTTTTTGTGGAGAGGAATAAATGTTTGTATTGTGCGGATACATACAATCGGAAAAACCGATGGTAGGAAATCTATGAGATTTTTCTAACCGGTAGTTATATGAAATTTGACCGCATCTTTACTTGAGGCCCCAAGAGCAATAGTGGTAGCTTTTGTTTCGGACAGGACAAAGATAAATTTATAAGGTCATGAGTTATTTCTCTGATTAAAAATTGGTTTTGAGATGAAACTTAATGAAATGCAATTTCTGTCACGGTCGCTTAAATTTATGAGAATACTTTGTGAATATAACGAATACAAAATAATAAACTAATTGATGACCCATTTCAGCTAGTGATGTGATAGGTGCGTGTCGTACGTAGAAAACTCCAATCATCCAGACTAAATCCGAGCTTGTTCTAGAGCAGTTTTGAGGTTTTTCGTGTGTTTTGAAGGTTTTCAGGTCAAAAGTGAGATTTTTATGATACTCTGGGCAAATCTGTACAAATCGAGGCATTCGGGATCAAAAAGCGAGTAAAAAATGAAGAATGTAGCAAGAAGACCTCAGAACCTCGCGTCGCGACCCTCATAGCGCGCGCCGCGAGGTCTGGAAATCATTCCGAGCCATCTCCGAGCAGTTTGCGCGTTCCGCAATGGTATGGAAGTGTTGACCTCGCGCCGCGACCCCCATACCGCGCGCCGCGAGGTTGAAGAACTTTAGCATTGAAAATCCCCGAGCGTCAAGCGCGGAACGCGACCTCCCGAGAAGATCTACCTCGCGCCGCGACCCATCTACCACGCGTCGCGAGGTGCGCGAAACCAAAAGAAGGAAACGTGTTTTCTGGAGCAATCTGAGCCGTCGGATCAAGTTTTGTTACCCAGTCTACTCCGAAAATTAGAGGAAACACCCTAATTTCGACCTAAGCCTATAAATACACTTCTCAACCTCTTGTTTAGGGATCTTAGCACTTTTTTTTTTTATTGTTTTCACTTAGTATTTGGGAGAGATAGAGAAAAAGAGGAGAGCCGTTCTTCATCAATTCGCGCCAATTACAGTTTTATTCTTCTCCTTTACTCTTGAACTCCCGTATTTTAATTTTCAATTTAGTTTTTAATTATGGTTTCTTCTTCTTCCTAATTCTTTTATTTTCTCGCTACGTCATGAACTAATTTCATTATTAAGGACTATGGCGTAGCCGGTTTAGGATTCGGTTATGGATATGATTTAATATATTGAAATTCAATTTCCATTCTCTACTACTTTGTTTAATTCAAATATGTTTTAATGCTTGATCGAGATTAGCTACCTTGTTCATGATTTTGTACTACAACTTGATGCTTGAGACACTAGGACAAAAAACGTTATCCGGTGCGACGAATGTCGCACCGAATACTTCAAATGTCGCACCTAAAAGTTTATTAGGTGTGACGGCGTCGCATCGGATAACCCGTAGCAAAAGGCATTAGGTGCGACATGTCGCACCTAATAGTCATACCTCTAGGTGCGACAATGTCGCACCTAATATGTTTTTTAAATTAAAAAAAAATATAAAATCAGAAATAGACCGGATGCTGATCGATCCAGGCGGCGGGGCGGGGGGCTGGTCCAGGCGGCGGTGGGGCGGCCGGGCAGGGGGCTGGTCTAGGCGGCGGTGGGGCGGGGCGGGGGGCTGGTCCAGGCGGCGGTGGGGTGGGCGGGTAGGGGGCTGGTCCAGGCGGCGGGGCGGGGCTGGTCCAAGCGGCGGCGGGGCATGCTGGGAGAGAGAGACAGAGTGAGAGATGGCCGGTGAGACAGAGAGAGAGAGAGAAATAGAGGGGGACGTACCAGGGAGGGCCGGCAGCGGCGGAGCGGAGAGGGACGGCGGCGGGGATTGGCTGAGAGAGAGAGACAGAGTGAGACGGTGAGAGACGGCCGGTGAGATATAGAGAGAGAGATGGGGACATACCAGGATGGGCCGGCAGCGGCGGAGCGGGGAAGGACGGCGGCGGGGGCTGGCTGAGAGAGAGAGACGTTGTGAGACGGTGAGAGAGAGAGAGAGTGAGTGAATGTGTGAAAAAATGAGAAAAGTCGGGTTTAAAACCCTAATAATCATATTGGGTGCGACATATGAAATCCCAGATCCAAAAAAAATTCGGCGGGATTCGCTGACAAAATTAAGTTTAAAACTCATTGGGTGCGACATTTGTCGCACCTAAAAATGTCGCACCTAAAGGTATTAGGTGCGACATTTGTCGCACCTAAAGGTATTAGGTGCGACAATTTCATATTAGGTGCGACATTGTCGCACAGAATAACACTAAACATTAGCGAAATTTTTAGTCATCCGGATGAGTATCCGGTGCGACATGTCGCATCTAATATGGGTTTAGGTGCGACATCACTACTACAAATATAGTTTTTCGGTGCGGAAGACTTTTGGGTGCGACTTTTCGCACCTAAAAGTCGCACCCAAAAGACTTTCGAGTGCGAAAAGTCGGACACATAAGTCAAACAAGCACTGGAAAATTTTCGCGATTTTTTATTATGTTGGGTGCGATAAGTCGCACCCAAAAGTCCGTCAAAACTTTTGGGTGCGACTAAGTCGCACCCAATACTGTATCCTAACTATTAGGTGCGACTCTGTCGCACCCACATGTCTTAAATTTTTCGGCGGCCAAATTTCCCCCCTCTGTTTTCAAATATCATTGGGTGCGACAAAGTCGCACCCAAAAGTACTGACACACGTCATTGGGTGCGACTTTATCGCACCCAATAGTCCGTCACAGGTCATTGGGTGCGACTTTGTCGCACCCAATGAAACTTTTGGGTCCGAGAAAGTCGCACCGAAAGTCTAGGTCAGGATATAAAAGAAATTTTCTATGCGATTTTCATTCATAATCACTCCATCTCTCTCAATCCGACCCTATCTCATCAATCCGTCCCTCTCTCCTACCACCACAGTCCACCGTCGCTCTCTCCGACCACCACCGACGGCTCTCCGCCCGGCCTCTGCTCCCGCGGCGAGCGACTACCACTGCGTGACGGCTGTCTGTGCTCGGGCCCGCCGACTACTTGGCTTCGCAGTCCCACAAACTCGACGACCCCCCAACCTACCCAGCGCCCTCGCCCTCTGCCTTTCCTCGCCGCACAAACACTAGATTCTCCTCTCTATCTGTTTGACTCGGCTCGGGTAACACTTCCTCGTCCTTGCTCAACAACTTTTTTTTTAATCTGAATTCCATTTCCGACTTTTTTTTAATTCTGGCCTTATGTAATCGCAGCAGGTGTATAGCCAAGCCCAAAGAGATCAAATTTCATAGGTCCGTCTCTCAACCAGAGTATTATTGGGTATTTTATCTAAAATTTTCGTGTATATATAAATGATAGATGTGCTTATTGTCATGATCATGTGCTCTCACTGTTTGCATTGCGTTTCTCAACTGCTTTTGGTTTCTAGACACTTAGGAAAAAGACAATGCTGCTGATATTGCATATAAAACGGAATAAATTACTCAGTGTGTATGTGTGTTTTTTTCTTTTTGTTTCAGTTGGTTAGGCGAAACCCAGGCAGCGACGCCCACGAACTCCCCGTCGCAGCACCGTCGTGCCTCTCGCAGCCTCGCCGTGCTCAAGTCCCGCATACAGGTTAGCCTCTCGAAGCCTTTTTAATTGTGTTTTTAATTAATTTAGATTAATTGTAATTAGTATAATTAGTCTAATCGTTAATTAGTTAGGTAATTAAATAGTTTTTTTATATGTATAAATGTATTAATAATGTAGTTAGTTTGATAAAATTGTTAATTATGTAATTGAAATTAATTTGATATAATTATAAAAATTGTTAATTATGTAATTGAAATTAATTTGATATAATTAGTAAAATTTGTTAATGTAATTGAGATTAATTTGATATAACCCCTTATTAAACTGAAGGGATATGTCTGATATTTCTAGAAATAGAGGGGATAAATCTCGCATTTCGATTAAACACGAGGGATACTCTAGATATTTTCGCATTATAGACTTATATGTCTACGGTTACTGTAATTGTAGACATATATGTCTACAACCACAGATGTCTCCAACTTATAGGTCTACAATATCATAAATTGTGGGCTTCTTTGTCTACAAATACCCTAACTTGTTTACATTCAAGAATGCATCGGACGGAAATGATCCTAAACAATTTTACCTCATATTGGCTCTACAAAAATTTGGCGGGTAGGCCTTTGGGTGCGACTGGTCGCACCCGTTGGCCTACCCGCCAAATTTTTGGGTGCGACTGGTCGCACCCAAAGGCCTACCAGCCAAATTTTTGGGTGCGACTAGTCGCACCCGTTGGCCTACCCGCCAAATTTTTCGCACATTTTTTCTGACTTATGGGTGCAAATATGGGTGCGAAAAACCGCACCTAAAAGTTATGACCTTCGGGTGCGACTTTTCGCACCCATGACCTTTAGGTGCGAACTTTCGGGTGCGAAAATGTCGCACCTAAAGTCGCACCTAAAGGTATCATTGGGTGCGAAAATTGACTTTCAGGTGCGAAAAAAGTCGCACCCAATGCTGTTTTTTGTACTAGTGCATGTCGCACCTAATACCCTTCCGCACCCAATATGTTAATTTGTAGTAGTGAGAAAGATTATGTTGTTAGTGTTTTGGTTTGAATTACTATGATGCATGCCTAGGCTAGAGATAGCTAGGTTGCCATAGAATCGTGTGAATGCTCTTGATATGAATGCATGTTGTTGTTAGGGATTGAGATCGAGAGAAGATTTTCCTAATTTTGACATAGGTTGTTAGATGCTCGAGAGAGATTTAGCAATATTATTTTCGTGAGTATGGTTAGCAAAGAGTAGTGAGTTGATTATTGATTGTGCGTCAAATTCGTGTATCCAAACCGTTGAACAAACCCGTGAAGCCTTGGTCTTTAGCCTCTCTTTCTGCTTACAACTTTTATTTGAGTATTTTGTTATTTATTTGCGTTAGAACTTGTCAATAATTTGTGACATCTTTCCATCCCATCTTTAGTTCAATTCGTGCTAGTTAATTTGTTTGTTAATTAAGTTTGTTCCTCGTGGGATCGACACTCGTACTTAATTCACTATATTACTTGAGCGACACGTGCACTTGCGCGCGTAAAAATCGCAACATGATGCCATCTGGGGAGCATTTGTCCAGTAGAAAGCAATTTAGTACAATAGTATTTTAATTATCAAAATCCAAAAAGTCTCTCTCTCTCTCTCTCTCTATTATAAATTATCAAAATTAAATCTCTCTCTCTCTCTATACTTTTTTTAACACTCTCTCTACCTATAGTACATATTAAACCAACGCTCTCTATATATTTTAAAAACCATAAATAATGATAAAGTTTGTTAGATAATCTAATACTTATAATATATATATATATATATATATATATATATATATATATATATATATATATATATATATAAATATGATTTATATTCTCATGCTCTAAAAAATGATCATGCATGCTGGCATCTTAGATAATACAATTTAAACGAAAAATAATAATTCGTAGCATATAAATGAAGTTAAATAAATAATGACGTAGCCCATATAACATACTTTATGTTGTATTACATTTCTGTTTACGTTATATTATAATCCTTTGTCTAGCTAGTACATGTAATAGTTATAGAGAAGATGTGGCTTATGTGATACATCACTCGAACATTAAATCTTTATTCATACTTATAATATATACGTAGATATATTGAAATTTTGCATAAATTGTTTCTATAACTTAAAATATTAAATCCTACATTACAAGGTTTTATTTGGTGAGAATATGATGCATGACAGGATATATAAGAGATTCGATAAAAATATTATAATAATAATAATAATATAGAGGTATGAGTTAATTAGTGCCATGATTCCATGCATGCCTTGTGACTAGTCCACGTCATCGATGTCGTTGACTGGTTAGAAGACAGTAAGCTCCTAAACCTCTTCCAATCGCGAATAACAGCCGTCAGATCGTGTATCTTGGCATTGATCGTACGGCAACAGTTCGCGTGGACCGTTGTGACAGCCCGGAAGTCCCTGCTATCTTGGCAAAACCCACTGAAATGGAGTGTGTCCAGAAATCTAGCCGTTAGGTCTAGGGCTTCGAAAGCGCCTTCTCTCGCCATGCTCTGCAACACGTCTTGCTCTTTCATCCCCGCGGAGGAGTTCTTTCTTGCGTACCAAGAATCGAACAGCGAAACGGTCTTGTTGTTAGACCTCACCATGTAGAAGCCCGTGTTGATGGGGCTCGCTTTGTAACTTGGGTCGCCATTGAATGAGTCAACGCTGAATTGGAGATCTATGTTTGTGTCGTTGCTCAGCTTTTGGAATGGGTTTCTTAGCCACATCACATCTGTGTCCTGTATATAATTAACCATTATTAGAGATAATTAAATCCACCTTTTGTTTATATTTTCTAAAATAGTGCATTATTTATTGTTTTATGATGAGATTTTGGACCTCCGATATTACTATATGAATATGATGTATGTGTAGTTATGTTAATATACTCTTACGTACGTATAAAACGATAATTTATATGCCCCTTTAACTATTATAGATCTAAATTATTTGTGTGTTTGCCATTTCAATTAATATTTATTACATCATAAAATTAGTGGCATTGTTTAAAGGACATAAAATTACAGTGCTAGGAATTTAAATGTCGAAAAAAAGTAGTAAGATAATTTAATTTTATTACACATATATAGTGCTACTATATCTAGAACGGATTTTTTCTGCCTACTATTGCCGTAAATATAAATACAAACTAGCCATTATTTCGATCTCCTCAGCACTGCTACTATGGCCAAATTAACTAGCTACTTACCAAACTAAGTACTATATTTATATCGTTATTACATAAAAGTTAAACCGCTTTAACATAAGTTTATTAATACCAATATTAATAATCACCCTAATTAAAACCATCATCATTTGCCGTAATTGGTAGCATACAACTATGGTTTATAGGCAGTGACGGATCTAGGTGGGGGCCAGGGTGGGCCAATGCCCCCCCTCAATTTTTGAAAATTATTTTTTTAACCCCAAATTTTTATATTTTTTTTATAATTTTACCCCTAAATTTTACTAATAATTATGTTTTTTTACCCAAATTTGTAAGTTTTTTTTTCAATAATGCCCCTCCTAAAAAATATTTCTCAAATTTGCCCCCCCTTGATTGAAATCCCGGATCCGTCACTGTTTATAGGGCCGTACTCATCACATAGTTTTATAATTGGTAGCATACAACTATTAGAGACATATATATTAAGAAACTATATTATGTTTTGCTTTGCATTATAAATTTTATAATGTCATCTTTCGCGAAATAATTTTGTAATATAATCAAGTAATATGTGGCTTTTATTTACGAAAAATATTGCACACGAAAACTATCATTTTCGTGAATTTACTTTTATGGACAAATTAATACTCTTGTTTATAATATGTTTATGATGTTAAATGGCTAAAAAAAAGGATCCAAATACAAGATCCTAAGTTCATCATTTTCAAAGGTACGTAGTCCATATTCTACTGTGTTAAGACGGCTTAGACTAGTCCTATAAACAAGGTTTTTAAAACTACAATATTATTTTCCTACAAAGAAATTACCTATAGTAACTTTAATTTCAAATAGCACGCCTAAATTAATTTGATTCTAAAAATACATTGCATTTCCTCTATTCTTTATAATTATAACATTTTGCTAATTTTATTTACATTTTTACAACTTATTAATATAAATTCATCAAGTGTGTCAACATAGATGTAAACAATTTAAATGAATGAAAAGAAAAGAAAAAAAATAGCAAATTATTAAATTTTAAAACAATTACCATTTTAGGAAGGTTGATGTAGCTAAATAGTCAATTTAAAGTTATGAATTTACAAAATAACTAAGATTTGTTTTAATTTAGTGAAATATCCAAAATGTGCAGTAATCATATTTCAAAAGTGTTTTTTACCTCAAGATTATTTTTTTTAAAGTGATAAATTACTTATAATAATCGTCAAAAAATTTAACCTTAGCTGTCAAATTTTGTTTGAAAACGTAAATTTGACTACTTTGGTGAAAAGTTGAAACTTTGGTTATTTTGCTAATCAATAAGTTTCAGATGACTATTTTGTACAATTTTTCCTTTTACGAATTCTGATCTCATGTCCCTTTTTCTCATTCACATTTTGTTATAGTTGATATTGCCACGTCACAAACCCATTGAAAATGTCATTAACTAAATGGACTAACCGTGAAAATGAAACTATACCCACGACTGAGAACCTCTCCAAGAAAGCGAGTCCTCTGCCACATCATGTTGATGAAATCACTTGACATGAACACTTTCTCCGCCGCAAAATCCATGCCTTCGGTCTCGAGCTTGAAGCATCGGAGCCGCAAAAACTCGCACCGCTCGAACGAGGTTTGGTCAACGGCCACGATCAGAAGGTGGTCGGTCAGGCCACGTGTACCTTCTCCGACCCAAAAGCCGTCCAAGAACAAGTCAAACATTCGCTTCGTGTTGCGATCATCGCCGGTTTCTTGCTCCACGTAGGCTTTGTTTATTATAGCTATTATAACGGTCTTGTTTGCCATTGAGGCCTTTGAAAGGGCTAAATCCAGGGCATCTTTTTGGATGTTCGTCGTCTGTATTAAAAAAAAAATGTTTCAGAGATATATATGCTTCGTAAACACAGTACATTTGTAAAGCTTATTTACGTACCTTCGTTGAGTTTCCGTAATTTTGAAACGTGAGATTTAATGAGTCGAGACCTTTTGGGTTAATGAACTGGATGAACATATAAAGGCATGCAGAGAAAAGAAGAGATAACCCAACGGCATGGCTGTTCTCCATTTGCTGAGTGATATATCTAACCAATTATTAATTATTTAATCTCGTGTGTAAAGTATTTTACATGCATATATTATATATATAGACATATGCACGCACTAAGAGCATCTGCAATGGGCATGAGGCCCTTATCTTCAAATTGATCAGGGTTTAAGGGCCCTCTACTTTGGCCTTCAAATTTATTCTTATAAATTTTTAAATACTGCATATTAATCCTTAATGTTTAATCATATTAATACGTAATATTACACATATTCTACATAAAGTCAATGAGTCTTAATTTTTTTAATCCCTTATTAATTTGTGCTTAAACCCTTATTAAATTACTGTACGTGTGTCTCCATAAAGTCAGTGAGTATTTATTTGAGTGTTAGTGTATTAAATTTTTTACTCTTGAATTATAGTTTGTCCTAATTTAAATGTATAATATTGATAATATATGTTTTTTTTATATATATTTATCCACTAGTAAATATATCAATTGATTAAAAAATATCTAATTAAAAATATTTTTATGTTTATGTACCCAAAAAAAAAAATTGCTAAATTTTGTAAAATTGGGTAATTTTTAACAATTTATAGAAAGAGTAGGGCTAATAAATTATTACACCATAATTTTTTAGGATTCAAATAGTGCACCCTCAAATATGAGAGTATACTATTTAGAACTCCATAATGAAGGTTTAGTGTCTTCTATTGGAAATGCAAAAGCCTTCAAAATGAAAGTTTGAGGGTCTCCATGGGAGATGACGGCTGGTTCTAAGTGTTTTACATGTTATTAGCCGGCCATCTCTTACTAGTCATTTATTACTTGATGGTATTGTTAGGCAAATTAAGCATGGGAATCTTTTAATTGCCACAAGAAAAATTGATGCCTATAGGTAGACTTTTTTTAGAAAATAATCAATATGAGATGTGGTTAAATATTAATTATTATATTCTGGTATGGCATCTGTACTATTATATGGGTGTGCGTGTGAGATACATATTGTAAACTCACCATACTAGTTACCTAAATTAAAATATTATCTCTAACCGCGGGAGAGAGCTTCTCCATTTTTTTTTCCTTAAATTGGCGCGTCCCCACTTATCCCCAGGGCTTGTTGACTCGGAACTATCTATGAGAGTCTGTCGTCCTTTATGGTAGCTATAATGCAAGCGCTGAGACAATAATAATGCCCCCTTAGACTTTTGAAAATTGCAATTTTTACCTTACAATATTTACAAAAGTTTATAATTTGTCCCACTTGATTTTTTTTCAAATATGCTCCCCCTCATTGAAATTACTAGCTCCGCCACTGCTCGCAGCGGTGGTGGTAGTCAATGGCGGAGACCATCCCCTTTAACTTTTAAAAATTTACTTAAAAAGAAAATTCTTAAAAAAATTCTTGCATATTATAATTATAATTTATATTTCATATTTTTTAAAAAATCTGGGTCAGCAACTTGTGGGGCTCGCGGAGCTCTGGTGGCGGGCTATTGAGCTCTTCTTCTGCATTACATTTTTTACCTTATTTGAGGAGCAGCGTGTCTTTGGCTGGTGGATGTCAAGGCTTGACATGCCGTTGTGGGCACTGACGGAGCCAGGTGGGGACTAGGGTGGGCCAATGCCCCCCTTCAATTTTTCAAAATTATTTTTTTAATCCCAAATTTTTATACTTTTTTATAATTTTACTCCTAAATTTTACAAATAATTATGTTTTTGACCCAAATTTGTATGTTTTTTTTCAATAATGCCCCTCCTAAAAAATATTTCTCAAATTTGCCCTCCCCCCCCCCCCTTTATTGAAATCCTGGCTCCGTCACTGGTTGTGGGTGTGTCGCTAATAACCGTGGTTGGGTACGATGATCAGAGGCGGCACTACGGATGTTCAATGGTCTTGCATGATAATTCTTTTGCAACTGTCGTCAGGGGTGGAGCAATTTTGGGCTCAAGAGGGACAAATGTCCCCCTGGATTTTTAGAAATTGTAATTTTTACTTAAAATTTTTAGCATTGTTTATATTTTTGGCTCAAATTTATATAAATTTTTCAAATTGCCCCTCTTAGAATTATTTTTTCAAATTTGGCCCCTGACTTGATTTTCTGGGCCGCGGATACCATGTAGATGAGTATCAAATTCCCTTGGTTTGATTGGATCTGCTCACCTCGAAAGGCTTTTTGTTTCATTTTTCTGTTTTTTACTTAACGTTTGTTTAACTTTAGTTTATATATTTCAATTTTCTTTTATTTTGGTTGTAGTTAGAGTGGAAATGGATTCAATAAGAATGGATCATTAGAAGTTTTTCTATTTTCCTTGGTCGGTGGACCTCAGTTAGTTTTTCTATCAACCACATCTGGTAACTCAAAAGTGTCGATCGAGCATGTGCTTTTAATTGAGTGTGCATATTGTTGTTTTTCTTCTGCAGGAAGCTTTTTCACCTTGTCAAAATTCCTTAGATGTATGTAATCTAGAATTTTTTACCTTTTTTATTATTTGAATTAAAGCTCTTCGCATCATTTAAAAAAAAATTATTAGGAAATTTAATTTCTAGTCTTTTACCGATTTGGATTTTAATGAACTAACGCACATAAACATCAAGGCTCTTGGTTATTTAATGGTCACGAATAAAAATTATGGTTCTTTATATGAAGAAATGAATACTTCTTCTTTGAGAAGGTATTTAAAGAACTTATCTTGTTGAGTAGTCTCAAACAAAATATTTTTTTTTCTCAACCAACGACTTAACGGTATATGTCGTTTATCAACCTTTTTATTCGAGGAATATACAATGTTTGTACTTCGTATACGTGTCTGTATATTCCCTTTTCACGTTTGTATATAAACGAAGAAAATCCGGAGAGAGACTTTGTCTGTTACTTAATCTCCAGATCCAGGTGTGCGGTTGCCAAATCAATGGATAATAATCATAATAATATAACAAAAACAATATGCTTTCATTTCATTCATGTTGATGTATTAATTAATAATGAGAGACTTAATCTCGCATCAAGATCATCGCCAGACGTTGTCCACATCAAATAATTCCACCACAGGAAGCCCAGTCAGAGACATCTCAGTCCCTTCCACGTCATCACCAACCAATGTCACCGAAGGCCAGTACTTCTGTATATTTATATATAGCGAATGATACAAAATTTCCTATATATGTGTGTGTGTGTTAAATTTGGTTGATTCATTGTGTTATTTATTTGCACATTGATTATGAATGCAGAGGAAACAGAGACGAAGAGGAAAGAAGTAAATCGTGAGATTGAGTCTTGGGTGACTCGGTTCTGCAATGAAAAAGGAAATGAAATGTTTTGCCAAGTTGATGAATCATACTTCCTTGATGACAACAATCTCAATGGCTTAAGCTCCAAAGTGCCTTGCTATGATTATGCCCTTGACTTGATTTTGGACGCTGAATCTTCTCATGGTATAAGTTATATACGATATTATATGTGTTTTCCGCGACAGTTTTGGTTTCGTATGACTGGCATTTATGTCGCACACAAAATCTTTGCGCGACAATAACTATTTGTCATGGAAAGTGTAATTTTGTTTGTATTGCAAGTATTATTTACTTGTTTATTAGGAATATCGATGTCACAACTTAATTGAAACAGACGAGTTCACCGATGAGCAAAATGAGGTGGTCGATTTGGCGGCAGAGATACTTTACGGTCTTGTTCATGCTCGCTACATATTAACCACCAAAGGATTGTCTTCCATGGTAAGAAAATCGATATTTTGAGATTGTTCAACTATTTTTGGGCTATTAGCAGATCTGGCATAGTCTTTTTAGTTTTTTTTTTTTTTTTTTTTTTTTCGCACTAAGACACAGTTTGCAGATTTGGCACCTGTTGTCATGTTGCTGAATTTTCTAGGTTTTTGGATGGAATTTCAAGTGCGTGACCTTATTTTTTAAGTTCAAATTTTCATTTCCTGTGATTTTATACTCAAAAGCCATTTTTCTTTTTCACATTCTTGTCACATCTCAGTCATCTTCGTATAATGTTTCCTATTAATTGTAGTTCCAAACTCTTATTAAATCACGTAATTAGACCATTTTAACCCCTAAAAAACAAGTTAAATTTACACAAGTCACGCACTCGAGATTGTTTCCAAAAAAATTGTGCAAGCTAGATAAGAGGGTCACGGACTCACGGGTACCAAATTCTCAAAGTTAAGAAATTTTTGGTGTAGAAAGAAGATAGAGGTCCATCCGCTATAACAAATAAAGTTTAGGGACCTGGACGCAAAAAAGCCAAAATTAATATAGCAGTTATGTTTTTCAGTTGGAGAAATATAGGAGATGTGAGTTTGGGGTTTGCCCAAGATTTCACTGTAGTAAACAAAGATGTTTGCCAGTTGGTGAGTCAGACACGCCTCGATCGAGGACGGTGAAAATCTACTGCCCCCAATGCCAAGATATTTACGCGCCAAAATTCAAAGACCAAAAGAGTATCCTTGTGATGCAAGGCACCTAGCTAAGTAATTAGTGATCAATGAGATTGTTTGTTTTGTTTCCTTTGAGTATTAACAGATATTGATGGAGCTTATTTTGGGACAACATTCCCTCATATGTTCTACTTGAGCTACGAGCACCTTAGGCCACACAAGTCGAGTCAAAGCTATGTGCCAAGACTTTATGGCTTCAAGATCAGCAAATATTCGCAAACAACGTCAGCGCTTTCATTGCTGTGATCTACTTGATGCAACGTTAAATCGGGATTTAGATTATACACGAGTTAAATTCAGCTTGATCTAAAAATGTTGGTGCTATTCTTTGAACCGCAGACGAACTTCTTGTTTTGTCTGTGCTACTGAATTGACAGGTAGAGATAAGCAAAGGGAATTATAAGCTACTTATGCCCAGTGGTTGAAAATGGGATTGGGTGGGAATTTTATGAAACCTTTTTCAATTTAAGTAACTGAGAAAGATAGAACCTTTTCCACAAGTTCATGCTTCTAAATATGTAAATTTATCTTATTTTCATTCTTTAGTTATTCAAAATAGAAATGTCTGTTTTTTTATCACATCAATTATTTACTTTGATAACAATACTTAGAAAGTACAAAGAAAAGAAAAAGAAACTATTATATTATAACAAGCAATATACCTACGCGTTGCCGCGGAAATGATTGATGCATTTTTTTTATAATGATAAATTAAATATATTCATAAATATATAGGTGAAAGAAGCACAAATAACTATATTAATCTCTTTGGAATGGCCATAATTATATGAGTTAAATTTGAAAATGTTTATCCATTGAACATGAATCAAGGTAATAAGCATCATATAATTAATATATTGCTCAATACAAATGAGAACATCATATTTATGTAATCTTTCAAATTTTAAATTTATGGAATTTACAACTTATCGATGAAATTCCAACTTTTTAAGTGAATATTGTAACAAACAATACGATCGTTAATCAACCATTTTTACAATAATTGATTAGTATGATTAGTGAAATATGGAATACAAATATGGCATTTTTATAGTTATAAGGAATATGACTTCCTCAATACTTTTGGACCAAATTTTAATACGTCAAAATTAATCCAAAATTATGTCTTCCTTGTATTTATCGGTACAAAACTACCCTCAATGAAATATCATTTTCTTTTATTTCATCTGTCTAGTTTATTTACATTATCGTCAATAATCTACTTGATTTATTGACATTATCGATATTACGATTTTTTTTTTTGAAACCTGAAAAATTTGGAAAAAAAAACAACTATACATACGAAATCAATCTCGTTTCGAGCCACTCTCCATTTATCGATAATGATTTAGATTTATTGTCATGACTTTAACTTAAGGGTTTGGGTTTGGTTTGTGTATTAGTGTTTTTTTTTCATTTTGGACACAGAAGAAGAAGAAGAAGAAGAATAAATCATGACGGAGAAAAAGATGAATTGACGTGGAGGTGAAGAGAAAGAGAGGAGAGAGAGCGATTTATGTCCATATCAACGTGTTTCATGATTCCACTCCCTCTAAAACCTCATATATACCTAATAATTTGGGAAATCTAAAGAAAAAAAAATGGTTTTAAGAATTTAAAAATTTGTTTGAAGATTTATTGACATTTTGTCTTTTTATTGACATCAATGTCAATAAATCTTCAAACGATTCTGAGAAATTCTTTGAAGATTTATTAACATCAATGTCAATAAATTTTCTGGATGTCAATAAATCTTCAAAGAATTTGATATGTTGAAGATTTATTGACATGCATAAAATTTATTGACATCTTCTTTAAAGAATTTTCCAGAATCGTTTGAAGATATATTGACATTCATGTCAATTAAAAGACAAAATGTCAATAAATCTTCAAACAAATTTCCATTTTTTTTAACTTCACATACCAAACAAAAAACGATCTCTAACTTTTCTTTTGTGACCATTAAGTAAATAACAAAATTAAATACAAAAGAAAATAAAAAATATTTCTTTGGTTATTTTTGTAGTTACACATATATGGAAGTCATATGTTTGGATTAATTTTGACTTATGGGATTCTGGTCCTAAAGTATTGAACACATAGTTAGAATGAAAAGGTCAAACATCTTCACTCGGGCCAAGCACATACAGCAAGGAAGAAGAGAAGGCTAAAGCCTGGTGGGCTGGAGATTTAATGAAACCCATTTCGTTGTTGCCGAAGGGAATAACGCAAGATTGTGATTTTCCACGTTCAAATGAAACGCAAGTTTCATTCTGGAGCAGATCTGCAGCGTCGATTTTGGTGGTCGGAGGGCTATGAACGAAGGAGAGAGCTGAGCCATCGGATTGAAGACAACGTGTGGCTGAGATGTACTTGAAGTGAATCAGTGTTGGAGCTGACATAAAATTCTCTAAACATAAATAAAAAAAACTACCACATCTTCTTCCTCGCCTCTTCATTTTGAGATACACCGAAACCCTAGCCCCAAAATACTTGACCCACGACGAGTTCTTTTGAGCGATAGATTAGTTTTCTATCATCTGAAGGGGGATTCCTTGGCACTCGTGTTTGTGAAAAAAGAGGAGAAGAAGAAGATCTCAAGCGTCATACGAAATGAGAAAGAAGAAGATGGCGAAAGAAAAAGAAGAAGATGGTAAACAAAAAAAAGATGCATCGATTGTACTAAGGAAAAGAATTTTTTTGCAGTTGTTTTCAAATAACTGTTTGGTAAGGATTTCAATTTTTTTTATTCAGTTTTTTTTGTAATTGTAGTGTAATAATTAATTCACATAAGAATTAGACGTCGAGATATATACTAATTGAAAGTCTTTGTTGCGAATATAATGGTCGTACCTTTAGTTATAATGATTGTTCACAAGTTCATTGGAAAACACCGTTTGTCTTTGTAGTCAATACAACAAATATCAAATTTTGATACATAATATTGACTAAAAATAGTGAAAACTTATGTGCTCGACGAGAGGATCACGACCAATTAATAGTTTATAAAATGGAATTCCGATTGTTTAAAAAAGTTGAGTGAAAAAATTGGAAAACACTTAGAAACTGTTTTCTGATTTTTTTTTCATTTAAACAGAAAACAGTTTGAAAACTTTTTGAGTTGTATTCTAAGAATCATCAAACAAACAGTGAATTCAGTTTTTTTGATAAAACTGTTCAAGTTAGAAAAGTCAAAAACAGTTTTCAAGTTAAGAAACAAACAAGCCCCTAGGTTTCTTAGTTATGGGTTTTTTAATTGGAGCTCAAGTAATGTCGTTGGTTATAGTTTGAATTCTCTTTCCGAATTCTATGTGTTTATTAGACCGAATTTGGAAATTGAAATCGGGGTTTCGGTTTTGTGTTGTTGTTGACGAAAACTGTTCGGGAAAATAGATTGAGTCATGTAGAATTAGTTGGCTTGTGATGTTTGAATCTGAAAATGAGATTGAAACTCATCTCATATTCGTAATTTGAAATAATAAAAGTGATTGTTGAGACCGAGAGGACTGATTTGATGATAATAGTGGCTGGAATTTGGAATTCTTAATTGATTGATTCCGTTGTTTAATCTTGAGTCCAACTCCAGCTAATGACGATATAATCTAATTTTCTTTCCAACTTTGAGTTCCGATTGTTAGTTGTGTTAATGTGTTGTTTGTGTATATATATTGAAGTAAGTCTTTCTCTTGCATATTACGTACATATTCATAATAATGTTCTTCGATTGTTTTACACCCTGACAATATTCTGCGTATTAATGCTAATCGAGAAAACAAATTAGAGGAAAATAAATTAGATCTATATTTTTTTAGAAAGGTTAGAAGAAAATAATTTTTTTTAGTAGAAGCATTATGTTTCGACCGTGCTTGGTGTATTGGAGTTTCTGATTTTAGATAAGTAATTGAATAATAAGTAGAAAAGTTTGAAGATGGTGGGGTCTGGATATTACCTGATAACTCTTGCAGGTTTGAAGAATACAGCTACACAACAATGGTGGAGTCTGGAAATAAACAACAAGAAGAAATTAATAGATAAATTTGGTGCTGTCAAGAAAGGAAAAGATAAAGTGGTCAAGAAAGGAAAAGATAAATATTACCTGATGCTTGAGTTCATTATAAATTTGAAGAGTGCAGTTATGATTGGATTAGTTGGTTGGTTATTTTTTTTGGGGCTGATGTCTGTATATATATTGTTTGTATTAGAATTTAGAAGTAGCATTTCAAAAATATCTCTTAATCGGGGATACGAAAAGTCAATTCTAAAAGTTAGTCTAGAAAAGTCAAGATGAGAAATTTGTAATATTAATTTTCATATGAATAAACCTACTCAATCTGTCAATCATACAAGATCAATTGTCACTTGTCGTCACTACCTTCAGGAGACTAAGTACTTGGTGTCACTACCTTCAGAACAGACAAGAAAGCTACCTCATACCTGAGCATAAAGTCATCTTGGTGATGGTGACTTAGAAGATTTAGTCAGAGATCCATTAATGGTACCGTTTTTAAATATAATTTACCTGGGCCGACAGGGTTGATTATGCCAACCTTTGGCCCCACTGTGAAAATATAAGTCTTGTAACATCTCGGTACCATCGAAATGGCTCTACTCGTGTTTTGGTATTCTTTGCTATCATAGAATATCTCACAATGAATTCCAAGTTAATTAGAGTTTTCACTTTCCTCGACGTGAGTGTTTTAAAGAGAGTTCAAGTCATGACACTTAAAGCCTCTAGGACATGATTCTCAGTTGGAATCTGAGAGACGACTGTCTTGCTTCTCCAGTAAACCCATCTGTCAGGTGAAACCAAATTGTTAGTAGCAGTTAAGGGAATGATTAACTAATCACATAAATAAAGGTTTGCGTTGTTAGCCCGAATCTACATATTTGATAATAGTGGTCGAAGCCTTAATCTTGATTAGTTTAGATTAATTAGTTTGCAAAGTTTCAAATTTTTCACCTAGTCGTTATTACTAGCATAAAGAATGCACATAAACATGTGAAACCCTTGATAATGAGGTGACCCAATTCTCACTTACCCGAAATCCACACCATGCAAGCTTATTTGCTCCCAATGTATGCTATTTTCCTTTCGGCACTTATTGTATCCGAGACCTTCAGGTTCACTTCAACACCAGCTCATGAGAGCTCATTTCCTCTTGAGGCCAACCTTAAGGCGATTTAGGAGCTTATCTAGGAAATGAAAAAGTCTAATATCGAGCATGATTAGCCCGTCTCTCATTGATACGCTAAAACACTTATTCTCACCAAAGGAGAAAAGTAAAATTTCACTAATACTATTCCAATCAGACCTTCTCAATTCAGAGAAGCAGAGAAAACATAGCCACATATATGGACATAGACAGAGACAAAGATATAAAATCGGATTCTGAGGACAAGACCTTAGCGTCTCTTCTCAAATCTAAGCTAAGGAACATAAGAGATCGTACTCAACCATATATTCCAGTTAGAATAGAGTCCCGATCGGTTGAAATATTTATAGAAAACGTAACTTGTTTCCTCTCTTAATGACTTGGAAGAAATCCTAGTCTAACGTCCTAGGGTTTTACAACTCATTGAAACCGTTTTTTTCCGAAACCTATCAGTCAAAATCGTGACATAACTTAAAACACAAAACAATGATTTACTTAAAATGTTATATAATATAATGTTATAATTAAAAAGGAAGTGTTTCCTTAAGTTATAAAAAGTAGAAAAATTATTTTGAGTTAAGTAATTTCAAAAAATAAAATAAAATAGAATAAACAAACCCTTTTTAAAATAATTGGGCTTGGCTTACAAAAATATAAAAGCCCAATCATCTATTTTATTTTGCTTTTCAAAATAGTTTCAAAAGTAATTAATCATATTCATATATAAGCACATAAAACTAAACTGTTTTAAAAAAGAGTTAACACTTACTTATACAAAAATCGACTTATATTAAGTTTTATACCTTGGGTTTGATCGAAGAAAATTCATTTTCACTTTTCTTTATAATCATCATAACCACGTTTAGTATTTGATCAAATGTATCGTTTTTGTAGGTAGAGTATTTTGTTTTAATTTATACAGCAATAAGATTAGCAAAACTTTTAATTTGATGTAATGTGTGCTTTTAATTGATGTGCATATATTGTTGTCTTTCTTCTCCAGGCCTAGGAAGCTTTTTCACCTTCTCAAAATTCATTAAATGTATGTAATCTCGAATTTTTTTACCTTTTTTATTAGGGTATTTTAATTAAAGCTCTTCGCATCAGTTTTTTAAAAAAATTATTAGGAAATTTAATTTCTTGTCTTTTACCTATTTGGATTTTAATGAATTAACATACATAAACATCAAGGCTCTTTGTTATTATTAAAAAAAATTATATATATATAATCTTATATATCAATGGTCATGAATAAAAATTATTGTTCTCTATATGAAGAAATGAATACTTCTTCTTTGAGAAGGTATTTAAAGAACTTATCTTGTTATATAGTTCTCAAACAATTTTTTTTTTCTCACCCAACGACATAACGGTATATGTCGTTTATCAACCTTTTTATTCAAGGAATATACAATGTTTGTACTTCGTATACGTGTTTGTATATTCCCTTTTCACGTTTGTTTATAAACGAAGAAAATCCGGAGAGAGACTTTGTCAGTTAATTACTCTCCAGATCCAGGTGTGCGGTTGCCAAATCAGTGGATAATAATCATAGTAATATAACAAAAATAATATGCTTTCATTTCATTCATGTTGACGAATTAATTAATAATGAGAGACTTAATCTCGCATCAAGATCATCGCCAGACGTTGTCCACATCAAATAATTCCACCACAGGAAGCCCAGTCACAGACATCCCAGTCCCTTCCACGTCATCACCAACCACTGTCACCGAAGGCCAGTACTTTTATATATTTATATATAGTGAATGATACAATATTTGTTATATTATCATAGAAATTTGGCTGGCTGGCAATACTGCAAATTAATATCCTACACGTGTGTGTGTGTTAACTTGGTTGATTCATTGTGTTATTGATTTGCAACATTGATTATGAATGCAGAGGAAACAGAGACAAACATGAAAGAAGTAAATCGTGAGATTGAGTCTTGGGTGACACGGTTCTGCAATAAAAAAGGAAATGAAATGTTTTGCCAAGTTGACGAATCATATTTCCTTGATGACACCAATCTCAATGGCTTAAGCTCCAAAGTGCCTTGCTATGATTATGCCCTTGACTTGATTTTGGACGCTGAATCTTCTCATGGTATAAGTTATATACGATATTATATGTGTTTTCCGCGACAGTTTGGTTTCGTATGACTGGCATTTATGTCGCACACAAAATCTTTGCGCGACAATAACTATTTGTCATGGAAAGTGTAATTTTGTTTGTATTGGAAGTATTATTTACTTGTTTATTAGGAATATCGATGTCACAACTTAATTGAAACAGACGAGTTCACCGATGAGCAAAATGAGGTGGTCGAATTGGCGGCAGAGATACTTTACGGTCTTGTTCATGCTCGCTACATATTAACCACCAAAGGATTGTCTGCCATGGTAAGAAAATCGATATTTTGAGATTGTTCAACTATTTTTGGGCGGAGCAACAATTTATGGCTTATTTGCGGATCTGGCATAGTCTTTTTAGTTTTTTTTTTCGCACGAGTACACAGGTTGCAGATTTGGCACCTGTTGATGAATTTTCTAGGTTTTCGGATGGAATTTCAAGTGTGTGACCTTATTTTTTAAGTTAAAATTTTCATTTCCTGTGATTTTATACTCAAAAAACCATTTTTCTTTTTCACATTCTATTCACATCTCAGTCATCTTCGTATAATGTTCCCTATTAATTGTTGTTCCAAACTCATAATTGGACCATTTTAACCCCTAAAAAACAAGTTTAATTTATATGAGTCACGCACTTGAGATTGTTTCCAAAAAAAATTATCCAGGCTAGATAAATTCTCAAAGTTAAGAAATTCTTGGTGTAGAAAGAAGATAGAGGTCAATCCGCTACAACCAATAAAGTTTAGGGATCTGGATGCAAAAAAGCCAAAATTAATTCATAGCAGTTATGTTTTTCAGGTGGAGAAATATAGGAGATGTGAGTTTGGGGTTTGCCCAAGATTTCACTGTAGTGAACAAAGATGTTTGCCAGTTGGTGAGTCAGACACGCCTCGATCGAGGACAGTGAAAATCTACTGCCCCAAATGCCAAGATATTTACGCGCCAAAATTCAAAGACCAAAAGAGTATCCTTGTGATGCAAGGCACCTAGCTAAGTAATTAGTGATTCAATGAGATTGTTTGTTTGTTTCCTTTGAGTATTAATAGATATTGATGGAGCTTATTTTGGGACAACATTCCCTCATATGTTCTACTTGAGCTACGAGCACCTTAGGCCACACAAGTCGAGTCAAAGCTATGTGCCAAGACTTTATGGCTTCAAGATCAGCAAATATTCGTAAACAACGTTATCGTTTTCATTGCTGCGATCTACTTGATGCAACGTTAAATCGGGATTTAGATTATACACGAGTTAAATTCAGCTTGATCTAAAAATGTTGGTGCTATTCTTTGAACCGCAGACGAACTTCTTGTTTTGTCTGTGCTACTGAATTGACAGGTAGAGATAAGCAAAGGGAATTATAAGCTACTTATGCCCAGTGGTTGAAAATGGGATTGGGTGGGAATTATAAGCTACAGGTAGAGATGTAGAGATAACAACGATTATCAGGCTCACCTAAAGCAAATCATGATATGTGAGGAACATTCAACCACATTTTTTTTACCTCATAACAAACTTTAATTTAAGTATATAAAAAAAAATATATTAAAATATATCTAATTCAAAACTTGAAAAATATAAAAATATCATTTTAAAATTTAATATACATTAAAATATAAAAAATATATACATTGAAATATATCAAATTCAAAACTTGAAAATATAAAAATACCATTTTAAAATTTAATAAAAGTATTTAACCAAATTTTAGAAAATACGAAGTGGAAATTTGAAATCAAAATGCGATGGTGAAATATCAAGATGTAATTGAAAATATTAAATTCAACGAAAATGACTCCATTTCAAAACTTTTTTCCGTCTCATTCTTATTTCGAAAATACTTTGTTCACTATTTGCATTTTTTTTTTAATAATACATTCTTTCTTGTTTATCAACTCTCCCATTCGCTTCTAAATTGTGCCAATAAGTCTTCGCCGACAAGTATATTTTTCAGAGACTATTAAGGAGAAAAGAAATTCACGAAAATAAATAAAAATAATTCAGGCATATATACATGAATAAGAATTCCAAAGGTATTTTTATCCAGATTTTTAACACATGAGATATTTCAAAAAGCATTTGAAACGCGAGTTGTTTAGGGAATTAGGCATCTGTTTTGAGATAGTTACAGAATTAGGCATCTGTTTTTTTTTTTTTACTATTATATCCACATATATTGTATATTTAATTAGATAGAACATTTAAGCTCATACTACCCCAAAAAATAATTCTTTAAAATTGTTTTAACTTTTATTAAATATTTTTTTAGGATCAAATTAGAGGAAATTTTTCAAGTTAGAGTTAGAGCATTATATCAAGTTTGAAGTAGCCTTCTTTAACCAGTACTATTTTTTATTTTGAAATTTCGAACATAGCATACATCTGTAAAAGAAATTATAAATTTTGAGTTTTTAACATTTCTTCATACCCAAGTTTTTCTAAAATCTATTATATTAAAGTGATAATATCAAAACTATATTCATGTATACCCAACATTTTCTAAAATCTATTATATTAATGTGATACTATCAAAAGTATATTTGTGTCCCTGCAACTACTGAGGAAAGAAAAAGGAAAAAGAAAGGACGAAATAGTTGTTTGAAACTTTATCTTTGAATCCTCAATTATGTGTTAAATCTTATTGTTCACATATAATGATATGAATGTATACAATATACCACACCAATTCAATTTATATGCATCTTCGGTATGTATGTGCATGGATCATGCGATTTCACTGGTTACATCCAATAGACTTCTTTGATAACTGATTAATTAACTTTGCAAAACAAGAGACATATAATATAATATTTTTTTTTCTTAATTATATCAAGCATGTGAAGACAAAATAAGAATTCATACACTTCTTCATTGTTATCTTCACACGTAATCATAACCACGTTTGATATTTTATTAAATATATATCATTATTGTCATTATAAGGTAGAGTTTTTTGTTTCTATTTAGGAATAAGATAAAAAATAAAAATAAAAACTTTAAATTCACCAACAAAATTTGGGTACAAGTCTAACTCTCCAACTATTTTAATTTCTTGGCATTGCTATAACTCATCAACGGCACAGATAAGTTCACTTTTTAAGGTACAACGGTTTGGAATAATTTGTCGGCTGTTGGTGTTTTGATTTATATTAAAATCACTCTTTCTCTTTATAAAATAAAAAGAAAAAAAATTTAAAAAAAAAATCATGCCTTTTTCCATTCTTATAATTAAACAAAGTCAACATTAAAATTCTTTTAAAGAAGAGTTATGCATCAATCTATTAGAATCTAGAACCTAGAATTTAATCACACTCCATAATTTATCATCACACCACAAGCACCACACTTTGGACCTCCTCCTATTCAAACATATTCTAATAATGTCACAAAACCGTGTTTTTCAATATAGTATATAACATGGAATTAAAGGAAGGTACACTAGATATATAATCATATAATATAATACCTAGTCAATTCTTTTTTTAGAAAAGATCACCCACTTGCACTTCTCATCTCCTTCCTTTCTCCGTCGACCAAAACCATTTCCACATTTGAAAAACACGTCCAATAATTCATTTCTCTCAAAATCTCTCTCTCTCTCTCTCAATTCTCTCAAGACGCGAAAAAGTGAAGAAATAAGAATACAAACAATGTCCATTTTAGTAGATTGCTCAAACTGCCGAATCCCTCTACAGCTTCCCTCGGGAGCCGAATCAATCCGGTGCGCGCTGTGCAACGCCGTCACGCTCGTCGACGATCCACGCGCCGTCGTCGCCGCAGCATCTCCACGAGCGTTCCACCTGTTCCGACGCGGCCACCTCCACGCGCCGCCGTCCCCCAACGGCCACGCGCTGACGGGACCGCCGTCGCCGGCGTGGCGGGGACGGAAGAGGGCGGTGATATGCGGGGTGTCGTACAAGGACACGCGGCGAGAGCTGAAAGGTTGCATCAACGACGCCAAGTGTATGAAGTACTTGTTGGTCAACAGGTTCAAATTCCCTGAATCCTCTGTTCTTATGCTCACAGGTAATAAAATAATAATAACAATCATCATCATCATCATCATCATCATTACAAGAGAAAATGACATCTATATTCTCAATTTGATCACAATTTTTTTACCAATTAGTTTTATATCGTAGAATTGGACTTATGTTTATTGATCATTATAAATTTATTCCCTAATGGTTCTATTGGTTGACTTTTAGTGTCGATTTGTCAGAAAATTACATTTGTTATGAATTTAAATCGATGATCGAGAATTGCTATGTGGAGAAATTAAGGCCGATGAAAAAACTACTAAACTGTCGACTAAGAATGACATTTTCGCTGATAATAATCTTCTTTTTTTCTCTATGCATAAAATTCAATGAAATGATATTTTTAATTAATTTAATCGATAATCTGGAACTGCTATTTGGACAAATTAACACTGAATGAGAAAAAAAAAATTGCAAAATTAATTAAAGAGAATTGTAATCAAGTCTAAAAAAAAAAAAACAATGAACGACATTTTCCTTGATAATAATAATAATCTCTTTTAATGTCCGTCTTCATAAAATTCAATGAAATACTATTTTTTTTTTTACTTCTTATATATAAGAAGAAGCGTGGTGTGTGATTCACGGTTTCTTACAATACAAGGCACCTTTCAGAGGAAGAGAGCGACCCGGCCCGATGGCCCACGAAGCGGAACATTAGGACGGCTCTGCGGTGGCTGGTGGAAGGGTGTCGGTCGGGTGACTCGCTGGTGTTCCAGTTCTCGGGCCACGGGTCCCAGCAAAAGGACGCTGACGGGGACGAGATCGACGGGTTTGACGAGACCCTCTGCCCCGTCGACTTCGAGACTCACGGGATGATCGTCGACGACGAGATCAACGCCACCATTGTCAAGCCCCTCCCCGCCGGAGTCAAACTCCACGCCATCATCGACGCTTGTCACAGCGGCACCGTGTTGGACCTGCCTTTCCTCTGCAGAATGGACAGGTAAATTTTATGTGTTCTGCTCTATTGATAAACGCACCCGAGAGCCCCAAATATGGGTGTTGGGTGTTGTTCTGTCGTGAGACCCGACGGTTAGCTTTACTTGTGTGGAAAATGGTCCACGGTTTCATTAAGATATTCCGATTTCAAGATACTTTTGGGGGATGAGCCCAGTCAATAGGATAAAATTCAAAGAGTTCATGATGCCGAACTCTATATTGCGCGCGTCATTTAGATGGGGCTCCATAAAATCTTATAGTAGAATATGAAAAACAGAGAGGAAGAGGAAAAAGGATTAGAAAACCAACAAATTTAAAATTTTGACGACTCGGATTTTTTTTTCTTTTATATCATACATTATATCATCAATTACGTTAAACATTTAAGCACAAGATATAATCTTCAAACGTCAATAAATATTAAGTTTATTAGGGATTGAACCCTTGTACTCTCGCAGAGGTCTCCTTATGGACAGGAGGTCTTGTCATCCAAGCTAAACCCGTAGAGGTGACGACTCGGATTTTTTAACCATCCTCGAATTGTTGTTTTTAATATTTAAGTGTTTATGAACTTGGTCAAAAGAATCTATTGGTTATTGAATTTAAAGGGGATGCTAGAGAATTTTAGCTTAATTATTTGTGAAACAGTTATTGGGCTAATTAAGCAGTTTCTTCAAATTTAAAATGTAGTTGGCTGATGATTTGTTTTATCCATTAGTTAAATATCAATGAGGTAAAAAAAAATGGAAATTTTGAATTTTTTTTCCGGATTACTGAATATTTTGCAAATTTTGGATAGAGTACTATATAATTCACCGGAATCTCACAAGAATTTTGTATGGCCGGCAATTTTTCATCGGATATTCATTTTCAGCAGCATGTCAAACTGAAAATTGATAATAAATAGCTGGTTTTTAATCATTGGGTTAGATAGGCACCAGATGATAATTTGATGATATCATTTTCCCTAAATTGGTGCCTAATCTGCCTAATAACAGAGCAGGGCATGTCTGTTTATCTCACCTATAGTGATACATAATATATTTTTGGTATGTTTGTGTTTGAAACTCGATATCGTTTTTTGTAGACACGGGAAGTACTCGTGGGAGGATCATCGGCCGCGGTCAGGCGTATGGAAAGGAACGAGCGGAGGCGAAGTCATTTCCTTCAGCGGCTGCGATGACAATCAAATCTCCTCAGATACTTCCGTATGTGAACATAATTTTTTTTTTTTTTTAATTTTTTTCGGAATGTAACATATTTCAAGAATTATGAAAAAATAAATTTTATTTTCTCTCGACATATATAGTCTCTCTCGAACGGCGCTTCAACGGGCGCGATGACTTATTCTTTCATACAAGCGATCGAGCGTGGGCACGGGACTACTTATGGGGATATGTTGACCGCGATGAGGTCCACCGTAAGGAACGCAGAAAGCGGCCTCGGGGCCGGTCTCGTCACTTCACTCATCACCATGTTGTCCGCTGGAGGTTATAAACTAAAACAGGTATACGGTATATTAAAAAAAAAAAAAAAAAAGATTGTTATTTTTCTAAGCACTAATTTTTTGTTATTTAAATTACTATATTTATAATTTTTTTTTTTATGCGTTAACTTGCAGCAAGAACCACAGCTGACAGCCAATGTGCAATTTGATGTGCATACAAAGCCATTTTCTCTTTAACACGATTGTCTTTCTGAGTTTGTGAATAGTTCTGTTTCTTGGGAAAGAAGGTTCCCCTTTTCATTTTTTTTTTTTTTTTGAGATCTCTTTTTCATTCTTTGATAGTTCTTTTGAGTTTGACATGTAATTTTAAATCTACGCTTGAAATGAATTGACTACACAAATAAATTTGACTTGTTTCTGGTTCTGGGCTCTGGCCCGCTCACATTCCTATAAATACTATCTATACGACTTTATGAACCAGATTGGTAGAAAATGTCACTAAAAATAAATATAGAATAAACGAACACACAAAACTTCAAACATTTCAGCACTAATGAATAATGAATAAGAATTAAAAAAAAAAAAAAAAAACTTCACAGCCCAATCCCATGATCTTCTTCTTGGACATCTTCAAACGGTCTTTGCTCTAACAGCTCTGCTTGCCACTTGTATCTCTCACTGTCCTTCACAGCCATATCTTCATACAACTACACAAACACACACAACACCAACATTTGAGCACTTTTTCAATCATGTAATTAATTTTTTACGCAATACTCTTGAAACTTTTATGATCATAGTATTTTGTTCTCTAACCTTTTTTTTTTTTTGTTCTCTAATATATTGATTTTATAGCATTTTGGATCCTTTTTTTTACGTAAAAAAATCCAGTACCTAAATTAAAAAAAAATCTACCCTAAAAATCCAAAATTGTTTAACTTTTTTTTGTTTTTTTTTTTACTATTTTTCATTTATATATCCACATATATTGCAGATTTAATTAGATAGAACATTTAAGCTCATATTACAAAAAAAAAAAAAAAAAAAAAACACTTTAAACTTTTATTTAGTATTTTTTTTTAGGATCAAAGTCCAAATATATTCTAATTAGTTTGATTTATAACGCTGAAGAATGTATCATGGGCCAATATCAATAACTTATAGACTAAAATCCTAAAAAATAACGAACTAAAATGTCATTAATCACACAAATTCAGGATTATAGGACACTAAAACAAACCTTTTTCTGATTGGCGGGAAGTTTGTACCACATCTGAGCAATCCTCTTACTCGTCTCGGCGAACGAAGAAGCCTTGACACGTCCCCAAGACGACATCACGAAAAACGAGTACGATGTGCATGGCCGCACTGGAAAACTCCTCCTTCTCCACATCCTCTCCAACACATCTCCGGTCTTACTATTACTCCTCCGACTCCGAACCCTTGTCGACCGTCCGATCGAAGCCCGCGGAAAGTACGACACCGGAGATATAGCCCCGCTCCTCAGCCTCGTCGTCGCGCCTCCGCCGATCCCGGCGGTCTCGCTTTCTCCGGGAAAAGCGACAGGTGTCGCGTAGGGATCGGAGGAAAAGGAATTGAAGATTTCTTCTTCTTCTTCTTCTTCTGGTTCGACAGGTTTTTCTTCGGGGAAGAGTTTTTTGTTGACGAGGTCGAGGCGAACGGAGAATCGGAGGTCACCGGTGTCGCCGGTGACTTGGATTGTGTCTCCGGTGAGGAAGCCGGAGAGTTGGATAGGCGTTTGAGAGGCGGATATCGGTGATGGTGTGTTCGTTATCGGTGAATTTATGGAATTGTTTGAGTCCATTTTTTTTTAAAAATTGAATACGTTGAATTGAATCTTGATGGATTTTGGTTTGTTTAAAAGAGAAAGAAGCGAAATGGTTTGGGAATGGGCATGACTCGTTAAAATGGTCGACCGTTGCTTTGCACCTTTTGGGATGTACCGTATGAAATGACGGTTACTATATATAAAGAGGCGCGAATGATTTAATTTTATGAATTTGCAAATATGACCTTTTTTTAGTGTGCT
Organism: Urtica dioica subsp. dioica; assembly: GCF_054948205.1. Lineage (NCBI taxonomy): Eukaryota > Viridiplantae > Streptophyta > Magnoliopsida > Rosales > Urticaceae > Urtica > Urtica dioica. Next base: position 18,186,248 of record NC_142767.1, read on the forward strand.
ATTTTAAGAAGTGGAAATTGTTTATGGAGGGATCACGTGCGAAAATTGTGTGTAATTTAGAATTTATTAAAGTCTGTAGTCATTATTTTTTATATAAATAATAAGCAATTCAAAGTATACAAATATGGTTGATGTACATCATTCTAAATCGAAAAACGAGAATAAGAAAAAAAGTTCAAGTTGACCAGTATAATCTTATAGAGCAAATATGATAAAATAAATAAGTATAATCATTCACTACCTAGATTAAAATCTACATTACACTCTACCTTAACGAAAATAATTGTCACTCGGTCACGTTTCAAGAGAAAAGACAAGTCAAATGAAATAATAATCTTGTAGAGCAAGACATGACACACCAAATTTGAGAAGGGGGGGAGGGGGGGACTTATGATATTCAGACTTTGGGAACAATCAAGTCAATGAGACTTATGATATTAACTATGCGCGATTTAAAAAAAAAATACCAACACCAACTTCAGATAATCACCAAATCAATACGAAAGTCATTCTCTAAAAACCGAAGAAGAGATCAGAGATAAAGAAGATATTAAAACTTATCTTGGGCAAATTGAAGTATCTCCGATCACCAATGTGAGAAATATGTTGATGGATTTAGTAACCCACATTGTAAATTTTCTTTTTAGATCGGAAGTGGAAATCACCTCTTGTCGGTGGTCAAAAAACTATCAGTGGGCGGAGTTCCTCTTCGGTGAACTTTAACATCGGTGAATATAAATTTCAACTGATACAGTGACTATGCTCTTCAAGATCTCGTCAACATGAATCTATAGGGAGCGCCCAAATCCGACTTCATATGAAGGAGATACGAGTTTTCGAAATTTTGAAGAGGAATAAAAAAATAAAAGTGTCAGAATGAGAGAATGACATATCAGATTTAGTCATCGAGGTGGCTTTTGGACAAAGGGGCCCGACTTGATTGTTGAGCCTCAAATCTTCAATTCCGCTTATGAAAGAATTTGAACTAATTACACCATAGATCAAAGCATTCAATTTTAGAGAAGTAATGATGCATCGTATATAGTGAGATAAATCAGAGATCATTATTATTAATAAATTTTTTTTGTAATGAGGTAACGACGCTCAATTTCATATAATTATATGTTACCAAAAAACGATTTATGTTTTCTATTTAAAAACAAAACACAAAAATCAAAGGAAAATTTATATTTTCAAGCATGTCGTTATGCAGAAAATAAAGTAGCAAATTGTAAGAAGATACCTAACTTTATTGTTTATTCATAAAATAAAATAAAATTTTGGGGTGAATTGACTATTTACTATCACAATTCTTTTATTATGATTTTAAAAAATATTTTTTTCTACACATAAATGTCTTATTTCCAAATAAGATTGGCTTGTGGAATCCTAGAGCCAAAATGTCCTATATCAAATATTTCTTATTTAAAAAATTCATATATACGAGTGGCGTGTGGAATGGTGGTGCCAAGATCGCCTTATAGCTGGCGTGTGGTGACCATACGAGTGCCAAAATCATCCTTTTTATCAAAAAGCAAAACGTAAAGATAAGACTCGAAAAAACGATATTATTCGAAACATTAATTAAACAATCGTTGTAAATTAGGACGAAACCAAAATTACAAACTGAACAAATGAATTAACACTTGATTAATTTTTTATTTTTCCAAAAGAGCTCCGCAATTAACTACCCTCTAACTCGACGACCAATTAGCTAATCAGGGTTAGTTAGTACAGCGAGTCTATCCAGTACATGTACTGCCAATTTGTAGTACCAAAAATGCCGACACTTTCCTCATTTCTTCACCTACCAATTCAACCACGTAACTCTCGAAGCTCTCAAGATAGTATTAAAACCCATCTGAAAATGGTGGCTTTAGTCTTACCAGTCTCATCGACTACTAAGCCAACTCTTCAGCTTAGTTCTTTCCCATCGACTGCGAATTTCGCCGTCCCTCGCAGAGTTCGATTCTCCAAGACAATGGTATAACTATTCCATTTTCTTTTTTCATTTGAACTTTTACTGTACTAATTTTTTTTTTTTTTTAGTATTTAATTACTTTTTTTTTTCCTTGATATATAATCAGGCCAGTACAATCAGCGCCAAGTTTGAGCTACAGCCTCCTCCATATGCACTGGTAATTTTTGGGTTCATAGTTTCCGTAGCTTTCTCTCTACATTTGTTTGCCCACCAGCTGTTTGTGATAAGTCCCGAGAGAGAGAGACAGAGATAAATCTCTTTATCATTTGAAGTGATTTTTATTTCCACACTTTTGCTAATCATACTAGATCTACACGGCCAAGTAATGCAATTTATAGGAGGACAACAAAAAGATGATTAGAAAATCACTTAACAGTTCGGTACGTTTAAAAAATATTCCTAGGAAAGTGAATATGTGTGATTTAGATTACCCTAGAAAAATATTAGCATTAGAAAAAAACCACAACACATGCTAATCTTAACCAAACACACTAATGCAATATTCTCTAGAACCAAATCAGTAAATTATTGTTGACGACTAAATACTGTGTGAATATAGGATGCTTTGGAGCCGCATATGAGCAAGAACACACTGGAGTTTCACTGGGGAAAGCACCACAGGACTTACGTGGACAATTTGAACAAACAGGTGGCTGGGAACGATCTCGAGCCTCTGTCCTTGGAAGAGGTCATCCTCGCCACCTACAACAAGGGCGATCTTCTTCCGCCCTTTAACAACGCCGCTCAGGTACAAATTACGTAAAAGCCCCGTTCTTTGAGCTTTCTAGTTTCTAGTGCACCGGGTATTAAGGGTAGTGAGGTAATTTGGGCAGGTTTGGAACCACGATTTCTTTTGGCAATCCATGAAACCCGGCGGCGGAGGAAAGCCGACCGGCGAGCTTCTTGAGCTCATCGAAAGGGATTTCGGTTCGTACGACGCCTTTGTCGGGGAGTTCAGGACCGCCGCTCTTACCCAGTTCGGGTCTGGTTGGGCTTGGCTTGTGTGTAAGTCTCGACATTTTGTTTGTTTAAGTCACACGACTCTAATTATGTCACGCCTCTGATAGTTTTTGTTTTTTGTCCAACAGACCAAGACAAGAAGTTGTCCATCGTTAAGACCCCGAACGCCGTGAACCCTCTCGTTTTCGGTTCTTCCGTGAGTGATTTTATCGACTTATTTTATGAACAAATATATATCACCTAAAAAAGCTCATTTCTTGTATTTTGGCTAATGAACTTTTTTCCTTTTTTGTTAATTGCAGCCTATTCTAACCATTGATGTCTGGGAGGTAAATAGATTAACAGAATTATATAAATTCAAATACTTCTATGTAAGAAAATGAAAATTTGCAAATTACTAACTTCTTTTTTTTGTTTGTCCTCTTTCAACAGCATGCTTACTATCTCGACTTCCAGGTCAGTTTTTGTTATTCTGACTTAGTAATGGAATTCGGTTTTTCCTTATAACTTGTTCTCTTATTCTAAAACCTGAGATCTTTGGTTATTTTGCGCAGAACCGTCGAGTTGATTACATAAGTCTGTTTATGGACAAGCTTGTGTCATGGGACGCTGTGACGGCCAGGCTTGAAGCTGCCAAGGCAAGCTGCTGAACAAGATGAAGCAAAACAACCAAGCGTGAAGAGGGAATCAATTTCATTTTGCTTTTTCAACGACAATAAAATATAACTATGAAAAGAAGAGTGCTTTTTGTTTGGCTATTGTACTTGTGACTAAGAGAGAGGGTCTACTCAGCAGGCACTATTAGTATTATATAAGCTTTCTTTCTGTATCCGCGACAATTTCATCGAGAATAAAATTACAAAAAATCTTGTGTTTGTGTTGACATTCACATCTAGTTTTCTGTTCCTAATATCATCTGATTGGGGAGGTTTTCAAAGACAAAAAACCGTCGAGTTCCGAAAGCTTTGAATCGTCTGTGCGAGGCGGTCCAAATGTCTCCCAAAATCGTAGAGTCTCGTCTGCTCCGGCTGAAACCACAGTTAAACCGTCTGGGCTCTGCAAAAAAAAAAATCAGGTCTATACTGGTCTTTTTTTTTTTTTTTTAAGATGAAAATAACCGAACCTGAGAAAGGTGGAGAATTCTGGACGAATGACCCTTCCAGTCTCCGACTTTGGTCATGGACGGGTATCGCCAGAGAGACATTTGATTCGGCGGCTCGCCCGCAGTGAAACCGTGTCCGCTTAGCAGCTCTTTGTGATGTCTGTTCCACTCAAGCCCACATACCTGAAATATTACAAAGCACGACAAAATGCCCGATTTCATTTTCCCTAATTTGCTTCCTTCAAACCCCCTCTGGTTCCATAGGACAGGTTTAGTGACAGAGAACTCGCCTGGGCATGGGTGTGTAAGGTATTGACTAAAACACCCTTTTGAGTATTCCAAATCTTGATGGTCCCGTCTTGGGTCCCGCCTCCGGAGGCAAGCAGCTCCGGCTGGTAGGGACACCATGCCAGCGCCTTCACGGCCGCCGTGTGGTCCTCAAAACGGTGCAAAAAACTCGAAGACCTCATCTTCGAACAATCCCACAAGTAGAGCAAGTTCTCGTTGCCTCCGCTTGCCAAAACGCTGCCTCGCTCTGACCACTTCAGGCCACATACCTCATCCCCGTGGGCCCGCACCACCCGGGACGCCACATTCCTCCCCGCCCTCACTGCCAAAAAAAAAAAAAAAAACTCAGTTCACAATTCGAGCCGCGAACCAATCTAGTTATTTATACGACAGTATAATTAATATCAAACACGAACCAAACTAAAATAAATTATAGAAGAATGCAAAAACCCTCACTGTCATGGTTGATGATCGACTTGTCTTTGCTTCCCGATGTGAGAGTGTCACCATTCCACGCAATAGCTGCGACCCGTTCTGTGTGATCGCCGAAGCTTCTAACCTGTTTGCGGTCAAAGTTAGGATCTTTGACTCGACGAAAGAGAAATAACTAGAATGGTATGATTATTGTTATTATTATCATGAGAGAGAGAGAGATTGTTGTTTACGAGTTGCAAAGTCTCGGCGTCCCAAAGTTGAAGGTTCGAGCCTTTATAACCGACGGCCAAAGTTTTGGCATCCCTAGACCAGGCCACACTTGTCGGGTAGTCTCTCGGGTCAGCCTCTTTCAAAAGGGTATCCACATTTCGAGTCTCTGAATTCCATAGATACAGCTGCGAGCCAAGAGCGACGGCGAGGACGTTATTCTTCCCCCAATTCAAGATGTTCATGTAGAAATCGTTCTTGATATTCGGAGCATCAAGAATCATGGATTCTTTCTGACAAAAAAGAAAACAGAAGAAAAGCTAAACTAAACATGCTGGGTCGCAGATAGTTGATCGGCTAAAGAAATTTCGAACAACGTTCACCTTTGGCACTTTTCGAAGAACTTTCTGTTTGGCGTTGTTTTCGAGTTCTTGTGCATCGTCTCGTCGCATCTCGTCGATGCAGCGGAACGATCGACGGTTTGATTTGGGGCTTCCTCTGAAAACCAGCATTCTGAAGGGGTTTCCTTTGGAGTCCAAATTCAGCTTCTCCTCTAATTTTCTGCGGTATGATTCCTGTAACAGACCCAATGATTATAATTTAAAAAAAAAAAAAAAAAAAAAAAAAAAACGAATAAACCATAAACCCTAACTCTTGAATTCATTAAATAAAGTAGAAGAAGGAAAAATAATGAAGATTGTTCTGTTATTACTTACTCCGAAACTGGAATTATAGCGCGGTCTATTTCGGTTTGTCAACAAACTATGGGCTTGATCTAGATCCATCAAACTCGTACTAGGTATAAACCGATCTCCCTGTACAGATGATAAAGCGATAAATTATAGAAGATCAAGAAATCAGTGATCGGATCAAGATTTCGAAGAAGAGAGAATCGGAATCGTACCTGGAAATCGTACTGAGTGGTCGGACTGATTTGGAGGCGTTTTGGAGAGCACCAATCAGGTTGAAGCTCCGACATTTTTTATTTATTTCTTGTTCTGTGATCTGAACACAAACGAATTGTTTATGGTTTGGTGAGCGAGAAAGTTGAAGAAAATAAAAATTATCTTGGAGAAGAAATAGAATGAGGAAAGAAAGGAAAGAAGAAGCGTTTGGGTTGATGATATAAGGCGTCGATATCTCCCGCCAAATTTTCAACGGACACTTTTTCCGTTGGAGCGAATTGGGCTCTGGCAACTCTTCGCGTAACGGGACTGGGCTTTAGAATAAGTATTGGACTCCAACGGTGGGTTTTAGATGGGGAATTACGTAACTAACTCAAACTGGACACGGAATTTCTTATATATATCATGCTTGAAATAATTTTTTAAATGCCACTCGGACAAAAGTTTATTTGGGATATCAAACCAACCAAGTTACAATCTTCAACATTTCAACCACAATAGTTATTTTTATTTTTATTTTTCGTGAGTGATTTGTATTTTAATGTGTACGAAAATTATATATAAAAATTTTATACACAAATTATATTTTTTAAAATTTTATGCATGCAAATTTTATTTTTTTGAAAATTTATTTATTATTCAAATATGTGTTAGATACCCATTTTTGTGGTTACCTCTTGTGATAACAATATATCACTAGTGTTAGCCATACTTAATTTTGGACATCGAAACCGGAAGAGATTGAAACTTCTGATTTCGATGGTTGGCTTTATGCTATCGAAACTACCGCTCCGATAGTTGGAATATTCAGTTCCAAAGGAATCTTGGAAGCAACGGCAATGATCGGTTATTTCCGTTGTTTTTATTCCGTCATTTTTTACTCGCCGCGACAATGTGTGATATATTTTTTCTGATTGAAATGATGTTGCTACAATTTTTAATTTAATATCATAAATTATCTCAAATAGTATTTCCAATATCCTTAGCACCATTTTCGATAACTTGAAATTTATGACTTTTGCAATTGGAAATTTTCGTTATGATAGGAACAAAATGTCAGCGTCATTGAAAACGATCCTTCCGTTATCGTCTGATGCCCAAAATTAGACATACTCCAAAACGATAGACAAATTATCAATAAAATCATAAGTAAGGCGTGACGACATAAAGCTTTATTTCAATTATTGATTTAATTTAACACGATTATATCTTTATAATAATTTATAATGTAAAGTCACACAAAAATTTATAATGTATTTCAATAATCTAAGCGGTTACCACAAGACTTTAGACGCAGTAATGTAATGTCAAATTAAAAAATTAATTATAGCTTATAATAATGTATAACATCTATTTTCATCTATAATGTAGATAAAACAAAAAGATCTTATTAAATACAACTATTTAATTAAATTTCTTAAAATGTTATAATATTTGATGTTATCATGAAATAGTATACCCTTAGTAGATATATATATCAAACACATCCAAAATACAATAAATGAATAATGAGATGAGCAGTGCACATGGATTTTCTTCAATGTCTACACATTTATCTAAAAAAAAATCATATTACAATTTATATTTGATAAAACAAAAATAAGAAAAGAGCATAATATCACCCACATAGCGAAATTTCGTGATTGACCTTTTCTTCTTCAATCACAAGCCAAATCCAAGCTCAAACAAACTATCGGTCCCTAAATATATACGCATAGACTCACGATAAACTCAACAGAAACAAAATGGAGAGAAGGTTCCATGAGAAAAGAAGATCATGGGTATCGCCACCATGCTTCATGCCCAACTCGCCGACCTCTCCACCGTCGCCGCCATCTTCGGTGCTCTCTCCGACGTCGCCACCATCTCCGGTGCTCTCTCCCCCGTCGCCGCCATGCCCTCGGCCACCCATTCCCACTTTCTCTCCGCCCTCGGCGCCACGCCCTCTACCACCCTCGCCGGCGTTCTCTCCGCCCTCATCGCCGGCGTTCTCTCCGGATGTCTATACATTTATCTATAAAAAATCATATTAAAATTTATATTTGATAAAACAAAAATAAGAAAAGATCATAATATCACCCACATAGCGAAATTCCGAGGTTGACCCTTTATTCTTTAACCACAGGCCAAATCCAAGCTAAAACGAACTATCGGCCCCGAAATATGTAACACGATTATATCTTTATAATAATTTATAATGTAACGTCACACAATAATTTATAATGTATTTCAATCATCTAAGAGGATACCACAAGACTTTAAACGCAGTAATGTAATGTCTAATTAAAAAATTAATTAAAGCTTTATAATAATGTATAACATCTATTTTCATCTATAATGTAGATAAAACAAAAAGATCTTATTAAATACAACTATTTAATTAAATTTCTTAAAATGCCATAATATTTGATGTTATCATGAAATAGTATACCCTTAGTAGATATATATATATATCAAACACATCCAAAATAAAACAAATGAATAATGAGATGAGCAGTGCACATGGATTTTCTTCAATGTCTACACATTTATCTAAAAAAAATCATATTACAATTTATATTTGATAAAACAAAAATAAGAAAAGAGCATAATATCTCTCACATAGCGAAATTTCGAGATTGACCTTTTCTTCTTCAATCACAGGCCAAATTCAAGCTCAAACAAACTATCGGCCCCGAAATATATACGCATAGACTCACGATAAACTCAACAGAAACAAAATGGAGAGAAGGTTCCCTGAGAAAAGAAGATCATCGGTATGGCCACCATGCTTCATGCCCAACTCGCCGACCTCTCCACCGTCGCCGCCATCTCCGGTGCTCTCTCCCCCGTCGCCGCCATGCCCTCCGCCACCCATTCCCACTTTCTCTCCGCCCTCGGCGCCACGCCCTCTGCCACCCTCGCCGGCGTTCTCTCCGCCCTCATCGCCGGCGTTCTCTCCGCCCTCGTCGCCGGCGTTCTCTCCGGATGTCTATACATTTATCTATAAAAAATCATATTAAAATTTATATTTGATAAAACAAAAATAAGAAAAGAGCATAATATCACCCACATAGCGAAATTCCGAGATTGACCATTTCTTCTTCAACCATAGGAAACGAACTATCGGCCCCGAAATATATAACACGATCATATCTTTATAATAATTTATAATGTAACGTCACACAATAATTTATAATGTATTTCAATCATCTAAGCGATTACCACAAGACTTTAGACGCAATAATGTCATGTCTAATTAAAAAAATTAATTATAGCTTCATTATAATATATAACATCTATTTTCATATATAATGTAGATGAAACAAAAAGATCTTATTAAATACAACTATTTAATTAAATTTCTTAAAATGTCATAATATTTGATGTTATCATGAAATAGTATACCTCTTAGTAGATAAATATATCAAACACATCCAAAATAAAATAAATGAATGATGACATGAGCAGTGCACATGGATTTTCTTCAGTGTCTATACATTTATCTAAAAAGAAATCATATTTAAATTTATATTTGATAAAACAAAAATAAGAAAGGGCAGTGTAGCAAACTAGGCAAAATGAAACTATGAAATTTGTTTTTAGTCTACGTTTCACAACTTTTTAGGAAATAACGAACAAGTTTATGTGACAATAATTAAGGTCTGATTTGCCCTTATTTATTACCAAATTCGTCATTTTCTCTCTCATACTTTTTTCCTACACTTATTTTTTTTTACATAAAAACTTCAAAAAACCATATATATCTCATATGAACTCGAAATTGAGTGATTCCAAATCTTACGGATTCGTGACGCCTAGATCTTCAAAAATAGATCCATTGTGTTTGATGAAAAATCATGTTTAATATAATGGATGTAGAAAAATCACATTATTACCTCAAATATAGAAATAACTGAAATTTTTTGAAATTATCAAAAAAATATATGGAAACGTAAATATGATGCATTAAACATAATTTTTCATCAAACACAATGAGTTTATTTTTGAATATCTCGACGCCACGAATTTGTAGGATCTAAAATCACTCAATTTCGAGTTCGTATGAGAAATATATGAATTTTTGAAATTTTGATGAAAAAAAAAAATTGAAAAAAATTAGAGAAAAAATGACGAATTTATTAATAAATAAGGTCAAATCAGACCTTAATTATTGACACATAAATCATTTGACTATATGCCTAAAAATTATCAAACTTAGAATAGATTTAAAATCATATGTTTAAAGCGGTCTAGTTATAAATTTCAATAAGAAAAGAGCATAATATCACGACCAAATTCCGAGATTAACCCTTTCTTCTTCAACCACTCAAACGAACTATCGCCCCTAAATATATAATATTTGTGCCCTAACTCAACTCAACCCAACACAACCAGTCCTAAAGTCCGTACTTCCGAAATCGAAACCGAATAATTCGTTTCAGATTGAGTAACTATGGAGGACGAGCAAGAGCACGAGGTCTACGGCGCTGAGATTCCCGGCGACGACGGCGACATGGAAGCTGATTACGAACGGACTGAAAACGACGTGGAAGGTCAAGAGGAATACGACGACCCTAACTCCAAGGCACCTATTCTTTCTCTTCCTCTTGCTCTTTGGCGGCTCGTGATCTGGTTTTAATCGGTCTAGGGTTTGTTGTTTGGCAGGACTTGGAGGATATGAAAAAGAGGCTGAAGGAGATGGAGGAAGAAGCCGGTGCTCTTCGCGAGATGCAGGCCAAGGTCGAGAAGGAGATGGGCGCTGTACAAGGTATGTATGTATATATATATATATATATATATATACATACATATATATTTATATTTGTGTGTGATTTTTAGATTTTAGGTTAAAATGTCTGTTTTTCTTCTTCTCTCATATATGAATTGCACGTTTTTAGCAGTGAATTTGAAGATACTTAGAGACATGTTTTCGTTGTTTTTTTTTGTAAAGATCTTTTGAATTGTTTGATAGGCTAAATGAGCTTCTAATTAAGCAAGATTAGTAACACTGATAAGAATCTTATGAAAAATTTGAGTTTATTTGGCGATGTGTTTCAATTTACTCTAAAATTTTGGGGGTTTCCATGTTTTTACAAAGTACTAACTTTGTGAAATAAATTTTTGTTTCACGATGTATCTGAATTTGCGATGTGTCATATGCTTCGTTTAGTCACAGTGCGAGATCATCACTGGTACATGTTTTGATTTCGTTTGAATATATGTTTAGATCCATCCAATACATCTGCAACTCAAGCTGAAAAAGAGGAGGTGGATGCCCGTTCGATTTACGTCGGTAATGTGAGGATCCCATCTTTTTAATTTTCTTCTTAATTTACTGCAAAGTGAATCGCTGAGCAGAATTCATTATTTTGTAGTCTCGAGAGTCTGTAAGAATTTTAATGTGTACATTGTAGCATTTTGTGTTTTTAGGATTCCACTTTGTTTATATCGGTCATATGAGTTTTTCATCTTTTTTTCTTCTACTTAATTTGCAATAAACTGGATTCCACTTTGTTTATATCAAGACTTCCATCTTTTTTTCTTCTTCTTATCTACAATAAACTGGATTCCACTCTGTTTCCGCTGCGTCATTGTTTATTAATCTCTAGAACTTGTTAGGATTTGTATGAGTACATTGGAACATGGGTCCTCACATGAGATGATGGGCTTGATTCTCCATGAGTTTGTAATACACTTTGGTTTACTGTTTGGAGGGTTGAAAGAAAGGTACTCTGGGACATGAGATCTTTATGGATGGCATTACTTGAAGTCCTTAATACTCTGTGAAAGCTAATTTAGTTTCATTGTTACCCTGCTCATAGTAACATATCCTCTGCAAGACAGTTTTGATAGCTTAGTTTTATCGTTACGTATTCTCTGCTAGACAGTTTTTTGCTTAGTTATATGGACTTTATCCCTTAGTCTAGTTTAGTTCAGGCATCAGTTGTAATCAATCATGAAATCAACTTGCTTGAGGAAAGTGCTGTATGTGATTTTAGCGGCCAAGTCCTTGGTTTATTTCCCAGAGGCTCTGGGTTCTAGCCTCTCTAAAGGTCTTCGCCTAGAAATCCGTAGCTAGGGACTAAACCCTAGTTTTCTTTGTAACTGTGGTGTCTGGGTTAATCCTATCTAAATCCACGAGGCCTAGCATTATAGACTGGGAGACTATCCCAGTGTCCCCAATTGTTGCACCTTGGATAATCGAACCGATGACTGATAAATTCCCTAGAATCTTACCACTGGATCAACCCCTAGGGCTAAGACTTTCTAGTTTTAAATATCTATTTTTAAAACCCTAGGCTTAAATATATTTAAAACGTATTTAGGACTAACTAAATGCTAGTTTTAATTTTTTTATATCCAAGCTTTCTTTGTATGAAATTTAAGGTTTCTATACAAGAACAATATGTTGTTCAAGCTCACTCATGTGTGTATTATGTACTTTTTATTCTTTTGGAGAACATAATGTTTAAAGCCTTAACTTGTATTTCTTGAGTGAAGGTCGACTATGCGTGCACGCCGGAGGAAGTCCAACAACATTTTCAGTCTTGCGGAACTGTCAACAGAGTCACAATCTTGACAGACAAGTTCGGACAACCAAAAGGATTCGCCTATGTCGAGTTTGTTGAAGTTGATGCCGTTCAAAATGCTCTCTTGTTAAATGAATCAGAGTTGCACGGTCGTCAAATAAAGGTTCCCTAGTTTTCTCCCATATTCTTACCCACTTAATAATAATAATAATAATAGTAATAATAATAATCATCGTTCAGTCTTTTGATGGTCATTATGCTCGTGAACGTCGATAGGTCTCTGCTAAGAGGACAAATGTTCCTGGATTGAAGCAGTTTCGAGGAAGGAGGGGCGGCGGTCCCTTCTCTCCGTTCTCCCGACCCCGGAGGCCATTCATGCCTCCCGGAGGAGTTTTCTACCCAACTTATGGCTATGGGTGAGGACATAAATCTTCATAATCTCGAAAATTTATGTTTTGTAATATAAGGTCAATTAGATAGGCATAGCTGTCATTTCTTGTTTAGGTATGATAAATGCCTCAAGATATGATCAAAAGCCCAAACATTTCAGATTATTTTGTCTGTTCGCTTCAGTTTTTGGTCCTAAATAATTGCCTTTAAATGGGTTGTTGCGATTCAGCACTTGAAGCCTTAAGAAGAAGAACCCGTTTTAAAAACTATTTAGTGTATTGTCTAATGTTTCCCCAGAAATATATATTACAGAAAAGGTTTTGTATTCAATGTTTGGTCTCTCTAATTTTCAGGAGGGTTCCAAGGTTCAGGCGACCGATGAGGTACAGACCATACTGAGGATTTAGATGATCACTCGGGGCTGGGAGGCTTTAACAGAAAAAAGGACTGCCCCGAAAATGTTTCTGTGCCTGTAAGAACTTGTCATTTGCTTCAGCAGTGGCCAATTTCATATTTTCTTGAATTGGGACAATGCAGAGAAGAGATTTATCATATTCAGGAGATGTGAGACGACGCAACTATATGTTTTCAAGAGGATAAAAAATACCTATTATTAGCGTGTGATTGGAAAATTCTTAGTTATAATCACTCTTTTACATTTGTAATCTTTTTTAAGCCGAGACTGGAAAATTTAACATGAATGGGTCGTATTCGTTCATGAGGTGTTTTACCATTGAGGGTATTGGGAATCTAGCTTTAATTATGTAAGAAGTCTCTAATTATCAAGATTGACTTGGACTGAAATTTGGAGTTGAGTACAGCATAAAATTTTTAGTATTGGTAGGTCATGCAGTGAAGTGATATATTGTTCAAACCGGACTGGCGATCGAAATCAAGTAAACTCTCAAGACGAGGTTATTTTTTTGGGCTCGTTTTTCCAAGTTTTATTATAGGCCACAAATGTCTTGACAATAGTAATAAATAAATAAGAAGATAGATCCTGCAAAGTATAGCAAAAATATATATTTACTATACATGGAGGAATAAAAAAGTAAAGGAGGCAATTCGAGGGATTAAGTTTAAAAAGAAAGAGGCATTTTTCCTAATTTATCGTCTCCAGTGCTGACCATTGAAGGCAGATAAAGTAAAGTGGAACTGTTTCAAACTTAATACCTCAAATAGCATATTTAGTTTTCATTTCATATATACCACTTTTTACAACAAAAAAAAATTATTGTTATTTATTGTTCTATTTGACTTTTTATTTTTCCTTTATTTAAGGGTAAACTAGCAACGTAACCATTTTGAAACATGGTTTTTGGAATCTAGCCAACGTTTGGTAAATTTTGCAATCTAGTCATTTACTGAAATTTACGGATATAAAATACCTAATTTACCATTTTTCTTATACTTACTTGATCAAAACACTAGCCCACGTTTGACCGGTTTGAATTGTATACAGCCAATTAATTTCATATTTTTTCGCAATTTAATTGGATATTTAGCTAATTTAATAGGAGATTCGGTGATGTAATTAAAAGATAAAATTTAATGCAATAAATGCACAAAAAAATTACCATAATTAACAGAAATTAACAAATCAGCGGAGATTAACAAAAATTTACAAACATTTACATTGTATTTACTTACACGGTTATAATTTCAGCAATTTAATTTCAGCTTTTTGAATTCATAATATGAGATTCGGTGATGTAATTAAAAGGGAAAGGAAATATTTATTTGATTGAATAAGTCAAACAAGATAATGAATACACGTAATTATGATAAAATCCCTTTCAAAATTAGAAAATAAATTTGGAAAACAAAAATACCGTATTAAATGTATATTAAAGGAAAGGAAATAAATCGGCTCTATCTGCACATATGTAAATTTACCATAATTAACATAAATTAATAAAGCAACGGAGATTAACAAAAATTTACGAACATTTACACTGTATTTGCTTACACGGCTATAATGTTCATTAAAGAAAAAAACGCTCAATAACCAACTTTGCCAAGTATAGAATTTTTTTTAAAATTCGAAATATAAACCGAATATAACAAATTCGGCTACAAAACCAAGTTTCAAAATGTTGGCTAGTATTTTTGAAACCAAACCAAGACTAATATAGTAAATATCATCTTACATAAATATGACACGTCATCAAATTTGGCTAGATTCGAAAATTAAACGAAACGTTGGCTAGATTATAATTGCAACGTTTGATGTGGCTTAGATCGACTAATTTTTCTTTATTTAATGGCATAGGTTAATGTAACATTTTACTTTGTGTTAAAACAATTTAATTTAAAATATTGAAAAAGTTGCCAAAAAAATACAGAAGTATTAGTAGAAGGTTTTAAAATTTGAGCTATTTAGAAATAATAAGCTAACTCTCCAGCACCGTGAACATAATTCGAGTTACCATATTTTTTTAAAAAAAAAATCTTATAATATCTCGCTGATTATTCTTACTTAAAAATACATAATTTATTGTATGCGGAAGGAAATGCATTTCAATTTCCATGAGTCATGGAATTTCGGATTTGGAAGGAATTATTCTTTGCAATATTGACCGAAATTTCACTGGATTTGGAAATGAAATTTCCATTCAATGTATATGGAAATAAATTTCCTTCCGGTCATAATCATTTTTTTGCACAATTTAGAGCCGTTGGATTTGCAATTCCCTCAAATTGAATGGCTCATAATTTTTATTTTTAAAAAAACATAAAAAATAAAGCTATACGTGTGGAAAAAATCATTCCCGTTGGTGGAAGTCAACATCCGCTCATCCACTGGAAGGAAATCCTTCCACTCACACTTTCCCGCGGAAGGAATCATTCTGCTCGAATTTCAAGGCCGGAAGGAAGGGATTTCCATTCATCTTTCGTACCATATAGCCCGGGTTTAATTATGTCTTCATATTCTTTTAAAAAAACAAGTTACTATTTTATACTCGTCGGAGGCGATAGTATTCACGAAAATAATAAAACAAAGGAAACGGACAAAATAAATATGAAGCATAATCTCAAAGACATTTTTGTCCAGATATTTAAAGTATTCCAATCACACTTGAGAATTTAGGAATTTATGTGTCATAGACTCATAGTTACGTAATTTATTTTTCCCCAAATAAACGTTCCTTAATAAGGCCCAATTGTAAGAGAATATGGACTTCAATTAGATCTACTCATCGCACCCAAGTCCAGTCATCAACCAGCTTCTGGGAAACAAGAATTTTCGGAACTTTCTTTCAATGGCGTCAGGCAAAGAGAGCGATTCTTCGGAAGACACTTCGAATTCGTAAGTTTCCACTGCGCTTCTCATTTCTAAATAGATTCCTCTCCGCTTTTCTCTCTGTTTGATTTCCGAGAAAACGTGAGAAAAACGATATGAAGAGCTTATATTAATCTGCTGTTCGCTGTCTCGACCCCAAATGTTGATGATTTCTTAAGCCCTAATCTACGTTTGAAGTTGTGTGGTTAAGGACCGAGTTCGATTGTGTGCGAAACAACAATTGTGTGAAAATTTGGAGATTTTGCAGGCGAAAGAGCGTGTACAAGGATCCCGATGATGGACGACAAAGGCTCTTGCTTGAATTGGAATTCGTTCAATGCCTAGCTAATCCTACGTATATACACTGTAAGTCTTTTCCGTTTCTCAATCATGTCTCTGAATATCTCTGCGTCTTAATCAAGTTGAACTCTTTTTAAATTACCTCGGGTTTTTTTTTTTTTTTATATTTTTTTTTTTATACAGATTTGGCTCAGAATCGGTATTTCGAAGATGAAGCATTCATTGGTTACTTAAAGTATCTTCAGTATTGGCAACGGCCCGAATATGTCAAGTTTATAATGTGAGCTCTAACCCTACTATTTTTTCTTCCGTCCTTGAATTATATCTTGTGAATCTGTGTATTCACTTTCTTGGCTGATTTTCAGGTACCCCCATTGCTTATTTTTTCTCGAACTTCTCCAAAATGCAAACTTCCGTACCGCAATGGCTCATCCTGGAAACAAGGTGAGTTTTTGACCATTAGCTTAGTCTGTTTGCGATCTTAATTCCCACCCATCGAATAACATTTCGGGATAAAGTCAGTTTAAGTAACTGTTTTGAGTTATAAATTAAACCGCTGTTCCATATTTTGTATTAATCGGGATAAGAGCAAAAGGAATTATAATGACTGGTGTCGGACATTCGAGAGGTCCCAAATAGGAATTACTTCCTTGCGGAAGAATTTTCAGGCCCGTTAAATTCTATAATTAACCCCCTAACTATATACTATTTTATTATGCTACCCTTAATATCTCAGGTCCTAACATTTTTATTAGTTTTTAATCAGAAATAGGAAGATATACCAATTCAAATATCCTTTTCAAAAAACCTGTTTGAGTTGGTTTATTTTATTTTTTTATTTCTTAATTTTTGGAACTATGAAGTTGATAACTTGCTGTCATGTGTTATATAAGAGCATTTTTTACCAATTTTTTTTGGGGTTCATAACTTATAGGAATTGGCGCACAGACAGCAATTTTACTTCTGGAAGAACTATAGAAACAACAGACTGAAACACATATTACCGAGACCACTTCCCGAGCCCCCAGCGGCTCCGCCTGTGCCGACCCCGCCACCTGTCCCGGCGGCAACCACCGTTCCCACCGCCGCCACCGGTCTCTCTCCGATGCAATTTGCTAACAACCCGCCGGGATCTTCTGTTGGGAAATCTGATATCAGAAATAGTGGGATCGACCGAAGAAAGAGGAAGTGAGTATTATTTTTTTTTTATTTTTTTAACTACAGGTCTAGGTGATTTTACCCTTTTTAATTGTAGTGAAAGTGAGGGCGAAAAAAAGTAGGGGATAAATATTTGGACAAATATTCTGATGAATAAGTGTTTGCTGTTGCAGGAAAGAGAGTTGAAATGAAGTTCGAGCGAGCAATAGAAGAAACCGGTAGTGATCGTAAAACTCCCTGATTTGTTTACATAAAAAGTGTATTCCTATTTCCTGTTGATTACTCTCAGATCACAATTTATAAGGATTTTACACTCTGAAAGCTTACTGGTAAGAGAGTTCTTGTACATTAGTGTTTTTTTTATTTTATTTTTATTGTTGGGTAGATGTCAATGTGTAATGGGTTCAAGTTCTCATATTAGACAGTCATTTGATTTGGCTCTTAAACTTAGAACAGAGAAAATCAGAAAAAGATAACGTCAAAACTCAAAATTATTGATTCCAACCTAAACGGTGAAAGTTTATGCTTATTTGCTAATTGATTAAAAGCTCAAGTCTAGGGGGATCTTTTTTTTTATTTTTTCCAATTAGAATTCCATAAACTGATTGTCAATAAGGTCTGCAAATAGTACGCCATACTTAACACTTAGGTGTGTAACTACTCATGCATTGCTTTGCTTTGCTTTACTTCGTAGCTTTCCTCTATATTCCTTATAAATCTTGCTAATGTTCTTTCTAGGTCATTCCATCACTTGTTTCTTCTCTTAACCTTTTCATATAACCTTCGTATTCATTCCCATACCCTTGAGTTAATATAGTTAGGAATTAACACAAGTGCATAACAAAAGCAACTACTATTTGAATGTACCAATTTACCCAAAATACATCAATAATCAACAAAAATAAATAATGCAGTTTCCTCAAATTCCAGCTCACTTAAGCTGGCTGCATATCACAACAAAAAAAAAATCAACCTAAAAAAAAACCTAAAAATATAAACAGAGAAAAATAAAAAAATTGTCCCGAGGAAGAAGAATCTATATCATGCCAATGTCGAAAGGTATGTCCATATCCGGAAGCCAAGATCCGCCGTTTGTCAAACTGCGAACCGTAAACGACTCGGCCGCGGAGTCAGTCAAGTTTCTCGTGACCCCGGGCCAGTCAACCCTGCCGTCGATCCCGGAGCCGGGGCCGTTATTCTGATACTCGCCGTAGTACACCGTGCTGTGCTCCGTCTGATTCGTGTCCCACTCCATCCAACCCCTCGGATCCACCGCCTCACCCAAATACGACTGCATGAAAACCACCCTCGAGTACGGCCTCCACGGCCGGCCCAGAAACACCAGCCCCGACCCCGGCTCCGCCGAGTCCACCGTGCAGTTGTGGAACGAAATCCCCGTGGCCTCGTCGCTCTGCTCGCGGCTCTGCGCCGAAACCACCACCGTCTCGCCGCGGCCCGGGCGCCGCCCGATGACGTGGCACTTCTGGAGGACCGCGGCCGCGTCGCCAAAGACGAAGTCGATGGTGCCGTACACATGGCACTCGCGGTAGAATTGGTTCCCCGAGTGCGCGAAGAGCGTGTCTTGGTATCCCTCGAAGCTGCACCGGAAGAACGCCGACTGGTCCGCCTGGTTCCGCACCGCCACAGCCATGGATCCCGGGCCGTACGTGTTCCGGAACGTCACGCCGATCGCGATGAACCGGTCTCCTCGGACACCTGTGCGTATTTTTTTTTATAGGGCTTTGCCGTTAGAATCGGAATATAAAAAATTGAAGAGGGCATTTATGTAAATTTTTAACTTACCGAAAGTGGCCGAGTTTGAAGTACCCCAGCCAGTGGCGTTGCTCCGGTTGCCGGTGATGATGGTGTTGTTTATTCCGTCGCCGAGCAAAAGTATGTTGGTTTTGTGTCTCGTAATGCTGACGTATTCTTTGTACTCTCCTTTTTTGGCGTATATGACGAAATAGCCATCTTTAGGCTTTAATCTATACGGCGCAGAGTTGATTGCGTCTGAGATGGATTCGAAATCTCCGGTGCGGTCTTTGCTGACAGTCACGGCGTCACCCACTGGAATTCCGTTCCCTCGTAGTCCTTGAAGATACAATCTTCCCGGTTTGCACGTTAGACACTTGGATGGTTTCTTCAAACTCTTTAAAAATTAGAAGAAGAAAAAAAAATACACGTTAAAACAAATTATTTAAAATTGATGGGTGCAAATATTGCTCACTTTGACTTTTATCAAACAATATAGCAGAATAAATAATTTGAACAATATCATCATATTACTACAGTTACGTGATAGAGATACAATAAATTTGTAATTGTATACAATCAGAAATAATTAGGGTAGCAGTAGAACTATAAAATTTATTTTATGTTTTATTGAATAACTTCCCAATATAATAAACCTAAAGCTAAAAGTATATCAATTGGATGCAATCAACTGTAAGCAAACTAATTAATAATAGTACGGAAAGGCAAAGCATAGTAAGAAAACATCCATGCAAGTAATGAACGTAATTCCTTTATAGTATTACTAGGTGCCTAGCTAGCTATAACGCAACTAATTTGGACTGTTCATATAATAAAGCGATACAAATTATCAATAATAAGTACACATGCACGTACGGTACCTTAATCACGTCAGTCAGCGATTGCATCCCCTCCGGCATTATCGGCGCCGGAACCACCGCAGGCGCCGGCGAGTCACTCCGAATTCCGTCGCTGGAGACCCTCGCCGGAGGCGGAGTTGAGCTTTGAGTCACTCTGATCGGCGCCGGCGGAGATTGGCCTGCATTGTGGTGGTGGCTGTGGTGGTGGTGGTGGTGGTGGTGATGTCCTCCGCCGGAGTTTCTCCGGTGCGGCGGCGATCGTTGACTCAGCGCCTGAGTGACTAACCCCAAAGCGACGCTGTAGACTCTCTGGGACTGACTCAAAGCAGTGACCACCGACTCGTGATTCCTCACACTCTCCGGTAAGCCCTCGCGGCAGGTTCGGCCGTTGGCTACGACGGCGCTGAGTCGGGTCCGAACGCGGTGAACGGCGTCGTGGCTGTATTCGAGTTCGAGCGAGCGGAGATCGTCGGCGACGGAGTTGATGAGCTCGACGTTGTCTTGGAAGAGCTCACGGCAGTCCTCCACCGCCGCCGCGGCGTCGGAGTGGGTGGTGTTTCCGAGGCGGCGGTGGACGAGAGAGGACACTCTCAGAGCTCTTTCGATGAGAAACTGTCTCTCGTGATAGTACGGAGACACTGCCGCCGGAGATTCGACGGAGGCGAAGAAGGACCGGCAGACTCTTGGGTAGAGGGTGGAGGCGCACACGGCGGCCGGAGAATCCGGCATGGCCGTGGCGGCGGCGGAGATGAAGAGAGAGAAGAGAAAGAGGACGATGAAGTTTGTTTTGGTAGCCATGGTTTGGTTTGGTGTGAGTCGATGATCGGCGATTGTGTTGTGTGGAGTGAATAATGAAAGTGGTTTCGAGGTGTTATTTTATAGGTAAACAAAAGCATTGTCGAATTAGGATTCCTATTTGGAAAAGTTGATTGTTTTTCTAAACAAGTCGAACTTGTGTTTTATCCATTACTTTAAATTCCTTTTACTTACTCGGTCTTAAGTTTGTTTATGTCGTTTTCAAGTTTTTTTAAAAAAATATATGTCGTTTAAATTTAAATCGTTTTTTTTTTTTTTTTTTTTTTTTTTTTTTTTTTTTTATGAAGAATTTAGTGAAATTTCAGAAGAAATCTAATACATTGTCGGGAGTCATATGCAAAAAATTATACGTAAAAATTTAATTTATACTAGCATAGCATAGCACCGAGTCTCATTATTATTTTAACCAAACTAACAAAAGTTGGCTTGAAATTACTGAAACTGTTTCAGAAAGTGTTTGTAACAAAAAGTGCGACAGTTGCTGAAATTTAGAGAAACAAAAGATAAACGATATGAGTGCGGAAATAATAAATAGACACCAGAGTTGGTAACCCAGTTCGGCAATTCGTGCCTACGTCTGGAGGGCCTTTGCCCGGTGGAAAGCAATTTACTATGATAACGTGGTACAATACGGATTTACACTCAACGACTCCCTCGCTAGCTACCCAACCTACGTCTATCATCTTCAACAGCAACTCAGGCTCCCCCTAAGTTCGAGATCCCCTCGATTCCCACAGAATATCTCTCCCGAGACTTCTAAACGTGTTTCCCAACAAAAACAATTGAAAAACCTAACCTCTAGCTTCTAATACAATCACCCGTATATAGGCAACAAAGCAGAGGTAAAAGACACATTAAAAGCTTGAACACAGGTCGTTCTAAGCTCAGCTAAAACACTCAAATAAATCTCTCCAAAGGCGTGAGTGAAGATGGTGTGGTTATGACCTATTTATAGAGAAAATTAGGTCAAAACGAATTTTGAAGTCGGATTAGGATCACCAGCCCATTATATCATCAATGCACACTGGAATCATACTTCAATTCGGAATAGAAAAGCCCAAAAGTGAATGGGCCGTAATTGTTGTGCAAACTGTTACAACAGAAACTGTAACGCTTCCTGAATAATCGTAACAAGACACAATTCTATCCGAAATAATATATCACGATTCTTTAAATATTTTGCCAACATTAAATCGCCAATTAATGTAACAACATGGCTGATTGTCAATGAATATGTTTATAGAAATTTAAATTTTTGAGTACTACTTAGGACCTATTTGTTTCACCATGGCCGGCTCCAGCGCTATTGCTTTGGGCCTCAAAATTTAGAAGGTCTAAGTCAAGGTCGGCCCAACATTTATCGGGCCTGAACTGAAATCTAAAAAACGGTTCCTTATTAAAAAAAAATCAATAATGATATAACAAATTGATAAGAAAAGTATAAGCCTTGGTCGTTATTTTTTAATAAATATTTAAATAATACATAGCTTTCATAAAATACAAAATAAAATGTAATACTCGCTCACTTCTTTATATTTTATTCACCTGTGTTGATTACTAAATCGTTTTTTAATAAATTTTTCAAGATCTAATTTTTGAAAATCAACTACTTCTTCTTCTTCTTCTTCTTCTTCTTCTTCTTCTTCTTCTTCTTCTTCTTCACCCGAAGCATATTTACTAGTGGACATAATTTTTCTATGTTCTAAAATGCAAATAAACAAAAGAAGGTAAAATACACATCAAACTCAAATCTTACCTTACAACTATAAGCTTCCATTAAAAAAAAAAAAAAATTCCAAACTTGCCATCATGAGTATTAGAGCATGAATGAGATGAAAAAAAATAAGAAAATTATTATTTTTTAATATGGTTAAGATTATGGTTTATTATAAAACCCCAAATGGTATGTGTGAATGACGGCTAAAAAAGTTGAAATCGTAATTATAGGTTTACTCATTTTTTTTTTAAGGCAGCTTTTTGCTGCGGTGGGGATTGAACCCACGACCTCCACACAGGAGATGGTGTGGAATTACCACTAGGCTATCCTAGTTCCACTTTTGTTTACTCATTACAAGCCTATTGATTGGCAATGACAATATGCCAAAAAAAAAACCTATTGATTGAACCCATTATAGGTTTACTCATTACAAGCCTATTGATTGGCAATGACAATATGCCAAAAAAAAAACTTAACTTATTTGTTTGTCCTGATATTTTGATGGATTAATACGAAAGTTTGGATTTTCTTACCAAAATTATTTAAAACAATAATTAATTTGAAAATATTGTACTTTTAAAACACTATTGCTCTAATTTATTATCGGTGTATTTAGACATTCAGACGTGTTCTATTCGGTACCAATAGACTTTTTAATATAAAAATAATCAATAGTTCTCAGTGACGTCTTTGAATTCTCGGATATTGTTGATGATCTAGCTTCCCCGCCGCGTACTTTTTGTGTATATTTTTATTTTTTAAACATAGAATATTTTTCTAAAGTTTTTTTTACGGTTTTTCTATTCGATTTTTCATTTTTAATAAAAAAAAAAAAATCATTTAAAACTTTTATCCGGTAAATAAATGTCTTGTTTGGCTTTTTATCTGAATGAAAATAAATTATCGACCAAAATATAATTTGATGGTAAAAATTTCGTTGACTGCCTTATTCAGTTCGGTTAATAATTGATATTAAAACTCAAATTTTACCATTTTTTCTTTTAATCAATCGGTTATTTTTACTGCTTGCCATTCATTTTCTTTAATAGAGTTCGTCTGACGTTTTCTTACAAAGTGGGGTTCCTAGCTGCTCTAAGGAGGCAAACAGAACTGAGGTTCCGAGTTGACCCTATAGGACAGCTTGAACTCGGGTCTCTAGCCGACCTACGAGTTGTATCGGACCCCATGAAATGTATAGGCGAGCCTGAAATTCATGCGGCCAAGGAGTTCCAACACCCATCCCCGAGCGATCAGGAGCTTAAAGTACAAATAAGTCCAGCTGAGTTACCGAGTGATAATACCCACACCCAAACAGATTCAAGCTCGGATGGTACTCCATTTGGGCCGAGACAGCTTGGTTTGATTCTTCTTGTTGGTTCATCTTTTGCATCACTATCCAACGTAGTTGTAAGATAGGTTGGTACTCCCGAACCGGAGCTCAGATCAGTAGTAGCATTTCTATTTTTTATTTTAATTGAGAATTCACCTAAAGTAGTCACGAATTTTAAGATGTATAGTCCGATTTATACTGAAGTCTAAAAGATTTGCTTAACATTTTAACTTCTTCTAAAGCAGAAATATCACTTGAAAATACTGCACTTGAAAAATTGACAGCGGTATCGAATCAATGATAGAGACATCGTTGAAAAAAAGGTGACCTTTAATTTATTGCAAACTTGAAATGTGTATTAATGTAAACATCACAATGCAGGACAATAACAGACAGGTGATTTAAGGAAGAAAACAAAATTCCAAACGAGAAACGACAGTTTCTATTTGATTCACTTCATCAAATGTTCAGTACAACAAGTGCATGCCTTTTTTTTTTTTTTTTTTTTTATACAAGAATGAGAAGAGATCGCTAGAAATTATTGCATTTCATGACCTCAGAGGGTAAAAATCCCCAAACCTGTCAGAAAAAATTCTTAAAAAAAATAGATATCCCTTCTCTGTCTGACTTACCTCAGCTTATAGTCCCTGTATGGATTCGAGATTGTATTTCGCAGAAGGTGAAGCCTTGGCATCTTCACTCTCTTCCAGCTTAGGCTTATTCATGGCTTCGAGATTCAAGTGTGTGTATGAGGCGTTCCGGTTCGGTGGAGAGCTCGGATTGCTGATTCTGCTAGCAAGGAATCGCCGTATCAGACCCCTTAGGAACGGTGCCATGGTCTCTGGCTCGTGTTCCAAGTAGTACATTATTCCTCCCATACACATGGAAAACAAGATCACCTATTCAATTCAGCAAAGTAATTACTCTTTGCAATTCTACGTGACTCAGGTCATATAAACTAACAAAGGGTATCCAAATATAGGACCCTGGTTTTATATTGGAGCGAAAAAAAGAGTGAGTGAAATAATACCTCAGCGTTCTTGATTTTTGGTACAATATGGCGGTTCACTAAGATATACCATAAAGAATCTCCGGCCCGTGGAAGAACATACAACGCAAGTTCGCCACGTCGAGCTTTTTTCTCTATTAATATTGAAAGCGCAGAGACAGCACCTGCAATCCAATACACAAGCTTGTGGTCTTTCGAGGAAACTTTTCTATGAAGACATATGACCCCCTATCATCATCATCATCATCATCGTCATCGTCACAGAGCACATAAGAACCAGCGTATGCAGATTTTAGGTTAGTTAGAGAATGTGTATGAAAAACCAAGCTACCTGAAAGATTCCAACAAATGCGGACAAGAATGATGTTGATCTAACAGCATTTTTAACAGCGAGCCAACAGGTACGAGCTGGGGAATCCATGAACTAGAAGCATCAAGATAACGAAGGCTTGTGAGTATTTCAGGAAAAGGGAAGAAGATAGACATATTTTCTTTAAAGCATATCAATAAGTTGGGTGCCATAAGTACAACTTCTACTTGAGGAATAAAGCACTTATTTAATTTATTTATGCGAATTGAGTCCCCAAAAGGACAACGTCACAAGTATAATAAGAACAAGTACATGTAGAGAAAACATACCTTTTGGAGGTGTAGAACGACAAATGGGACAAACGTCAAGGAGAAATAAAGAGGAAACGTTTTCCTGAATGTGGCTGATGTTGCATTTGCATTATGAGCTAAACACGAACTTGAGTCTGGATGAATAACAGAGCAAGGGATGATCGAGGGAAATTCATCCAATTTGATGTTCTTGGAGTTACTTTTATCGGACAAATAGGTAGAGAGCGAGGCAACATCGACGGGAAACCCTCTACAACAATCTCTAACTGCCCTGTACACGGGCTTTGAAACTGGCCCAGTTTTCTGAATGAAATCTTGGAATGATTTTGGCAGGCTCTCGGGGCGCATTACAAAGGCGTACATAATCTGAAGGCAATTGTAAGATAATACATGGGAATTGAAGAAATGGAAATAAAAAATAGTTTAAATCTGACAGATTGAGGATAGAGAAAGCCCACATGGCACTATTCATGCTTGGATGAAAAATTGGTATTATGAACTTGACACTAGAATAGATTCCAATTACCTGTGCAGAAGCGATAACAAAGAGCAAAGAGTCCCCGTGGCTCCAATGGCTTCCCCAGAGATGGAACTTGTTTTTGGACTTTGCAGAATTGTAAGCACACTGGTGAAAGAGAGAGAATTCATTAAAACAGTACGGGTTACATATTGGCTTTGAAGATTCACAAGTGATATCACCCTTATTAGAAGAATACCTGTGCTAGCCTAGCCAATAGATATAATGCAAGTGTTCGACGACGGTTTGAGTCATCCAAGGCTAAAACGGACAAACCAGCGATTGAACCAGCCAAAATCCTGTTCCAACATCAATTCATAACAAGTCCCAAACAAGGAAATCATTTTCACACATGAATAGATCAAAACCGTTTTATGCACCTGTAAATCATCAGCCGATAAAGTACATAATATAGCAATAAGAAATCTTACGCATTGAACGGCGTCTCTTTCCTCCTCAATTTTCTTAATAAGCATCTTAAGGCGTGATATGATCCGGTGAAGCCGCCAAAAAATAAACCAATACGGCAAGCTTCTTCTCTTACAATTAGATCTCTCTCAGAGACAAGTTGCTGCACATAACACAAATTCTGGCTTCACCTTCCATTGCAATAGTCTGTTTATGAAAAAGCCAATTGTTTTCTAAACCAACTATTATCCAATTCAACCACTAATTGACATAAAGATTCGTAGTGATTGATCTTCTCTGCAATCATAAAAAGCTGACACTTGAAATTTCTCTACTAAACGACTTTCATTTTGAATGATCACATTTACACTCTAAATAGAGCCCTAGCACGAAACTTACATCCGATAAACCAACGAAATGAACAATTTCAAACCCTAGCTATGACAAAACCTTGAAATCTATCCTATTCCATCACCGATCAAAAATTTCCAACTCAAATTCACACAAAAGCCACAGAGGAAACAGAAGAGAATCTTCAACGAAATCGGAACTCCGTTACCTTGAGGTCCAGCAGCGAAGAATATGACTGGCGGCGAGCAAGCTTGAAGGCGCGGAGGAGAATCCCGATGCCGACGCGGACTCCGTACGAGAGGAGGAAGCTCTGGCAGAGGTTTCCGATGGCGTTGGCGACGCACGACTCGTCGCTGGCGTGGTGGCACGGAAGATGCGGAACGGTTCCTCGCGCGGCGGCGCTCCGCTGCCGGCGCTGAAGCTCCTCAATGGCGTCGCGTAACCGATCCTCGGCCTCGCGTAGGCGGCGCTCCACGTCGGAGCTGTCGATCGGAGTCGGAGGCGACGGCGGAGAGGTCGGAGACGGTGACGCCATTGTTGAAGAGGAGAGAGAGAAATTAAAGTAAAAGTAAGATCCCCGCGGACTGCAAATTGTGCGGGAGATGAACTATATAAATAAATAAAGTATTGGTTTTATTCCCTTTTTTATATAAAAATCTGGGAAACGGTAACAGTATTTTTCTTTCTTTTCTTTTTATCTTTTTCGTGTATAGAATAATAATATTTATCGTCGTCGTTATACTTTGTAAGTTTGTATATAACATTATAACCCAAGTGTGCAAACCAAAAAACCAAAAATTATTAATTGGTCTATTGTATACTTTGTGCTTAAATGTCTAATATATCAAATTATATTTATATACGATGCATAAAATATTTATAAAACATATAAAAGGTGATAAATAAATATGATGATGTGTTCATAATTTGATATTCCATATTTATATATCATACAGGACATAATAATGTCAAATTGCTGATAAAATACTCACCGGTGTTGTGCTTTCTTTGGTGCTTTCTTTTATACTTTATATGTTTGTTGATTCTTGCAATTTGATGAGATAATATACGTTCATAATTTGATGAGATATACTACATTTATTTATTTTGTTTCAAGTTCGATGGAACAGTTTTCTCCCATATTATTCATGCATTATGTTCAGAGTTAAATTCTCTTTCATCGTGATTTACATCACGATTCTATTTCTTGGAGATGATGTAAATAATTTTTTTCTTTTGACATTTTTTTTGTTCAACTTTTGTCTTGAGCTCTTTACTTCTCTTCATGTTGGTACTGAGAAGTGAAAGCTGAGTAGTAGAGATTGGACCAGACTCAGCCTCAGGATTGTTAAGAATTGAGTATTTTGCATCGCCAATCGTCACATGCCTGTACTTATTCGTCTTTAACATTTTGGTGCACTTTTTTCCAAGCTATTAACTGTGATAAAGTATTTTAATAGGACTTCAAAAAATTAACATGATGTGAATTGTGATGAACAAAAACCACTTTTCGTGTAAGAACGAAAGATATAATAATAATAATAATAATAATAATATATATATTCCGTTGAAATATGCACTCTATTTCATATTCATATTTTAGGAATACACGTCATGAAGAAGTTTGTGATAATCATAAATAAATCACTAGTAGTAGTGTCAGGCTCAACTAATTAATAATTTGAAAAATAATAATAATCACTAATCAGATAGCAAATGGTAGTCTTCCAAATATCAGAGCTTTGAGATAAGCTCTCTTATTATTATTATATAAAATCCAGTTATTCAGCAATCAAGAGAGAAAACCCAAATATTACAGAAGCCTAATATAAGGAAAGCTTAAATCTCTTTCTCCTGATCTTCCCACGTAGATTTCCATTGCTTGTCATACAAGGTAGCTTCATTAGCCAGCTTCCTAAGGTTGTCAAAGTCTTGGGTTTGCCTGAAGAAAATTACACCAAAGACTGTCAAAAACACCCCTGCCTTGAACACGAAATTACCGGTCTGTCCGACCATTCCAAGCCCTGTCAATGCATCTACAACGTAAGCCATGAAGAATCCAACCATCGCAGCTCTACCTGTACCACATGTTCATAAATATATAAATCTGTTAAAAAAAATTATATATATTATTTTCATTTAAAGAGTTTTATTTACACACCGTTGAGAAGCTCAGCTTCCGGGAGATAAGATCTCTTCAGCCAAGCCCACCAAGGAATGATTGTGGTCATGAATAGAACCGGGTCTTCGTTCGTCGATGCTTGTGGATATATCTCAAGAAACTTTCTCCTTTTTGCTTCTGCAATAATAATAATAATAATGCCTCATCAAAGAAAATAAATTAATAAAAATATATTATGTGGATTCTATGAGAGATTACCTGAAACAATGAGATCGTCCCAGTCGATTCTTCCGTCCCTGACAAACATATTCAAATCCCACGTGCCCTTTTTCCATCGCTCGTCCTTAAATCTCACGCCACCCGATTCTGGTTCAACCGAACCATCGATCTGAGCTTCAATTTCGACGTTGTGTACTGGCTTTTCGACCAGTCCCGAGCTTTTTGTTTGGCTTTCGACGTTGAGAGTCACGACATTACTACTCTGCTTTGTTCCCAAAGATCGGGCGACTCTCGCTTCAGGGTTTTGCTTCTTAGTAGTAATGTGGCTTGAGCTACACGCTCGTTGTAGTGAAGCAGAGATGGCAATGGAAGCCATTTCAGATCTTTGAGGATAAGCTTTTTCTTTTAATAGATATTTTTCTAACTCCAGAATAACAGAAAAACAAAATATGGATAGAAAATGTGGTCACAGAGACCATGCTTTTGAAGTTAAGGGTTATCTTCTTTCTCATGAAACTGTGTCAGTACAGTTATGGGCAAGCATTTTTGGTTTATTCAGATTTGGAACTACTCATAATAATCTTAACAACTTGTTGAACTAGAAATTAGAGTCTTAACAAAAGCATAACAAAGATGTAAATAAACGACAACGCGAAATTTTTATTCCTTTGTAAATTAATGATTTGGAATTGAAAACAATTGACACTTTATGAAGGAGGGACAAATGCTGAAAAGGATAACAGTTCCTTTTTTTTTTTGGTTAACAATTCAACTCAAAAGAATGAGTAATCAGTTGGGAAAAAAAAAACGTCAAACCAGCGACATGAATAAAAGTCGAAGCTTTTTTTTTAAGCTTCCCAGCCCCTCAGCACGGTGGCACGAGCCACACGATTCACTCCCAATGTGAAAGCTCCCATTCTGAGATCGCATTCGTGGGTTTTGCACATGTTCTTTATATTGTGAAAAGCTCTTGTCATGTATTTCTTCAGCTCGTCGTTCACCTTCTCTTCATCCCACATGAAGCCTTGAATATTCTGATTTAACAAACAGAAACAAATAAATAAAAATAAATAACTGAATGAATAGAATATCTCAAGCCACTCTTTTTCCACTTCGATTTATTTATTTACCTGAACCCACTCGAAGTAGCTGACTGTGACACCCCCGGCGTTAGCGTAAATATCGGGAAGAATGATCACTCCTTTCTTAGATAGAATCTGCAGCCACGGAAAATTATGAAAACTTCATCAAGGTTTGAACTCTTTTTTTTTTTTATGTATAAATATTTACAAAGCTTATTAAATGAAGTGAAATATTACCTCGTCAGCTTCGGGATCGGTTGGGTGATTGGCTGCCTCGATGATGAACTTGGCCTTCACATGAGCAGCATTTTCCCTTCAAAGAACAAGCGACGAACATTATAACCATTTACAGGAATAAAAAAATAAATAAAAAAAAAAGCAGAAATCATATGTTTAATAGAATCATATTATAGATTGGAGAGACTCGTACTTGTTCAAAACTCCGCCGAGAGCACAAGGGATCAGAACATCGCAGTCGTGAACGAGCAGTTCAGTCGGGTCCATGGAAACCCCACCGCCGAAATCGGCTAAGCTTCCATTTCCTTCTTTGTGCTTCAACAACTCGGGTATGTCTATCCCGTCCGAGCTCTTGATCGCACCGCTGATGTCACTCACGGCGATCACCTTCCCGCCTCTCTCGTGAATCAGCTTAGCTGCCCAAGAACCCACATTTCCAAACCCCTACACACAAAAAAAAAAAAAAAAAAAATCATCAATTGAATATCTCGAACAATCCATAATCATAGATATATATATCTATATACATACCTGGATAACAAATGTCAAACCCTCGATGGACTTTCCGTAATCAGCAAGTAACGCTTCCGTGGCGAAAACCACTCCGCGCCCAGTCGCAGCTTCGCGTCCAAGAGAACCCCCGAGATCCTTAAAAAAAAAAACCACACAAACACAATAAATATTTATCCAAAAACAATTTTTTTTAATTTCATAATCTCTTAATCCAGGGCTTACAATGGGCTTCCCTGTCACAACAGCCGGAGAGTGACCGTGGAACTTAGAGTACTCATCCAAAATCCACGCCATTGTCTGCAAAAAGAAAAATCAACACCAAATGTAAGGAAAGAATCAAATGAATAGGGAATGAAATTATTGGATCAATCTAACAAACCTGGGAATTAGTTCCCATATCTGGCGCGGGGACATCGGTGTGAATACCGATGAGATCGTGGATCTTCTGAGTGAAGACACGAGTGAGACGCTCCAATTCGGTTAAGCTCAGCTCTCTTGGATTACATCCGATTCCTCCTTTGGCTCCACCGTACGGAATATCCGCCACCGCCGTCTTCCACGTCATCAGTTGAGCCAGAGCGTTTACCTCATCTGGGTCTACCTTCATTCCCAATAATAGTACACCAATTCAGTAAAAAAAAAAAAAAAAACAAAAAGAGAGAGAGATCTCTTAGAAATTCATAGTCATGGTTTCAACTTTCAACAATTGAGTTTTGAATCCAAGAACAGAAAGTACAAAGAAAGCAACAGCCTTTTGATTCGCCGTTGACTTGGTACAACAAACAAAGATCCCAAAATAACCTTTTGGTGTAAATTTGTTACTGTTATTACTAAACTAATTGAATAAAAAAGCCAAAAAGTGCAATCACATCATAAAAAAAGAGACGAATAAAACATTCTAAAGAACAGAATTTTACAAAAGAAGAAGAAGAAGAAGAAAAGAAACAAACCAAGATCAATCGGATAAACAAAAAATCAAAATTCAAATCTAATTCTGTGTTCATCATTCATTCAAAGTACCTCTGGATGATATCTGATCCCTCCTTTCATCGGTCCACGAGCATTGTCGTGTTGGATTCTGAATCCTACATACGACACCAAAGTCCCGTCGTCCTTGGGAATCGTGCACTCTACCTGGTAGAAAACGACGGTTACTTTTCGGATTTCTCGGGAAACGAAACGAAATGAAACAAACAAACAAACAGAACTGGATTTCGGAGAATTCGAAAAGGAAAAAAAAAATGAGAGCCTCGAAACGAACCTTGATCTCTCTGAAAGGAATCAGAAGGCTCTGCTCAATCTTGGAGTCGAGGCCTAAGAGCCTCGCCGCTTTGCGAAAGTTACGGCTCGTCGCTGCGAGTGCGTTCATGGACATGGCTGAAGAAGAAAAGAACAAGAGAAAGGAAAGAGGGAAAAAAAAACGTTCTGTTTTTGCTGATCCGACGGAAAGAATTTAGAAAATTAAAACGACGCTTGATCGTTTGATTCTTGAGAACTCTTTGGTTTGGGTTAGCGAAAATGTGAGAGAGTGGGTGAGTTTATATAGGTGTATATATATATAATTGAAGGTGTCAGCTTTCATGGAGTCTGGGAAAAGAAAAAGAGGAAGCGAACCAGACTGGGAAACTACTCAATTTTTTATAAATAAATAAATGAAAAAAAAATTATAATTGATTATAATAAATAAATTGACTTATTGCGTCAATGATGCAATTACTATAATAACCTTGTTTTGTTCCGTTTGATATTAGAGATATACTTGTATTTCAATTTAAAAGAATAAATTCGATGCATACGTACACGTAACTGTGCATATCTAGAAAAACTGTACCCTTAATTACATTAACGTTACATGCTTGCCAATTCATGGCCCTGCTTCGCTTTCTAATTCTTTGTATGGCAGCAAATATTTTTTCCTAAATACTTTAATTAACGCACATTTACCTTGTGAGGAAAAAATATAAAAAATTTGTTACAATTAGTCCATTTATTAGCTTTTTTTAAGATTATAGCTAGAGTTTTATTTTATTTAAAAAATAGTACATCAATTTCGTAATAAATTAATTAATTAACAAAAATTAATTTATTCTCTTAATTAAATTAATTTAATTTTTAGTTAATTAATTTACTCAAACATGTTGAGTTATTTTCTTAACAAAATAAAATTGTAACTATTTTTAAAAGAAAGACGGGCTATTAAGCTGGTTTAATTGTCCAACCACAATCTTCAAAATGTCAATGGTAAGATAGAGTTGGAACGTGGGTTAATTTTTATTGAGATTAGGATTAATATTTTTGTAATTGCAGTATAATATACCGATGCACTTAGAAAAAGAAAAATATAAAAAATGATAAGATGGAAAATAATACCCAATTTTATCTCTTATAAAAATTCATTCATGCCATTTATATAAATGATAGATATTAGTAGTAGTTATAAGATATTATCAGTAAATTAAATGAAAGCTTATATTAGGTTCTTACGGGAAGTAACGAATAATAAAAAATAATTTTACATGCAGCATATAATATACTATTTAGATATTGTATATAGCATTTGCGCGTATACATTTAAACATCCTTATTATATAGCTTATTTAAGAAATAAATTATAAAAAGTTCAATTAGATAGAACATTTCTTAGAATATACAACTACACGAACAAAAGAAAGATCCACGTAAATACAAAAACAAAAGTTAAAAGAAGAAAAATAAGAATGCCACAATTTTTATTTTTGTATAAAGAAGCAAATGGTAAGAGTTAGCTAAGGACTAAAAGTTAGATGTTGAATGTCTTTCACTAATACGAATTTGTTTGAGTCAAAATTGATCAGTTTGATTCAGACTCATATATTAATCTAGAATCCCAACTCACGATAAATAGTGGGATAAGCCGCTAAACTCGCCAGCTTAATCATATGGTTCAGCTAGTCAGCTTAGCCCGTCGGCTCAGCTCGACAGCTTAGCTCTCCGTCTCAGTTCGCCAACTTAGTCATCCGTCTCAGCTCGTCAGTTTACTCTCCAGTTCAACTCGTTAGTTTAGCTATTCGTCTCAGCTCGTTGGCTCAGCTTAGCTTGTAAGTGAATTGTTTCAAAGAGATCTTAGAATCTCGGAATCTCAGAGATCGAGAACCAATTAACCACTACTCTCAACCGCTTCGTCAATTTCGAATCATGCCACATACGTGTCACGACCTAAGAGGAGATGACCTATTCAACAACGACGTGCCCCTAAAATAAGTAGAGCTCACTTACTTCTCATGATGTCTATAAATAGAGACCTCCATTTGAAGATCTGGATGGGGAGGAGAGAATTCCACCTGCCATTTTCTTTAAACTCTCTATTCATTTATTTTATGTTTTACATAATTATTTTCTTATTGAAAAATCCTTATTTAATATTTAATGAAAAGGCTATGAGCCATTCTTTTATTCTATAATCAATCTTTATTTATTTCTATAATATTAAGAAGGAAAATCGATATCGTAACGAAAGTTTGGAACACATTTATAAATTCCAATCGATTATTTTTTTTTATCACAAATTTTCAAGATTGTTTTGAGGCGAATTTTCAGTCCAACAAATAGGATGTTCTCTTGAACTCATTTTAAAATTTAGAATAATAGAAGAATTCATCTTAGTTTATAGAAATAACATATGTATTGTAAGTCACTAAAAAAACCAAATTTGTTTTTACTATAATTTTTTTTTGTTAAACGCAAAAAACCATAACTTATGTTACCTAAAAAAACGTGGCAATCTTTTTAATCAATCGAATTCAAAAGGGTAACGTGTAAGGATAATATCGTCAAAAAGATAAGGTCAACAATTATCAACCTTTGACCTTTAGAAAACAACCCTTCTGACATGGTACCAATTAATGGGGTTAACCTTGGACTTTTTTTGTTATTTTTTTTTTTATCGGATTAACCTTGGACTTATTGGTAGGGCCGTAGGGCTTAAATGATTTTTTTTTTTTTTTTTCAAAGAGAACAATTCGGGCTTGTTTTGATGCATGCACATGTGTTATCACAATTCATGCGCCTAGGAATGATTTAAACTAGGGGTGGCAATTTGGGCCGGACACGAGACACGGCACGGTTACGACACGGTTTAAATGGGTTTGGGTCGATCTTAAATGGATCTGGATCCATCCGTGTCGAACACGATTAACACGATTAAATAACGGGTGAACACGACACGAACACGACAACCCATTGGGACCCGATTAGACACGAATATTAAATGGGTAAACACGATCAAACCCGTAATGACCCAGTTAAAATATTAAAAACAACTATCAAATTAAATTATAAGAATAAATATTATATACAATACAAATTATAAGTGAAGTGTATCCACTTTACATAGAATAATCTCTAGTTAATGATCTGTTGGAGATACATTGCTTTTTGAAAGATTGTGTTTGAACTTCTCTTTTGTATTACAAATATTATGTTGGTGGCTTAGTTGATTATATGGAGTATTTTTATTAATTACTTATTATGACTAATTTTTTAATTAATTTGATTTAGAGAATTTTTATATTTTGAAATAAACATGTGTAAGGGCCTAAACCGATTCACGTGTTCAAACAGGTTTAGTGGTCTAAATGAGTTTGTGGGTCTAAGTGGGTTCGTGGGTTACATGGTCCATTAAGACACGATTAATAAATGGGTCTTAATGGGTTGGGTCTGGGTTTGGCAAAAACATAGTGGGTCGGGTTTGGGTTTTGCTCCTAGACACGATTAATAAATGGGTCGGGTTTGGATCTGTCAAAAAATACATGAAAACGAATAGGACACGACACGAACACGACACGTGACCCGAATTGCCACCCCTAATTTAAACGTACTTTTGTTATTTTTGAATTCATTTCATTTATGATATTATATTAGTAACAAAACACTTATATGACCTAAAAAAAAAAAGCTAAAATGTAAGAATAAATTAATCAAAACAATAATGACCTAAAAGGGTAGCAGTTAGAGAAGCCACATGGGTTTTTTTTTTTTTTTTAATTATCAAGGGAAGAGATGTCATTGTAAGAAAAAAGTTATTTTGTATGGTGACATACTGACATTAGAGGCTTACCTTAGGGAGGCAATATAAATAAGAAGCCAAAGTCGGACTGAAAACATAAAATTAAATTAAAAAAAGTGACCAACTCTCACTCTTCTACCGTCCAAAGTTGAATCTCTACTCGTTTCGCCGCGTCCACGTGACGTGGATAGATCAGGATGAGTCTCTCCTTTCTAATAATAAAAATGTGTGCATTATTAATTTCTTCCTTTAAAAAATCGTGAGATAATCCTATTTAGAAATAATCATAAAAAATATATTTTCTCACGGCACTTTAATTAACTGTATTGGCAAGCGTGGATGCCAGTCGGATTCATTGCTTCGTGACGTGGCAGAGCAGTAGTTGCCACGTCAGTACCTAACCACGTTGTTAACTATTGTATTTGTGGGGATGGTCATATAGCTTATTTGGTAACATAAGAAATAGAACTTTCATATAAAAAAAATACACGACTCTTGTTTGTACATGATTCGATAGTTGTGACACAATTGCCATGGAACTTGTTACTCTGAATAGACTAATCGGCTCTAATAAATAAAATATGGTTCTAAGCCATGAAACCCATCGCCAATTTTCTTTATTTAGTAAAAAAATAATATTCGATTTACTACTTTACTTTCAAAGACAAAAGCAAAACGAGCTCATTATGGACACGTCAACATCAATTGTGTATCAATCGAATTATTTTTTGTATTTTGAAAAGGTAAAGAAATCAAGTTAAATCGCACTATGTTATTATAAGATATTTTCATGAGATCGTGGCGCCCAATATTATACATTGACCTATCAAGTTAGTTTTCGACTTTCCTCAAAAAAAAAAAAAAAAAAAAGAAGAAGTTAGTTTTCGACAAAATATGCAGCAAGAAGTTGAAATACCTTGTATGCCCCAATTACACGCTTAAATATATATTGACGATGCCAAAAAAAGTCTATTTAAAAAGAGCTAATATGATTTTTTTTTTTTCATACATGTAAGCTCGATTTCGTGTAGTATAATAGAACTATACTTTAAAGTTAGAATTATTAACTCGGGATCAATAACAATAACAAGTTCAAAAACATCAAATATGATCAGACTTGATTTGCCAGAATTGCCATTTTAGCTCCTAGTTGTTGCTTGAGTTGTCATTGTTGTCGAATTTTTCACAACGAAACTCAAATGTGTTTTCAAGATGAAAATAAACCTTTGCCATGGAAACTCCGTCATGCTAACGACTATTTGTAGTAGCTATTGGCAATTGCACTCTTATAAAATCTAAGAGTCACTTTATATTTTATGAAAAATATTAGCTTAAAAAATAATAGAAAGCGATATTCAAAATATAGATCATGTTTAATTATGTCTAAAAATAAACTAAATTAAAAAATACTAAACCTTAACATCTAAAATAAAGTCACGATTTTTTTGGTATAGTTTCTTATGATTAAAGATATATAATTTTAAATTTTAATAGGTGATTGGTGTGTTAAGCGTTAGTACAATATTTTATACTTTTGGTGCGTCTGTTGTTGAGGATGAATATGTGTGTATCTAGTTATTTAATTGGTTCTTATTCTACTAAAATTAAAATTTGCATGGACATTTATTATTATTTTATTTTAAATTCCGCGGGAGTTATCTCCACAGGTTCCCAAGTACCAGGATCAATCAAAAGTTCGATTCTATCCGAACTACTTATTTTCAAATGACATTCACAACGTTCACAAATATTCATTTTTTATTTAATTTTTTTTATAATTTAATCCATAACAATTTTCGCATTGAACCCACAAATGCCTGTATTTTTGAGTTACATCCTGACATGGCTACGAGTTCTTCCAGAGGCAGAGCTAAATTCTAAACTTAAGTGGGGCTAAAGTGAAAAAAATAAATCAGAAATAGTTAATTTGTAAATTTTTAAGGTAAAAATAAAAGAAAAAAGAAATTAAATTTGAGTAAAAACTGTTATTAAAAATAAAAAATTTGAGGGAGGGCTTATGCCCCTTGTGAGGTTGAGTTGGCTCAATTTTTCTGCATACACACATATATTATATATATTATACATGTACTACGCACGTATTATATTTTGTGCATTAAGCTTTTCGCTCTAATATGTGATGTAAAACATGGATTTTAGTATTGACTAAGTCACTTCAAACGTGTAAATTTTAATCTAGATAAAGTTTAGAAAACATTAAACAAATAGTCAACATGCTGACGTAGAAAGTGAGGTCATCTATTTGTATACCTACTATACTCTTATTAATTAGTTAATTACATTTATTTTTTAAATGAAAAATCCAATTTAATTTCAAAATCCCTAATTTTAAGATCTCTCTCTCTGTCTCTCTCCCTCATGCAGTATTCGAACAAAACATCGAAATTTCGCAAACCCGTGACCCACCCCGTTAAAATAAACGAGTTAATAATGAGTATTTTATTAAACGGGTACGGATAACGAAATAAAGTACGCCCGTTCAAACATATACTCGTTACCATTCCTAGTCTCAACTCAACAACATAAGGACGTCCATATCCGGACTGGACTTGCTGATGTGGCTTCAACCAATACAGTGATAAATACTTAGACGCAACAAATCTTTTGAATTATACATAATTATTGTCAAATATGTGTGTATCTTTTAGATTATGTTTTATGCATGCTTTAACTAAAGTCGTCTTTGGGTAGTTGTCAAATAATCTCCTTCGTGGAATTGTTGCAATTATTATTACAAGTCGTATTATTATTGTATGGGATCTCAGTTGAGATGTACTTAGCACAACAATTTCAAGGCTTGAATTTCCTTTCATATACAGTTTGATCACGTTCTCTAACAATCCGTCAAACCTAGCAAGCACAAAACGAGGTGGCTTTTTGTTTTCTGTGTAGTAGTTGTATGATGATTGATGACTATGATCGCAAGTAATTAATCTGTACATTTAGCATTCTCTAGCACATTTATTTTCCTTATCCGTACGTTGGGCCTCTTGAAAAAAAATAAAAATAAAATAACAAGTGTTTCTCAATTTGGAGGGTCGTCGCATGTCCCTAGAGTTCCTCGAGTCTTGGCGATGGCTTCTAAGGTTGAGAATTTCGGCGCATAGCTTTTTCATTTGATTCAAACTATAGGATATAACGTTGGGCTAAAATTATAAGAGTTTATCAAAATAGTAAGGTAAAAATTCGGGAGACATTTGACTGCTAGAAGCTTTTCTTTAAAATTTTGGACGACATTCTGCGTAGTATGTTTGGTTGTTTTTTATTAACCGGTAAGAGTAATTTGATAAACCGAGTATGTTCTCAGAACTACGTGTGATTTGGATGTCTTCTATATTCGATTGAAAAGCAAACTTTCGTACTC
Source organism: Urtica dioica subsp. dioica (assembly GCF_054948205.1). Classification (NCBI taxonomy): domain Eukaryota; kingdom Viridiplantae; phylum Streptophyta; class Magnoliopsida; order Rosales; family Urticaceae; genus Urtica; species Urtica dioica. The sequence continues at coordinate 18,225,749 of NC_142767.1, forward strand.
ATTTCTTTAATGAAAGATCTACTCCGAAGGACTTGATCATTAGACTAAAGCATACGCACACAATGAAATTTATAAATATTTTCATTCAAAACAATTAACTATTTACACAATGAAGTCATGGCTTTTATTATAAAAAAAGAAAAAAAAACAATTAACTATTTACATTGTTTAGATAAACGACTTATATTTGAGAATTTTTCCGTTTATGTTTTCTTAAAGTATTGTTGAATTATATTTGAGAATTTCTCAAGTAAAATAATTAAACTTTGGCTATTTTCTTAAAGGGCCTGAAATATGGACAAAAGCAGATATAGTTAAGGAGCTAAATATGCAATATCTTTAATTTTTACTCCTTAATCGAAGATCAAAGATCTAACCAAGGACGGACGGTCGACTTTTGATTAGCAATAATATAGCTATTAATATTATTAGTTGCCTTTGAAGGTATAAGTAATAACTTTTGTTGTTGTAGTGTGTTAATTAAGCAAATTCATCTTCATCACCATTTCAGTATACTTGTGAAGTGGTTGGAACATACCATTATAATCCTGAAGATGTTAACTCTATAAAGTTAGAAATAACGTTCGTGCTACACCTCGATCCGAAATTAGTGATACAGTTGAGAAAAGGGTTTCATGACCGATCTTCATCTCCAAAGATTTAAGCAATTCGTTAAACAACTTTAGGTCACCCTTTGAGTCGTCCATCCGAGCTGAGCTCGAATAAAAGCACTTAGGTTCTTGACGGGTTGAGATCTTTATAGGCTGGGTTAGGATAGAGCTAGACTGCAAACTTAAGTGGGGTTTAAATGGAAAAAAAAATCAGGGGACGACTAATTTGTAACTTTTAAAGATAAAATAAGAGAAAAAAATTAAATTTGTGTAAAAAATTGAGGCCCATCATGGGCTAGGTCGATCAAGCCCATCTCGGTGTGTTTCAGCCGGGAGCTCGGTCCCTACAAGGCCCATAAACTCGTTTTGCTAAAAGGGACCAAATCCTATACCACCAGTACCGTGAAAGAAACAAATTTTAACAGTTTTATTTAGTTTTTATTTTATTGTTAACAATTAACAGTTTCAAATTAAGAAGTCGATATTTGATTGAAAAAAAAGGACATTCCGTATTATAAAATGAAAAAAAAAAATTGTTATCTGCGAAATATTCCCCATGCTAAAAAAAATATTTCTGAAAAATTCAGGTAAATTTTATAATCTGAAAAATTCATAGGCCGTGTGATATTCTGAGCTTCTTTTTAAGATAAGTCCCTTTTTTTTTTCTTTCCGAAATTCACTTTTTGAAATTAATTAGGTCATATAAGTATAACGCTGAAAAGAAGTGCAAATTGAAAGAAAGAAAAAAAAAAAGCAATAAAGTTAACTACGATTCCTACTACTAGTTACCATCCTAATCCGACTTCCAAAACAAATCCACAATCCTAAGTCTAGTCGACTTATACAATAAACTGAATAATATATCATGTAGAAATTAATCAATGGGCTTTCCTTTCCTTAAAGATAAGTCGGATTTATCTTTGAAACTTGGGTTGTATTATAATTACGCTATATATAGGAGTAACACCAAGTCCATATCATTCATTCAACAAAGAGAGACATAGAAGAAAGATTGAGAGAAATAATACCATAATATTACGATCACTTTCTTCGACAAAATATGGCCACCACCAAAACCGGCTTCATCATCTTCGTCGCTATTCTCTTTTCTTCCATCTTCGTTTCTGCGGTTTCAGTGACAGGCTCTTCGTGTGATTCAAGTCGCTATCCACGACTGTTGTGTCGTTCGCTCTTGGCCTCCGAGAGACAGGACCACCATCACCGCCACCACCACCACCACCACCACAGCCATCGCCGCCCACCGCCAGAACCAGAACCTGCCACGTCATCCTCTCCAAATCAGCCGAGCCCACGTGGCTTCCCAACTCCCCCGCCACCGCCGCCGGAGACCAGAAGCTCTGTGCCAGACACGACGGAGGGATGTCACTCGTTGACTGACGTGATCAAGGTATACATAGTATATCTTTTTATTTTTTACTCAAACATATAGGTATTGATTTTAAGGTATGTGATCCTCGGTTATTAATAACTTTGTGTGAGCATGGAAGTTTTTCTTATAGTTAGATATCTAGAGGTAATATTTTAGTAAGTAGCGGACGTGATTAATTATTCGAATGATTTGGTCTTGAAGATTTACTCAAAAGTTATGTGTTCCTTAATTATATGTATATATGTTCCTTCTAAGTTTTTAGGTGTAAACACTAGACGTAAAAAAAGAACTTTTAATTATTTTTTAGTTCTAGGTTAAGTAGCAGTGTGCCAGATTAATTAGCCTCTATACATTCAGCTAATAACTTACATGTTTAAAAATATAAACTATCTTTTTTTTTTCTTCTTCTTGGGTGCATCAAATCAACCATCTTAGTTAACGCATGTATATTATATTTCAAATTGTAAGGGTTTGAGAAAATCAGCGAATTGCGTTCCGAAATCAACGTGTACAAGATTGCATCTTCCGGGATTGGTTGGGGATGGAATTCTTGTGGGAGACGCTTTGATTGTCAGCAAAGACGGCACCGGAGATTTCTTCACTATCGCAGACGCCGTTGAGGCCGTGCCCGAAAATATAAAGGCGAAAGATGGGTATTTCGTAATTTACGTCAAGAGAGGAGTGTACGAAGAATATGTAAGAATTTCTAGGTACAAAACCAACATATTGTTGCTTGGCGACGGAATCAACCAAACTATCATCACCGGAAACCGCAGCGCCGCCGGCGGATGGACTGCCTATCATTCCGCCACTTTTGGTAAATCTACTTCACCATATGTCAATAGTCAGCTATAATTTGATTTATTTTAATTAATTTTATTTAGAAAGCTAGCTACATGATCAGTATTTCAAGCGTCAATAATTAAGCATATGTGTTCAATTAAAAAGAATGACTTTTATTTCATCAATTTAATAAAAGACCATTATCATTCATATAGTTGAATTAATTATCAGTTATTGTTAGGTGAATGAATAATAAACGGAATATATTATATATATAGTTATATATAGGACTTAATTTTCCTCTTAATTACAATACTATAGTTATAGTATATACATGACTCTAATAAATTATGCATCAAAACTTATGAAGATAGTAATAGGCATACGCAATCTTTTAATTTAGGAATTTAAGGGTCCTCATGTAAAATAAACTTATAACTATGTAGGCTATAGAATCATAAATTTATATTAAAAAAATAACAAAATAATTAAAACGTCTCTATATTAATGACTGAAACACAATAAGCCCTAATAATTCGAACAAATATTGATCTTGTTGATTTTGTTTGAGTGGTGACAGCTGTCCAGGGCGAGGGGTTCATGGGCATGGGAGTGACGTTCCGGAACACGCACGGGCCGGGATCCCAGGCAGTGGCCGTACGGAACCGAGCCGACCAATCGGCCTTCTTCCGATGCAGCTTCGAGGGATACCAAGACACGCTCTACGCCCACTCCGGGACCCACTTCTACCGCGAGTGCCACGTGTACGGCACCGTCGACTTCATCTTCGGCGACGCGGCCGCCGTGTTCCAGAAGTGTCACGTCCTCGCCCGCCGCCCAATCAGAGGAGGGCACGTGGTGGTGACCGCGCAGGGCCGCGAGAGTGGGGGAAAGGGCGGCGCCACGTCGTTCCACAACTGCACGGTGGACGCGGCGGAGGCGGGAGTGGGGCCCGCGTTCCTGGGGCGGCCGTGGAAGCCGTACGCGCGCGTGGTGTTCATGAAGTCGTACTTGGGGGAGATGGTGGACCCCGCGGGGTGGAGAGAGATGGACGGAAACGGCACCGATGACGTGTACTACGGGGAGTACGGCAACTACGGCCCCGGCTCCAACACGACCCATAGAGTGACGTGGCCAGGCGTGAGGAAGAAACTGAGCGATTCCGAGGCCGGACTGTTTACCGTCTACAATCTCACCCACGGTGACGCTTGGCTGCCACGCACCGCAATTCCTTTCTCTCTAGGGATAGAACCTCTAATTTAAATTCTAATGCATGTTTACTGCACATTTGTTGTCATTTTTATTTTATTTTTTACAAATAATTGGCTGCATAGCTATCTAAAACACTAGCAATTTGTTTTTAGCCAACCTTTCGTTAATTTCCTGTAAATAGCCATATTGCTTACGTGGCAGCTTATTAATTGAATTAGTTTTACATTTTTGCCCTTACGCTATTTTAATTAGGCAGTTTTTTTTTTTAATTTCGAATCAAATATTGAAACCGAATAGGGAAGTTTTCAAATTTGAAATTTGAATTTTCCAGCAGATTTTCAAATTTGAATTTTCCAAAATATTTCCAGAATTTTTTTCTGTTTATTTACACGAATATACTGTAAATATGTTTTGTATTTACAGTGAACATACTGTAAATATGTTTTGTATTTACAATGAATATACTGTAAATAAGCTTCGTATTTACACGAATATACTGTAAATATGTTTTCTATTTACACGAACATACTATTAATGTGAGCAACAACAAAAAAAAAAATGTTCTTCGCGGAGTCCATGATTCTGACGACGAGGCTGGAGTTTTTCTCGGCGACGAGACTGTTCTTCATCGTGTGAAAGGACAAAACTGAAAGAAAATAAAGAGAAAAAGGTTTATTTGTAAATTTGGAAGATAAGCATTACCATTGCCACGTCATCAATGCACTATAGACTTCATCTCCTTCGTTGAGTAATACACTTGCCGAGTCCTTCATACGCACGCGAACCTGGAGAAAAAAAAAGAGAAGGAAGGAAGAAAGATAAGAAAAGAAAGAAAGAAGAAGAAGAAACTCGAGAGAGAGAGAGAGAGAGAGAGAGAGAGAGAGAGAGAGAGTTTCAGCCGGAGAAAGAGCAAGAAAGAGAGCGAGAGGTGGAGTTGAGGGAGTCGACGGAGAGGCCGATGAGGGGCGAAGCTTTGCCGCCGCCGCGATGCGAGAAAGTTTCGCCGGAGAACGGGAACAGAAAAAAGACCAGAGATATACAAAGGTAATAATCTTTATATTCCTCCTCGTTTTGCCCGGATTTGAAAGGAATCACATGGCTAGGGTTCTGGAATTAGGGTTTTGGATTTGTGAAATTGGGGCTTTTGTGAAATCCGGTTTGAATCTCTTGTTTTACGTATGGGTTTTGCTCGTTGCGTGTTGGTGATGGATTTCGATGATGACAAGGTTGTTCTTCGTGGCTTCGTAGTCGATCTTCCACGAATCCTTGACTCTGACGGTACGGCTGGCCAAGCACGAACCTTGGTATCTGTTCCCCGTGTTGTGGCCATCGGAGATCTGCACGGCCTGGAGATCTGCGCATGAACAGAGAGAGGTGAGGGAAGATTTGATTTTTCTTTTTCTTAATTTGAAATTTATGGTAATTAATTAATGACGTTTAGTTTCCTTCCTCGAATAGCGCGAACAGTTATTAGGACCGAATTAATGTAATAATTTTTTAATTATTCTGCTTCAAAATGGGCGGGATATTTTTTAGGTCTGTTTGGTCTTTTAACTTCTTGTTAATTGATGGGTGTGCCTATTTACGGAAAATTAACTAAAGGTTGGCTAAAACCAAAACCTATATAACGGTGTGGTCTATATACCTATATAACCCTATTTTTTATTTTTAAGTAAACGTGAGCGAAATCACGGAGAATTTCATTAAACACTCTCACTTAAATGACGGAGACATACCATGGTTACACAGCACTATTTTGATCTCTTAGGACCTCACGCATGTCGCAATGAGGGACAATCCCATCCTAACGCACATCCGAGCCAACACTAAGAGCAAAACGAGCTAAACTATGGATCACGGTGTTACAAAATCTAGAAAGAAAAATAATATTAAATTTGGAAAAATATTACTTCCACGCCCTTCCATCGATTTCCACTGCTCGGACGAAAGTTCTTCCTTCCGCCGGCCATCAAAATCGGAGGGAATCCTTCTGTCGGCCATCAAAATCGGAGGGATACCTGACAACCGGAAGGAACCGGAATTCCGATGTCTTTCCGAACCGTGAACCCAAAAAATTAAAAATTAAAACACATAAAGAATGATTTTGCGGTCGCTTTGTTGAGCAGGTAACGGAAATGTTCCCCAAAAGAAAATCATCATTAATTTACGAGAATCGAGGGCAATATTGTGAACTCAAAAAAACCCATTGACAAAGGCCAACACGTGATCTCTCTACCCGTTGGATTTACTTGTCTCCCACAGATGTTTTCTTTGAAGCTTAGAGCATAGTCTTATAAGCACTGAAAACAAAATTTTGGTTATGTGTTTTGTTTCATTAACCGATAGTAGAAATTTGTTTTCAGATCTTTGTGATCAAATCAGATTTAATTGCCTATTTTATTAAGTTCGTATTCGCAATAGCAATGTTTTTTTTTTTGGGGTCCAATTTCGTCCAAAAAGACCTTTTTCAAGACTGTTGTTCTAAGAGCCTGATCTTTTTCAAGACTGCTCTTAACGACGTAGTAATTATCAGATCTTTTTTTTCCTGTATATATATGTTTAGATCAAAATCAAAGCAATGGAGCATGAAATCAGCGATGAATTAAAAGTAATTATGCTCTCTCACTACCATCTACTTTCTTAAGCAGACACAGATTAGAAATTATATGATAAAAGTCAGCGATGAATTAAAAGTAAGCTCTCATTACTATCTACTTTATTAAGCAGGCACAGGTTAGAAATATGATAAAAGTTTTTATAAAAAAAATAGAAGAGAATAATTAAACAAAAAGTATGGTAAAAAGAACTCTCTATCATAACTTCTATGAAGTATGAACCTCAATTTATTCCATGTAGTGTACGAGATGATGACCAAAAGGTTTCTTTTTTGTCTTTTGTAATTTGAGAGTACATTAAGAAAAAGAAAATTAAAAAAAAATTAGGTCACATATAACTATTAGCCAATATACAACATAATTTTCTATCATAATAAAAAAAAAACCTACATTATTTAATTTAAAAAAAATTACTTGTAAGGTATATGATATCAAATAGTGTGCTACTCATACCATCAGAATCATTGATTTAAAGAAGGATAATATTATGATCATTGCGTTTTGGCCTATCTGAATAAGTAGTGTTTGCACTCACACTAATAATTTAATTTTTTTCCCCAGGAGGCTATGATGACTTGGCAAAGAAAAAACAAAAAGCACAAAACCTTTGTTTGACCAGAGAATCACTGCCATCTTCCGCGGCGGTGCGTACAAATATACTATATACCTTTCTACACCCACAATTCTTAATTAGTTTTTGTCTTTTCGTTCAAAGTCGTATCTTGTATCGTAAAATAATAATAAAATAAAAAACAAACAAACAAATTTTCATTTTTATATATAGGGTGTCTAAGCCTTTCTTTTTCCCATATCCTATTCAGAGAGTGAAGAGCAACTAATTATAATTGGCTGTTTCTTTCTACGAATTGGACCCCTCAAAATTGCCTCCAAATCACCTGAGCAGCTCTATTCCATCCTAATCGTCAAGGTATAATAGTTTTCTTCCATCAAATCCTTTTTTTTATATATATTTAATTTCTGTGGGTTTTTGGACATTAATGGTACTTTATTATTTTCATTAATAATAGCCAACTTTATCTGTGTGCATCTATAGAGTAAACTCAGTGCCATGGGCTTTTGCAGGTGAACAACGAGGCTTCACACAGAGTTTCACTGAGGTTCCCAAGCTTCCATTCCCTGAGAGCCCACTTCAGCGACAGGTCACAGAGAAGAAAACTTCCTGATTTGGACGAGATGTACGTGACGGGTTCAGACACGGCGGCGAGGGTGCTTCGCCGGAGAATCCCGCCTCGTGAAATGGCGGAGACTGTTGAGCCTGTGATGACTCGTCGCTCCAGTAAGAGAAAGAAAAAACTTGAGACTAAAAACAACATTGATGATAAGCCAGGAAGCTCAAGAAGGCTAAAGCGTAAGAAAAGAAACCCATCTGAGAACGCTCGGAGTGGTAAGAAGACGGTCATCAAAAACTCCATTGAGAGATGGTCTGAGGCGAGGTGAGAGAAATGTCATTTTTTAATATATATTTTTACCGTTTAGCTGTTTTTTTTTTTAATAGCCTAATAAATGAGAATATGTTGTGAAGGTACAAGCTAGCTGAAGTTAACATGTTGAAGATCATGAAAGCAAAACAAGCCTTTTTTGGGAAGCCAATACTGAGGCCGGCGCTGAGAGCCGAGGCGAGGAAGCTCATCGGAGACACTGGTCTCCTCAACCATTTGCTGAAGCACATGGCCGGAAAGTTGGCTCCCGGCGGGGCCGAGCGGTTTCGCCGCCGCTACAACTCCGACGGATCGATGGAGTATTGGATTGAGAGCGCCGATTTGATGGATGTGAGAAAGCAAGCTGGGGTTGAAGACCCATATTGGACTCCTCCGTGTGGTTGGAAGCCCGGAGATAATCCCCTTCAACATCCTCAGTCTGCCAAAGAAATTGAGTCCCTGAAGAAACAGCTCGCCGATGTTCAAAGGTATGATGATTTTTTTTTTTACATATAATTGGTTCCTTTTTTTTGCTGTTGATAATGTACAACCTTTTTTCAATGGTTTTCTTTTTTTCTTTTTATAGAAATAGTCAGGAAAAAAATAAGATGTTCAGAGAAGAGATCACCAAGATGAAGAGGTGATATGACTATGGCATTTTGCATCTTTCTTTCTTTTTTTTTTTTTTTAATTATTATTTGGTATTAGACGCATTTTATGACAAACAAGTTTTTAATATATATATATATATATATTTCTTTTCGTTTGCTGTATTGATTTATCTTAATGCATTGAACATGTACGGTTTTTACAGGAGTGTGGAAGAACTTTCTTTCAACAACCGTGAGCATAATTTGGCTATGGTAATCAATGCGATTTTTGATCTGACGAGTGTGCAAAGTGACAATGAGGTGAGTGTAAACAAAAACCCATTATTTGGTACTGTACAAGCATGTCAGTCATAGAGTTTGGAATTTTTAGTTTTATTTTTTACATTTACTTTGGCAGCCTATCCAGAAGGAATTGATGGATTTTAAATCAAAGGTGGAAGAACTGTTTGTGGAATTTGCTGGGTGTTTAAATGCCATGAAGGTATAATAAAAATAATCCATAATATCTAGACTAGTCCTTTTATCTACATGCATGTTCAATTTGGATAGGTTATGGTTAAATTCATTGGTCAAATTATTACTTTTTTGTGCATGTCGGTAGTAATAAATTATTGTGAAAACTTTAGTACTACTAGTTTTTTCTGTGTATGAATTTGGTAGTGTCCATAAATAAAATTGTTTCAAACAGATATATTGGGGCCCTATAGTTCCTTGTGCCAATGATTGAGTTTTGTTTTTGAAGAGATTATGATAAGACAGCCATCGTAAATGATTTATATGTCTTATTTCAATATTGCATTTCTTTCTTCAATGTAATGTAAGTTGTAACCATGTGATGTGTACAATAATATATATATATATATATATATATATATATATATATATATATATATATATATTATTGATGGACTTATATTATTGATGCATATCAGCTAGCTAGAAGATGGACTTATATTATTGATGCATATATATATGTGTGTGTGATCTTCTTAGTATAACAAGAGGTTAACTAATTTTTTTTTATATATATATATATATTTCACAGGGCGATAGGGAAAGTGAAGAAGCTGAAGGAGAAGAAAAATTAGCTAGCTAGCTAGAAGATGGACTTATATTATTGATGCATATTATATTGATGAATATCTTAAGTTATATAGTTTTACTTTTCTATCTCGAAGATGTGGGATAGATATAGATCCCAGAAATTTTTGATACATTGGGTTATTATTTAGGGGAGTTGGGAATTGTGGTATTTGAATATCTAAAGTTATATATAGTTTTACTTTTCTATCTTAATATTTACAAAAACCTTATATGGATTATAGTTTATTGAAATTTTTTTAATTTAGATTAAAATTAATTGATTATAGTTTTAATTTATAATGTCGATATTTGATGAAAAATTAAAAATTGTATTTTTTAAATGAATTTTAAAAAAAATCAGTATCTAATCTGTAAATCAAAAGTTATTTCTGAAAAAAGACAGGATAAATTTTATAATTTTAAATATTGATGGGCCGGGTAATTCTCTGAGTTTCCATTAATTAAGAAAAGTCCTATTTTAACTAAAATTACTTATTTTTAAGATTAATTAGGGTCGTCTAAAGCTAAGAAAAGTGTGAATACAAATTAAAGAAAAAAAAAATAGTAACAATGAAGTTTACTACGATTCCTACTATAAGTTACAAATTACAATCCTAATCCGACTTCCATAAAAAATTGACAGACCTAATTCTAGTCGACTTATACAAAAAACTGAATAATATAATAATATATCATGTAAATATTAATGGGCTTTCCTGTAACGATAAGTCGGATTTATTTTTAAAACTTAAGGTTGTATTATGCTATATGCCTATATATAGGAGTAACACCAAGTCCATATCATTCATTCAACAAATAGAGAGACATAGAAGAAAGATTGAGAGAAATACCAAAAATATTACGATCACTTTCTTCGACAAAATATGGCCACCACCAAAACCGGCTTCTTCATCTTCGTCGCTATTCTCTTTTCTTCCATCTTCGCTTCTGCGATATCGAGACCGGTTTCAGTGACAGGCTCTTCGTGCGATTCAAGTCGCTATCCACGACTGTTGTGTCGCTCGCTCTTGGCCTCTGAGAACTACTTCTCCGAGAGACAGGACCACCATCACCGCCACCACCACCACCACCACCACCACAGCCATCGCCGCCCACCGCCAGAACCAGCACCTGCCACGTCATCCTCTCCAAATCAGCCGAGCCCACGTGGCTTCCCAACTCCCCCGCCACCGCCGCCGGAGACCAGAAGCTCCGTGCCAGACACGGCCGAGGGAAGGCACTCGTTGACTGACGTGATCAAGGTATACATATATACCATATAGTGTGTATATACGTGTTTTATACTTTACTTTAATAAGATGTTCATATACTCCGGATTTAAGAAGTTAGACTTTAAAGTACGTTTGCGTGAGTTAATTTGATATTTGATAAAAGTTAGTAACCAAATTTAACTAACCTAGTGATCGATAATGCACTAATTAACTAACTAGTGTACCAAAAGGAGAAAAATATAACGAATTTTGGTGACCAAATACTTTTACAGTGAAGTCTAATTACTTAGCCAGTTAATAGTTTAAATGTTTAATAATATCGACTTTTTTATTTTATTTTAACGCATATGTATTAATTAATTTTTCAAATTATAAGGGTTTGAGAAAATCAGCGAATTGCGTTCCGAAAGCAACGTGTTCAAGATTGCATCTTCCGGGATTGCTCGGGGATGGAATTCTTGTGGGAGACGCTTTGATTGTCACCAAAGACGGCACCGGAGATTTCTTCACTATCGCAGACGCTGTCGATGCCGTGCCCGAAAATATAAAGGCGGGAGATGGGTATTTCGTAATTTACGTGAAGAGAGGAGTGTACGAAGAATATGTAAGAATTTCTAGGTACAAGACCAACATATTACTGCTTGGCGACGGAATCAACCAAACTATCATCACCGGAAACCGCAGCGCCGCCGGCGGATGGACTGCCTATCATTCTGCCACTTTTGGTAACTCCACTTCACCATATGTCAATAGTCTACTAGAATTTGGTTTATTTTAATTAATTTTACTTAGAAAGCTAGCTAAATGATCACTATTTCAAACGTCAATAATTATGCATATGTGTTCAATTAAAAAGAATGACTTTTATTTTATCAATTTATCAAAAGACCATTATTCATATACTTAAATTAATTATCCGTTATTGTTAGGTGAATGAGTAGTATACCGAAAATATAAGCAACTTTATTTTCCTCTTAATTACAATACTATAGTATATACACGACTTTAAATTATGCATCAAAACTCACGTAGGTAGATAAAGTTGCGTCCTCGCCCGCCGCCCAATCAGAGGAGGGCACGTGGTGGTGACCGCGCAGGGCCGCGAGAGTGGGGGAAAGGGCGGCGCCACGTCGTTCCACAACTGCACGGTGGACGCGGCGGAGGCGGGAGTGGGGCCCGCGTTCCTGGGGCGGCCGTGGAAGCCGTACGCGCGCGTGGTGTTCATGAAGTCGTACTTGGGGGAGATGGTGGACCCCGCGGGGTGGAGAGAGATGGAGGGAAACGGCACCGATGACGTGTACTACGGGGAGTACGGCAACTACGGCCCCGGCTCCAACACCACCCATAGAGTGACGTGGCCAGGCGTGAGGAAGAAACTGAGCGATTCCGAGGCCGGACTGTTTACCGTCTACAATCTCACCCACGGTGGCGCTTGGCTGCCACGCACCGCAATTCCTTTCTCTCTAGGGATAGAACCTCTAATTTGATCGACTTCAATGGATAGGCATGTCATGCACAAATATTATTTACAGAATAGATTTTATTACAAAATTATTTTTTAAGAAATATTCTTTGGCCAGTGATTTGTATTGATAAATCAAATGAGCAAACATGCATGGAGAGTGTAAAACTTACATTCAAATTTAATCCACCTCGATTAAATTTAATTCAGCCTAGATTAATCTTACTTTGGCTAGTTTACTTATAGTTGACAAACTATAGCTATTTTGCAAAAACTTAAGTTTTATTTGACTATATAGCGGCTTGATCCAAAAAAATATTATGGATTTAGGCTTCGAGACTGAAGTCCAGCCAATCTGACAATTCATCGAGGCAGGATTAAAAGTCGCAGTACTCTCAATTGGGTATTTTGCTATACCTAATGAAACTATGGATATTTTGCAAAAGTCATAGTTTGAATTAGCTACTTCATACCATTTTTCCTATTTTTTTAAAGGCACGAAGTCCTACCCCAACATGTATAAAAGTCCACCGTTCTATAAAAATAAAAAAATAAAATAAAATAAAATAAGTAAATCTATGCAAAGCTCACATATTAGTTATCACAAACGAAGCGACACAATTCTTCCAAACATACACACCGAGAAAGCAAACAAACGGCAAAATTTAGAGAAGCTTCAAGTAAACAATTATCTATACTCTGAAAACGAAAAACTACACACACAATAATTTCTTGCCATTGGGAAGTGCCTTTTTTTTCTGAAGATTGGTCGTTGTTGTACAGTTTATATTAAGAGGTTTCAAGTTTATATTTGCGGGTATTTTACCCATCTCTAATAGAAAGCTCTATGAGTTTTTTCTTTAATTTTTTTTATATATAACTAATGCTTTTTCACAAGAAAATGATCTCATTCCAAGTATTATTCCTTTTCTTTACACATTATTTGTTCGAAGGTTATACAAACTAGAAAGTACTATCTCAATTCTCAGTGCACTTATATAATTAATCCAGTTATTAATTATTCACATCACACACGGTCACTTTATGATGTGAAAATTACCTTAAACAGCGTTGGTGTAGCCTCATGGTTACCTTGACGACAATACCTTCTCCGAGCTTTAACACCTAATGAAAAGAATTGATGCCACACATATATACGTACACATGTAACACATCCAATAAATAATCATAAATATATAGTAGATAGGTAAAAATCCATCACATCATCATAATCTATCCATATAGCATCCAAAATACAATAATCACCAAACCGAAATTCAAGCACTCAAAAAGTTCCATGCACCAAATAAAGAAAACATTAGAAAAGGTCCACAGATTCTAAAACACAACACTAAGCACAAAGTCTATAACTAAAGTCTTCCAAAAAATATAATAATAATAATAATAATAATAATAAATAAATAAAAATAAAAATTGAATCATATGAATCATATCTTCTCTAGGACAGCGAGTCGACCAATGGCGGGGTTGGGAGTTCAGCTCGTGGGTTTAGAGAGTTACTTGGAGAGAAAGTTTGATATTTAAGGGAATGCCTCTTGTCTCCCATTTTTTTCATTTCGTTATTATCTCAAAAGCACAGTAAATTTACAATACTACCCCCATAATCTTGAGAGGATTGTGTTTCCCGCTCTTTTCCGAAAAACAAAAGAGGAAATGAAACTTTGTCCTACTCTTCCTCTCTCCTTCTTTTAGAGAAACTATATCTACGAGAAAAGACAGAAGCCCAAAACTTCCGAGGCCCGAGCCCAAATGGAGTAATTATTACAGTTGATTTGATTGGAATAATCTGTTTTGTTATAACAAAAGTGTATTTCTAATTCTATTTAAAATATGTTCAAGATTTGAGCTCAAACCAAAATGGCTATGTAAATTGCTTTGCTGTAGCGAAGTTGTGGATTTGACATATTAATAATAACCTGTTCTGATATTGATTTTGAAAACTGTTTAAGATATTTAAATTTTATTGCCAGAATATGCAATGATATCAATATTACACGTTTTGAAATATTACAATATGAGCCCCAAGACCAAGAGTTTAATATAGGTCTTCTTCTGTGTGTACATGATTTCACTATGTATGTTATATAATCATGCTATATTAAAAAAAATGTATTAATAAAGCCACATATAGCAACCCAACCTTCATTTTTATATGAATGATAAAAAAAAAAAAAAAAGATTAAAATATCAAACAAGATCTAAATTACTTGTAGTAAATCAAATGATGTTTCCTTGATGGAGCAAATTTTGAAAGAGGAATTTCAAAACATGAAAGGTCAGGGTGAACATTGTGGTGATTTGAAGTTGAAGCAGAAATACTTGAAGAGGATATACATACTTGAAAGTTATGTAGCTAATTAGCTATTGTAAAACCTGTGATTTTAGCATGTTCGATACCTCCCATGTTTGATCGTTCATGTTTTTGGCAAAGCATTATGATCTTGGGACATTATCGAGCAGTATTTAATGAAGAGACTTGTAATTAAGAAGCGTGGTTGGTAATTTATGAATGAGAAATGTTGTAGCGATAACACATTCTTAAAAAAAAAGTGGTAAATTAGCTTGGACTCTTAGAGCATGGAAAATGTCAATGTTTTGTTGGGGAGTTGTAATACAACTTGTTTGATATTTTTATTTTTTTGCTATAAAAGATGTGTTTCATAAAACTGAAATTGCTTCCAACACCATTGGAGGGATCTCCCAGATATTAAAGCAACCAGAGAGAGAGAGAGAGAGAGAGAGAGAGAGAGAGAGATTTTTAATTAATAAATAATGTATTAATGTAATACGTTGAGTTCTCTTTGGTCTAACTACGAATACATCACCATTTTTAACGTGGCAACCAAAAGCAGCAAATTTGCTAAGAAAATGTCAACAAAACAACATGTAAACATGAATCTGAAAATATCCAACAAAAGTCGAAGTTCAGACGCAACAAAATAAGATAAACAATTCATTACACAAAAATAAATTAATTACATATCCCTCCCAAGGTCAACAAAGATCATTTAAAATTATATCCATTAATCAAATTGGTTAAGTATGGTAATCCGAATGCCTGAAAAGCAAATCAGGTTTGATTATCGATCTCAAAGTTCATTTCATAAGAACTCCCAAAACCAACAATCAAATAAAAACCTCATAATACTAATGATTATGGACCAAAGTCTCTTAGAGGCTTCCCAAACAGGAAACACCCAACTGTTACACCATTTGCTCGCAAACGACCCGATGATCCTCCACAGAGTCTCACTCTCCTCCGCCGAGAATCCCTTACACGTGGCCTCCATGGCCGGCCACGTCAACTTCGCCGCCGAGATTCTGAGGCTGATGCCGGACTTCGCGGCGCAGATCAACGAGGAAGGGTTCAGTCCCATGCACATGGCGTCGGCGAACGGCCACGTGGCGATAGTCAGAGAGCTGGCGAGGGTTGACCGGAGACTCTCCCGGATTCCGGCCGCCGGGAGAAGCAAGTGGACGCCGCTTCACTTCGCCGCCGGGAGAGGGTGGCCGGAGGTGGTCGGAGAGATTCTGTCGGCGTGTCCGGAGAGCATCGATGACGTCACGGCGGAGGGAGAGAGCGCCGTCCACGTGGCGGTGAAGAACGGGCAGCTGGAGAGCGTGGGTGTTATGCTGACGTGGATGAGAGAGAGGAACGTGGACGAGATGGTGTTGAGCATGAGAGATGAGCTTGGGAATTCCGTTCTTCACCTTGCCACGTGGAAGAAAAATCGGCAGGCAAGTACTTTACGTTGGTTTGACTTTGACTTTAACTTTTACTTAATGAAGGTCTAAAATGCAACTGGAAAAAAAAAAAAAAAGTTATATTTCAATTCCAATAGTGAATTGTAATTCAATCAGAGTATTAAAATAGTTCTGGGATTAGCAAAGTGTTTTGTACTATATTTTGTTTCACATTTAAAATTAATTTTCCGGTTTTGAATCCAAATTCGTCTACTACTAAAATATCATATTGTTTGTGGGGGAAGATTAGAATTAGATATTAATAAGAGGGAAAAAAAAACAAGATATATAAAGAAAAATTTCAATAGCTTACAATAGAAGTGCAATATTTCTTTTAGACTTTTACTAATGTATGGAAATCACAAAATTTAGCCCAATAAGTATTAAATTGACAATTGATTTTGAGATTGATTTTGAGATTGAACCTATGATACTTTCACCGTGAGTGTTGCACTTTTGAATTATTTACGATAAGATTATTTGTCCAGCTTCCGAGTTTGATCAAAATCTCAAAGACATAATTGACTCGGAACTAAATTAAAGAGTCCCAAGACTAGTGTAGGCTAGGGAAAAAAAAAAAAAAAAAAAAAAACTCTCTCAAGTCTCAACTCAACAGGTATTGGAATGGCTACTGGAAAACGAGAAAACAGCGCGAGCCATAATAAACAGCAAAAACAAGAGCGGTCTAACGCCTCTGGAGACACTCCTCCTTTTCCCGAGCGAGGCCGGCGACAGAGAGATCGAATCCCTCCTCCGCCGTGCCGGAGCTCCCTCGCCGCCCAATAACGCCGCCGAACCGGCCATGTCGTCATCATTGAAGAATAACGACAATCTGTCAACGGACACGGCAGACGAGCTGGTCGAGTATTTCAAGTTCAAGAAGGAGCGAGACACGCCAAGCGACGCCCGAACCGCTCTCCTAGTCATGGCCGTCCTCGTCGCCACCGCCACATTTCAGGTCGGAGTCAACCCCCCCAGCGGAGTCTGGCAAGACAGTGATATCAACGGTAACAAAACCTCGAATTTGCCGCCACATTTGGCCGGGAAGTCGATTCTCGGCTCGTATAGCTCCTCGACCTATCTAGTGTTTGTGATCTTCAACTCTATGGGGCTTTCGGTCTCGCTCTACATGCTCGCGATTCTCACCACTGATTTTCCGATGAGGTTGGAGTTTCAGATCTGTATTCTTGCGCTCTACGTCACCTACTTCACGGGGTTAGGGTTCATGGCGCCCGAGGGTAATTCCCAAGTTTTCGTGGCTGTTTTCTCGGCGATTGTGCCTGCAACGATATCCATCGTGATTAGGCTGCTCCGACGGATTTTGAGGTCGCTCCGATGGGTTGTTAAGCTGCTCTGCGATTCTGTCTTTTCTAAGCGCTGAAAGAATTTATATTTGGAACTTATAATTGTATGGTATATATAGAAGAACCAATTCTTAGATAAATAAATATCTTATTCTTCATGTATCTACCTTCAAGGTGGTCTTAAGGGTTATAATAAGAGGGTGAGGAAATCTATTAATCTTATGGTCGTTTGTTGTACTATGTATAATACATAAATATTTACCGAGTATATAATCAATCTGATTAAAAAATATATTTCATTTCTAGTACTTTTTATTTTTAGTTTTTTTCAGCACTATTATGAATGTACTCATTTTTTTTCCCAAACCAGTACTCGTATATTTCATTTCGAAACAAAATATATATGAATGTACACAATCATGTGAAAAAAAATAACATTTATGATATTATAAATTAAATAAATAAAAGTTTGAAAAAGAAGGCAAAATTGATGTTATGGTAAATGCGCCGCCTGTAAATTGAAATAGGCTATAGGTAAAAATGTACAGAGATACATTCTTATGCTTCAATAAATAAAGGACAAACAATATTTACAAAATAGGTTTATTACAAAATTGTGTTTAAGAAATGCCTGGCCAATCACAATGATTTGTATTGCTCAATCAAATGGGAAGCATGGAGACGTGACGTGGGAGCCACAGTGCAACCCAAACTTTGGAGATAAGAGATCTGTTAATTAGTTGACACGTAAAATATTAAGGACAACAAGTTACATATGTGATAATTTTTTGTATATATATAGCTCAGAATCTGAGGCAATAATGCCCACAAACAACAGTGGTTTTACCTGTTTGGCTGTTGCTGCCGATGATCCCATTGATTTCTCGATCCTCAACTTCTGGAAATGTTCCTGCAAGAAAATCAATGGTTACCAAAACAAATACGTCATTTGCCAAAGAAAGATAGAGACGAGAGAGGATAGAACAGAAGATGTAAACTTTATGCTCAATACAGACTGAACTAACTTTCAAGTAGGCGAAAGGTCTTGAAATGAATACCAACCTGTTTTTCTCTCATCAAATAAGCACGCTTTTCGGCAGGGATTTTGGCCCATCTCAAAACCTGCATATAAATATTTTAGATAATGACTTCGGAAACAAAGAGTTAGCAAGTATCCAAAGAAAAAGATGGTAAGTCGAGAAACGGCCTGGAATTTAATTCTCACTGTCCAACATGTTGAGATGGTCCCATAACTGCCAGTATTCATAATCGTAAAAGGCATTAATAATGTTAAATGCAACGATACTTACATGTTCCGAAAATTGAAACGCTTCATCAGATTTCAGGTGCGACTTCAGCGTGCGCAAGACATCCTGATAAGGATTTGAATACAAGTCATGTGATGATTCAAAGAGGTAGCAAAAAAGGATTTGAGAGAGAAATGTATTTACAGCTTTAAGACATATGAAAGTGCATAAGACCTTGTGTTTGGTGTTTTTGGCTCGTAGGCGCTCATCAATTACAAAGCCAACCTGCAAGGGTGTTGTAGAAAAGATCGAGGTTGTAAGAGATTTGTTCAGATGAGCACTGAATGTACAAACATGGATTTATACAGAATCCCAGTCTACTATATCTAGTTGACTTGTGTTTAAAACAAAATAAATTTTAAGTATAAGAAATATGTTAACCTTGTCAAGCAACCTCTTGGGGTCTTGAAATGCTTGTTTCTTAGCCCATTGATGAAATACGTGCGATACGACTGATCTCTCCTCAACGTCGAATCTGTATTCATTGAGGAGAATATCAGTCTAAAAATTACTCTGAAAATACCCGAAACAAAGTACTCAATGCCACATAAAATTTAGTTCATTAGGATTTTGAGAACCACCTTTTTAAGAAAGTATTTCCACTGCTTAATTCCATTAGCTCCATGGCATCAACTTCACCTTCATTTGCAAAGTTTTCAACCAAATCTTCTGGGTTGATATCTTCTTCAGAAGATTGGGCTGGAACAAAGCGATTGATTTTGTTCTCACTAGAAGTTTTCAAGCCCTCATTTTTTTCATGTAGATCTTCACTCAGTTGTCCCTGTGTTAACAATTCCAAGAGTTTTCAGGATACGAATAAAATAAGCCAAAAATTATAACTCAATATACTTCGTTACATTTAGGCTCAAAAATAGTACAAAGACAGGAAGAGACAACACACCTGAATTTCTTGTAGATGTGCTGGAATTTCTTTAAGAAACCTGGACGGCCTAAGCATCTAAGAGAGAAATATTCAGTGAAAGAGCAACAGTAGCTTTACTTGCGAGATATACTCAAATGACTGACCTGGAAGTTGGAGTCCATTGAAACATAAAGAATGAAAAGTTTCTTCCGAGCACGTGTCATTGCAACATAAAATAATCGACGTTCTTCCTATGAAAATGAGAAATGAAACGACACTGAGTAATTCTCAAAGACAAGAGTAGAAAATAAACAATTCTATAAGCATGCTCACCTCAACCGAAGCCCCACTTTCCTTCAATACGCCATTGAACTCATGTAGTAAAGGAATTTCGGATTCATTCGCCTGTTTCACAGACAATCATAAATGCAAGTCATGTTTCTATCAAGAAAAGAAAACAACAATGCATTTTTTTTCATTCACCTTAACTATGAACACAACATCCCATTCCAAACCCTTTGACTGCATTGTTGAAGAAAAAAGTATGAGATTCTCGAGTGTCATTGGGCCATTGAAAAAAACATACACAGATAGAAGAATAGGTGATTGTGTGCAACCGAAAAGATAACAACCTGATGAATAGTAGTTAATGTTACAGAATTTGAATTATCCTCTTTTCGAGAACGAAAATTTTCACTCTCGCGCTGAGATATATGGTCAACAAAAGCAGTAATTACATTAAGACACCCTTTCTCACATGTTTCTTCTTTCTCCCCTTCTGCAGCAAGACATCTAGTACTTAAGAATTCAGACACGTCATCCAAAAGGAATTGAAGAACCTGTGCAAAAAAAGATTATACAATACGCAATGAATCTGAAGCTCTTAAGAGGATAAAAAACCGAGATTATGCATTTCTAAATGTTAGCATGTAAAGACAACTAGAAATGTGTTACAGACAACATAAACTTATCATGGGATTAAAAGAAGAATACATGGCATGTGTTACATCTGGGACCAATTGCAAACCAACCATCTTTTGGAAAACCAAAGTAATTAAATTTTAAATGCCTTTTTTACTTTTATTCCAAAACAAATCTCAATATGGCTCGCCTCTCTTCATATGTATGCCAAAACAAATATATTTCCAATAGCAGACAATAATTTTAAACTGATTATAAGGTCTAGATAGACGGGTGAATGTCAACACATACGGATCTGATGTCATTCTCTTCATTCAAATATTTTCCTCCATCGACGTCAATGACTGCACGCTGCTCGAGAAGATACCTCTGACAATTGCGAATTATCAATAGAATAAACTTCAATGAAAAAAAATAATGAGTTTGTGGTTTGTATATATCTTAAGACAATAGACAAACCTGAGGGATCATGTTTGCCACTGAGGTAATGACAGCCGAAATTGATTGTTCCTGTAAAGCATTGACAAGTAAGATTTCATGAGAATTGACAATACAAGATAAAATCATTGCATTCTTGCTCACTCATTTCACTCAAGAACCTAAAGCTGAGAAATTAGTGACAGTTTGTGTAATAAGTAACATCAGATAGAAAGCTATTCTATTAAAAGGGTTACCCTCTGAATTAGCTTTGAGATCATCTCCAACGTCGACAAGACCTTGCGCCCTTGAGTGAGCTGACTTCTAATTTTTCAACAAGGATAAATCAGTACATGTAGCAAATAGATCTGTATGATGCCATTGAGCATACCAAAAAAACGTAATGAAATGAATGAATGTTATAGCTATAAAGTAACAAACTGCTCTGTAGAAGAATGTTCCATTGAAGCGAACCTTTTGAATGTACCAGAAACCTTTGCACTGAAGATGTCGCGAGCAGCTGAAATAAAGCTGCATTTTCTAACAGTAGAAACTTTCTCAATATGCTCAATTACCTGATATACACAAATCCAATCTTTAGCACAGTATAGGAGGTGTACATGTCTTCAGAAAAAATAGTTGACTGTTGAGTATTTGCGAAACTAAAAAAAATTTGTATAAAAACACATTAATGAGTACCCTCTTTTTTTCCTCTTTCTCAGAGAGAAGTAAAGCCTTGAAGACTCGACGATATGATCCGTCGTCACAACCTGGAAATGTTGTTCTAAGCATAGAAATTATGGCCATGACTACCTATCAAACAGTAATTTAGCATGAGACTGAATAAATATACTAGCTTTTAGGCCCCGCAAATAATTAGCACATATTCAAGGTAAACTTTGATGTGAAATTTGTTTGATACCTTTTTTCTGTAGAAGGCTACACCATGAGTATTGAATGGTATTTTCCTGTCTCGGAAGGTTGATTGAAAGACTTTTCCTGATACCTAAAGTGCAAGGGAAAGTGGTGGCTTGACATGGACTTGTCTTTTTGTCTCAAAGAAAAAAGATTCATGATATTTAAGTACAAACATTGCGATATGGAATATTGACCTGCCTCCGATAAAGAATAGCTATGTTTCCATAGGAACGTTTAGACGAAAGATCAATTGTCACAGCTTCTAAAATCTTGTCAATGACAAAAGCACACTGTGCATCCTCGCTGTGACATTCTTTGATGATTATCTACATTTAGTAAGGGCAAATGTGAGCTACTAATTAAAAAAAGGAACACTGAATCAAAATTGCGAAACTAAATAAGCAATGTAGAAAAACCTTCGATCCAGAAGAATTATCAGTGTCAACATTCTTTAAGCGGCAACGCTTCATATTGTTTTGAATAACAGAAGACGCAGCTTCTACAATATGGCGAGTGGACCTGTAGTTTTTATTCAGTTTAATCTGCGGAATACAGACGCTTCAAATGTTCAAATTTAACCTCTCTCAAGTTGTATAAAATATTAAAAAATGGTAGGAAGATACTGTGCACGTTCAGAACTGAAATAAACATGTTATAATGAGCATATTTACAGACACACGAACCTCTCTATGGCTTGGAAAATCTTTACGGAAGGAATTGAATCCAGATGTATCAGCTCCGTTGAAACTAAAGATGGACTGCAGAATGATGAACATCATTTAATTTCACTTAGTAGAACAAAAGGGAAAAACACAAAGTCAAGAATGCAATATCAAGGCCATTGAAGAACAATAACATAAAACTGGAATAGAACATGCCTGGTCATCATCGCCCACGATAGTGATGTGGTTATGTGACGCAATTATCTTCAAAAGGCTGTATTGCATGGTACTAGTGTCTTGAAACTCGTCAATTACAATTGCTTTCCAAGAATCTTGGCATTCTTTGAGAACTGGCCGGGAAATATCAAATGAAGTCAAAACATAATTTATGCAAGAAATTTTTGGTAATAGGGGGATATATATACCTTCAGGATAATCGGTGAGCAATTTCACAGAGCAACTAATCATGTCATGGTAGTCCAAGGCATTACAAGTTCTCAAGATATCGTTATAGTTCCCAAGAATTGTAGCCTTTTTAAGAAAACAACCCTTATCAATGATTGCACGAATATAAAAAAAAAAATATATAAAAAACAAAAAAATATATTAGAAACAGCATATGTACCCCAGTTTCATCACCCATTTTAGAGCAGTCTTCAACAGTCCTTCCGGATGCTTTAGCCTGAAATATTGAAGGACACTCATGTCAACAAGCGATTATTCTGCATCAATGAGAAACAATCGATACGAGATTTAACTACCAGAAAAACAAACTAACACAGACCACATTATAACAGATGAAAAATTACTAACACGGGCCACAAACTGCTGCCATTTCTTTGACATGTCCTTAAAATGCTCGGGTGAGGTTACACCATGAGACTCTTCGCCGGACTTCTTTGAGTCGATCATTTTGTTACTCTTTTCATTTTCAAGCAATCGCACCGCCTCTATGACTGCCCTTCTCTGCTGCCCATGCCCGTATATCAAGAATTCCGACGTGCGACCAAGTCTAGGATATGCAACCACATATTATCAAGGGGAAAAATTGATGCCAAAACTGTTAAAAGGTTGGAAAATTCTAATTGATTCCCACATAGACACGGATACCAAAAGATAAATAAGCGAAAAAATAGCTAGTTGCCTACGAGATTAGTATTTGCTTAACAACATCAAAAATTCAGAAGCGCATACTTTTCTGCATGGGATCGACAGAGCTGCAAGGAAAACGAATGAAACGTGCTGATAGTAAGTTCCTTAGCTATTGCTTTCCCAGCCACCTTTGCGATCCGCTCTCTCATCTCAGCAACTGCTGCCGTGGTGAAAGTCATGGCCAAAATATTTGACGGACTTATTTCCTGTCATATTTTGAAACAAAAGTACTTGGTTACGATAAATAAAGTAGAAAGCTAATATGAACACATAGATGAACGATATCACTATAGAAAGACTACAAATTCATGATCAGAACAAAAAAGAAGTATATACCTCATGAAGAAGCATGAGAACTCGCCCAACCATTGTCGAAGTCTGACAAGTTTAACACAACAAAAATCAATAACATTTAAAAAATAAATAAAAAAATAAAAATGTCTGAATAGAATGAAAAAAAAAAACGAGAGGATATGACCTTTCCACTTCCGGGGCCGGCAACAATCATCAAAGGTGCTGATATATCACAGCAAGCAGCTTCGCGTTGCCTCTCATTTAAAGACAACATGTATTTCGAAAACCCTTCTGTCATTCTCCCGATTTTTAAACTCTGTGAATCTTGCAACCCTTCTGCTATAAGTTCCTCTCTGTTCCCGAAAGCCGATGCTGCTTCGTTACCCATCTCTTCACCTTCCTTCGGCAAAATCTCTGGAACTTCATTATCGTGGCCAATCCCAATAACTGAATTCACATCTTCTTCAACCAAAGCTCGTTTATCTGTCAATTTCTTCTCGCACAGAGCATCGATCTCTTCCAATACCAAATCATCAAAATCGTCGTCACTATCGCGGTTCTCCTGGTTATTCAACCCACTAATAATACCTGATAAAGAATCCGACACTCTAGAAAATTCCGGCGGCTTCACAGGAGTTACAAACGAATCAAACCCTGATACACATTTCAAAGTAACATCTGTGATTCCACTACGAGTAACACCGTCGGAAATCAGACCACCAAGTCCAACACCACACTGTTTGTCACATTGTCGTGGTTTGAGTTTGGCAACCGAAAGAGGCGTATTCACGGGAATCTCGGAGAGAGGAACTCTATCGATTCCCTTAAACCTAATCGGTGTCTCGATTCCATTCTCATCCGAAGCTCTACAACAGCAATTCACAAAAAAAATCATGAAAACAAAACCAACGAAACCAGAAACGAAAAGGAAAAATAAAGTGCGATAATCCTACTAACGAAGTCTAAAAACCTCATATCCCGAGAGAGATAGAGAAAGAGTTTGGATCGTTACTTGTTGGGAAGAAGGAAGGGCAGAGGTGAAACGGCGTCGCAACGAGGGCGTTTCCGAGAAAGAAGAGCTTCGGCGGTTTTTAAGTTGCGTTCAATACGGGCTCGTTGCTCGGCGGAGAGATTTCCTCCGCTGTTGCTGAGCATTTGGGGGTTTCGCCGATCAGCCGACATGTCTCACACAGACGAGCGAGCTCTCTCAGCGGAAAAAATTCCCTCGCAAGTTTCCAGAGATTGTGGATTTGAATATATTTGGGCCTTCTCTCACCAAGTTAATTGGGCTTTACTCCAGTTTCCAAAAAAAAAAAGAGATTCTCTAATATACCAAATTTTTTAACTTAATTCTCCAAGTATTGACAAAAAAATTTGTCCGGAAGTTTTTTTTTACTGTATTTTTTTTTTTTTTTTACAGTTTCTATACTCTTCTTACTATTAGTAGTTTCATTTACTTTTTCCAAATTTACATATTTATTTAGTAATTATATTTTTTTTATAAATCATTTAATATTTATTTAGAATGAGGGTTTATGGTTAAAACTACCTAATTAAAACCAAGTATTGAGAAAAGTTTTTGGTAGTTGATGATCTTAATATGAGTACAAATAAATTCGCTTTTGAAAAAATTATCCAAAGAGAAATCTTGGTGAGCATTTCAACTTTTATCTCTTAAATCAAGCTGTAATCTTTTTAATTTTATAAATACGGATTATTTTCTATGGGTGTCCTAAGCTGTAACGGGAATCTGTGTCTGTCTCTGTCTAATTATTTGTGTAATATCCCAACTTCTCGATAATAATTACAGAACGTGGTGTCGCGAGAAAGGAGACTTTACTAATGGATGCTTTGATGGCCTCTTACGGCGGCGAATCGTCGGACGAATCAGACACCGAGTCCTCAACTAAGCCTCCCCAACAAGAATCAAGTTCCGATCTTCCACTTCCTCTTCCTCCACCTCCAATCTCGCTCCTCAACCCTCCGAATTCCCTCGGTAAATCACTCTTCTTTGCGACTTCAAACACTTTATGATAAACGAAGCATGGCGTGTTCTAGTTTGCACACCAAGTGTTTGATGTTATGTCTGTGAAGGCTCTCCGGACTATTATCTCGCCGGCCAGCCCAGCAGGGTCAGGAATTTTCCTCACATCGAAGGGAACTACGCATTACACGTCTATATCCCAGGTGGGTATTATTCGTAATCCATGTTTTATTTTCTTCTGCTCATCGCATTGAAATTTGAATTAGGAACTTGACGCTCTTGTGAACCAATGTGGTTTGTATGTATAATAGTGTATATACCACCGGGGCCGAAGAAGGAGATGGCTATGTTCCTGAAGAGAGTCTCTCGTTCGGTGCCCGGTCTTCACGTGGTCAACGCCGATGTCCCTCTCGATGCTCTGTGCAGAGATGTTGACCGGCTCGAACACGTGGCTTTGGGGCGGGAATTCCACGTAAGCCTGGGCAGAACCGTCCCGATCCGGGTTCTCCAGATTGATTCCGTCATTACAATGCTCCGTCAGAAGCTTCAGCGTCACAAACAGTTTGATTCGATTGCATATTAATTATTATTTTTTATATATATATTTAGTCGAGTAATTCACTTGGTTCTTCAATGCCTGTTTGACTCAGGTTTTGGATTGACTTTAGCAAGTGGGAAATTTTTGTCAACGATGATCACACACGGACGTTTCTTGCGATGGAAGTCACCGCCGCCGGATTGGCTGAGGTATTCATTTACTTTGCTTGGAACAAATTCCAGTACTAAATATATATGTATATGAACTTGGCTTTTCGATTTTGATGAGTTTCAGATAAGAAGTCAGATTCAAGCTGTGAATGAGGTTTATAGGCTTCACAATCTCCCTGAGTTTTACATGGTTGGCTTTTATCTGTCTTTGTCTTTGACCATTTCTCATGAACTTGACTGAGTCTGAGTACTACCACATTTCTTTTCACAGGATCCGAGGCCTCACATATCTGTAGCTTGGGCAGCAGATGACGTCAGCAATGTATTGAAGAATGGAGTTCAAGTAGAAAGGAGAATCATGGTTGGGGATTCATTGCAGAGACCAAAGTCTCTATTCTCTTGTAAATTCGGTGGCATTGAGTGTAAGATTGGTAATAAAACATACAAGATTTGTACAGTTTCAGAGAAATGAAGAGGCTTTTTTTTTTTAAACCACTAGTGACAGCTTTTGGGGAGAATTGGGAGATTAATTATGTATTTCTTCTTCTTCTAGAATTTGTCAAAGGCCTTGATTGGTTGGTCTTCGTAACATTCATCAAGCTTAGGAGCTTACATAGTTCCCTCAGTAACGCAAATATATACCACGGTACTCACAAAGTGATCTTCTGAGGGCTAAACAACAATCCTATATAATAAAACAGAGCAATTCGGATCCAGTCGTTTTTTTATGTACAGAATTTCCTTAAAACTATGTCATGGAAGACCAACACGCCTCAAAAATGGACTTTTTATACACGCACGAGCTTAAAGCTGAGGCTTAATCAAATGGATCGATTCGTGGGTCGTGCTCACTCGCCATTGCCATTCCGGTACAAAGACATGTCGGACACATAACCTGTCGAAACCAAAGCAAACAGATATAATTTGGCTAAAACATCAGGAAAAGAGGTATCTAGAATAGTAACATTGTTAAAGCCGGATTTTCAAGTGTTCAAACCTTTCCAGCTCCTGAGCAATTCGAACATCTTTCGGTTTTAGGTTTTGATCGATGACGGCTTTCACCGCTCACTGAGGACACTGGTTCAATGAGGGCAATGGATCCTGTGGTCGAGCAACGAGCACAAGCAAGATATCCTAAAACAGTTTGGAGTATGAGAAGTAAACCAAATTAATAACAATAGTAATAATAATAATTGGTAAACAAATTCTGAAACAGCATACAAAAACTCAACGGTTAACTGAAAGCTATATTATTCGTTACCAGTTCCAAGACAGTATTTGCATCTTTTATGCTCCTGCTGTTTCACGTTGTTAATTTCGACAACCATTAAAGCCGATATTACCCCAACTGCCCCTCCCGAGAACGATGCTACTATAGGATCGACCTGACTGCGGATCGAAAGAGTACCGCGTGAACAAACGAATGTGATAGTGTGTGTTTACGTATATTTTTTAGGGACTGTATCCATGCATTTCCAAACTTCTTTAGTTGGCTATAGTATTTTTTTTTCTTCGGAAAATCATATGATTTAATAAACATGATTCCAATCAATCGAAATTACCTCAACTGCATAGGTAGATGCATGCTACGTATAAAGTCCGGGTAAGACGTGCCTCCTAGTCCCAGCTTAAGCTCTAACTGAAAAACAAAACCAAAACGGAACTTCTAGAGAAAAGAAACTGAAACTATACCTTACACTAACCATTTCCAATGTCTCTCTCTCAAGTATTGCTGTAAATTGAATGAATTGGTTGATTAACAAGAAAAACATAGCATCCAAGGATACGAAATCGCAAATAACTTACAGTTGGTGCAATAAGACCTCCGAAAAGCATAAAACCGGCAATCAGAGAAAAGCATGTAGCATAATACACTCTCAGGTTAGCTGAGGTCTGCAAGCAACAATTATTTGTTGTGAGATTAGCTTTATTCAAAATCTATAAAAGAAGTGAGAAAGTATTCTTCTTTTTTTTGAAAATGAGGAGCTGGAAATATATGTAAAAGGAAATAGGTAGCTTACCAAAGGAGGCAAGAATGGAATGAATGATGGAAAATCAGGAAGCTCACTTTCTCTCTCGTCCTTCGTAATTCCAAGCTCGGCATTTTTTATTCTCTGTTGTATTCTCAGCCTTCGAACCTATGTATTGAGTGAATAGCTCAGTTTAAATATACTGGGAGGCTACCCTCTGCGGTCAATACTCAATACACGTAAAAAAAACTAATTCACTTTTTATATGCTCAAATTGTTTTTTTTCCGTAGTGACTTTCACTTCCCAAATGCAAAGGAGGACTTTTGAGCATCATGGATAATATGGTACGAAACATCTTTAATCAATGGGTGAGAAATAAGGTACGTCAATGCGGAACTTAAAAACACCAATGACAAAGTTTGTTAAACTAACTTTCACAGAGCTCTATGAATCAATAATCCCAAACTAATTGGGGGTTGTTGACATTTGACATTATATTGTTTTAGCTTCTTACTAAGTGTCATCATTCAATTTTTATTTGTCTGTTCGTATTAAAGTTTTTTACTAATCTGACTAGCTTACCTCTTCCATATGCAAGAAAATCTTGTTCCGTCGGCTTCGAATATTCTCCTTAATTTCTTGAAGCTCCATATTGGCAAAATCTTGCACGGTCTCGGGTCCTTCTATGATACAGAACCTGTAGTAGGGGAAAATATATTCAAGAAAGCAACAGTCTCAAAAAGCCCGAAATCAAACATTTCAAAAACTCAAAAGCTTATTATAATACTAAATCAAAAGAACATGCAACATAAAATCAACAAAATTCCGATCAAAGCTTCGACATTTTTAAGTGCCATATCCAAACTCTAACAATAGAAACAAAAATCAATACACATAGTCTTTCAGTCGGTCCAAAAGGTATTTCAGAGTTTTGACATTCAACTGCCTCATCAAAACTATATAAATACAAACAGAAATCAACATATGTAGTCTTTCAAGTTTCAACATTCCACGACAATGAACATGCATAACCAATTAAAAAGGTATATTTCAATCTTTGGACATTTAACCGCCAAATCAAAACTATACAGTAACAAACAACAAAATATCACTTGATTCACCAAGTAATCGCAATGAAAGTTATGATTCTCGTCAAATCTATTGCCTAACTAAGCTAACATCAATTCCAAACGCAAAGAACCACGCAATATATATACACTACCCGGCGGCGTTTTTATCGGCGGATTCGGAGTCGATAGCAGGAGCGAAAGAAGATGAATCGGGGTCGGAAGCCATGGATCGCCATCTGGAGCCAAATCTGAGGTTGGAATAAGCGAATCTAGAGCCCGACTTATGGCAATCGCATGGACGAAATCGATTCACAGGCTGCGAAAACGTCAGAGCTCGACCGAGACATATCATCTCTCTCAATTCCTTTTTTTTTCTGGAACCTAAAATGTCTCTCTCACTCTGACTCTGATTTTGAAGAAGCGCAAGAAAGAGACAAACTACCTTGTTGTGGTAATTATAAGGGTTCTCTCCTCTGTTTCTCTGCTGCTCTCAGGATCAACAAATTCGGTAAGAGTGAGAGAGAGGTAATGGAATTCTCTCTATTATTTATTAGAAGCGATGGAGGGAAATGAGTGGAGAGCCACCTGGCAGGTCCGATGCTGATTAGATATTTCTCAGTCACGCTCAAAAGTCCAATACATAGTTTAAGTGGATATAGTGGCGTCGTTGGAGTCCAAACATTTTATCAGTAAGTCCAAAACACAATATCCAAAACATTGTTATTTTTTTTCCCTTACAAGTTACAACACAATGTTTCTTCTGACTTCCCTAGTCTTTGTTTCAATACCAATGATATGGCGAGTATTTTATTTATCAAAAATTAAAATTTAATTAATAAAAAGCCATTTTAAACTTTTTAAAAAAAATTATCTTGAATTCGTTTTTTTTTTTATCATACACTTTTTTATCTTTATCTCTTTTAATTTTTGTTTTTATGTCCAATTCAAAAATAATGATTTGAAACTAATACTATATTTTAAACAATAAACGTTTCAAAACCTGTTGAAAATCCGTTTTCGGTTAGTTTTCTATTCATAGTAATAATGTTTGACCGATAAAAATGAGATGGAGATGGACTAGCATTTTTTTCAAGCACAAGGAAAACCATATGGTCCGTACCCCAAGCCCTTTTATTAGACCCAACATAAAACCAAGTCTTCGACAATCGATGATGACCGGAACCGGGCTTAAATATGGCCTAAACCCAACTTATAAAAAGCTCAACTTTAAATTAAACCCTTTAAAAAGTTTATCATCAACACGTATTTTTATTAACCATAATTTAATTACAACAAATTTAGATCAATAGTAATAAATCTTCATTTAAGTGTGAACATATTTTTTTACGTAAAAACATTTTTTGCATATAAAATATAAAACATATTATTTCATTTTAAAATGTTTGGGCTCCGGGCTTTTTAAAAGGTTCGGATCTCCCCGGACTAAAGGGCTTATACGCATGCCTATATAGGATCATTCAACGGGTTCGCTTCGGTTGTCCTAAAGAAAAGAGATTATACTACAAATAGGATATTCGTAATAATTATTGGACCAAAATCCAATAAGTCTATTTTAATATAAAAATATGAATACTCATTTTGTGTATTTACATTTTTAACCATTTTTTGTCTCTTTCCTCATTCATCTCACTTCATTCTCTCCATCATTTGCCATGCCTGAAATATATTGTCGGTCTTCGCCAAATATAAATTACAATCATCGACGACTCTTCGACAATCCATTTGTCGTCGTCATCATCATTGTTATGAGGGAATTTTTCTTTCCTTAAAATCATGGCGGGTCAACCAAAAAATAGAAGAACTCGACACGTCCGACCCAATAGACGAAACAGAAAGTCCAAAAACTCGTCGAAAAGCTTAAGCACGGTCAAGGACCGGCCTCGTCCACGACATGATAAAGCATGGTCAAGGGCCGACATCGACTACAACAAAGTGTGATTGAGGGTCGGCCTCAATCACAACAAAGCGTGGTCGAGGGCCGTTCTTGACCACAACGAAACAGCAAAGCATGATCGAGGGCCGGCCTCGACCACCACAAAACAACAGAGCATGGTCGATCGTGGTCGAGGGCCGGCCTCGACCACGATGAAACGACAAGGCATGGTCAAGGGAAGACGCCGACCACGACAAAGCATGGTCAAGGGCCGGTGACCATGACTAAACATGGACGAGGGTAGACTCCGATCATGATGAAACACAACAAACTTTGGCCATAATAAAGCATCGTCGAGGCCCGACATCGACCACAATAAAACCATGACCAGCCTCAACCACAACAAAGCATGTTTGGCCGCGATCGTGACAAGGCATGGTCAATGGCTGGTCTCGACCACGACGAAGCGGGGCTGGTATCAACCTCGACAAAAACCAAAGGAAATAAGTCTTATTAGATGACAAATCGACCCTACTTTTCATTACACTATAAATACCCAATAAGTCTCTATCTCTTTCTCTAACTATACTATGCCAAATTTTGTACTCAACTATTTCTCTCGCA
Organism: Urtica dioica subsp. dioica; assembly: GCF_054948205.1. NCBI lineage: Eukaryota > Viridiplantae > Streptophyta > Magnoliopsida > Rosales > Urticaceae > Urtica > Urtica dioica. Next base: position 18,258,040 of record NC_142767.1, read on the forward strand.
AAAAATACTTTTAAGACTAAAATCATGAGAAATCAAGACCATCTCCACTCACACTAATGTCAATAAGGCTATTGTTGAGTGTTGGAGCACGCGCCGATGGAAATCCATCCGTGTTCCTCTAGTTGACATTTCTATTTTCTTATGAGACCACGCCGACGCGGAATCGAGCGAATAGTAAAACTTGTTCTCGACATAGAGTTGAGAGAAGAGCAAACTTAATTCCGGTGTGAAGTTGAGCAAAGATCCACCACCACCACACTCTAATCTCACGGATTCAAAGGCATGTGGTCAAGTCTATCCACGTCATGTGTCCACAAGTGTTCATCCAAAAAACGGCTTAACAATCATCATAGCCATTTATCTATCTATCTCTCTCTGACCGATAATAAATTTTACGTGTGGCAAATGAGAGAGGGGAAGGAAATGAAATGAATAAGAAAATGAAAGACAGAAAAAGGGTTAAAAAATACGCAAATTGAGTGTTGCGAATAAATCACACATGCGAGCGCAAGCGCACGTGTCGTCCAACTAATATAAATTTGTAAAGACTAGAAAAAATTAGCGATTTACTCAAACATGTGTGCGAATTGATTCCAATGCATGGTGATAAGAGGCTACAATTAAACTAAAAATAAATAAAAGACAGTTAACAATAAATCAAACGAGTTTAAATAATAAGGAAAACAGAGCAACGATTTCATCACGAACAGACTACGTTGACTATATAATGTAGCAGCGGAAATAAAATATTAGTCGAATTAAATAAATCACGTTACCGGGATAGTCGAACTCGATCGTTGATTCGAACACGAATATCCGATCTAAGAACCTTCCTTCGCCTATTGATTCGCGCACGAATGCTAGACTCCGGGCATCAAACTCAACGCTCACTCACGAGGTCAGATTTGGGGGAAACTCGCAAGTCTCAATTTTCATTTAATTAAAAAAAACTGTCCTCTTACAAAATCATGCAACCCTTTATAAATAGGGTTCAAAAACGGAAAATGAAGCTTAAACAATAAAGGCAACAAATGCCACAAATTCTGAAAGTAATAACTAAAAACGGAAACATAATAATAAAAATGAAGAGCATAATAATAAAAAATAAAGGCTATAGATCATGTATTTAATTGTTGGGATTTTTGTGATTTTCTTCCATTTTGGTATCATGGATAATTCGGCATCATTCTCTCGGCGTTGAGAAAATTCGTCCTCGAATTTATTTGAGGCGTGTGGGCATTAGTAATGTCAGGTGGCACCTCGGATTGATCTTTTCCATCGTCACGTCGGGCGGCTCTTCTTCAAACTTTTTTGTAAACTTGTTGTGTGCTCTTTCAGGAGGTTGCTTTGATAGCATATTGGGAAGCTCATCAGGGACCAAAGAAAAATTTATGTTGGGTTCTTTAACCTCTTCCTTGAATCGAGTCATGAGAATCATTTTTGGTAAAGGTTTGCTCGGCCCGGTCGGTGCTCTCGTTCTGGTAGTCTTGACGGGGACCCAATAAATATTGACCTTTTTCGTTGAGGCCAAAAATGACGTTTGAACCAAGGATTTAAATATCGTTACCGTTCCGAGGTTCAAAATTTACTGGTAACCGCTGGTTCGTAAAGGAATACCGGGGAAAGCAGGAAAAAAAATGAAACCGGTACCGTTGAACTTACCGTTACCGTTGAGGAATACCGTCAAATACCGTATTTACCGAGAGAAATCCAGAAAAAATATATAAAAAAATATACATAGTACTTAGGATAAAATTCATAAAATTAAAAATAATGTACAATGTTTCAATACATTACCAAATTATAAACATAACAAAAACTAAGTTCAATAGTACAAACCAAAATGATAAAGTTAAACACAATCCACAAAATACCATAGTTCAAATCAAGGATTAAAATCTCGCATCTCGCGGTCATACCGCACTTTTATTTTTAGGGGTATCTCGTCTCGTACCGTGGTATCTCGTGGTATTTGATGAACGTTCGGGGTATCTTGTACCGTGTGGTATACCGCATTTCGTGGAATATACCGCCAAAAAAGGGTATTCTGCGGGGGTATTTGAACAACTTTTTAATTATGATTTTGTATAAGTTTAGGATACACAATCTATATGAAAAAAAATAAAGTTTTCAAAATTTCATACATGAAATTCTATGTAGAGTACAAATCAATACACATGTAATATAGAGTTCTCAAGCAAAGTCACACTAAATAAAGAAAACAAATAATTATACACATAATGGAGATTTCTCACACAAAAAAAAGTAGAGTTCACAGTCATTGTTACTACTCGTAGGTAGAGTGTCGGGGGCCTGAAATGTATGAGGTTGTTGGTCTTGCATCAGACAATACTCGTACCAAGTCATCATGTGAGCATATGTAGTCATATAAGTCTCCACATGACGATCGTAATTATACTGATCTAATGCAACATAAATGGAGTATTTTGGGAAACCTGTCGGTAATGAATACGAGATTGGGGCTCATGTGGCTGGTAAAAATCCCTTAAAATGGGGGGAGAGACAGGGATGACGGGGACAGGCACGGGGACTATCATCGGATACTCAGGATAACTGTAAGACCCGTCACGCGGCTCAATTGGATGCGAGGATTCTGAGTCCTCCGGTGTAATCGAGAACCCACCGAAAAACTTTGACAATTGATCAACATCTTTGCTAGTAGAAGAGAATGACATTGCATCAGACAAACCTCCGTACGTATTGTCTCCATATCCTGACTAAAAAAAGGCTGGATTCATGCGGTCGTATTCATCGTCCGTTTGTGGTACGCTATATCCATCACCGCTGCCGAATTGAGGATCGTATCCACCACCGCTGTTGTATTGCCCGCCACGTTCTTCACCACCACCACCACCTCCTCCTATGATTATAATAAAAACGGAATTAGAAAATAAAAACTTGTTTTATTAAATTATGAGAGCAATCTTACCTGCGTTATCATCCGAGGCATGACCAGTATCATCCGAAGAACTTGAAACGTCTTGAGTCTGTCGATGGGAGGGAGGGGGGGGGACGTTTTCGTTCTAAACTTGGTTGACATCAACTCCAAGATTTGCAGCCTCTTCAGCAATGTGCATATCTGGGTTCTGATTTTCGTCATCTAGGTGAACAGGATCAATCCAGTGAAGCATCTCATCATCTCCTTCATTTTGGGCTCCCGACATTTCAAAAGCTCGTTCATAGTATTATCTAAATTAAAATTTATCAAGTCTCTCGGGTAACGCATATATATATAAAAAAGCAAATAAGAGTTGATAGCGGCAAAGCAAATAAGCTCAAGTGTCGTATTCAGGAGTGCAAACGTGTACGACATTTCGCAAGAAAAATGAAAAAAAAAAAAATTGGAGCGTAAACAAATGAATTATTTCGTTTTCCCTCCTCGAGTCATCTCTCTCACTCTCTCTCGTTCTATAAATAAGAAAGCCCATCTCTCAAATACATAACATATTCCAACTGTTCTGCACCTTCCTCGCTTAGATAAAGCTCTCCATCTTAGTTTGCAGAGCTTCTAGTAATTTATTTTTATTAATATAAATTCTATCGCATTTCTATTTCCCAGCCTTGTCATTTTCAGAATCTCAGATCCGGCCAGTGATGAACACTATTTTGCCTACATTGTTTGAGTATCCGATTCCGGATATATGCAATCAACATCAACAATCTATCTGAGGCCTCCATTTGTTTTTTTATTTTTATTTTTTTATTTTTATTAATCTGAAGTTCTGAACTCATCGGGCTAGATTGTACAGACATTTAGCCCGGCCCATTCGGATATGGGCCTCCTTATAGAAAAAAAAAGAAAACCCTAGCTTATCTGCATATAAATTTCACATCTCAAGATGTTCTTCAACAATATAGCAAGCATTTCTAGGGTTTCGCTGCTTATTCTCCTTTTTCGTGTTTTTTTTTTTAAATTGTGTTTGAGAGATTAACGAGTAGATTCGCGGTGATGACTTCAATGAAATTCAAGCTCAACAGACCGGATTGTAGGGATTCTCTTTTATAGAGTTTACTTTGCGTGTCGATAAACCCGCTGAACTGAGCGATCTATGTCTCTCTGTTTTTCATTTCACAATCTTAGTCTCATATGCGAGTATATAGTAATATTTTTGTTTAAAATCGATATTGGGAAATTTTGATGGTTGCGATGAGGATACCAAGCTCCCTCTTCTGAGTTAAAGCTGAGGTAAATTGCTGGCAGAATCGAACCTAATAATATCTCGCCACTACTGAGCAAATCGTCGTTTTCCCTTTTATGTTTAATTTTTTTTTTTTTTTTTACATTTTTCGAAATAGCCAGTCGGATTGGGATGAAGCTTTATCAATATCCAACACTTGATCTGAGATGCAATTGTGTCGATTGATGTCATTCTGAATTTGCTTCTGAATCTGCTTAATGATTTCGTATAACTGTAGTTTCGCGATTTTGAGATTTTTCTTTTTTCTCTCTCCCAATTCAAATCATCATGTGATGAAATTCGGAAAATTTCTTAGGACACCTTCCTACACAGTAATTGTGCTGTGGATGAGAATAAAAATCCATTCTGATGATGCTTTGCTAACTGAATTTTTAACTTTTTTTGTATTTTTCTAGCGATTTAGATTCATTCGGGAATGTGAAAAACCTTTTCGGATATGGATGTGATTTAAAATTGTGAAACTCACCGCAGCGACCCTGGAGATTGAATCTCGTGATTGACGCAGTCGGAAGCATGAATTTAACGGAATATATGACTACGGATTCGAATTTCGAACACATTTCAAATCTGAACGCAAAAATTCCTCGAAAAAAAAAATCTGGACGCCAAATAGATTAGATATCCCGTAAACTTGAATATCAGTAATAATTATTAACTAAACAATGATGAACGGTTCTATTAATCATAGTATCAAACTAAGGATATCCTTGTACTAATTTTCTAACTAATTAGAATTGTTGTACGAATTACGGTCTGTAAAAACTCAGAAACTATGTTTTAATGCTGTTTTAGCCGATCAAAAAATGCGTTTTTTGATTTGCTAAACTCTTTGCAATCTCTTTCAAAAGAAATGACATATCATGTAACTTAGGTTACAGTGAGACCGCTCTTAGTTTCTCAGCGAGTCGTTAGTTTCATTAATACGATCATTTTCTTAGTTTCTTAGAAATAACATATCATGTAACTTAGTTTCTAATTATCGATTTTCGAATTTATCACTCTTTCTGCTGGCACTTCATGAAAGGCTGGAAAATGATTTTAGATACTTGGTTCGGTAAATTGCTCATTGCACACGTGAATGTTTTCATTTCGATACAGACCACTTGAGCCAGTTCAAAAGCAGGTTCATAAATCAAATCATGTACAATTATCTTTCAAAGTCCACTTAAATGTGAATAGAATGTGATGTATTGTCTACTCAAAATAAAGAATGTAGTGTGATTTGGCATAGCATCATATTAGGCTATTCTTTATTTTTTGGCTGATAATAAAATTTACAAAAATATAAGTGGTTAAAGTCACCATTAACCCTCCTAACGTGGTTAAAAAGATCATCCAAGATTCAGCATTGGCTCATGTGAAAAGCTGATAATGTGAAATCCGAAAAATGAGATATTTTTGTCTCGTCTCAAATTTTGTTGGAAATGAGACTCAAGAAATGGTATCGAAATTCTGATTTTTATTTTATTTTATAATCATGAATGTAATTTTTTTTTTTGTATTTACAATTAAAAAAAATACAACTTAGAAAAAAATTGTATTAAATGGTGTTAAACTTCGTCTTATTTTAAGTCTCAGTACCATATTTCATAATATGGTTATTCCAATTTTTCATATGATATCAATAACATGGAAAATTGGATACCACGGTATCCCATATTACCAATTTTCTTCATGTGAGGAATGTGAGCGTCAGTTCAATAAACTTGAGCATTTGAACGACGCAAGTTAATCTTCTCTGTTCCGTTCCAAATGCTCAAAATTAATTGGTATCCATATACAAAACACATTGTAATCGCTTGGTTTGTAGTTGATACAAAATCAAATTAGGCAGGCTTCTAATTTTTTAAGAAAGTGATTACACAAGTGGTCTCTATCTACACAAGTAAATCATATAGGACCCCAAACTAAAAAGGTATAATCTCATCACATTCTTCTTAGTTGATATAATTTATTATTAGTTGCGACCTAAATGTGTGAACTTTAACTTACTAGTGCTTGCCCTTGTCACACGATGCTGATTACATACTAATTAATCTTATCACAGAACCAGAAACTAAAACTACAAGTGTATGACAAGAAACTTGCAATACATATTTAAGTATTGCAATTTGTTTAATCTCTTGAGAACGTTTGTTTTGGGCCAGGAAATACACTCACAAACACTAGTTGTCAGAAAATATGTTACAAGAAAAAGGGGAAATTGTGGATATTTATGCAACTTGATCAAATTTAAACAAGTTGGTTTGGATTATGGTATAATGTGTGTGTGTGTGTGTGTGTAATTGTGAGATACATAGTGCTATTTTATATTTTGATTCTGCTATAGTAAAAGTATACGTGTTTTGTACACTAGGAATAATGTAAACCTCCAAAATTTATTTTACATAACATTTTTTTTAAAAGTTGGTTCACTCCGATGTAAGCATGAATGTAAAGCTTAAATATATTTTCAAAAAAAAAAATCATAATGAGAATTAATATATCTTCCATTATTCATGATTTGGATAGCATATTTGAATTCAACGTAGTTTACTAAAATGTTGCGAAACAAATATAAAAAATATATGGTAATGTATTCATGTATGATTTCAGAGGTGTGCAATTTCATACCTGAAATTTATTCCTTTTTTTTTTTTTTAAATGTTTAGAGCTTGAGTGGTTTGTTGAATTATATAGTGGAATTGGTGCTACGAAGCAGCTTTAGGTTGTGACATCTTTGTTGTTGCAGGTGTACTGCTCTCCAGTCCAGAAGATACAAGACACCTCTAAACAAACAACTTGATCCATTTAGTGGTATTTACTATATACCCCAAAAAATTAAAAATTATATATTTATATATATTGTTGTAAATAGTTGTATGTATATAATTGGTGTGCTCATCGAAGTCAAGAAAGGGGAGGTGCAGTGGCGGACCCACGTTGAAGGCCCAAGAGGCCTGGGCCCCCCCAAAAAAAAAAAAATTCAGGCTAAATTTTTTTTTTTTTTTTTTTTTTTATTCCGGCCAAAATTCAGTTTTGGCCCCCCCGCCCCCCCCGCCTTCCGAGTCTGGATCCGCCACTGGGGAGGTGAATAATTAATTACTCTTATCTCTTTGCTGACGAATATACCCTAATTTATACTATAAATACATGTCGATGGATGAAGAAAAATCCATCCCGGTTTCTACAATGCACTCTCAACATCTCTCTATCTCTTTCTCTTCAAATTTCTTATCTTGAAGGTAGTATTAGTGTTCCAAAAGTTCTTGGTTTTAGTTATATATATATATATATATATATATATATATATATATATATATATCCTCTTGAACTGGTCCTTGTTTTTCTAAATAAATATAAACTAGTCCTTGCATTCTTTTTTTTTTTTGGAAAATTATGGAATTATTGTTTTTAAAGTGTAACATTTTAAAAATAGTGGCTGATTTAGAGTCAAAGTTAATTAGAGTCCAAAATATTAAATAAATTTATAAAATATGTGTAATACATCAAGAAAAATAATTGCTTATAACATAAAATAAACTATATTTGTGATTAAGACTTTGAACACGCTATTTTTGCAAACTTTTAAAAAGGAACTGTCATATATAATTTCCACAAAATTGTTAAAAATATTTATGCCTAGGAGAGATTTGACAGCTACATCTCCCAAAGAATTATCATGGATGTTAACTTTCTTACCCTCATATTATAGTGATGATATTGTATAATCATTTACACATATATTTACCATGTTGCTTTGTAAAGAACCTTATCCGAAGCTATACCATTTTTTTTTACTAAACGAAAATGATAATAATTCTTCACTTAACTAACTTTTGATTCCCTTTTAATAGTGCTCATTGTCCTATAAAAGAGATGTGATCTTTTAAGATTGACATGGATATCGTATTATAATGTTTCCCGATTTCTATTGAGAGAAGATTAATAAAAAGCTACTGAGAGAAGATTAATAAAAAAGCCAGTGTAGTGATTATGGACCACATGAAACGCGTAAACTGTGCAGTATATATAGCGAAATATAAATATCTATAGATGATTTATTTAATGAAGTCAAGCATTTCCGTAATTCAGTTATACTTACACCACAAAAAAGTTGCCAATAAAGCAGGAAAAAGTCACAAAAAAATGGGTAGTGGACACTTGGTAGAAACTAGAAACAAGGTTCGCTTTTGCTCAACCATCAGAAACAAAACCAGATGGCTTTTCGTGAATGGATTTTGGATACAACCCCCAATCTATTGAAATTGAAATACTAGACACATAGCTCAAAGTGGTTACGTGACAACTAAGCAAAGCTTTGCAACGGCTATTAACTCATTAGTGAGTAGTGACGTTGTTTGGTTCCGTTCTTTGCCACAGGAAAGGTGACGTACTCATGATTTATTTATTTTTTTTTTTCAAGAGGAGGTACATAGAGATAAAGATATAGGTCGGCACAAAATATATATGGATTCACTTTCACTATACTTTTTGTGGAGTAAGCGTGTGCTGACTGCTTAGAACCTTAAGAATGGGATTTGTTGTTCATTTTATTAAGAACAAACATGAGGAAACAAAATTTAAGGAAAAAAAAATCAAGAACAATGTATTGTTAAAATAGGAGTATGATTTTCTTTGGATAATTCAACAAATATTTGAGATTAACCGTTTTTCGAGATTTTACTCAAGGTTAAGGTTAACATAAAATAACGCAAATTATTGTTAAGGTTAGGATTAACAACTCTCTTTACTACTGTATCTGGCACAACTATATATATATATATATATATATATATATATATATATATATATATATATATATATATATATATATATATATATATATATATATATATGAGACATTAGGCAAAGAAGTCGATCATAATATTTTATTTACCTAAGAAAATCATACTTTTTTAAATAGAAAATCATAATCATATCGAAGTCCACTTGTGAAGAGAATTCAGAATCTTATGATTAGTTTATATGAAAAGTTTTGGCTAAAATGCCCATAATTTTTTAGATGTCTACAGTCTACACTTATGATAGTTAGCTGCGAAACTTTGTAATCTATTGAACAAAAAAATACAATAACGAAGTAAAGGGACATAAAAAGTACTGGTACAATAGTTACAATAGAGAGGAAAATATCCTCAACCTGGACCCGAAACGAGTTTTATGTCTCATAATTGTATCATATTACTATAAAAGACAGCGATTCGCGGGCTTGAGCCAAGGAGGGCATACTTTGGACTTGCCTAATTAAGAGGATCATGGGTCTCAGTGTTTTGGGCCGTGAGTTTTCTATGAAAGAACTCACTTGTGCTCAGTCATGACTCCGAGAGTCGAGGGCACCTTACTTTTCTTTTTCAGCTTCGCCCTATTAATTTATGGTTGATTTGTGTAGGGACATGCCGAACCATTGTACCTGAAAAACTCAACTCGTCCATAGGTTTCATAGACGTTTGAATTTTAGTAGAATCAAAGCCACCAATTAAATAACTAAATGCACACATATTCATAGATGTCAATATTGTTGACATAGATGGTGACATTTTGGACCAAATTAGTCTTTTGGTGGAAAGTGAGAAAATATTATGAAATTGGTGGCAAATTGAGCAATTTCTATATATTGTATCAACTTTTAACATATTTTTCTCATGTTTTTATTAAGGGTAATTTAGCAAAATAGCCAAGTTAAACTTGAGAATTGCTAAATAGTCAAGGTTTGGTAAATATTAGGTAAATAACCATTTTTATATATTTACAAACGTAAATATCAAGTAAATAGCCACTGCCATATTAAGCCACGTCATCATTTATGGCTATATACCTAATATTTACCAAACTTTGGCTATTTAGCAATATCAAAAGTTTAAGTTGGCTATTTTTCTAATTTTTTTTATTAAATATTCTATGATTTAGCATTTCTACTTTTATTTACGCATAGATCACATATTAAAATTATCTGTATTCAATCAAAGTAAATTATACAAATATCGTGACTTTATTTAAGATGTTGAGAAATTGCCTCATTTGCCACAAATTTCATAACATTCTCCCACTTTACACCAAAAGACTAATTTGGCCAAAAATGCTACCATCATCTATGTCAACAATGTTGACATCTATTTTTGCCCTTCACTATTAGATGTCAACATTTTTGACGTATATATGTCAACATTGTTGACATAGATGATGGTATTTTGGGTCAAATTAGTCTTTTGGTGGAAAATAGGAAAATGTTATGAAATTGGTGACAATGAGACAATTTCTCTAAGATGTTATGGTTTAATATTTTAAATTTAGCTTATTATTTTAGGCATAAGTAAACATGATAACTTGTTATTGATCGCAAGTCAAAAAAAGGATTCTAACTTTCGAAATCGAGCTTATATATAATAAAAAAAGTTATACTTATCCCTTTGAAAAAAAAATATACTTAGTATGTTGCATTTCTTTTTTAAATTACGTCTCCTCTTTTAACTACGTTGGCATATGTAATTTGCAATTAGAAATGGGGAATTTGCTTCAACTATTAGCAATTTTAATAATTTGGATCAAAATAATAGTAATTATATTTTTTTGACACTTTTACTAATAACTATAGACTTATATATCTGCAATTGTTATCAATTGTAAACTTGTAAGTTTAGAGTTTATAACAACGGTATATTTTTATGTCTATAATTATTAGTAAAAGTGCCAAAAAAATATAATTGCTATTATTTTGATCTAAATTATCAAAATTTCAACTATTTGAGGTCATTTCTTTTGGAAAGGACTCGTGACTCAAGATCTCGAACCGCCTACACAGTTCCATTTGTCATTGTGCATGTAAAACATATCTCAAACCGAAACTTATGTCCCTATATGTATGTTGTGGAGTTGTGGGGGGTTCTTTGACATTGTTTTTCACACCATACAAATTCAAAAAAATACATGTCGACCAGATACTTCCAAAGGCTTGATTTTAACCCCAAACATCCAATGCCCCCACCATTATCTGAATGTAACATCGTCATTACCACCCAACTCCAAAGGCGAAAAGACTCTATCCACTAAGTTTCGTTGAATACACATATAAAACTCTTTGTTTATGAGCTAATGATATCCATAACACAACTTCTTTCCCATACAAAATTAAGTTGGAGGCATAATTAACTATTAGCTAAATTATTATTATAGAGAGAGACGGTGGTGGAGAATCTTGATGAATCATTTGACAATCGGACAAGTGCATGATATTTTTTCTTTTTATGGAGAAAATATCACGTATATAGCATACATAATGTACAACAATCATGGTTTGTTTTATTGTTGGTTTCACGAACGCCTCTGGATTTTACAAGAGTGGTGGATTGATCTTTATTCATTCTTCTAATATAAATAGGCTCCTAGTCTTTTTTTCTTCTTCTTTCTTTTCAACATCGTTAATTTTTCAACATAATTTCAAGTGTAATTTTTATTATTTAAAATTTTCAGATAAAATTGTCATGTGATTTAGTAATCAAATCCAAATTTTTTGTTTTATATCGGCAACATATTATCTCTCATCCATTATATTTTTTTATATTATTTTTTTACGTTTGCAATGATTCAAACTCATCTCTAAAATCACATATTTTCACCCCAATTTTTTTTTTGTTTTGTTTTTTTTTTTTTAGGCAAAAGGGCAATATATGCCAAAATGATTAAATATGCATCGCTATTAGATATAATAAAACAATATGAGCTATCTATCACATCTTGTATTATTCTTGAACCTTATGAACAGATAAATTTTTATTATTTATACCGATTGCAACGGTGTTTATGGCATATGCTATGCCAATATCAACTCTTATATAAACCCGTGTATAAACTGTAACTTGTGTGTATATTTTTTGTAGAGAGATCATTATTAGTCAATGATACAAAAATTATCCGTGAGATTCGATCTCATGTCCTATCCGTAAAAGAAGAACTGCCATTATCACTTGTCCCCCAAGTAAACTTGGGTACCAGTGTGTATACTGTTGACTGATTTATTGCGACAAACTAAAATAATTTATATTTTTGAATAACAATCTATCCTCTCTAATTATAGTTTTAAGATAATAAATAAATATTTTTCAATACTTTCATATATTCATATATTATTAAAAAAAACAGTGTGAGGGTATCTCAAAATTTTCAGAAGTCAACAAAGTTTACAAGAATTGAAATTGATACCAATGCAAAACATATGATACCAATACTTTTTTCTCATCGCATGATCAATAATCAACAAGAAAGGCTTTTCCCTTTAAATTTATTTTATTGTAATTTAAAGGAAGGTCACGGGTGTGCCCAAAAATAACATTAATAGCCAATTTGATAATCACACCACACCACTTGTCATCATCATCATCACACACAATCGTCCACTATAAAAACCCAAGTGCATATCCTCACATGACTACAAAACAACAACAAACTCAACACTCCAAAATAAAGAAAACAGAGAAACCCATCACATATCATGACTCCCACAAAGTATTTCACTCTATTTCTACTCTTCACAATCCTAACCGGGAATTGCAGTGCCTTCAACATGAGCGGTGGAAATACTAATACTAACATCAACGGAACGCAATCGGACCAAGGAGCCGGAGCCGGGGCGCCGAATGGAGGAAGCGGTTCGGGCCATGGGCCCAATTGGGACTACAGTTGGGCCTGGGGCTCAAGCCCAGGATCCGGTTGGGGCTCTGGCTCCGGTTCGGGCCGTACTTCAAATGGGTTCGGCAGAGGCTTCGGTTTTGGGTTCGGATCCGGTTCGGGCTCCGGGACTGGATACGGATCCGGATCCGGCGGAGGTGGAGCTACAGGCGGCGGATATGGAGCGGGAACCGGAGGCGGACAAGCGAACCGGTCACCGGCCGGTTCAAAGGAGCGAAACCATCACGGTTGATGTATCATATATCTGTACGTGTGTCTGTACTATACTTGCTTCCTCTTACAACACTTGTATTTGTATGTAATGTTTCTAGCGCCGTTACTATATACATATTTATATATCTAAATCTCTATATATATATATAACATACAAGGTGTGTAAGAGAACTTATGGTTATTATTGAGTTGCCTTAAGCTATTAAATATATATGTTGTACACGAGAAATAGGTTAAAAAGGTGATATAATAATACTTCGTGATATCGTTTTCGGGCCGTTAAGATTGTGAAAAAAAAAAATTAAAGAAAAAAAAATCATGTGTTTTTTTTTTCCTTCCCGGCTGATGAAGCCGAGCTGCCGAAGAAATTATGAATTACAAGAAGTAAATACGTAATTAGCCATGAAGTGTTATTTGCTTTATGAATTCCCTACAAAAATATATATGGTTGAATTTCTATTGTATTGCATTCCATTTCTAAATAAACATTAAAAAAAAAAAAACCAAACCAAATAAGGTTATAGATTTTATAGTTCATTACTTTATAATTCCCATTCCATTATCATTATTATTCAAATTTTAGTTTTGAACCAACCCTAAACTCTAAACGAAGGCAGTAATTACATGGAAGTTTAATAACTTTAAGCCAAACACACTTAAGTGGGACTTAACCTTAACTTTAAATGTCTTAGTTACTGCAGCTAACCTCAACTGTCTTCGGGTACACTTAAAAGTAGAAAACAATAAAATTTAGCCCAATGGATTTACAATCCCTTCAAATCCTTCCTATTTTCTCTCAATCATTCTTACCAAACAACTAAAACTGTCACATCAATGAAAAAATCCATCGCTCTTCATCCCATTCCTCTCTAGTCTCTACCAAACCGGATAGAGTTTGGCCGTTAAAAAAGGTACTAATCAGCACTCATATACTGATATACGTAGAGCCCACTTGTGTGGCTGAGCTCTCATAAAATCATTCTCTTTTACAAGTCAGAAAGTAATGACAACTAAAAACATATTATAATGTGAAATAGTTATCAAAATAAAATTTCTCAATCCTTCACATCACCCACTCTAATAATTAAATTGAATGGTCTTGTTATTTTATATTTTATATTTTGTTTAATGATAAATTTATAACATATTATATTTTTAAATTAATTTAAATATAATTGTAAAAGATCCCGTTTTTTTCAATCGCCCAAGGCCCAAAATTTCGTTGAGCCGGCCCTGGCGATTGGGCCAAGTCAAACTTGAGAAAGAGAATGTTAGACCAAATCCGAGACCGTGCCCTCAACTATAAAGGCCAAGGCCGGACCAACATTTGGACAGGGCCTAAATCAAGCCCTAAGAAGACCAATTAAAAAAACAACCATAAGTGATAATAAACTTTAATTTACATAATTAAAGTGCCTAATTTGGCCGTGTCCTTTTAGGAAAAGGGTCGGCACGAGACCTTAAACCTTGAAAAAGGGCTGGGGTAAGTGTCACAAGCGCGGGCCGGTCAGCTCTACCGGGAGCCTATAAAAAATGGACCAATTTGGGTTGATGGGCGTAAATACGTTTAGTCTCAAGAAAAATTGTCTTAATTTACACACACCCATATTTCTAAACTTAGGCCAATTTTGGTCCAAAGATATGGCCCGGGCAGGTCACACCGTTTCGACAATTCACCCGCTGGATTATTTAGGGATGTTCAAACTAAATGGAGAAGAAAAAACACAATAGTTATTGAATCAGCATGGTTCAAAATGCAAGTGTTTGTTAGGAAGACTAAATAGAAGATACTAAATGTTTTACAAAACACTCATTTCTAATAATCTAGTTAAGAATAATAGTAGTTCCTAGAGAAAAAAGATATTATACCATCATCACTGAATGTATGGCTAAATGAGTTTATAAACTCGGATTGTACTAACACCCGCCAAATATTTCGCGGGGAATTACTATCAGATGCGACTAGTCGCATCTGATACTCTTCCCGCGAAAGTATCAGATGCGACTAGTCGCATCTGATACTATAATTCACGCTTTAATTTCTTATTTTGAGGGATATTTAGGTGCGACGTTTGGTGCGACTTGTCGCACCTGATAGTGATGACTTTCAGGTGCGACTAGTCGCACCTAATATCATCAGGTGCGCACTTTCAGATGCGACTTTGTCGCATCTAAAGTCGCACCTGATGATACTTTCAGGTGCGACATTTATGCTTTCAGGTGCGACTTTTGTCGCACCTGATGCTATCAATTGTACTAGTGTTAATATGGAAATGAGGCAAAAAACAAGCCAACGTTTTTTTTAGAAAAATGGCTGAACAAATACGAAATCAAAGAGAACTAAGTTAGCCTACAAAAGAAAATGTAGCTTACAAGAAAGATAGCTAGATGGTTTCTTTCCTTTTTCCCTACACAAATCAATAGATTAGCTAGTACCTCCCAAATATGGCCATGGCAAAACTATAATCCAAAGTCATCCCATGAAGTGATGGAATATCCCTCGAAGCAAAAAACATTACATGTGGCATCCTCTCATCCCCCTGATCGTAAAGCACGAAATATCCTCTCATTCCCTTTCAACGTCGCATCGATCGTTATTTCGTCCAAACAAGAAAAGACGCGGAAAGAATTACTAGTATCTCCTCTACGTACTCGATTGAAGTATCTTCTTTTGACCTCTTTTTCCGGGAGAATTTCTCCAATAAATTCGCACACGAAGCTTCCTTTCGCAATGTAAGATCTTGGCCTCACACCCCACCTCTTGAGTTTACTACAAAACACCTCCAATTTCGAGCAAATCTCGTTTTGGGTCACCTGAGATAGACACGTGGAAGGGCATTTGGATCGAGGACTACACTCGTAGATAATCTTTTTCGAATTCATACCGTTATCGATACGACCTTTTGAGTCATACGTCATTGTCGTGCCTCCATCGCAACGACAACAAATACTCTTCAAATCCTTGATCGGTGGAACAACCGAATAAACGACGCTCGTTATATAATCAAACGACAGAAGAGTCTCGTCATCGTTCAAAGCCTTCATGAGGCGAACCAGAATCTTTTCCTTCCCCGACGATATATCGTTTGAGCACGCGACGGCTCTCGGCAACGACAAAGTTTCAATCTTTCTCTTGAATTTTTTTAGGACGGAAATCGGTTGACCGGATACCCTCTTCAGCAAGAACTTGAAAACAAGCTTCCCGTATTTAACCCTCTCTTGCGTGCGACTATGGATAAAGTATAATCCGCCGTAGACATACATTCGGTCACACAACCTCGTTTCGTTCAACCCTACCAAGTCCAAGTCTTTCGAGAGTTTGAAGTAACAAACAACTCGGATCGGCACGCACACTTTCCAGTCATTCACGAGCGCCCAATTCCCAAACATGTCCTTTTGATCGACAACTTCTTTTCACCCTATCGACGGATTCCCTCATTCTCCCGTGTAGATCAGCGTCCCGGGATCCGACACTCATTCTCGTATCGTCCCGAGTAGACCACACTGGTCGCGAAGATCGTTCCATCTCCGTTCCTCGTGTAGTCGATGCCTCTCCTGAGCTAGCGAGTTAAGCCCGCCACTTTGAGCTTGACTCGGTCTTGAAACTTATCTCTGATCTCCACTCCCGAGACGGGCTCGATTCGCTCAGGCCAGCAGGCCCAATCTTGGCTCATTTTCAGGATTCTCATCGCCGCGCACGAGGCGGACCACCAATTGACTTGTTTCGTCCCATTCTCCGACTCCATTTCGCGAACCACCGCCGATCGTATTGCATTGTATTTGGCCAAAGCCTCTTTCTTTCTCTTGCGATAATCGAGAGTCTCATCCTTGTTGTTCTCGAAGACTTTATGACTGGCCATTTTGGTTGTTTCAGACCTCTGTGTTGGCGTGATCAAGAGGCATGAGATGACGTGGCGTGATCAAGAGGCACGAGAATATCTACGGCAGAGATTCGCTTGTACTTTTCTTTATATTGTTTACCATTAGCTTTTGGGTTAAGTCAGTTCGTTATTCTTCTTTCTTCTTGCTCTTGTAATCCCTTAGTGAATATTGAGAAAAACTGAGAGAGAAACAAAGGAAGTTTGAGCGATCTGTGAGTCTAGAGAACTCTGTGATTGATCACTGGTGTACATGTTTCTCGTCGTTTGTTGCTCTCTCTAAATTGGGAGTTTGGAGTGAGAAGTCGAGGATCGTAGAGGATCGTGAACGGAGATTGAATAAAAGAGCAAATCGAACATCCGGTTGAGAAGTTTCGGGGATTAGGCTTTAAGCTGAACCTCGTTAACAAATTTCTTTGTATTCTTTTCTTTTTTGTCAATTTCTTGGATTGTAAGCAACTGTCTGTGCGTGTTTAGGGTTCTAATCTCAACACAACCATATCTGTATACAAATTTCGTCATAGTTTTACTTTAGAAAATAAATTTATTTACTGTTCAGAATAGCAAGATAGTAATTATGAAGACTCACCGGGAAATCGTTGACTAGGTTAGGCCAGTCAAATGTTTCCCAATCAAAGGTTTTTGATTGATGAGTAAATTACAGAAAGCGAGTCTGAAATGTTGCGATCATGGAGTTGTCGTAGAGCACCCCATGAATATTCTTGACTTTGATGACAATGATATACCGATTTGATTCATAATAGTAAATTAAGCTTACATTGACTAAAACAAAAATAAATTTATGTGCCACTCAATTGAGCTCAACCATCATCCATTTGTGAAGTCTAAAAAACTACATAAAAGTGCAAATGCTAGATTGAACGCTGTTAAAGGTTTTATACCATACAACATATGGCTCGAGGACGTAAACATTGCAAATCACTTTTGAATTATTTATATTTGGCCTCATCCTATAATGCAGCTTGGTGAATTTGCTTTGTGGTGCCTCGGTGTAGCGTTATTGACTAACTAAACCAGTTTAGAAATTGTTATGTTTATTTATTGTTGCATATAAGTAACATTAGAAAGGTTTAAGTACAGCCAATGGTTATGAATTGATTCGCTGGTGTTAATTCCAAAAAAATCTAAGCGACGTGTAAGAAAAAAAATATTCATGAAAGATACATATGAAAAAAATTATATAATTTAGGGTAGAAAATGTAAAATTTTGGAGTTAAAATTGTAAATTTATAAGGGGCGTGTAAGAAAAAAAAATATATTATGGAGAGGCAATTATGAATAACTTGCATAATTTTGGATTAAATATATAAAATATTTGGATACAAATATATATATTTTTTAAAATTTAGAGGTAAAAATTTAATTTTCAGAAGTTCAAGGGGTATTGGCCCTAATCCTAAGTTGCCTCTGTCCTTGGGTATAACATGCTCTGAACATTTGCTTAATCGAAAAAAAAAATGTTGTACTTATTTATTTAACTCAACGTTTCAAATACCGTTTGCGTTACCATTTCGAACCTCTTAATTTATAGAAAACCACACAGAAAAATATTGTATAGCATATTGAATATATACACATATATCTTTCCATTTTTAAACTTCTATAAATACATAACTATGGTCAATTAAGTATATAGTCATATTTACACTTTCACATTGCTATATAGTCAACCTTTCGTAAATACTAGGTAAATGACGATGTCCATTTATTTATATATGTAAATTGATCTAAATATCTTACAATTTTATTTCAATGGCCAAGAATATCACGTCATGTTTGTGGCCATTTACATAGTATTTACAAAAATTATATATATCAATGTAAAAATATAAATACGCCTTATTACCAAATTATTTGTTTATTTTAATCACCAATATAATTCATAATAACCTTTAACTCAATAATGCCAGTACACATAAAAACATTTAAGAAATATATAACAAATTAATCATTGTCAATTCAAAATCAATTTTTGGTGAAGTGGTAATTCAGCCAAAGCTCATCTATAACGTCCAAGGTTCGAAGCTCACCATTTGCGACTATTTCGCTTAAAGCTGAATAAATAAACAAATGACAAATGGCTGAGAGTAAAATTACGACGACGGCAATTATTTAAAACGACAGAATAAGTAAACGACTAATGGTATAAGCTAAGGATAAAACGACAATGACGAATCCCGTAAAACTACGACTGCGAAAATCGTCAAAAACGACAGGATAAGTAAAAACGACAATTGGCATAAGCTGGAAATAAAACGACAACGATGAAAATCGTTTAAAGAGAGTAAAACGACAGATAAGTCAGGTAAAACGACAACGACGAATCACGTAAAACGACAACTGCGAAAATTGTCAAAAACGACAGGATAAGTAAAAACGACAAATGGCATAAGCTGGAAATAAAACGACAACGATGAAAATCGTTTAAAGAGAGTAAAACGACAGATAAGTCAGGTAAAACGACAACGACGAATCACGTAAAACGACAACTGCGAAAATTGTCAAAAACGACAGGATAAGTAAAAACGACAAATGGCATAAGCTGGGAATAAAAACAACAAGGAAAATCCTTTAACAAAAGAGAGTAAAACGACAATGTCGAAAATAGTTTAAAACGACAGATAAGTCAAAACGACAAATGACATAAGTTGACAGTAAAACGACAACGATACAGGAAAAAGAAAAACGATGATGAAAAAGAAACATTGCTTCTGTGCGAAAAAAAAAACTGGTGATTTTCGACGATATTAGCAGGAACCTTAATTTAACTTTGCAAAGCCATAGTTTTTAGCGAAATAGAGATAAGAAGTTGGTTTTTGGCAACTATACGAGGCTAAATATTCAGCAAGTCATGGTGTTGGTAATAAAAGTGGAAAAGTTTCGAATAAAAAATAAAAAAATAGAGACGAGCTTTTTTTTTTTTTTTTTTTTTAGAGAAAAAATAATATGAAAAATGAGTTCATTGCTTGCATTTAATTTATTCAGGCTAGAAACATTTAATGCCTATTTGACTGGCTCTAGATAAATTCTGCTTTTCTATTCCATTAATGAGGTTGAGGAGGGTCGAGAGTAATTTTTGTTTTAATTTTATAATTGTAACAATTTTTGCATGGTAAAATTTATTCCATGTTGACCATGTTTTTCTCCGGTTATGGAGTTTTGCACTTATAGTGTTCCTCCTTTTATTATTACTATTTCCTATTAATTTCTTTTAGTATTTTCTGTTTGTTCTTGTAATAGATCAAGTGGAAGGCACGACTGAGACTGAAAACAACTCACGAGTCTTGATCTTGCACATTTCTAATCATTATGCTCTCGACTATCTGATTCTTACGGGGACAAACTTCTTTTATATGAAAATCAGAATAAAACCATGTCATAACAATTGGGAGGAGCTTGAACTCACTTAACTCAATTGTCACCAAGTCTAGTGCATAAATGGCCATGCTACACGTGTTTAAGTACCATAAATATTACAGACAGAGTATAAATATCCTAATTATTTTAGAGACGAATTTTGCTATGCTCAGGTACGTGCAAGAGAGAAGAAAAATAACCTCCGAGGAGAGAGAAAGAAGTTGGAGAAAAAAAAATGCCGCGTATCTCCATTTGGTTTAGCCACGTGACGGTTTTAGAAGTAGTAAAAGCCACAATCAAGGGGGGCACATTTGAGAAATGTTTTTTAGGAGGGATCTTTTTGAAAAAATAGCTTACAAATTTGGGACAAAAACATAATTATTGGTAAAATTTAGAGGCGAAACTATAAAAAAAAATTATAAAAATTCGGGGTTCAAAAAATAATTTTTAAAATTTGAGGGATGGTACTGGCCCACCCTGGCTGTTACCTAGCTCCGCCATTGGCCACAACTACCTATTAACTATATTATGGATGGATATACTATTCGAAAACATAGATGAAAAAGCAGTGAAATAAGTATCCTATTATAGTTGGATACATGCTCGCGGACGCCCGCAGCCAAGATGTAAATTAAGAGGGGCTAGAAGAAAAGAAAAAAGAAATCAGAGGAATAATTTGTAAATTTTTAAGATAAGATAAAAAAAATTAAAAATTGACAACAAAATATTTTAAAAAAATGGTCAATTAGGAAAATAGCTAAATTAATCGTTTGATATGACTAAATAAGAAACGTTTGATAAATTTTAGGTAAATAACTATTTTTTTGTATTTACAGATTTAAATTTTAGATAAATAACCATCTTTGTATATTAGGTCACGTCATTATTTTTCGGTTATTTACTTAAGTTTTACCAAACATTGATTATTTAGCAATCTCAAAAGTTTGAGTTGGTTATTCCATTATATTATTTAATTTTCCCATCCAAGAATCGGGTCTCTCGGCATGGTTGATAGTTGAAAACAGCTGATAATCTATATTGTTACGACCGACTAGTCGGCAATAGAAGCCTTCTGTCACCAATTTGGACTCTTTCTTGTTTAATTGACAACTCAAAAAGCTTTCTAATTCATCATCGTTGTCTTTATGCTTAGCCAGATTGTAAAGGCCAATTGCCCATCTGTACACAATCGTGCATAGTATTGATGAAATCCATGGACTTTGCATAATCCCCAACACCATGCAACTAAAAGAGATCTGCAGTAGATTAACAGAGAAAGTTGACTTCTAGCGGATTTTTCAGTATATTTATTTGTTTCTTTATTTTTTAATTTTTTTTAATTTACATTATCAACAAGATAAGTAGTATATCAAAATGTAGTATCAAATTTAAAATAAAACAATTATGCAACCTTAACAGTCTAATTTTATTAAGAGAAAGACAACATCCCAAGACCAAACGTCCATTTTTTGTACACACACAAACAGTGGAGGAAGTAGTATCGGTTTCAAAGGAAATCTCTTTACTAAAACGATTACGTGATGTACAAGCTATTCATGGAGACATTTTTCTCGGAGACTTGCCAATTCAAATCTCTTCTCTTATACAATTAATTATTCATCTCAAGTTTATTATAATAACTCATTATTACACAGGTACAAATTAATCAACCAGGTGCATATTTGAAAACACATAATTTTCTTAGTCTTTTAACAGATATACATAAATGACAAAATTAAAATTAGCGAAAATTTTAATGTCAAATCTACTAGATGAGGAAGGAGGATCTTACACATATTGTGCTTATCTCACATGGCATGAATTACTATAAATGTTAGTAATATAAACGTCAATATAAACGATTTGTTGCTTATTCTAATGATATGAGAATAAGTGTCCGTTTGTGTAAAATGACTAACTTAAACTATGCCAATAATTTCATGTATGACCAATAATTTGGAGTCTCCTTATAAGCAGATTTTGCACGGATTTTTTTGGTTCATTTATTTTCATTCACATTCTCTCTCTCTCTTTTTTTTTTTTTTTTTTTTTTTTTTTTTTCATTTCACCCTCTAAACGATTTGTTGCTTATTTTAATGATATGAAAATACGTGTTGCGTTGCAGTCCGTTTTTTGTAAAATGACTAACTTAAACTATACCAATGATCCAAATATGCCAATAATTTGGAGTCTCCTCATAATCAGATTTTCGTACGGATTTTTTGGGCTCATTTATTGTCATTCACATTCTCTCTTCTCTCTTTTTTTTTTTTTTTTTTTTTTTTCATTTCACACTCTAAACGATTTGTTGCTTACTCTAATGATATGAAAATATGTGTTGCGTTGCGGTCCGTTTTTTGTAAAATGACTAAATTAAACTATGCCAATAATTTCATATATGACCAATAACTTGGAGTCTTTACCAATGATATGAGAACATTCTCAACTATACCAATGATATGAGAACACTGTAAACGATTTTTTGACTCATTTATTTTCATTCACATTTTTTTTTTCATTTCATTTCACACTCTAAACAAGCTAATAGGATATCCAAACTAGTACCAAAAAAAATAAATATATTATCCAACCTTCAAAAATTGTACCAAAATTAATTAAAGGAAATACTAAAGGGTTATTAAAAAGCTAGCTCTTTTTGGTGCGAAGTGGATTCATCTTCCTTGAAGCAATGGTGTAGCTTAAGAGGCTCTGGAGAGTGAAGCAAAAACTCTTTGTGAAGGTAAGAGCAATATGTTGCGAAAGTGTCTGGGGTCACATTCAATTGAAATCTCAAACCGAACAAGAAATCCAATTCAAGGACGTTAATCTCGGTTGTGCTTATTCCACCAACTTTAGCATAGTAAGCATTATTGTAGTACCTGTAAAATAATTAAATAAAAATGTATAATGTCAATTAACCATAGGAGAAAAAGACAGTTAATTGTGTGACTTGTATCCTTGGTGACAAAGCAAACAAAGTACAGTCAAACAATAACAAGTCTGCAATGTATTATTTATATATATAAGCGGTATGTAAGCGCATTGTAGCGAAATAATTAATATTTTTTAATTTGAAAAAAGAAATATTTGAAGACATGTACATAAACATCTAAATTTGAAAAAATGAAATTTTTTATAGGCATATTTTTCAGTCTGATTAAAAAAAAATCGGTAAGAATGAATAATATTTGTGTCTAAAAGTCTAATTTTTTATTTTGGAAAAATTTAACATCAACAGTCTGAGTCTTGGGCCATATTCTTCTTTATATATATATAAAGAAAAATCTAGAGTTAATCTTATATTTGCTGCGTTCTGACGCATACATTTTACTTTGATTTGATCCAATTATTGACCCAATGCCAAGTTGGCAAAATGTACCTTTCGAACACAACAAGAAAACAAGTAGCTATTGTTTAGAGCTTTTCATTGTCTCTGTCTTTATTTTACTAATATTAATTTTTGTTACGCATAGAAATCAGACAGAACATATACAGCTTCTCACGTGGATCAAAAGTAATAATACCAAAAAAAAAAAAAAGAATAAAAATCTCCATTTTGTCGGTTAAAATTGACCAATAATCTTCTTTGCTTGATTTGTAGTTGAAACTCTCGGAAGTGCATTAACTAATTACTCTAATCAATGTTACACAATTTAATCTGATATCTAATATCAGATCTGCGCGAACACCATATTCATAAAGTGATTAAAAAAAAAAAAACTCACAAGTCGTCCATGAACTTGGCTGAGAGCATGACACTGGTGACGAGCAATCTGTGAACGTTAAAAGAATCGATTGGAATCGAAGGGTTTGAGAGCGTGAAGCGATCAAGATACACGTAAGCCACGACGAAGCACGATGGGCTACAATTGGCGTACTTGAAGATCCGCCGGAGATAGCCGTCGATCGATATTCCCGGCCGAGTCACGCCGTGGAACGCCGACAGACTCCGTCTCCGCCGGCGATCAGCCACGCGCCGGTTCTGGTCGTTGGCCTCGGCCACGCGCTCCAGGAGCCGAGACACCATGGATACAGCTCCGGGCATTGCCTCTTCCTCTTCTTCTTCGATCGCCATGGGTGTTTGCTTGAGATTGAGAGAACAGTGATGTGTTTTCTCTGGTTTGCTTCGTTTTATTGTGATTGTGTGCTTTTGTGTGTGTATGTGTGTGTGTGTGTGTGTTATTTTTCTATCGCTTTGGCTGTTTCTTTCTTATAGGGACTGGATTTATCGGTTTTTATTTATTTTTATTAGGTATTGGAATTGAATGGTTAATGGACACCATGTAAGTTTATTTTATATTGTGTATATATATTTATAAACTTTGAAGATTCGGTGAGTCGAGGGGATGTACGTGATAGATGTTTTATTTCTACTATATATAAAATTGGAGATATACTTAATAACTTACAGCTTTTTTTTGTGTGGATAATAACCAGCTATTTTATGGATGTATCAAATTAAAATATATGGTAAATAATAATTTTCTAGTTTTTACTTTTATGCTTTGATAATTCCACAAAGAGGTTACACTCAAATCATAGGCTGGCGAAAAACTTGAAAATTCACACATATGGTCAATCTCTCATATAGAGATTATTCCAAAATAACGGGGATTTAATCACTCGTATGAGGATTAATCACTCTCATTTGGTTACAATTTTGCCATATAACTCACTATGGGCATCTCCATATTAATACTATATTTGGTGTAATTTTTACATTAAATATAGTGTAATTTAACACCAAATTTTTTAACCGACGAATATTCGAGATATACTCTTACTATTATGCTGTGTGAAAATGTATCATTGTATGGTAATTTTTATTTTTTATTTTTACAGTAAACATATAGTAGTTGCATTGCAAATTTGCAATTTGCACGTCATCTCATGCCACCATTAAAAAAACTAAATGGACATGATATTGATATATATATATATATATATATATATATATATACATATACTTTTATTCTCTTATCTTATCTAATTCATATACTGGTTGGAAAAGACAGCTGGATATCTACAACCTTTACGGCTATTTCAATCAATTTTCATATTTGGAATAATCATCCATTTGAATATCTTATTTCCATGACTAGAAAGAGACTGATATATATGATTTTTTTTTTTTTTTTTTTTTTTTTTGAAGAAAGACTGATATATGATTTAATACTCATAAATTAGCTTTAAACGTTGAACAATATTTTTATATCCTTAAATTTCATGACATCTTGCAAATATGCTAGCTGTTGAAAGGTGGCTTGGCCATTCACTGTATAATATTTAGGTGGTGACTTGACTTCTAATAGAAGAAAGTTAAGTTTTGTTTTTCTTTTCTGACTGCCAAAATAAATTGTATGCTCTTGATTTATTTTTTGCCTTTTGTAATTACAAGACTTACAATTGGGATGATTAATGTGCTATCATGCTTGTGTTCTTTTGAAGTCAATATATATATATATATATATATATATATATATATATATATAGAGAGAGAGAGAGAGAGAGAGAGAGAGAGAGAGAAAAGTAAGTGAAAATAGCAACATATAGGAGTTTATTGAAATTATAAAGCTTTTTTGTTTGTGAACAAAGCTGGCAGTGCCTAACACTTGAGCAATCTCACGTGGATTCACCGCTTATGCTCTTCTATCTCTGAAAATCTGAATAATAATATGTGTTGCAGATATATACGTTTTTTTGTTTTATTGAAATTATTTGTAAATATATATATATATATACGTATATATGTTCAACAAATTTTAATTGCATCATTTACTGCACGGGATTTAATCGCGTTTATTCATGTGAAGCGTCCCCACTTTGAATTTCAATTTGTTGAGAATTAAGAGTTGGTAAAAAAAGTACTCACCAACATGTAAAATAATTATTATTTAATTTGATTCATAATGAGAATTAAATTGAAAAAATTAAATATTTCGTAATGATTGGTTTAGACTTTAGATGTTACGTACATATCATAATAATACGCATTAAAATTAAGGTATAGAAAATCATATGATTGCATAACTACCCCATAAGCTTAGTGAACTATAATTAGTATTTATTGTAATTTCCTTTCACAAAATATAAGAAGCTATACTAAAATATTATGTTACATTATCAAAGTAACATGTTTAGATTAATGAAATATGGTTAGAAAAATAATACCTTATAATGCACACCTTATGACAAAGAGTATGTTGTCTATTGTTATCATGGGCGGACCTAAGAATTGCTGGCGAGGGTGGCCAATGGTATATATTATACAGTATAAAACACCATATAAGCACATATTGCTTACTACATGTCATAAAAAAATGTCTAAAAAAATATCATGGGAATCATCTATGATTAAATCAATGCTAAACATATCAACATTATACAAAAAAAAAGAAGTAAAAAAGTTGCATATAGATTATTTTAATGTCTTAAAAAATGGCTAAATGTATCACTCAAGTAATCTTCAACTAATTCCAATATTTAAACTTATTCCTATTAAAATTTTCTAAATTAATATCAGTAAGAATATATATTGGCAAAAAATAAATTAATATATTAAAAAAAATTAATCCTTAACCAAATACCATACAAATCACTGTATAATTGTAATTCCTAAATATAGAGAATACCCAAGCTACACAGGCTTGTACCCATGGCATAATTATTAAGCCAAAGTGGTCAGCAAAAAAAAATATCATTTAATAATCGTCCTGAAGTGTTTTGACAAATAATACTACTACTACTCATTACAATCTCAATTTGAAGTGAAGTCACGCACATATGAGATAAACCATGTAAGTCCGTCACTGATTGTTATAGTTATAGAATGAGAAAGGTGTTCGCGAGAAAGGTGTTCGCGCGCGTTGCTGCGGATAATTTTTTTTTTTTAGAAATCAATGTTTGCATTTAATAAATAAGCTCATTATATATAAAGTTTTGAAGTATTTTTTTCATTAACATCTACATAAGAAAGTGTAATATATTTTTTAAAAAAATCCATGTTTATATTTAACAAATAAGCTCATTATATATAAATTTTAAAGTTTTTTTTTTTCACTAAATCTACATATTAAACCTAGTGCTTTAAGTATGTGTTAGACACTATATTCGTTTTTATTTTAAGGAATTATATATAGTTGTCTGTCAAGAGATTTTATTAATAGACCAAATCTATATACCGTCATAGAAAAACCCGTAAAACACAACGACTAATAACTCGAAGGGATTTCGAAGAATAAAAAAAACGGTGAACTTAATGGACGTTAAAGTTAAAGAGTGTTCATATAGCAAAGATAAATAATATTGTGTTTATATGTACTTAGCATTTGGATGTATGCACACATAAATCATTTTTGTGTTTATAAACTTTATATGTACTTAGTATTTGGATGTATACACAGATTATATATATACACATCATATTGTATCCCATTTACATATACACACACACACACACACACACACACACACACTCATGTATGTTTAATTAGAGTTAATTTATGATTACGAATAAAAGAATTTATTTAAATGTTGAATTTTATCAACCAAATAGTAACTATTTTTTTTTTAACTCTCTCATATTATTTCAATTTATTATAAGAACTACTAAGGTCATCTCTAAAAGCTAGGAAACTGTCAAAATACGAAACTAACTAAAAATTGGTCACACACACACACACATACATATATATGTGTATATATATGTGTGTGTATATACACACACACACATATATAAACATATATTTGCCAAAAACAAATTATAACTAATTATTTTGTAAAAAAAATGTGTATGCATAATTGCACATATATATATATATATATATATATATATATATATATATACATTTTTTTTTTCTTTAGCTCCTCGAAAACAGCATGTGTATATATATATAGGTACCTTTGTATAATGTATAATTGTATATATACGTAATATAAATTCGTTATAAGGTTGGAATGTGAAAATTTACTTAAATAAAAAAAGATGTGTCCTTGATTTCAAAAATAAAAGTTTGCATAGTGTGAGACCTATTGCTCCGAAATAGATAAAAACAAAAGCTAAAGTAGGGGAAAGGTATAAGTGGACAAAGTAACCAATTAAAAAAAGTGTGGGACCCAATTGATACTGTTCTAACTACGGCCCTCCTTTTTATTATATTGTTAACCATTAGCCGAATCTAAAAAAAAAGTTAAAATCCTAGTCTAACTATCAATATATTTAACATAAGGATAATATCAAATTGAATTCCAAAAACACCCTTTACCCCAATTTCTCTCTAAACTATCTGAACAATCGTGTCTCTCTCCAATTTAAGTTATCTTCTTCCTCACAGATCCACAACAATCAAACTCCCAAAAACCCTAACCCTAATCCTTCTTCTACTTCCGCACTGGTGGTTCCTCTCCTTTCTTGTGCCTCCGAGGCTCACTGGTCCATGGGAGGCCTGAGCTTCAAGTTCCTCTGTCTCCAAGGCCGGATCGAAGGCTCGATTCCAAGCTCCGCAGCTCTAGCAAGACTAGAGGTGTTCCCTCTGCCTCTGCCGAAGATTTGCAACTCGCCTCCGACAGCTCTGATGGCGGTCAAGCGCCGCTGATTTTTGGCGATGATCGAAGAGAAATAGGAATATAAAAAAAAACGAGGCCTGTATTAGAAAAGCCAAGATCAGTTCTGTGTCTCATGAAACTCCAGTTCGGCGACAGTTAATCCAATTAACTATCACAGTTAATCCGATAAACTGTCATGCGGATTAACTGCCACAGTTAATCCGATTAACGGCAGTTAATCCGATTAACTGTGACGAACCTCTTTCGAAAACGGTTTCGAACATCGGAGAATCACGCGGTTGCACCGATCTGACCATTCGAAAGTCGCAAGTCTACTTTTGCGCATTAACTCTGATAGTTAATAAGATTAACTGTGAATGTTAATCCAATTAACTGTGGCGATCCTCCACCAAAATGATCTCGAATATCAGCGAGTCATGTAGCTGCGTCGATTATACCATTTGAAGGTCTCGCAAGTCCAGTCTTGAAATCGTCGGAAGAAACTAAGATTTGAGAGCTTCGTCGCCGAATGTCAAGACCTCGTTTCCAATGGAGACAAGCGAGGTTTCGTCGGAGAATGGAGCGACATTGGAGGTGATCCAGTTGACGGCGACATTCGGATCGGAAGATAAGGCTGGGATTTCTCCGTTTGAAACTCTGATGAAAACTCGGATATACTGTTGTTCTTATTGCGGTTAATAAGATTTATAGTTATTCTTGTACGTTGTGGTAAATAAGATTTAATGTTGTTTTTGTTACGGTTAATAAAATTTATTATTGTTTGTGTTACCGTTAATAATATTTACTATTCTTTTTGTTACTGTTAATGAGATTTACTATTTTTCTTGTTACGGTTAATATTATTTACTCTGACAATTAATAATATTGAACCTTAAGGATATTATTGGAATATTGAAATGTTATTATAACAAATTGGTTATTTTCTTAAATATCTTAATAGTTGGACTATAATTTTAAAGTATGATACGATTTGGGCTAGTTATTTAGTCCGCCCTAATATAAATGGTATCTTATTTATTGTTATACGATTGTTCATACTTCATACCATTTTTTTTAACTATTCGAGTTAGACCAAGGGATAAACCCAAAGCCCGACGTCAAACTCAACCATCCAAAAGGCCCCAACCCGACTCAAGATCATAATATAAATATTTTTTTATGAACAAAATAACCATTTATAAAAAAACAATCTTTAATAAATTTGTATAAGTATTTCTTTATATATATTTTTTTAAATAAATTTGACCTTTGGCCCTTGCGGGCCAGAGTTTCAGGGTTGGGTTGGGCTCAAAGTCCTAAATTTTAGTGGAAATTACATGGGTGATCTCGTTTTCAAAAACAATTATAATAGTATCTAATTTTTCATTTGTAGTATGAGAGTACTTCATCCTTTCATGCCTTTACTTCAAGCTTGAGGTATTTAGAGAATTATGTATCCATTTCGAGCTAGTTTCGTGATTTACCCAATATGCCCATCTTGACCGAACCCTAATCCTTAACGTGCTTATATCTAGTGTGCTGATAGGACTTAAAAAACACCGGTCTGTCGATGGCCATTTCGACATCTCCAAGTCGGATACACATGAAGAGTCTTGAGCGTTGACACAAATAGTATTGTTGACTTTTAGACCATGCTTTATTTTTATGAGTTTAATGATTTCTTTTTGCTGTATTGTCACAATCGATTAGGGTTTTGAGATGATTAATTTGGCTAACCACCAAACTAATTGTACCCTTACTTGCTTAAATTTTACTTTTTTTTTTATCACACTTACAAATTATTTAAGCTAAATCACTGACCTACACCCCACAAAGACAACTCGACTAGGTTTGTTGGGTCAATAATTTCGACTTGAAGAAGTTTCAACAACGAGGAAGTAAAAACCTAACCGAGACTTCATAATCACGACCTTACTCAAGGCACTACACAAAGACCATGAAATTATGTATAAGAAGCTATGTGTCGAGTAACGATCTTTATAGTTTCAACATCAATATTAGTTCCATATCTTTACAAGTTAATCATAATACCTTTTTTTTAGGATTTTTCCTTTTGTAGTTACATCAGTCTATCTCGTCATTTGAGGTATGTTAACTAACTGAGCTAGTCACTCTTGTCATAATTTAATCATATTTTATGATCAAAACATCATTATTAGTTGTACCATCCTGATTCTTGAATAATAAAGCCTTTCGTTACTATTCCACCAAGTCTTACTCTTAAGCATAACTAGAACATTATCTTACCAAATGAAATGTTAAAAGTAATTAGAAAATAATTCAAATGGATCAATACAGACCTCTCACTACTACAAATATGAGATTCTACAACGGACTTTCTACAACGCTTAACATAAGCGTTGTAGAAACTAGGAATTCTACAACGCTTTACATAAGCGTTGTAGAATCTGGGTGATTCTACAACGCTTATGGATAAGCGTTGTAGAATCTGGGTGTTTCTACAACGCTTATGGATAAGCGTTGTAAAATCTGGGTGATTCTACAACGCTTTACAAAAGCGTTGTAGAAGAACTTAAATTTCAGATTTCCCAATGGAATTAGACCGTTGTAGAAGCTTCTACAACGCTTAAGAATCCGTTGTAGAAGCGTAGTTTCTACAACGGATAATTAAGCGTTGTAGAAAGCTGTTGGATTCTACAACGGATTTTTAAGCGTTGTAGAAGCTTCTACAACGCAGGATTCTACAACGCTTAAGAAGCGTTGTAGAATCATTCTACAACGTTTTTTAAGCGTTGTAGAATCTTATTTTTGTAGTAGTGTCTGTACAGGAATATAAAATTTTAAAATGAAATCTAAATAATGGAAAGCGTCGGTCGAAGGCCATTTATCTGCACATTTTTCATGATTTGGGCAAGTCCCCAAGTAAATCCCCTTTATTGGTGACCTTTCAACCAAAACATGGTCCCCAATTAATGGCATAAACAGTCAACGAGAGCAAGAAAATCTCTTTAAATATACCCCCAATTTAAAGGAAATCTCTTTAAATATTAAAATATATTAGGCTTTTTTTCTAATTTGATTTTATCTAGAAGAAAGTAAATAAGCCGATAACACGTATTTGAATTATTTTAATACATGTTGACAATATACATGGTTCTGATATGTGCCATGTATATGCCGATTATTAGAAGAGTCTAGACTATCTGCTCATACGACGTGAAACACACTAGCGCTTATTTAGATTTTGTATACACCTGTGATGTGACTAGAGAGAATAATTGGCATAAAAACCTATCATTATCATAATGTAAATTAGGGGCTAAAGTGTAATAAAAAGTTTAACAGAGATTAATTTGCAAACTTTAAAGGTAAAGTAATTTTTTTTTTTAAATGGGCAAAAAAATGTAAAAAAAATTATATTTGAGAAGGGGCTTCAGTCCCTCTAAGCTCAAGCTGGCTACGTCCACGTGCAATTAATATCATTTTTTCAACGCACAATTTATAATTTTTTACTTTTTTTAGCTGAGTGAACAAATTTATGTGAGTTTTTAAATAAAATGACTGAGTTGGAGACGAGTGTTCATATATTACTTACTATAAAACAAAATATAATGGCAACGTAATATTGGTAATAAGATTTAACAATTAGCTCTAAGCTTGATGACGATTTATTGACGACATGCTTCTTTCAAGTCTCTTGTTTGCATTAACATTTAGATGAGACTCATTTCAGGAACCATGACTTAGTAATTGTGCGTTCGTGTGTTTTTCTTTGTTTTTGTAGAGCGATATATAACTTATAGGAGTTATGTGATTCTTTTATTTACATCTTGTTAATGACAACAACTTTTTACAGCATTATTCTCAGCAAAAATCTATGTATATTGAATACGACACTCACAATAGAACATATCCACTAGAACATACGGATTACTTAAAGATTTAGGCCAAATTTACTCGTATAATATAATTACAAAGAGAATCGTAAATAAATGTTGAATGTGCTAATAATAGGTTAGAAATATAGCGAGTGGCAATTGAGAGCCTCACTTTTTCGATCTTCTTGTTCGCCTTTTAGAATGCTAGGATGCCTGAAACATGAGTTGATCAGACCGACATTCAGACGGTTATGTTGATAATCGTTCATTTTGTGTGTCAAAGTTATTTTGGTAATTACATTGCCTTCATGTCTCATTGACGGTTATTCCTACACGGCCATTCAATACATTCGATTTTGACTAGTGTAATTATAAAGACTAAATTCTTATTCGGTATGATACATAAGTTATCTGTGTCGCCTTCACACGTTCTTGGGAGTTGGAATAGTAGGCGAGCTTAATTGTTATATGTTCATTTCTCATTCGGTATGATACATGACTTTTCTGCACGATATCTTTTGCGGCATCTTGGGATAAATTTAGACCTATTCTATTCTCCCAAACACATATGTACGTCAAGTAATGCCTAAATCATTTAAAATGAGCAGAAACTATTTATTTATGTGCACAAGCCACTGGGTACATACATCAGATTCTAAGTATTGATTACACAAAGAAAAACTTGGCTTTGTGAAACACTAACACAAAGCAACTGTCAAATTACATAAACCAAATAGTATTTCACATATACATCGTTTCATCTTTCTCCTTTCAAATTCTGAACAGTCAGGCACACTATACGGTAAAAAAAATTAAAAATTTGCAGTAACTGTTCACTAATATTATTATATTTATGTCACAAGGTTTATGATGGTCCATATTAGCCGTAGCATCGGATGGGATCGTTGCAGCCTTTGTCGGTGGATTGCCTGAAGCCAAAGCGACCGCCTTTGGCCAGGTATTGCTGGTGGTACTCCTCTGCTCTGTAGAACTTCTTTGCCGGCAAGATTTCTGTCACGATCGTCCTGTTCAGAGCCTTCTGTTGCTTCTCCAGCGAATCTCGGGCTGCCTGTTCTTGCTCCGCTGTGTAGTAATAGATCCCCGATCTGTACTGGGTTCCCACATCGCCGCCCTGTTCGCACAAACACCACCAAAATCAAAACACAAACTCTCTTACGAGGAACCGAAAAGCGAGACGCGTAAATGATTGAAAAGACATTGTTACACGGATTAGAGTGAAAGCAAATAATTTTTATAACGCAGAGAGCCTATTTAGTATAAAGCTATTTGTCGCCGAGACCATAACTCGGAGACTTCACACGGATTTCGCCCTAATTTAATTATATTATTTCAAGGTGCCCTTTTTTTGGGGTAGACCATATGAGAGGATTGTATTGTACTATTTTTATAACCCAGAACCTGTTCAGTATAAAGCTCATCATGTTGGATATCTATATCGTAAAATTATCTAGTGTAGTTCAATCAATTTTTTTGATGAGCTTAATTTGTCGCCTAGACCCTACTCAGAGACTTCACGCGATTTTTCCCTAATTTATTTATATTCTTTCGTCGAGCCATTCAGAGGACTGTACTAAGGCTTGATTTCCAAGTTTTAATAATAGCCAGATTAAAACTAGGACATCAATTGTACTAAAACTTGATGTCCTAGTTTTAAAAATCTAGTGAAACCGAAAAGAGAATTATGCGTTGATATATTATTTTCTTTATAAATGGTTTCTAGTTAGGTGGGATTGGGGGCTCTAATCTTATCATTTCTTCAGCAGCGATGATTCCATCTTTTAATCACAGGTTTATGCATATGAATTCACGCTAATTCTCTAGAAACATACAATTTGGTTAAAAAAAAAAAAAATTCAAACCCTATGATTATTGAGCAAAAATCGAATGCACAAGCAACGGAGGAACAACCAAACGTTCAAGGCAATCGGCGATCACAATTCATAAAATTAACTTAATTCAATCAGATTCTTCTCAACAAAGCGATTAACAGTCAAGGAAACATGGCTATTGAGGGCGGTCGGGTCATGGTGCCATTTTCCGGGGACTGTACTATTAAAGACTCGATTTCCAAGTTCTGATATAAGCCAGAGAATCGTACTAGATACAGTAGTTTTAAAATTATAGTTAAACCGAAAGATCTGGCGCGGTAAAATTGGACAAAGTTCTCATATCAAATGGATTATTTGCTTTATAAAACTCTATCCTGTCATTTCTTCAGCAGCGATTATTCCATCTTCTAATCACAGGTCTATTCTATACGCTGATTCTCTAGAAACATTCAATTTAATAAATTTTCTTCAAACCCTAGGATAACTGAACCAAACGCCCAAGGCAATCGGCGATCACAATTCACAAAAATTAACCTAATTCAATCAGATTCTTCACAAAAAGCAATCAACAGTCAAGCAAACCTGGCGATTGAGGGTGGTCGGATCATGGCGGGCCCAGAACACGGCAAGCAGGTCGTCGTACGAGCAGTTGGAAGGATCGTATTGAACGCGAACGACCTCGGAGTGACCGGAGGTTCCGGTACAGATATCCTCGTAAGTCGGATTGGCGAGGAGGCCCTGAGAATACCCGACCTCCGTCCTGGTCACGCCGGGGACTCTCTGAAACGCCAGTTCCACGCCCCAGAAGCAGCCCGCTCCGAACTGCGCGAACGCCTGCCCCGGCGCCGGCACGTCGTCGTCGGGAGCCTGCGCCGCGGCGGAGGACTCCGGAGACGCGGCGGCGTTGGCGGCGCGTGGGCCGAAGCCGAGCTTGTTGAAGATGTTCATGGCGGGACCGGAGGAGGAAGAGAGGAAGTTTCGGTTGAGTCGGAATTTGGGGAGAAACGCCGTGTGTTGTGGTGGCGGTTTGGGGGCGGAGAAGAGGATTAGAGGTCTCGTGGTGGTGAAGGCTACGGTTTTAAGCATTTTTGGTCAGGGAAGGGAATTTATTATATATATATAAATAATATAATATAAATATAATAGGGACTTTCTTGGGGAGGTAGAGAAAAAGGTCTAGAGAGAGAAAGAGAGATGATAGGATGAGGGGTGGTTCACCTGTTTGATTGATACTCCGCCACTCCTATCTTTTTTTTTCTTTTTTCTTTTTTCTTTTTTTTGTTACAAACCGCCACTCCTATCGAGCTTCTATTCTACCTTCTTCTTTTTTATTTATTATTATTTTTAATTAATTTCCTTTTTTTTTTCCTTGGATTTATTTTTAATTAATTTCAATATCATATTCTTCTCGTTTTTTCTTCAAAGAAGAACTTAAATATTTTTAGAGGGGTTACAAAAAAATAACTTAATTTTCTGCTTAAATGTGTATTTATTTTTGTAAATTGCGTGGAGCGTTAATAATTCGTGCAAAACACGTGTTGATATTATAATTATAAATGAAGAGCATTTTAATACAAGACACGACATAGAATTTTAGTAAAAAAAAATATAATACAGGTGTTTACTTATATTGTGTATGCTTCGAACATAAAGAGTGATATATGCAACTGCATTTCATTTATACCTAAGATGTACAGATGAAGAGACACATTTTCGTATTGACGAAAAAAACGTATAATTCTTCAAATTGTATTGACGTAGATTTAATAGAACTCTCATGTCGAGATAGTGGAAATTGGCTAATTCATTTTCAATTAAAAAAAATTAAGCATGATATAAAAAAGGAATGAATCTCGCCACATTTTTGTGGCTGCCAACCAACATTGTGCCAAAAGCCATATTTTTCATTCTTACATTATAACATAAATTGCATAGAACATATAAACACAATCTACAATGAACGACCTTCAAGTCTGAAATATAAGACTTTTCGAAGCTTCGTGAAAATTAAAATTTACCTTCTCACAAAAGTCACTTCACAGACAAGAGATCTTGCTACCGGGCTAAACCATTAGATATATGGTATAAACTTCTAAGACATTTTGAGCCTCAACATTGCGATATCCATCACAAGTTTTTTTCTTTCAATTAAAATATGCAATCTTATATTATGTTGGTGCAACACTTTTTTCTTTGGAATCTGTAAGTTATTAGGCCACGAGGTTAGTCAGACTCACAACCCAACTAGAGGATTTTCAAGCACAAGCCCGACGATCTCGTAGCTTGTCTCCGCGCAGCTTAGGTTTCGTCTATTCGTTCGCTCGAAATCTCTCATCTTAGCTTGGAGGCTGTCTCCTCAGTCCTCACAGCTAGGCATGACTTGCCGAAGATATGAGCCTGATCGAGCAGAGGAATAACCATTCGAAGATCCGTTCAATGAGACTAATCATCCACTTCTCCTGTAACCGTTTTGCTCTCCGAAGATAAGACTGAACATGTTGGGAACTGAATGGGCCACAGAGGTCTAATCAACATCCACCTGTCCACCAAAGAATGCGGAGCTCGAAGATTATCACCTACATATAAATTCATATATCTACGACAAAAATGACATAATTTTTTTTCCTTAGGTGGGTCAAATTATTACTTAGTTTGCGATCTTTCATGTTTCTTTCTGTCAAGCTACTCATTCATAGTTATTCTCATTTCCAAAATCAATAAAACGACATTATTCTTTTGTTAATTCCTAATTAAATTATTTCAATTAATTTTGTTTCTTTCGTATTTTCGAACAAATCAAACTCATAACAAAAATTTGATGCTCATGATTACAAATTAAAATCGACCTTTCCCTTTAATATTATGTGGCTCCCTCGGATCTAGCAGGGGCATATGCCCCTCTAAACTTTTAGAAATTACAATTTTACCTTAAATTTTTTAGTATTTTTATATTTTTGGCTTAAATTTATACATATATATATACATATATATATATATATATATATATATATATATATATATATATATATATATATATATAATTCAAATTTGCCTCCCCTAGATTGTTTTAAGCAATTTGCTCCCACTCCCCCAACTTGAATTTACGATTACACCACTTATTATGTGTATATTATAAGGAATAACGTCAAACTTATGCATTAAAAAAATAATGTTGAAGGATCGTCCTCACACGTCACCTCACCGTGATTTTGCCTACCAAGCTAAACCATTAGCGTCACCCAACACAAGATTAAGTAGAAATATTTTTCGTAAATGGTGCGTGCGATTAATTAATTTAATAGCAGGAGGTATAAGCTGATATATTTATATACATATATTGTTCTCAGCTCATTGTGAATAAACATGGAAATGAACAATTGGCTTGTTTGTAAGTACATAAATAGATAATAATAAACTTTGGGGATTCATTAGATGTATTAGCTATAAGCCTATAACTATATGATAATAGTTGAGATCTTAAGTAGTTGCATTGTATCTAAATTTTGTGTTGACCAGACGTGAGTGTCTAAGAAAACATATCATGTAATTGTTATTTGTCAGCATTTCGTTTCTCTTCGTTAATTCAAAGGCTACTTTGTGTGCAAGATATAACTTTCAATATGTTAATTAATTTCGTGTCAAAGAAGTATTCGTGGCGTCCTTCTCTTTGAATTTGTGATATATGATGAATCTTCGTGGCAAATCTGTGAGAATTTGTGATATGTGATGAATCTTCGTGGCAAATCTGTGAGCATTTATATATATAAATGGATTTGATCTTTTTATTATTATTTTTTGTTGTGTATATCTTTTTTTGAATTTGATGACTATTACAGATATTTATCACTTGATGGAAAGCTATTGAGTAAAATAATGTCAATAAAAATTTAGTTTCAAATGTGTTAATAAGTATAGATCTAAGAACATCTTCCAAAGAATG
The DNA here is from genome assembly GCF_054948205.1 of Urtica dioica subsp. dioica. Classification (NCBI taxonomy): domain Eukaryota; kingdom Viridiplantae; phylum Streptophyta; class Magnoliopsida; order Rosales; family Urticaceae; genus Urtica; species Urtica dioica. The sequence continues at coordinate 18,296,605 of NC_142767.1, forward strand.
TTTAAAATAAAATTACGCTAAATTTAACAAAAACAATATTCCAAATCTCAATTCGATGTGTTAAATAGAGAACAACAATATTCCAAAGATTGCATAAAAGATATTCACATTCTCAATAATTTTTTAAAATCATAATAAGTGGTGGACGACTTTTGCAAGCGAAAATGACAAAATCATTGAATTCACCATAAGAGCGCACACACAAAATATTATGATACACGCTAAAAGCATATTATCTTAAATTCTAGAAATAATTAAATATTCGTCATGCAACTCAGCGGCGGCGAGCCAATAAGGTCTATTTTGAAAAAAATAAAAATTAGCTTCTTTGAATTAAATTTCTAACTTCGTCCCTTCTTGCACCCATAGCGCAAGCATATAGATGATTGATCAATTCAGTTTCATTTCAACTCTATATAATTAATTAATAAGAGGAAGAGAAAAAATAAATTACTTGGGCAGCCACGCAAAGATCCCTACTACTCGAAGCATTTCGAAAAAATATAATATTCTCGTATATAATATTCTCACCTAATTCAAGAACAAGGACACAAAACCGCCAAGAAAAACAAGCACAAGAGCATCATCATAGTTCCAAGAAAATGAATAAGCACTAGAGGTTGGGATTTGCTTGTTGGTCTTGGAAGAAGGGTTGGATTGATCAGAGCCGTCGATAATTGCCTGAGGCGCTCCGGCCGGGGAAATGACTTGGTTGCCCTTCACGCTCAGCGACATCCTCATGCCACCGAGGCAGTGCAACTTGTTGCCACACACAAAGTACTTCTCGCCGGGCTGGTTCAAAATCACCGTATTATTGCCCGTCGAATTGAAGCTCTGCAACGTGTTCGTTGTGTTGCAAGCGTTGAAGTTCTCTCTCGTCACTTCGCTCACGCTATGCGACGATGAGTATTGGAAAACTACATATTTAAAGAACAAGAAAAAAATGGGTTATGTACATATCTTAAATAAGAGATATATTTTTTTTCCAAGATCTTGACCAAGACTTGAATTTATCATATAGTTGTATTATACTTTTTATTACAAGAGATTATATCAATTTAATTTTTGAATTCATAAGTCATATATTTTTTTAAAAAAATAATAATTAACCAATTTTACATTTTTATGTAATAATATCATTATTTGTTTCATTATTACGTAAAACCCATAGGATTATGGTAACTAGAAATAAAAGGTGTTTCTAGAAGGTGAATGTACAGAAAAAGAAAAATAACATACGGAAAAAGTGAAATTATTTGATAAATTTTGGAACAAATAATGTGCTAAATTAAAATCGAAGGAAAATTCATGAAAATAAATAAAAACTCACCAAGGACATCGCCAACCTGGAATGTTTTGTCATTCGTCCACGTATCAAGATTGGTGCTGATATCCCAACCAGAACTATCTCCCACCATATATTGAGTTGCTCCACTGCATGCTATAATTGCAGAGCCAAGAACAATCAAGGCATGAACAATAACAATAAATTTTTCCATATTCTTAATAGAGTACTGATGATGATTTGAGCAGCAAATGTTGATGGTGCTTGCTATATAATGATTTGTATATATGTGCACATGATCAAGAGTTGCTTATATTAGATTACCTAACTTCAACCGATCGAGAGATACGACTTGTGATTCTTTCTTACTCTTTTGGTTTTGTATTTTATTTTATCATTGTTTTGTTTATTGTTGGAATATGATACAAAATTACTTCTTTTTTGGGTAGTAGTCAATATGACGTGGAATATTACGATTGTAAAGTGTCGGACTCTGAACGTTAATTTTTTTTTTTTTTTTAAATAATGGCAAATGACGATTTCCAGACTCATATTAAATATTTTGCAAGGAATTAAAGGTGCCTAAAAATTATTGCCAGTCTATTTAGAAAGAAACTAAGACATTATTTTATATACAACCCTAAGACATGTTAATTTACCAATTAACTTCTATTGTCTTTATGTTTAACGTACGTATGAAACGGTTTGTTGTGTGTTATGTGTTTGGGTAGGCTGTGGTTTGGTGAAGACAAATTGAAAATTATTTGGGTGCTGATGGCAGTTAAACACCTCTCAACCTTCTTTCTATTAGATGAAGACTTTGAACATGTTATTTCTTACTCCAATATATATTTAAACAAGAAATACCAATAATCAATGGCGTGTACAAAATTATATCATGTTTAAAATGATATTCATATTAGCTTCACTACAACAAACATAATTCTAGGCTCGGAAAATTTGGGCCCGCTCAATTAGATGCGATTTTTTAACGTTTGGGCGTGAGAGATCGCACCTAACATCATCAACAATAATAGGTTTATTAATAATAATAATAAAAAAAAACCAAACCGCTACACATGTGTTACCGAATATATATATATATATATATATATATATATATATATATATATATGTGTGTGTGTGTGTGTGTGTGTGTGTGTGTGTGTGTGTGTGTGTGTGTGGGCGTGTTTGGGAAAGAGATCAAGCTTTACTTAGCCTCATGGAGGCACTATAGAAGGGAGACAGCAACAAGTCGCTTATTTTGTAACCATACTTTTTAGGTTTTTCATCATTCATTGCATTATAAATATGATGATCAGTTGGCAAACTTCATCAATAATATTAATTTGTAACAAAAAAAAAATATTTTTCCATTTCGTTTTGAAAAAATAATATTCGAATTATTTGATTCTAATCATTTTATTTATATAAATCTAATTTCCTACTTATTCGTTTTTCTTTTGATATAATTTTTCTTGTTCCTTTTTTAAGCATCATTTGACATGCTTTATAATTTTTTAAAATCCATTTCAATAAACGTCTCTCGCTATAGTAGAATATATCTTTTTTTATAACGATATATATATATATATATATATATATATATATATATATATATATCTTTCTGATCTCGTCCTTTTAGTGCTTGATGATATTTTAAGTTCAATTTAATGGGAGTAAGTCTATAGGAAGTACTCAAGTTAGTCTGTGGGAAAAAATTGTCCTGAACACATACCACGCACATCATTCCTTTGCATGACGTGAAAACTAGTGTGTGTGTGTGTATATATATATATATATATATATATATATATAAACGAATTAAAGTACAAGAGAAAATAGGAATATAAGCCGAACATCGAAATTAACTTCGGCGGAAAACATGAAGCAGCTAATTTAAATGTATGTGATTCTGTGTTTACGTGGCCAAACCAGACAGTTCATTGGAAAACTCGTTCAACTGCGAAAAGGTTCAACAAACAGAAAATTGCCTCATGCCCCCTAACATGACTCAATTAATACTCACTAAAGTTAGGAAAACGATATTAATATTTGGGCGAATAAATGTTTCTTTAATCTATATTAAATTCATCGCCTGACTCCAAGTGTACAGCTTTCGCCTGCCTTTTCAGCTGCAAAAAGATCAAACAATATATATTGTTATTAAAATTAACCTTTTTTTTTTTGCTTATTTTCCCATCATGCACATGTTTGTTATTTGGGTTCTACGTCTAGATTCTATGGAAGGAGATTTATCTCCAGCACATCAATATCTTTACCTTCCGGTTTTCTTTTTAAACTGGAAACCCGGAACGTAATATTTCATTTAATTTGGCCGGCGCTTTTAGACCGAAACATTCTGATCCATTAAGAGCCAAAACTACAATTTGGTCGAACAAAGAGGCCTCTCGAACACATCGATCAGACATATTTGAAAACACTCAGCATGGAATTTAATCTCACCAATGTAAAAAAAAAAAAAAACACATTATTCAACACGATCACCACAGTTTAGTATAACACTATAACAAATATATAATCGAATGATCTAATTAATTCAAGTCAAAGCATTCGAATAGTCTAAGAACAATAATAAGACTACCTTATATATAAAGAGAAATCCTTAGGCCAATCGTTTCGGATGCCACGTCATTAAGACAAATAGTCAAAATTGGACCATTATTTACGGATTTACAAATATGTTAACGTTAAACAAACAAAAAAAAAACTATATATATACAAATGAAGTAAAATAAATTAAATGCTTGGCGGTACGTACGTACGCATTTACGGTCCACATACGTAAAAGTGTTCTGAATATATAAACCAGCCTCTTTTCACTTCGTATAAAGTAAAACTTTTGTATTTTAGTTTTGAAGCTTTAATATTCGATGACACCAATAGCTAATAAAGATCTCCAAGCAGATAGGTAGTTAGAGAGTGACCTTTTTACATAACCGACTATAGGTATATGCAGCGTAAATACTTTTATTCTAATACATACGATAAGGGCGGTATTATTCAAATCTTCTGTTTCTCTCTATACGCTTTCATTATTTCATTTTTTTTCTTTAAAAAAATGGCTGATCGTGATCGTGAGACTGACTCAAATTCGTCGCTCTCGATGGGGAAGAGTGCACAAGAGAGTGGGCTGGGTTATGTGCCTGAGCGTTACATGGTTCCCACTTCACTTCGTCCAAGCTCTTCGCGAGAGATGTCCTATGATTTGCCTGTCGTTGACTTGGCTGGACTAACTCGGGACTCCGATCAGCGATCGCTAGTCGTTGATGCAATTCGTGACGCGTGTCGTCGTTTTGGCTTCTTCCATGTAAGTAATGACGTCACCAACAAAACATATAGTAGTATTAGTATTTATTCATATATGTTCTCGTTACTCAAACAAGAATGAAGAAAATGATAGTTGATCACGTCGTTTTTCAACAAGCATAAATTAATATATGGGAAAACTAACAAAACGTACATGACTATATTGTGTGTGTATTTATATATTAAACTTCAGTAAATTATTCATGCCTACAGCTCTTTTATAAAATTCTCTCAAATTTCTTAAATAATTAATATTTTCAAAATTACTTTATTGACGTTCCGTTAAGTAAAGCAGTTATATTTTTCCAAACGGTTTTTATTTTTCATTTGAAGAAAATTCATGGTTATCATTAATTAATTTATTTCGAAATAAAAACTAGTAATAGGCAATTTATTAAATATACCCTTAAAGTGGTTACATGTTTATATTTAGTGAATCAAAGGTAGTTTAATTGATGCCTTTATTTCCTTGTTACACATGCATTATCCATTTTGATCAACGCTATATTTGTTTGTCATCATAAGTAGATCATCAACCATGGAATCAGCCAAACCACACTAGACGATGCGCTATTCTCGGCATTTGATTTCTTCGAATCACCGGCGCCGGAGAAGATGAAGTACGCTTCGAATGACGTGTACAAGCCGGTGAGGTACGGAACAAGCTTCAAGGACGGTGTGGATAAGATTCAGTTTTGGAGGGTTTTCCTCAAACACTACGCACATCCTTTGGAAGAATGGCTTGATTTTTGGCCTACTAATCCACCTACCTACAGGCAAGTTATGATCTTATATATATTTATTTGTTATGTAAATAGAATTCGTACTTATCAAGATTTCGTCACACCATATGTAATGCTAAATGTATCTGTCATATGTGCCATAAGTAACCAGTCGCGCCGTCATTTTTTTAATGAAATAAATACAAGAGTCCGTAGTTTCTGTCTGAAGCTTAAAATTAGTTCTTAGTGCGTGTGTAAATGCACATGTAATTTTGCATGAAACGCGAACACGCAATATAGACATGAATATATAAGATACAGTTAAATATACAAAATAACGTGACGTCGCTGATATTGGTGGTACATGTGATCAGCTCATACGTGTTCCGGAATCAAAATCAGAATTTTCTTCCTAAGTTATACGGAAATTTTTGTTATTATAAAATTAGAAAGAAAAAAATATTAAGCGTTTACAAACTCTAAAAGAAAAAAAAAACAATGAATTTTTGTTTAAATAAGAAAAAATGACGACATAAATATATAATGTTTTCGAAAATATACACTTAAATTTGTTTTTCGCGGTGATAATACCTAATACTAGATTTCAGTTGCATCGTTATAAAAAGTCTGTTGAATTTGACGGAAATATTAATTTTAAAAACAACTAATTAATTTTTTTAATACTATAATAAAAGTTTTTAATAATATCATTAATGCTTAATTATAATATTAAAGTCGTTTTTAATTAATACTTTTGTTATAAAAATGTGTTTAATTAATTTTAAGAAAAAAAATATTAAATCGTGTTTAATATGAGACTGACACGTGTATTTCCGTCAAACTTAATCGACTTTATACAACGGTGCAAATAAAACCCAACATTTTGTATTTTTGTTGCAAAAAAATAGGTATTTAAATGTATGTTTTCGAAAACATGATATTTATGTCGCCATTAACTCTTTAATATAATGAGCTTAGATTTTGACACTCAGCGTGCCTACATCAAAAAGAGAAATAAGAATCAACAATAATTATAAGGTCATGAATTATTACTCTCGTATCCATATTAATTTTGACATCATTTTACTTAAGAAAATACAAAATATATATAACTATATTTTTTTCTATTCTTATTGGCAGAGAGAAAATGGGAAAATACTGCGAAGAAGTTCGGAAGGTGGCGATGGAGCTAATGAAAGCGGTATTGGAGAGCCTCGGTCTCGGACCCCACCATCTCAGGTCAGAGCTCCGTTGCGGAGCTCAAGTAGTTACAGTAAATTGTTACCCTCCGTGCCCGGACCCCACAATGGCCCTCGGCCTCCCACCACACACCGACTATGCCTGCCTCACCATTCTCCTCCAAAGCTCTCCAGGCCTCGGAATCTCCGTCCCTGGAGGCCCGTGGTGCTACGTTCCCAACCTCCGTGGCACCTTGCAGGCAATATATTTATTGATCTATATTTTCATTATTGCAAGCCAAATTCATCCAAAAAGTTTATCATATAAAAAAAGGAGACTTAGGCATGTGTTACACTTTTATGTTAAAATTTTAGTATGATTATCTATTATCTAATAATTAAGAAAAAAAATTAATTGATTAATTAAACCACTAAAATTTGGAGATTTGTTAAATAGCTTTTGTAACTCTTAAGTAAATAACTATTATAGTGATGTTATATTGTTTGGTCGTTTTAGCATTTTATTTACTCTCTTTTAATTTGATGGTTGTTTACAATTATTTACGAATATTTACAATTATTAATGTCTTCTTGACTTTGTTAATAAAACATCGTAGTTATTTACTTAAAATTTACCAAAACTTGGTTGTATTATAAAACATGGGTTTTCATGTGATTATATATTCAGAGAGCCCTTAAGAAAATAGTTGAAATTAATATATGCACTATATATAAGAGAATAGTTACACATAATTTTAATTGAGTATAGTCGAGATTAAATCTCCTAATTAATCTATGATTTCAGGTCCACGTTGGCGACCACCTTGAGGTCATCAGCGGCGGCACATATCGCAGCCTGGTCCACCGTGCGACACTCAGCGTTGACCAGAGCACGAGGGTTTCCATTGCCAGCCTCCATGGATTGGGTATGGATGTGAAGGTGGGGACCGCCGCGAAGCTTCTTACAGCCAATGAGGACCGTGGTGGTGGTGGTGGTCGGGTGAGGTATAAGGAGAGCAGCTTTAGGGACTTTCTTGACTTTCTTGCGGCGAATGACGTGGCTGCTGGCAAGAGTTTTATTGAGACTCTTAGGGCTTCAGAGACTGATTAACTATTATAAGTTAAGTTATATGTTTGTTGTGTTCGTTTGTGATTTGAATTTTGAAGTATTTCTTTGTTTGGAGTTGGGTTTTACTTTTTAATATTAAATCATAAGGACGTATGATATAAAAAATTTATATTTAGAAAGTTTTCTCAGATTTTCTTGATTTAATATCAAAGATCGAGAAAAAAAGTGCGTCATAACTTAAGTTCTATCGTTCTCTCACGTAGGCCTGTGCACGGTCTGTTTCGGTCCAAAACCGGCCAAAAAACCGGACCGGACTGTTCAAAACGGTTCAAAAAAATCCAAACCGAATCGGACCAAAAAACTGTAAAAATCGGACCGGATCGGACCGTTTTAAATCATCTAGACCGGACCGGACCGTTTTGAACCGTTTAGACCGGACCGGACCGTTTTGGACCGTTGGACCGTTTTGAACCGTTTTACATAATTAAAAAAAAAATAAAAACCATTAATTTTCCACCAAAACACAAACATATAGTCATATATGGGAGTTAAATACATGCACAAATGTCTAATTTGGCTAATTGGACATTAATTTATTTTATTTTTATTTTTTTTATAAATAAACCAGTTCGGTCCGATTTAACGGTTTTTTTTTTAAAAAATCGGACCGGACCGGTTGCATTGAGTAAACCAGACCGGACCGGAAAAACAAAAAACCGTTTTAAACCGGACCGGCGGTCTAAAAATCACCGGTCCGGTCCGGTTTACGGTTTTTACGGTTTTTTTGGACCGCCTTACTCTCACGCATGTACGTGTGCTATGCACACATGTAGGTATGACATACAGGTCCTAATAGTAACTAAACTGATCTCATCTCCAACACGTGTGTCTATGCACGTGAAGGGCAAGTGCAAATCCCATGCAAACTCAATAAGAGAACCGAACACGTAGATAAATGTATAATAACAATATCTCTCTAAAAATTATTCTATAAAACAATATTTCCGTATTTTACGCTCCCACATCTCTCCTTCTCTATCGCTATCTCAAACACACCACCCACCGAACCCTATTTCTCAGCCAAATATCAGATCTTGAGAATGAGTACTTTCTGATGATCTCGATCTATACATATATATTTATATCACTAGATCGTAATTATAATTTATATTGTAGCGAAAGACATGTACAGATCTTCGAGCTGGAACCGAATTTCCGATGACTTGGACGGAGATTCGGTAATTCAAGTGCCGATTTATGACGAAAACATCGACATTGGGAAGAAGGAAAGGCCTCGAGCGAAGCTCGCTAACAACGCTGTTCATCTCATTCCTTTTGTTCTCATTCTCTGCGCTCTTGTTCTTTGGCTCTTCTCGAACACCCCAGGTATAGATTTACATAAATGGTAAATTTTGTATGCTATTGATAAATCTCAAGGATTTTGCACTGGACACTGCTTATATTTTAGACTAGATCCATGAGTAGTGTTATTTATCAAAGAAATGCTTAAATGAATTGAAACGTTTTTCTAGAGTATATAAAAAATTTATCCATACGTAATTCCTTAATGGACGTTGATTTAATTGTTATCAATTTAGCGTATATGTTTATACTCTGATATACTACTAGTGAGAATTTGTTATAATGTTTATATTAAAAAAACTGTCATTTTTCATCGTCTTGTAAAATGAGGATTTGAGAAATATATAAGGTGTTTTTTTTAGCATTAAAAATACTATTTGTTACATTAAGAGTAAGACATGACTTTCGCCAAAAAAAAAAAAAAAAAAAAAGAGTAAGACCTGACCTTATGAGTTATGACAATTTGTTACAAATTATGAAACAGAAGAATAACAGGTATCAAACAAGTTGTCATACATAGCAGTGCCAGTGAGAGACAAGTCAAGAGGCCTTGAGATTCTGTCCATCAATTTAGGAGGCAATATTGACTTTCCCCAGAAGAACTCGATCGTATGATTACAACTCGCTTAAAAACTAATAAACATAGAGAGATTTATACCAACGGTGGTTTAGTAGTGAGCGCACAAGACTGATCTTCGTGATCAAGAGACGTGATGTGTTGTGTTACCGAAAGAAAATGGTTTGATACCTATATATGATGGTAGCGAGAGAATACTATTGCCGGCATGGGAGTTTTGAGTCGATTGTTTAATGTATTTAGAATTTAGTGAAAACACTACTTTTAATTAAAAATAGACTGATAAATTATTTATGTAATTTTTTTGAATTACTAGATCATCTTATCATTATTATAGTGATAATAATGATTAAATGATGAATCCGAATTGATCATCTCTTTTTTTGCCCTCCAAAAAACATCGACCGGTCATATTTTTTAACTCATTTAAAAAAAATATAAAAATAAAATAAAATGATGACCTGTCTTATTTAATTTGGAAGGACACGTAAAGAGACGCTAAAACGAGATACACGATTTGAACTCTTAAATGATGATAGTAAGTTGCAAGTCTATTTATGAGTAATTAAATATGTTTTACCATATAATAAACATATCATTCACACTAACTGCGATGGTCGGCCTCCTAGCTGGTCGATGTGCACTATGTAGCATTGAAACCATCCCATAGTTAATGAACATGAGCGGGAAAGAAAGTAATTGTATGATATTGTTGCAATGTGTTTACTTATAGCTTCTTATCTTGAACATGCTCTAATACGAAACTTTCGTTCAAGTAGTTGCAATGATATTTACACTGATCAGACCTTTTGAAACAATTGGATTTGAAGACTAGAGCTCATATATTTTTCAATGAATGTTAATTTTGAGTTTATGGAGTTTCGTTTGGTACATCAAATGTAAGGAACCCCATGTGTTAGTGAAAATTGGGGGGATCCGAAATATTTGGGATATATGTGTTCAAATTTATTGATCATAGACAAGCTGCATCATGAGTCATTGGTCAAATCGGAAAGAACAAAAATTGTATTGTTGGACGCAGGCGCGGGAAAATTTGACACATATAGCAAAGAGAGAAACGGAGAAGGAGGAGTGGACTAACAATGATGATAATAGTATAGCGCGAAAGTACTCCCCATTTATCACTAATAATGTACCACTTAAGATGATACTGAAATTTCTCACCATAATTTGATCCGAACGATTGTTAATTTGTTCAAGAAATAACACGTAAACAAATAAGGGCATTGTAGCGAAATAGCCAAAATGAAACTATGAATTTTTTTTTTAGCCTATGTTTCACAATTTTTAGGAAAATAGCCAACATGATTATGTGCCAATAATTAAGGTCTTATTTACCCTTATTTATTAATAAATTCGTCATTTTCTCTCTCCTATTTTTTTCCTACACTTTTTTTACATAAAAACTTCAAAAAACTATATCTATCTCATATGAACTCGAAATTGAGTGATTCCAAATCCTACGGATTCGTGATGCCGAGATCTTCAAAAATAGATCCATTGTGTTTGATGAAAAATAATGTTTAATACCATAGATGTAGAAAAATCTACCTTAAATATGGAAATAACGGAAATTTTTTGAAATTATAAAAAAAAATGGAAATGTAAATATGATGCATTAAACATAATTTTTCATCAAACACATTGGGTCTATTTTTGAAGATCTAGACGCCACGAATTTGTAGGATTTGAAATCACTCAATTTTCGAGTTCGTATGAGAAAGATACGAATTTTTGAAGTTTTGATGCAAAAAAAATTATTTGAAAAAAATAAGAGAGAGAAAGTGACGAATTTATTAATAAAAAATGGCAAATCAGACCTTAATTATTATCACATAACCATTTGGCTATATCCCTAAAAATTGTCAAACATAGGCTAGATCCAAAATCACATGTTTAAAGTGGCTTAGTTAGTTACAAATCTCAACAAATAAAAATTGAAAAATAAATTAAAATTCATATATATGTATATATTCATTTGTGAGCTATAGTACGTAGTTCGTACTGTAATTTGGATTTTATATTTTCATGTTCTATTGTAATAAACATATAGAACATGAACTATGGCACAAAATTATACTTGCAACAAAAAGTGACGCTTTTTGAAAAAAAAAAAAAATCTAGAACATTTTTTATGTAAAATACAATACTATTTGTTTTTATTTCAAGAATGATAGACTTTTATGTCTCTTTTTTTTTCTTTTGAAAATATCCTATAAATTTTTTTTAGTGAAAAAGTATCAATTTAAAAACAAATTTAAATTAGAACATAAATATCTGTCACTCAAAAAATAAAAATGGGACGCTCGTGTTCATTTCTCCTCTACTCTAAGTTTAACGACAGTAATTTCAAATTTTAAAACGACATACATTTTATAGTAAAGTATGTATATGGGCCTGGAATTTCATGGCCGACAACTCCTCCTTCAATACTCCAACGTGGCCCGGATTCACACGTAAATGCCAAACGAAATTTATAAAGAAAGAAAGAACACGAAGATAATAAATATTAATTTTTTTTTTTATGCTGAATAATATATATAGGTGTCCGATCTTTTGGGTATATTATTGAACCTTAGAATAATAATACACTTTCTGATTTGGTGTCTTTTCAGTTTTGAGCTATTCCTTCCACATAACAACTTTTATTTTCATTTCCAATTTTACATTTCTTCTTCTTTTGTCATCTCTCTCTCTCTCTCTCTCTCTCTCTCTCTCTCTCTCTCTCTCCAGTTGTCCTGGTACTTTCACCGGTCAAGATCTCCGGTTAGACCGGTCCGATTTCTGGTCCACTTCTGCTCAGATCGACTTTCTCTTCTCATCATGAATCCCGAATAGTAAGTCCAGAACCGCTTCTCTTCTCTTGATTGCTTTCGTTTATCTCTGATTATAGACAATTGTTATTCAATTTTCGAATTCGCTTCATTTCCTTGTCGGCACTGCAGATCCGTGATGCTTTGTTGTTTTATTTCGTTTGAGTTCTTAAAAGTTTCGTTTCTCTGAGTTTTTCAGACGTGGTTATGAATGTTGAGGATTGAATTCTAGGGTTTGATCTGATCACGTATCAATGGTGTATCTGAGAAATTGAAATTTATTAGAATTTTTTGTGAGTGTTTGTTAATTGATTAATTTCATATGTTTTTGTGAAAACACTGATTCTATTAATTTTGTTTCTGTATTACGCAGTGACTACTTGTTCAAGCTTTTGCTAATTGGAGATTCTGGAGTTGGTAAATCGTGCCTTCTTCTGCGATTTGCTGTAAGTTTTTTGTTTTCCAAAAATAAATAAGTAAATTACAAATGAGGTGCTGAATGGTGGATGTTATGATTATATGTTCTAAGCTATTTACAATCATGGATTGGTTGTTATTTACCGGAGGATTGGCCTTCTATCTTAGTAGATTTTGATTTCTTGGAAATTGTATAAGCTTTGATGGATTAAATTCAGTGTCCTGATTTGAGTTTTAAAACTCTGTTAGCTAACTATTCTCTTGCATCTGCAAACCCGCAGGACGATTCGTATCTGGACAGTTATATCAGCACAATCGGAGTTGACTTTGTAAGCAGTGTTTCCATATGCCTTTGTAAGTTGTCTTTGTCATTTGAAATGTGGCGTTCATGTTATTTTCTTCCTATGCAGAAAATACGAACTGTCGAGCAGGATGGGAAGACTATAAAACTTCAAATCGTAAGTTTCTCTACAAATTTCCTTGTGAAATTGTCTGCTATTAGTAGTTCAGGCCATTGAGATTGGTTCTTATCTGGAGGTCTTTGATTGTATTAGTGGGACTAGAACAGTGTAATGGATTTATTTTAATCTCTTTTTTTTTTTTATTGTTTAGTGGATCCTTTGAGATAAATGTTCTATTCGTCGTTTTACACTTTTTCATCACCCATGCATGTTATTCTCGATCGCTTCCTTTGCATTTACATATGTGTGTTTCTTTATTTTCCTTCAGTGGGACACGGCAGGGCAAGAGCGTTTTCGGACAATTACTAGTAGCTACTACCGGGGAGCACATGGGATCATTGTAAGCTTCTTCCTTTTTATTAATCCTTTTGTCATATATACACTGTCAATTTACCCTTTCTTTTGTCGGTAAATCTGGCAGATAGTTTATGATGTGACAGACCAAGAAAGCTTCAACAATGTCAAACAGTGGCTGAATGAAATCGACCGCTATGCGAGTGACAATGTGAACAAGCTTTTGGTTGGCAACAAGTCTGATCTTACTGCTAACAAAGTTGTGTCCTACGAGACGGGCAAGGTGAAATTTTGCGCCTCATATTAGTCATTATGTTTCATTTTCATTAGTGGAATCGCAAATTGGTTTAAATGTTCTTTCTTGTGAACAGGCATTTGCGGATGAAATCGGCATTCCATTTATGGAGACCAGTGCCAAAAATGCGAGTAACGTCGAGCAGGCTTTCATGGCCATGGCAGCTGAGATTAAAAACAGGTAGTTTTTCAAGTACACTTTTTTTTATTTTAACAATTTCAGAAAAAAGAAAAACAGCTGCAGTTTAGTATCATGGAGTCCATCTAAAAAACAAGTAGCAATGACAATGAGAGGATAATTCATGACCTTATAACACTCAAGTCCATACCTAAGTGTTGTTGGTCTAGTGATCAGGCCTTTGGTTTATTTGTAAGAGGGCCCGAGTTCTAGCCCCAATCGCTAGTGTTTCCAGTTCTCCAAATGTTGTGGGAATAAACACTGGTTCAAAAAAAAAAAAAACTTTCGAGTCCCTTTATACATCTGATGTTGATGTTTATAACGTCCTCTCAAGATGGTGGTGGCTCTCTTTGGATTCTCTTTGAGCTTTATGGGACATGATAACATGTTAAACATCATAACTTCGAGCGCAAAGCGAAATGACAATAAGAATGAGAGCAACTTATAAGCTTTTTTATGTCTGTATTAGTCTGAAGTGGGGTCATTAACAATTGGGTTTCTTATTTTTCTAACAAATATAAAGTAATCTTTTTTCTTTTGTTTTCAGGATGGCTAGTCAACCAACAAACAACGCTAAGCCACCGACGGTTCAAATTCGAGGACAGCCCGTGAACCAGAACTCTGGGTGTTGCTCTTCTTAGTTCGTTCGTTCTCCGTTACAGTACCGTATCGTGTCTTGTACGTGTTCTTCATCATGTGATGTCTCTTAACCTATATGTGTCCGTCACTTAAATTGAATTTACCTAAAAAGCCATTCTTTGTAGCCTTAACTGGTATGTACAAATGATGTTCCCATTTGCTACTTGTACTGTATGTTCTCTTCTGTTTCACTTTTATCTGACATTGGATTAGTCCATGTTCTATCCGTCAACAAATACATTTTGAAAAGTTATTTCTTCTGAATTTTAATGCTTTCCATCTTATTATTATTATATCATTCACCGGATAAAAAATAATCTATTTGCTTTCAAAAGATAAAAATCTCTTTCGTAAACTTTCATATCAAGTGGAACTGAAATTTTAAAGTGAAAAGAAATAAAAATAAATCCTAACGCGCATTCACCGGATAAAAAATAATCTATTTGCTTTCAAAAGATAAAAATCTCTTTCGTAAACTTTCATATCACGTGGAACTGAAATTTTTAAGTGAAAAGGAAAAAAAATAAAAATAAATCCTAACGCGTTAAATATTATATACACTCGGTTTATTCTGAATTTAGACTTTTAAAGTACGTGAAATAATCTAAAAATTAAACGACGTTACCGCCCAGGATTTAATCTTCCCTTTTCTTTATAGATAACTTGGGGAGTAATTTTTCAAAAGCATATATCAAATCAGGATTCAGTTTGGTTGGTTGGTTGGTCAACTCTTGTTATGGTGAATTTTAATTCAAAACTATTTATCAAACTGATCTTCAACATCTCTTCCACAACTTAAAACACTAGTAAGATTCAACGAATAAAGGAGAGTTGGTCAATAACCAAGATCATAAAAATAAACTGAATCTTTAAACCAAAGCTAAAGATCAAGAAACCTCTTTGCTGCTCAAAATCTTTTTGTTTTCCTTCTCTGAATATCATATCAATATCTCTATCGAAACAACATGAGCACATATAATTTTTTCTTAATAACGAACAATTCCTCTTCGTCTAAATTAAAAAAGAAAATCCCGTTGTCAAAATTGTTTAAGCCAGAGACCAAACCGTCACTTAAAGAGCAACCATGAACACAGAGTTGTGAGTGACGTTGATAGCCCCGGGAGATGAAGAAGTAGGCTCGGAGTTAGGTCTGGGCTGAGGTGGGGCAATAGTGAGCTCAAGCCCGTCGTTCTCCGCTTTCTCGGTCCTGCCATGGCACGGCATAGGGATTCCAGATGGGTGGTGGTGATTATTAT